>NC_064911.1:11733626-12948626 GCF_929443795.1 Astur gentilis
GTAAGTCATACCACCTCACAGACCTCTTACCTGCAGCTTGAGGAATACAAGACCCAACTGCTGAGAGAGAGACTAAGCAGTAAACTTACCTGTCTGAGCACAGGCCATCAAGTCTCTCTTTTCTTTAATAATAGGTATTGCATGTTTCTGGACTGGAGTAGGACGGGTGTAGCGTGTGAGCTCAATGTTTCCCATAATAATTTCTCCCATGTCAACATCACTGAACTGTAAGACATTTAAAACAAGATTGGGATCCTTCCCTTCAGCCACCATGAAACACATCATTCAGTCCAAGAAGTCATTTGTAAAGTAGCTTTTTTTCATCTCTTCCTATAGAACTTACCTATTAAGTTTACAGATACTCAGGAACTAGCTACCAGGAGTCTGGTAGCTACTTAGTCCAGTCACATAAGTGATTCTTATAAAAGCCAACCAAGCCTGAAGTGCAGACTATACTAGCATACTATAATTAGCACAACACAATGTCTATGCTTAAGCAGTTGCTACAACAAACCAGCACCTCCAAACACTCCTACTTCTATATATGTTTACTGTTTAAAAACAAGTCACATAGTTAAAAGTGAGCTACAAGTGTTAACTAACAAGCTTACATAACTTCTCCCACATCTTAGTTCATCATATGCAATCCTCCTCTGCAAAACAGCTTAGCTGTAGGAAGGCAAGACTGTTTCCCTTCCTCCCTAAACTTAAGGCAGCATGACATCAAGTTTCACATGCAAAATAGTCACTATTAGATACATAAGCAAACCAGACCAAAAAAACCCAACACACACAAACCCACAACACTTACACTTTCAATATGTGGAGGACAGTTGCTGCCTGTCGCTTCAACAGGAATGTCATCATACTTCTCAAAGTTAATGCCAGTATTGCTTCCTGAAAAGAGCTCTCTAAAAACGTAAGAGAAAGTATTTTACTTGCTAGACTTATCAACTGACCCCGTCATGTGAATTTACATTATTACATTACTTACTGTTCCAGGCGTTCACTTGGGGGAAGAGGCTTTGACCAGTCATCTTCATCTGATTTGTCAGACCAGCGGCTATTCCCACCACGGTCAAATCTACCAAAGCCACTCCTATCGTAGTCACCACCTCTTCCACGCTCTTCATACCTAAATACAGCAAGAATATCAGGCCACCATTCCTGGACAACAGGATTTTTTTTGACACACAAAATTAAACCTATAGTAATCTGGCAGTGTATGCTCTGTGTATTACACATACAACTGTAGAACAATTCGAAGTCATCATATTATCTGTACTTGCTTCTTGACCTATGAACCAAAATTAACTTAGTCCCAGCCATCAGACTAGGTTATGATATTCTGCATCATAGACAGAAGAGTTTGTCATGATTTCACAGCTCAGTTTAGCTTAATACACTGATCCTTGTATTGAAACTTATTTGGTTAAGTGTAACAAATGTAAAGAATCAGTCATCTGCCAGCAGAGCTGCAATTCAAGTCACTCAGTCTTTGCCATTTTTTGTAGGGAGCTCTTCTTAAACCTCTTGGGAGGCACTGTTTGTTTGGTACTCCCCCTTTCTCTGTGCCTTATTTATAAAGGTCTCCCACCTCCAGACAAAACCCTCAAGTGCTGTAGTTTTCTCCTTTATTCCCCCACACCACAGGTGACCAAACTAAATACCTCAATTACATGTCACATTATTATTTTATAGAGAGGGAGCTCACCTGTATTAGACACTTGGAAAGAAGGTGGAAAAAGTCCTTACCTCAACTGTTTAGTTTTTGGTCTGGTATATCATGTTTGAGAAAAGTCTGGATACAGGACTAGCATCAGCTTTACTAGTCGATAAAGGTCACTCTCACCACACTTGTGCATACAGCGCATGATGTGTGTAAGACTGATCAAGTAAGGTAGAGAACCTGCAAGAGTCTCACCCAGTTTTATTAACTACACTTTTTAAACAAGGAAAAAAAAATACTGAAATAAAAAAAAAATCCATTTTGATGTATTTTACGTGCTCCCAACAGCTCTTCATGATTTTTCTCAAAGTAGCCACCCATATAGCACTTTTTTGATGAAATGGTTAAGTCAGCAAATCATTATAGCTGCAGTGAGTGGCTGGCGGTAGACTACAAGGCACATTTTTCAACACATGCAAGTTTCCCATCCTTGAACTCATGTAGCTTTAAAAGCAAGGCTTTCACTCACTCCTCCCCTCCCAGGTTCCTCCTACCTTATCCTGCTGTTCATACCTAGAACTCCAATTTTAACATCAAGATTACAGATGCACTACTAGACCTGAGACAGATTTCATATGTACTATCCAGACAAATAAGTACTTGCCTTCCTCCTCTTGATCCGTTTCCACGATCAAAGAAGCTTGACTTTGCTCCACGGTCAGATCGTGCACCAAAGCTGCTGTATGCATCCTTATCTCTGCTAGAACTCCAGCCGCCACTATCAAAACCTAGTAGAAGATAGATATTTTAGCCATACATTACATGGTCTAGGCTTTTACAAGAAAAAGCTAAGTTCTGCCCAGTAAGCCTTCACTGAAAGGTCTACAGGATTGAAAGGCACACAGTCCTTCAAGAATGGAAGATGCACAGATGTTAAGACTTGATCAAATAGGGACTAAGTATCTCCCATTGCCTATCAGAACTTGCTGAAACTCCTCCACTCATGTACAAGCATGTTATTTTTTTAAAACGCTGCACTTGCCTTAGCACTAATATTAAAGTTGCCTACTCTGGAAAGATGGGTATCAGAAGAAACAAGTCTTGCCAAGCCTCATCTACATTATCTCTCCAACTCCAATGCATACCCTTGACAATGTATTTAATTTGTGAGGCTAACAAGGCCTCTGATGGAGATCAATGAGTGGTATTAACCCTTGCATTAGAAATTCACATGGAAGTTGGAATGTTTTGTTATACTGTAAGTACACAGAGCAATCTGATCTATGCAAACTAAAACAAATTAACAGCATCATGCAGAAATGAGGAATGTGGAGTTCTTCACAATGAATTACCACATTGAATTTTTCCACAGCACTTCTACACCTACCTACAGTAAGTAGATGCCTACTTAGGTATGTTAACTCTAAGAAAAAGGGCCAAGTAGAATAGAAAGTACATCAGCTTCCCAACACCATCAGGTAAAAAGCATCATTTTTGTTCAGCTACCAGGGGGTTGGGAGGTAGACAGAAACATAGAGCATTCAACAGTGCTTTGGTACTAGACTAAGAACTTACAAATTCTGATTCAGAGTTCCAACCGTAAGTTTGAAAACATGACCCAACGAATCTCAGCTACGGCATGCTGGCAGAGAATAAGTGACATAATTAAACAGATAAACAACTAATGTCACTCCTATTAGTGAGCATGCTTTCGCCAGCCTCACAGCACAAAACCAGTCAATACCTACGCACTGGACAATAAAAGCAACCACAAAACAAAATTACTCCAAAGAAAGGCATTGTTCTAGGTCCTCTCTCTGAAAAAAAAAAATTCCCTGCAACAATTACCCTGCCTTGTTAGATGTGCTCTGGCAAGTGTCATTACCCGCCCCCCCCCCCTTTTTTTTTTTTTTTTTTGAAGAAATTCTACTCCCCAGAATCCAGACATGCTCTAGTCAAGAGGGAACTTTAAAAACTAGTGTGACTAACTCATTTGGTCTGGCTAACTAAAGCAGACAGCAAAAATAATCAAGGCATGAAGTTTATTAGCACAGAAGACCACGGAATGCTTCAAGACCTCCAAAGTCTTTTAAGTAGTAACTTAAGTCCTTAAGGATAAATTAACTTCACACAGAGAGACTGCTGACAAAGATCAGGAATACCATAATCACTTCATTAACGCATGAGAAAGTTATTGTAGCTTGTTTAGAAAGCATCTAAAACCAGATTTTAGTATGAATATCTTTCAAACCACAATAAAAATACTGGGGTATGTCACCCTGCCAAGAGATCTGACAGCAGTGGTACTGACTGAGCAATCTTCAGAAAGATACAGATGTAGTTTCTCATTAGTGAAAAAACTGGGCTGACTCTGTACTACATTAAGATCTTCTATCAGGCCTGAAGAGTTCCAGACAGGAGTCAAAATTTTATACTCCAAATAGCATACCAAGTAAGCTTACTAACCTAGCTTGTTACTGCACTGGTTTCTGAAACTGGTACCTTGCCATATTTTTCTTTAAGGTAGCATAGCAGCTTCTGGACCAAGTCCTTAACAAATACATATATATACCCTGCTTGACAATTAGGGCCATTAATTCTGCTTTCAGTTTGGTATTCCTAATCTGATTTTACTTGTGGATCAGCATAGAACAAGAGGTCCAGGCCATACAAGTCAACTCTAAGTAACTAGCTAGCAGAAGATATCACCGTGACTTAGAACAAGACATGACAAATTAAAAATCAAAAGCAAATGCACTAAACCAACCCATAACAGACCAGATTGACTTCTCTGAAGTGAATGATCACAAGACCACGCAAGAATTATCAGGAAACTCCTTTAAACATCAAGGCTTTTTTTTTTTTTAAAAAAGTAAAAACCTGTATAGATTCCATCTAGCACACATTTCTCACCACAGGGTTAAGTTCAGAGTTCAGTAAGTTAATGAACTTCCAAAGCAGTTTTGTAGTTCTTGCATCGCTGAAGAGTGATAGAATTTTCAATGCTTCTCCTCAATTAGCATTTTAATTTGCACATTTTATAATGTTCTAACACCAATTGCTGTCAGCTTACTCGGAAAGCTGCCACGTGCAGCAGCAGTCGTCAGGTTTGGTTTTTTTTTTCAAAGATGGGAAGAACAGTTAGGATCATGGAATCCTCTAAGTTGGAAAAGACCCTTCAGTTCTATCATCTACTCCTTGACCTACTATAGATCAGAACAGACTTTAAATATCCAAGAACAGCTTCCAGGAAGCTTAACAACAAAATGACATGACAACAAGCTTTAGCATTCTCAAGTCAAGCTCATAGAAGCAAGACACTTTAGACCAGGCAGCCCTACATACTGAGCTCCATATACTGTACCTTCAACAGCTGAAAAACAGAACTGCCATTAAGCAACCTAAGGACATATTTTTATGCATGCTCTTACTTCCTGCAGTTCTGTACTGTACCATTTTGTTCCCATGTACAAAGCTAACAGATTAGTATTACAACAGGAACAGATCTGCAGGTGTATAGAAAGAATAAGCTGAAGAAAGCACTGCAGGAGTTTTAAATAGAAATACTCTAGATCCCTTAGCATGCTTCCCCTGTCAATACCTACCGAAATCATGAAGATGCTCCGCTCTTCATGAACACAAAGAACGGCTATTTTAAAAAGTATTAAGTCCACTGCCTTAAGCAATTTCTTACGTAGCTGCAAGTAAGGTTATTGTGCAACTTTAATAGTGTCTATGAATTACTATACTGTCAGCTTCAGAGAAAAGTGAGAACCCCAAGCTAGAAACTATACACTGTTTCTAAAGCATGTCTAAGGGAACACCACATAAGAGAAACAAATATTTTTTATTTTTTCAAGTTTTTTAAATTCAGTAATTAACACCGTCACAGAAGTCAATAAGGTCATGGTAGGTAAGCAAGACAGTTCTACTGGATTACTGAAATACAGTTCCACCCAGTAGTTCAACTGAATAAAAATTCTATCAGGTTACTACACTTGTAAGGCTGCATCAAGAGTTTTGTTGCATGGTCAAATACCACTGTTACCCAAGGTCTCTTCTGCCTGCTGCCTGCTTATGTCTACACCTTGAATAATCTCTTGCTAAAGATTCCAAGGAGCATCCAATACACAGCCCAGCTTCAACACAACCGAAGAAGCAATCGTTAATTTAGTTGTAAATAACACAAGCAAATATTACTTTTCTGAAAGTACAACTGTGTAACAGACTTCATCCTATAAAATAGCTCAGTTTTACATCACTGTACTGATGATACCCACTTTGCCTCTCAGTAGGGGGCCTGAACTGGAATCATAGCTTTTCCATTAGCCATCACAAACCCCGTCACAGGGAGCCATGAGGAGTCCTAGTGTTACAGTACTCAACCAGGTTTAAAGAAAGTTTTGAAATGTTAGGTTTACCGAGAGAAGTTGGCAGCCTATGTTCTATTAATTGAACAAGCCATGTGTCAAACTTAAGTTTCACAACTCATTTACCTTTTCCCAAGGTTAAGCTTGAAGCCCCCAGAAAAGCCACACATGATCACACGTACATTGCAATATTTGACCTCTGGTCTTGCCCAGAAAGACAACAGTGACAGCCCTATACATCATGATATGAACTCAAGGTTAACACTATATTCCTCCGTTATCCGATAGCCCCCTAAAATTGAACTGGAGTTTGGTACAAATTACCATACAGGGAAAGGAAATCTATGAACAGCACATGTCCACAAGACAACTTTAAGTTGTTTCCTGCTTTTGAAACCCTGCACATTCCTCTCAGGTTTAGCTAGCCGATTTCTTGAAAGACTGCTCACATTTGAGGTCAACGTGACCAGGAACTTCAAGAGCATTACTGAACTGCCAACCAGTCCCTATACTTCCCCCAACACATTCAGCTCTGCTAACAGGCTGTTCATCATTTGGCACTTTAGGCCATGCTTCTTTTAAGTAAAAAAAAAAAAAAAAAAGAAGAAACACCACACAAAAACAAAACACCACACTAGCTTGGACACATGCAAAGGTTCAGACAAAAACAGACTGATCTGTCTCTTCAAACAGCATAAAACTGGAATGGACCATTTTTCATCTAGTCAAATTTAAGACTACATAGCTCCAGAAACACTGTGAGATATATCAGCATTTGTTTCAGTATTCTCCTCCCACCCACTCCTAATGAAGTCTTCCTGCAGTATTGAAAAGAGAATCTGAAAGTCCACTGCTTTAGAAACAGATGAGATCCAAGTCTTCCCATACTATGAAACTTCAATTTCTTACATTGCAGCATTAGCAGAAAATACTTTAGCTCTTCCATTCCACTATTTCAATAGGTGTTAGATGAAATGTTTCTCTTACATCTCTACAAGTCATTAGACATGACAATAATGCATGCTGCAGCATGGACAATCTCTGCATGTTACAAATAGAGATCACAATTTGCTTCACTGAAGCACTCCACAAAACTTTTCTTCTTTACCAGGTTTTGTTTAGAAAAATCAAGTGCAAGATATAAAGGCCATTTCTCAGCACAAACCCCCGTGTAAACATATGACCAACAATGGTCATGTATTTCATGTTTCATTCACCAGCATCCTGCATTTCCTTCTGCAAGTACTCTTGTGGACTTCCATAAAAACTGCAAGAAGCTAAACTAGGACATCCCTGGTTTGCTTCTCACACTCCCCACTTAAAAGCAAGTTGTGTAAAACATCCATTTAGAAAGTGAAGTAGTGCTATTTGTTCATATTAAACAACTGGTTACTGTAAATTCCACGTGACGTAGCACAAAAACTGGTACTCCCAAAATCTGCCAAAATTGATTCTTGAGATTAGAGCTAGTCAAGTTAACATCGAAGACTCCAGCTTGCTTCAGGCAGTTAATTGCTTAATGAGATATGGAAGATACTTTACCAGTCAGATACTGAACTTGAGCTTACAATATAACTTGGTGAAGAAAGCCCAAAAAAAAGCACACTAAAAGCAGAACATTAAGTTGCAGCGTTTTGCACAGGATAATCAAGCACTCCATAAAAAACAGCTTAAACAGTAATACCGAAGCCTTTAGCAGTCTGCTCCTATAGATTCAGAAGGAGGTCAAGAACCAGTTAGAAGTGTTGCTGCTGTTATTTCTGATACGTACCCTGTTTTGAAGCTTCCCTGTTCCGCAAGTGAGGAGGAATGTATCGGCCTTCTAAAGGACAAAAGAAACATAGTGTTACAAGACTGCAGCTTGCAGCTGTTAGCACCTTTTGAGACACTAGTCTTTCTAACAACAGCTTTTGCTTAGAAAAAAAATGTCTGCCTTAGAAGCTTTAAGGCCTCTTACTTTGAGTGTCTTTAAACAAGAGTCCTTTAACACAGCACTTGATATCCTTCTCTCAGAGGACCAACACAGTGAAGATTAAATTCTTGCATGCTCATTTAGGTATGCTGCCTTTTTTTTTTTTTGGCACAGATGTCTTTGACCAAGTCGTACAGGCCCTTTATGGATGTTACAGTGTCTATGACGAAAGCCTGTCTTCCTAGAACTCATTAAGGCTTAACCCTGGTGCCAGATATTTGAGCAGCTTAAGATTTTCACTGTGTCGTTCAAGTGCTGACACTCACAGTATTATTACTCACAGTATTTTTCTTTCCCCTTAAATGCAACCATCCCCATCAGGTCAGCTCAGATCAAACCAGAAGCCACACATAATTGCCTCTGAATAGCATTCTTCGTTTACAATCCAGAAGCATCTGTCTGCTAAGCAACAGACATCTGTGAATCAGAATGTACCAGGCACGAGCTGAATGTGAATTCCTGGAAGATTCCTCCCCTCTTCTTAACATACTTAAGCCTTGCATGTCAGACAAGGCTGTTTCTACTCAATGAATTACAATTAGTACAGTTAACGATTGTAAGTTTTACCTTCAAACATTCCGGCTCTAGCTGGATGTTTTGATAAGACAGATCATCACATTACTACTACAATCAGTGGCCTCAGTTATTTGACTAGGGGCAACAAAATCTGCGACAAAATTAGAACACTAACTTCTCTCAGTTAAGTACTTAGGAAATTTACACATACCATACCACTACTAAATTAAGTGCTCCTATCTAAAGTATATAGCATTTTTGAAGCAGGCATAACTAGCAACCTCCTCAACTTCCCCCTTCAGCCTCTGTAAATCTTGGCTTCAGAAATTACTTTTCCACAGGTACAAAACACTTATTTCTAAAACTTTGTGTCTGTAAGCTTGAGAATTTGCATGTACTTACTGCTTGAAGAGCTTCCTTCACTCTGAGAGTCTGAGGAATTCAAGTCTAGACCAGAAAACTAGAAGAAATAAAACAAGTATCAACATGTTATATAATGAATTTATGCAAAAAATACAAAAAACCCTTTTGCTTATCAACAGCAAGCAGAGTTCCAACAAGTTCTTGCTACAAAGAAATTTGTTTAGTGTCAGTTACATCTCCTCTAAAGGAGGAAAAACAAAGCCATAGTTAATACTCAAGGCTATACCATCTTCAAGTGTCTTCACATCCACCAATAAACATGCACCACATGGGCAGCAAGGGCAGAAGAGTATCTTACACCCACAAAATCAAATACCACAGGCTTCTGCTTCACACACTATATGCAGGCTAAACAGCCATTTAAAATAGTCCTTCAGTCCACCAAAAGGCATTTCAATTGAGATAGATGGCAAATTTTTTTTTTAATTTTTTTTTTTTAGGTATACAGAGACTACAGCCCAAATAATACCAGTTCACGTCACTTGCAGGGACTCAGCTATTTCTTTACACTGCATTAACACTACTGAGACATTATAGTCTTCACATTTGAGGCAGCTACTCCTCACAGAACATCATGTGACTGCCTCATACAATTACTTCAGCAAAAATAATTTTGGGTTTGCTTTTCTAAAACTTCATTTGCAGCCCTCCATCTCACAGTAAAGTCTACCAAAAGGTATTTCAGTTCAGGCACTACTAGCATGTAACCCAAATGTTTTAGGTCTAGCACAATATGGACTCATTTCAGCAAAAGGTAGTGGGCAACTCACAAAGCTTAAGCACCAGCTTATTACAGTTGTTTGCCTGGACGGCAAGATTAGAAACTTATTTGGGGAAAAAATAAGACACACTTAAATACAATTAAATTGTATGCAAGACCAATTGCACAGAAGTATCTTCCATATGACCTGAATCAATCCAATGCAAAGATTCCAATGCACTATCCTTTCAGATGTTCAGTTGTGTGTGCTGCCATATAGGACATCCAGATTCTTGACAAATCCTCCCATGGCAGGCCTCGCATCATCCTCTTTAAAGCTACTACTTAAAATCTGATCTCTTTAGTTGATCCAAACATCAACACGAGGCTAAAGATCGATTCTTATTTGAACAGTAAACAAAAACAAATACTCTCTACTAGGTTAAGAGCGTCTCTCCAGGGCCAGTCAACAGA
Organism: Astur gentilis; assembly: GCF_929443795.1. Lineage (NCBI taxonomy): Eukaryota > Metazoa > Chordata > Aves > Accipitriformes > Accipitridae > Astur > Astur gentilis. Next base: position 11,743,751 of record NC_064911.1, read on the forward strand.
AGCGATGCGTAAATCTTCTCGCACTGAACCCCCACCGTCTCCGCCGTGGGGGCAATACTTGCCAAAATCCCATCTCGGAGATATGGCGCAGCGACGAAGCCCGGCGCGGCCGCCATCTCAGTGCGGCGGTGCAGCCGGCACTGCGGGTTGGGATTTTCGGCGCAGCAGGGAGCAGCCGCAGCCGCCCAGCTAATCCGGCAGCCGGCACCCGTCACGTGCTATCTCGGGAAGGGGGGGGGGGGGGGGAGAAGCGGGGAAGGGGGGGGGGGGGGGGAGGACCGGCTCCCTGACCTACTTCGCCAAAGACTCCGAGCGGCGGCCGCCCGAAGCCTACAAGCCGCCGAGGACTTAGCGGGGCCTTGCCACGCCAGCTGCCCGCCCTGGGTCTCGCTACAACGTAGGGGCCTCTTCACACCACACACACACACCCCCCCCCGGCGCTTCTCCAGGGATTAGATAACCATCGATCCCCTCCACATTGGGCAGGGGCCTGCGCCTGGCTCCGCCCAGCGGGGGGTGGGGGGGAAGACGTAGGGAGAAAGAGAAAAAAAAGAGAAAAAAAGAAGAGAGAACAACAACATCGCGGGCCCGGGAGCCGCCCGGACACATGCCGGCTGAGGCGCTCCTCGTCCAGGCCCAACTGCGTCACCGGGGCCCACCGGCACCGAAGGAAAGAGCGGGAAAGGCTGCTGCCGGTCCCTGCTGACGCAGCCCGAACAAAGGCAGCCGCCAGCGCCCCCTCCCCCAGCCCCTTCCCCGGGGAAGGGAGCGCCAACACAAAGCGCTGTCCTCCCCCCCGCCCCGTCACAGGCACAATGGCCGCCATTTATCGTGTCTTTCTCCCTGCCCCCCTCCCCCCCCGGGCTCCCTCTTCCTCCCCCTCCTCTTCCCCCCCCCCCCCCCCCACCCGGGGCCGTTCCCCGCCGCCGCCACCAGGGGTCCCGGCAGCCACCCTTACCATCGTCGCTCGCCGCCACACAAAAGCCGGGCCCGGAGCGTGGCGAGGAGGCCGCGGGGGCAGGCGCAGATGCCGGCCCGGGCGGCAGCGGCGGTTCCGTCCTTCCCGCACACCACCACCCCCCGTCGTCCGCCCCCCCCCCAACCCCCTTCCCCGCCGCGGCGATGACGCGCCCCCACGGGAGGGAAACCGGCGCGGAGCCGCCGCACGACGGAAACTGCGCAACAACCGAATACGCCACAAACCAGCCGCGTTGGGGAGGGGGGACGGGCACGGAGGGGGTTGGGGGGGGGTTGCCGGCGAAAAAAGGGGGGGGCGAGGCGGAAATCACGACGCAACGGTCGGGAAGCGAGGAGCAAAGCAAGTCCCACGCCTGGAATCCCGACCGTCCTGCCCCACGCGTTTCGAGCCTCCTCCGCGCCTCTCCTCCCGCCCCGTCCGGCGCCGCACTCCGGTTAACGGAGCGGCCTGCCGCCGCCTTCCCCTCCCCTCCCCCTCACCCCCCACTCGCATTCCGCGGCCCATCTCTCACCTGCTGGTCTAGACCGAGGGCATTTTCCACCGCCACATGACTCATAACGAGAGATCGTCTCGGGGTGTCCCGCTCCGCCTCGAGAAATTCAGATTCGCCGGGCTGGGACCTCGCCGCTGCTGCCGCTCGTTCACCACGAATCGCTTTTCCTGACTGAGCCCCCCCCCGCCTCGGCCCCGGCCTTTATATAGTCCCCGCCCCCCGCCTGACCTCAACGCGCACGCTACCGCCCCTGCCCGAGCGCTCCCCTCCCCCCCTTTCCTCCTGCCCAGCGCTATCGCGAGAGAAGCCCAACGGCGCTGCGCCGGCGGGGAAAGGCTATCGCGAGAGCTGGACCGGCCCTCCGCAGCTCAGGCCTCAGTGAAGGGCGCTCCGGAGCTGTCGCGAGACTTGGGGCGCCGGTCCCGCGCAGCACCCGCTGGCTCTCCCGGGCTTTGCCAGCGATACCGCGAGGTTTCCCTCCCGCGGCGACCCGCTCCCCTCAGGGGGAGAACGGCCACGAGGTCTCGCGATATCACGACACCGCCGCCCTCTCCTTTTGTTCGGCGGGCTCGCGAGAGCGCCCCGTTGCGCGCGCGGCTGAGATGTCTCTAGAAGGAGTCGGATTCTAGGTCACGTGGGCGGCCCGGCCGGCGCCCGCCGCCATCTTGTGCGCTTCCCCCAGCGCAGTGGCGTAGGTCCTAATGGAGGCGCGGTGAGCCCGCGGCGCCGGGCTAGGGCGCGGCGAGGGAAGGAGGAGGGCGGTAGCAGTGCCGCGCTGTGGGGCCCGCCTGGCTTCAGTGTCACCTAGAGTGGGAGCTGGACCTATGGACAGCGGAGGAGGGGCTGGGTGCTGCTTTGCACACACAAATACGCCGGCCTCCTGCTTCGCCTCACAGAGGTCCCCACCGTTGCCTTTGCGGGGCTGGAACTCGGGTTCCTTCCCTTTACAGGCCCCACTGCGCATCCCGCCATTAGTTTCTGCATGCCTCAGAGAGGCTCTGTCACCTCACCCTTTTCCAGGCAGCCCCTCTCAGCCTGCTCTGGACCATTGCAGCTCAGCTGCGCTCAGCACAGATGCAGACACGTTAACCTGTGGCTCTGGCTGTGCTTAACAGAGCTACAAAATAATCCACTATGCCTACCATCCAGTGGCACATCACTGTGAGCCGCTCGCCCCAACACATTGGTATTGGCAGTCAACACTAGTTACTACCAACATCCACCATCTTCTTCCCAGAACCTTTAGCTATCAAATCTACTGGGATACGAAAGGTCACCCCTGTTTTCCCTGTAGTGACAGTTTTACCAAGCCATCCCATTATATACACAAAAAGCCCCACCTTGGGCTCAGTAGGACTCATGTTTACTGTTAGCCTGTAAAATGCCAGTCAAACAATAAGCATTAAGTTACATGTCACTTTTCGAAAAAGAGAAACACCTCTATACCCTTCCATCACATCACAGCCTGCTGACACAGAAAATACTAGAGCCATTTCCTTGAATTTGGGTGAGTAAAAGTACTGACAAACATGCTTACAGGATCAAGATACCTCTGAGGCTAGTAAGTCACAAGGAAAAGGACATGGGGTTTGGTTGTCCTTGATCCACACAGAGCAATTATTCCTCCATTTCCCTCCTCCGTGGGCTCCTGCCTCTTCCAACAAGAAAGTATAAGGAAGATTCATACTCCAGAAGGATGGCTAGATTCACCGTGGGATTTAAAAGCAAGGCAAAACTTTTCCACAGTACTCACACATAAAAACACCTATCTTTACCTAGTTTCTCCTGAACACAGAGTTCTTTCACATGGCTGCCCTTAAAGTTGGAGCTCTAGAGCCAAAATCCTTCCATTCCAGAAATTAAGCCCTACAAGATTTAAACACCCACAAACAAATCCTTAAATGAGCAACACATACTCCCTCTCACAGACAAACTAGCCAGTCTGTACAGGACAGCATCTGTCCTTAAACAAAACATTTACCATTCTTCCTCTTTGGTCTTCCATAATGCTTCTTTAGCCAGCTACAGCTCCAGAGCTAAAAGTTTATACTTGTATTTCTTCCCCAGGTGCATCTATTTATGTCATTAAATGCTTGCAGGTGTGTTCACCAAGGCTGCCTGACAGTTGAAAGAAAAAAAAAAAGATTCTATACTTTTTAAAAAGCTGTTATTGGACTTAAGCCCAAATTTTGGTTTTTTTGAAAGCAAATTTCAAATAAATCTTTTAATTCCTTTTCTTCTTACAACTTTGCAGACAATTCTAAACAATTCTGCAATGTTTACATCCCTACAATGTCTGCAGTGCTTTTGTAAACAAGGGCATTGTTTGATACAATTCATATGCACTAGAAAATGACATTAATTATTCCTTCTTCACTGTACAGGTCTTAGAAGTATCACAGTAAATTAATTCCTGGTCCTGCAGTCAGGAAAGCAGGTAGGCCCGCTTGCCTCCATGACAGGTTAGTAAGAGGGGCCTATGTGTCTCATACTGTGTCACGCTGGCAGTGTGCTCCGAGGTAGTCCACCCAAGGCAGAGCAAATTACAAAGTTGGAGTCTTCTGCTGCAGGCACACAAGTGCTCCCATTGCTTAGGGAAGTCAGTTTTCCCGTTGTTATTAAGTTACCATCTGCATTAGGCAGGACTATGTATTCTCAGTTTCACTTTTTATTCTTCTGCAGCTGACTCAGACAATTTGCTGGAGGAAGTTGAGCAGCTAATGAGTACTTGAGTCAAGCATTAAGCTAACACTGGAGTCCTCACAAATCCTGCTCACTGTCTGTTAAACTCAGTAAGTTTTTGCTGATGGACTCAAACAAAACTGCTTAAAAGCTGACACTGCTGGGTGCTTGGACACTCAGTTCTTAAATCTTAGCAAGACTCCCAAATTTGCTATTGCCTCACCTGCAGAGCCTCATCTGGTAGCTACAGGCTACACTGTTAGCCTCAAGTTAGCCTCAAAATAGCTAGAGATAGAGCTTTCTGAGTATTAAGGAGATCATTGCTGTGCATTAGGAAAGCAGTATCCCTGATTGCCACCAAGCAGCGTGGGTTGTAAAGTCAACACTGTTTATGAAGTTGTAGCTGCCCTTTAGGATACTTTTACCCAAAGCTGATAGATGCTGGCCTTGCGTACATGGGTTTCCTTATCTGTTTTGAGACTAATATCAGCAGGTCACATGGTACTAGCCATCTTAACAAGCAGTTTTCCATCTTACAGAACTTCTAAGGGAAGGACGTATTTTACTAATGGTAAGGCAACTCAGACTTAGGCCTTGCAATCCAGAGTGTGATAAAAAATAAATCCTACCATGGATGTAAATCTCAGGTTGCAGTACTGAAAACTTGTTTTGTGTTCTACAGACCTAGCTGTGAGACTAAGACCACACACCATATTTTTGCGAGTCTTTCATATTGCAAGCTGGCAGGGCAATAGGTTAATGTTGTCCAGCCACAAGTTAGCAAAGGGACTGAGAAACAGTCTTTAGTCAACAGTGTATATCTCAGTAATATCAGAGATCTGTCTTTAACAGCATAATTTTTAAATGCTGCATCTGATCAGTTCCCAGATTTCTGGGGGCATTTTTAGGCATCAAAAGGCAGAGTTTTACTGATTTGGAGGAATAACATGAAAAGAAGAACCACATGCAACCATTGGTAGACTGTTAGTGAAGCCTTTACTACAAAGCCTGCATTTCCCTACAGCAGCGGCTACAAAACTCTTTGGACCAATGGATTAGTTTCAAATAATGTATGTAAAAGCAATTTATGTGGCAGAACAAAATGAAGAAGTATTTTTAAAGCTGGCACACTTCTTCTAACCTCAAAACAAAACCAGGCCTGTTGCATTGGATGGTCTTCCCAGGTTCCTCACATCTGGGAGGCTGTCGTTCTTCAGACATTGCTCTCATCAGCAGTATTGGTGTAGGCAGTTCCCAGCCCTTCCCATTTGTTTCTGTCCTCAAGCTGTTCCCTCGGCTGTCCCAGTAGAGCTGTTTGTGACGCCAGTCTGTGCAGTGAATGGAGGTACTGATCTGAGTTTAAAATAACTCTGTCTGTTCATAGGGGTAGAAAAAAAACCTGCCTAAGTCAACTCTCTGCCCAGAGAAATGCCTATGGGCTATTGGTTTGTAGTCAATGAGTTTCTTCAATTTAGTGGGTATTTCCTGCCATACATACCTTAACTCGGTGTGCAGGGCAAAGCCAGTGCACTTAAGCCAAGCATTTCTTTCACTGGCATTGCCAGCTGTTGTAGTCCCTACCTCACTCTGCACCCCCAGCTCATTTCAGCCTCTCAAATAAACCAGTGGGAAGAGGGTGTTATTTTTCACCCGGATCAGTCTGCTTAGGGTGGCTACACAAACACCTATGCCAGTCCACCAAGAGTAGGGTAGCTAGCCCCAGGCAGGGACAACAGGGGCCTGGAGCTGCTGCAGCCAGCGCTGCTGCTGAAGAAACCTGTGCTCCTCCTCCGGGGAGGCAGGGGCAGGACAGGAGACCACAGGATGCACACCCACATTTTCCCAGGGAAGGAACGCACTGGGGTGCTCGTTACACAAACCATGGGACTCAGCAGGGAATCTCAGGAAAATCTAGGCAGAGTTTTCTGTCGCCTGTAGAATTACATTAGGTATTTTAGCCAAGATGTGCATAGCTAATTTTCTGGTTTGGGTCCCTCTGTTTTGATATAAAATCTTACTCTAAGGAATAAGGGAAGTTGCTAATAATAAAAATATGATTACTAAACTGCCTGGACAGCATTTGACAGAATATTTACAAAATTTTCCACTATGCTGCAACACTTTGTTCTGTCATTGCCTATGCCGAGTACACCTCTATCCTAAGTCTTAGAGAGGACATTATGCCTTTAACTTACATGAAGAATTAAAAGGCAATCTGATTAAGAGCTCCTCTGTTCTATGACTAGTGTATTGCCACCCAAGTCCTGCTGGCTCCCCTTCCCTTGTCTCTGCATGCTTCCAGACTGGTAGAGGCTGATAGAATGTACATAATTGATTGGGGAAGCCTTGATGAAGAGCAGATTAATGATGATTCTCTGAAAAGGTGCCTGGAGCATGTTGGAAGACTTCAAAGACATTCACATCTTGTCCTGAAAAGCCACAAAAGACTGTTTACAGGAAGCAGAAACTTTACAGACAGGAGAGACAGAATCAGAAAGTTTCATAAGCTATGACTCTAGAATAGGGATACACAGAGAGGATTTGGCCATTTCAAACATCTGCTAGTCCTTATCTGAGGCAGCACTCAAGGCTTCTCTCTCTCTCTTTTTTTAAAAAATGAAGTTCTCTTTCTTTTCTGTAATGGTTTAGTGACAAGATCAAGTAGTCACAAGCTTCTGTGGGAACCAAGGAAGTACAAGCGTAGTTTTGTCCTTATTTCTTTTGTTACACTAGGATCAGACACAGGGAAGAATTAGTCCATGAATTTCACACAGGAGATACTTCTTGAGCTGGGGTAGGGGCCCAGAAGCCAATGACCTGAGTGCCGCTCAAGGCTGCCACTGAAATGGCAGCAGGGGGGAACAAGAATGTGGGCAAAGGGGTGGGAGACAAGACAAGAACTAGTCAGTTTTAGCTCTCTGCTGTACGTGAATAGTTCCTAATGGCGCTCCTCTGCTATATGTCTCTTGCTTGGGTCTTGGAGTAAGTCCCATTTCGAGGCAAGAGTAAGCAGACTAGCACAGATACACCCATGCTGCTTGCTGTAAGCCTACAAAGTGATGTGCCTGACCCAAGAAAGGACTGGCCTGGTGTCTTAGCGGGGCTGCCTCGGCTTGCCTGGGTCCAGACCAAGCGTTGTACTGCAGCAGGAGAGGCTTGCCTCAGTTGCCCTCGCTGCTCCCTGAGCCCCCATGCGCACAGCTGACAGGCTGCTGAAGTCACTGCCCTGTGGTCTGAAGAAATCTGTGCTCAGCCTAGCAGGGATTGCTGCTACTAGCTAATACCCAGACCAGAGCCTGGTGAAATACCCAGCCCCTTACTCCCAGCCTCTGGCCCATGTCCCAGCTAAATATCCCTGCTATGCCAGTGAGTCACTCACTCTGCCGGGCATCCCTCTTGGCTGTGGAGGATTTTCCTTGGCCACACTGCATGGAAGGGATGGGGCAGATATGTCCTGGGGTTTCAAGGAAGGACCTTACCAGCACTCTCCCCTCTTGAGTTTGACTCCTGCTGCCAGGTGTGAACATCTGGCAAGCTTTGACCTTTGCAGACGGTGGTTGTGCAACGTGGCGCAGCTGCCAGGAGTGTTTGGGTTAAGCAGCAGTGGCTTCAGCTATCTGAGGAATGCCCAAGGTTGCTAGTACTCCTTACTAAATGAGAAAGAGATTTTGAAGTATTCAATGTTGTTACTGAGAGGTGGCGCTAACAAAATGTTCCAGCTTGTGCACTGTCAGAACCATGTTGGGCTTTTTCTGTGGCTTGGAGTTGTAGGGCATGGAAAGGAGAGTGGGGTTTGACTAAAATGGCAAGGGTTGTTTTCCCGAGTGGAAGAATGAACAGAAGATGGCAGTTCTATGAACATTGAAAAGTTCTGAGTTGGGCTCTATTTTTCGTATCCCTAGATTCCTTGCTAGCTTGGATTTTAAAAACCTTAATCACTCTTATCCCTCTTCATGCAGATCTCTCCATCATCCCCACTGGACTCCAAATTACATTGCCTCCCACTCTCACTCCCCAAGTTCACGCTCTGCTTTGTCTTCCCAAATGCTGTTTTCCATGTTCAAATTAGATTAAGGGCTTGCCTGCACAGGAAAGTTGCACTACTATTAATTTGCAGTTTGCTTTAAAGAAATTATGTTAAACCTGGGCAAAAGGCCATGTGGATACCCTGGTATTCATTTGCAGGAATACAAGTGGCTTATTTCAGGTTAGATCAGGTCAATTAGGAACAGGAAGAACTTGCAAAGCAGTTAAGTTTTCCTACACCAGAACAAAGAGAGTCCACCAGTTTCTGCAGATTGTGTCCTCCAAATGGGAAGAAAGGTTGGGGGCATGGTCTTGACCTCAGTGGGAGCCACAATCTGCTGGACAGAGGTAACGTACCACCAGTCAACTAGTCCCATCAAAGCAGCAGCCTCTGCTGCCATTAAGTTCTGGCACGTGCTGTGAAGCAGGCTGTTTCACGCTGCAGCAACTGCCTTTTTCCTACCCAAGGCAGCCTGGTCCGCAGCACACATAGAGCAGGAGTAGGGACTGCTGCCTCTGTGCAAGTTATTGGCTTCCACTCCATTCCTACAGGTATTAAAAATGTAGTCCTTTGCCAAAAAAATATAGTATGATCTTGCCCAATAGGAAAAAGTCATGCGTGTCCATCTACTGCCCCTCTTTGAACACTGCATGAATGCCTGGAGTTAACTGGATTGGTTTACAAGCAGACTGTAATTTTATGTGTGCCTTTCTCTTGTAGGCAAGCTCAAAGTAACAGAAGGTGAAGACAGAAGAGAGACTTATAGCAGCAAGAAGAAATGAAGGAGGCACATCAGTAAATCTTGGATGCTGTGCATTCTCATTGTGAACTGGTTTGAACTGGTAAACTAATAATTGCCTAAATCCAAATAGGCACCTAGTCAAGATGGCTCCTATATTAAGCAGCATTAGTATTATACTTTCAAGAAGGCACTATGCTTCTCACTTTGGTTTCTGTAAACCTCTTCCAAGTACCATTTCTAAATACCAAATGTAACTTTTATGTCACATTAGGGTCCTTTGAAAAAACTCTAGAGGGTCACTGACCAGATACTAAGGTGGTGACAGCTCAAAAATGCCTATGGGATTGTCAGGGTCCTGAGGGCACCACCAGCTCTGACTGGAGACAGAGTGGGATGGGTCTGGGCAGCCAGACCCTGCTCCAAAGCCCTGGGGAGCCCCTGCAGTCCTGGGCCCCAGACCCAAGGGAGCTGTTGCCCTTCCTGTGCCCTGCCAGGAACCGAAAGACCTAAAATCATGAAGCCTGAGGGACAAATGAACCAAACACAATACTGGTCTTCAAGAGAAAGGGGGAAGAAAGCCCACCTTCCTAGTTCCCTCACTGTTGCTGTTGAGTATCGATTAGGTCTGTCCGTTGGCCAGTGAAGGATCTCCAGCAACCCCAAGGGAATGGAAGCAGTGTAGAGACTTGTAATACAAAAGTTCACATAGGTATGAACAGAGAAGGAGTGGGAAGGTCTGGGTGTGGAGGTACCAGCAGCAGCACTCAGCAGGGGAAGGGCTTTCTGAATGGCCTGTGTTAATGACACCCAGATTAGCAGGTCATCAAGACCGCAGGGCATCTACCTGCTGTTTCACAAGACACCCAGATCTGGAGACAAAGTGATTAGTCCTGATGACTGCCAGATTTGCGATGGCACGGAGATACTGCCAGTTCCCAAAAGATACAGGAAGATATGCAAACCCTGTGCATGGTCACCAACCCAAGAAATAACCCAGGAGGCATGAGAAGGACTTGATAGCTGACATCCCTTGTTCTCCATGATAATCACAACAGATCCTGGACCTATTACCTGGGCACAATCTTCATGTTGCCTTGATTTTGGGTGGATGGCTTGAACGTGCTGACCTGGGGCCAGGTGGCTGCACTTGTGAGTGTGAGACTGTGAATGTGGCTGAGCAAAACCTGTTTTGTTTCTTTTTTATTTTAAATTAAATCACTTTCTCCGTGTCGTGTGTCCCGTCCCGTCCCCGTCCCCGTCCCCCCCCCCCCCCCCCCGCAATGTTTTCTACCTTGTTGATACAGTGTTGGAACAGTATTTCCTACAGAGGAACAAGGAGTAGTAAATAGGAGCACCCAGCTGCATAATCTTTCAGTCATATCTCTTGTGATGGCAGCAGAGAAAGAACCATAACAAATTTTATGTCAGGAGAAGAGAGTCCTTTTTCTAGATGGGCTTTTCAAAGACCACCCTGTCCCTTTTTCTGGCTCTGGTCAGCAGTGCAGGTCACTCAGCTGGAGCTCTGGTCCACTCCATTGTAAGAGGGTTAGCTCGCACATTGCAACCTTTCCGCTTAACAAATCATATAAGGTAAAGAGGGGTTGAGACATCTAGTCCATCACACTGCCTTAAGACTAAATATATCCATCCACTCTGGATGGGTGCTCATCAGACTGGATCTCCAGAACACCAACCGCATCTCCAAACTGGGAGAAGGGCTCCCAACCCTGGTAGCAACTGGCCTCTCCTAAGAGGCAGGCCACCGTCATGTCACCACAGCCACCGCTCCTCAGCTGCGAGGTAGGAACCCCTGCCTGATGCTGAGACTGAAAAGCTGCTTAGCTCCCAGCTCCTTTCAGACACCCACGGGCTCGGTGGAGCTGTAACCCTCCCACCCCTTTCAGAGGCAGCCAGCTCAGTGCCTGCGGGGAAGCAGGAGCTGCTGCTGCCTCTGTGTGAGACAGCAGCTCCTCTTGACTTCCCCTGTGTCTAGAAGATGGCACGATGCTGCCGTTCAGCTCCAAGAAGTGGCTGCGTGGCTTGTTGTTGCATGCCACCTCACCTCGGAGTAACTTAAGTCTCCTCGTACTATAAGCTCATCGCTTTTTAGCCTATTCATAGTAAGCAGGAAGAGTAGTTTATTTCCTTCCTCCTCGTTGCAGTTACTTTTTATGTATTTGCGTACTGCTATTTTGCCTCTCCTCAGACTTCGCTTCTGGAGACCAAATTGTTTTTCTTTTTGCCTTACAGTTCATATCTTCTGAACTTCCAGTAGAGCAACAGTTTAACATTTAAATGAATACTGTGTTTATTAAATGAGCTGGACTAACAGGCATGGAAATGGAGACTTCTGTCTTCACAGATTAGATGCCACAGTGGTAGGAGCAGTGAGAACTCCATACCTAACTTGTGATCTGGAACATCTCTAGAGGCAAGAAGATAATGTAGTGATGAAATTTATCTAAGTGTTTCAGATTTCCTTTTCAATCAGTAGCCTCTAGGCTGTTTCAGCCTGCTAGGATTCATTTGTGCCAGATGTGGTAGTGTTTTTGTGATACAGACAAAACATTGCAATAGTAATGAACAGTGTTAACCAACTCCTTTCACATAAGTTACCAGCCTTGTGGAGGCAGAGCATTCAGGCAGGGTTCATTTAATCAGCTGTAGATGGCTACATGGAAGGCTCTCCAGCCAAGCTAGTCACCTCAGGCCCCTATTACAGCTGCAGTGGAGAAAAAGACACTCTGAGGTCATGAATCATCTCATCCTATGGTAGATATTTAAAACAGATCAGATAAGACATACCTTTGAAGTGCCTATGGGGCAACAGGCTCAGATGTAGGGATAGACACTGTAGACATCTAAAATTAGGTGAGCTGAATCTCAGCTGTGGAGTCCATCGAACTGGTGATGCACAGGTCAAAAGCTCCACTTCCTGTGGTGAGTTTTCAGAGCACACCTTCTGCCTTTTTAAATTTACCGCCACCTCAAAACAGCCAAATGTAATGGCTGCCAAGAGACGTATGAGCATCTTCCACCAAATGGCTACATCTTCTTGCTGATTTTCAAAATAAAATTAAAAAAAACCTTCTTTTTTAGTTTAGTATTTAAATAATCATTTTTCAGAACAGGAAAAGTTGCTTTTTCAATTCTGCTCATGCCAGCATGTGGAGTTGGACAAGCAAGTGCTTGGATTAGGAAGCACTGATGTTCATCATGGCTAAAATAATGATATTCTGCAGAGGGGAATTTTTAACTTGATACAGTTGAACTGTAAAGATTTATCTTGCAGAGTCTTTGGAAAATATGTACTTTAAAACAACCTTTTTTACTACCACAGAATTTTCTCCCCCTCCCTGCCTCTCCTCATTTTTATTCCTTAGTTAATAGTTTGGAATTAACGAAGAAGCTTCTCCTGATACCATAGTACATCTTCTGACCCACTTCAGTGCAAATGCATACATAACCACTTGTTTGTTTGTACTTGTACAGGTGTTGGTGCTGTGCAGATATGGGCTGTGGTTAAAGTTTCATAATGGAAAATCTGACAGGCAGTTAACTAATCCATGAGTCATATTTCGTAATAGCCTAAAGGACTCTGATGTTCGACCTTCATTTGATACCCTTGCCATCAGGGAGTTATACATAACCCATCCGAAGAACATTCTTTATATAGATGACTGCATGCTGCCCTTTTATACCTGCAAGAATGGGCATTGCACTTACTGAACCAGGGAAGTCTTCTGTCTCCCCTTCCACCACTCTGTGAGTCTATTTGCAGGGCTGCAGAGGTGTACAGCAGGAAACTCACCTGATGAATGAGAACAGTGGAAATCTCTCTGCTTAGTTTAAGTCCTCTGTAGGGCTTAGCTGAGACATAAGGAGAGAGGTGGGGAGCTGGTTTTGGGCTCCAGTCACCCTAATGTTTCTGAAGGGATTTCTGGTCGGTACAGCTCCAGTAATAAAAGTAGAAGTGGAACTACCAGTACTAACAGAGGTCTCCTGATTTCACCTGTGCATGGCTCACTTCTGCTTAAGGCAGGCCAGACAGATACAGAACAAGACAGCCTTTTGTCAGACTGTCCCAAATGGGAATCCCACCGTTGCTGACGCCAGCAGAGTTGAGCTAGCAGTAGCAATGCCAGGTTGTTTATAGGAAGACTTAATGTGGAGAGGGCTTGTCTAGAGAATCTATGCCTTTATTATCTAGCCAAAGGGTGAAAACGCAACACATTGCTTATTAGGGTACCATAACATTGTTGTCTTTCAGGACTTCTCAAGTCCTCCCTCAAAGGCAGCAAAGGATGTTGGCATTGCTGCTGTTCCCAAAGCTAAAATAAGGCAGACAAGTGACTTCAGTAACTGGATGTGAAGTTTACATACTATGACTCATCCTAACAAAGAAACCTAAACAAAATCCCAGTATGTCATTAAAGCTGGAATATGTTTTACATACTAAATTCTTTTAGGTTTAATTTGGCTTCTTTTTTACAGCTGTAGAATAGTAGAGTATCTCAGGGATAATAACTGTTGCCATTGCAGGATAGAAAGTTCTGGTCTTCATTAATGGACCCAGTATAAAACACAGCAGAAGGTTATCTTGTTTTTTAAAACACTCTGGCACAACTTTTCCAGCTGTGCCAAATGCTGAAGAACAATGAGAACAGCTGAGATGACAAACAGAAAGAAGAAACCAGAGGAGAAGCGTTGTGTCCCAACTTTTAACTTAGGCTGTCTTTTTAAGAAACTCTGCCATTTCCAAATAACTATTTTGTACTTGTGTCTTAAGATATCTGCAGATACCACAAGTGACGTACACGTAGCATGTGAGTTGCCTGCTGTATATGGAAAACTGCCTAGTGAGGGTCTGGCACAGTGGGAGGGGGAACATGCCCAGCCTGACTGTAAGCACCAGTGAGGAGGTTAGTCATCCTGCTGAGTCAACAGGAGACACAAGCACCTCCAAAGGGTGCTTCTGCCTACTTGTTGTCTAATGTTAGACAGCTAAAGTTACATGGAACAGAGTCTAGATGCTTGGTGTTGGACTGGGCAGGGGCTTGCAGTGGCTGTTTTTTAGGGCTCTCCTTGCAGCCCTTCTCAAGCAAATGCAGAAGGTGAGAAAAGGCCAAATGAAGGTCCCAGCCGGATTCATGTTCACGCAAATCTAGCACCAGAAGCGGGGCAGCAGTGTTTGAATTCTGACAAGGAAGTTGCTAAAAAGGGGCTGGCTGGGAGAAGGGAAAGGATTACACAGCAGATGTATCCGCCCCTCTGTCAGCAAGCAGTTCTAGCTTTTCACCCACCTCTGCCTTCCACTCGCATAGGAACTGATTCTTGGGTGGTATTTTAATGGTGTGAATTCCCACTTATCAGGACATGGTAATAGTTAATGGTCCTTATTTACAGAGGTCTAGCTGTACAAGTTTTTGTCTAGTCAGTCACAAATTTCCAGGCATCGAGACTCTGGTCCAACAAACAGGAAGGGTTAGGGTTTTTCCATCTTCACAAATAACTTTCCAAGAAGTCATCACCAAAAGTTGGATAAACATGCAGTTATCCTTGTCGTACTCCAGGCAAAATGACAATATAGCTAGAATCAGAAAGTCTGAGGTTTTTTCCTGACGTGGTACTAATTATATGACTAGTACTGAGATAAACCTGGCAGAAGCAGTGTAGTTTAAACTCTAGCAGCTTTAGCTTTAGAGGATTTTCCATCCTGTTCAACTGCTACCTTGTTCCACCACCTCAGGCCACAACCTCTTTGTGTCACCCTTACTGAAAGATTTTTGTTGCTATCATTTAGGGTCCCTGCGATAAGAAGGGCCCAGCTACACAAATCCCCCTGGCAGGATAGGGCTGCTGAAACAAATCTAATATAATAAAATGCATTACAGAATTGTACAACTCTTGTCTGATGATCTGAGGAACTCCTCTCCCAGTTTGGCCCGCAGTACCCACTGAAGTCAGTGTAACTATCTCCAGCAAGTCATCCTGGCACTGGATCATGATATTCATAACAAACTTTTGTTTTAAAGTGCCAAGACACAGAAACTGTATTGTATGACTGTTCCACAACATACTGTACTCTTGCTTTAGCTGAATTTTTGTCTTTTTGAAAATATTTTTCCTTTTTAAAAGTCATCTTAATATCAGAAGAGAATTTTCATTTTGTTTGTCTTTCCTCTTTTTATTGCAGTATTGGCTGTAATTAAACATTAAATTACAGGAACATCATTACCTGACATTTTTCTGTCTTTTCCAAACAATTCCTGGAACTGAAAATTAATAAAAGAAGATACACCTTTTCAGTTCTTCGTTTAGTTCCCCTGGCTTATTTTCAGCTTTGACAGTGCTTTTCAGGCTCTCAGTTTCACTGCTTCTTCCCTATTTCCAGGTTCCCCGAGCTTGCACAGAGCCTTTGATGCTGCAACAGGGCAAGGTAAAGCACTGAAAAAAAAAAGTAAAGTACTGTGACAGAAGGACAGGCATCGCACCAGGGATTCATATACTGAAACATCTTTAAAATTCTTATGAAAAACTGACTAGCTGGGAGTTGACAATATCCTTTTAAGAACAGTTTATGTTAAGAAATCCTAGTTAGTCTTATGAGCAAGTTTTGGCTGAGCACAAGTGCTAATGACTTTTTTGAAATGAAAAACATTTCTAAAGACAAAAATAGCTAGTACTGAAATCTCTCACAGTCATTATTTACAATTTCTGTGTGATCCCTTGTCCAGAATTATAATGATTGCTTGCCATGCCAGCAGAACTTATAACTTTGTGGGTTTGTCTTTAATGCTGTAATTAAAACCAGGATGATTTTCATGGGCACAGAATAATTTGTAATTCTTGTGAGAGCTCTGTCTTTTAAGTGGCCTTACAAAAGATATAGTCTTCACTGGCCTAAACATGCAGACACATTTTTTATACTCACTGATACTTTCATCAAGGAATTGTATACCTTTGGGGTTATTTCAACCTGATACGTTTAGGTAAAAGTACAATTTTCCCAGCCTTCCTAAAGATTTTACGATGTTTTAAAGTCGTTTTTAAGTAAAACACTCCTTCTTTTTCTTCTGCCAGTATGACTCCAAATAGCTTGTCTCTGTTAGTCCTTCTATATGAGTTAAAGACATGCCCTTTAACTGTCCCTTTATACTTTCTTTCCTCCAGCACAACATTTTCCATTTTACTCATGACACAGGCTGGGGACCCTAGAGTGACTCCCTAGCATTCCCAGAGCCAAACGGTCTAAAGACCAAAACCTTCTTGTTCTTCTTAAATATGGGCTCATTATGTAGTGTAACCCCCAAAATCTGATCTCCTACTAGTTCTCCATATTTCTTAGAGGTGTGGATGTTCCTAACAAAAAGGCAAGACTGGCATCACTCACACTCTCAACAGGGCAGACAATGTATTACAGCAACAGTCAGTGAGGGGTAGTTATATGGGGATAGGTAGGTCCTCAAGTGTGAATTTCTTCTTATTGGAAAACACAGCTATTTTTGAAGTCTGAAGTTTCATTAACATGGAACCTCTACGGAAAAGTTTCTGCAGTGCAGAAACATTTAACTTGTCCTTAAAGTTTTTGTTCTGGGAATATTTCATGTAAGGTGTTTGACTCTTGAACCTGCTTGTGCCTGGTAGTATTAATAACCTGGGGCAGCAAATGTTTATATAGCACTGAGCACCATGACAGCACTTTGTAAATAATGAAATAAATCACAGGCTTTGTTTCTGTTTAAATACTGTGTTTGCCCTCTGTGGATACAGATCTTCTGGATTCTGCTCAACAGCCTCATTTGGGTGAAACTGGATATTGTGCCAATTGTATTCCATCTCCTTTAACATATGGCAACAGTACAGACAACGCACTGGCTAACGAAGAATTCAGAGTCCCCCATCTAAACCCTTAAGAAAAAGCCAAAGTCCCTGGAACCTGCACTAAAAATATCCGCCAGGATTGTTAATTTTTATACAAATACACAATTAAGGCAGAAAAGGAAAGAAGCGAATATGTCCAAATCAACAGTTACAGCACGCAGGAACCATTAGGGTCCAAATTCACGGCCCCATGCCAGACTTCTAGAGTGCACTGAAAATACCAGGGTTGGGAAGTTACTCTGGCTGCTACGGAGGGGATGCCCAAGCATATGAGAGCCAACACAGAATTAGCGATTTGAAGAAAACTCACGCTAGTTAAGCGTTTTAAAGAACTGAGCAGACAGAAATTGGGAAGACAAGAGTATTGTATTCTATGAACTTGGCCCTCCAGACCTGCACGCAGGTGCAGAAGCTGGGGGGAATATGTACTGTAGAGACGAGCTGTGTGTTTCCCTTCAGAACAGCATGAAAGCTTCTCTGGAATCCCAGCACTTAAGATACATCTCAGAGAAATCATACTGCGGTTGACTGTGCCTAGCTCGCATATGTTTTAAATAGAAACATTGAAAATAATTTCAAGATTGAGGCGTATACACGTTAAACTTTGAGTATAAATTGAAGAAGAAATAGAGCTATGCTAAACTGGTTTCTGGTACAGCCTGCAAAAATACTCAAGAAGCCACCTAATCCCAAGTGATCCCATAAAAACCACCGGTATCTATGTAATCTCCTACCACCAAATCAGTCTTAAATTTGTAGGTGAGGTTACTACCTTCTTAGTCTGATTTAATCTCTTTTCCGTCAGGAGTTGGCAAAGATGAGAAATACTTTATGTGTTTGTGATATTTGTACTTCTCTATTTTGAATATAAAATATAAGTAAAGATAATGCCTATAAAGTGTAAATTCATCATGCATTTATTATGGAATAATAATACTTATATTAATCAAAAGCTTTGTAACATTTGTCGATAACGTCACTACTGCAGAGTGAGCTGCGCTAAGAGGCCTTGAGGTGGTCCAGAAGACAGGAAAGGACAAAATTCAACTCAAACAACCAGCAAATGAGGAGTTAAGGTGTTACAAACTGAAGCCTCTGGAAAACCAGACTAAAATGCAGAGTTAAAAGCCTCTGCCAATTCTGGAACAGAAACAACTCTGCTTCTACCACTGGGAAGTGATAGCAGCCAGGGGAAAATAGGAAGGGATCAAGAAACAGTGGGGTGAGAGACAAAAGCTAGAAGACCATCAGGATGAAAAGTGAATTTGTCATCGTAGGCATCATCAGATGAAGGCTGCATGCCCTGTGAGTCTTGATAGTCCACCATAAAGTATTATTAGGTCCAGCAGAGGGTTTCTTGGACAGAGGAGGCCAAGCTGCAATCTGGATGGTATAGGATATGCAGTTGGAGTTTCAGCACTGCCTGCTGCTTGCTTTGTGACAGTGGTTGTAGCAGTATTGAATAGTAAATGGGCGAGTGAGTAGCAGCATGCTGGCAGCACTGTGGTTGCAGTAAGAAGAGAGGTACACGTGTATCTTGAAGGTTCAAACATGCCCCGTGTCAGCAGTGAATTCTCCAGTTCGTGTCAGTAGGAGGAGGAACACCAGTGTGCTTGCCATGGGGGTGGCCAGCAGTCAGGCAGCCTATGTGAATGTAGTTGTGGGGGCACAGAAATGAGGAGCCGAAGGTACTGTCTGAAAAAAATCTCTGTGGAAAGGAAAAAGGGAGATACCGTTCTGCATGTCTGGGCTAGTGTGAATTCATCAGGCTCCGTGTTTGAATGGGAGCCAGGTATAGCGTACAAGTAACTCCTGTTTTCTGTGCCTGACCTAAATCTAAGTGCTGCTTTGTCAGGTTTTGTCCGACACGTGTTCTGTTTCCCTATGCTGCTGGACACTGGGTGTTAGCACTGGAAACCCGATGATTCAAACACAGAAGTATGAAGGCTGTATTGCGGCAACAGGGAGGAAGCGGGGACATGTAACCTTACCATGTATTTTACGGTGGTCAGAGGTTTCAGCCCATGTTAAAAGAATTCTTACATGGGAAGTTTCAAAGGATTAAATATAGACTATCGTCACATGCTAGATGGCAGTGAGGCTCTGCAAGCAACCCGCTTCTCTGCTAACAATGCTTGTGGGGATATAATGTCTTGTTCGTTTGTGTATTAAATAGTCATTTTTCAGGATCAACATCTATCAGAGCCCAGCTGTGCAACTCCACTGCCTCCCTTTCCTTGGCAATGGTCCCCCCGGTGAGAATGCACAGCCAGCACAAGTCCTCGAGCTGCCTCTGAATCCTTCCTCATCTTCAGCCTCACTGGTTTTGAAGACAGGAGTATTACACAAGAGGTCTTGGGGTAGTAAGATAAGCATCTGCTATTTGAGTCTCTGCCTTTAACTACCACATTGCCATGAATGAGTAAGTTTCCAGTAGCAAGAAGCCAGGAATTACTCTCAATAGGAAGACTGCCAGCTCTTCTGTGATACCTGCCTCTGGCTGGGGCATGAGAGAAGTCCCCCGGTAGCCTATCTTTGTGAACACTGAATGCCACTCACCGCTGATACTGATGACAAGGTTGAACAGAGCAAATGGATTCCATCCACAGATGATGCCATGGTCCTTTTCTCAGTAGAAGAACAGCAGGTGAGCTTGGTGTTGAAGGCAGAGAGGATGATGGTATCATCAGTGAGAGGTGAGAAGACAACAGGCAATCGAGATTGTTGCAGTGTAAGTCCACTAAGGCCCCAACCCTGAGATGTGAGATTTTTCCAGGCAGTGAAGGCATTAAGTGTCTACTATTTCAAAGATCCATGTTTAAAGCCTAAACAAACAAACAATTAAACAAAAAATAAGCAGTAATGAAATGGAAAAGAAAATCCACAAGCCAAAAAAGGGGTGCCAGCAGGGAGCAGGGAAGGGAGAAGAACAACTTTTGGTCTAATTAGGTGACAAATGCCTAAAGTTGCTAAGAAGCAGTCATTTTGCTGCAGCAAGAAACTCCGTCTCAAGTCAAGAAGTAGTGGAGGTGAACTCAGTGCACATTTCCCCTCGTGCTCGTAGCATCAAGCGTGGGCTACCACATATGTACAGTTAGTCAAGCTCGCACACCCGGAGTCCATGTGTCACCACAGTGCGATGGTTACAAATGTTGTCACTCAAAGGAGAACAAAGAAATATGCGTAAAATGACCTTTTTGGAGGAAGGAGGAGGGGAGGAAGAGGAGGAGGTGGGTGTAACTTGACAACCCCAGCTCAAATGACCTACTGGTTGGACTATCAACATTACCCTCTATTCCCTCGCTCACAGGAGATTTCAAGACAACATGACAGATGTGAATTTATGAGAACATAGAATAGTCTAAACCAAGAAGCAGTCTTTAGCTTTAATTAGGACAGTACTGCTGTCCTGCTGTGGGCTCATCAGGGCCCTGAGTGCACTAATAGCCCTGAGGAGCCCAACCCGGGACCCCCACCCCAGCACCCACTGGCCCGGTGGCACCATGCCTGCCAGGTCTGCACCATGGTGGTGAGGGCACTGCCTGCCTCGGGGCTACTCGGGGCTCCCAGCTCGTCCCACCGTGTGGAGCACCCTGCTCCTGCTGCTCCCCGACATAGAGCTGAAAGAATAAACCCAAAACCACCTCAAAAGCAGAGACTCTATTTATGAATGCTGTCATACTTGCAAAGCAAAATTAAAATTAGTGCTATTGCAGGATGGCAGACGTGGACTAATACGCCAAAAACAAATCTTGAAAGAAGGAAAAATATATGCCTACAGTACCTGAACCAAGATCTCAGTGTACAACGTTACAGGCAGAGAGGCTGTACCAAATCTTTAGATACTTAACCACTTGTGTGTGTTCCTGTGGGGAGGGAAATGACAGATTAGTTTTCCTGTGGAGGATTCATTAGTATTCTGTCATTGGCAAGTCAGTATTTTTAGCTTAGTGAGCTCAAGATGTATTGTGGTTTAGGCCTCAGAAGTTCCCAACTCTGGGTAACGAATTAAAAGGAAAAAAGGGAGTGCGTTAGGAACTGTAGAGTGATTTTCCGAGATCTTTTATGAACCATCCTCCTCGCTTGCTGGTTAGCATTAAGCGCCTATTAACTCCATTTCTGGAAGGTGGTGATTAAACTGGGTCAAATGGAAGTGATTAGGTTGGATTATCCCTGTCATGGAAAAATTCACTGGAAGATCTAAGAGGGAGGAAATTGCCACACAGATCCCAGCAAGTCTGCTGGAAGGTATATGAATTTCCTTTTCTCCCTGCAAAAGAGCTCCAGCCCACTCAGGATCCCTCTAGATGCCTCAGACTTGCTTTGAATTGAATTGTGTTCATCTTGGAAGTTCCTCAGGAGTGGTAAGGAAAGCAGTTGCCCCAGCATCGCTCCCACTTTTGTGGCCCACGCCAGGTCTATATGTGCTGGGTTTTGGAAGTGTCCCTGAAGTAAGCTACCTTTCTTCGGTGGTCTTTAATGGAAAAACCTCTCTGTTAATTTCTGGTGCTAAAAATGACTAAGGACCTGTTCAGTGGACAGGAAGAACAATACCACGCTTGTTGGGAGGGCAAACTCTGGAAGGCCACTGAGAGGGCCCGAATGGAGAAAACAAATCTTGTGCTTGAGACTGGGCTGAGAACTGGGAGGGCACAGGGTGCTGTGGGTGTGCATGAGCCCATCTGCAGCACCTGCAGGGCTTGGGATTTGCCCAACCCAGACAGCAACCTCTCTCCTGTTGGCCACGAGACGGGTCCTTGTGTAGCCCACGCAGTGAGGCCAGATGTGGCAGCATGACCCTAAAACTTGCTGTGTGCTAGCAACAGGCTCCCGAGAGCCCAGGTCAAGCGGAAGGCTCAGGAGCCCCAGATATTGTGCTTGAAATCAGCCCCATACGAACATCTAACCTACCCAGGCAACCCGTGCATGATTTGTGCAGCGATCCTGAGCTCTGGAGCAGAACTCGGAGTAGACGCATAACCTGGCAAGCCTCTCTCTCAGCACAGCCCCAATTTAAGGCCACCCTCCACAACGTGATCCCGCCACAGAGAGGCAAATATTTGGGGATTGTCACGATTACTAAGAAATAAGTAGTATTTTATTGCGGGGACTGGGATGCAGAGTTTCCTGCTGGCCAGCAGCCAAGGGGTTGCTTCCTCCTGGTGACATCTCTGGGTGCTCTCTGCACGCTCGGCTCCGCTACTCTATTTTACCGAGATTTTCCGCAGACACCGTGTCACCGACCCCTCTGTCATAACCCTTCACCTCTCGTGCCGTCAGAGAACTGCCCTGGGGAAGTGGGGCCGAGACGTGTGTATGTGTACGAGCATGTGTATGTGCGTGCGCCTGTGCACACAGCTGTGTTTGTTTTATGTTGCATATAGAAAAAAAGAGGATTATTTATGTTCTGATCATGATGTGTTCCCCAAGCGAAGTATTTTCTGCTCTGATTTATTGGTCTCTTTAGGCCTGCCCTCAAGCATTGTTCTTATATTTGGAGCCAGTCACATTTTTTCCATTTGGAAATGGAAATCTTAAATGTAATGGCATATTTAATGAAAAAAACCCCAACAGTTATGTGGAGGGAGGAGGAGTTTCGCTTCTCTGTTTTCCGATTTTATGTTTATTTTCTTTCTCCCATCTTTCCATTTACTCCTTCTCCTATTCTGTCTCTGAAAAAGGAAGGAAAAACAGTATCTGGAGAAAAGGCAGGAGCAATATTTTTTCTCATTTTTGGTAAAGAAATTATACAAGTTCAAAAGGTTTTACCCAGAAAAAGTCCACATGAAAAGTACCTGTCATTTTCTGATTAGCACTGTTGTATTATTGATCAAAAGTATCTAGCCAATAAACCTGTGTAAATTAAAAATGTTTGTGCACTATACAGAGATAGCATTTCTTGGTAACTACAAAAGAAATTACTTTTTTTTTTTTTTTACTTCATAGGCCTTAGAGCTTGATTTTCTTTTTATCTCACAAATGTCAAAAAAGTGAGGTTTGCTGCACCCCCAGCCTTCTTTTGCTAGAGGACTTCTCGGAGGACCAACAAAATCAAATTAGTTTTGTAGGCTGCACTTAGAAGATACAGGAGAATGCAGATCTTTAACAAATTGAGCTTTTCTCCCACGTGTTTCCAAGGCGTTTTGATTCAAACAATCTCAGAAGAGTTTTTACACAGTCTGAATAAAAATGATTTTAAAATCCTTTTTTAAGTCTTTTCCCCTTACTCCGTTTTTAATTCCCCTCAGTAGCTCTGGATTCCTTTCTGTTTTGAGGCATGAAATCCCTTCAGCTCCATTGCCTACATGGCAAAAAGAGCAAGAACAAAGCAAGAGATTATGGGGAAAAAAACCCAGCCCAAGAAAATAATGAAATTTTCTTTTAAAAAAAAGCTCATCCATCATTCTGCCATAAGAAAACAAAAAATACCAAAACATACACTTTTTTCCTCTCTTATGGGTCACATCTATCAAGCAAGAGAAAATCCTGGGCTATTGTATTTGGTTTCTAAGCTGGATGCACAGACTACCCTGGCCATAGCCTCCAGGGATGTTGTCACCAAACAAATGCTGCCATTAAAGTGTTGGTAGGAGGTCCATTAGGAAATGCAAAGAGAAGAACAATTTTTTGGGGGGTTGGGTAGGAAAAGCAACTAATAACTAAATCTGGAAGTACAGCTGGGTGCTCTTAAATTAGAAGTCTTTAGGAGGTCTCCCACACACCACTGTAGGATTGTAAGTTTGCTAGAGTTTTTTGAGCTGTGCATTGCTGCAGATATGCTTCACCTCCTCCAGCTTTGCTATCCTTTTCTTGCTAAGCTTCTCTATGGCTGTAAGCCTCTCTCAGTTAACTCCCCAATGTCTCTCGGGGTAGTATCTCACTGCTCTTCCTTCTCTCCTTCCAATTCTCTTAGTTCCTCAGTATGGTTTCAATCCCATATCTCAGCTGCTCGAGAGGAAAGAAAATTAGCTGGGTGGATTTCTCCCCTTCTCCATCAGCTGTCCCTAGTATTTATCTCATTAAAAAAAAAAAAAAAAGCTTATCCAGATGTATAACTAAAAAAAGATACTTTTTTCTTAGACATTTTCTTGTATCACTCTTCTCTGCAGGTAATTTTATTGTTGTTTTACAATACAGGTAGAAGGTAATTTTCCCACATACAGTGTTGCTTGGCCCTGAATCTGGTGGGTTGTCAATTCTTCCCTGTTTGCAGCTGAAAATAATTTTTCAGAAAACGTGGTCATACTCCAGTCTGAGAGGACTAGCACAGTATTTGAGCACTCCCTCTCAAGGACTAGTCCACAAAGGCTGTGTTCTGCAAAGGCATCTTAATGCATGTGTAATGCTTGTTTCTTAAGCACACAACTTACATGCATGTAAGCAACTGGATTACCTTAGCAGATAGGTGGGCAGTTTTCCCAGGATCAGTGATTAGTTGAATACATCGTTAGAGATTATGGAGGAAGTAGCTCTTCTCTTACTTGACAACGCACAAAGCAAATTTCTTGCAAAACGGGAATCTCCAGAATACCTACAACAGTTACTGTGCAGACTTTGATGTTGCTGCACACAGGGAATTGTTATTACCATGGTTAGTGCGAGGAAAAGAATAACTATCGATTACTATTCCCCAACACCTTTCCTGCTAAGGCTAAAATTAATCTTGGTTTGAAACTAAAATAAAGCAGAATTCTTGTTGTGCTCGTTGTTCCGGAACAGGAAAGATCCTCAGAAAACAGGTGCTTTGGGGTAAAGGCCTCTAGAGGTCACCAGAACCTAATTAATAAGCATCGCTAAACCCATCTGTGAAGTGTAAATTGCTTTGTTTTGATTGGGACTTTCCACCTCTGCAGCTCTGGCTCTCCCCTCTCGCAAGGAATCCAGACTGCCATTAGAAGACGAATAACATAAAACGCTCGCAAACCCATACCCTCCTGGAGAGGCTTGGCTGCACAGCAGTCAGCTCCCTTTTGGGTAAGAGAGTCACCCAATTGGCATCTTTTCCTCCGTGCACGGTTCCAATCTTACCTGCCTGCTTCTGTGATAAAACCTGCCCTGGCACAGCTGGAGTCTCTTGTGCCCCATGGGTGATGTCCTTGCCGCACCTTTGTAAGCCCTGAGAATGCCCTGAGTGTTACCAAAGTAAGCCTAGAGAATGCCGTGAGTATTACCGAAGTGGGAGGGATGCCAGTTCTTTCTCTTGTGCTGATGCATGAAAGCAATAACTAAAAAGGGAGCACAGGCTGAGAGTGCAGATTAGGTAATTGGCAAGGATTTTTCTACGTACGGGGTTTTTTATTGCCTTGCGGATTATGACCTGCGAACACAGGAAACCCTGTAAAGAATAAGGTTTCCTTCCAGGTCACCCAGTGCTGTATCTACAGGGAAGGTTTCGAGGAGAGCTACAGTTTAATTATGATTAAATGGTTGTCATAAGGCCAGAGACCTCATCTGCTTCATGCAAGAGCAGAAGAGAAAGCTCAAGTAATTTTCCTGGAGCTCTC
Organism: Astur gentilis; assembly: GCF_929443795.1. Lineage (NCBI taxonomy): Eukaryota > Metazoa > Chordata > Aves > Accipitriformes > Accipitridae > Astur > Astur gentilis. Next base: position 11,769,062 of record NC_064911.1, read on the forward strand.
TCCAGGGTTTAGGAATGAGGGTGGGGAGGAGGGAGCTGGGTACAGTTGAGAGAGAATATTTATTTCAAGACAGCAAACAGAAGCTGGTCCTTTTGGGAGAAATTCCTCTGAAGAGAGCAAAGGTATTTACTTTAGGAGCAGTCACTGGAATGGAGGCCTGTGGTGTCTCAGCGAGAGGGATTTTTGTCTCCTCTGAAAAGCCAGAAGAGTTGAATGCAGACAAGTGGCCGGTGCCTTGGCCCAGATGCTGAAGGTGGTATGGGGGGAGCTGCTGTGAGGGAATCCTCACAAAGGGCTCCTTTGCTTTTAGATACAGGATACTTTTAGGCCCAGGATGTTTCCTCGGAGTCCAGGGAGTTTTTTCTGGATGCGCAGCAGGAGGTGAGGCTTTGCCCCTTCAGCAGCCTGTGGGGTAGCTCCTTCCCATGACCCTTCCTTTGTCCCAGTGGCAGCAGGTGACTCGCACCCCTTGTGCCCTGCTCTGGGAGCAGCAGCCCACAGGAATAGGATCGCCTCGCCCTGAGCGTGTTTGCTGGGGATTAGCAGGTATGTTATTTTTTGCAGACTGGAACGTTGATGCTGCAGCCTGGCTGGAGTGTGCGTGTCAGTTCCTAATCCCATGCAAAGCCCCAGAGAGGTCAGCAAGGCTATAAACAGAGGTATGTGCCCACCTGAAGGAGGTCAGGATTATTTTCATTGTAGCATACCACTCCCAGACAGGAAACACTCACGTCAATCTTATAGCCATCCTTTATTTCCTTCCCTTTCAAAAGATGCACAGGTAGAGTTGGGGGCTTCCATTCTTCTCAGTTCCCTTCTAAAGGTGGGGTCCCGGAGAAACCTTGTTGCTTCTTCCCCCTTTCCAAACAGCAGTATCATCAAAATTTCTCGGTGGCTGCCATCTGTTGCAAACTGAACACCACCCCTTTTGCTATTTACAGTGCGATTAACCTTTAGCAAATTAGGCTGTGACTGTCGTGAAAGGATTAATTAAGGCAACACACCCTTGACTTGTTCCCACCGTGCAAGTAGTGTGCCGCGTTTGCAGCAGCATACCCATGACTCCGCCAAAACCCTTCCAGAATCAGGTGGATAGTTTTTATCCTTTCTGCGTTATCCCAGCAAATTTGCCAGCCACGGGGAAACGCGTGAGGAAGGGCTCCAACAGACCCAGTCCCGTGGAAGTAGCTATGGTGATTTAAGACCTGGCTTACCCCAGCATTGTGGGTGCTTCCCCGCTGCTGAACGTTACTGTCCTGGTAGCAAAGATGTGGGGCCGTGCCTCGGCCACCTCAGCTGAGTCTTGTAGTTTAAGCAGCCAAAGAACAAAGTTGCTGCCAAAACATCAGGCTGTGATGTGCAGCAGCTGTGCTTTGGAAACATACCCTGTTTTGCCTAGCACTGCCAGACTTCCATCCAGATTTCTGTGCGTGTGTCTAGGAGGCATAACGCATGCAGGCTGAGGCCAAAGCTTCCCAAGAGCCTTAGACCTCTGGCCCTTGTACAGCAGAGTGGATCCGTGCAGATGTGCAGGACGTGCCCGGGTTATCTGGTCATCCCTGTGCTTGCTGCCAGGTCTCAGAGAACCCTCAGGCAGAGGAACCAGTTCCCCCAGCTCCAGCAACGGTCTGAGTTCTGGTGGGGAAAGAGGCCTCAGCCAGGGAAATCCAGCATGCTGGCCATGCCCCTGATCCTCTTCCCACACGGCTGTAACTCCTGGCAGAGAGGCAGGGTGGCTAGTAAAGGCAGTAATGTCTTAAGCCAAAGCAGCCGCAGTCGCCAGAGGTGATATCCTGAAGGCCAAAATCTCAGGACTCGAAGCTGCACCGGAGAACAGCGCTGTCGCTGGTAGGCAGTGCCAGGCAATACCTGCATTTGTGGACAATGCTTTTGTTGTACTATCAGTATAGTTCCCGTGTCTCACGCTGCGTGGTCCAGCATGGGCTTGTCCTGCTGTACCTCTGCCACCTCCTCCTCACGCAGCGAAATCCCCTGGGGATGGGTTCTGGGAAGATGACGTCAGCCCAGGGAATGGGGGCTTAGTGAAGAGGGAAACAGCCTCGTTGCAAACCATGGCACCACCTCCTAAAAATTTAACAGAATAGCGATCGTTGGTAGTGCCCAACACTCCTATTTCTTCAGCACCAGGATTCGAAGGGCATGACCCATAGCAACGCGCTTCTGACAAACCCTGGACAGTATTTTTTAATTGCAATCAGGTGTAAACTACTTCCTTACATTTCTTTGGAACCGTGAAATTTTGAAGGCACAACAAAACAAAATATTTAATCTTATTGTGAGTTCAGTCCATGCTTGACTGGGTCAGGTAATACAATGCTGTTATTCCTTGATGGTCAAAGTGTTTAGCTAACGATCTCTCTTATAGCAGGAGAAATCAATTATAAAGTTACATCATCATTGATGCAGTTCTGTCATCTATTTGCATGCCTTCCCTGATTGCCAAACTCCGTCAAGGCTAGAAAACTTGGGAGGCTTTCAGGGTTTTGCATCCGTGTGTGTAGCCTAAGGAAATCATGAGCACATATAGACATGAGACCTAGTGCATACCATTCCCAGCCTCCTCCTGGTTTTCTCTGATGGAAAAACACTTAAGAGCCAGCTTGGACAATACCGGCACTGGAACCCCGGGCACACAGCATGCTCTGATCCAGAGGTATGCATAAACACAGCCTGAGGTGATACAAATAGGTAATAACCATTCAGCATTACTGGGAGGAAAGGCTGAAACGGCGTATGTTGCGATGGGGAACTCGGAACTTTTCACACTGTTACATTATAGACACTTCTAACAATATTCAGAACATCCAAAAAGCTGGTAGGGAGGAGCAAGGGATTATTCTGGTTTCAGGCGTACCCTCTGTGTTGCAGCGATACCTTAGCAGCGAGGTGGCTAGCCAAGCCCACGATATATCTGAAAGGTTGCAGCTTCACCTTGATGGCGATAGCAGTATGCAAGACTGCACCATGAATTAAATAATAATAACATGAATACAAAGTATAGTTGGTACAGGATAATAAAATGAGTAAGTGTACTAAATCATTACACAACTACTTATCTTTTTATATAACTAAGTCCTTACTAAGAACATGAAAGAGGAGTGGCCAACGTAATTTGCTGGTTATATGGGCTTTATTTGGGAATTCAGGTAGTTCCTTAAGGCTCTGATTCTTGTTGGATTTAGTAGCAAAACCTAACAATGCTCCTGCCCCCGCAGCTGAAGCCAACAGGAGCCATCAGTCAAAGTCTCTAGACACCCACACTCAGCGTATCAGCGTAAACCAAGGTAAGTGGCAGTTTGTCATCCTACGTCGAGCTGTAACGTGTCCAACGGGGCTCAGGCTGAGAAGCTGACGCACCGGCTGCTCGTTGGAGGGACAGTGACCTCCAGCAGATGGGCAGAGCGGACAGCCGGCTGCGCTAATCTCTTTACCTGCTGCGGCCAAATCCGACAAGGATCGTGACTCGGAGCCCTTGGTGTTAAGGGGTTTTTTTTGCCCGTAACAAGGGGCGTGACTTCCATTTGTCCTGGGAAGACTGATGTGGGGAAGCTTATCTGTCGAGAAACGGTGGATGCTTCGGTTCTTCTCCGTTCAAGGCAAGAACAACAACTGCACGCGGGGGCCTACACTGATGAACTTTGCCTAATTCCTAATGAGTCGATCTAGAGTGAAACAGTCCGTCTCTAGTGAATTGGGTCATCAGCAGTGACCTCTTTGGGAAGAAGGAGCCCCTGATGCTGAAAACCTAGCGGACCGTTGAAGAAGTTAAGGCACTTTTCACCTCCCCTTACCAGGGTGTAGCACAAGTCGATTAGAACACTAAGACGATTACCTCCGCTTTGCAGTATCTCTCGGTTACGCCCTAATTAATTTTGATAAAAATCTGGCAAAGGCAGCTTAAAGCAGCTGCAGGGTTTTTATCTCCAGTCGCTTCCTCGCCTGAAACCTGCAGCCGTTAAACTGCACAACCCAGAAACCTTAAAAAAAAATAAAAAAAAAATATATATCACATCAGTCGAGGAGCCTCTTCCTGCAAACAGCGTCTTCGTCCCGGCTAATTAGGGGAGGTTTCGGCGCGAGGGCTCGTTTTGGGAACGGCTCTTGGCTGGGGGAACGCGGCAGGCAACCGCCCCTCTGAGCTTTTCGGCACGAATTGCCTCCAAAAAAAAAACCCAAAACGGGCAAAAATGAACTTCCCGACACCCTCCACCCCTCTGCGAGCCCTCTTGGCCCCCAGCCCGTCAGAACTACGTCAGACAGCGTTACGTCAGCGGCTCCCGGGGGCGGGCAACCCCCCCACCTCCTTCGCCCCGCCCCGCCAGTGACGTCACTGCGGCGCGACTAACGTCGCGCCCGCGCCGGAAGGGGCCTTGGCGCCGCGGTGACGTGAGCGCTTCCTTCTTTCCCAGCGAGGCCGGAGCGCAGGTAGGAGCGCGGCCGCCGCGTCCCGTCGCCGCCATCCGCCGCCATCCGCCCCTCAGCCGCGGCGGGGCCGGGCGTTAACGGCTGGGGGAGGGGGTGCGGGGGGGAGGGGTGCCCTCGCGGCCGCTAACAACGGCCGCTAACAACGGCCGCCGCCTTCCGCCCGCAGGAGCGCCATGGGCCGCGTCATCCGTGGCCAGAGGAAAGGCGCGGGCTCCGTCTTCCGCGCCCACGTAAAGCACAGGAAGGGCCCGGCCAAGCTCCGCGCCGTCGACTTCGCCGAGCGGCACGGCTACATCAAGGGCATCGTCAAGGTAGGGGCCGGGAGCGGCGGGAGGGGCCCCCCGGCGGGCTCGTCACGCAGGGCCGAGGCGCCCCCGAAGCCCCCAGGCCTCGGGGCCCGAAGCCCCCCGGCTGTGCGGAAAGGCCTTCGGCCGTTTGTGCCTCAGTCAGGGCCGCCGTGTGCCTTGAAAGGGGAAGCTGCTGCCGGCCTGCGAGGGCCTTTCTGTAAAGGAGCAGGCAGCAGTACGGTTTTCTGCTGGAGCTTTGCTGATGCAAGAGTTACGTCGGCCTGCTCTTGCATCGCCTAAGAACTCCCTGTACCTCGGGAAACGCGGGTGGGGAGAGCTGGCCTCATAGCTGATTGCATCTTATTAAAAAAAAAAAAAAAAAAAAACAGTCTTCATAAACAGTAGGCAGTACCCATCATCTTAGTCCTGAGGCATGGGGGCAAGGCAGTGCTTCTGTTTGGGCTGTGATACGGTGTTTCGGGTGTGCTGTAGGTGGGTTTTGGGTACCTGGCTAGGTGCTCTGAACATCTAGCCATCTCTTCAGCCTTTCTGAAAGGCCATCATCAGGCCGTAGAAAGAACTTTCTTCACACCACGAGTTTGATGGTAAAAAGCAGGTAGGTAGGTTTGACTTGGGTTAAGTTTGATGGTAAAAAGCACGTAGGTGGGTTTGACTTGGGTAATACTGTCCTGGTTTCGGCTGGGATAGAATTTTCCCCAACAGGGTTGAAAACAGTGGAAAAAACATTAATACTGGACACCAGCAATATCTGAGCTTTCCTAGAAAACAAACACATTTTAAACAGCTCTAGTCATTTAGCTGTAGTCTAAATATAGGGTTGTGTATTGGAGTCTTGGTGTACTTCAGGAACAGAATTGACATCTTTTTCCAAGGCAAAAAGAAAGAATAAACCTGTGCTTCCTTATCTAGGGGCTTATTTAACTCCAGTGTACTTGGAATCAGAAGGTTAGAAACACTTCCATTCTAAAAAAACACTCTCAGAAATTGCTGCTTGTGTCCAATTTTGTCTCTGCCCAAAGGTGATCAGGCAACTAGTGAAAGTGAATTTCTTAGTCTGGAGAGATCTGCTATCTGCAAAATGTCAGGAATAAAACAGTTCAGACACAATTAGTTTCAAGCAGCATACTTAACCAGAGTCGTTGTTTTGTGATATAGATGTTTGAGGTTGTATTCTTACAAATGTGAATCTTCAACTCATTCACATCAGGAGAAATCAAGATCCCTCTGAGAAAGGGGGATCCTAGTGAGAATTGTCGCAGTAGTAATAATCTCCAGTTTTTCTAGTTCTTTAATTTCTGCAGAACCCATGACAAACACTGTATCCTGTTCTAAAGCACATCTACGTTCCAACAGGACATCATTCATGATCCTGGCCGAGGCGCTCCCCTTGCCAAGATTGCCTTCCGTGACCCGTACAGGTTTAAGAAAAGGACCGAGCTGTTCATTGCTGCTGAGGGTATTCATACTGGTCAGTTTGTTTACTGCGGCAAGAAAGGTGAGTTAGGATGGAAAGTGCGTTCCTGGGCAGCTTCAGAACACTAAAGCAGATGTTGTTGTTTTTAAGTGCAGTTGTGAGCTATCACAAAGCAGTAGTTTCCACCAGCTTCAAGCAAACCCAGATTTCCTTCTTGGAGGTGGCCATCTCCTCGCGCAGCCTATTTTGGTTAACAAGCCTAACCGCAGTTCTTGTCAAGTGTTTGGACTGTTTTATCTAAAGTCCCATTTTGCCTGCCTTTCTGTAAGACTGCACGTGAAACTTGTGTTTCAAGTCAAACAACAAAAAGTGCCCCTGCCTGTTGCTACTGAAGTGTTTATGCGGTGCCTTTCTTCTGTGCGCAGAGGCCCATATTAAACAGAATTGTAATGCAAGTACAGGAGCCTGAATGAAGCTGCTGATGCTCTGATTGCCCTTTGCAGCTCAGCTGAACATTGGCAATGTTCTACCTGTTGGCACCATGCCGGAAGGCACCATCGTTTGCTGCCTCGAGGAGAAACCTGGTGACCGGGGAAAGTTGGCCCGTGCTTCTGGAAACTATGCCACCGTTATCTCTCATAACCCTGAAACAAAGAAAACCAGAGTGAAGCTGCCTTCTGGCTCCAAGAAAGTGATATCTTCTGCAAACAGAGCTGTTGTTGGTAAGGAGTGACAACTATGAATTTGTCTTGTCACTGAGTTTACGTAATGCTAAGCAGGCTTTCAAACAGGGCCCCAGTTTCTAATACTGTCTTGAAAATAGCATCATTTACAGGCTGCACCCAGGATTATGCACAGGTGCAGTCTCTGTACAGGTGCCTAACGTATATTATGCCTGCATTACTTTTGGTTAATGGTGACTTAAATTTGGAGATGGTTTACCTAGTGGGAGGACAGAAAAGTAGATGCTCATTGTCCTCAAGCTGTAATGGAATTGCTCAGCCTGTAAACTGCAGAAAATGGCATTGATGGTTTCCTGCCTTTGATACAGCGACCTAGCCTATAGGGGTAGTGCTGCAGGTGCTTAGCTGCTGGAGGTGCCGTCAGTCGGATGAAGCGTTCTGGAGGATCTGACAAGGAATCGGTACCATTGTCAAGCAGAGGTTTTACCGGGTTTGTTGTACACTTGACTGACAGCTGAGATGGATGCTGTACATGGTCAGCAAGTGACGCTTGCCTGCCTCTGAAACTGAGTTATCTGGTCTGTTACTAATTGGTGAAATAAATCATGAAATAACTAGGTATTAAACCTTAAAGTACTTGAAAGTCCCCTGAAGTCTTTCAATTCGTATTTTCTTTAGTTGAAAAACTGTTGTTAATGTTACCCAAGAAATTTTAGCAATAAAACTGGTAATGCTTTAGAAAGTGTTAAACTCAATCCTGTATGTATGTATTGAAGAACAGCAATTAAAGTATGTGTCCCCTTGCAGGCTGCTTAATGTGTGGCTAGTACTTCGAGTCCAATCTCACTTTTAGTGTTGGCTGGAAAATATTAATTTGAATACACAGCTGGGATTGTTTTGAGATTGGTCTTTAGAAGCTTATTGTTAGAACCTGAATATTATTAGGAATTAGTCCTGTTCTGAAACACTTTCTTTTGTACTCTTGTCTGTTTCATTTGCATGTTAACATTCCTGCCGTTTTTTTCCAGGAATTGTTGCTGGTGGAGGTCGTATTGACAAGCCCATCCTGAAGGCTGGCCGTGCCTATCACAAATACAAGGCAAAGAGAAACTGCTGGCCACGTGTCCGTGGTGTTGCCATGAATGTGAGTCCATTTTCAATTAGGGTTTTCACTTTCCTTTTTTATGGTTTAGAAAGGATTTTTTTGATATGGGGAGGAGTCTGGCATATATATATGGGAAAAAAAGCTTCACAGATCACTCTGTAATTGCACATTTAATTGGGGTAGTTAGCAGCACTTGATAGTTACTGCATTATACATGAAAAATGAAGCGGTTAAATTTTTTGTTCCCTTAAATCAGTTTATTGCTGCTAAACATCATTACTCATTTCTGTTAATAATTATATTGATGACTGCCTTTCCTCTTCCACAGCCTGTAGAACATCCCTTCGGTGGTGGTAACCATCAGCACATCGGCAAGCCTTCAACCATCAGGCGAGATGCTCCTGCTGGGCGCAAAGTCGGTCTCATTGCTGCCCGTCGGACGGGTAGACTGCGTGGAACAAAGACTGTGCAGGAAAAGGAGAACTAAAGACCCAGTATGGAGTTTACAGAATAAATTTTTAAAACCTAGCTTGTCTGAAGTTCAAGTTATCTGTTGCTGAAGTGTGGCTAAAATAGGGATAATATTCAGCTTCAAGAGGGGAAGTGGTGAGTGGAGATGAGGGTTTTTTCCCCTGCCTTGAAGAGCAGGAGTTCTTTCAGCCAGGGAGCTGGTACTACAGGCTGCAGTAACACTTGGTGTAGATGCTCTTGTGCCCAGGTGTGATGTTAACAGTGGCCTAGTTATGTGGTTGCTTAGGCCTGACAAAGCATTACAGGCTGATTGAGTAATCCTTTGGTTACCTGGTTTAACTGAGGAATCTAGCAGAAATGGGTGAAGGGTTTCTAGTTTTATAAGTTCATAGACACTAACTTAATTGTTTTCCATTTTTATAATCTGCTGTGTTTCTTTGGAGGAAAAGCTTGTGAGAGTAGTGGAACTCCTTCCAGAGCATGTGTTTCAGCTACTGTTACTGTCAAGTTTGGGCCTCCTTTTTTTTGAACCATCAAGCTCCAGCCAAATCAAAGATCCTTCCCTCTGAGCACAAACTCAGAAGTTTTATCACAAGTATCACAAGTATCACAGAGCCTGCTGCCTTTACCCATCTGTGTTTGGAAAGGGCAAACAGCTCCAAAATTTTCTCCTTTGCAGGCCATTCACAGGGTGGGGTCTTGCTTATGAATGGATATTCCTAGGTACTGTAATAACATAGGTAACAGTACTAATGCTTCTCCCAAGGAAGCTGTATTTTTTGTAGGAACAGCAGTCTTCTGAAAAGCCAGCTTTTTGGAGGGGTGGGAAATGAGATAAAAGTTGCAGGGTTTATTGCAAAATGGCTTAATGCACAGCTTTCCTGAACTCGCCTTTGGAGAAAAGTAAAAATCTATCAAAGCAGCTGGAGCAAAACTTGACTGAGCATGCCTAAAGTCAGGGCTCCTGTACACATTCTGCAGCACCTCTGGTTTCACTGGAGGCGTACACGCTGCAGAGCAAGCGGTGGGGCTGCTGAGACTTGCGCTGCTGCAGCCTGGGTGCGTGCCCTGGGTCACAGCACACCCTTCTTAGCACTGCTTCCCGGTGGGGGGTGCCCAGGTCTGGAGGGCTCCCTGGCGTGTGTGTACCTGCTGCAGCAAAACAAGTACTGGGACAAGCACGCTCCCCCCCCGCTGCAGCTCCAGGCCTTGGCTGCTGTTGACTTCAGCCAGTATCACCACTGCTGCTGCAAGTTAGTCAGGTCCAGGTTCTCAACGCTGGCTCGCTTGCAGACTTGCTTTAGTCATATCATTCAGTCTGTTGTAGTTAACTGCTGCATAGCTGAAGTGCTACCAGAATAGACGTGGATTCCTCTATGGGCTAGATGTTCCCAAACAGCAAAGCACTGATCCATGTCAAAGCCACAACAAGGTATATGGAATGCAAAAACATGCCTGCTCTTCAGAGCAGAAGATTCTTTCCCTTAAGGTGCAGGGTGGTTCACATACAGCAATCAACATAATGCCACTGATCCTGAAATGCCTGTGCCAGATTTCCAGATATAAGTATGATCTTATATTGATAAGAATCCAGTGGAATGCAGAGCAAGAAGTTACTTTCTGTATCCACCCACAAAAATAATACTGTCGCTGGCCATACATGTAGAGAGGAAAAGGTAATAAAAAGCCAACCCCACATCTTGAAGAAAGGTACCAGATCACATTTGGGAAAAATCTAAAAAGCAAGTTTTGTTCCTGTTTATATATCCCCATCATCAAACTTTGTGAAAGTTCATGTCCCTTGTTTTTGCCACAAGGCCAGAAGCTCTTGCTTATGTGCCTCCCTGCATTCTCCTGCCATGGATCTAAATTTAACACTCCTTCTCCCAAACAGTATCAGAAGAAGAAAAAGTATTTAATGTTCAAAGGAGGATCTTGACAAGAGCCAAGTCAAAGATTTCACAATACATCAAATACAGTAGAAGTTTCCCCACATGAGAGCTGTACTTTCAGACTGTTGGTACAAAGAATTTCCAGAACAGTTTCCATTAAACACACCTAAAGGACTCAGAAATGGTGGTTTCCAACCATGCTTGGATTTGTTCACTCATATTTTCTAGGGAAGGGGGAGATTCTTACTGACAACACTTGCTGCTGTGGTGGCTGATGCCAGGCTCTGATAGTAGGTATCGAGTAATTACACAAATAAGTACCATACTATAGTGTGGAAGGCAGCTACAAACACATTTAATGTAAATATACAGGATATAATGCTAAAAGTCTCTTAAGTTCACACAGTAGCATGAGGATTTTGAAGATCCGAACCCATTCACTGAACTGAGGAACAACTGCTCTTGTTGCAAGTAGCTATGATTGAAATACAGTCTCTTGTTATGAAGTCTGCTACACAGCAGAGGCTTGTCTTTAATGTTTGCACCCTATAGGCCTGAACGTGCATGACACATTCTAACTGCTCCTTGGGAAAGAATACCTGGAAATGAAAGCCAAGGTTGTGAAAAATCCTAGAGCATGTTCCAAACATTATCCCCTCACTCTGCTGAACAGGGAGTTTAAGCCAGTTGACCAAGGAAGAATTAGATACCTCTATGTTCATTAGCTTTAAGCCCAAGAATAGGTAATGAAGCAGTCCCCGAGGCAAATGCCCATTTCGGAGCAGTAGGACAGGACTATGTGGACAAACTGAACTAGAGGAGCAGATGAAGCCAGAGATGGAATTTCAGGCAAGAAAAAATTATGCTTGAACAAAAAAAACCCCTTATGCTCGGAAAAAATCGTGGGGAGCCCACGCGTGCGTGTGTACACGGAGAGCAGGATTTAGGATTGCAAGGGATCAGGCTGCAGGACCCCCCCCCCCCTGTTCTGGTGGGTGGCACAAAGGCCACCGGCACCCACGGGAGTCCTCGGCAGCGTTGAGCCAAGCCCCTCGGTGCACAGCGGAGGGGAGTCCCAGTAAAACAGTGGGTACCCGCAGCCAGGCTGCCAAACGGTCTGACATAGAAGGGCAGTATCGGAACTTAATTCTTTCAGAGGGGAAATTACTCTAGAGACTTAAAGTCCGGTAACATGTAACTTAAATTAAAAAAGCCCCAGTGATATTGGCAAATGACCACAGCACAAGACAAACATTCGCCAAAGGCAAAGTGCTCCCCCCGACACTAGTGCTGCGGGTGCTAAAAAATTATGAAAAGAAATGGGAGGGAAGAGGAAATTAAATAAAGTGAATGACTAAAAAAAAAAATAATCAGAGGTTCTAAAGAAACCAACCCCAGATGAAAAGTTTCAATAAACTGAAACATGTTTTCCAAACTGAAGGTCTAAGTTAAGACAAGCTGTTGAATAGAGAGTGAACTCCAGCAGATTACACAATAGGGGAAATTAAGAGAACCAACAATGTGACAAGAAAAGAATAAAGAAAAACACCAAACCATAAAAACATGCTGTTGAGTTACTAACAAGCTTGCTTCAGCCTGGGAGGATCTGTGAAAGCACCGAATTGAAAATGAAATGGGACTGAAGTTAACACAAGTTGCTGGCCTCTGCGTGGGCCGAATGGAGCGTCAGCCACCCGGGGCAGGCAGAGGGTTCAGCTGAGCAGGGCAGCGGCTCCTTCTGAATTTACACCGTAGAAATTGGAAGTTAAACAAGACAGGGGCACTGCGAAGAAGGAGGGCGTCTGGCTCTACCACCTTGGCTGGCACGATCCTCAATGTAGGCTTATTACATTCAAACAACAAAAACGTGGTGCAAACACGGCAGTATCCGGTGGGACAGTATTCACACAATCAATAAATCAAGAGCATTTTGTCACTGGGATCTGGTGTATTTAACCACGATCTACGGCTGGTCCTGGGATTCACGGGTGAGAGATTTACCACGCAGTGAAGAAAATAAACCATTTGGAAATAGCCCCTCTTATTTCCAGCCTCGGTTGGCATCGCCTCCGTCGCGCAGCACGCTGCTCTCCGGGGTTACACAGCTCAGGTCCGCTAAAGCCATAAAACGCCAATAGAAGAAATTAAAGCTCGAGCATCCCCCCTCTGCCCCCTTCCCCTGCGTCTGCACGAGGGATCGGTTCCCCCCCAGCAGCCAGCAGGGTGGTCGTCGTCCCCCCGGCTCTAAAACCCCCTTTCTGCTAAGAAGTTGCTGACCTCGGAAAGCAGGGAAGAGAACTGCTAACCTGGTGGTGAGGTGGACGGACTTCCGAGCTCCTAGCTGTACTGAAGAAGCTTTAATACAAAAATACTTTTGAACCTAAGTTCGCAGAATAAACAACAAACCATGTTCAACAGAAAACACGTGGCTTCCTTGCATGGTCTTGTGCTGCTCCTACCCCTGTAACTCATTGTATGCTTTTATATTCACTCCTAGTAGTTATATTTGAGAAGTACATCATATTCAGCAACCTCTTGCTTAAACCAGCTGTTCTCATCAGCATGACAGACTACACAATTGATTTGCTTATATAGTTTATATCCACGATACTTACTTCATGGTTGAGCATCTCAATTCCCAGCCCTAGCGCTGCACAGAGGACATGAGCTACTATACATATAGTCAAACTTCAAAAACTACAGCCGTGCTTATTATCAAAATAATAATATAAAAAAAACCTCCTGTAAAGATTAGCATGGTTACAAGGACATCACAAATCTTGAAATGAAGCAAATTCTGTTTCAAGGAAAGACATTAAGTGTTCATGCAGGAATTTCAGTATAAGGCTTTGTTTGCTAAAAGGAAAAAAAAAAAAAGATACGTACCAGTGAAGCACTAAAAATCTTCCTTTAGAAGGCCTTCAATTTTCCACCTACCAAAAGACCAAACAGCATTTTCTTTATACTTTTTTGAGGACGTATTGAGAATCACCAAGTCCTACCTAAGCATCGACATGTATCAGAAGTTCCTTCATCATAACGCAACACCCTCGTTAATGTTGTTATCCCTTTCCGACCTACTGCTCCACCGCTATCTCAGCGGCCTGATGGCTGTTGCACAACCAGCCAACGCGACTTGTGCCGAGACGCGCACGGCAGAAGCACGACTTCATCCAGAGACGGGCAAGGCTCACCTCTCCGGTGCTTCCCACACCACCAGCTCCCAGTCCTACCGGGACACCCGCAAACTGACCGCCCGCCCCGGATAAATCCCAAGGGGGCTGCGTTTTTGGAGGATCAACAGCCTGCGACACACCAGTGCAGGGAGGGAGGAAATACAAAGGGAGATGCAAGGAAACCCTGTAAGGTAGAAAAAGGTCAGAGCAAATCCACCTGGAAAGTTTTTGCGAAGAGAAGAGAAGGAAACAAGCTTCAGCAACAAGACTATAACGCTGACTGTTATGCTGAAGTTACCCAGTAAGCGAGTGTCAAAACCAAGAGAAACGCTTTGGGCCGTATTTTCAGCTAATGTAAAAACCACAGGAGCCCAAATTCTAAAAGGTTTCAAGGGGCCGGGTGATCGATAAATCATTATATATTTCATGGTCTCCATAGAAGTTAAATTAAAAATTGGCTTTTCTGTCCTGTGGCATTAATGAATTCTCAGAGAGAAGTGTGAGAACAGAACACATTCGTGGGAGTCACTTTATGTTTTTGCCGTCTTCATCAAAAGCTTTCTTCTCCCAGTTTGTAGCAACACCCCAACTGGTAATGATTTATCGGGATACATCCAAAATTTATCTTGAATTCTTATTTTTCCTAACATGTCAATTCCCAGAGAATTCACACGCACGTCCACTCAGATGGGTTACCTCAACGGAACCGAGCTACAGTAAACTCGGGTGTCACCCGCTTCCATGGATGTCCTTTTAAATTGCTTTTTATTTAATGTCAGTACTAGAAATTCCCAGTGATTTGCCATTATTTTGTATTTTCATTTACGTGTCTTCAAAGCCAGCGCCAAGAGCAAACAGTGAACCAGAGGTTTCCATTAGCTCTCCATTACACCCACTTCAAACTCCTTTTACGCGATGGCCCTCGCTCTGCTAGAGCAAAGCAGCTCGATCGTCGGCACGTTAGGGAAACACAGGCAAGAGCAGCTATCCAGCAGCCCGCATCGGCTTGGGACAACCTGGAATGTGAAAGGCCACCTGTCCCTGGAATTGCCACTTGGTACCCAAGAGAGGCAAGTGCAATTTACAGAAGCCTTTGGCCCTCAGCAGGCGTGAAGGCGGAGTGACCCCCAGGAACGTTCCCATGCAGCCAACTCTTCTCCAGCGACTACAGCGCAAACGAGTCGGTCCTTATGTGCTAGAACAGATTCAAAGGCAACAGCGAACCTGGCTACCTTCCCGAGTTGAGAACACCCCAGCTTTATTTCCCTGTCGTCATCACAGCGAGTCTCTTCCATCGACAACTTCGTTATATTGTATTTTAATAAATTCAACACAAGAGTCCTCCACTAGCCCATTCTTCAGTTAAGTCCACATTTTATTTATGGTTTGCTGTTGGTACTTCAATCAGATTTATATATACATAATCTAAAACCTACATCAAAATCATGTTGACTGCTCTGAAGACCGAGAGAAATGACACGATTGAAGTTTTCTTCCACAGCTATATGGTAAGTCTACATTCCCACAGCAGTTTTTTGGTTCAGGTTGCCGAAGCGTTCAGAAAGCCAATGCCAGGTCTCTCTGACTCGGAGTGGGAGGGTTACACAGTTCTCTTTCAGCATTTCAGTCTTACACACAACCACGGTAGCAATTGGAAACATTTCTTTCTAGATAAACACCTGGGTTGATCTGCAGAATACTGGCTTCTCACATTCTGACATCTCTCCCTTTCTAAACCCTCACCATATCAACACAGCTAGAAACAGATACACCTCCCCGCGGTTGCATTATTGGAACAATATTAGTTGCGAAAGGATTTTATGCTACTTCACGTGGGTAAGGAGGTAGCACAAGAGACTAAGTAGATGTGTTTGTGAGTCCACGCGGTGCCACCTGAAAAAAATGCCAGTTTCTTCATTTTGGTGCAATCATACGTACCTACTCTTGGAGTCACGTTTCAAATGATTTCATACACGCCGAGGGGGAGGCAGGGACTGCCCTGTGCCGGCCCGGCAGACAGCCTGACCAGGTATTTCTGCACCCACATTGGCCTGACCCAGAAGAAACTCGCGCCGCTAAAGCCACTTACCGGCATATCAGCCTGCAGCGGCTCGGCAATGAACGTCAAGAGGTAGAAAGTATTAACAGAACAAGCTCGCGAAGCCTCTCGCTCAGCCCGCTTCCTGCCTTTATGTGCTCAGAGGATTCAACTCGGTACAGATCTTAGAGAAGAAAAATAATGGAAAATGCTTTAGATGTCACTGCATCAACTTGCTGCTAGAAATCAATTCTGCGGTGCTCGGGGAAGCCCGTGGTTCAGAAGAGCTCACACCGAGAGGGCTCACACCCAGCTGCTGCCAGTGAGCCCAGGCAAAGCACGCTCACCCTTTCCAGTTCCCAAGGGATTCCACAGAGCACGACCTCTCTCCCTTCAGTGAATTATTTCAATTTCCGCTATGTCACCTGGTCTTAATCACGCAGCAGGACAGGCAGATGGAATTTGTGAGTATCATTAAGTCTTGAAGACCTAGTCTTCACGTTCCTAAGCTTTTAAATTTGCTTCCAGAAGACTTTCTAAGGACTCTGAAGCACCTACCAGATATTTAAATACAATCCAGTATATTAAGAAGTGTCCAAGCTTTCAACCAGCCGCCTTCTCCAAAGTAGATTCCAGCGAGACCTACCATTTTTATTCACCTGTAGAAACTAACTGTTGAAGATAGAAAATGAAGCAAAAAAACCCCCAACCACCCCAAAACCCAAACAAAAGCCAATAAGCTACAAGCTATTTGAATTCAAGACTGCCATCAGTAGCATGAAACTTCCATATCCCACATAAATTTTGGGAAGATTTAAGAGATGACAAAGCCCACCTGGTCAAGGCTGTGGCTGCAGCTACCACACTGTAAAATGTAAAAGGCTCCAGTTTGGAGAGCCAGGTTCTTTTGTAGCAGCTAACAGCAAAACAGCAGGTGTAGGTAGAAAAGGAGGTAAAAAACATCACGGCAAGAGAAGGGATTTGATTCCAAGAAAATACAAAAATATTAAATAGAAAATGATCCTGGCAATCCAGAGTGAGAAACTTGGTAAGAAAGAATCATAAGAAATGATGGACAGGAATTTAGGAGTGATGGACAAGAACCGAGCAGCATTTCAAGAAATAAAGCTACAAAAAAGGCCAATACCTTTAAAAGTTGTATCCACAGAGGTATCATTACAGAAAAGGAACATAACTGCTCGTTTAATGGCTCAGGTGAAACCACACTTGGGAAGCATTTATCCAGTCCTGGTCATTGTACAAAAACAGAAACAGCACATCACGACAATGAAAATGTGGATTAGGGAACTGGCTTGTATGGGAAAAACATTTATAAAGATTTTGCTCTGGTAAGGACTAAAGGGGACATAACTGCAAATGCATCAGGAAGCTGCAAACTATGCAGCTGACACTGCTTAGGGCAATATAAACCAAATTACTGGAATAGCAGTTGTAAATTAAGAATAAAAATTAACATTATCAGACATTTTAAATAGTATAGAGACAGAGAAGGAGGGAATGATCTTATTTTCCTGCACTGCATGATTTTCTACGGTTAGATTTTGGATTAATTCATAGAACCTTTTTTCCTTTTTTCTCCTATTTTCATTATTCATCGTTGGCTCATTGTTAAAAACTAGAAGACATTTGCACATTATTTTGACCACTGAAGAATGACACTGTCATTTCAGAATTGTGCTGATGTAATTAAGGCTATATTGAATTCTTCCAAGAAAACAGCCTGTAGGTCAGTTTTATTATCAAAAAGTGGCTTTAAAGAATTCTAAAGCTAAAAAATACAGAGTTGGGTATTTAAAATCCGATTAAAAGTTAGCCCTTATTCAGGAGTGTTTTTCTTCTTCAGAAGCTGCTTCTCCCATGCCCATTCTGATTTCATTGTCCGCAAATAAGCGTAAATAAAACAAGTAAGATAAGATAGCTGTCTTTGGGCCACCTGCTGACTTATCTGGCTTGAACCCTGCAACACATCACCAACTTCAACTCTTACAGTGCTGAAATCAACAGGACTCATACAAGTACCGTTCAAATCCATGGATCCACCACAGCTTGCATTGGAAAATCAGATCACAGGATGAGGATCTCTGAATTTAGGTGCTGGAATCTACATCAACACACTTCTGCGAACAGCCTACCGTAACAGACACTACAGGGGCAGGACTGAACACTTGCTCTTGTAAAAAACGGGCAAAAGAATGGCTGCTGGACATTTTAAAACAGTTAGTCCAAGGGAAATTTTTATACCTCAGAAATAAAAGGACATTTATAGTATGAACCTTAAGAAGTTACATAGTGTAAAAAGTGACAGTGCTCAGATTGGGTTAAAGCCCTTCTAGTGCAGTACAGCTGTCTAGTCTGTAACAGAGGGCAAGTCTCAGTGTAAATGAATGGATTAACGTGACAATCCTCAAAGACCAATAAAAGTAAGGTATCAAGAACCCTGGAACAGTATGGAGGGCATACATAGGACGTGTTGCTTGTGCTGCTGCTGCTGCACAGCAACCTTTGCTGCACTAGCACAGACCGATTCTAGCTGCAAGCCAGAAAGAAAATGCTCTGAGCTTTCAAGAGCTCTGTTTGCTGTTGTCCTCCTCATGAGACCACTTGCAAGAGGAACAGAAATCATGCAGAAGGATGCAGCTTTCTGTTTACCGTAGTACCACTGTGCAGCATGCAGTATTTGCAAGATGGTTCCTACTTCTCCCCCAGAAAGCCTCTTTTGTCTTGCTCTAGACAGAAGGCAGGTTTAGACTTTATCCCCAAGACCTCATGGCTGTCTGAGAAGAGTTATTGTGAACACGATGGAGAGCACAGGCGGTAAGAAGACGGGGAGCCAAAGCTACTGTTGTCCCGATTGCACTGTGCTGGAGCAGGGCCACAAACGGGAAACTCCCACACCTGTCTTAAGAAAAGGTGGATTTGCAAGTGTGGACTAACGAGGTTTAGCTAAGCTATTTAAACACTAAATTGGTTACTCTGCAGATTTCCTAACGTGCCACTTCTTCCTCTAATTTATACAGTTAGTCTTTAACTTTCATTTGAAGTTAAATTCATTGCATTGAAAGCCTCACTGCAATGCCTAGTAACAGAAACACAAGCCAACAAAAACATTGAGCCACTTTGCCTTGACATAGTTTATCAGCCTATTCATTTCTGGCAAAAGACTCAGAGGTAGACAAAATTTATGGAAACCAAAAATGAAGGAAATTGCTACGGCAGCCTATTTTTGCCCATTATAGCTTTGGCAGAATGGCTCATCTCATTCCCTCCTGGAACTTAGGAAACATATAGTAAGTTTTGGAACCGTAAGTGCTTCTTCATGATACATATGCTAAAACACACAAGCTAGGCACAACAAAGTGGCTGAGAAGGCATAATAGCAATTACTGTAACACAATTTTTTCATGTTGTCTAAAGTAAAGTTTCACTCTGGAAAAAAATATGAAATGTCATTGTGGAATTTCATTTCTTTCTGGCTCAATTTCAGCAAGATACACGAGCTTTAAAAATAGAGAACTTAATTTTTCAGAGCTGGTAGTTAGCAGGGAAAATAATCTGAAAAATTCCAAGTCAAGCAGAGTCCTTTTCTGCTTGTTCATCACCACAAAATCAGGTTCTGCATGGCAAATAAGCTTTGACTGAACCCTGTGCAATCTCATTGTTGTCAATGGGATAACACAGGTGTAGGTGACCAACTTTGTGACCAAAACTTACTACATTTACTGATACACAAATAGTAACTGAATTCCTTTCATATATGGCTGTACTGTTTTTTTTTTAATAACAGCAGCAAGTGTTAAAAGCTTATTTTAGTCAATAAACAAGCACAACCCAAATGTACAAGAGGGAGAAATTATGCACAGTAAGGTTATGCATTTCCCCCTAGGTCAAACTACACATTAACCACCATGTAACATCACCTATAAATCTTCAGTTTCTATGTATTTGATGTTACATTGCCAGGAACATTAGTAATTGCTTTACTATTTATTGGCTCATTTTATGGAAGACCAGAGATACCCTAGTTACTGTTCTATACAGAAAACAGGACTGAAATTAGTGATGGGGGAATTAAAACTTTAGGCACTTTGAGGACTACTATTTTAAAGTGTGCCATCAACAATGAGGTACTGTGTATCGCCTGAAAATGACCACTGCCAAAATGCTGTGACAGTAACATGCATATGAAACTTTTTGCTTGTACAATATTTGTTAAGTACAATTCAAAATTGTTTTGCCCAGAGTGAAGAAAACATTGCACCTTTTACTGTAGCTATCCGTTTAAAAGCAGCAACTGCAACAAACAATACAAGCTATCCTTCTTCAAAGTCACAAAGATGCACAATATTCTCAATTTGCTGCCTGAAAAACAACGGCCACTGCAGTCATTCTCAATTCAGGGACAGGGGTGTGTATGACTGAAGAGAGTCACAGCCTTAAAGTGTCACAGGTTTGACATGTCTCTACAATCATTGCAAAAGCAAACGCATTTGGCAAGGCTGAACTAGCACATTACATATTTTACCTACACAGTAAAAAAATACATAATAATCCCCTCTGAAATAGCTTGTTTAAGAATTACTGGTCCAAATAAATATGAACTATTTCAACTTGAGTACTCAGGGTGGAATTTTTGAGTTAAAACCTCCAACAAGCATTCCCAAACATAAACGGGAACACTTTATCCAAATTTACTAAGTCCAGGTAAAATGGTATTACTAAAAAACTATGAAAAAATCTGAATTAACTTGAGCACTAGGGAAAACATGGAAGCATAAAAGTGATCATCACTACACAGCATATTCAAAAATCTGTGTGTCTTCCTTACTATACTAAATGCATAAGAATGCACTTGTGACCGAATTTTCCTCTCTTCATTTCAAAACTACCGACCTTTAATTTGATAAGCAGCTTTGCTTCTATCAGCTCATTTGTAAAAAACACCATCAAGCTTGTGCTCATTAAATATATATATGTATATATAAAAACATACAAAAAGTACAAGATAAATCACATTAAGAAACTTTTACAGTGTAATTGTCCTGATTATTTTATTCTTAAGGGCCAAATTTTTTTGTGCACAGAATCTCAATGTGACTGTTCCAGAATTCAGCATAGTGCCACTGCACAGAATTCACCTTTCTGTGCAGTCCATTAAAAAAAAAAACCCAAAAACAACACACACCACAGGACAAAACATTCTTCTTAAATCAAATTCTATTTGTGAATTCAGCAAAATAATTTCTATAAAATAAAACAGCAAAATATTTAAATAGTATAGGGTGGGCTGTATCTGTTTTGCAGGGGTATTTGGTTTTTAGACAGGTTCCAAAAAAATTACACACATTCAAGTTACCAATTTTCATTTAAATACAGTATTTACTGATGCGTTTCTTGAAGTCTTTAAACAAATGTTTATTCTGGAATAGAGATACCTCAGAATTGTATTTGACTAACCAGTAGTTTCTTTTATAATTAAACCCTGCTTCTAATGTTAAGATTTCCTGTATAATGGATAAAGAGCTAAGACAATTCTCGCTTTCAAGTAGAACTGTGAACGAGCAGAAAACCAGCAAGTTAACTTGGTGCAGTGGCACTCACAAGTACTGTGTGATTTTGTTGACTTCCACTTCACTGGGATGCAGTAGAAGGAAAGTGTTAGAAGTTCATCTAATAAGCTCTACCAAAGAAACAAAACAAGCACACCAAATACAGTCTATTATGCTCCAGGCATCCTGGCATAGCAGATTTTTGCATATTTGTTTTAAATCTTTTAAATTCCTATTACTGAAAACTAAGTGTTCTTTATCCCACCCAGAGACAGAACTGTCAAACATCAGATGTGAGGAACATATGTGAAACTGAAAACCACTTGTTTGTCACATTTTCCCTCCCCGTTTTATAGTCTAGGTGTAAGAAGAAAAAGTTCTGAGCAATACAGTTGTCACATTGGGACAACTGCTGTCACTTTTTTCCCCCCCCCTCATTGGCTACACTAACTTGGTGTGAAGCCATGCTAAATGTTACAGCATAACTATAGCTTCAAAGTGATTAACCTAATACCAGAATGAAAAAGGCAATGAAAAAAGATCTAGAAACAATGTTACATCACCAATTTTCCACATCAACCAAATAATTAAAAGGTTACCAGCCATTACGTTGCTCATAGTAAAATCGACTCCAGTGGCAAAGAATTAACATGAAACTATTTTTGTGGTTGACATGGATAGGCTTTTTTGTAAAGGAGTTGATCCGACTGCCATGAGGCAGGCAACACTGGTTGCAGAGCGCAGCAGATATATCAAGAAATTATTTTTTTGTTTTTGTAGATCTGTGAGTCTCATCAAGACAAAAAAAATGTTTCTTGCTCAAGAATTAACAGTCAAACATTAATATACTATATACACCTTTGCCATTTACACATTAGCATCAGGCCATTTATTACAAAACACTATACACTTTCCACTGCAGGCGGGTTATATATTGACAGCAATTTTCTGCAGATAAGACAGTGAATAGACTCTCCACTCCATGTTGATTAGGAATAGTTTTTCTAGTTTTAAATATTAGCCAGACACAGAGAAAGGTTGGACTGTAAGGCCTGGGTGCACAGTCTTGATGGAGCAAGTTAATTGATTATGTGCATTTCACTAATCTTTTGTCTGAGGCGGGGAAACTTCTTCACTGCCTTCATAATTTTCTTGTGCTCGTTGCCCAGTTCGCTGAGGGTTGTTCATATGATGTGCTGCCGGGCCTGTATATGGCTGTCCATGCACGTGGTTATTCTGTAATAAAGCATGAACATTTTAAAGGGACATTAAACTTGCCAGCTGTTTCCTGACTTTTTTCCCCTTTACATTCAGACTATTGAAAAGTATCCTCAAGCACACTGAACTTCTCATGTAGTAATACCTAAGTGAACACACATCATGGTTTCTTCAGTCCTCTGAATCACATCTTTCACTTACCTTTTTAATTTACGGAAGGTAAACAAACTCTGAACTTGTAAAGATAAACGGGTTAGTTAAAATAGTAATCTCAGCTTTTGAATAAGTTACATGCAAAGCAAAAGCAGCAAGAAAAAAAAAAAGACGAAGAAAGGCTGCCTATGTGCTGCGAACATTAAACTGTGCACATATTTTATCAACAGATTCAACCGGCTTGAATTTTTTTCCTACGACAATGGAAAAACCATACCTGTATTTATGCAGCATACTTTAAGTTTTAAGAGGGAAAACGTTTAATGTTACAGAACTGAATGAAATATAAACCCAGTATTTTCTGCAGATGCTCTTCCTCAATTTAAAAAGTCATACACACATCTGGCAAATGAAAATGTCTCATCTATCTACTGTTCAGCCAAGTTTAACGAACTGTGGAGAAACTAGGAATATAAGGATTGTGTGTGTTAGTGAGAAATGCCATCTCTTGCAAGGAAGTGAACACATCACACGGCTAATGGTGAGGTTACAATACGTGTCTGAACTCGGGAGCTCAGAAAGGAGTGGGAAAATCTGCATGACTTACCAACTGCTCTGCTGAAAACACGAAGTAAGGAAAGCAAGATGGAGGGAAAATGGGTTTGGGCAGGAAAGGAAATTAAATTAGCAGATTTGGAATATATAAAATGAATTGGAACAAAAAATGGCAAATAAGTGGTGGATCTACTAACTTAGTCAATTCAGTAAAAAACCTGGTATTTCTTTCAGATTTGGCTTTCCACTGAAAGGTATTAACAAAGCAGCCTTTTAGCATATAAGCAGATTTAGAGATCAGTGTTCATAGCATAAGTTGTATGTAACAAAGTCATGTGCATTTTTCTGAAAGCCTTTCAATTACCCAAACTGAAATTCAGGCCTTGAGGCTTGATTTTGTATTTAAAAACAAGAAAGCAACTCACAAAATATTATCAATGTCAGTGAATATGACAGAATCAATTTCAGTATGCACAAGATGGTGATGACAACCGTCCCCCTGCTCTTTCTATGGACGATTAATTCCTGATCTGGTAACATTAAAATTCTCACCTGAAACTCCGATGGTGAAACTGTTCCTAGCAAAACAGAGGTGTACCTTTATTCCTCCAAGTGTGATATTTGACAGTAACATGCTTCTGGCTAAATGCCTATAATTTAAGTTACCCTAAATGCTAAAAACAGCTAACCTGGAACTCTGAACAAGTGGTTCAACTCTGAGCTTTTACCTGTTGATACTGAGAACCAGGTGAATGGGGATACAGTGGGGCATCTTCAGGTGGAGAAGACTCATGTTCATCTGGGGCATCAGGATCATCTGGTTCCTAAAGTTTGAAAAGGACTTTTAATTTACTTGGGTAAAACATATTACAACTATTCTATCCAGAACCAATCCTACACGCAAGTGGTTGTTTCAGACATGCTCGGAGAAAAATTCCACCCCACCACGTGACCCATAGCTTGTATTGTACTATATAAAAATACCCACTAGCAGTGAATTATTGGAAAAAACAGACCCATTCATTATCTACCTTAAATGGTCAATTTCAATTCTATACTGCTAATTCTTTAAGTGAAAGATGTCTACAGAAAGAGTAATAAAAATAGACACAGGAACATGTAACTGAAGCCAACAAAAATAGAAAGCCATATTTGTAAAATACTTATAAAATGTGTTACCTCTATAATGACCAGAGACTGTTGCTAATGTTAATTATTTTATAGAAGCACTTTACTCAAATTTTTTACCAGCAGTCAAATTAATTCTTTACCTCCTCTGGGCAGAGTTCACAAGCTTTTGCAAGAGTCATTCTAGCACTGTGCGATCTCTCTAGGAAGTAGCCATTTGATGTTTCATTGCTTTGTATTGGTGGAGACCAATTATTATAGGTGTACTGGGGATTGCCAGTGTATGGTCTACGCTCAAGCTCATCTCCAAGCCATTCTACTGCCCAGGTCCATTTTCTCTTCAAATCTCCATTGCTCTGCCGATGGAAAATTAACAATTCAGGATTATTTTCTCTATTCTTCAAAATATTTCTATTTTTCCCTTCCTATACATCAGCTATCAGAGAACAGACCACCAACACATATGCTGCTGTTTATAAAAGACTCCTTGAAATATCCTGTTTTGCACAAAGAAAACTTCAAATTTGAAATGAAGTCTGTGGATTTGCAGCTGCACCACAGAATGACAAGTGCAAGCTTAACCAATTGCTCTCAATCTCATATATTGACCTTCTGATATAGGAATGTTCAAATGAATTGTACCTGTAAGTTGTAATTTCATCAAAGTGACAAAAACTGAATAATGGTACAATGGGGGAGGTGTGGGGGTGTTGTGTGTCTGTTTGTTGGTTTTTGATTGTTTGGTTGGGGTTTTTTTGTTGGTGGTTTTTTTTTTATGGTTGGTTTTTGTTTGGTTGGTTGGTTTTGTTTTTTTTTTTTTGTTTTTTTTTTTTTTTACACAGAACTGGAAAAAAAGCAGCAAGAAACAGAATGAAAGGTATCACCTGAAGGATCTGGTAGGCTACAGGACAGTTGCTGAAGAGAGCTACCATGCACTTTATACACTGGTAAGCTCTTTTCTGATAATGATTCTTAGAGCGCTGAATGGTGTCAAATAGTCCATCCCTGTCATCCGGGATTCCCTTAAGTGCATTGTGAATCCTACAAAACAAACAAACAAAAAAACAACAAACAAACCAAAACCCCAAAACTTCCAAGTGTTAGAGTTTTAGTATTTGAATTAAGGCTTCACTTACAATGTAATTACAAAAGGGATAGTTCATATTCTGACTTCTGGTTTTAGTAGAGAGTTTTGTTGGATTTTTAAAATCAGAAAACTAACTTGACACATCATACACATAACTTCCAATTTTAGCATGTTTGGTAATATTTAAACTCTCTGAATGAGATATACAAAACATTTAAGTATGATTAATTCTAATCACAGCAATCAACTTTAACTAGTTAATTTTTATTACTTATTTTAAAAATAAACTCCATTTATAA
Source organism: Astur gentilis (assembly GCF_929443795.1). NCBI lineage: Eukaryota > Metazoa > Chordata > Aves > Accipitriformes > Accipitridae > Astur > Astur gentilis. Next base: position 11,794,602 of record NC_064911.1, read on the forward strand.
AATAGACCTGTTAAACCCAATAGATCCTTACAGAATTGGAACAGTTAAGTCCTCAACTGAATGGTTACTTAAATTATAGTTATGCTTCTCAAAGATACACTCTTTTAGATGCAGTTCCTCTGAAGAAGAATGAATGCTGCATGTTTGTGCATGGGGGTAAGAGACTTGGGACATTCCCTGGAACTAAACCCACTTTTTGTGCCTTCTGCTCTCGAACAAGGGGTAGAGGAATTAATTGCCACCCTGAAACTGTGCAAGAACCGAGAATTGACATAGTTTTAACTTTGAAAAAAAGTCAGAGGAGTGCATGGAACCTATACTGATGTCTCAAAGAGCTACACTCATTGCAGGAAAAGCAATTGCCCTCTTTGCTTACAGCCCCAGCAACAGTAAGTGTATAGACTCCAGGCAGCTGGCAACCCTGGCTCCACCTGTAAAGTGGTGATGAGCTTTACTTCAGCTGATTTAACTGAATGGTACTTGTAACACTATTATCTGAAACTTGGCACCTCAAACTTGGCACCTGAACTTCTCAAATCAAGAGAAATTTATGAGAGTGGATCTGATGCCAAAGAACAGCAGCAGCCATCTTACAGTACAAGAATACAAGGAGCACTGAAGATGCACACTGTCTAAGATCAGATGTTTGTTTTCTAAGAGTTAGAAGATATTACCATTTACTATGGACAGTTACACTATTTGTTGTTTTGTGGTGGTATTCTTTGTTTCGTTTTGTTTTTTAACAAGAAGACAAAGGTCATTAAAATTCTGTGATTATCACAGCAAAAACAAGAACCGGACAAAGACAAGTACTTCAAGCTACTGCCAGAAGTGGAAGCAAGAAAACAGAGGATGACTGCAGCTGGCCACTTAATGCCCCTCTGCTGAAGCCTAACACTATTCCAATGAACACTGCTGTTCCCGAGGCTGCAACCTTGAAGTGAAGTACATCTCCAAGTATACTGAAAGCCATACTACACCATTCAACCTCCTTCTTACCCCATTATTTCAAACACTGCACTATCCCAAACAGCACTTCCATGATTTCTCACCTGCGTTTCCACCCTAAAATATATTATTTTACTTCACATCTGCTAAAGTATGCCCAACCTCCAGCGTTCTGTGGACTTAAAGACATCTTATGGAAGTATTTGTTTATCAGGAAGAAAATATAAACAAACTGCATTATATATGCATTACATATACATATATATGCAAAACTCAAAAGCTTATCTATAAAGGGTATTCTCGTCCCTTACCTAAGCTGTAATTCCTATAAAGAAAATGAAGAAAACTCTCCAACTTGGTCTTCATGTTTTGGAGTGTGGTAAGCCAGACCACCATCTTCTCTTAGAGCATCTTCTAAAGTAAGGCTAAACAACTGATAAAATCCTAAGAGCGCAGTCTACTTCTACAGGTTAAGTAGAAGTTCACTCCAATACTCTTATTTGAGTAAGAGCACACTTGCTGTGTGCTCTTACTCGAAAAGTGTCTTAAGTGTCATATGAGACATGGTTGCAAATGATTTATTAAATCCAATACTATCTATATTCACTTATTATGAAACAGTGACATTTTGAAATATTGACAGGTAGCATGTTGATGACACTTATTTTGTGTTACCTCACCTACTACTACTTCTATATAAAACTTCTGAAAAATTGACTGTTTTCTCAAATAGTCAGTATTTGCAATAATTACATACATTTTTTAAATCTCGACTTTCAGAAACCTTATTCTGTAGACATAGAAAAATCAGGTTTCAAACTGGATGAATATTTAATATATTGAAGTTAAAATTCTTTTGAAAAGTGATCACATAGACAATATTTATGTATGAGATATGCTTTTCTCCCAAGTTCACGCTTTATGCATGTCTTGGTATCACTACTACAACTGACATGCTTCTTAGTAAGACCAGGCTATCATTGGACCCTCTTGAATGAGATGTTTCTAAGAATCAGTCTAAGCACCTCACAGTGAATAGCAGTGAGTTTAGCCTAAATGGCACATTCTCTTGTATGTGAAAAATATTGGGTTTATAGGACTAAGTAGCAAGTTTCTCAATGGTAAGGAAGGTCAAGGTGAAAAATTGTAGATTTATCTCAAAAATTGAGATAAAAGTGAGAAAAAAAAGCTGCATTCCTATATTTTGATTTTATATATATATTTAAAACAAACCTCTTGGAAGGCTTAGCAACAGAACCACTGGGAAAAAAAGCTGTACAAAATACAATAATCTTGCATTATAAAAAGACAGGTAAATACGAACCTGTGAGTTTGCCAAGAGTCCTCAATTAATAGGATTTGCAGAAGGAGATCCAAATAAGGTCGAAGCTCATATGTATATGAATATGCAACCTTAAAAAGTAAAAACACAGAGACATAAGAAAGCACTTCTTGAAGCATGCAAATTACATGGTGCAATACAAAAACACAATTCATTTGAAGTGAAGTTTACTGTAATTTAAATGATATTTCAAGATACAATGAATACTTTAAAAAAAAAAGTTAATTGTGTCAGGGTTTTGGGGGTGTTGTGGTTTTGTTGGGTTGGTTGTGGGGTTTTCTGTTTGTTTTTTATTTAAATATAGTAGGTTTTGTAAAGGACAAAATGTTTCCTCATGAGTCTCTAACACAATTGTTCTGAAGCCCCAAGCATGAGATGCTGAAGATGCTACCTTAAAAAAATATCTTTAGAAAAGCAAAATTAAAAAAGGATATTTTTCACCGATACTGCTACTTCAGACAGCACATTCAAATGTTATCTTCAAAGGTTAAAATAAAATGTAAAATATATGGCTAGCAGAATATCAGTAAAGTGATTTTTATCATGATTCTTACTACTGCGAAACAAAGCGACATTGAAAAATGTGATGTTTACGTGGAAAAAAAAGGGCGAATATAAAGATGAGTTAACAGAAGTAAAAAAATTTATTTGGAGTGGAAAAGCGTGGCTAACCTTACAGAGATTACAAAGGAAAACCAAAGATTCTTTCCTGAGTCTGAAGCCAAGTATGTTCTTCAGACTTGTAAAATGAACCTTACAAACATACTCAAAATAAATACAAGGCAGATCTTGGGAAATGATTCTAACTTTCCATGCAATGCAAGAAGCTCTTTTATGGATAATGTCAGAAAAGCTTCAGGAAATGCTCTTGCAAGATATAAAGACTACCTCAGTCTACTTACTTCCATCCTTAACATAGTGTTCCTAACTCATAAAAGGTCAATTGCTTCCCTAAACTCATAAAAGGACTTCAACATGATGTACAGACCTAAGAGTGTAAATACTGACAGAGGATGCCATCTTAAGGAAAGTTTATCTATCAAGCACCTGTTGCATATTTGATACAACATTCCTAGATATAAATATAGAATCTTGCATCATACACATTTATATTCCCATCTTTCTTCTGGCTTTTTATTTTTACCTGCCAAAGAAGTTCACTGAGGACAGTGGAAGAAAACTGAGGATTCTCCCAACAGCAGAAACGAAGCAACTTGATGGTCTCTTCAGAGTTGCTGCAATCTTCAATAATTTTCTTCACGTAACTAGTTCTCACAAATAAAATGTCTGCTACGTTCTGCTGAAGTGCCATTATAGGTTGAGATAAATTAGGATCACCATAAGGGTTGGCAAGTGGGGGATTACCTAGAATAAACAGTTATTACAGATGAAAAGGTACTGAAGTACTTTCAGTATAGACACAACAAAATATAAACTGGTTTAACTCATGAAAAACAACAGATGGAGAAAAAAATGCAACCCCTAACAGCTGATTTTCTTTGGAAAATACTATGGTATGAAATAACTAAGTTTTCTGATTGTGAAGCTTGACACTTGCTGCCTGAGAGAGCTACTTCTCCCTGTCAGATAAGATTATGCAGTGACAATCAAAGCAGAACAGCTGGAGATGTGTTCATATGCAAGAAGAAAAATTACTGAGAGTTTCCTCAGTGAAATCCTCTTATCTCCTGAATTTATCTGCTTTACTGCCTCTGTAACAGCCCAAATCTATCATATTTTAGGACACAAGGTCTATTTACCTCACCAGGCAATGGAAAAGAGTTCAGAAGAATACCTATGTCACAACAGTCCCGTCTGAATCTCTAGCGTGTAGAGAGAAGTAATATACTCTTGAAAGAATAAAAATTAATGTCTTATTTAGCAAGCTTCATTTTGTATAAGGAAAGACTTGCTCCTGATGTTTCTAAATTTAGCAGTGTTTTGAGTTATTGTTTGAAGATGCCCAGAAGTCCAAGGGAGAACTTTTCTAGCTTAATATGCTGAAGCAAAAAATAACATTACTCTGCAAACAGTAATCATAATCAGTAGTCAGAGTAATATTCATACAAAGTAAGTTTTGTTAGTACAATATTATGAATACAGCGAATATACAATTATTTTTCATAGGCAGAATATCTTTTCAGTGTAAGCCTCAAATAATGCACTGGAAACAAAACCAAATCAGTATTGCCAAATGGTTCTGAAGCTTATTATACCACAGTAAAATTTTCAGTTCATTAATCTTACTATAGCACATTCTAGCCTATTGACTTTATAGCCTGACACATCAAGCTGTAATGAGTTTGCCATTAAATAGCTTCTCTACAAATTCCTAATTAGGTTTTCTAAAAGATGTTTAATAGAATGTGTACATATACAGGCTATAAAGTCCACGTAGTCCAATATTCTGTCAGCATTTCTCAAAAATAACTGCACTCCATTCAACTACTGGAGATATTAATGATTTATACTGTGGTTGACCAATTTCTAGCTGATTCTTTATCTTTTATAAATTAAAGTGCTAGCTTCTGTTTGTCATCTTGACTGTGAACAAGCACCAAACCATTTTCAAGAGCTATCCACAACAATGCAAGATCTCTTTACTGATAAACAGTATTAGTTATTTCAGAGCCTGCTACAATGTTTTTCCTGTACAGATTACTTTTGTACTGGTAACATTAAAATAATCTATTATTTTATTGCCTATTCAGAATCAAAAGATCTTTATGCAACTCTTTACAATGAGCTTAAACTATTCTAAAATAACTACTATTTTGTAACCTACAAACTACTACTTTACTACTCATTTGTTTTCCTATATCTTAAGGAATAAGCCAAGAGGCACAAAATACAGAACAGACTTCTGTCTTGTGCTTTTTAGTATAGCAAATCAGTTTTACTTACGACAAAGAGATTTCTGTCTTTACACAAAAGGAGTTGCTAAACATAAAAGGGAAACATTTTTTCAGCTAAGCCATTTTATACTTAATAGCTAAATATGCACAAAAGACATTTACTGATATATTCAATTAATCTAAGAAAAACTTAAAATTCACTATACCATTGATAGAAGACTGCATCCGTGATGACACATTGCAACAGCGGATCAGTTGTGACACAACAGTGTATAGCTTCCCCAGTTCAGCATATTGGTATTTAATTGGAGGACCTGGACCTTCATCCAGAGCCACAAGCATGAAGGTTGCAGGAACATTTAGTTTCAGAAGTTGCGTCTTCTCTGCTACACCTTTGGGGGGCAGGGGGGAATAAAAAAAAAAAAATACATCTTGTTTCTGGCACTGATAATACCTTTTTTTTTAAAAAGAAAAATAACTACTGTTTACATGATTCGTAACTTTTCAATTGCTGGGTTTTTTATAACCATCTTTTATGCTTTCTGAGGAAAAAAGATAAATCAGTAAAGATGCACAAGAAAATTATGTTCAGCTGAAAAACCACGTTGAAGGAGAGTTGTAAATTACTACAATTTCTTTACAGTGCTCATTAGCACTTTAGTAACCAGCATCTGTGTTAATAGCAAAGCATCAGAGAAGCCCTTTGGACAAAGAATTAATCTTTTTATTGTGAGGCCCAGGATAGGATGAACACCCCCCCCCCCCCCCCCAGTATATTTCATTATTCTTCCATTGTTTCCTAGATATACAATTTACAAATCTGAGACATTTCCAACTGTGCCATACTATGCAGTAAGTGTAAATAAGAGTGACAAAATCAATTTAATAAAAAAAACAAAACAAGAAAGCCTCCAAAATCAACTAAAAACTCAACCAACCAAAAAATCTGAACATACAGCTAGTTTCACTGCAGGAATACCTTACACATGCTACACAAGTACTTACCAGTAAATTCATTATGTCCCTTCTGATCTTGTATTCTGTTTCTCAATTTAGTTAAAAGTCATGATTTTTCATACATTTCCAAGTTTTTTCTTATTCTGAAATAGAACTGGACCTTACCTACCATCTTTCTGATAAGAAGGAGGAATCCAGATAGCCTTATTAGAGCTCTTTTACAGTATCTTTTTGTTAGATAGTTTTGTAGTTACATGCTTTATAGAACTAATCTCTCGCTTGCTTTGATGTGAGCAATATACTATTTGGTTTCTCATTTTGAGACAATTTAATCTTTTTCACAGAACCTTAAGTGCTGCAGGAATGATGTATTGTTGCTTTTGCTGAATGAATGCTCTACATCCATACAGAAGCCTTCAGTTAACAGTAGCAAGATAAGCACAACTGCTTAATACTTCCATGTTTACCTTTGCAGGGTAGATTGTGAAAATGATCAGACCCACTGTCCTGGTTTCAGCTGGGAGAGAGTTAACTGTCTTCCTAGTAGCTGGTACAGTGCTATGTTTTGAGTTCAGCAGGATAAGAATGTTGATAACACACTGATGTTTTCAGTTGTTGCTCAGTATTGTTTAGACTAAAGTCAAGGATTTTTCAGCTTCTCATGCTAAGCCAGGGCACAAGAAGTTGGCACAGGACACAGCCAGGGCACCTGACCCAAACTAGCCAGCGGTGTATTCCATACCATGGGACGTCCCATCCAGTATAGGAACTGGGAAGTGGGGGCAGGGAATCGCCACTCGGGGACTAGCTGGGTGTCGGTCGGCGGGTGGTGAGCAATTGCCCTGCGCATCATTTGTACGTTCCAATCCTTTTATTACTACTGTTGTCATTTTATTAGTGTTATCATTATCATTATTAGTTTCTTCTTTTCTGTTCTATTAAACCGTTCTTATCTCAACCCAGGAGTTTTACTTCTTTTTTCCCGATTTTCTCCCCCATCCCACTGGATGGGGGGGGGGTGGGTGAGTGAGCGGCTGCGTGGTGCTTAGTTGCTGGCTGGGGTTAAACCATGACACCCACAAATAAAATTTAGTTATGCCTTCCCATCTGGCTTCTGAGTGCTCTCCTAGTCAGAGGCTTCAACTGCACTGACTGACCATGAAAAGCTAGTAAAGAAGAAAAGATAAGTTAGAGCAGAAGAATTGCATCTCTCTTCTCTGTAATGACATTAAGTCCACTCTGGGGGTCATGGTGGAACCCTGCTGACAGAGAATGCTTTGGTAGACAAAGTATATGAAAGCAACATACATTTTAGGTGAAATCAAATTAACGCAATTGCCTAAATTAATTTTACAGATAGGAAATTGAAATCCTTTGAAATTGTCTACCCACTTGAAAGAGCTTCCAGAACTCTGTGTGTGTCTGTGTCAATTCTGTGTGGAAATCCTGAAATAACTTCATTTGGACCGATACACTTGCTTAACACTTTAGCCACGAAGTAATCTAACAGAAACTCACATTTATAACTTGCCTGCATGAGCTGATAACCAGCAATGGCTGAGCTGCTCAGTATTACGGGCATTTTGTAAAATTTCCAGGGGAACTGGATCTCCTAGCTTCATACTACTTTACATAAAAGGAGGAAAATATCTTGTATTAGAGTAAGAGGGAGAGTGTAATAGACTACCACTATGGAAGAATATTGTGGTAGAATATTGTTTACAACTTGCCGGAGAGAAAGATGCTGCTTTCTCACTTCGGCTACCACATGTGAAAGACAAACGGGCCTGCAACTGAAGACCCTAATAACTGAGGAAAGTAAGAATGTAGAGCTCTGTGACAATTCACTAGATATGAACCTGTGACTACCCTCATCAACCTAAGAGTGCAAAAGCAATCCTTTATTCATTTGACTTGCATTTTGTTATTCTTAATTGCTCTTCCTCAGGGCAAATATATAAAGTAGCAATGGATTAACCCACCTGAGAAACAGTTTATTCGATCAATCATCTATTAATTTTCAGCATGCTGGTAATGCTATGAGAAAGCATGATTACAGCTGTTCATTTTGATGTGAATAGGACTGATCTCAGTTTAACAACAAAAATATTTTTGTTTGGAATAATTACTTCAGATACTATTAGTATTATTTTATTATATTCTTAGTATACAGACTAGTGACTTTCTATGCAATGAACCTACATAATCCAGGTTTTTGTATACTTCTAAATCTATACTTATTTTCATAATGCGATTAAGATCCTGAAGAAAAATGGGTGATGCTGAAAGTGCACAGCCAGTATTTCATGTCCATCACCACAAAACTGATACCATCTCATCTGTTAGATGCTAAAAATAAATATTCATTTGCAATCATACTCAACTGCTAATTGAATCTTTCACCAGAAAATTTAGGACTCTTGTCTTTATAAAAAGAATCTTTATGAAGAGTCTCGAGCCTGGGAGAACTTTACTTAAGCCTTCCTATATTGCAAAAACACTGGATTTTCTTGCTTGTTTAGTCTTGGAGGAACTACATCTGATAAATTTACAGTGGAATTTCCCAATTCTTGCATTCTTTTACCTCATATGTTGTGTACGGTGAAAGCATTCTGGCAAGCAATGATTTCTAAGAACATACACAGATTGAGCTATTTAACAACTCTTTGGGAGGCTGAGGAAAGGGAAGACAGATACAGAGTCAGTGTTTTGCATTTACAGCTGTGAACTTCAAAGGTAAACTAAAGAAATTGATATTGAAAGGGCACAGTTGGAATATATAGACAAAGCATGACCATTGTATTCACGTTTCTATAAAGAAGAATCATGCATCTCTCTCTTTTTTGAACTTTTATCTTCCTCAACTTCTTCAGGCTCAAACCAGTTGACAGCCCCACATGCTTCTTGGGTCTTATGACCTCCCTGCAAATAAGCCCTGAACAAAGCATCATGCCTCTCTCGCCATTTTTTCACCCACCCCCACACCCTTTCAGAAGGACACAGACTTATTGCTCCAAGCTTCTTGTGTTAACCTTCCAAGGATGGCAGGAAGACCAAAGCCCTAAACTCCAAATTAGAGAAGCACAGATGTTCTAGAGAGCATTTATATGACATTTAGTAATAATGATCTGTCTGAGGCTGAAAAACGGGATTCTCCTGCTGTCACCTAACGGGATCATTAATAAAAACCAGTTTATTACAGTGTCATCAGTAAAAGCATCTGTAATTTGCTTACCTAGATTGGCATACATCACAAACAGATTGAAATACTGCTGCAAATGGCGCCCATGTTCAGATACTTCCCTTCTTAGAAGATTTAGTACCGCTCTCAGTAAGTGATCACTTAAACTTAAGTTATCATAAGCCTGTAAGAAAAAAGTTATAATATTTGTGGTTGAACCTATCAAATCTTTATTTAGTTTATACTTTCTCCACTATGGCAGAAAACAGAATTGGTTAAAAGGTATGGTATTCATACAAGCTCCAATTTACCAGCAACTGGTTAGTCTTCTGTATCTCACACAAAGACAGACAGACATATAGGGAATAAGACTCCCATCACTAAATACCATGTAAGTCCGAGAAATTATGCAAGTATAGAAGCTTTTAATTGAGCTTTTTCTCCGATAGCAGCTAGGCTTAAATACTCAGAAAAGCACATGCAGTTCCACTGTGAACTTCATAGACTAAGACAGACAACCAAATCACCTCTACAGGTATATCTCAAATACCTCATGAAACTGTCAAAGCATATGTAGCTTTAACTTAATACAAATTCTTCTGCTGGATATAGTAGTGAAAACATTCTGAGAAGGTAAGTGGAACAAATACAAATAAAAAGTGTCTTACTGTAGACGTTAAAAACATGACAAAGCAAAGGCTCAAAAAGGTTATCTTTTAAATTTTAATACAGTCCAAACAAAAACGTTGTTATGACAAGTATTATGTTAAGATTTTGGGTTTTTTTGTCAGTCAGTTCTAGGTGTATAAAATTAGGCAATTCACTGTCTACTCCTATGCAAAGTTACAATTTCTTACAATTTCAATGTTGTAGAATACAGGGGAAGAAGAAAACTTAGGGAACTCCTGCATGTTTCCACTGGGTTTGTTTAGGTTTTGTTTGTTTTGGGGTTTTGTTTGTCTTTTTAATTCTAAATGAAAAACAAGGGTTCATGCCCCTACACATTACTTCACTGTAAGCCCCTACTTTTAATTTGTAGATTTCACACTTGCAATTCAACTCAAAGTTCTCACCATTTAAGTCTTCACAGTGATTTACAAATGGGGGGAAGGGGAACTGAACCCCTCTGACACCAACTCTCACACAAACTGGCTGAGTCACATCATGTTATGTAGCGCAAAATGGACTGTACAGCTATCCCGTCAACACCGATGCATCTACTCCAGAATTTACTTTACAATAAATGCTTATAATGAAGAAGTAAGTTTCCAAAGTTTTTCATTAGAAAATTAAATACCTGACTGGAAGGTCCAGGAGAGGCAAAAGGTGAAGGACATGGTCCATCTTGCAATGAAAAATGTGCAATAAATACTATAAGTTTTGCAAATGCACCCCTCACTTCTGCACTAGGGCATTCCAAAAGATACTCAGAGAAGCGGTTTGAAACATTAAAAAGGACGTTGTGTGCAAACCAAAAGCGTACATTCTTGCTGTGACGAAGAAGGATGCATAATGCATCATACCTGAAATAGAAGATGACACAACTGAGAGATTGACTAAATGCAGACATCAGTGAATTTTGGCAGATGTATTCTTTTGCAGAATTAGAAGAAAATACATGTTAAAGGTGATCCCCAAACATTTTTGCTCACAAAACACTTACAATCAGATAAATTGTAATTCCTGTAGTGACAGTCTCTGTTACTAGCAATCACAAATTAAAAAGATAACTTCCATTAAAAACCTAAAATTTTACCGTAGCATTTTACTTCTATCACCCATAAGAATTAAGACAGGATTACATCCCCTAACTCCCAAACTATTATTCAAAGCAGGTCCTAAATTGGAACTGGGGGAGAAGGTGAGCAGCGAAGAAAACATAAGGTGGACTTGATGAGCTGTGTATAAAACAGGTAACTAAATTTGTAACCTATCAGGAATTTATATTCTCATTTACAGATCTAAAAAAACAAACAAAACCAAAACCAAACCAAACCAAAAACAAACCCCCAAAAACCCACAACCAAAATCCAAGGAGTAAAATATCTGTTCCAGAGAGGGTCTTGTATTACTCTGTCCTCCTTCCTGCAGCAATATTTGAATTTCTCTTAATCTCTTAAAGTAACAGGAGTAACTTAGCTACTCTGAAAGTTGCTATTGGAGAAAAATTTGAGATACATATTTGCCATGTATTACATAACTACTTACTAGTAGCTGGTAAGCTACTGGTCATCATGAATACTAGATTTTTCTCTCTAGTTCTACCAGTAGTAACCCACAGTCCTCTCCACAACACAGAATAACCTAGCTTAAAGACTCAAATGCTGTGGTGCTATGAATAAAATTGTACTGTTTGTTATACTACAGATTTGAATTACAGGCCCCATAGAAATGTACATCAACCACTCTGCTAACAGTCTAAAAGACTATATATACACATATTTCAGAAAGATAATACAAATACAAGCTACAAAAATGGGTTGAAAAGAGCTTTGTTTAAAACTACTCAAACCATGAACAAACCATTCTGAATTGGTCAGAACACATAACCTATTAGTTTTGTGCTAGCGATAGATTCTACTCCTTTATTCTTTTTAAAAGACAGACAAGAGGTAGATTTAAGCTCTGTTTGAAAATGAATTTTGAAGCTGTTCAGCTCAGCAGCCTGTTTTAAGGCTCAGTTTCTTCCCATTATTTTCTGCTCAAATTTTTCCCCCTTTTCATGTGCACCTTGACCACATATTTGGGGGAGAGGGGAAAATAGGACAGACCAATAACAGTTTCTATTGTCATATGTATATAACTGGATCTTTTAACAGACATTAAACTTCCAAAACTGTAATTGTTGTTAAAAGACAAAGATACCAATCACTAGCAGGGCCACGGACTATTTTCTTTGTATGAAATCCTGTGGTGAAGAGAAATCTAGCAGCAAGCTGAATACTAATCATAGTTATTTCTTCCGCTTCAGGCAACAGATGATCTTGTCCTAAAGAAAAATCAAAATACTCACATGTAGACAAAGTAAAAACAATTTACTTTTAATAATTTAACTGATTCCAGATTACTAGTTTGTCTGATTTTGTGTTCCAATTTTAACAAGAAACTTGATCAAAACAGCCTCTAGCTTCTATAATGTACCATTTGAAAATGTAAGCTTTAAGACAGGTACCTGGAGGCTAATGTATGTCTGATTTTTAGAAATTCAGCATCTTACCTTTGAGAACTGTCTTCATCAGAATGGCCCACAAACTTAAGTATTTTAACATGACTTAGTACATAAGCTGAATAATAGTCGATAGTTTATCAAAGTATTTTTTGCTAAATATTCTGGCATGTTATCACTGATGAACAACTCAACAACAGATGTTTAACTGCAGAAGTCCAGAAAGACAGAGTATTCAAAGCAGAATACACAGAATTTTCACTGGCTAGACAAATTCTTGACAACACAAATCAAAACTCTTCTTGCAAGAAATTAATCCATAATTATTGCACTAACATACTAACCTGGAGGAGGATTTAAGTAGACACTATTACAAGTAAGCAACTTCTTTATGAACTGGAAATATTCTAGGCTGTACTGCATACGATTATGCATGAACTGCACGTTCTGCTTCCGTACACTTCGTTCAATGGCTGATGGCATTTTAATCTGATGGGGTTTAGTGGTAATAGCGAGTTCTGAAATATATTTTATTAGTTCATTGTCTTTGTCTATTGTGTCCATACGTTCGTAAAAAAGAATATAAGCATTCCACCACCTCTTCTGGCGTCTGTAGGACATACGCTTCATCATGTGATCAAATACTTCTCCCATGTATTCTCCACCAAAACACTGATTTTTCATTTCTTCATCATCATCCATTTTACACTCTGTCACATCTCCATCATCAAATTTATACCACCGATTTTTCTCACCATCTCCACCATTCCTCTGGATAATATAAGAGTAATAATGTCCACCACTGGCCTGTCCACTGTGTACAAGTACACCAACAAGCCTATATTTTGTGCTCCCAGAGTGTTCATTTTCAGACTGTTCATTTTGTATTATCTGATTTTCAGGATTTACATCATCTCCTTCCAATTTAGCTACACCTGCCACCGTGTAAGGCTCCATGTCCAGCTCTCGTGGAAATTCAAAATAATCATTGAACTTGATTGCACATTCCCTTTCCCAGTCATAATCAAATCGTTTCAACTGGATTGCAAGAACTGGAGGCAACTTCTTAATCAACAAGCGTTTCACTGTATCAACCTAAAAAGGGACATGAACAGTTATCAGCTTTAAAGTTTCCATTCATATACTCTTAACAACAATCAAGTTCAGTAATTAAAGGATAGCTTTTTTCCCCTGAGCATGAACTAAGACTGAACTTAGTATGGCTATAACATCACAGTTGTATACAAATTCAATATATAAGGCATCATTACCTTTTTGTTGCATTTTTCACAATGATATGCATTTGCACCTTCCAATAAATCTCCTTTGACGTACTGTTCCAAAGAATCAAGAAGGTTTTGGTGATTTCTTATATCTACATTCAGAGTTGTGAAGGATTCCTCGCATTCGTACCTACCAATAAACACAACAGATGTGAGAAAAAGGTAAGAAACATGTTCAACTTTTATGTTTTACAGGTGTTACACAGCACCTTATTGCAAAAGTTTTATTCAGCATTTGATGTCAACTTCTTGCAAAAGGAGTTGAGCAGTAAAAAAACAACTGAACTGTTTTTTATTGCAGACTTCCTATAATTACATTACAGTATCTGCACATTGTATTTTTTGATCTGCACTAACTATAGTTATTTTATGAAGATCGTAGAAATGACTTGTACGTCTCAAGTTCACTGGAAGTTAAATCTTTTAGCACATCTTGTTTTTAAAGCAGCTAAAGTAGCGTGACAGACTCTTGGCTAACATAAGCTAGTAGAGAAGCACAGATAGCAAAGTAGAGTAGTTTTTCCATTGCTGACCTTTACTGTCAGGAATCAGACTGACAAACACAAGTATTGTATCATTGTATGTTGTATATATTGTATAAAGCCAACAGTTCAAAACAGGTTTAAAAAAACCAAACCTTTATATTTTTCTATGTGAAAAAACCTGAATAGCTGTCTTCATAAAATTACTTTGCATATTTATGACTGGCTCTGACTTACTGTGTTCTGATATAACCTTCAAACAAATTCCTAATGATGAACCAGCAATGTTTGAGAGACAACCAAGTAAGACATCTTGGAAACGATTTTATTTTTTTAGAAGATAAGGAAGTGATGAATACATTTTAAAATAAGTAGCACCTATTCCACCATAACTCTGTAGGGCTTGTTTCTCTGATACGCAATCAAGCATACAAAGGGTTTTGTAACAGTGCATAAATTAATATTTAGAAACACTTCAACCAAAACAGTAATACTCATTTATCTATTGAATAGCTTACAAATTTAGAAAGGCTATTAATCTGTCATACCCCAAACCAATAGTTTAGTTTATCATCACTTTTGTCCTCCCTGAACTACAACCAGGGCAGCATTTTTATTAAGAAGTACAATTATGCAAATCCAGTAGAGTTCCAAAAAGACAGGTTATACTTCAGGATAGTACACAATATCAGGAATGAATGGTAACTCGCGTTGCTTCACATCTGTAGCTTCCATTTAATTACCCATGCATATAAAATAAAATCAGTGCTTTCATTTTATCTTGCAATATTTCAACTTACTTCTGGTCACATATTTTAACCCATGAAACTTAAGATGTTCCACTTAAAAGTTCTTCTATTCACACATGAGCTCAACTGAAGTTGAAAGATTACCACAATAAAGTCAGTTTGTAATCAGTGTTTTTTGCTCTATTTTTATTGCTAACTGAAGGATAACAGTAAATGGTCAACTTTCACAAGAGAATTTGCAATGATAATGTGCCGAGAGATCTATACTGTTTAAGAATCACACATGATTCTTCTGTAGTGAACAGTAAGAAGGCCAACTGTTAGTGATACAAAATTTAACACAATAAAAAAAGCCAACCATTGAAAAAGAACGAGTCCGTCTTGAATCTTGCACACAATTTTAATCATCACGTCAAAACAAATATAGAAGAAAGTCTAGAGAAGTACGACTGTAAGATGCCCAGTTCTATTCCTTCACTAAGCATTTGTCATTGATCGCCATCATCAAGACAGTGGGCTACAGACTTTCAGTCTGATTTGGTATGTGTGTTTTTTTACATATCCTATATGAAGCTGATTTTCAATGTTCACATTTTAAGTTAATTGAAACTACACGAGAAATCTTAAGAAAAAGATAAACTTTCTACACCATTCTCCCTAATTACAGCTTACATAATGAGTCTGAATGGAGTTTTACTCACTGGAATTAAAGATTCATACCTGGGTCTGCTCTATCCACACACTATGGAAGACGGAAGACAGCAACAGCTGTTGGCCATATCTTAAAATTTTATACATTGCATTCGGTCCCTAAGTTGTTTTCACTTTAAACATTAAAAAGCTGTATCTTTTCCTCCCCTGATCAATACAGAATGTTTCACATACAATCTGCTAAGTAGAAGCAATAATAATCAAGTATTTCAAGGCACCTGAAGACTAATTAATGTTAAGGCTGTAGAAAAAACAAGGTAGCAAATTCTATCAGCTTTAAAAAACATAAACAAAACCACTACCACCAAAACCACACAAAACCCCCACTCTTAACTCTTTAGTCACTTTTATAAGGATACAAACACAGGTTGTTTTTCTGTAAGAAAGAAGAATCTTAAACACTTACCGATGTGGGCATCCTTGACAAATCTTCTGATCAGCAAAGGACCCTCCTAAAACTTTACTTAACATTGCTGGATGGCCCAAAGCTTTTAAAGCTTCATCTAAACTGTCCACCAACGAATTAAAAAACTCTAAAGCATCATGTTGTTCACGCAGATTTACAGGTTCACCCCAAAGTCTGAAAACAGAAGCACATTCTTGTCAAATATTTTTTTTGTTCTTCAACAATTTATTTTCTAAAAAAATATTATTCAAGCTATTAATCTCTCCTTCTTACTGAGAAGAACTATTTATTGGTTTGTGATGTAGTATACCACCTGTTACTTTGTCCCTGACACACTTACTGATAAGCAAAACCAAGCTTTTGTGTATAACTTCATACTTAATTCGAAGTCTCAATATCAAGGTCAAGAACTACTAGAATTCAAAATAACCATCTTGCTTTAAACTTTGATTTATTAACAGACTTCTACAGAATGGTGAAAAGATAGGATAACAGATACAGTGCTGCAGAAGTTCTGCTAATTTACATTTACATCACTACCATTTCTTCTACTACGATTAGTTTTGTTGCATTTCAGTGGTCCAGTGAACAGACATCAATACTAAATTTTCTATTTACCTGAATTGTTTCCAAAACCCTCTTGGTACATAGTACTGTAGTCTGGAAGCTGCTAGATGACCAAAAATTACTTGGAGATGCCTCAGAACTCCAATATTGTATTCTTTTCTATCTTCTGTTTTACTCAGTGCTGGTTTGTCTTCATACTGATGTGGATAACCAAACACATCATCTCGTGGGTCAACATTGCTCTGAAAAGCAGAAGAAAATTTGTGCAATTAACTTTGATATGTAGCTGTCTCATAGCTAGTTGTATCCCTTGTTTAATTTAACAGTCTAAGGTGTTTCATGTTCTCATCTGAAGAAATAGATGTCTTTGCATGCATTAACAGAGTTCTGGTGGCAGAAGTGGTGTACAGTGCTTTCATGTACAAATCCACGAGGAGGAAGTCTGCAAACCCTGCTACTTGGATGTTCTGAACTGCCTCTGTGTTAGCAAGCCTATTCAAGTAAGAAATATTATGCTATTTGCTTTCCACTGCTAACAGTGGAAAGCGAAGCGATTAGCAACTTAAATTTGTTATAACCTTTTCATAAAAAAGAATTCTATTTTAAAGATAAGCAAGTTCTACATAATTAAATTTACCTCATTGTCCTGCTTTTCATCCCCAGACATGTCATCATCTACATCACTGCCTGTGCCTTCAATTGCAAGAATCCCATTCCTGATGGCTGGAATCATGTACAGCTGCTGAATGACAGAATTCATGTAACAAGTGGCACCAGCATTTTTTAGTCCTACAAATCCCTTTGGTGGTCGAGGCCCAACTGGTGGTAGATATTCCCATTCTGTAAGCGCTTCACAAGCTAAAAAAAAATAGCAGAATGTGATTAGGAAACTATTTTGTTATAAAAGAATTAGACCATCAATGCAGTACAAAGGGCAGTTGCATAAAATTAGTATTAGTTTGTATCATACTGCAGTTTAATAAAACAAATGTTCCACCAGAAAACTTAAATGCTAAAATTAACACAACTTCTATGAACGACAGTTCCATCTGTAATCTTAATGTTATACCATTTTCTTCTATTGCATAACTAAAAAGGTGGCCAGACAAAAAAAAAAAATCAGTCTGCTTATGTATCAAACAGAAGTCTTCTCTCAATATCAGCAAGTTTCTTAGCTGAAGAATTCAGCTGAATGAATCTAGAATATATAACCAACTTATAAGCCTTTCACAGATTTATACTTTTAAAATTACAATAGTTCACTTTTGCCTCACTTTTCCTTGCCAGGATGGGAAACAGTTTTAGATAATGCTTTCTATATAACCTGTGATAGATTTTCTTCTTCTGAGTCTTCTCCCTCAGGCCTCTCACAACTCTTCAGAGTACTTTTACGACCACAGGTTTCCTATGCTAACCTGTTGTTCTGTAGTTTTAACAAAAAATTCTGATGTAAAAGAAAGTAAGAGCATGCATGTTTACAAGCAAGCTTTACTTGGTATATGAAACACACAGCATGCACAGTTCATACATGTGTTCTCTCTTCTGTCTGACATACCATAGAGATCTGGTGTTCTATCGTGCTTATCAAATACTTGAGTGGAAGGAAATGCCATAAAATCCTTCTAATGGTGAGGTGATAAGAAATACACTACTTCCCAATAGAAAAGGGTGAAGAAAAAAGGATGAGGTGGGGGGAGGGAACCACAAAGCCACCATTTTCATTTGTTCATTTGAGATGGAACCAAACAGGAAGAGATTAAAACCTCAAATGACTCACTGATACCAACAACTGGGCAAGCAGCGCTGCCATTGTGAGAGGTAGTGGACAATTCCACTATGGGATACTATTTCCAGTCGCTTAGTTTTGCTAAACTCTACTAGTTTAAACATGCTGTTAAAACACAGAATGGTTTGGGCTGGAAGAAACCTTTAAAGATCATTTAGTCCAAGCTCCCTGCCATGGGCACGGACACCTTTCACTGGATCAGGTTGCTCAAAGCCCCATCCAACCTGATCTCGAACACTTCCAACAGTGGGATGTCCACAAGTTCTATGGGCAACCTGTTGCAGTGTCTCACCACCCTTAACGTAAAGAATTTCTTCCTTATGTCCTATCTAAATCTACCCTCTTTCAGTTTAAAAATCATTGCCCCTTGTCCTGTCACTACAGGCCCTGATAAAAAGCCTGTCTCCATCTTTCTTACAAGCCCCCTTTAAGTATTTAAAGGCTGCAGTAAGGTCCCCCCAGAGACCTCTTCTCCAGGCTGAACAACCCCTACTCTCCCAGCCTTTCTTCCCATAGGAGCTTGTGTTTGCTTAGTTTGTTTTTTTTGGTCTGTCCGACCACAGTCCCGTCCCCGTCCCTGTCCCCCCCCCTTTTCCTGTTAACATTACAGCCCAAATGGTTTAGCTATCCCATTTAGGGCTGCAGAAAAGATGTTCCTGTTTGTTCATTTTTAAGAAAGTCTTAACGTGTTTTTTATCAATAACAAAATCTGTGTTAAGTATGAGCCTTTTAGCATCCTTGTGAAAATTAGCCCAAGTTTCATTTGACTGCCAGTTTTTGAAACACTAACATTTGCAAGTTTTTGTACATTCTGCAATTGCTATAATCTTTCTCCAGTGAAGAGGAGAAATTAAGTGCAGAGCTGTGCTAAGACAAAGCCAAAACTGAAAACAAACATTTGAGGAAGGATACGACAAGCAGAGAATGAGTACAGAACTAAAAAGGGAAAGAGGACAGTGGACCTGTGTCTGTGTGCAGACAATAACGACAAATTAGGTGCGCAACCAAGAGACTGGCACTAAAACTAAGCCGAAGATACCTGGTGAGGTTCTGGGATTGGTTAGGCAGAGCCTGAAACAATGAGACAAAAGTAGAAGATACAGACAGAATGAGGTTCCTGGGAGCTGGTATGAACAAAGGGGAGTAGCCAGAGATCAGGGTAGGAAGGGTCAGACTGTGTAAGTGACTGGGGCTGGAACTTGGATGCAACCATGTAATGCAAATCAGTACATTTACTGCATAAAGAACAACAGATAAAGGCTACACGGACAAACTTTTCCAGATTTTGACAGACTCATTTTGCAACATTAAAAGCAGCCACAAACAAACCACAACCGAAAAAACTCAGCATCTAGTTTAGTTGATAATATAAACAAAACCTGTGTGTAATATATACATCAAAAAGTAGAAAATAGATAATTAAAAATATTACATACTAGTGATTGCTGTACCTATGTAATACATTTCAGTCAAGGTGTCTACTATCTGTTTGAGATTTCGCACACATCCAACTGCTAGTGCAACTAGTAGCTCAAAGCCAGCATTAATAGTAGCTGGTGAACTACAGACTGGTATGGCCTGCTCAGCAGGCAATTCTCCATTTCTCATGTATTGTAGATAAACATTGGATGCCGGAAAGATGAAATCATCTATCAACTCCTGTAAAACAAACAAAAAACAACAACAAAAAAAGAAAATAAATCACCTATTACCACAGAAATGCGTACTATTTTATAACAGAATAAGAGATATTACACAAATGAATGCCTGAGAACCAGAGGAGTACTTCAAAAACCCAAGAGCTAAAATTGAGAGCAACACCACAACAAGCTTCTAAATTTAGAACAAAGTAACTCCGTTCTAAAGTGGCTCCCTGCAAACCCACCCCCCTCAATTTAAAAATAAATCTGTATTATTCTTGATTGGTAAAAATTTTCTTTTGCCAAACCAGTATTATCTACAAAGCTCTTTATCTTTTAGTGCTAAGAAACCCAATATTCCTATGGTATGATATCAGAGGTACAAAGAAAACACATCTGATTAAAGACACGCTCAGATGTCATGCATTTGTTCAAACCCCCCATAAACATTAACAACACTAATTAAGAACATGTGGAGAAAAGACAATACAGGAGTAATGAAAGCAGTCCTGTACAGGACTATCCTGTATCTAAGCTCACTATCCTTGTGTGATGTTTGCCGAGTCTTGGAATAACAGCTTACAATGTCACAGCAACTCCATACACAGCAGTTCTGAAGAACGAAAATGTTAAGTACTCTTATGAATGAAATGTGTAATTTTTTCTAAAAATTAGTTTTAAAGAAAACATTAAACTCCAATTAGAAGCCCTTGTCAGAGAGTTAAATTGGGACCTTTTACAGTTACAGACCACAAGATGTGAATGAAGCTTCTTTTTATCTATTTATAGTTTAAAAAAAAAAAAAATAATCAAGAAACTCCATAGGTCAAAAAACTTGAACTTACTTTAATGAGATTAGCTCCTCCTTTTTCACAACCAATATGGTATTTCTTCTCAGGTGTCTGGAATGCTAACAACTCTTTTGTTACTCCAAGGTGACCCTCTAAGATAGTTTCTTCAACACCCGTTTCCCCTGTTCTTTTTACTTCATCCTGCCATTTCAGAGAAATTTAGTTAAATAATATACATCTACCAAGCTTAAAACTGTACTTCACAACAAAGCAGCAAAAAGCTGATTATCAGAAATAAATTGGTCCTAAAACTTACCCTAATCCTCTTAAGCCAGTCAATTTCATTATTGAGAAGAACTTCAGCATTGGGTACATTAATATTACTGTTGTAAGCATAGTTAAGAAGATGTCTTAAGAGAGTGAAGTAGTCTCCAGAATGCTTAGCTCTCTCTCTTGCAGTACTCTATGTAAACAAAAACAAATGACATAGAATTCACAAAGACTTCTACTTATAGTACAACACTAACGTATTTTCCCTAAAACTGGCAGTAAATATGAAAGAAAAGAAGTGTAAGGCAATTTTCAACCCTTTACAAATTTATAATTGTATTTTGCTGTTAATGAATGACTTCTGGACTATTTTAGTAGCAATTTCTATACCTGAATGGGAACCAAAGAGTGAAGTGATCAAATGTTCAAGAAAGCCATGAGCACGCAGAATTGAAAAGCCCTGGCAGGCCCAGTAAAAGAAGGCAATAACTGTAGGTATCTATCTAATCTGCTAATGATTTTTACTTGAGGGTTAGCATTCACTGAAGGCCAAATGCATATATTAAAGCTTATTGTTCATGTTCTTATCAGAAAATGCAAAAAAAGTCCCTTTCCTCTTCATCTAACTCAAAATGGAAATCAACTGTGCTGCTTGCTTGTAGGTCAAAAGGAATCTATATTTTGGTGACCGTTATTAATAGCAATTTGCCTTTTCTTGCAGATATTTTGTCTTACTACTTTTTACAGAAATTCACATTGTACTGAAGCCTTTACCACTAAAAACTTACCCCTAGAACAGTAAACAGCAGGGTAATGAAGAAAAGGAGAGGTCTCTGTCCCATGCAACACCTGGTAGCCATTAAAAAGAATTGCTCCTGTGCCATCTGACGAACAGTTCTGGAAATAATTTAATAGAAACATTAAATTCAATCTCCCTATCCAAACAGGACATTAAAAAAAAAAAATTAAATTTGTGCTTATCTGCTTAATGCCATTTTCTAAAACTGCACATAATGTAAGAAATGGGAATACTTTAATTATTCACTACCCATTATACTGTTTCTCCTTGCAGTGAAATTTTAGACACATGAATTACTATTACAAAACCTGTTCCACAAATCAAATATTTAAAGGTAAAAGAAAAAGAAACTTATCAGCATCTAACCACTAAACCTTTGCAACTGCCAGCAAATACTGGATAACACAACAAGCAATTTGCAACCCTGAATAATTTTTTCTTTTTTTTCTAATCAAGCACCAGTTGTGCCTGAAAGACAAAGTAGAACCACCCTAGTAAAACTGCTCTTATGTATCACTACAGCAGTTTGCTGAGCATCTATGAAGTGATCAAAATTTATCATTAGTAAGAAATGAGAAAAGATGATCCCCTGAAAATTCAAGTGGCAAGAAGTAAAGGAAATTTTCCATCTAAGAACTTAAACTAACCACTGGAATAATATGGGAATGGATAAGCTTAAGGACAAAAAAATAAATTAAGGCAAACCCTATTCTTTTAAGTTGTAAGATTAATTGTCTAAGCACTGTATCTTGTAAAAACTGTTAGAAACAACTCTGCTTGGGTGGGGGAGAATACAAATGAATGCTGTGCTTTATGAAAGTATCTCAACATACAAGAAACTGAATTTTACAGTGTCTTTTTGGTGTGGCTGTCATTGTTTTCTGCCCATGAGGTCACTGTGGAAAGCATACGAAAGAATCCCGTTTCCTTCAGAGTTCTTTCATGTGTGAATAACTGTGCTTCGAAAAGAGACACAAGAATGACCATGAGGTCAGAGCGAAGATGCACCTAGCTGAGCACCCCGTCTCTGGTATACATCTAGGAAAGTACAGAAGAAGAGGGAAGCATGCAGTGACACTTCTCCAGAACGTTCTCTCAGCTTCTAACAATTTGTGGTTCAGGAAGACTACCAAAAGCAGTATTTCATAGCCCTCACTGGACAAATTCATGAAAGAACCCCTCAAACTATTTCCAAACCAAAGGTTTACACTGCTTAAATGTTATGCTCAAGAAGTTCTTACACAAAGAAACACTCTTCTCTATTTATTCTCTCTTTGCTACTTCTGATTTTAAAGGTCTCTGTGGTATTCTCCTCCCACCATTTATCTCTTCTCCAATACGAAGTGCCCCAAGCTATTCAGCTGTTCCTCAGATGGAAGTAATTTCAGAGCTTTGATCTCCCTTGTCACTCTTCTCTGATCTTTGCAAGTTCTACTGCATTGCTTTGAGTTGCAGAAGACCATGGGGTGGAGGAAGACTGTTTTGGTCTTAGTAATAACTGACATTTTATGGGATCTGATCGCTGAGCTGATGTTTTCATAAAAGTTCTCACAGAAATTTATTTTAAGATGCAACCCTTCAGCTGCTTGGGACACATCACATAGACACTCCTTAGGTTCATGCACTTAAAGGAAGAATTAGATAAAGGTGCTATTTTCCAGAAGTGAGAAACGTGACCAAGGAAACACATACATCACACTGTTATGTCTCTAAGGACTATGCAGTATTTGAACACAAGTAGTATATTTTTGTGAGGCTATAACAATTTAAGAGCTCTTAAGGAACCATGGGAGGGATGCAGCTGCCTAAATATAGGCATCTAGTGCCATGTTAGACACCATGACAACAGCATAGAGCTAGCAGATAGGACATGAATTGCATGATGAACTCACACGCACCCAGTGAAACAGCTGGAGGCCAAACACCTCCGTTAAGGCAGGCAACCTAAATCACCTCCTATTGATAGCTCCAGGATACAGATTTCTATTTAGTTAACAGAAGTCAGCCTCTTCAATGGGTGTAAGTGCCACTGCTTTACAGAAGCAGTAAGAAATTTTATTTATTTGGGCCACATATGTATGACCACTAAACACTTTGCAGCCATCAGCAGAATACTTCTGGGTTCCAGGATCATTTAGGACTAACTGTTCAGCTATATACTGTTGACTAAGCCAGTCTTGTATTCAGGGGTCACCACTATAAAATCAATTACCTTGGAGAGTAAGAACTGCTCTAGTATTTAGTATTAAACATTTTGCATTCTGTTTCTCAATTTATAGGTAGCATGGTTATGCTATGAGGAAACAGCAGAAGTTCTATACATTCTCAACCCCTGAAAGAAACAAACCCCAACAATCCATCTGATCTTTTCCAGAAAGATCATATTTGTGAGATCTGAACTTGATCATCTTCCTTGTCTTTTATGGTGCACCAAAACCATTTTCTCACATGCGTATTTTTGCTCACATTGTTCTCTGATTGAGGGTAGGAGATTAGAGAACAATAGTTGAAACTGGAAGGATATTCAGAATTCTGTCTGGTATTTGCTAAGCTTTCTCTGCACTGCAAATACTAACTTGTTTCCACATTAATTCAAAAGAGGAACTTTTTTTTTAGCTTAGTTCAACTTCGTCTTCATTTTCAAAGCAGTCTTCCATTTCTACTCATGTTTATGCTATTCTAACTACGATGTAATAATGAACAGTGGCATTCTAAGTGAGATTATCATATATATCAGAAGTTTTATAAGCATATGAGAGAAAAGAGCCCAATGGTTAGCTTGTTGTACTGACGGTATCAGGTGGATAAATAAAGCAGACATAAGGAGCTAAGCACCAGTTCACTTGGATAAGAGAAGCCCTTAAAAATTTTATCCCCTCTGACCAAAAAACCAAACCCCATCTATTAATACTACTCTTATTTTTAAAGGGCAAAAAGCTAACGTACCTGGGGAATTAAGCCACTGCTGTTCAGACTTGGGCTGACATGCCAACAAAACATGTGAAATGAGAAGCCCCAGCTTGGGAACACATCTAGTTTCTTCCAATATTTTAGGAAGAAAAGTACAGTAGTCAACTATTCACTAGGCATAACAATACGAAATAGTTGGGATTCAAATTCAGTCAACAAAGCTCAAATCAGCAAGAAGAGTAACCATTGGAAGAGACTGGCAAAACTGTGACAGATATTCCCATCTGTAAATCAAGACTGTAGGTTTTGCTAAAAAGACGTTCTACCTCCATCACAAGCTGTGTTGGATGGAACCTGCACAATGAAATTCAGAGACTAAACTGACTTATAGATTTAGACATTTCTGATTTGAACCAATAGTTCACTTCCTTAAGGAAACATCCTCCCAAACAGAAAACAACAGAAAAATCCTCCCAAAGAGTATTTGCAGTTTTCAAAGACTGAAAGAGCAGTAACAAGTATTTTTACCAAACACTAACTGAAATATAAACAAATGCTGGTAAACACTTGAGAAATGTCACTTAAATTCCAAATACAATGCCAGAAAGTCAGATAACTACAGTGAAATTAATTATAAAAATTATCACCCATTACTTGCAGTTGTACAATTAAAATCATGTAAAAAAGCCATAAATCTGATAAATATTCGGACACACATCAAAAATCAAAGGATGGGGCAGCACTGACACTAGCCCATGCTATTCAGCTGTACTGGTACTCCAAATTTGACATGTGGCCAACATACACTTACAAAATAGTAACTTGGTATCAACTGCTGACAGTTTTAAAAATAAAATTTAGTGATTTCTTACTTACCAGCCTTGAAAGTTACCAAAAATAGTAAAAGACAGCTTGTTTCATTTAATGTGTAAAATTACAACATACATTTGTCAGCATGTTTTGTTAAACTTCTGTAACTTAAGTGATAATAACAAGCTTCAGTGAAGCTGAAAATTCAACATTCTATACCACAGGTTGCAAACTAATAAAGCTTGTGGGATTCTGATAGTAACACTCCAGTTTCACCGATGTGTGCAAATACATTGTAAAGAGATACTCTGATGATACTACTGATGCTTTTTTTTATGGTGAATATTCCTGAACATGAGACTTTTAAACCTGTTTTGTCTAGAACAGTAAAAAACCCCCAAAACATGGTGCTGAAATTCTGACTCCATTCATCTGAGCGCGCCATAACCTGACTCCATTTAAAATGTACTGAAAAGCTTAGACAACTTCACTAATTTCTGATCCCTGTCCTTTCTCAAAGAAAAGTTAAAATATTCATGAAACAGCAGCAGAGATATCTTACAAAACTATAATTAAATCTTTAGTAACAGTTCAAAGCACTGGTAACTAAGTTTAATACCAACATACAAAAACTTTCCACCTGGATGGCTTCTAAAAATACACACCCCAATACTTCACATAGTAATTTCAGATGGGCTAAAAGTCACAAGACGCGCATCATACAGATGCTGTGTTGTGCAGATGCTGTCTAAGGAGATCTGTAGGAATAGCTTGGAGATAACAAGAGATCCCTGAACTCTATGGCAGGACTGCAGAGCAACTGAACCACAATGCTCTCAGCAGCTCCTGCTGGTTTTCCCTGTCCATCTGTCCCCCAACAGTGCTAACAGTTCTTCCAAGACACTGCTACTGCACCAGGTGACAGCTCTATGTAAACATGCGAGTCACATGAAGAGTCACAAATGTACCACTCCAATGCAAGAAAACCAGAGGATTAAATCTTAATTTCCCCCTCTCCTCAAACTGCTAGTACTGTATCTTGTCTTTACTTACCAGAAAAAGTATAGGAAAGTTCTTCTATACCTAAGTCACTTACACATTCTAATGTAGCAAGTATTCACATAATTTCTGAAAAACATAAAGTACCTATTATTTTATTCTAAATAAGTTGTTCTAAAGCCATCAGTAGCACATTATCAGGCATCCATCTGGCTTGACAATATCCTCCTTACGAGTACAAAGCAGATGGGACTGATACAGCTACCACTTTAGGATAGATATCCAAATTACACATTTATATTACTAAACAATAAATTAAGACAACCACGAGGGGTGGGGAGGGTGGAAAGTCACTTATATAAGCAGTCACTGCTTTGCATTTAGGCTTTATATTCATTTTGACTTGTAAAATAACATATGTGATTAAAAAAAACCACAACACAAAACCATCAGAACTTACTTGCTGTGACAGTGCAATAGTAAATCAATGATAAAGGTCTGCCATGCCTTTTCTTTACTAAGCGCATCCAGTGCCGTTGGAATCAAAGCAAAACACAGGGTCATCACCTCCAATGCTTCACAGCAAACTTGTTCGTCTTCCATGTCTGGTTCATTTCCTGCATTTGTCTGTAAAAATAAACAAGATAGCACAAAGTGGGTAAAGAAAAAAATCCCAAGAAACCCAAGTGGCTCCAAGGTATATACACTAAATAGTATACAAATTTGTGGTTTGTGTTTGTAAGTGATTATCAGTGCCAAGTATTTTATGCACTCCGCTGTGATTCAAAGCACTGTGAGGGATGACCTAAACTTCCAGTACTGTGCTTCTCAAAGGAGGATTCCAAGCATGAACTTAAGGAGCCAGAAGTTAAATAGGAAGCTTGTAGGCAAAAGTTACACGAGTTAGTATTGTTGGGGGGGGATTGTTGGTTTGTATTTAGGTTTTGTTTACTTGCATTTTTTTCAATTTTTTGAATAAGATGTTCTTCTTTACTACTCAGAACCTGGAGTCTGAAGCTTTAGAAACAGTTACTATTTAAACAGAGAAAGGCTATAGTGCTGTATAATTCATCAAGAAGTCCAGTTTTACAAAGCTGTGATATGCACAACCTATTCAACCAAAAGCTTCTCAATACTGCTAGCATTTATTCAGCACTTCACTATTTTTCAGAAACATGAAAAAGCTAAACCAAATTTCAAATGTAGTTGCTGTGGTGATTTTTGAAATAGGAAATAAAAATAATGTTTCTAATTGGTATATAGGTTACTCTTTTAATCAAACATTTGAATCAAGTGAGTTGATTTTGGTACATTTTTCCAAAATAAATACTTTTAGAATAAAAGCAAGCCCTCTCCTCCATCTAAGCCAAAATTAATTAGCTTGAAGAAGTTCTGAAAAAACTGAATGTGAGCAGGTTTCAATCTTAATTCATCAGTAATCATGGCTGCAGGTTAGCAACATCAACTAGAGGCTTAAAATAACTATTTGTTTTATATATGGAAAGGTATCAAGATTAAGTAGGCAGAAAGAAGGGATTACAATGCAGAAAAGATAACTGAACAGCAGCAGAAGAGGGCAAAGCATGTCTCAGTCTGGCAACAGACACTATTTTGTCTTTGCACAAAAGCTAAAAATCACAGGCAGTCACTACCACTGCAGCAGGAGGATGTGGTAATTCTGACACATCTCCAGATATGAAAGTAAAAGCAGAATGCTTCCAACAAGTTCAGGACTGCACCTAACTCTGCACTGAAGCCCTGTTTAGAAAAGAAATTTATTTCTGCATGGCTGCCGGCATCTAGTAGAAAGGCAAAGTTCATTTTACACTCCATGAAGTACTTCCCTATACTCGGGCACCAAGAGCTGACGGATCTGTACAAGCAGCTAGTTGCAGTATTTGAGGTGGGTATGGGCCTTCTCTGAGCTAATAAGGAAATGATGGTTTGACACCACTGAAAGTTGCACACAGTCTTCTTCAACCACTGAGAGGACTCCCATACCAGAATTTTGAGGCAGGAGGCAGAAAAGACTCCATAAAAGTTATGCTCAAAATAATTTATCTTGACTTTGAAGTTTAATTGAATTCATTAGTTAAGTTCAGAAGCTTCTTTAAGTGCTCAAAACATTCTTTCAGAAGTCATACTTGATGGGACTACTCTGAAGTGCCTCTTAAAGATACATTTACCATAGTTGCCTTTGATGTTTTTAGGAATCCTGAGATGTCATTCCTGATTCCGCAAAAATCAGTCCGCTCTTGTCCTTAAAATAACATTTAATGACAAATTTCTACCTCACAGACTTAGCAAAATGCTCCTATAACCTATGAGATGAGAATCTAATGTTTAGTGGTCAACTAAGAAAACAGAGAACATTTTTCTTAAAATACTTTTTTCTCTAAGCCAGTGTTTGCCAGTCACTAGTATATTCAATCTTTATAAAACTACCATAGGAGTTACTTCCTCTCTTGTATAACCAAATGCAATTCTCTTAAATTAAGAATGTGTCTTTTCTTGCATAGCACTCCTCTATTTCTGCGACACCTTCCTCTCTTAATGTTATTTTAACAAAGTGTACTTTATTCCCCCTTCTTAGCACTTCTGCAATTTCTTCCTCTTTTTCGTCTCCAATTTTTCCCTTCAACATTTATTTCCCTTTTCCCTAGCATAAACCAAATGCAGCTGCCATTTATTACAACTTTCCATGTAAATATCAATAATTAAAACAAACAAACAAAAAACCCCCAACCAAAAACCACACCACCACCATCACCTCCCCCCCAACAAACCCACCTGTGAAGGATGACTGATAATGCACAGCTTCAATTTCACCTATTTTAACACTTCGGTTATTTGAAGGTATTTTTACAGAAAACTGTACAATTTTCACCCACAAAAATATCAGGAAAATACACTGAGGTATATTCGCCTTTAGCTGTATTTTCTCTAGTGCACTACCGCTCATAAAACATCTAATGTATAGATAAGAGCACATCTTCATGTGCCTGGACTAGCATGCTAACTAAACCACATTTTATACACTATTTTATCACCTCAAAAACAACAACAAAAACCCTAAAACAACAACAACAAAAAAACACCAACCAAAAAACCCCCAACTTATTCCAAAGAAGTCATTCTCATAGCAATAGAAGCAGATGCCATTATATCACTACATAAGCTAAATCAAGAGGTGTTGCATTTTGCTGAAGTAAATATTCTTCCTCTAATTGATCGTTTAAGCACAACAGCTAATACACTAAGAATAAAACCTCCCTACATCATCTTTTCCCTTTTACTCTCAGGCAAGTATTGATGAGTACTAAACTTGATTTTGTAAGATGAACAAGAGAAGATGTTTAGACAACAAAAAAATATTTTTTTTAAATCACTGCCAAAATACAGGTTACTATTTCCTATAACTGTAAGCAACATTCGCTGAACACAAGGTCTGTGATAACATACTAATACGTAATGCCCAACTCCAAACTATTTTTGTAAACTACACATGAAACCATGAAGATGTTTTACATATCTACATAATAAAAGAAAAAAGCCATACAGAATTACCAGTGCTTCAGTGCTAATTTCAGATCAATTAGCTCTTGTTTCTCATTCTAGACTGCACATATGCTTTTAATCAACTTCTGTAGAATAGACCTTTTAAGTTTGAAGATGAGAAAAACTAGCATAGCAAGAAATGCTTATTCCTTATTTAGATACAGAATTTAATTGGGCTGAAAACATGTTACAGCAACTTACAGAACTAGTGCATTTTTGAACTGACACCAGATTCGAGTTACAATTAAGTAGTTAATGAGAAAAGGAATGTGAAATAGAAAATTAAACTCTGGTATGACAACTGACGTATACTAGACTCCAAATACATGATCACCAAGAAACCTACCTAAAAGCTCGTTACACTCTAAGCCTGACCCAGTTGACACTGTCCCTTTTGTAAACAAAGGAACAGTTATATACAAAAGAAGTTGCTTAGGAATTCTTACCTTTTCATAGATTTTACTAATTTCTTCATTTGAGCTGAAAACCAGCTGAACTGACCCACAACCTGATGCCCAAACAATTTTTTGTACTGCCCTAATAACACAGATATCAGGGATGTATTTTGAAGCCTGAAAAGAGAAATAAACCAAAGCAACATTAAAACACAGTTGCAAATAACATTACAATGGATTCTAAACTCTCACAAATGTATTTCATAGAAAGTTTAAAATTTAAAATTTTAAAATTTAACAAAGAATTTTTTCCTAAACAGAAAAAAAAAAGACCTATCTTGCAAAGCATTTGTATTTCACTTACATAATATGTCATTTTTTAATAGAAAACAGCATTACAGAATCTTAAATCATAATGCTACAAGTACCAGGAATTACAAGAAAGTGAGCATTTTTGACAAATAACCAGCAACTATTTGATTCTGAGTAAGATTTAGCAGAAACTACCAACTTGAATACTAAAACATTCTTGATTTGGGGTAAGAAAACAACAAACCACTAAGCATGCATCTCAAAGTCAGCTAGCCTCTTAAGTAATATAAGAGGCTGAAGTTACTTTAGGGTTTGTCCCCACCATGATATTTGTTGTGCTAGCTGATAGCTAGCTAGACAAACTAATGCTTATCAAGTATGTGATTAATATATAAAGGGTTTAAAATCAGTAAGAACATAGATCATGCATCTTATGAATCATATAATCTTATGAATGCGGAATCACTCTTCAGTATTTTGGGCATGAACTGAGTTAACATCCAATAATTTCTACTGATATACATACATTACAAAACATACTACAACTGCCATTATTTACAGTTTGCATCAACTTTCAAAAAAAAAAACCCTGGACCTATCTGGAGTCTACATTCAAAGTAGAACTGTCCAAAAAATAGGCAATCTTTAAAAGTAGATGGTAGAAAGTTCTCAAAAATTTCAAATTTCATTTTTCTAATGCTCAGACTTAATAAAAAAAAAAGAGACTTTAAGCAGCTTAACTAATAAGCTAGCTGCATCAGGAAAGCTGAACAATGTGCATTCTTGCTACTGATACAGACATTAACAATAATTACAAGAAAAATAATAGGTATTTCACTTTTGTCACAAGCAAAGCAACCTTACAGTAACAGCACCACAAGAAAAAACTGTCATACATAAAAACATCTTTTTTTTTTTTTTTTTATCTCATTGTAGTTTTAAAATCCTGAAGTATCAACATTTTTTTAAAAGGTGAAAGATTTCTTTCCATGCTGTAGTCTTCTGTCTGGCCTATGAAAACCACATCAGATTTATATTTTTTTTAAATTGTGAGGTCATGTGAAAAGAGTCTTTGACCATCAAAATATTAAAAGGAAAAAAAAAATCTTTCAAAGGCAAACTACAATACATATGAAATTTAGATCTACAGCAGTTTTCATAATTTCAGAAAATTATAGACAATACTTTAACAGCAATATTGTTAAAGAAATTCAGATTTTGTTTGCTTTGATGTGCCTGGTCAAAGAAAAAAATATTATTAGAAATCCTCCAAAAAGGACAATGGCACAATTGAAAACCTTTCTTCATAACTCACCTCAAAAGACATTTCTTCTGTGGAAGGAATTTAATTAAATCAGAGTTCAAGTGGCTAAGTTTACACATACCATCACCTATGGATGCAACACCACCACTAATGGAAGGCAGATGGTTCAGTCTTCCAGTCTAGTACATTGTGCTTTCTTTAGACACGGCTCTTTGTTCAGAAGAACTAGTGTATTCTTCAACATTAAGATGATAATACGAGACTACTTTTATTTAGATAGCTCAGAAATGTTTGGAGATAGCTTTGCAGGGATCCTATACAGTACAGAAAACCAATATTCACTGCTTTCACACCGGAAACTGAGGGATCCCGATTCACCATGGAAGAGGAAGTTGCAGTGGTTCCAATTTTAACTTCTGCTTAATTCAGGAGATTTCACTAATGTATTCAGTAACATGACTCATAATTCCAAATCCAAATGATGTTTGGTCATACTATACAGATAAGACTTATATTTGCAAAGCACATTGTTTAACCCTACCAAGCTCCAACATCCAATTTCTCACTTGTATCATTAATGCATTTTCAATATATAAAGATACACTGGCAAGAATTTGAGACTTATCTTTCAGGATTTAAAAATCATGCTCAAATTTTAAAAACTCCCCTTTTCTGTGTTTCTCTTCAGGAAGAGAATGTTACTCAAAAAACAAAACATAAAAGACCAAAAAAAAAAAAGTATCACAAAAATGTTTTCAAAATACCCATTAATTTCTTTAAATCTATTATGTCAAATTCCTGAAGTTCTGATCCAAGTGTAACAACATTCAAAATCCATTAAAGAGCTTGTACAGAACCTGCCTAGTTCACTTAAGCCTCTTCATGCTATTAGACACTTAATTTCATAATTGCATATGGAAACAATTCATTGCATACTTTCAATTAGTTAACAGGTTGTGAACCATATGAACATTACCTAAAATGTTCCATGACATTTTAGAAGGAAAATCCATGTCTTGCAAAGCAGTAAATTTAAAGATTAAAAAAAAAAAAACAAAAAAACAAAACACAAACCAACAGGAAAAAAAGGTGACACAGAAAGGAATTCACTAACCTCATCAGATATTTGTTGTGCAAGACGTATTGCTACATTTCTTAGCATGCATTCTGAAGTTGGATTAGGAATGTTTTGTAGGGCATTTTGTAGCACCACTGCCTGGTCATGTGTAGCCTGGTTTATCTGTAAGAAAGTATTTCTTACACTTATTTTTACATGGAAAAAAGAGAAGAAGAAGATATGAAAATCTAAAGTTACCTGGAAAAGTATAGTAGAAGTAGGTAAGAACTTGGAAGGAAAACTACTTACAGAAACTGCAAACATCAAGAAAAATAAGCCCCCACATTTTCAAATAGATACCATCACATCTGAAGACACTGTATGCTACAGCGTATGATCATACAAGTAGTTAAGAGGAGAGGCACTTGCTCAAAACTACTTCCGTTTGGGGGTTTGTTTATTGATCAGATTATTTCAAGTGAACGGAGTATTTAGAATTACAACGCCTCCTTCCCTTTCTGTTGATGTAGGAAAGAAAGGGTTTGCTAAAGCAATGGATATCCCTCTGAATTAGCTGATAGTGTCCACACAGAACATGGCTGCAGTGTACGTTATAGTTAAGTACATTTTAAACATTTGATTTAGAGCACTATTGAAGAATTCTGTTCTGAATTCTCTCTCCTGTTCTTTATCATACTTTCACAACAGAAATGGCAGCAAGACAAGTTTTGATCTTTTCTGTATTGATTTGAGCACAGAGTTCCTTCTCCTCGGGCTGACAGAGCTTCATAGTTTCAACAGTTCAAATCTGAAATGGTTGTTTACTTCTCATAGACATACTTGCTTGAATAGACTGTGTGCCGTGGTTACAAGTTAAAAACTTCTTGTACAAAAAGTTTCTTCATTTTCCAGTACCATTTAATCAAAAAAACTTGGCTCAAATGCTGCTCAAAAGACACACTGTGAAGTGTGCTGGTCATATCCCTTTGCTTTGTCAGCTTCACTAAGACACTTGACTCAGGGAGCAAAATTACAGAACTCCCACTGAAGACTAACAGAGCTTACACAGACAATTAGCTATTGGAAACAGGCTGTATGAACAAACACAATATATATGGAGGCAAATCAGGATCTATGTACCAGAATACTATGTTTAACAACATTATTGATTCAACTTTCTATGAAAGCAAGGAAGAAAATAAAAATGTAAAAGGTCCTAGTGACAGCAGCAGACCAGTAACTGGAAGACTGCAGACACATAATCTTGGTTACCTCATTCTCTTAAGTACTGATGGAAAGCCAAGACAGACAGTTATGCTATGGTACTTGTGCTTTAGATAAGACAGATGAAAGGTATTTACAAATCTCACCTCCATCCCAAGGTGTAAGCTTATTGGTGCTGCAACAATAAAAGGTATCAAGACCACAATGACAGCAAGAATAACTGTGTTTTTTCCAACAAATCAGTTAAAGTTAGATGTTTGCAACACTAAACAGTGAATGTCAGCAGTCATGGACAAACATTACCACCTCCTAAGTGGTCAGCATAAATCTCTTCCAAACAGTACTTCAAGACTGTTCGTTCCAAACAGTACTTCAAGACTCAACCACTGCAATCTGTGTTCCAAATGGCCTTTTGAATACTTGTCATAAGAAAACAGGGCAGTAAAATTTATTCATTTTAAATAGGCAAAGGATAGGGTGGCAAACATTTGCTTTAAGATGTTTCTATTATATTCTAACATAAGACATGAAAAGGGATCGTCACCTCTTTGTAATCATCAAGAGTTTTGATTTCCTTGACAAAGGATGAATTTGGCATCTTCCAACACATGCAGCTAATGAAAACAAGTATTTATTTTTCAGACTTAAGGGGAATGTACTACTTTGCTTCAGAGATGGATCTTAGTAAATATCCTGGAAGAAAGTGCCCTGAAGTGGGGCCCTCTATATATTATTGAGTATAGGCTGATAGCTCCAGCAACTATTCAGGATGGAACCTCACAAAGAAAATTAAAAAAACCCAGCTGGAACACCTGCAAGCAAGTGTCCAAGGATAGCAGCAAATTTTAATTCTTAGGCTCTATGCTGTACACCTACAGGAAGAGGGCAAAAATGAAAATCTTGACCCACAACCTATTTGTCCAGATGGAGAAAAACTAACTGGCCATACTGAACATGCATAAAATCTACTACTATGGACACGTGAGATCACAGTTCAGAACACCTGTGTTACACTGTCTTTTTCCAACTCTGAGAAATCTTAGGGTAGGACACCTTTCAACTATCAACATGTAACTTTGCAATATACTTAGCTATTCTCTGCAAGAATTTTCTACAAGCAACGGACAAAATTAGGAATCTAACAAGCCAAGGGCTTATTTTTGTGTAGAAGAAGGCATGGCTCAACGTCAGTTCTGTTGTTGTATGCTCTAATCATAAATAGGAGATTCAAGAAATTCAGAGGCACATCCTTCAACAGATTCAACAGCCCAAAAGAATCAGAATTCGCATTTATGGGATAGATGTATTTGAAAATGGAAAGTTACTTGTACTGACAATCATGCAAACCGTTGAAAATCATACAAAGAGCAAGTGGATCTCACACCTAACTTTTCTACAGTCAGAAAGAAACAGGATTTGTTTAGTAAGTTGATCTCTTTTTTTAGAATCATCAGACAACATTATCTGGAAGTACTGTGAGTTCTTGACATGCAACTCACTCAGAGAGATTGTCAATGGAGAGTAGATAGATATTGCTGCAGACAACATAAAAACCAGAGTACATTGCTATTTGCAGCAAGGAAGATTTATATTACCGGTGAAATTGTACTTGTGCCTTCCACAACTGGCTGACAAGCTTCTGCCACTGCTCGAACATGGCCGTATCCAATTGCTGTTAGCAATAATTTGGCTATTTTTAGAGCATTAAGGTAGGCACCCCTTCGAGTTTCCATATCTGCATTTGGCAGGAAGTTATTTCTAGTCAGCATGCTCAATACAAGAGGCAAACCACCACTTTTTAAGAAGTTGTATTGGAAGTCACTGGCATCTTCTCCCAGAGGTGCACTGGCAGGCATTAACAAGGCATAAACTACCTGTAGAACAAAATACAGAATTAACTAACAGAAATGCACTAGCTTGAATATACATGATTGAACATGAGACTATGTTGGAATACCACTTAAGCAATGCTTTGACAGCATTGGCCATTCACCAGCTTATTCCAGTAAATTGTTAGGTATTTTCAATTATTAATTTCAAACCAGAATTTGATCTTAGGCTTCCATAATGTTACAGAAAGGATTGCCAAAGAGAGAGTTGAGGATTTTTAAAGAACAGGCAAAGCATCACAAACCTCTGTTAGATACAGCACTTGTGAGGCAGAAGGACCAAAGAATAGAGAATCAAGGGATGGACTAAGGCTGCTTTCCCCAAGCTTTGCATGATCCAAACAAATAGCTCTTAATTTCTCAACTGTAGTGTTATCTGCAATAAAACCACAACTTATAAACATTTTGTAACAAAACTACACCAGAACAAGGCAGTAGTATTTACAATTATAAATATGAAAAATTTTAAGTCTATCAGAAAAGTTGCAAAAAAATGTAACTGACAGACAAGATCAGGCTATGAAGTGTTTTGCAATGATTATTTCCGTCAGTAGAAAAGTGATCCTGTTAAAGCAACTCTACAAAACCACGTCAAAAATACAATGCTTCTCCCCATCTTCACTGCACTGAACTGCACTGTGGCACTGAACCCCAGTACCAACTGCAAAGTAAGCAACTTTGCATGACAGACAAGAAATAACTATTTGGGAAATGTATTTACAATTCTAATTAGGATAACAGTCATGAATTACAGTATCAAAAAATACCAGAAAATGGAAAATACTCCCCGATCTTCATTTTTATATAACAGGCAAGAAATTATTATACAGGGGATTACAAGATAAAACAGGATAAAATTAAGATTTACCTGGTGGCATGAGCTTCATAAGAACACGTGCTCCATCTCGAAGAGGTGGCATATTTAGGCTACTGCCCAAATCTGCAACTTGCCAAAGAAAAGAGATGTATCGAGGATGCAGTGACATGATCTTAAAGTAAGCAAATAAAAAAATTCCCATAAAACTCATTATTTAAAGACAAAGTATAGGGGAAAAAATGCTTTTAAACTGTTCATTTCAGAATATGCTTACCACTCCAGGCAAACAGCTTTCAACTTCTGGATTTGGACCATCGCTGTAGTGATTGCCATGGTTGCCCGGAGAACCAGTTGAAGAGTCAGAAGAACTATCTGGACTTGAGGGCATATTAGAATTTATCTGTGTAAGCTTAGCTGTAATTAGCTGAAAAACACAATCATAGTTTTAATACTATGCAAAAATGAAGATTCTTTACTACACAGGCATCTGATATAATGTTAATGGTATAATACAAGGAGGAGGAATGGAACTATCTCATAAGAGTAAGCAATCCTATGCATGGTATTCTTCAAGCAATTACAAAAAGGAAGCGACATCTGAATTGACATAAATATTCAATTTGTAACACTTACCGTTTTATCTTTGAGATTCAACTGCCCAATTAACTTTCTATCATCTGCAGGGTCCACCAGCTCACCACCAATGAACAGTTCTACTTTTGTGTGAGCACTATTAGCTTTAATACGATTCAGAATACAACGCCGTACTTGGCCAATTGTGTCGTTTGTATGAGACCAAATATCCAAATCTTCCACCTGCCGGCCTTGGTTTGGAAAACGAACTACCAGTGTGATATGTTTACCACGGAAAGCTCTGAAAATAAACCAACCAGATAAAGTTATTTTTGCCCTCAGGAAATAAATTATTTTTTCTGCTGTATTTTACGTTGCAGATATTTCAACATCAAATCTTTACATATGGTGATATACTCCAGCATGAGATTATGTGAAAGTCCCAGCAATTATGCAAACATAACATACACAGAAACTTTCAAGAAGCCACACTCTGCACAAGTGCATTAAACATATGGTCAACTATACAGTCAGGTTAGGAACATTGACAGAATTTTTAAAAGTCTGTTATGAAGTTCTAGATCTTTTCTCTGGCTTGTAATTTCCTTATCAAAATGTGCAAATAAAGCTCACACAGACTGGCAACTGTGTTTTGCTCTTTAACAAAACAACTCAGTTTTAAATACACCAGGATCGGAAAAAGCCGTCAGGTCACCAAGTCTTAATGCCTTCTGTCAAAAGCTGTTACAAGTTTTATATTAGAATTCCAATTCTAAATAGCAGAACGCTCTTAAAAAAATTTAAAGAGGTCCAAAAAAAGAAGCAGCATTTTCACAATAGCGGTGATCACACTTCGCACAACGGCAGGGAAGTCATTAGGAAACATGTGCCCAGATAAGCCCAACAAACTAATCCCACGCAACAAAGGAAGGCAAAAATTCCTCATAAAATCTCCCTGCCAACAAGACCTGTGAAAAAACTAGTCTAATCAAATAAGCAGCCCATATATAAAAGATGCACCCACAACCAACAAGAGAACTTAGTTAGGACTAATCAATCAATATATACAATAAAAATGCTGTAGGAGTGCTGCAAATTACTGACGCATCACAAAGAAACAGCAACCTCTTCGATTTTCTTGACAAAAAGGACATTTAAAATAAGGGGACAAAACCCCAACCATGCCTAAAAACATGTTAGCTGCATCATAAATCCATAGCAATCTCAGTGTATTTCTTATGTATTTTTGAGACTTTCTTCCCATAGCAAGCAGCTACTAACACTGGAACATTTAAACAGTTTTCTGTTCTGCTTTCCCCTCAGGAAATAAAGTATTTTGTTTGTGAAAATATCTACACAACATTGGATTTAAGTACTTCCTTTTTCTTTGTGCCAGAGTTAAAGAAGGAGCAGCTAGGATTTAAGCTAAGTTTTTACTCAAAGACAAGTATAGGAATAATGAAGGTATACAGAAAATAAATACACTTCAAAGTGCTGTTAACTTCTTCCCCTTTTTATGAGGAATTTATACAGAATATTTCACTTAGAGATAACCCAAAATTTAAGCTTGCAAAGTAAGATTAGCATCTCTGCAAACAACTCTGGAAGATGAAGATATACATTAACAACATGGGTTTTGTATGACAGGACTATGAAAAACAGAGTAGCTTTGCCCATGCTAACTTAAAGAACAGTACAGCTTTTAAGTAATTATCTGAAAAAGTGAAATACATCCAAAACAATCTAGCCACAGGGTATGCTGTGCTAGTTATAGAACAAAACACCAGAAACGAGTTTATTCTCAGGTCTGCTGTCCCTTTCATATATGCCTGTATTTGCCTGATCTTTCAATTTTTTTTTTGCTACAGATCAGTTTCATGTATTAGCAAAGAAAACGGAATTTTGAAACTCTATAAATAGATTCCCTGAATAGAAACCCTTTAGAATGTAAATAGCAAAAAGATATTTGTAGTATTTTAGCTAACAAATCAAAATCACAGTAGTACATTTTCACACATACCTTGACATAGGTAGAATAGTTCTCTCTTCGTGGTAATCACTGTCACATTCATTTATATACTCTCTTAAAACAGTCAACACTCTCACCATTCGTATTGCTTCTTGTCTTGCACAATTGATACTGTCTTTATCTCCATCCAACACACATAATGTATCATAGGAGGCTTTCAGACGATCAAAACAGGACTGAATGAAGTCTTCATGAATCACTACCTAATTACATCAAAAAATTGGTGCAATTACAAGAAATAGTAAAAACCATCTTTTCAGCAGGATAATCCAATGGTATAAGTAAAAATAAAAACTAAAACAAAAAAAAAAAACCCACCCCGCAACCAAAAAAAGGCAAAACAAAACCAGGTAAGTTACTCTACAAAGCTGTTTTATTCCACTTTAGAATAAACTCCCATTGACAAATGGCTCTAATTTAGTGTGCGCTTCAAAAATCTTGCAAGTCATCAGTAGTTGCAACTGTACAGTGCAAACTTGCACTTAAATAAATGAAAGTTTGCACAGAGAACACTAAATTGGACTTTCTTTTATTCATTTCCTCAGACTATGTTACAAGACTTTCTAGCTAACAATCTAGTACAGGTTAACTTGCTTTACACTAAGAGTGAACACAGAACATTTACATTCCACCAGAACAACTACCCCCACCCCCCACAAAACACATAAGCCAGTTCCAGATACACACTCTTTTCCTGCATAAACTCAGAAATGGATTTTAAACTAGATTCAGTATAGTGGCAGCTGCAGCAAATCTCTTCCTCCTGCCCGATATCTAACATCTCCTTGCTCCTGACCTAGACTGACATATAACCTATAGTACCACTGTAAAAAGTTTGCAGTGTCTCCAGGTAGTAGTCTGCAATAGAAACATTAACAGTCACAGCTATGGCAGTAAACCACAGTCCAGTAGCCACTTTTCTTAGAGGCAGCTTAGGAGCAAAGGAGCTACCAGCACACTGAAACAAAATATTTGTGTGCATATTAAGTAAATCCAACACTTCCTGGAAGTATCAGACCTAACCGTGTGCAGATGGACAGATCTACACATGCTTAGTAAGCCCAGACCTATAGCAAGCAAGAAGCATACAGCCCACCTGTAAGATACAGCTTGAATGGCTGTAAATGCACTACCTAGAGGAGCTGTGCTCTATCTAGCAGACAAGCAGCTCTGAAGCCTATAAAAGTGGTTTTGAGGACAAGTATGAAAATTGGGAGTTTCAAGAAATATGGCTGGCAAACTACCAATTGGAGATTGTCTGGAGGACAATATTCCCCCCCAAATTTGTGAACTCCCAACAGTTCACTTCCTCTGACCTTTCAGAAACTCATTATCTCTTCTCTCTGTCCACTGAAACACAGCTCCCAGCAAATATTAACGTAGGGAGATAGTATCTGATTTGCTAGAGCTCAGCTTGACCATTATACGGAAACTCTGTGACCCTTTGTAAGGGACATGACATAAAAAAAGATCAGATTAGCTTGTGACAACACTCAACAGACCCATCCAGTGAACATACTAGCACAAGTACCACAATTGGAAGTTCAACAAAAGACTTACTTAAGTACATGATATGAACTGTTTTCTGAGTAGAAAGAGCAAATACGACAGATCAATTTAACCTGAAAAATTTATCAGAGTTCAGTCTGCAAATATCAGAAAAAACTCAATTGTGCATCTGACCAGAACCCGATGGCTGGACTCAGGAATATACTCTCCAAAACATGAAAACTATGCTCTGTTTTCAAAGTTTTCAAATATAAAAATATCACAAAATTGAACTTTATGACTGTTTTTCTATCCTATTATATTCCAGTTTTCTTGTCATTTGTTTTTTTTACCTGATTAACTTGTAACCTTGGGCCAAGATTAGTGTAGATCTCTTTAAGAAGATCTATTGCTCTGTTTGCGATGTCATCATTTCCCTGAATCACAACCTAGCATAATAAAAAAAAAAAAAAGGCATTAGAACATCTTAAAACTTTCTGGTATAAAATTTAAAAACAAAAAGACTACATAAATAACTTGACACAATAGTATGCCTAATTATTTTATGAGGTGAAAGTGACTAAAATGCTTAGTTAGAAAATACTATCAATACAACTTACACTGAAATTAACTATATAAGAGTCAAAATTAAGAATTAACTAGTTTAAAGGAGTTCAGAGTCAGCAAAAAAGCCTATGCTTTATAAACAAAAGTAGTGTTTATATATTCATCTTTGCATTATATTTCCATTTTCACTAGTTTCACAGAACAAGACAACTGTTTTTCAGATGCTTAAACAATCTACATCAACAAAGATTTAAAAACAGAATTTTGAAGTATTTAAATGGCTGTGAGTGGGTGGAAGGGGGACAGGCAAATGAGTTCTGTTCCTAACCTGATAACCGAAATTTTAATTACTAGACACCAGGCCTGAAAGCAGCCCTTACAGACAACCCCTGCAGGATACTGAGCTGAAGCTTCACGAGTTCTGTCATGCTGCCATATGGCAGGGCAGATTCAAGTAAGTTGATTCCCACAACTAAAACATGCTAGCATTATGTGGGCACTTTGTAACACTGTGTGAAAACTTAGTTGTATAAAAATTGTGATCTACTTTGTTTTTAACTATTATCACCATGATTAAAATACCTAACCCTTCAACAAATTACTAAAGACTTCTGCTTTATATATATGACACATTTTACAAAACGCAGCTATGATAATCATGCCACAGTGCGCTACTGTGGGTTCTAATGCAGCTCTTGAAAACTAGAAATACTCTGAAAAAATTAAGCATCAAATTAGATACTGTTGTCACCAATAGACTTGGCAAGCTTCAGAAAGCTACAGTCTTCCTTTTGAAAAGCTATAACCATGTTTAGGCAAAAGGTTGTGGATATAGGAGAAAGAATCAAACCAGTGATCACTTGGTCTAATCTAGAACAACTTCAGTTTACCATACTAGAATGAATGACATGAACTAGCTTATAAAGTGCACAAAACAAAGTTTAATTCTAACGTGCGTGTGAGAGAGAGAGAAACCTACAGATAATTCACCTGAAATGATCCTTTCTTCTTCAACAGTATAGCCAAATTTTTAATCTCATGTGAATATATAAATATACTTGACGTTTCAAATAACCTTCCATTAAACATCAGTCTGCAAAGTTACCAACTTGCATACTTGCTGGGAAGACAGTGCAGTCAATATCCATGCATTTAGTTTGAAAAAGTAGCTTTTTGTCATTTCAGTCTACAACTAATAAATTACACGTTCCTAAAAATATAAAAAGAGACTGAGAAAGACTTAGCAGTTAACCTTTCAGATGTTTCCTCCAATTAACTCACCCTCCAAAGGTAGTCTAATCCTATTAATTCCAGATCATCCATCATATAGGCTCGTCTCTTTGCTACTAGCTTTCCTTCTCGACAGTTCACAGCTTTGAAGAAACGTTCAAAACATTTCATTCCATTTTCTGTTAATAGGGAAGGATCCAGCTGAAGCACATTATTTTCAAAGAAGTCCTTATTAATGTCAGGGTCTAAGTCTGGTTCATCCCCCATTAGTTTGGAATACCATTTAAAACAGGCTTCGCGATCACAAAGATAAACCGCATTTTCAGCTAAACACTTCCATATTTGCTTCGCCTGAGGGGCACAGAGCCACAGCTGACCATCCTTCAATAAAAATCTTGAGCAAAACAAAAAGACAATTAACAGCACTGTCTAACACATCTGAAGTTACAATTCAGTAACAAGTACAGGCAAAAAGGTGAATACGCATATTATACATTTATATATCATATGACCCTGAAAACATCATCAGTCCACTCATAATTAGCCCCATGATTTCTTAATAAGTTTGAGCAGATCAAGACCTTATAGTCCAAACAAAACAGGAATAAAATTTGGCAACAAATGTTTTTGACAAAAATACCAAGCATTGTTTACAAATTATATACAAACAAATCCACATCTCCTAATGTAAACTCTTTAGTTTAAAAGTCAGGTCACAACGTAAGAGATAAAATGACTTCTGCAATTATTCACCATGCTTTAGCACTCACTTTAGCAAAATCACAAAATAAGGTATCAATTCTATGGAGCAGAGCCAGA
The DNA here is from genome assembly GCF_929443795.1 of Astur gentilis. Lineage (NCBI taxonomy): Eukaryota > Metazoa > Chordata > Aves > Accipitriformes > Accipitridae > Astur > Astur gentilis. Next base: position 11,838,476 of record NC_064911.1, read on the forward strand.
AGCAGAAGTCAATGAAGTGGAAATTCTTCCTTTTCTTTACATAAGTTTTTCATTTGTGTTAAATTATTAAGAACTTGAATTCTGAGAGCTAACACTGAGAATATTTCAGGAAGAACAAATGATATTCAAAGTTTTCAGAATAATTTTTCAGATTCAAAATCCTTTCTATGTAAAAGAAGTCAGGGACTAAGTTATGGTATTGCTTTTCAGAAATCGCTACCTACATACTCTACATTTGACAGCCATGGGACTTATAAATTCCTTTACATTAACAACTAGTGAACTTAAATTTAAGGAAGTTACAATTTTTAACATGCAGGAGTGATAAATTAAGTCTGCTATCCATACGCTACTGTATAAAGTCATTAAACAGTTGTTTAACACTGCAGTTTAATTAATAAAAATTCTTGGTAAAATTTTAAAAAGTAAAAAAATCTGCCTTAGAAAACAAGTAAAAAAATACTTCAGAACTTGACAGTTTGACAGTTCATGTATTTTTACTTGTCTAAAAGAAGGTTAACACCAAGTAAGAAAAAGCTGAGAGAAACATAGCCTAAAAACCATCAACATACTGCAGCTCTGTGATGAGCAGAGATCCTTTTTCTTATTTTACTCAAACAGCAGCTGGTCAAAAGTCATCCAAATAATTTTTTTATTCCAACCGCTTTCTAAGGCTCAGTTGCTGACAACCTAACATCAGTGTCTGACAAAAGCGTATGTCAGTTCTATGATCATGGATTTAAATCTTGTGTGGTACAACAAAGAAGGACACATGGACATATAACTACATGGAATATTTTAAATTTTCGGCTAAGTTACTCCAATATGTATGCAACTGTATCCACATGCACACTGTATGCAAGTCAGTAGTGTTCTGCACACAGACAGAAAAAGCCCATACAAATCTTAGTGCAGAATCAGAGCCTTGGACTGCAAAGATCTTAATAAACTTTATTTGAATATTCCCATACTAGCATAGAAGCCCTCTGGCAAAAAAAAAAACCAAAACCAAACCACAAACAAAATCAAATACATTCGTGTATTTTTGCATCTGAGTTTTGAAAGAAGTTAACACACCAACTTAAAGCTAGATAAGAGATACCAAGGTGGTCTTTTTTTTTTTTCTTTAAAATATTCTTACAGAAGTTAAACAAATGATAAAGTTAAAACTAACCGTAAGAAATTCAGTCGCTCCTGTACTTCCTGCACATGACTGTATCTGCTTCCTGGTCTTACAGTTTGAGGATCATATTCACCATGCTCTGCAAATATAAACAGTTTTATTAGACAATACATTCAGAAAAGACATGCTGACTCTAAAAGACAGGACATGTTTTAAGACTTGTCGGAATATAATTAAAACCACTCAAAACCCAATAAATTTTCATTAAGGTGTATGAAAATAATTTTCAGCAGCCTGCTACCAGTTAAAACTTCATCCTAAATTAAAATGGGTATAGATAAAGACCACTGAGGTCTATAATCAAATCAACAAACAATTATGTGCAGATGCACGAGCTCATTATTCAGTATAATGGAAGTGTTACAGAACAATTAAGACCCTGCATTCTACTTATTCAAATCAACTTCCTTATTTCAAGTAGTCAGTTTGAAGTCAGAAGTCAGTTAAAATAAAAGTATACCAAGCATAATTCAGATTACCCAGTGTTTTTCCTGAGGATGCTTTAGTTTTGTTACAGAGCATCTTTTCCAAAATTTCAGTTTTCCATTTTTAGTTTTTTTCCTCTCCAGAGGAAATCACGACTCCACTTCTTTAACACCTTTATAAGTAGCTATGTACATGACATCACTTAGAGGAGGAAAGTATATGACAACTTTATTTACTGAAAGTTTCCAAGTACAAAAAACAAACGCCTGTAATACCAACAAGCTTGAAACAGAAGTTGTTGAATAATTTGAAAGTAAGGCAAGAAGTCAAACTTTTGCCTGCATTTTATCAAATCTCAGATCTCAGCATAATGTTTTGTTTAACAAACAGCTGTTTGCTTCATAGTAACATGGTTTTGGTGTGGCTTTGTTTGGTGTTTGGTTTGGGGAGGGGGGGGGTGTTGGGGTTTGTTTTGGTTTGGTTTTTTTAGAGATACAATCTAGATCTGTACTTGCACTACCTTGATCTGTACTAGTAATATTTCATCATGACAAATGTTCATTATGACAGCTCCATTATAGACTAATTAATCCCATATTTCTTATTTGCAAAGGTTTGCATTTAACTACACAGATTGCATTTAACTTAGATGACCCAGCTGTGGGAGACTGCATCACAACAACTTCCAGACTCATAGTAAAATTTATCCTCAGAACAGAAAATCAGTATTCTCCTATTATATCAAGGAGGGGGAAAAAACCCCAAACCCAAACCAAACAAGTCTAACAGCTCACGTGCATCATCAAAATTCAGAGAAAAATAATTGTATATAGAAAACAGTGCTTATGACAAGTGCAAAAGGTACATTAACTTAAATCACATAAAAGGGAAAACAGAAGACTAGTAGTTAACTGATGTCTACAGAACTGGAGACATTATGTTCACCAGAAATCCTTCAGAAATTTAAATTATAATCCTAATGAAGTAAGCACAAATAGGCAATTATCAAAAGAAGAAATATGAAAAAAATTCTGAAGAAAGAATATAAAAGTAGTAGAACAAAAATTATTTAGTATTAGAAGTAGAAAACCTGAAAAATATGCTGTGGGAAGAAACAATTACAGTAGATAAGCATATTGCAGAGAAATTAATTACTTAAAGTGTTGGGTGTTTTGGGTGGTTTTTTTGTTTGATTTTGGTTTTTTTTGGGGGGGGAGGGGGGGGGGAGGTGGTGGTGGTGTTCCTTTGTTATAATTATGGGGACTGTCTGGGCTTTTTTTTTTCCTGAATAGAGATTAATTCACAGACACAAGTGTCAACAGTGGCAATAACAGAAGAATTCAGGTATTAAAGGCCAGTCAGTTGCCAAAAGGCAGTATGTATGTACTTAAGAATTCTGAAAAACTCTGAACTACAAAAAAAATTCAGTCGCTCGAAATATTCTCCATATCGGCTTCTTTCTACATTTGCCCAATTTATTTTCTATGCTGTGCATCCCACAGTAAGTCCAAGTGTGATCTTAAAAATTCTTTCTACATACAGGAGCAGAAGAACGAACATAGAAATTGTAGATCAAAAAATGACTGGTTGAAAAGTATAATTAGTGATAAACACACATAGATGATCATATGGCACAACTTCTACAAACAATTACATTTCATTACCACTTTGGATTTTTTTATTATTTCAAAAAAAACAGAAGATAAAGGAGAACTGGCTACCAATCTTCTAAAATTTTCAAAAGGTCTTCAATAAATAGTCAAAAAGATGAAACTGTGATGTCCTCCTTCAGGACTACACAATGTAATAGCAGTTGTCTCATCTCATGGAGGACTTGGCAGAGTTGGAAGAAAGGGTGATTTCAGTAGAAGAGAAAGTCATAGATCATGGAAAAAATTCTGAAACATAGATTAGGCTTTTCTTTAACCTTAAAAAGGCAAACATATAAAAGGGAGTATGATGGAAAAGAACATGCATTACTGAATAACAGGAGAATAGGAACACTGTTGTCCATCACAGAATGCAACTATGGAAGCCTTCAAGGAAAATAAAAATATGGCAAATTCAAAATGAATTAAAAAAAAAATAATCAAAACTTACACAGTAATCATGGCGTTAACTGCCAAAAAGATCTGTGGGCAATGGGATTTTCCCCCCCCCCCCCCCCTATGGCATTTAACTTGTGTTGTCTGGATGTTTGCCTTGAATTTTCTCTGTCTCATTCACCTTCTCCAACTAAGCTTAATTCTACAGCTGTCCACTTCTTTCTGCCCTCACAATCATTTTCTTCTTTCTTCTCCTTTCATTTATTCCATTCCCTGCCCACCCCCCCACCCCAACCTGGCATCTTTTCCTCCATGAAGGCATGGAAGGCAAACTTCACAGTGTTCTATGTTCTGCCCTATGTAGTATATAAAACTGAAACTGAAAGGAAAGTTGCACAGGAACTATGTATTACCATCTTAGTACAGTATCTGGAACATTAGGAGACATTTTCTGGCTGCCCTTAATCATGTAATAAAGCATCTAATTAAAAAAAGAAAGCCACACTATTGTTCATCTGGTTTTGTAATCTGATGCAAACAAGTAGAAGTCCTGCAGCAGCTTTGTCTCAAGAAAACACAATTTAATTGCTTTGTAATTAGATTCAATTTAAACTTTGCACACTTGTAATTCCTACCGTGCTGAAGATGTTTAATATTACTGCTTTACCGAGTCATTATAGCTGGGGAGGGGCAGGGCAATGGGACATGGTTTTTGGCACCAGAAAAGAATCATGCAAGACATCAGCCTAATTTTTCTGCCAAAGTCATCAACAATTTGATAGGTAAACAACATTGTCAAAAATGACCTTTTGGCTTCAGAGTTCAAAAATAATTGAAATGAATGAATAATAGTTCATATATTACTACTACGTGTAGACTATTTTTGGACAAAGACAACATTGCATTAGAATATAGTTGTTGATTATGTTTCCTTCCTAACCCTGAGGCCAAACCCCAGATTACATAACCAGCCGAAGTCCAAGAGAAAGAGACAATCATAGAATCACAGATTCCAAGCTATCCATATACTTAAGATGCAAAGTTTGTTATCAATGAAATTGCATTTTTGCATCACTTCAGCAAAGTTAAAGAGCACTCCAACAGCTGACGGAAGTTACATGAAATAACTTGTTCTATTCCACCTTCCAGGAAAAATCTAAGCCCAAGACAGTATGGCCTGAGAACAGAACAAAGCATTTAGTATTATTTTAACATTAATTTGTGCAATGCCATCATTAAGGAACATAAATTAGGGTAACCCCCCTCATGTATTGTTGAACAGAGAAACATAGCTGCAGTATGCAGATTTAGCTTAAAGGTCATTCTCATTGACCTATACCTGGCTGAAGCTATTGTCTTCATATAGCACCACTATTCACACGAGTCTTCAAGGACATGTTTTGGATATTTTTTATCAAGTACTCCAAAATTAAATGAATTCCAAACTTAAAGGTGTCTAGGCAACTTACCCGAGTGCTGGAACACACACACACTTTACAACGTGCAAATATCTTGCCCTCACTAAACAATCTACATCGAATTCCTACGTAACATACTGCATTGGTTTTGAGATGTAACTGAAAGGCTGGTAAGGTGTTATGATGCTGGGTTTGAATAGTCCTTAGTTCCAGTCAGTAAAGTAGATGGGGGTGAGGGGAGCCATAAATCTCCTCCTCTCACTTCTGTTGGCTTAATTCAACATATAAACTAATGTGGTCCAGTGTAACAAAGTTTCTTGATCCATCACTCTCCTCCACTTCCCTATTTCTACCTCACCTCAGCAGCTAGAAAGCTAATCCACAATAAGAGTGTAAACTCATCAGGGAAAGGTTGAGTTTAGCCTGAAATATATAAATACTAACATGATGTGCTGCCAAAGTGCTGCTGCTAACAAATGCAGCGAGAAAGCAACTACACAGAAATGGAAGTTGCATGGCAAAAAAGAACTGGTATCCCTGTGGTTTGAAGTCCTTCTCCCTGACAAATTCCAAACACTGGCTTCAAATAGACATGATTAAAAAACTTCTCAAAGGAGCCTACAAAAATTCAAAACTAGAAGTGGGACAAAATCCAAGATTATTATTAGGACTTTCCACAAAAATAACTACCCTAGCCTAAGTAGGGCAAGATCATGTTTATCAACCCACAGATAACCAAGAGCTACCACCACTTCCCCATATTCTGCTGTAAAACACACATTTTCAATTATGAAACAAAATGTCTACATTTTAAGCTTTTCTTGCCTAATCAGACACCACAAAGGCTATCAACCCCACAGATGCTCGAAAATTAAACAAATAAACTTAAGAGTTATTTCATTATGAGAATTTGCTTTTAACTCCATTTTCAACTGGAGTTTTCATACACTCTATGAGGCAATTTTTATTTTAAAACTTACCTTTAGCATACTGCCTCATGCTTTCCATATAGGCAGAGAGATTTTCTGCAACCAGTGTAACTAGGGCATGATTGTGCTGAAGTTGATTGATTAAGTCATGTCGGTAAAACACATGGGGACTTCGCTGAGTTTGACTGAAATTAAAATACAAGTGTTATAAGCAGAGAGTCTTGCACCTAACAGTTCAGAAATCAATTGAAGAAACTCATCTTTAATACAAGTTCCAAATTTTCCTAAAGCATCTCCAATAGAAAGCATATTAAGTTTCTGACAATATTTTTCTTTTTTATTCTGACACATTAACAGTTTTTATCAGTTATTAAAAGCAGTTAATTTATGAGGATTATACAGACACAGTATGTATGAAAAATATCAAAGCAATCTGAGCCACTCAGTATGCTGGAGGGAGCATATCTGCAGCAAGACAGGAATAGAAATACCTGCCCACAAACCGCACAGTAAAGATAGAGACCTTCAACTGTAGTATAACTACAATATGCATAACCACAGTTTCTTCTACATCCATTTAATACTATTTTCTAAATTTAATATTAAAACAGTAAGTAAAACTAGGTGACTTTTCAAAACGCAAGCTCATGGTCTTAGAACTATAGTGAAAGAACGCTAGCCAATAATCACACCAATTCTTTCAATACTTCAAAAAACTGCACAACTCTTCATTGTTTTTTCTAAAAGTAGCTATCTGAAAAAAATGTTAGTACAAACATAGAAAAGCACAGGTATGCAGAGCATGTAGCCTAAGAAAAACCAGAAAAATTCAAGTAAAAAAGTACCCCAAATAAATAAACTGATGACAGTTTAAGTGTATTATCAAGATCTGACGAAAAATGCTGCTCTTAAACAATACTAGACATATTTAGATTACAAAAGTAAATTGCCAGAGAAAATACAGAGCTTGGGTCTGAATCCCATATGCCATGAATACTATCAAGTTCTGGAACTTGGGGACTAACCACCTCTGCAGAACAGTATCAAAATGCCTCACCTTCTTTAGATCAGAGCACTTATCTCAGCTGCATAAACAATACAAAATTGTGCTGCTCTTCCACGGTAAAGAGAAAAAGAGAGAAAAAAAGAAAAAGCAGGGGGGGATTCCTCATTGTATTGCCACTCAGCTGATCCCATAGCCTGCCCTGATGAAATATAAATGTGATTTTAGAACAGTTCTCCTTTCCTTCAAAACTTAAGAATTAGCTGAATGGATTACAGGTAGGAATTTTCATCCTTCCTAGGAAACAGGGTCTCCATACTGTATGACCTACAGCACTCTACGGTAGTGCCACACCTTTTGAGAAAAGCAGGGAAGGCAAGAAATCCCAGTTCCAGCATCAGCTGATAATGATCTCACAGCTGATAACCACATTTCACTGTAGATGTAACAACAACAGATAAATTGATTCACTGGGCCAAAGATCACTGTCAATCTGGGTTTAAAAGACAGAAGCCATCAACACCCTTCCAATAATATTATCTGCAACCAACAGAATTTGGCCTGCCAAGCATAAAGATCTTTAGAAGATTAAATTTCATAATATGCAGCTTTCCCAAACAGCTTGAAAGAGGCACTTAAAACACAAGTTGTGTTAAAAGAAAAAAAAAAAGAAAAAAAGACCCAGAAATTTGTCAGAGAGAAAACAAAATGGATGTAAGCATGAAGGAAGAAAACATACAGGACTTCATATACCCAGAAAGAACACCCTCTGTTTTCACTTTGATAAACTTTCCAATTACACTTCATTCCATCTCTGCCAACCCTCCTTGCTCAGCATAAACCAGCAGCAAAACCAGCAAAAGACTGAATGTCTCTGTTTTAGTGGCTACCCGAGAAGTTACCTCTAGATAGAAAAATGCACTTACAAAGGCTAACAGTAAATAAGAATATTGACTATTTGGGAAACGCATATAATGAAACAACTAAAGGAACAAGCAGAAGCAACACAGGGTATTTTGCAGTATATCAAGCTACTGGAGTGTATATAATCATAATATAATGCATTTATATAAATCTTACAAAGTATAGCAAAAAGAAAGCTTTACTGGCAGAAGACTAAATAAATCTTCTGTGCTAGACATTTTTTACTTTTCTCCTTTCTCAAACACATGCGCAAACAGTAGATCTGGACACGCGAATTCATCTTGGTTAGCAACTACTTCTAAAAGTTGAGTAACTGTAATAACTATAGACTTATAAGCTATGAGTTCTGAGTTGTTACATAGTATTTGTGAGCAACATTTAAGGTGTTATTTTGATCATCTGCTAGAATGGAGTCAAAGGCAACACAACTGTCTTTAGGCACAGAAAAAAGCTGGTCTGACAAGAATTTCTAGAATAAAAGCAAACTCCACATGCAACTACAGAATTATTCCTTAAATATGAGGTTAGGCTGTATGATGATGTTGCCATTGGGACATATTCCTTTAGTAATAACTGAGGAGCATGAAAAATTGAAGTTAACAGCAAAACTCATCTTTTCATTGTGTTTCTACTAAATGGATATCAAAAGCCAATGTACAAGAAGAAAAACTAGCATTTTGAAATGGATGCTAAAGTACTTTGGAAATACTAAAAAGGACATTTCATAGTTAGAATGCATGCTTATTTGCTAGAAAAAGTGACAAAGGCAAAATTCCAAACAAATTAAATGGATTTAAAAAAAAAAAGTATCTGCACATATATAACATGCCCAACGTAATACTGCACATGTAACTTGGCTTTTTAAGCTGAGAGTTCTGCTAGATGAATAAATGCTATGTACCATTAAAAGCAGACATTAAAATAAGAATTATTTTCTTGTGCTGTTGCAATTCTGGTTAAGCTAAACTTCCCAAAACATGTAGCATTTCTTTGTGGTTAGGGAGTTAAATTTTGCCAAAGCAATTGTATAACCAACTCGTCACTTTGCTCAACTGCATGAATAACTAGCAACAATTAAATCCTCCTCCTCAAAAGAATCTCTACAGTGCCAATGGCATAACATAATTTATACTTATTTTTGCCAAGAATCAGCAGCCTTAGCTGTTCTGGACTGAACTTTTAATTGCCAGTGTCAATAAAATGAACCACCCCAAAAGAGCAGTATATAGATTACGGGATTAATGTTGCACACAGAAAGCTCTGTGAAATGTTTTTGAGGCAGTTGTCACAAACAGCTGTTTTGATATATTTTCAATCTGAATTCTAGAATTATGCTAGAGATTGAAGTTTTAAGTCAAATAAGGTATGCTGACAGGAACAGGTATTAGATGCATGCATTACAATTTCCAAAGTCTATCAATGTTAAGAGTTATCAGAAAACTCAGAGGACTGGAAAGTCACTGATTACTTCAAAATGGTATTTTCACTCACTAGGTTTCCCAGTCACATAGGCAGTAATACTACCTGACTAAAACAACTCCCTCAACATCATCTTGCTAACAAAGGCTTCTCGACAGGAAGAGGTCTTTTGAAGTCCCTTGATTAAAACCTTTAATTCAAAGTTTACTTTTCTGCCATATGTGTTTTCAAATTCTGCATAAAAATGAGGTATTATTACATACTGCAATGCAGATTTCCATGAAATCTGAGGAATGGAAGAGATGGTCTGACAAAAAAAAGGAGAGAGATTCAAGCCATATAACTGTACATATACCATACAGAGAACCTAAATTTCCACAATCACAGGAAGTTAGGTTCCTCCCAAGATTAATTCAGAGCAGAAACCTTCTCAGTGCCTTGAACAAGCTCTGCTCCAATAATTACTTAAAGCAAAGCCTCTTTGTTAAGGTCTTGGGCTAAAAAGCATTCAACTTGAACAAGCACCATGAATAACTAGGTAGCTACATTTGCCTAGATCATACAGCATGTAAAAGGTTAAGGACTCCAAAACACAGAAAACAGACTTATCTGCTAATAAGCAGGTAACTTTGTGACCTTATTGGAAAAGCCAGAAACAATCATTAATGTGAAACTGTAAAGGATTAAAATGTTTCACACATTAAAGTGTGAAAATTGAGGAAGATGTTGCAAACTAAATGAATAACGAAACCTCCAGAAGTCAGGAAAGCAATATTATCACAGGTCTTTAGAACGGTATTAGTAAGAATATAGAGTTGTGTAAACTGAAGGCTTAAGTTCTTCAACTTTCCCTGCCTTGATCCTTCTTGTAAGCAGACTGTAATAACAACAATGATTTGAATAGTTTACCTGCTTACAAAAATTTAAAACAAAGCAATTATGCAACATTGATAAGCAAAGACCATTTTTCTGGAGTTTGCAGAAATTCTTATGTGAATACAAAAACTGTTAGGGGCAGAGAATCTCAAGTATTTCTGTAATGAGAAAACATTTAAAATAATAAAAACAAGCACGTATATTTTAAGAAGTCCAAACAGACAATGGCTTTTCTTTTCTTCTTCCTTCTAAAAACAAACAAACAAAAAACCCACCCCACCCCAAAACAACAACAACAATAAAACCCCATCAATAAAACAAACCCAACACATTTATAATCTCTTCCATTCAGGAGAGAGAATCAGTAGAGTTATTTTTCCCAAAGTCACCTTTGATTTCAAGTATATAAGCTAGATGACCTGTATAAATTTATCATCAAAGAATAGGGATGGGTGGGTATGTTTGTGTGTGTGTGGATGTGTGTGCATACATACATATATGCACATAAAATACATTTATACTTTGTAAACTAATTCCATTGTTAGGCAGGGAAGTTCATGGATAATAAAAAAAACAAACCAGATTTTCCACCAGTCTCCTATTCTAAAAATTAATAGAAGCATGTTTGAGGAAACAGTTAATGCTCTCTTGGTGAACCTAGGTGTCTGAATTTTTAGAGGCTATTTATACATACTAAAACAAACTCAAGAACATTTTCAAACACAGGCTAGGATTTTACCTATGCTTTCCCTGCCTCCTGTAAAAAAAATAATTTAAAATTTGCCTCATTCCAACCCATTCAACTTTTAACAGACAAAATTTTATTTGCATTCCATTCTTACCTCAAGTTTTGTGGTGCTTCACCAAACAAGCTGCAAATTTCTCTAATTTGTTTCAGTGCAGGAATGACCCATTTGTCATTTGTGCGAAGCTCTTCTATAAAACGATCTATCCACTGGATCTTTTGTGTATCTCGGTCCTTAAAGAACAAGCGTTTATAATCAAAATCAAGTATATTGCAGCAACTATCATCATTCCCTAACTTTGTTTCCAAGATAGAACAGAACATGCAAAGCCACACAAATACTAGATCAGCTGAGTTCTGAAGCACACAAGCATAAGAAAAGTATCTGAGCAGAACTACATGTTGGCAGAAGCTATCGTGTGTTACAAACTCTCTGCCTTCAAGCACTCAAGCATCCAGTACGTCTTTAAGAAAACCTTCAGCTACACAGGATCATCCGTGTTTAAATAATTTGCTCTTTCCCTTCTTTCCTTTATTTCTACTGACTGGTACTCAGAGTAAACTGCTATAAAATATCAAGAAACAATGAGAACTGCTTCTTAACAACTAAGAAACAAAACGTGCCAGTGGCTATCAAGACAGATAATGGATTAATTTTGAACCACAATGAATTATTATTGTGGCAGACTTCCACAGAAGTTTGGGTGGGGAACTAGAGTGTGTAAATGTTTTCACTGTCGTTTGCTAGGTCCTTTCTAACATTATACAAGACATAAGGACTTACCAAAAAAAAAAACCCAACCCCACCCCACCCAAACAAATTAGCATAATCAAGTTTGGAAAAAAGCAGACACAGGAGGGGGGCTGCTTTTCCTTTCTCCCTATTTACTTTGGCAGGGTTGTTTTCCAATTCCTCCGATGTGGTCATTACAGTATGTCACCAATTGCAACAAGACAGGCAAACTGATGTATTTCACTCTCTCCAATTAAAGCACGAACTGTGTTATTTAGAATATGTCCCATAACATTTTAAAAGTACCTGGATGTTGGTAGAATAACACAAATCAATCATAAGGAACACTTTTGTTCAATTACCAAATCCCTTGAATTTTTCATGGGGCATGGAAGGAAACTGTCAGTGACTGATTTCACAATAGAAAATACCAGATTACTCACCTGTGAACAGCTATAATCTAAGATTTTAATATGGGCACTAAGAGCCTGGTCCATGATATCAACAGGTACATCATCACTATGAGCCAAATTCCACAAAAGGTTCAGCACTTTGTGTGCCATCACACCATCCTTGTCATCCTCTGCAAGACGACGAATTAACTCAAGTAGTTTCTCACGCTGTTTCTTGCTTGCATTTGTCCAACTTGCCTAAGAAAATATTTTATTTGATATGAAAACCAGTCTTGTCTTTTTTTTTTAATTCCACACATAACCTGCACCGTTAACAAATGATGCAACAATGAAGTGATGTAACTAACATTACGTCAACATTAATTACATCACATTAATTTCTTTCATCAAAAATAGCCCATTAGATCAATATATGTCAGACAATTGAACAGCTCTTCTAGTGTGTTTATAACTAAAGTATAATCAACTTGAGACTTAAAAAAAAAAATCTTTAAATAAAGATCACAGATGTGCCTGTAAAAATTAACATTACTATTGACAAGTTCACCAACAGTCAAAATAGAGCTGACTCAGCTGCTTCTTGCAATGCTTTCTCAAAACTCGTGTGCTTATACTTAGAAGACTTCTTAAATAACTTATAATCACTAAATGAGTAAAATTTTAATATCACTTGTGCCTCTGAATCTGACAGAAACGAACGTCCTCTGCATTAAGTTAACCTTTTTCTGAGTAAGTTTCCAATATGAAATTACTTCATATCCATCTCCCAAGGTGAGACACAACTTGTGACCATTTCCACATAGAATTTCTGAGCATTTAGTTCAGTATCTGGATTACAGATCATTAGACCCATATTCACCAAACTAGAGGACCCCCACTAATCAGAGCACAAATGGCACGTAAGCAAAACTGTGACTATAACACATTTGTCTGAAAACAGGAAACAGAGTCTACAAAGCTAGCTTGCATTTTCTAGTACAGCAGATCAACTCCTAAAATGAAACGGTAAAACAAACCAGATAGCACCATTACTGGAAGCTACAAATGTTTATGTTAGCATACATAAAAAGCCAGTAAATGACATAACCTTTCAGAAGTAAATTGTTTTGTGATTTCAATCAAATTATTATATTTATAAACATTCAACATTATCTTCCTGAGACTGTTTCATTCTGTATCAATGTTAACCAGAGAAAAATTATTACATGATAAAGAGGAAGTTGGGGGAGCGGGGAACAGAGGTCCTTGATCTTCTCTACTTAAAGATCAAAAGTAGCAATGCCTGGTAAACTTGATGAAACCTACTCTAATGCTAGGAGAAAAACATTATTTACTAAATCACCAACACTTAATATTTTGGAACAAATGCAAAAAAGTATTTAAGATAAATAACTTATTTGAAAAATTCAATATTGCTAGGATTGCTAAATGTCACTTTAATACTACTGCCTCAACAGACATGCACTACCTAAAAGCATTTAAACCAGAAAACAAAACTGTCAATTAAACTAGCATAACTAGCTTTTGCTTTAGACAGGAAGTAAATCAAAAATCTCACAATGAATGGTCATTAAAGAATAGCAAAATCTAGCACTTCTAATATTAAATATTACAGACTTGCTACACATTAAGAAGTCTTCTAACGCAAGGCAACTGGCCGTATCTAAAATAAGTAGAAAGTAGACATTTAAAGAGTCACAAATCTGTATCCAGCTTCACAGCCCATTTCCTGAATACAGTCAAAACATGCATAGTTACCTTAAAACAATCGAACAGGTGATCAAGCTGTTCAGGAGAGAAATCCCAAGCTAATTTTGCAAGGAGATCATGCACATTTTTTACAATGGCTTCATGTTTTCCTGCCTGTCAAGAACACAAAAAGATTCCACCAAAATTTGTAGCAATCCACAATAAGTCAAGCAGTAAGATATCCTATGTCATTTTTACAAGAAGACTGTTTGAGGTGGCCAACAAGAAAAGCTGATGCCGTGGGAGCAGTGTGGCAAACTGAATACTTACTTCACTAGGAAGTCACAATATTTAGATTTCCGTTGTACGTCTAAGTATTTAAGTATGCTCTGTGTGTGTGCATGTGAATATTTATTTAGCATATAAATACTGCAGTATCACAACAGTTTTCTTTTTATCAAAATCATGCTGGGACAGTAGACAAAGTCTAAAAGGATATTTAAACTTACAAAGCAGTATTTTTATGTAGTTTTGCGTTTTGGTTTTTTTTTTTAATAAAGGACTCAAAATCCACTTCCTCAATGAACTTCATTGAGGTGTTTTAAGCTGTAGAAATATTTTTAATATTTCCACGTAGACTTCCTTTGTACTAGTGGATTCATAGACAACTAAAGCCTTCTATTACAAACAGCTTGTTGGCAGACAACAATTTGAAGTCCAGCAGCTTATAAACTTACGAAGTCTAACAAACAAACAACTAAGGCAACATGTTGAGTTATACACTAGACACGGTTTTAAATAAAGAGTTTGGTGTGTATCACAATTTTGACATTTAAGGAGGAAGACAACAAGGAAAAAACAGCTAGCTCAATTTTAACTCTGGGCAAGAAGAAAATTTCCTTCCTACATGCCCAGGCTGGAAAATGCATCCTGTACTTTAAATGTGCACTCAAACCCAAGAATTTTGGGCTATGTGAATCAATAGCTTATTTACTGTAGAAAAATTTCCTGTAATTATAGAATAAAAAAATGTGAAACATACCTAGAAAACAAACTTTGATATAATTAATCTCGTACAGTATTAAAAATGCATGCATAAGCAGTTTTGAAATTCATTTCCTTCTAAAAGCTTGCATCAGTAGTTCACTTAAAAACAACAAAAAAGAGACTAATAGCTTTGTTACATGCTCTGCCATAAATCCTTTATAGTGTGCCATAAACTTTTCTTTCAAAAAAGTGAATTTAAATTGTAACATTCATTTTCATGTTATGAGTCAGATTATGAGAGGGGGAATTACTAAACCACTTATTCCACTTGATTTTGCAAAACATCATGTAATTTTTTTGCTCTTACCAGACCATTTCCTGGGTAGAAAGAAAAACTGAGAGCATACAAGGCAGAAAGAGCATCTACAATGTAACAAATAAGAGAAGTATGCACAGATGCTGGGGGGGGGGGTCGGAGCAAGAAGGCGAAGGCATGTGGAGGGTTTTAAACAGACATGGGGAAGCCCTTAAGAACAGAAAAGGCTGAGGAAGCAGTACAAGACAGTAGGAGGAGGTGAGGAACCTGGCATGTGAACTGTCAGCTTGCTGTGCTGAGACAGGGAAGCGCCTGTAAAGTTTTAGTTAAATGCTCCAGAATGTAAGTCATGAGACTCCAACACTAATCTCTGCAATTTTATTTCTTGTCCAGCTGGATCTTTCCCTGCAACTCAACAGGCTGCAACTTAATGCTTGCCTTTTAGAGACTTCCAACATTATTCCTTGAATCAAATATACTTCTGTATTGTGAGCACTGGCTTTGTACGACATGAAAACATTGCAAAAGCAGCATGATTATATTACTTTTCATAAACTACTCATTTTTATTCTAGTTGCATACTGAGATTCTCAGGGCACTTCTATACTGTCAACTGTAAACTTGTGCATGCTCACCCTCTAAACCCAAGCAGCAACATAATGGCTTTAGCCTGAAAGCAAAACCACACCGTTGCTGCACTGAGCCAGAGCTAAAATAGCCTGCCTGTTATATAAAGCTACACAGTAAATCAACTCCTCACTACTGAATTTCATGCTCCAGCTGCTCTTGGAAGCAGTCATTTAATAATAACTTCTAAAAACTACTAAACACAGGGAGTAGTGAAGTTGGTGAAAATAATTCTGTATTAGCAGATTTTGATATTCTTACTTTTTAGTCTATTTTAATTCCATGGCCAAGACTTACTGAATTCAACTTTCACACAAAAAAAATACAGGGCAAAACTATAGCAAGTACACTGCAGCAACTACCTAACTGAAAGCATAAGAAGTGAGCAGAGTAAGCTTGGTATTTGAGGGCATGGGAGATTTATTCCTAAGGGTTTTTTTGCAACTGTTGGGGTGGGCTATCCCTGTCTTTTAAGGGTTGCACCACTTGTTCACTCTTTTCTGGAAGGGTAAAGAGTTTGGCTTAAACTAGCTTACCCACATGTCCCATTTCCAGGCACTATGAGTAACATAATTGCTTGGAAGACTTTTTTCCAAATTTCAGATTTATTTTTTTTTTTCCCTCCTTATAAAAAGTGAGTGTCTAATATAGCTAATGCAAGCCTAGTAAAACAGCAAACTAACTTCTCAAAGTCTCCCCCCGGTCCCAACTTCTTACAGTCTGGAGAGGTCTACAGACCACAAGCTGAAAACTAGCAGTATGATCAGAGACCTTAATTCAAGTAATCTGTGTACTGCTCTGTTAAATGATGTACTTTTTTTAAACAGGACTTAGGGATAACGAGAAAATAAAAACTTTCTTGAGTTTCAGCCTGTGCATTTACTATCATGCTGAAATTGAAGTCTAGAGATTATGAAGTTAGTTGCAACACCAGAGATCTCAAGTCAACCCTCCACTACATCACCTGTAGTCCCAAGTGTTTTAAACATAACCTGAAAATAGCATGCCTGAAAATAGGGACACCTGGGTAAGTCCACTGAAACCCAACTGTTTGAGTTTCAGAAGAGCGTAAACACACAAAACCTAGGGATATAGCACTACCCAATTCCCTTATTTAACCCTTGTCATTATATAACCTCAGCTAACCACTAGGCACCACACAGCTGCTCGCTCACTCTCCACTCCGCAGTGGGATGTGTAAAAGTGAAAAAACTCATAGGTTGAGATAAAGAGTTTCACAGGTATATCTTTTGCTTTACCTACACAGCCTCATATAAGCTACTATGAAGAAATTTAACTCTATATCCGTGCCAAAACCAGTACAGCCCTCTATCTTGGAAAGTACATTTTAGCCTTCTCACACTTGAAAGACTGGCCTAAGGGCTTACAGTTAAGTTGGAGTTTCACTACCCATTACTTATGAACAAGGATATATGTACTCATGCTTGTTTCTATCCTAAAATGACCCTTTATTTTCTGCCTGCTCAACAATTAATAATGATTTTGTCTCTTCAGCTGCCCATTATGTGTGCTAAAGTCATGCAGCCCACAGCTTAGAAGCCCAGCTTCACTGATCATTTAAGTAAACAAGCCAATATTGCAAAACTTGTAGTTTTTCAAAAATAATCATTACAACACAAAGGAAAGAATTTGCTATTAAACAACTTCCAGAACAGGCACTATTAGAAGCCTTACTAACAGTGCTTTACCCAGGAAAAATTTATACAACTATCATGAACTCCGAGATTAGCAATACACAGTCTTAATGCATTTAAAAATATTAAGTCATCATGTATCATGTTCTTTCATAATCTAGACTTCACTCAACATTGAGGGTTCCTTAATACTTAGAAAGGATAATCTTTGCACCATGTTCTGACCCGTTCCTTTAGACTTTACATACAGGTGTAGTTGACCCCTTCCACCAAAGACATTCGATAAGACAATTTTGAGATTCAGGACCCCAAAACCCAACACCATTTGATTTTAAGTTTTTTCTTTAGTTCTGTCTAACACCGAGAAAAAGAAGCACAGGTCATCTTCTCAATACATGACATATAACAAGATGCAGTAGCAGACAAGCAGTTGAATTCTTTACCTGTGCAGCCCAAATGTTGTCAAGATCCTGCAAAGTGAGGGCTTTCTCTTTGATGACAAACCGGAGAATTTTCTCTAACTTCTCTACATACTGAGGTTGATGAAGACTATCTCTCAACACAATTGATAAAATATTATTCTGCTGGATCCATTCCTGAATATAAAAAGAAAGTAGTGCCATCTCAAATTATTGAAGTGCTATCACTGATATGTAAGGTAAAAAGAAAGATTTCAACCTGTTACAGATTAATGACTTTGTATACAATATTCTAACTGGGAGACATGAGAAAGGTACAGCTCAAGAGGAAGGGATTTATCTATAATTTCCTCTTTTAAAAAAAATCAGCATTTTAAATAATCCAATATGCTAGTCACTGTGATATCTTAAGGGGAAATATTTTTTCAGGCATATTAAAAACATGAATTCAAAGCATAAAAATGTTCAAACAACTTCAAACATAAAAAGCCAATGGGAAGAACACTTAACTCTTCTATTCAAGGAACAAAATTTTACTCTTCCAATTCACAATCATTAAATATCAAAACCAAATTGTTTAAGATATTTCTAGCTTTGCTGGTACACCTACAGCATATCACATAAAAAGGCTATAAGGAAGGACTGAAATATAAAAAGGTTAGATTAAGTACTGCCACTTATAGGGTTTTTTAAAATGTGTCTAACTGAATTAGAGGCAAATATTCAAGCCATATTTAAGCAGATACAATTGTTTCAGCGGTGTCATTGACAGCAGTCAGACTAGTGTCATGTATTTTTTGTTCCAACTGAAGCAAAGCAAAGTGTGCTTTGAGCACTGAAAAAGAAAACAAACGTACACAGCATCCTACCTTCCAACACTGTCCTTGATTACAGACTTACAACATTCAAGCTAGTCTCGTGAAATACTTAAATTTGGAAGTTATTTAAAAACAGAGGTCTTGTCTGAGATGCCAAACTATAGGGAGTATGTAAAAAAGAGATCTACTTCCTCCTACTGCTTTTTTTGACTTTTTAGTCAAACTGCAGTTGTTTTTTTTTTTGTCAGCAGTCCTTTTGTAGATTATAAGCCTCACAACAGGTAGCCAGTCACAAAGATGGGACAGAACAGTGCAAAAATCACTTAACAAATAAATTTCAAAGATGAAGAGAAAACTGTCCCTACTTTAACTTCATAAATACTCATTTTAATAGTTCCCTACATATGCACTCAAGCATGAAACAGTATTCAAAGTATGTAAAATTAAATAAAGTGTGGTATCTAGAACTTTCTGTACCAAAGAATCCAGCTTCTGAAGTATGAAAAGAGTACTCACTTAGAACTCTAACGAAAAAAAATTACTTGAAGCACAAAAACCAGACTAGATCCTTACTTAAATGAATATTTATTTTGTTAGGTACAGTGGCACTAAAGTTTCAAATGAATCACACCTCTTTCACCTAGGTTTGTTTTGGTTTTTTTAAATACTACATAAAAACTATATATTCAAGGTTCCATTTTTAAAGCTTTTTTTTTAGCAGCACTGAAAATAATTCTCAACAGCACCTCTGAAACAAATACAGCAATTTTTCACAGAAAGACTACTACTGAAGTGACTTATTAACATCACATGATACCTACTGTTTATAACACTAGATATGAAAATTGTGCAGGATCCATAATATATAGCTACTTCTACAAGTAATAAGGAGGAAGAAAATCTATTCAATGAATTTCGGTGAAGAGGAGAACTTACTGCCATTCTTTCAGCTGTAAGCCATTCTTCCTCTTCAGGATTACCATGCCGATGAGTATAATATGACACACTGGATATTACTTTGTTAACTTCATTTAGTGCATTCATTTTACCATTGAAAGAAGAAATTTGTAACAACCTGTAAGAGAAATTAAATGTAAGAAGTGTGGGGAAAAAAAAGTCAGCAGGGGCGTATCATATTAGGAGTAGCATCTTACCTAAGTATCATTTTTAACCTAAATATTTCTAAGTTTTTTACAGTTTCTTCTTGTCCTGGAACTCTTGAAGCTAAGTTCTTTAAAGATTTGATTATCATTGATAGAGCATCATTTTTGGCTTCATTCTTTGCTTCTTTTTTCAGTTCATCATCTGTTAAATTTTCTAAAAATTGTGGAACCATTTCTATAATTGGAAGGAAATATTTCTTCACTGTATGTAATGTTAGAAATTCGTAACATTGTCCAAATGGCCTAAAAGGAAAGAAAAAGGGCCATAATCAGTAGTTGTGTAATATTAAGATAGTAAGGAGCAATTCACTCAAACTCAATCTATTTACAATCACATGAAATTCTGAAGGTAAACACAACTAGTTAAGAGATGGAGTGAGGGGAAGTGCTTCAAGAAAAGTGCTTCAAGCTTTGTGCTAACATAATATCTTACACTTAGTCCAACTTTTCCAAATATGTAAACTGTTATTTTTTAAAAACTTACTTGATGAGAGCTGCAATTATCTGAACATTCAATGCTGATCCACTCATGAAGCGATCATGCAAGATCTGAAATCCATTTAACGTGCCAAACTTGTTGATAAGATCTACGAGCCAACCCTGCAATATAGTAAACAGTTATTTTCTGACATTTACAAATTACCATCTAGAAATACTTTCAAGTACCTGTTAGTAACAAAACTTGCTTTAAAAACATCCTTACACAATGCACTGTTAGAAGGTAATAAAATTGACAGTGAACTTGCCTATGTAGCTGAAATATTCAGTTTTAAGGAAATGCTTCAAAATAGGCAACAAGATCTTTCCTGTTACCATATCAAAGAACAGATGCCGTATAGTTGTTATTCAAAGAAATTTATCAAGTATATAGGAATAAAAATGACTATACTTCAGGTTCAGCTTTGGCTACTAAGTTACTACAGAAAGCACGACGATTCTAGTATTTTTTTCTGGTCCTGGATGTGATAATGCTGCATAAAAAAGCAGTAAGAATGCAAAATAACATTCTTCTAAACATGGTTAGCAATGCAAGGAAGTCCAAGGACACCGAGTTCTTTATCTTTGGTTCTTATGTATCAATAGCTACCAGTTCTACTATAAAGGAGAAAAAGGAAGAAAGCAACAAAAACGTAATTCAGTTAGCTCAAGTTGTAGCAATGCCATTTGGAGCAAAATTCTGAAAAATTCAGACCCAAGAACCAAAATAATTATTAATCTGCACAGTCAGTTAAAAAAAACCAAACCCCAAAAGCCCCACCAAACCACCCAAAAAACAAACCAAAACTAAAAAACAAAAAAGAACCCAAACCCAAAACCACACTGACACTAGCACCCTGTGCCCAATTAAAAACATTTCTCCCATCTTTGGGAACTATAAGAAAAGGGAGAGAAAATTTCTACTTTATCACATTATCTCCTCCTCAAAATATGTCACCTACAAAACCACGTGGAGTAAGAAGGTAAATCCATCAACTGGCAAATACAAGCTAGCCAATTAACACAGCAGGAACGGCATTCCAACAGTTGTGCCAGCTTACCACAGAAACACATGACACAGTTTGGTTGTGGACCAAAGACTGAAAGAGTTAGAAGGTGAAATGTATACTAAAACATGATCAGTTTAAGTGTCAAAAGCAGCAGAACATCTTACGGATGTAGAGAATGAAAGGGGTTCCCCCCCCCCCCCCGAAAAAAACCCCACTTTTCTATTGCTACTGTATAATTAGGTAACACTACATAAAAATACAGGTATGAAAATGCTCTCACACCTTTGGTGATCGTGGGTCAGGAGGACGGGCATAAAGTTCATCTTCAGCGAGCTGGACTCCTGCAGGAACTGTTTCTGAGGGACGAGTACCATTGTATAGATGGAATTTGCAGTGAGGATTTAAGGCCATGGCAAGAAGTTCAAGAAGGGGAAACCAGTCTTGGGACAGCTTGGCCACACAGAGTTCCACTAGTCGATGAGTGTTGTTAATAATACATCTCTATTAAGAAAAAAATAACCACCAAGAATGTGGCAGGTGACTCTACAATGAACTATAAACCCTGAACCATTTGTACCTATCATGCAGAGTTGCATAAGAGTTTTACAATGTTGTATTTTAATTTGTACTTCCTCCAATAAAGGTTTTAAACAAACGTTAAACTATCTGTTTTCAGCTAAAAATTACATTTAGGAAAAAGATACATATTTTTGGTTGAGACATTTGTGAATCGCCACTGAACTACTAACTTTTCCTTCTTTCACCCATTTCTCTCACATATTTTAATTTGCTTATGAACATCTTTACAGTTCCTCATTTGGCATCTGACTAGCTATCCAACAGGTAATTTTTATACTCACGCAGCTGCTACAAACATTCAGAAGTTAGCAGGTTGCTAAAAGCTTTTACTAAAAAGGTAAGTTTTCATGTCCTAGCACGTACATAAAAATAAGCAGGTCTCTAGACATCTGGCCAAAGACAGCTGCTTAACAAAAGAGCTGCACTACTGAACATACAAAGTTCCACTGCCCCCAGATCATCTCTCATGTTTTATTTCCTTCCAAAACCACCAGAGGCAGTAAGATGAAACAATGACAGAAGTATGACTCCCCCCCTCCCCGAGCCATGTATACAAGAGTTTTCTCACTTCTCTGTTCAGGTGAATTTCAAAACTAAGATGCAGTCTCTGCAGTCTCCTCATAGTCACAAAGGCAATCCTGTTTCTCGTTTATATTACTATGCTTTTTTAGAAACAAAACTTTAAAAACTCACATGAATCTCAAACTTCCAGCCACTCACTGCCTCATCTGTAAGGATTTTTGTGAAAGATATTGTTAACCCATCTCGAAAAAATCGCTGGCATGCTTCACTTTTGACATCAAGGCCTATTTTAAAATAGAAAAGAAAAAAACCAAACTATTAGATATGCAATTTCATTAGTAGTTACATGAACTTTTAAATATCGAAAGCAGTGATTTGGACTTCAAAGGTGGTGTTTAAAGTTTCAGAAATATTTTAAAGAGAGAAGTGTTGGATGAAGACAAACTTAGGTAAGCTTGAATGGACAAAAACCTGACAGATGAATGTTCTAGTAAAGCCACCTCAAGAATTGCACTCCTTTAGATAATACTTAAATTGTTTTAAAAACATGTGATTGGGTTGGTGTTTTTTTCATTCTTGTAACACTTCAAGATACAACAGCAAAAATAAGTACAATCGTTATTTTCCATTCTTCCAGTATACATGCATTTATGTTCTTTCTTATTTAGCTGCTACCAGTAAAACTCAGTGAGTGAAGAGGAGAAAGATGAGACCTGCTCAGCTTCCCAAACACAATTAACCTGCAAAAATAAACATGAATCCTTCTGTCTCTCACCCTCACTTGAAATACAGTTTCTTGTAATTCTGCTGCTAGGATCCAACACACCTAACCCCAACACTGTCATAAACCTTTGCAGCCACAATATGTCAAGTTTAAAATTAGAGTGCTCCATACTTTTCTTTTAGCTATTTTTAAAGCTCTGGAGTTATTTACAAAATCACTCAGTTCCTCTTCTCCAGGACTTTGGACACACAACTTTTGTAGCTGCAACCCTAGAGCTGAGCTGGCTCCACACACTGGTGTGGTGCTGTCCCAGCAAAGCCCCCACCAGACCTGGAGCCTCAGGAAGTGCAGCACAGAAACCTTCCAGCAGCTTGCCAAGGGCTGGCTCAGACCCTGCAGAATTGACAGTGACCTGGAGCTAATAAGCGCTGGGGAAACCCACGCTTGCCTATGGGCACAATGGATACACATGGTACTCACGGATTCTGGCAGACTTTCAATAACTCTTAATCATCAGGAGTATGAGTGTCCTTCTGCACCAAGATACTGCACTGACCCTGCTGTAACTCATTTCACTGAATTGGTTCTAGCCCACATACCTGGCTAAGAAACTTTGGAGCATGACGACACAAATCTGCTGTCCTTGCTTTAGACAGATGGCTAAAAATAACCATTTCAAGAAAATGCAGAAGATACAGCTTCAGTAAGGAACTCAAGGGTGATCCCATAGACATGCAGATGGATTATCCAGAGAGAGATGGTCTTTAGAGAGGATGCTGGAAACAACTCCCATTATTGGGCTGCCTAGCTTTTGGATGCACGTGTGCTCATGCACACACACACTATTTTTTTTTTTTTTTTTTTTGAGGCTCTAGGGCTTGCCTCTCTACTCTTTCCCACTCTGTAAGCCTTTGTAATTCATCAAAAACAAAGATTTGGGATTAAGGTTGAAGGTTTAAGTTATGCAGTGAAATCTCATTTCAGTTTAAATAAACTACAAATTCCAAAAGCTGCCTTGCGTCTTGCTTGCATTTGTCACATTGGAAAGTTCTGGCAGCATGTTAAAAATTGAATGTAAACGTTAGGAGCAATAAAACCCACAACAAAGGCGGAGCAGTGCAGAGCTGTTGAGGGGATTTTGAAAGAAAGAGTGGAGAATATTCTAGCCTATAAAAAACCAAAAACCTAAAACTAACAACTTTTTTTACTTTTAAATTTATAGCATTATGACATTTATTTCTGGAGCAAATCTCATTACTCAAAACACTTCATAAGTATTCCAGAATTGTTGTAAAGATAAACATCAGTCTTCCTATTAAATGCTATTTTTCAAATAGGTTTTCTTCTATTAGCCAGTAACTCCAGACTATCATTTGACAGTCTCATGGTTTGCTTAACAAAGAATAATACACTGATGCCTACACATAAAAAGATAATCTTCCATAAATAAATGCATCTCCCAGGAATAATATAAGTCACAGTCTAGACAGGATTCATACTACTCTTGTCAAATTTGCTCCTTGCACTTGAAGGTGGTAATGATGATATTTAATTCTTACAAGTACTTTCAATTCAGTTATGTCCCTTTCAATTTCAGTTCCTGAAAAGATTTAAAGAGGATGGCAAATATCACTCTTATTTTATAAACAGGGTCACAAAGACAGCAGTTACCCCAGAGTCACTAGAGAATGCCAATGCCACTGGCCACTGGCACTGTTAGGAATAAAAAGCTACTTGAGAATCCTAACCACTAGAAAATGGTGCTTGATAAAAAAATTTACTGGGCTCTTTTTAGGTTTTGTTGCTTCACAATCTAAATGAGTTACAGACTGCAATATAAAATTTATGTAGTTCAACAGCTGGTTATTTTTCAATTTCTCCTTTCAGTTCTCCCCTTTTGAAACAGAACTCCTCAGATTAAGAAAAATGCCCTTAGAGAGGTAGCAAGGTGTCCAACTTTAGATCTTACTGAGATCATGGAACACATTTTTGATCTGTTAAGAAATGTACACAACAGAATCATTTGTATTACTTCTCTATACATACACAGCTCTTAAACAGTGTCCGCCAAGTTTTGAGCTACCAAAATAGTGTCAGTTATACCAAGTGAGCACCCTATCATATTCCTCAAGCACTGGCAGTGATTTAAAAAAGAACCATCATGTAACTTCAAGTAGCGAGGAAAAAAAATATAGGATGTAACTGTAAAGATAACAGTTAACGAACAACTACCTCTAATAGCTTTCCTTATTTTCTCCTTAGCCAATAAACCTTGCATAAGTACAGACATAGGAATTCATCTAGAGGGCAAGAGGAAGAATAATTAGATAGCAATGCAGAAGCCCTTTTCAGAATTGGACATCAACAACTTAATAAAAATTTAAGTGTGTAAAGCACATGAATAGATTTCCACTGTTTTTCACAACTTCAAGAGGAAAAAGAGAAAACTTTTTGTTTGGGAACGTTCAACTAAGCCTGACACTTTGGAGAGGTACGCTGATGTTACAAGTAGCCAAAAATCTCATTCTGCTCTTATTACTGCATTGCATTGACAGTTTTTTGTAGGTTTTCTTTTTTTTTTTAATACATGACTTCACAGCTGGCAGTACACACATCTCCTCTCTCACAAATCACAAGCAGAGAATTTTTTTACTGCGCTGTTCCAACAGCCCAGACAAAAAGATGGCTGCATTTTCTTTCTGTAAGTTGGCATTTCTTTTGTCCCTGAAGAGATGCGATCACTTGAAAATTCTACACTCACCTTAGGATTCCTGCCAGACCTAGCTATATGCAAAGAAGCCAATTCCAAGTGCAACTACGGCTGAAATCAGTGTTGGCAACAACATGTCGTTATCTTGTTTTGGATCACAAAGGTGCACCGTAACTTTTGTTTCTCCAGAGAGTGCTCCAGAGCAAAAAAGACTTAAGAAAACAGTAAAGATAACCCAGAATATCATGACCACGATCAGGTTTTTATTCTTAAAACTGCCTAAGAATAACCTTTATTGACATGGAAGTGAAGTCATCTTGGTCCAGCTATGCAAAAGTAAAGAACAGGCACCTTGTATGTCACTATATTTAAAACACAACTAGCTGGTAAGTGTAGATACCCCAGAAAAATATTTTGATCTGACTTCTGGTATTACTCAAATACTGGGGCAACAAATACTGACCTGAATAGGAGACCCAAGCAACTTTCCAGGAGAACAGAACTTTCCACAACACACAATGAACTTGTCAGTCTGACTAGTACAATTTATCAAACACATACACAGTCCTGATATGGAACCCTCCTTCTTTTAGGCAAGTCAGACACGGCAAGCAATATGGTAGAATTATTAGTCTAAGTCACGCTGTTGAAAATTCTAACTTCTCTCTAATATTCTCAAAAGTACGTGCATGCCAAATTTGAAGAAAAAATTACGGCAAGACATTTGGAAAGCCAGGTTAATAACCTGTTTTTTAAAAAAAATAGAATTCTTTTGAGTTTTAGTATCTGTTATAAAGACCAAACCCACTAGGTCTGATATCAAAGTGAATACAGAAAACAGGTAGGACAGGAATGACAAGATTTTTATTGCTGTGAGCTTATTCAACTTCCCTACTCATGCTAAGGCACCTAATTTCTAACTACATTGACGGCTTTCTAAAATTACTGATCTACAAAAGTTCTGCATACCACTCTGACACAATCTTCTGGACCAGGGTTGTAACAGAAACAATTAAAAACTTTTAAGCCTCCACCAGGGATTCAACAAGAAAAGACTTTACACACTGGCCAATAATCATTAACTGCCTTTTCAGCTTACCTTTTTTACTTAGGTCGATAGCAGCTTCTAGAAGAACTTCTAATTCCCCTTTCGGCAATACAGGAACAACCCATCGAGGCCTATATTCAAAAACAAAACAAACCCCCCTGTATTTCAATTGTGCTGCTTAGAAATCAAGAATCCTTGCCCTTTGTAATGCTTTTAATATAGGGTAAGAATATACATTTTTAAAGGCCCTGATAAGCACTTCATTAAAAAAACCAAAACACCACACCACACAAACTCTGATTTAAGCCTCTCTCTCTTTGCAATTCTAACTCAATAAAAAAAGTATTTCAAGAAATCCAGTGAAACAAAGATGCAAGAATCCTGATTCCACTATCAAGATATTTGCACAAATAATCTACACCCTCTGAAAAAAGTGTGAAAATACCTGTTAATCATGTCATCCAACTTTGCCAGGTCTGTGTGTGGAAATGCAGGCTCCTCATCTTCAAGCTGGGGTGGAGCATCTCCTTGGCCCTGCTCATCAGGCGGGGTAGCTGGGGAGTTCTCATTGGATGAATCAGGTGAAGAAGTCTAAAATTGGTATGGAAAATACTTTAAATACTGACTGCACTTACGTGCCACTTATTTTGGCATTTTTGCTTCACATTGTGTTTCAAAGAATCACTTGAAGTAAGTACCTGTCATCATAAAATATAATAAAACCGTTTGATTTCAAATTAACAAAAAATAGAGCATAAAATGTGCTATATGCTTTTTATCTCAACAGTTTAAAAATTAAGCTACTTTCCCACTGAGGAAAGTGGGAGGTTTTTGTAACAAACTTCTGCAGACCACTTATCTAGAAGGTGAAAATAAAAGACTATACAGATGCTCCAGTTTTTACAAATCTTCTGCAGAAAATATGATTATTTTAGGTAGAAAGACAAACTTCAGCAACAGCACAGAAGAAAACCAACACGAAAAACATTTTTAGAAGAAGTTTGCTAAAAATGAGTAACACACTACTAAAGTTGGCTACTAACCATGACTAGTTATGCCCATTTTCATGGGTCATGCAAAACACAATGCATTTTGTAGATTCATGCTTATTTGTATATAGAAATAGTATGAATTGACAATAATAAAGATTCAAATCAGAACAGCAAGATTTAGGAGGACAAGAAAGGACCAAAATCTCAAGAACATTTTTCATATGTTGTACAGGGTCTGGTTGGCATGGAGTTAATTTTCTTCAGAGCACCCTGTATGGTGTTGGGTTTTGGATTTGTAACCAAAATAGTATTGATAACACACCAGTGTTTTGTCTGTTGCTGAATAGTGCTCTTGCACAGATTCAAGGCCTTGTGTTTTTCACTTTGCCCCCCAGCAGTAAGTAGGCTGGAGATGGGCAAGAGGCTGGGAGGGGACACAGCCAGGACAGCTGACCTGAGCTGACCAAAGAGATATTCCATACCATACAATGCCAAGCTTGACCATAAAACAGGGGGTGAGTTTTTTTCCAAGGTAGCTGCTGCCTGGGGACTAGTTGGGCATCCATCAGCTGGTGGTGAATGACTGCATTTGCATCACTTGTTCCCCCCATTATCCCTTCACTTATTAAACTGCCTTTATCTCAGCCTATAGAACTTCCCACTTTTTCCGATTCTCTCTCCCATCCCACTGAGGCGGAGAGAGTGAGCAATAGGGTGGGGGCTTACCTGGCAGCCAGGGTCAGCCCACCACACATGTTCCAAAGAACAATTCATTCTCAGGAAGTAGCAACATTAAACCTTATGATATTAAACAAATATCATCTTCTAACTGAATTAAATGACAGTGTAGTTTTTCTTTTAAATGGGTTTGGCTGCACTGTTTAAAAGCATCTTTTCTGGTATTTTTTCCCCAAACAAAAAAGAATCATCACGTTACGATGTAGTATTTGAAAGTTTTTGCTTATTTTTTTGAAATCAGGATAACCTGTTTGACAGAAACGTGCCACGCTGTTTAGGTAGTCTAGTACAATGAACAGAGACCTAGATGAATCTGGTCTTAAAGAGCTGATACCCACTCGTAAGCTGTTTTATCCAAAAAGTGCTTTTGCAGAACTGAGCATAAACTGAACTCTCAGAGTGTAGCTTTACCAATCTGTGGCAGGTTAAGTCTACAATGCAGTTCTGAGGAAGCTTCTGAAATTATTCCAAGAAGGCTTCTTATCCAAAATACGTATGCTTAAAGAACTATGCTACTGCTTGAAAAGGGAGCATCTTTTGCAATGCAGTGCTCCCTAACTGCATCTACTTTGCCACTAGCACTACCTTCATCCCTCAAAATCTTTTTGTACTTCCAGACACAACAAAAAGATATCTAACTTAACTAGACATCTCTAGGAATACACAAACTCAAATAATTCAGAAACACTATTTCTAAAGTACTAAATGCTTTATTTTTAGACAATTTTATTGTTAATATCATACCTGATTCTGCTGGAGGGGAGGCTGGGACTGTCCATCAGGAGCCTGGCCCTGGCTATCATTCCCTCCTACCGGAGAGCCACGAGTCGTGGCTGTCATACTCGACACAGGGCAGATCTTTGCAATTTTGTCTGCTTATGTAGTTGTTGCGAGAGAAGAAATTATAGTCCACTTAGTAAAGTTGAAGTACCAGCATATGCTTGCCTTAAAAAGCTCCAACTCAAGAACATGCCATCTTGCAGAGACCATTGCATAAACTGAAAAAAAAAAAAAAAAGACAACATGCTATATTGACACATGCCGATAAAGTAATCTGTACCTGAAAAAGATCACTACAAAAAACAAATACACTACTATAAAGAATCTTTTATTTTAGACTTAGTGTTTCATTTTATTGAGTACAACTGACAAAGGAAGGTAACATTTGAAGTTTTTAACACGATTTTAATGTTCTAAGTAAAAATTACACTGATAATTACCTCTATACCACTGAGAAACTGACATGCATCCAAAATGCAGCTGTTTACTCTGACTCTGTTGTGCTTGAATTGTTAATAGTAGATTTTCAATTTGAATTCAAGGTGCTAATCAAGTTCTATGTAGAAATGACCTGATTAAGAGCATAAGCAGCCAAATTTGTCATCCTTTCTAATACTCTTCTCCTGACACTAACTGCAGATGTCTGAGAGGGAGATTGATTCTACCTCAGCTAGACTAATAGAGACCCTGCAGCCAAACTTCTTCTGTTAGCAAATCAGTATTTACCCAGGGCATTTGACCTGTATTCCATTCTTCCAGCATGTGCCTATGAAAGCCTGGGTTCACTGGCCTTTCAGGCCCACTACAAAGCCCATCACATCCCCACCAACTATTTTAGTGGATTATATTAAGAAAATTCTGATATCAGATTTATTTGTTGATCCTGTAATCATGATATACCAACAGTTCAATAATCACTACGTATTTCAACTTCATTGTGTTAAATACAGAAATAAAAAGTTGCGTTAAGTTATAACAGCAATTCCACTCTATACCGCAGGGCACTGTATAACCACAGAAGACAAAAAGTAATTTTCTAGAGCAACTCAGACTTCCAAGCACCACATAAACCAACAGCAACAGTACTCAGGAAGTTCAAAAGCCAAGTAGGGTAGTAGAAAGAATTCTATGAGCTTTCAGCAAGATTCATTCGGCAGTGCTAAGTTCCTGATTCAAAAACCTTCAAGTTAACCAGTTAAGAGTAAAATTTCTGCTGTAACATTATGCATATTTCTAAGTGTTTTATTATGACATCTCATCTCAAATTATTTTTCAATACTGTTATCTTTCTCCAAGATAACAGCATTTCTTTAAAACCCTTTCAGAAATCGTGCAAATTTGTAAGCCATTATATATACAATAAAAATTTTGACTGAATGCACTATTCCTCCCCTGTGCAGAATCCAATATTAACAGCACCAACAAATTTAGAGTTCTCCAATATTGTCAGCTGTCTCCAATAATGTTCACTGCTGAACAGAACTGTGTTCTTTGGATACAAGCAATTGTAATCCATCCCCACTCTTCAGAATTCATATTCATAGGGCTTAGTAAGTCTGCTAAGTTCAGAACAGAGGCATTACCGACTCAAATTTTCTTTAGGAAGAAACTGATTTTTTTTAAAATGCAATTTTTAAAGTGAACTTATTTTAATTGGTGTTCTTTTTAAAAATGCCCTCCTGAGTATTTACTTGTTTTGTATTGATGTTTAGAAAGATCGCTAGGTAGAAAATATTAGCAAAACTAAGTTTCCTGCCATATATACCCCCCCCCACACACAGAGCAGTCTACTGCAGCTCAGTGCAGTCAGTTCCCCTGCACTACCTGATTGAGGCTTCTAGATACTTGCATAAACCATGAAATCAAACTTCCACCAACTTACATTGTACATTTCAACAGTCCTAAGCCAACTATCACCACAATAAACCTTCCTTAATCACCACCATTCTTCCGTAACAGGTCTGGTTCACAATACAGCCACACCAAAACTTGTGCTGGCACAAGGAGTGAGGTAGCAAAGAAGCAGAAAAAGGGTGAAACAGCTCCTTTCAGCAGCAATCCTGGTCTAGGTTTGCATAAACTGCAAAAAGAAGTGACCACTGGCAGCTGTGGTTCCACAATAACTTATATCAACCGCAACCTGCTTCAATCTCATCTCTTTCTTACTCTAATACTTTTGGCTGAACTATCACAAAGTTAGCCAGTTCACAGTACTAAAGGAAACAACAGCAACAAAACCTCCCAAAGTTACAACGACTATGATTATCTTTCAGCTTCTTTAATTACCTGAACTAGTGTACTGCAAGACCAGAGCATACTCATCCCAATGCCAGCCAGACAGCCAGGACAAAACTGCAGCTCTTCTGTTCGACTTACGTACAGTAGTGTGGATTGACCCTCAGATTTTGCCTCTGTGCTTAGCTGAAGGGTCTCGGCAAAGCATGCTTGTAAATTCCTTTCTGCTCAAGGTCAGTGACATAATTTAACTAGGAGATACAAGAAAACTACTAATGAAATAACCAACTTATTCAAAATCTTGTAAATTCAGAGTAAAACAAAATCTGCACAACAAAAATATACAGAATTTTGTAGATACTAGTAAATACAGAATATTTACATAAAGGACTAACATATCTTTTTCTTCCTCTTATTCAGTGACTGTTTGCTTAAGACTCTAATCACAATACTCTATGTATATTACTTAAATTACATTCCCAGAAAAGTGTATTTCAGGGCATCCAGAGAAGTTCACTTGGCTTGGACACGTGCATAAGATAAGTCAAACTTCTTAAGTAAGTTCATCGCTTCTCCCCCGCAACTCCCCATTTGTGTGATGTCCTCAGAGATACAAAAGTAACTTCAAGTTATGCTGCACCTAAGTAGAAACACTCCATCTCCAATAAATGGTCTGATTGCTTCTTGTAGTATCTGCATACTCTAAATTGCAAGGATACCCTTGTTCAGGTATTTTCCTTCTTACAGACTATACAAACATGTTTTTGTAAGCACAATTCATCATCCAATTTATGCATTTTAAACAGTATTAGAAGGGAGTAGTTTACCAGTCCTGTTTTCAGCCACTGATTTAACCATTATGTTTTAGAAAAAACATCAAACTGCACACCCACAGAGAACACGCTACTTCTTTAATCTCTCTAGAACTTGAAATTTCAAATTCCCATCACTTCTTTAATTCAGACTATTCAATTTGAGTTTTTCAGAGTTAAAACTCACCAAGGTACAGCTTGGCTCACCCCAAGAATAGCCTTTACACCTATTCATAATTAATTTGATTATTTATGATGAAATGAAAACTGACACAGCAACACCTTGGTTTTGAGCAGACAGCCCAACAGAAACAATTCAAACTGCCTGTAACCAGCTGGATACTCTATATTAATTTTTATATAGGTCTCATTTCTACTATATTTGATTTTGGATTCAGCACATTAAGCCATGTTAAAAAACCCACAACTATCGCCTTCACCCAAAGCTTTGAATGGATATTTTGATACAGTGACAAGATGGAGACAGACACCTATTAAATGACAAACTCACTACACCATTGTTAATCTGATGTACGAGGCTATGAAGACCGAGTCAAATCCCACTGCCATTTGCTTTTGATTGCCAACTGAGCAAATTCTGATTCGTCATGCTTTTGCCATCTCCTTATGTCACGCTGGATCCACCACTAAATTATAAGTGAAGGTCAGCTTTTGCTCCACCTGACTCCTTGTAATTTTAGTAACACCAAGAAAAGACAACTATAGTTTTTTTGACTCCGCATGCTCCCCATTTAGAAGACACCACCCGCTGCAAGTAGCATTCCAACAGAGCACCAGACTGCGCAGAGGACACCGGACACTGCACTGCCCTCCACGATGGGCCTCTGCTTCCAGGCTCAAGCATTCAGTACAGCTGCACATCTGAACCTCACCTCAGCTTCCAGCAACCAGCAACCTCACGCCTGTACGGCAGAAGAGGTTAATTTTGTCTGGGTAAGAAAAGAAATCAAGCACCTTTCCAAAAGCCAGGAAAAAAGCTTCAGTTCCTTGGAAAGTGCTAGATAAAAAGCAGGTATGTACATATTACTCTGTTACAGGGTAACATGTAACAGCAAATACAAAGGATGGCATTTTAGCATATAATGATCAAGGAACACACATCATGTTCTAATGCAGTTGACTTCTAGAACTGCTTTATCTAAGTTTCTCAAAGTCATCTCCTTAAAAGTAACTGAAATACCCCAATACATACAGTCTTTCTCCTAAATTAGCTACTTACAATATAGAGTCTCAGAAAAAAGCAAATGCAAGGTGACAGATGACAGTAGCAGACCTCAAAATACAATTTATTATTCATGCGCATTACCCAAGCCCTATCTAGGGACACAGACCTCTTTTTCCTTTATTTAAAGTTTTCTGTTTATATACAAGTGAGAATATATGCCACAAAAACTACTCTGCAGTGTGTAACAATGTATGGGGTATATGAACAGACCAGGATACTAGTCTACTCAACATGTAGTAACAGAGCTTTCTGAAAATCATACAACTATGCTAAGAAAAAACAAAATTATTTTTTCTCCAGCATTATTTATGGAATGACATTCCTATCTTAACAGGATCTCACAGAAAATGTGCTTTTTCATCGTAAGTGCTGTACTGCAAAAAAGCTTAACTGCAGCAATACATATTTTAGGTTGAAAAGTATCAGATTTGTTTCATATAGGATTCTGGGACCTGCTTTCTTAAAATCCTAATAAATACTGACTCATCACAAGTGTTATGACATGATTCTAGTCTAAAAATTCTAGACTTAGGAATCTAACCTTCTACCCTATTCCTTTATTTCAATCAAAACGCCTTCTCATCTAGAAACACCTCCCCCAAAACTGTAACACTGACCTAATTCAGTAGTTACAATCTATACACACCCCTACACACTTATAACTTTCTTTTTCCTCTGTGCCTTACGTCTTTCAGGAAGGAGGAAATTATTTACATAATCAGAATAGAAAAATGGTGGTCCCAGAAATTTGCTCATTAACACTGACATGCACTAAAATTGAAATGTACTCAATAATTAATGAAAAACTTGTCATAAAGCTACTATTCAGCAGAGCAAGAAGTGTCTAACTTTCAGTGTTTAAAAAATACCTGATAAGCAGCCATCAGAGAAAAGGTTATTTCAAATAGTTTATATTACAATTAATTTGGATTCCTTCTCCTAGTAAAGAAGTGAGTGCACATGGGACTTCATCAGCTGCATCAGGCTCCAACACATGATTTCAAAGCAATAAATTTCTAAGTGATGCAGTAAAAAACAGATTTTGAGTAACTAGAATTGTTATGAACCAAAACTATTCTCATTGAGAAATAGGTTACTTCAAGTAACCTTTTTCATTCCTCTTTCTACATCATACACCTGAAATTAAGACATTTGACAGCATAAGTTTCTAGAATTTTGGAACATCCATGCAAAGGTACAATTCTATTCACCCACAATGTCATGCAACAAAATAAAGAGGGATGTCCTGAAACACACTTCAGTTCTTCCAGGATTTTTTTTTTTTTTTTTTAAACTTCAAAGTTTAGTGCTAAGACTAAGTGTAGCTAAGCTACATCTACGTCATGGTACGCAACTTCACTTTGTACAACATGCTCCTACACCTACCATCCACATGAATCTAAGCAAGCAGTAAAAGCACAGAAAGTCAACTTCCAAAAGAAAGGATCACTGCTTATTGTCAGGTCAAGGGCAAAGCAGAGGGACCACAACTCTCAACCCCATAAATATGTCTCAAAGGAGACATCTAAATGCATTCAGATCTTCAAGTACCAGCTACGCAGCATTCTATGCTGAAGAGACCACAGAGGAATGCTGCAGAAAATGCTAGTTTTAAGCAATGATGTTTCCTCCTCCTTGAGCAACAAATATGAATATTATCTGTATTACAGACTTACAGGTGTTACAGCCTGATCCTATTATCTTCCGCCCATATTTTAGAGCACTGGGGAACTTATGCAGAGGTCTGGTTGAAAATTTAAAATTCTGAGGAAATTCAAAGATTGAAGCCTTAATGTGAATGAGATTTGGGGAAAATGAAGGTCAACAACCTCAAAGAAACAAAAATTCCGTATGTACACCCTGTGTTAAGAGAACTAAAATACTCATATATGTGGCATAATTCAAGAACAGGGATAGAGAATTCAGTATCTGTCCCATCACTTAAAAAAACCCCAAACAACCCCAAACGAAACAACTAGACATAGAAGGCTTAATGATACAAAGAGCAATTTTTTTTTAATACAGCAAAATCACATGGATTATTTAATCTTTTGGAAAAAAAAAATCAAACAAGGAACCAACCTCAAAACTAAAATTAAAAAAAAAAAAAAAATCTAAGAACTTCAGTATGTACGTTTGTTTCAGACAGTCAGATTCAATCTCATGCTGCCAAGCAACACAATGGTATGCTTTTTTCCAATTATGCTACGGTTTATTTATGCAGGAGGCTGGCCTTCTGCAACCCAAAATATGTGTTCTTGGCAATATAGCCAATTAGGATTGAGTTGATAGTGCAGGTCCAACTGCAACCTCAGTCCTTTACAGGCCCCAGTAGAACACTATAAGCAAGGACAAATCATGTTTTAATGTTTACACTTAAATAATGCTTTAGATTAAAAGGAATACATACATTTGCAGTTGATTATCATCTATGGAGCAATTATTATTAAAACATGTCTACTTAGCACTATTTCAAGAAAATAATATGTCTAAAGTTTGCACCAAAGACTGATTAAATGCTCTTGGTTCCTTCTTCTTTCTGATTATTAAATCTGTAGTTTGGTCATGGTCATATCAAATACTTCAAGCTGTTCCTCCAATTCTAAAATGTATGTAATAGTTACACCTCTCCAAGCTATACAGCAAAGTTCACTGTCCAGAACACCTTAAGAACCCTGTTTGTTCCTTAAAGCATTAATCCAAATTCTAATAATTGTGAGGTGTTACACTACTAGGCCTTTTTTAAAAGATTTGATCTTCATTTTAAAAAGGGATAATTACTTTTAATGTTACTTCATATTCAACTTGCCTGCTCTGCCTTTTTGCTACAAAGTGTTATTACTGGATGCTCAAAAGTCAATGGGAAAAATCAAAATACATTCGCAGTATTAGGGGTAGCAAAAAATATAGGCTTAATTTCACTTAAGTAATGAAGGCTCTTCTCAGCAAGACATGAATTTTTACAGCAAAGCACTAGGGAATAGAGGAAATTTCAAAACTTCTGAGCCTTTAAGTATCAGTGGCTTCCTACTAGTTGCTGAAGCACACTATGAAAGGGAAATTAAAAGCTTTGGGAATGTACAGAACGGGATGTATTACAAAGTCTGAAAGAGACAGGCCAGACACCTAAGCTTACATAGTAGTACTCATCTCCGTGTTTTCTCTGCATGAGGATGTGCACTATACAGTCTACAACTCCTAACAATTAATATTCTTCACAAGAGCAGACTTGTAAACTATATTTCTGTACTAGCATTGAAATTCTTCTTTTTATTAGTTATAACAGTATCTAGTAGTGGGTTAGAAATCAACTGGACAGTGATAGCAACAGGTTCAGTTTCCTAGTGGAATGAGTCTTTAAAGCTGTTTCAGGAGAACATACAGGTTTGTATACTAACACAGGTAGAAAACAACACCTCACTTCTCTTGCACTTGTAACAAAATTTAGTTTTGGATTAACATATTGCAATATACTAACAAAACAGAATGATGTATTCCAAAATATTTTTTTTTCTTCATGCAATTCATTTAATATATGGTCTCCAAATTTATTCTAATTGATTATCCTTAATTTTTAGCCAGTGTGTATTTCCTAGTACACACATATGATTATCATTCATAATTAATACATTGAAAACATCCTAGCAACCACCATATAAACCATTAAATGTTAAACATCTCAGCCTCTTCTGCCATATTAATATTTCTGCTCTGAATCTAAACACAAAAGATGCATCAATGTCACAACAAAAAAAACTCAGTTTCCAATATTTATAATGTAATAATTACAACAACTTATGCTAAATATTTTAAAATCAGAAAACCAAGATAAGCTGCACTCAAAGAGTTTTATGATATGATCAAGAATCCAGAGAAATCTACAGATGTAACTTCTACTAGATCTTGAAAAACAGGATATAGTCCAAAATAGCACAGAAAGGAAGGGGGGGGAGGAGCAGGAGGAATGGAGAGAAGAAATCAAACTACCATCTCTGGACATAAACCCATTTAGTGAAACTCATAGCCACTAATGCAACTTCCTACAGTCTAATAAATAAGATCAATTTAATACGTTTCTTCATCATAAAAGTGAAAGATGTTAAAGAGTATTTCAATTTCTGTACTGCATTTTTAGATGCTTGTTTGACTAAATTTACAGTAAACAAAACAGGTTTTTTAAAAAACCAACAAACTCCATTGATTGAAACCAGAATTATTAACATGATTTTAACAAACAGGGACAACATTCCTAGCCAAATGCTTCACATATCAATTCTCAATCTCATACTATTCAATATTACCAATAACATAGAAAAAACTATAAAATTACTAATAAATTTTGCACATGGCACACAAACTAATGGAGTGATAAACAATGAGAACATGTCACAGAGTAATCTGATCATCTGATAAGCTTGGCACAATAAAATGTGCATTAACGTAGCCAATTGTCAGGTCATTCACCTAGAAAAAAGGACATACAGAAAACTTCATATATATTGGGGAACATGACTAGAAGCATGGTTATTCTAGAAAAGCAACTGCATGTGAACACCACAATTGCATGTTTGTAGGAAGAATAAATCTCAGGACTGTTGTCTTTTTAACAGAAGCATATAACTTTGGCTGCAGAACTGGTAAGAAACTCGTGAATTACAGCCTTTTACATCTAGAAAAAAAACTAAGTAGCAACAAAGATACCTTCCACACCAATTAGCTGCCCCAGCGAGATGAGAGTGCAATATGCTGAACCAAGTTATCTGAACCATTACAAGACTGGCCACAGGATAGAACACCAGAGACCATCCACTTTCACAACAGCCTAGTTGTTCTGGGGTTTCCATCTGCTATTTATCTTATTCCCTTGCAGTAAGAGAATAAAGGTGTCCTTTTAAGACTGCTATTACCACTCTCTTCAACTTTTGGGTCTACCAAAGGAGAAAGAGAACTGAGAAGCCAGCAGGCAAGCACTGTATTTGTAACTGACATTTTCTTTTCAAAAAGCAGTAATTGCCAATCAAGCACATAAACAAAATTAGAAAAAGCAGTGAAGACCTGCCTTTTCCCTACAACGTTTAAGAAAAGGTACACTATTTACTACACAACGTAGTATTTCTTTTTCAATTCTGAAGCCTGAAGTTATAAACATAGTAAGATATTATTTCATGCTAAGAGCTTTTAAGCTGTAGACTTTAAGAACAGAACCAATACATCTAAAATGTGTGTTTTGCAGATCTTTGGCTAGTCATGCAAGAAAACATTTCTTGGCTGTTTGAAATAGTACACAGAGCTAAGACGACCAGCTGATACCACTACCAACTATATATAGCTATACTTTCAATTAAAAATAATGTCCATACACAGAAACCATCTTTAAACATAACTTTTAAAGCATAAATGAAAAAGAGTAATATATTCAGTAACACTGTTCTTCATATCAAGCAAGTAGGGAGGATGCTGAATGCATTCCCAGCACACTGGATAACAATGAAGTAGTATTTCCATCCATTGCAATTATCCCACTGAAAGGGGTTAGGAATTTTATCTTCCAACATAGGAGGAACTAAGTACTGTGACATTATTATGGTTTTGTGTTGGAAATTAAAGCAGACAGCAGATATAAAATATAGATAAAATACAAAACTAAAATGGGGAAGAGGATCTAGGTTTAGTAAGTTTGAAACAAAATCAGTAATAGTAGGGTGTAAAAAAATTACTACCAGCTATGCAGATGAAATAATATCAGTAAGTCTTCAGCATTAAAAAACAAAGCCAAAAAAGCACTTCAGCTAAAAACTCTTAAAAGGAGTTCAATCATGCCAGAGAAAGAGCAGTAAACGTAATTTCTTAACCAAAGAGCTCAGCAAGAAAGTCAATTCATACAACCCAAGAAGTGTACTAGTTTCTATGTGGTAACGTTAAAACAAACAAATCAAATCTGATTTTGTTAACATATAACCTTTTACCTAACTCCACTAATATAAGAAAATGGTCTATCACATTTATGTTTCTCTGTTGAGCAGTACCCATTTTTAAAGTACTAAAGCAAATTGAAACAAGGCCAAAAATTTGTTTGTAAAAAGCTGCCAGTCTCACTTTTGTTTTGATGAATATCATCAATACTACACTTTGCAGCAGCTTAAACCTACTCAATTTTGTTTGTGTTTGGACACTGCATCATTTCACAGCAAAGAATTTTTTTTTCCATTTTGTTCAGGTTTGCTATAAGAAGTGTGCAATATTCACATTCAGATTGACAAAAATAAACAAATGTTGTTGCATCTACACAAATGTTTTTCCTCCAAACTGCAAACTCCAGTTTCTTAACCAATTTAGAAGCTCCTTCAATTCTACCTTTAGGAATGGATATTCCTTTCTTCTTTCACAATCAAATCCTTGGACTTCTAACTTCGTAAAAGCTTTGGGGTTTGTATCCAATATTGCGAGGGTGGCAGTGAAACCACTGATACGTATCCAGAACTTTAGTTCTGCAACTCATGCAGGAAGCTTTTATTGTTATTTTAGGTTGCATTAGATTCTATAATTTTTCTCTAAACTGGGTCCTAAGGTTAACTGGAGAAGAACATGAGTTTTGTAAATTCCAAGAAGTGTCCACAAAATATCTCACTACTTTTGGAGAGTTGAACTCAAACTCTTAATAATTGTTAAGAACCTTTATTCTCTAGCTCTGCTGACCTTTGAAACTTCCTTGGAAGTTGTGTTCTTTTGCTGCAGGTCTCACAAAGAAATCTCAGAATTTTTTAGCACAATTTTGTAGGCAGGATTGATGAAGCTAAAAACTATGAAGTATCCGCCTCCTCCTTCAATAAATAGAATACTTAAGAACAGAATTATTTTTCAGCTAGGAAGGACCTACAATGGTCATCTAAGTCCAACTGCCTAAGGATTACAGATAACATTAACTGCAGACAAAAATCTAAAAGCTTAATGAAAAAGGTTTAAATCAAAACACTCCCTTTGATCTGCTATACTGGAGCAATTTAATACTATTCACAACTTCAATTCCTCCTCGGGAACAGAATGGAAAAGGAAGTAACACTTCAATGCTCCATCCTTAGAAGATCCCACTGAACCGTACAAATGTCCAAATCATCATTTCTCATGTTCAGTGGCATCCCTAGCCTTGGTTCCCCCGAGATACATAAATACATCATGGCTTCTGTTATTTCTGATAAGGTTCATACATTCTACCAGGCTACCAGGAGGTGCTGAATGGCTTTTGCTACCTTCATTCTTTCTCAAATATTTGAAGGCAAGCATAACAGCATCTTCCAGGTTCACTCCACTTGTGGCTTTAAAACATGAAATTATTTATAGTACACTGCACTTAAGGCTTTGCGAAACTCAGCGCTATAAATATTTGAAATATTGTCTAAAGCCATTCAGCCAATGAATTATGGATATTACTACAATGTTATTTCTACATTTTACTTGCACGCTATTCTTTGTTAAATCATGCTTATACATCGCACCTGACATATCACCGTAGTGTGCAGTACCCAATGCCACTATCAAAATTATACTATAAAGCTTCTGTTAGAAAAGTGAAGTTTAAAGTTAGCCTGCAAAAATCAGGCTAGCCCCTTCTGACTCCCTTCATGTTTTCTATGGAGAATTCAAGGGCTTCTCTAAACTGTGTTACACATTAAATTATTATTTAACTAATTATTATTAGTAGTAGTCTATACTTCTAATATCCTGTGGCATTATCAACACATTATAGAAATCTTCCCTCAAAGTATAAAATTAACACAACTTATTGCTTAGTTAACTGCAAATAATTAAAGCATGGTACAGCATCTAAACCACATAGTAAGTTGAAAGCATTTTACTTTCTTGAATCATGACAAAATTAACTTTATGAAATACATAGGTATTCTGAAATGCTTTAAATTCAAATAATCTAAGTATTGCCGTTACTGTAATAGCTTTAGTTTCCCTTCTCTGTTTTTTAAACTCTACTTTTCACGTAATGTTCAATCAAAAAGGTACAAGCGAAGCACAGGAACTCAAACACTACCATCACCATCATCATCAAGCATAATTTTAAATGTCTCAAATACAGAAGAAAGTGATATCAGCATCAAAATTCACGTTTCAATAAGCTTCTTCATAACCTCTTAACAAACTTAGCCAAACTTCCAACTAGTTTTCAATGTACCAACTGCCTAACAGCCTGGCGATCTTTGTACAGTTCAATGCTAACTAACTGCAAGTAAACATTTTGCCATTTCCTGTTGCCTTACAACCATTTCAGTCAGAAGATACTTGCTCTGAAAAAATCAAGCTTGCACAAGCTCACTAGAGGTGTTACAATAAGCTGATAGCTAATTTTTTTTAAGACTGTCTGCCTTAAATGTGCTCCATTCCAACTAAACTCACACAAGCCATCTGCCTAAGCAGACTCAATGCTCAAGAAATCACTGAAAACCATCTATCTGCTCCAAAGAACTTGTATTAACAACTCCCCTTGAAAATCCTGGCCTCTCTGCAAGGAAATAAGAAGTGGCAACAGGAACAGCAGTTTTGTCTTCTGTCTTAATGCTCCTTCTTCCAACACGACGAAGTCTGTAGTTTGATATAAATGCAAAAAGGTAAACAGCAGAGGAAGTTGGATAGAAATAAGTAAGGAAGCCCCTGGAAAGTATATTAAGAACAAAGCAGGGTTGGAAACAGAATTATTTCTGCTATACCCACTTCTCCAGAGAACCAAAAGTGACTCCACTGTCCCAGAAACTTAATATTCCTGTATGTATAAAACCTATCAAAAAGCATGTCATAACCTTCTTTACTGAGAAATGCAGGAGACAATGATCAATTACTACCACACCCTAAGGACTGAGAATGGGTTTAAAAACTCTTTTGCAGTTCTGTCTGAAAACCAGGAAGTCATTCAAAAAAACCAACCCACCACACAAAAAACCCAATCCAAAACACACATTACTACTAATCTCCCTGCAGTGAAAATGGTTAACTGCTGAATCCCATAAACCCCCTTGTTAGAGGGCACCTCTCATCGGTACACAAAATAGACTATAAAGATACCAGTTTTCAGCTGAATCCACCAGCAGGCCAAGAGAGACAAGAGGGATGTTGTAACTGTTCTTTTTAAGGACAGTGCTTAAACTAGCACAAAGTGACAGCAACGGAACTCTCATAAGGTTGTTTCGCCACCACTGTGTGTACGTGGATCTTTTCTGCTTCCATTGTTGGAATCTCAGTGAGACACAGCAATCTTATTCCCCAGTGAGAGTATTATATCCTGGTAAATTTTAGAACAGAAGTTTCATTGTATTTCTGCACGTGGACAAGCCTTAGCTGAAGCTACAGCTTCACAGTCTGTTTGAAACCAGGTAAGTCTCCACTGTCAGAAGAGAAGGAGGGCGATCTTGCTCGCTTTCATCCTAACCACCCTCTCACCACCAGTACTAGCCCTTGCGTCACCACATAGTCAGCCAGATCAAGAAGCCAATCTGGCTGAAAGGTAACTGGGAGAAAGGAATGAAAATAATTTTCAATTTCAGCTGCATCACATGC
Organism: Astur gentilis; assembly: GCF_929443795.1. Lineage (NCBI taxonomy): Eukaryota > Metazoa > Chordata > Aves > Accipitriformes > Accipitridae > Astur > Astur gentilis. The sequence goes on from NC_064911.1 coordinate 11,881,695, forward strand.
CATATGAACACTAACAATGGCACAAGAAACAGGAAGAGTACATAACCATGGATAGAACCAACTCTTTCAGCATCAGGACAAATCTATTATGAAATACACCCTGAAAAAGGAGGAAAAAGGAAGGAAACAGAATATGGATAATTATAGTTAGCACATATTTAGCTATGATAGCAGCCAAGGTTCACATACATTAGAGCCAAGATGAGTCCTGACAACACAGAAGTGTCATAAAGACCAAAATTCTTCTCAAGCATAATAGATATCACAGGAAAATACACACAGAGAAAGCCGCTTAGTCTATGCTAAATGCCAGGAATGTCAGTTCACGAACAGCACAAGTTCAGTCATGAAAGAAAGAGTAAGTAGCCAGAGCTAATAAGGCTAAGTGTGAGAAGTCTAAGCAGGTGAAGGCAAAAAACTATCTTTGCCCTGGAAATTATGATAAAGCCAGTGGAATACTTTACAGTAAGTCAGGAAAATTAATTTAGCAGTAACACTTTGAACAATCTGACCACAAGTACATAAATCAGTGACAAAGCTACAGCAGGTAATGCAGATGATGTAGAACACAGAAGGTGGCAAAAATTTTACTCCTGCTGACAAAAAAAACAAAGGCCAGAGTTATGAAACTGTAAACAAGACTTCATGATTCAAATTATTATCTGGAAATTCAGGTCAAAAAACTGGAATTAGAGAAGACAGAGTATGAGTAGTGAGTACAACACCTGTATCCACTGTGATAGTTAACGTCTTGCTACTTTTTAGCAAAAGACATTTTCCTATAACAAAATTTTGTGTCTGTGTGTGAGACACAGGCAGACAGAACATGCTCTCTAAAATCGTCAAAGGCTCAATTTGTCATTTTTCTCCTACATAATTCGGGATTTTCAGAGTGATCTGGTTTCCAATGTCATTTCATTTCCATCAAACTAAGTCCCCTGGGTAAACAGTAATCAACTGAGGCACCAGGAAGAAAAATTGTCCATACCTTATTTGTTGCAGAAGTTAAATGATGTTTTACAAGAAAATAAATAGAACAGCACAAGTCAAAGGGAAATCTCTGGGTTATAAAGCAGCTATATAGAACCCCGAGAAGTTAATTCTGTCTGTGTCTTGTTCATATACGTTGCTGGAGAAATCACAGATTTTTCAGATTAACCTCTTCATCTTCCTCTCATTTTTCTGGGTACTGAGATAAAGGAAAAACTGAGGAATAGTGAGGGAGCACAACAGCAACTTAAGCCAGCATAAGCTGTGTCTGTAACACCTGAACATCTAAAAAAAAAATCTGTTGAAAAGTTATGACAGGAGGTACTTTTGAACTTTACAGCCTCTGCGCCTCAATTCTTCATCAATAAAACAAAAGACAACACAAGCCTTTTCATGTACAGACTGATGTGAGAAATAATACATTAATGTTTGGGAAATGTATAGGCTGAGAGTAAAAAACACCTATCAAGTTTATTAACAGAGTAATTATTCTACTTCGTATGGGATTTAGACTGATGTAACACATGAATTTACAGAATGAATTCCAAAGATGAAACACTGAATGACAATCCAATCCACCTTCCAGACTGAATGAGTCAAGGATCCAATGGGAGGAAGAGTTCATAACCAAGGAGGGGCGGGGGGGGGAAAGATGGGGACGGCACCGGTTTAACAACAAGTTTCATTCTTGTATTTCCCCATTTTCCACTTTTATGTAAGCTTAGAGGAATCTTCTTAAATTACCCATGGCTCAAGTGAAAACAACCCCCTTAAATGGTAATATGCTTAAATAGATCATAACTTGTGCATTTTTTCCAAGGCTCTTTGCATCATTTGCTTTTCCACCACACACAATTTTTAAGTAACTTCACTGAGCCATCTAATAATTCAACTGAAAAAAGAATATTGGAAGCATTTTAAAAATCAAGGTTTTAGTTCTGCTGAGAAATCCACTCTGAAATACTGCAAACCCCAAGTCCTGATGGAATAATACATACTATAGCTGGGAAAAAAAGTATTACTCCTATCCAAATTCAATTTATGTTTTAACTTGGGGCAAGGGGGAGAGAGAAATCAAATTTTTCACTTATGTTTATCAAGCATCTGAGGAAAAATAAGGTACCTCAAACATCAACCTCATATTTACAAATTCAGCAAAGGAAAGAAAAAAGACAACTGACTATTAGCACCCTGTGACAAGTTGTTATCTGTAAAGATGACACTTTCTTCCCAGCAAGAAAGCCTCTCCAAAGTATACACCTAACCACACCAATTTTGGTGAAACACAACATTAGTTACTCAGAAGCATTAGCTACCCAAAAGTATTAGAGAGAAAAAAAAAAGAAAGAAAAAAGTCCAAAGGAAGATATTCACTAAAACAATTGGGCACTCTGAATTCATAAGTAACATTTTCAAGGAAAAATGGCATAACAAAACACAGAATGAATTAAACAGAAGATATTCAGGAAGGAAAAGAAAAAAGGTAAATGCATAGACACTAGCTTTATCAGATCAATGAAGTATCACCACAGAGTTTCTTTAAAGCAGACTAACACCACCAGAACAAGCAGGCAAGTAAGAGCAAACTACAAAAAATTAAACAAAAAACCCCCTTATTTCTTACTAAGAGAAAACATCTTAAAAATCATGAGAAAGTATCTTAAGAGAAAACAAACATTTCCAGAGCTTGTGAAAGAAGCAAAGTTTTTTATACCTACTGTTCCGGTCTACAGAAATGTACCCCAAGAATAATGTCTTCATAATTCCTGTAGGTGCAAAACCAATTCCAGCTGAACTGTTTAAACGTCAACATGGTTGTTAAGGCCCCCCCCCCCCCATTTCTGGCACAGAAGTTCTGCAAAAAGAACTTAAATTCGTCAAATACACTAGAGAAGCTGCCTATGTTAGATGTATGGAATAAAGAATTCTAGTGGACAACTGTCATTTAGAGTTAAATGACACAGCATTATAAATTCACATTTAAAGCAAAATGTTGCTGTTAGAGTAATTGAAAGTAGAACTAAAGGGTTAGTCTTCATTGTATAAGTATGAACTGCTACTATTTATTGTATTCTCAGACCCATGAAGAACCACAGTGGCTCATCAACACTGAAAACCTCTCAAACCGTATTTTAGATGTAGTATAGCATAAGCACATACTTATAAGTGTGAAACAGCTCTCACAGGAGAGATTTTGATTCTCTGCTCCCAACTGTTAGTTACTTGCTGCTGGTCTAGATAATGGATACAACATCTCGATCTTCCTGTGTGATACTCGCACCAAAGTAAATACAAAGCATATAAACAAACAGCACATCAAGTATCAAGTACAATTTCAATTTTAGAAAAAGATGATCTTCCGAAGTACCAACTAAGGTTCAATCAACACAGTGCATTTGAATCACCAAATCAGACTCTCATTTTGGCTACTACTTGCCAACAACAAAACTAAACTAACATATAGGTCATTCACTATCCTCATCCAGCTGCCTCCAGGCACCATATCCAGAGTTGCTACTGGTTCTAAATATTCATTCCATTATCAGGAAAGTGATAGGAAGAAAAAGGAAAATTCATGACAGGATGCTTTATCAAACCCTCCTTCATCTGGTCAAAAAAATCTCAGGATGGTGCAGGTAAGTGAAAAATTTCAGTCATATACCTGCTAGCCAGAGGCTGATACTGATCACATGGGGTTTTTTTCCATGACTGGACACATCAGCTTACAGCAAGGTTTCACTACCACTATGCTAACCCTGCTGCAGCCATTGCCACTGATGAAAATGAAGCTTTTCATTTCGCTTCAAAGCTTTTCATTTTATGAAAAATTTTCTCTTTTCCCAATCCTTAAGCATGGAAGGAAAGGGAAAGGAATTAATAGCTTCTCAAACACCGTAAGGGCAATTCATGTTTTAAGTTACATCTTCACTAGACACGTTACAAACTGTCAACCACAGCAATCTGGCTAAACTGCTAGAAGAATAAGAACAGTAAGAATTTTCAGGCTATCTGGAGGTTATCTTCCTGTCTAATTACCAGACCTATCACAAAGAAACTCTGACACAGCAAGAGAGCTATAAAGCACTTAAGAAATCTGACATGACTACCTTACCGACTATCTTACTAAGGAAGATAGCAAGTGTATCATCTTAAAAAAATGTCTCATTGCACGTGTGTGTGCACGCACATGTGCACGTATACACACACACAATTATAAGCAGTCAGGAAAAGCACCTGGGATTTTAAGGTCCCACTGCGATTTAATAAAGTACTGTCTGAAATACGAGGTCAAGACACATGGAGGGCTGTGAAAAACTGGAGCCTGAAACTGTAGAACAAGTCACTGGATTTTTCACCTTCAAGCTCCAGAGAATTCATCACAATTTAAAAAAAAAAAAAAAAGAAAGAAAGAAATCAATCCTCACATCTAAAGGATTCAGGAAAATGCATTAAAAGGAAACCAACAGAAATCACCAAACAATTAATATTTTATTTCTAAATTAGAAATATACAAAGTCCAATATAAAATATAATTTAAACTATAGTTTAACCTTTTAGCTTATCAAAATTTTGGTCTTTCACCAACCTATTTACCTAAAAATTAAGCTAAGCAGGTCCACCTTTCTTCTTTAACTTTCAAATTCATAGACTTGTTCTGTTGAAACTTATTCAAAACCACACTGAAGTACTTCATTGCTAAGACAGCAGAAAAATTAAAACACCAAAGGATGCAAGGCTCATTTACTGATACACCAGTATATTCTGACAACAATGTTCATTCTCATCTCCTATTAGAAAAATGTCCTGAAACACTTGTACCACAACAAAAAGTAAGAGACTTTTCTTCCCCTCACTGTCAATTTTCACTTCTGGATAAGAAAACTGAAGTTCCACCCACAGCCAATACAGGACACTCTCCTCCAACCAAAAAAGCCTGTCTGGTAACAGAGAGATCCTACCTGGCACACATCACTACTGTTTTTTCTTTACTGGACACATTTCCAAACAATCTCCTTTTTCTTCTTTCACCATTTCAGAGCACTGTAGCTAAGACCACCCTAACACAAAACAATACCTTTTCCTCTTCCCACACCTAGTCCCGCTGAAGCTAGAGAAAAGGTTAAGCAGCAATTAGGTTACTTAAGGATTGAAGCCTACGGAATTTAAAACATACATTTTTGTGCCATTCCATGTTGCCATTCAGCTGTTACAAAAAAGCGTTATTTGTCTTAAACAAAGGCTCTTCTAGGGACTATTTTCCATTACTTGAGTTTTGCATATTTTACATGAAAGCTTAATGAAAAGTTAGCCCTGAAACTCCCTGCATGTACTTTTCATTATTTTGAAACACTCACTTGAACAACACTTCAGTTAAAAAAATACTATGGCAGCCTTTTACATTTTATAGCAGACAGGAGAAGAGGACATGAGCAAACATTAAGGAGTCACATGTTTGTGTCTTGCCTTCAACATATTCTTGAATCTCAGCTTAAGAAAAAAAAATTGGAAAAAAGGTTTCTTCTGTCAGAGTTCTCCATTCACAGATGTACATCTTTAAGGAATGATGCAATGTGGAATTCCCCTCTTATGAGTGAATTCATGGCTAAACACTAACTACCAAACAGTATGATTTGCTAAGATGTCCATGCAAAGATCTGTGTGAAAAAAAAAAATCACATTTTTCTGTTGGCAGTTACATGTGTAAGGAAAACTAAATCACGAAACAAGGTTACATACTGTTTTTGTAAGCACATCAAGGATGCTACAAATAAAAGTTTCCCACCGTTCCTGATAGCTATGCATTACTTCTAAAGCAGCATTCATTTTAACTTCATGAAAAAAGCTGAAAATATTAGCAATCAAAACATGACTAGATTTTAAATCTACATCGAATGGATCTCTTTTGGAGGTGTACTAACACAAAGAAATTAACCAAAAGCAAGTAATCATTCTCAGCTAATACTAACCAATCCTCTAAGAAAACCATACATCCCTAATGCAAGCAAGGAGAAAGCAAGACTGTGAACATATATGTAGCCAAATGGGTTTTATTCTCAGCATTTTAATTTTTATTTGAAAACACATCAACAGCTGGCAACCAAAAACCTTTGATATCAAGCAAATTGAATTCAACTCTCAAAATGAGTAACTAATGGCTTCTTACAAAATGAAGCAAGTATCAGAAAATTCACAACAAAAAATGCAAAAGGAACTGGCTGTGCTGTTAAGCTCCCTTAAGGAAAAAAAAAAGCCGAAAGATTTTACACTTAGTCACAACTGGCTACTTATGTACTTTGCTCCTCTCCTCTATTGTGGGGAAAGTTAACAACAGCTCTCCTGTAAACTTACCAACACACAGTATTTTAAATTATTTTACTAAACCAGATCCATAGAAAGTTCTCCAAGCACCAGTGGGCTCAAGTGGACACTGTAATGTCTCAAAAATGCAATAGCTGACATTTTCATGGTGCAAAGTCATGACAGTACGGCTTTCTGCCACTGTCTATCTATTCAAGACTCTAAACAAGAAGATCTAAGTCAAAACATGGTTCTGTCATGAAGTGCAGAGGGAACCTCCGTTAACCATATTCTCAAGTCATGCTACAGCCTTAAGCGTAACAGAGACAGCCAATACAACATAACTGTTTTAAAGATTACGGAACTGTAACTCATTATAACAGAGAACTTTAAGATGTTCTTACATTAATAAGAGAACAAAACCTAGATTTAAAATATGAAAAATGTCACTGCATTTTTCTAACCTGTGAATCCAAAGTAGCTCAAACTTCCCAGGTAGAAAAACTCAAGTGTCACTGCATGCAACCATATGCTTATGAAAGACCTCCTTTCCATCCCTCGCCTCTGCTATGGAAAGACTGTTTCTTTTAACTACCATTCTGCAATACAAAGGTTTACCAAACTGCTCTTCCTAAACATAACCAACTGCTTGGCAAGACAGCTAAGCAACTGACTTTCATCACTACTGGATATTGCAGAATAAGAACCTCTTAAGAAAAATGGAACAAAACAAGATTGTGGTGAATGTTCTAAACTGATAGTAAAGGGCAGGTATAGCAGTATAGCTTAATTTTTAATTAGGTTTGTGTCGGGGGACAGTATACATAACAAAGCTCAGTTATGTTAAAGAAAAAAAAAAGTAGCGTAGTTATATACCACAAACATCACGTATGATATAAGACAAGTCTACAGCAACAGTACATAGCACTGTTAGCTTTGCAAAAGGAAAGGTACTGCAACAAAAGACAGACATTAACAAGCTGTGTTCCCAAAACATACCCTCAAGTACAGCTTTAAATTTTGAACCCTGATTTTAAACAAGGGTGATATGGATAATAAAACCAGATGCAGCTACACAGAGTTTAAAGGTGACAGATCCACTTTATAAGAAAAACTTAAGATAACTGAACAAGAGAAACCATGTCCATATGTTCAGATTAATACTAATGCAAACATCCAGGAAACAATTTTCTAAAGGCCACAAAAAAGCCTTCACATGTACAGCTTTTCAAGTAAACAGTAAACCCAGCGTAGTTTCTTACATCTTCAGACAACCACTTCACACTGGTCTCTGCAAGTGCTGGATAAGCAAGACTACTGGTTTGATTAAACGTGTTTGTGATTAAAAGAAAAAAAGTAAGTCTAATAGTTTCTGGGGTTTTGCAGGGTTTGGCTTGTTTTTTAAAAAAATAAATAAATCATGCTTTAAGTGAAAAACTGTTAAGACACACCGCCTTTGATTCCTTTACTTCACAAATGAGGCCATCCTGCTCAGGATGTTTTCAAAATATACCTACAGTTTTTAGATCTGTTAGGATATATAAAACAGTATTTTGGGGTGGGGGGCGTGGTGAATAAAGAATTATATATATACACACACACACTCTCAAGAGTACTGCCTAACACAAAAGAGTTTGCCATTCAAATACCTGAAATAAGTTCGTACTTCTAAACCAGAGCAGGAAGGACAGAAATATTTCCCATGAAACTTCATATATTTTCAATACACACCTGACAGAAACATAACTTTAAAGACATTTAATAGTGATTTGTTCAAACTGATAAATAACTGAATTCCTATCCATTTTAACGCAGTTGTACTCGTATTGGAACTAATTGCAATTTTAAATGTAAGACGTCTTGGAACAAAGGTATTACAGATACCTTTACTTTCTTAAAAGTCTATCTTATTTTATTGAATAGACACTAATCCACTATTTTTGTTTATCCTGAGTCTCACTTGTAAGAATTCCAGAACATTAATAAAATGCATAAACCTAAAAGTGTGCATTTAGAACAGAGAGTAGTTGCCCTGGTCTATTTCTGAGTACAAATGCACCACAATGTGGGAAGTAAAACGTTTATGTAAGGGTGACAGTGTTCCACAGATACAGAAAGAGTAAACTGTTTTGCTACGGCTATCCTTATTGATTATCACCTCCAGATGTAGTCTTCCTGACAATTCAATGGGCAGAAGTATCACAAGGGCAAATTCTGCAAGACATGAAGTAGCAGCCTGGAAAGATTAAGACAGAGGCTACCCAAAAGAAATACCATTAAGAAAACATACATGAAAGAAAAGTACAAAAGGTATTGGAGAGAGAGGAGAAAGTTACTATGATACAATCTTACATTTATTTTTAGCTACATTCCCCCTTGCCCTCCCCCAAACACAACATGCTGATACTTGAGTTTCTTCCACTGCAGTTTTATGATTATGTTTATGTTTTCCACTCAAAGTTATCATTACGCATCACCATTGTCCAGGGTATTGCAACAGAATAATCGATACATGTATTTTATATGCTTCCCCAAAATTATTGATATTAGCTACTGTACTTTGTTGGTTCAAAGAATAAACATTACTTCAACTCAAAGAATCAAAAGCATTATTTTAAAAAAAAAAAAAAAAAAAAAAACCCCAAGCAAACAAACAAAAACACCTCCAACACCCTCATGTATGACTTAGGTTTTGCTGAAATAAACATGTTACTTGATCAGGAATATTTATGATGGGGACTTCTGCCAATTTCTCAAAGTAAAACCTTAAAATATCAAGAATAAAGTTAGCTGCCTAGAGATTTCAGTCACCCCTAAATCTTTCTTACTAGAGACACCATTTCTATTCCGTAATCAATAAAGGTCAAACCTCCAAACACCCATCAATAGTCCCTTCCTAAACAAAACAATTTTAATATCCATTCGTCAGGCATTTGAGAAGCCTGCTGAAAAACACAGGTTATGTAGTCCATCTGTCATAACAAGTGTTGCCACTAGTATACTTAACACGGCATATTAATAACTAAATTCAACAACTTTTTAAAAATACAGGTCCCAGTTCTGCAACTAGGTCAGCAAAAGTGGGCCTTGTGCTAGCTTTGAGCCTGTGACTTCAGAGGGTCTTTGGGCCAATACAAACGTCCAGAGATAGGAATACAACTGCAGAACTGTGAATGTAAATCAAGTTGTACAGACAACATGAAGACAGCTGAGACACACAAAGTATGTCTACAGTGAGCCTGGGAGTCCTTTGAGCATTTAATTAGAACGATTCTTTTCTGAAATAATTTTTTTTTTCCTGTACAGTTGTGTGTTATTGTACATCTTCAAAATACTTAACTGGGCTTCTGATGGAGCCACCTGAAAATGAAATACGGCACCTTAAAAACCACCTCAACATTTTTGGATGCTTCTATGAGAACAAAATAAATAATTTTCAAAGGCTGTTCTCTCTGTATACAAACAATGCCGCAAAAAAGTGGGAGAGTACACGTTAGCACATCAATTACCAACACACCAAAAAACCCCCAACAACCCATCCAACTGGTGAAATCCTCCGTTTTCTTGAGGACAATAACAGAGAATAACCGTGGCCAAACTGCACGCAACTACCCCTGCCGCACACCTCGGACGAGGGCAGAGGGTTATATGGCCTAAAATAAATCTCAACGGACAAGCCCTAAGACATAACTTCGAGAAGAAGCGGCAGGGTGAACCAGAAGAAGATGCAAAAAGCCACAAACGGGTGTGTGTGTGTGTGTGCATCGAAATAGGGTTGCTGGAAGCCGAGGCTAGAGGAGTGGCCTACGTGTTAATAATGTTTACAGCGGGCGTGAACGAGCTGGTGCTGGTGGTTTTCATTGAGACTGTAGGAAAAGCGCCTCGGCAGGGCCTTATTTCCAGGCGTCGCCCGGGCCTACACGGCTCCAATCACTCCACCTCAGTAATGGCGTTCGGTGCGAAGGGAAGCGAGAACCAGGGGAGGCAAAGCTGGGTGCAGCGCTGCGGGGAGCCACCGGGCCCTCCTCGCCCGGCGGCACCGGGAAGGGAGGACACGGGGACGGCGGGAGGGGCCGCGCGCCGGCCGGCAGAGCCCCCCGAGGGGCGCGGAGCACTTCCACCTCCCGGCAGCCGGGGAGAGGATGAGGAGCCGTCAGCCATTTTCCCTTGCCCTCCAAAACACCAGCGATGCAGGGCCACACGCCGGGGGCTGCGAGGGAGGCGCTGCCGCCACCCGCCGCTCGTTATCCCCACACACCCCCCTCACCACCACCACCACCCCCGCCCCGCGGGGCCCGGCTCGCCCCCTCCTCCCCGCCGCACCCCGCCGTCCCGCACCCCGACCCGGGGAGCCCCATCCCCCGGGGAGCGCCTCCCTCCGCTCCGCTCCGCACGACGGCGGCCGGCTGCAGCACAAACAGCTGCCCCCGAGCAGCCGGCTTCGCCTCGCCGCGTACCCGGCCCCGGCCTCGGCTTCCCGGCCCCGCCCGGCCACAGCGCTCCTCCACTCACCCCCGCACGGCTTCTCCTTGTCCCGCGGCTGCTGCTGCGACGGCCCGGTGCCTTCCTGGGTGCTGCCGAAGGAGCGCGGCCGAGGACCGCCTCATCCCAGGTAGCCAGCAGGGCAGAGTCTCATGCCAGGCCCCGCGATCCCGGGCGTGCGGCCGGCTGACTGAGGGGGCGGCTCCGCTTCCCCGGTCCCGTCTCCCCCCCCCCCCCCCCAACACACACACACCCCCAACCCACCCCCCCACCCTCCTTCCCCGGGCGGGCGCCGTGTACTGCGACGGAAAGAGGGAGGGCGAAGCTGCCGCCGCTGCCCGCGCTTCAGATCCCGGCCCAGGCCGCTCCGCTCTCTCCGGCGCCGGCGGCACCGCCGGGGCGTTTTTCCTGCGTCACCAGCTCCTGCCCGGCGGCCCTGGGCTTACGGCTCCGGCTTGGGGCTTGGCCGGGGCCTGCGCTCTCCGCTCCGCCCCGTCCGGGGACCGGGCGCACGCGGGGGAGGGAGGGAGGGGAGGGGGGGCGCACACGCAACCCCGCGGCCTCTGGCGGGGGCCCGGGGCTCGGCTGGGCGGCTGCGGGCGGGGGCAGGCGGGCAGGAAGGAAGGTGGCAGCGGAGGGACCGGCCCGGGCGGCTGGAGCGCTGTGCGCTGACGGGCTCCGTGCGTGACGGGGGGGGAAGGGAGGGGAGGGGAGGGCGGGGGATGGGGGAGGGAGGGAGCGAGGCGAGGCGAGACGCGGCGGCGGCTCCTCGCGCTCCCGGCGGCGGCAGCAGCAGCAGCAGCAGCGCACCTCCGTCTGGCGGGGCCTTGGGCAAGATGGCGGCGCCGGCAGAGCCTTCTTCGCCCGGACCGCGCCGCAGGCCCCGACCTAGCGTCAGCGGCGGCACGGCCACCCCAACGGCGTGACGCGCTCCCCGCCCCCGCTATCGTCCCCGTTCTTCTTTCCCCCCCCCCCCTCCCCGGGCTGTCACTCACGCCGCAACGGCGAAGCCCAGGCCGCGGCCCGCCTGCCCCCACCCCTGTGTGTGCGGCGAGGGAAGGAGCGAGCGCGCGCGAGGGAGGCGGGGAGGGTAGGGGAGGGGGGGGGGGGGGGAACGAGGAACGAGGCGGAGGCGCGCGCGCGGCCGTTTCACGTCGGTTGGGCTCGAGCGGGTTCCATTGTGACCCGCCGGGCGAAGCGCGCGGAGGGCCCGGATAATGACGTCAGCGCGGCCGCTGGCGCCGCGCTGGGCCCCGTCGGCGCCGCGCGCGTCCCCTCGGGCCTAACGGCGGCGGTCGGTGGCGGCGGTCGGTGCCGCCCCGCCCTCCGGTCGCCGTGCGGGAGGACGGGCGGACAAAGCCGGGGCGGAGGCGGCCTTGGCTTGCCCGCTCGCCGCCCGGGGCCAGGAGAAGCCTGGGCGGGCAAGGCAGACCGGGGGACGGGGTTGTCCGGTGGGCGTGTGGCGGCTGCGGTTTTCGCACCGGGCAGGGCCTTTGGTCGGACCTCGACCCCCCCCTGTAGGCCTCGGGCCCGCCGTGAGAGAACGGGCTGTGGGCAGGGCCTCGGGGCTGACACGGTCGTACGCGGGAGTGACTTCATTCCTCGGCGAAACGCCGCCTCCCTCAGAACAGGCACCTGGTTAGGGGACAGCGCCGTTTTAAACAAGCCGAGTGGGTCTTTTGTTGCCGTTGTTTCCTCCTCTGAGCCGTTTGCGTTCATGGGCACGGCTAGAGCACGAAGCCAGTAGAACCCCGGTCTGTGTAGGTGCTTTGTACGGCAACGGGGGAGACTGTAAACCTGAATTTAAAACCTGGGGGAAAATGGGAAATCACGCCTTGTGGAAGGACAGAAGTTTGACAGACCTGGGGAACTCGGTCTCGGAGACTACCTGAAACGATGCTTAATGTCTTTTGTTTGTCCGTATTCCAAGGTCAAAGTCCCATTTTAACGACATCATTCAAGAATTACAGAGCAGGAAGCGAAAAATACAGTATCCAGCTGAAAACACGGGAAGAATTTAGGTTGCATGGGTTGGAATTTGCTCAAGAGGCTAGGGCTAACAGCTTTAACTCTTGTGCAAAATGTTTATCTTGTGGACCGCGCGGTGAGAAAGACTAAAATACCGGTTGCTCATTGCAGGAGCTGTGGGTGGGTGTTTTTCCGTAAAAAGCTAGAACACAAAACCAAGCGGTGATACCTACTGTTACTTCCTATTTTAACAAAGTTAGAGTTAGTCCTTTTTTTGCTAATCGCTAGGTTGTATTATTTGGGAAGGAAATCTGAAGTACGTCTCTCCATTAACCACCCGGTAAACAAAACGAAGGATGCAGCTGCTTCATGGCCATACAAATGCAGCAGTTTGTTTACTGGAAGAATAGTTTTACATGCATTTTCTTCACCAACAATAAAAACAAGCCATAATCATGGTGAAAATCTGTGTATGTGTAAGCCTGTTCATGTTTGGGTTAGAAATAGCGTAATCGGAGAAAGAACAGCCCTTTTATCTCAGTGATTTTCATGCCTCTGAGCATGTTATTGTGGCCTCCTTTTTCCTTTTTTTCTCCTTCATCAATTGCTTTGGGCTTTCCCTGCTGTTTGCAATTTATCCGGTTTGTTTTCCTGGGAAAGCATTTAAAATTACTGCACCTATAATGCATTTAACTCTCCTTGCCTGCCATGGTATTCTCCCTCAAGCTCTTCTCTGTTTATGATGACTTACAGAGGCACAATGGCACCTCAAACAATTGCAGTTGTATATTTTTTGACACTTCTTATCCTTAAACTGCTGTGTTTATTGATGGTCATTTCTTTTTATTGTTAAGTAGACCCCTGTTTTAACGACAGGCCAAATACTGTGTTCCTTCCAAGCACTGTGGCTTTTTTGGCACAGCCAAACAGTGACACATCAGTGGATTTTTATAATGTGGGCAATTGTCCACCAAGAAATTGACTGTCAGTTCACATAAAAGTCAACAAAACAAAACAAAAAAAGATGTGAACAATACTTGTGGAAACAATACTGGTAGAACTTGGAGCAACTATTCCCTGTTGTGAAGAAGGGTTCCTTCAGCCAAGACAAGAAAAAGTAGAAGCTCTGATTAATTTAATTGAAACCTTAGGTTTGGAACAAACAGAACCAATTCTTCTTCAGCTTTCCGGGACTTTTGGTGATAGTTTTCTGATTTTAGATTCTACTTGAGGTACAGTTTGCAGAAGCATAATGAAATGTAAGAGGAATTTTGCACTTGTATGGGGGGAAAAAAAATACACGACCATGTTTATTCTCTTACTTTTATATTTTACCTCCTTCCTGTTTGAAAAGTGTATTCTGAAGTGCTATCTCAGACCAGCAGTTGCTTGTAGCTGTGTTAATCAAAGGTCACGATAGGCTGAAGTAGGGAGCTATTTATGGCACCAAATAAAAGAAGATATTGGGACAGCAGTGGCACTTTGTGGTTACTGAACAAGCAAACTGCATGCCAGACTTCTGACTGGGGAATTCTTCCTGTTCCCCCAAACAAAAATCTATGCCCGTCCCTCTTCCCTCGGGCTTCCAGAGTTCTCTGGGGGCGTTGCCGTGGCTCATCTTGTACAACTCTGCTTTGCCTTTGGAAAAGATTGACGGTTCCCCCTCCCCCCGATACTGCAGATAAATGTTACCGGTTTATCTTTGTGCAGCAGCTATGGAAACAAAAGGATATGAGTGAGGTAAATTGCTGATTAGAGAATATCCATGGTATGAAGACAGAAGTCAGTAGGCGCTCACAAAACTCACTAATTGTTCTGAAATAAGTGTCCATGCAGAGAACTACGGCAGACTCGTTTATTCCGCAGTAGCCCTTATGGTTAACTCCCCTCTGTACACAACCGTTGGTATGATTAGAAATGCTTTTGCTACCTTTTTAATTCAGTGGAAAATGTGGGGAATGGAAGTGTTTCCTTTCAGGCTTCCCAGCTCACGCACTGCAGCCTATCAAACAAAAAGTGAAACCAGTTGCAAACTACCTCATTACGTTGTTCATTGAGTAACCCGAAAGAAATGAAAAAGGAAACATTGCGGTGAAGGAATAATTCAGAATTCAGAAAATCTCTAGGTTAATAGGTGCATTTATCGCCTGTTCTTACACTCTGATTAATGCCACGCTGCTCCATAGCCAAAACTGAAACTTGCAGCGTTGCTGATGCAGAGTAGTGCTGTGGAGCTTTGCAACTGGGTAGCATAAAAGAGCAGTAACAGAAGAGAGAAAGCAGAATTTTACCACAGGCCCATGAAAGATCATTTTTTTTCCTTCCGGTTCAGCCCCTTAGAGGCTGCATTATTTAGTACCTACCAGCTCTCAGAAAACAAAATAAGCAGCATAGCAGATAAGGAAAGTTTCTATCAAAAAGAAAAAACACTGCTTGAAAATCAAACAAGCTACTGCCTGGACATGAAGATTTGTTGTAAGGGATCATGTCAAGGATCAATCCTGCAACATTTTCAGTATTTTTGGGCCCAATCCATTAAATCACTTAAGCAGTGAGTAGTGCTGTTGGTTTACATAATTTTTCGTTGACTTATTTGAGCCCGCGTGTGCATGCCCGTAAAGAAAAGAGTACTTTGAACTTGCCCAACTCTTTGGTGTATGCAGCATATATTTGGGGTAGTGTTTTGGCAATAACGATGTGTGGGTATATGTCATTTTGTACAACGGTGAATCGTAGGATGTCATCCCTTTCAGAAAAGAACTCCTGTTTTTCACAATTGTCATTCCTAACGTAAAGCGTAATTGTCTCATAGCAGTCACAGAACATTACGTAGATGATGAAATGATATTTTCATCCTGCAAATACTGAGTCCCAAATACAACCCACGAGTGGTGGGCAGCGTCTGATATTGTCACCCTCACGCTCGGCGCGCGCGGTGTTGCGTACCATGGGTTGGGTAAGGCATGACGAAAACAAAAGATGGTGTGCAGGGATGTTCCCCATGGGAAATGGGTTTCACCAGGGTACCCCAGGGACCGGCTTTTCCCTGGGGGCCGGGAGCATCGGGGGGTCCCCAGGGTGTCCCAGCAGGCCCTGGCAGCCGGGGGCCCATCCCACCGCCCCAGCCAGGAGCAGCCAGGGGCACTGGGGCAGCCCCAGCCCCGGGCATGGGGAATCTCCCTGCTTGGGTGGGCTGAAATGGGGTCCTGGGCAGGGGTGCGAGGAGACCCCCCAGGAGACAGCCAAGGGGCTCTGTTAGTGCCCTCAGGGCCCTGATACATCTACATTTTCTAGCCGACATGGCGGGTGATTAGTGTCTCTGATGGGAAAGTGCCAAGCAGCTCAGTGAGAACTTTGCCCTCTGTACCCCTTAAATTGATAAGCAAAACCCAATAAAGTTATTCCAATAACAAATAAGATGGGTTTAGACTGTTTAGCGTATCATTACTATATCTAGACGCCATATATTTAGGCTTTTCTATATGGAGCAAAGCCAGAATCCAAATGCAATAAATTTTAAAATTTAGCTATTGTTTATGTATTCCAAAACTCAGATGTAATCTCTACCTTCCTATCCTGAGTTTCATAAACTCGAGGGTGGAGGGGGTAGGGGAGGGTGTGACCCTGAGGTATCAGACAGTACTTACTGTACATGTAAATTAACATTCAAACTTAGGAAAAGAAATTCCCACAGAAGTAATGTATCAGGTTGCAAAAACTGTTCTGGAGTGATGCAATATCTCTTTTCTGTTACAAATAAAGGTTGAGTATGGACATTTCATTTTAGTTTCTCCTGAGACGGCTGCTTTAATTACCATTCCTCACAACAATAGAAGACTTCTCTTCATAGTCATAACTTTCCATCTTTCCACTTTTGATTTCTGGTTGGATGAGGTGTTAATTAACAGTGATGTTGGAATGAGCGTCATGTCACTCTTGAAAGACTCATAGAAGCAGTTAAACCCAATTTATGCTCCATACTTACAGGTACAAAAGAATGCATGCTTAGGTGGAAATCATAGAAATTTGATAAGAAAAAGATGTTGTGGGGACATGTGGTCTCTTATGTTGAAGAAAGAATGGTATCTGATTAGGAACAATTCTTACGGTAAGAAAAATACGGTGTGGCGTTTTCCTGTTACTCAGTTGTTCAAATAAGGGTTAAATGAATAGCATAAACAGAAATTCCGTGTGTGTCTACCAAATATGACAGAGACTGGTTGTGAAAACTTCTATTTACAGGCCCAAAAGTGTATCTCGTCCGTCTTTTGGAGAGGGAGCAATTCAGAATACTTTATTTTTTCTGTCTAGTTGGTTCCTAGCCGATCTGTCCTCGGATAAACCATGTGGTGTCCATGTGAAAAGCATCCGTCTCATAGGATTTGGACAGAGTTCAACAAATTGATTTGACAACCATATGGTCCTCTTCATCCACATGAACCTTTAAGAAGTCTGACTTCCTTCCAGCCTTAGGAGCAGAGTGAGGGAAGAAGGGAACTGTTCTTAAAACTTGTCAATGTTATTCCTAAGCAAGCTAGATGAGAACATTGTCAAAAAACTGCAAGAAATTCTGTAGATTCATGGACTACTGCCATTTCCTCAGTTTTTCTGAATGCATCTCTGCACACAGACTGTTTGTCATTGCACCAGTATAAATTTGAAGCAGACTGTTGTTCACAAAATTATATCCATTACATATTATGTGATGGTCATTTTCACTTACATGGCGTTTCTAAACACAAGAGTTGCTATGCGCACAGTAGAACTAAAGCAGCTTGTTTTCCTATGGCTGAGCATCTTGTTCCCTTCCAACCCTGATTTCCCTCCAACCTTGAATTACATCCCTCACACGCTAAAGTGCCTGGTTTATGTTAAATACGCTGGACAGGTCAGGAGCTTAATTAGCTAATAGCAAGCAGGAGGTATAATAACTAAATTGTACTTGCCTTTCCAACAGTGGGCACTTCTTTGGCATTTCTTCCCCCTCTTGCTAACAGTCTTCCTAAAATTTGTAGGAATTAACATCTCTTGGAAGCCCTTATCCCTTCAAAGTTCATTGATACTGGCTGAAAGGCTCAGGGGGAACTGATAGGCAGAGGGACAGCTAGACAACAGGATCATGTGAAACCGGTATCATTAAGAAACCGTGAAAAGTTTCAGAACAGGGCAGTTGGATAGAAGAAAGGTTACTACTGCAGTTCTGGAACAGAAAAAAGACAGAGGTGTGATCAGAGAGGAAGAAACAATAGAAAAAGATTATTTAAGACTAAACCACAGAATTTGAAACAAGCATGCTAACACGATTGGAACCAAAGCACAGATCCATTTCCAATCTTGTATCTGTAGTTTTATCTGAGCTTTATAAAATAGCTTGTCAGAAAGGCTTAAATCTAAAAATACGTACAGGAAGGAAGTTTGTTATTTTTTTAAAGCTAGTTTTCTTTTTGTTTCTTGGGATTGAAGATTATTTTTTTTTCAGTCTAAAGAGGGATTTAACAGTGCAGCATGCGGAGTAGTAGAATTTTGGAATGTTTAGTTATGTGTTTGTCACTCGGCTCTCTTCTTTTTTTGCCAGAAGTTTTTCTTGGCCATCTGTATTTTATTGCCAGTTACCTGCAAAAATAATCCCCATTGTCAAAAACTTCTGTAAAAAAATCATTATATCTCTTTTCATGAAACAGTATACTAAGCAAATGTCATTTTATGTTGCTAATTTGTAAAGACTGAGTTTTGGTAACTGCAATTATATTGTAATTCCCTTATCTCATTCTGACAGGTCACTTCAGAACATAATGCAGATTAACTTTATGCCATGTTTTTTTCTTTATGTAGCCCTATGGCCTTTCTGAGAGATTACATACATTAAAAATATGTTTGATAAATATGAAGTAAGTCATACTAGGACTTTTGTAGTGGTAGTGTTATTTTAGCTGGGAGGTTAGTAGTAGTAATAATGTTTGAGCAATAGCACTGTCTTTGTAGCCAGAGTAGTATAAGGCAATAAGCAAGCCAGAACTTGTAAGGAGAGGTAATATCTTTTATTAGATCTGAAAACAGGCTTGTATGCATCAAAGCTTGTCTGTTTTTACTAGACATATCAGTTGCTCTATTGAAACAATATATAAGTAGATCCTTTATCATCCAGAGGCAATCTGCTTTTTCTCAGCACACTAATTCTTTTCCATTTATTTTTATCCCATTATTTTGGGAAGGTAAATATAATTCAGGATCTAAACATATGGAAACAACATCAAGGGACAAAAGCTAAAGTTTATGCTGTAAACAAAAGTTTATTTCTGTGGTTTGCCTTTTTTTGAATATTAAGCAAAACACACTTTAGAAGTCCAAGTGACTTGTCGCTAATTCTATCTTTTCCACTGCTCTCAATTACAAATTGAGACCAAATGGACAAACCTGATACCAACAAGTTACTTTTCTTTTTGAAAGCTTAACTACTAGAATTCTGTAGTTCTTCTGCTTTTAAACTTATTACCGGTTATTTCCTAAGTTAAAATGAGAGTCAAATTTCAGATCACAATGTCCCTTTAATTGTTTGCCTTTCCTTGCGTTAGTATTTTTACAAGCACATGTAGTAATACACGTTTAGGCGTACTTCTGTATTTTTAAATCTTTAACAGAAAATCTTAAAGTCTTTAACATGAAATACAAAACAAACCAAAAATGAACAAAATAATGTATTTTAACTGCCTGGAGACAAAGTAGTTACTCCTTTATTTTCTGAAATGACAGGAAAAATCTTAAATCATCCATGGGTTTTGCTGGGTTTATTTCCTTTTTTTCTGAATAAGATTTTTAGCAGATGAACCAAAACGCCAGCAGTTCTTAAGGATTATAATTTGTGACTACACATCATCACAAAAGACTAATTCCTCGCTCCTCTCAGGTGGAGAGCCCAACTGAAGTCCATGGATTAATGCCATCAGTAGTATTCATTTCACCGCGCAACAGTAGACTTTTGAAGTTTTCCTTGAACCTTAATTCGAGGAATGTTACAAGCATCAAAAACATATGGCTGAAAGACTGCGGCCCGTTGCAGTTCAGCACAGATCTAGCCCCTACTCGGCGGGCTACATCCATCCTAAGTCTGTCTCTGTTTCAAAGGAGAGCGAGGCTCCTAACACGTTAAACAGTAGTCGTTTCGGCTGGACACCTCGCGCTGGGTCGCGACCACCTACAAGTGGGGACACCTTGTCGGCCGCGGCTGCCCCGCGTCCCTCGGCGCTCCACGGGGAAAGCCGCGGCACCGCTCGCCCCGCTCCGCCGCTGCCCTCCGGAGCCGCTTCCCTTTCAGCCTGCCAGCGTCAGGCGGTAGGAAATTTGGGTTCTCGGCAAGGGGGGTGTCTGCCCAGCAGCCAGTTTTGCAGCGGTAAGCAAGCTGGGCAAGGAGGAGCGCCGACGGTTCGGGAGGAACCCCGCAACTCACGTTTCCCTTAGTCGGCACGCAGATTGCGAGGGTGTTACAAACTGCCCGCGCCCGAGGAAGAGAAATGTGCTGTTTGGAGCATCTGAAGTATTCAGAGAGCAGATATAATGAGTAATTCATGTAGTGGGGTTGATGACAACCACTTATCTGTTTTACCAGACGTAGATGAGGTGCCTTGGCAGCCAACGGGAGAGAAAGATAGGGTGAGAAAAGAGGTGCGATAATGGGAGTCTGAGCAGAAACAATTCTTTCCAGAGAATGGTCTCTTTAACTTATCCTAAACAATGGGATACACTGTCCAAATACTACCTACGTAGTACTTGAGAACACTCGTTCTAATAGCAAACAGCTGCTCGGTTTAACCGCGTTTGTGCCCTTTTCTTAGTGTCCATGGACATTTGTATGATTCGAGTTTTGGTCAGCTGTTCAGGAAATGGCTGATCTTCTAAGTGAGTATCTGTCCTGCACGTGAGGATACTCACAGTTTGACTTCAGTCGAGCGCTATTCCTTGTTTCCTTCCTTCAAAGGCTTAATTCATTGTATCAGGGAACAGGAATTACAAGATGACCGTTGTTTCGTGTGTAGATTGAAAATTTGGGGTCCAAATTGTTCTTGGGAGCCACACATACATTTGTTTTTCCAAGAATTGTTTTAAAATTGTAAACTGGACTCGGGGAATGTGGGGCTTATCACGCTGCACACGTTTTCCAGGTGTAGCATCTTGGAGTTGCCTTAAGGGTGCTGAATTTAGATGCCGATGGTGTCTGCAAGAACCGATACGTGACAGACTGGCTCAGTCTTACGCGTGTGAAGAATCCGTCAAGCTTACACTTGGGTTTTTTTCAATTTCTACATGTGGCTGATACTTTTTTGCTCGCTTACTTTTAATGGTGAGCAAAGGTCACCCTTGAAAGCCATATAGATGCCCTCAATGGCAAAATTGAGTATCAAGTATTTTAAGTAAGTCATATTAGTACTTCTTACTATCTGGGATAAGTACCTGATTAATTCAAATCCATCTGAAAATGAGTTTTCTCCAACTCTGTTTCTTAATTTTCTGGAAGGAGTATTATTTTCTAACTCTATGATATCCTAGCTAAAGACCAAAAAGATAGCTCAGAAATTGAAGGTTACCATTGTAACACTACTGAATTTAACTTGGAGCACAGTTACAGGCTTCAGATTGACTTCACACTATACGTAAGAACAGCAGCAGAGCGGAGGAACAGCAACAGAAGCAGAGAAACAACAGGAAATGCATTGCTGCCTTTCTCACCTTTCTGTCACGTGTTCGTGAAAGACCGTCTAAATTTCTTATTGATAATATTCACTCTTATATTGGATGGATACAAAAAATATAAAGGAAGAATAAGTTGCCTATTTTTCAATAAATATTGCTTGGATTCTCTCATGCCAAGTTCCAATTTGGCACACCAGAACACAACATGATGAATTTTGAACATGCTAGAAAGCTCTGTCATTCTTGCTAAATCCCTTATTTCATTATCTGATTAAAGAAAAATACAAGCTAAAGATTTTAGCTTTTATAAAAGCGTAAGGTTAATAAATATTACAATTGCCTAACTAACTGTTTCCCACATAGCTGTAATACACCAGCACATTTTCCTCTGTTCTGGAGCATATCTCTTAAGGAAGTTTCTCCCACTAAAACCTGCTGTAGAGTAAAGGGGTGAAAAATTACTTGCTGTTGAGGGCATTAGTCAGCTTCTATGAAAGTAAAGTTTTAAAACCAACTGTCTTGTAAACTAGGGAAAAAAAGTATTATTTCTGCCTAAGTAAGCACTACACAATCACTCAGGAAACGACTTCATATTAACAGGGGAATATTATTTAAAACAAATACAAAACAAAAGTGTATAATCAGCCTCGCAGCTTGTCACAAAGCACTTACTGCTTGATCAGCTCACCCAAGATGTGGAAGATTTCAAAGACGGTAAGCAAATTCTCCTCCCAGACTCACACCACACTAATTAGCTTTGACTTGCTGTTCCTTCTGTGTATACAGAGAACTTTTTTTGACTTCATAGATATCCCTAGCACTGCAAGATTAAATAATGTGTAAATTCTGTTATTTTGTGCAGTAAAAATGGGTGATGTATTTAACATAGGCAAATTATAGTTAAAAGATCTATCCCACAGTAATCAAAATATGAGCTATCAGTGTCAATTTTATGAGAAGTATCAAATAAATATATAAAAGCGTATAATGCGATGGTACAACTACACAGCTGTTCACATAGGAGTAAATGTGAAAAGAAAATACACAGCCTTAAGTCCTTCCCTGTCATACATGTGTATGTAGTGTATTGTTAAGTCATTACATACTGTGCGTGCTTAATTATAAATTAAGAACTAATTACATAGTGTGGCTTTTCTAGCACCTTAACAATGCGTAGATGTATTGATTATGGAATATCAGATAAAGTTGATTGATAGAATATTTTGCTGCAGCTATGAGACTTGTAGGAAGAGGAGATATATTTTAACATGCCAACTGTCATAGCTGAAGAATTCAGACAAGCTTTCAGACATACGAAGCCATTCTTCAGGACTGAAATAAAAGCAACAGATTTCAAAGATCTGGGGGTTGGACTGGATGATCTTTAAAGGTCTCTGCCAACCCAAACCATTCCTTGATTCTGAGAGTCTAGGAGATAATTATGAACTGAGAATGATCGCTCAGATTTTAGCTGGTTATGCACCAATTAGATCATCGCTTAAAAATAAAGGTGATTGGTACCTGTGAAGTATGGGGCATACTGCAGGAGAGGGGAAAATGCGTAAGAGATGGAGAAATTTCAGGCTTGCTAACTCCTGGGGGAAAAAAGAGAGATGTGTACTTTATAACCTGTAGAGCACGGAGAGGTTAACGTTGGAGAAGAGAGTTTATAAAATGTCAAAAATATATCTCTGCTAAGTCTCTGGCTTCTGGGATTGTGCAGAGTTATAAATGACCCCATAGTTCCCAGCCTCATCTTCAGGAGGTTTCTCCTGAGGGTCAGGATTGAAGGATTAGGATGAAATGACTCTTTTGTGAGAAATATTCACCCACTGGCAAGTAGGTGTTTCTTCCTCTATAGGTATTTTGGGTGATTTTTTTCCTGGGGGACAATGGTTATTTACTTGCCTTTGCTTGCTATCATGCACTGGATGAAGTTTATTACATTCCTTGACACTCAGGGATAGGCTCCAGGATTATTTTGCTGTAGTTGGTATTTCCTCTGCAGCCGTGATGGACAAGAGCTCCCGAGTTTTACATTGTATGATTGGATGCAGTCTAGACAAGATTGGTATACTTTAGACCACAAGGAGTTTGCTTCTGATCATATGCTCGGTGGGACTGAAGAATGGTTTGAAGACTAGGATTGACAGCTCTCTCAATCTTTCCAATTAAAATCTTCTTCTGTATGGAACGTAAGGTCTTCATGATTTTTTGCGTAGACTAAAAGGCAGAATTGTATGCGACAGTCAGAAGTGTATCACCAAAGGGAACCCCCACATAGTGCTTGAGTGTCTCTTCAAAATAATGCTTATTACTTTAAAGAGCTGTTTCTGCGTGAGGATGAAAGAAAAACAAAGGGTTTGCTTAAAAAAACCCTAAATTCCACCAGCTGCACTCCTGCTGTATTTTTGCCAGTGATAAAACACAGTGATGAGAAACAATATCTAACATGTAAAAAGTGCACACGTCTAATAAGAAGTGAGATAATGCAGGAGAAAAGGTTATGTTAAATGACAAAAGCAAAGGGTAAATATTGCTAATGAAACCAGCAAGAAGTTTGGGGTTTTTTTATCCTGGAGAATTCACTCCAAAACCATAAAAGAAAATGCATCAGGTTTTGCCTTTTTATTAATAAAAGCATTAATGTGATGAACTTGCAGAAGACAAAATTACCTCATTTAAAATACAAAAGCTCAAAATGCAGGGTACTAGGAAGGAACACAGTAACAAACAAGCGAACAAAAAAAGAATTAATTTGTTCTAATATCTCCTTGACTCTCACTAACATAGGAAAAGCTAAAAGAAAGAAAAGCATGAGTTATTAAGACTATCATTAATTGTTATATTATTTTGTGAGAAGGGGCACTTCAAGACAGTTGGGGGGTCTTGTATTTTTCTTGTTTAGCACATCAGGGTGACAAAGTGAATTTCCACCTTTTTTGGCTTAATTTTATTTGACTTACTCTAAGGAACTCAGATACTTGCAATTGCTCTGTTAGTTCCTGGCTCCCTCTGATGTGTTCGAAACCCACAGCCCAAAGAGGTCAGGAAGATATCTTGTTCCTGCAGGTACCGTGAATTATTGGGTAGAAGGGAGCGACCAGCTCGGCATCCTGCAGGGAGAGGGGAGCAGGTTGTCACCCCTGGCCCGGACGATGGCTGGTGATGGCTCGCACCCAGGCTCACTGCAGGCTTCCCCTTGCTCAGCCAGCAGCCAGGGAGGTGGCAGGTTTTTTAGGGCGAAGCAATGGGATGTCGGTAGCGGGAAGAGCGGAGCGTGGGATGGTGGGGACCATGGGCTACATTTGCATTATCCAGTCAGGCAGCTCTACAGATGGTCCTGGGCTCTGCTACCTCGCCTGCCCCATGCGGCACATGTCTTAGTCCACCCTGGAGCTCTCTTTCTGGGGTGAACAACTAGCTTCCTCCAAAACAAAACCTCTGTAGGACTCAGGGGTACCTTGTTACAGGAGTGAGAGCCTACCGGGCTGAGCCCCTGCAGTCCCGTGTAACCTGCTGTCGTGCTTTAACCCCAGCCAGCAACTGAGCACCATGCAACCGCTCGCCCACTTTCCCCCCACCCAGTGGGATGGGGAGAGAATCGGGGGGGGAAAAAGTAAAACTCATGGTTTGAGATACATACAGTTTAATAGGACAGAAAGGAAGATGATGATGATGATGATGATGATAATAATAATAATAATAGGAATATACAAAACAAGTGATGCACAATGCAATTCCTCACTGCTCGCTAACCGATGCCCAGTTAGCTCCTGAGCAGTGATCCCCCCAAGGCCAACTCCCCCCAGTTTATATACTGGGCATGACATCACACGGTGTGGAATAGCCCCTTGGCCAGTTTGGGTCAGCTGCCCTGGCTGTGTCCTGTGCCAACTTCTTGTGCCAACTTCTTGTGCCCCTCCAGCCTTCTTGCTGGCTGGGCAGTATGAGAAGCTGAAAAGTCCTTGACTTTAGTCTAAACACTGCTTAGCAACAACTGAAAACACCAGCGTGTTATCAACATTATTCTCACGCTGAATCCAAAACACAGCACTGTACCAGCTACTGGGAAGAAAATTAACTCCACCGCAGCTGAAACCAGGACACCCCCTAACTGCATCCACGCAGGACTTACCCAGGGCGCACCGCATGGACTTTTGGTGTCATTTTAAAAAAGCGTTGCTCCGGGTGTTCATGGCAACCCTCTTCTTATCTGAAGGCCATGGGGTGGGGAGGTGGCGGTGCTGGAGAGGGCTGTCCCTCCGGGCAGGCACCTGGCAGCGGGCAGTCCCTGGGGGTCCCTTTAGGAGAGGGTGGACAGACCAGAGGACTGCCTGCCTGAGGTTATCTCGGAGAGAGAGGATCTACAGATGAAGGACACAAACACACAGGAGATCAAATCACATCAATTCCCCCGGTTACTGTACAAATTGCGCGCTAAAACGTGAAGACGGCAGCTCATTGCCTCTGCGTGCTGGGGTAGGGCTAGCAGTCTCCGGTTATCCCGGTCTGGAAGTGGATGTACGTTGGATCTAAGAAGTTGCCTTAACAGATGGGATCTGGCTTGGAAAGGGGAATTGTATTACGTTGTAAAAATATAAACATGTTTAATATTTTATGCCATGTTAGGAGTGCCTTCCAGGTTAAACAATAATTTAAGTGGTGCTCAACAAGTGTACAACAAGCCGATTGCGAAAATCAAAATCAAACAATAATTATAATGAAAAAAATCACACACTGGATTCATTAATTGTCTCTAGGATGGCTGTTGTATACATGCAGCTGTTTCTCGTCCTTAACTTAAAGGCTCGCTTAAAATGTAACGTTGGGAAAAGCAGCAAAGTGAAGAAAAAAATATTGGAAGATAAAGGGTTCACTTCTTTCTTCTCTGTTGACAAGGAGGATACTGTGTCAAGAGCATTGACTAAGACTTAAAAAATTAAGTTTCTGAGAGTCTAACTGCTAAGATCATTCACTCCCCAAAGCCTGTGGAAAGATTATTCAGCCATGACTAGACAGTGTTACTGGTACAGTCATATTTCCAAATCTTATCTGTGAGGAGCCGGCTGGACTAATGAGCATTTGCAGGAACTGGAATGTGGTACGGACACGGAAGAGTGACTCGGGTCTGCAGTGGTACTGCCACTGGGTTTTTCTGTCCGTGGTGTCTCTCAGGCTCAGGTTGTCCTAGGTAATGGAGAGCTGGTGGCATAAGGAATGTATCACGTGGATAAGGCTGGTGATATTTTTCCTCTTTTTCATATAACCCAAACCCCGTATTATTAGATCACAAGTGGTGAATGATTCCTAAACTGTTGTTAATCCAATGCGATTTAAAGGAATGATAAAAATAGCGCGATGGTGTTGCTTTACAGGTGATCACTTATGGTAGTAAACTTTGTCCGGTGCACATAAATTAGGGTGGATAATTTCAGGCTTATATTTCTTACATCCCAATTCTTAGAACTGACATCTTTTAAAATAAAATATTAAGATGCTGTGATTCTATAGACATGTCTTATTTAGTGGTTCTACTGAATCATTGCAGTAAATATTGATTTAGGTGACTAAGTCTCCTGAGATAAAATTAGGCACTGAGAAACACACTCTGGCTACAAAAACAAAATCAGATGTATTTAAAAGTTTAATAGTGCTTGTATTAAGGATTTCAAATGGTTGTTTTCTGCTGCTTTACTGATTATTTTTTTTATTCTGTGGGCAGGCTGGATGTTTTGGAAATCTTCGTGGGAAGCTTAGCACTGCAGTGATAACTGGGATAAGTTACTGGCTCTTCAGGAGTTCTTTTCAGCTCCTCTGATCTGTCATGGCCTGCAGAGGTGACTTCTTGGGTACAATCTTGAGGACGAAGGTTTGGGTTCTGCATTAGGATCACACTGCCCATCACATTTACCAGCCATGTCCAGAACACACTTGAGAACATCCTCTACACAAAAACGGGAAAAGATTCTTATAAACTCAGTTCTAGAGGGGTTACTTTTGATCCACTGACACAAAAAAATAAGTGAATATTTAAAATTTTCATAGGTGAGCACTTAAACACATTATTTGGCTTTGTTGAATAATTTTATTAGTAGTGTTTTATGTTCTCTCTTACGAGCAATACAAATATGATAATTTTTTTGCTTCTGAAAAAGGTCTTTTCTTCAAGAATAACAGTCCTTAGCATATATTAGAAATGGGGTGACAAGTTAGGATAAGAACCAACAACTCCCAATTTCTATATGTAGTGAAGTAACTCCTAACAAGTGTCTTTGCTTTTAGCCTACTTTTGTCTGCTTACAAAGAACTTGATTTGTCAAGAATTGTAGGTACCTACTCTTCAAGTGGAAAGAATAGCTGGCCTCCAGTCCCCCACAGGGAAAGCTGAAAATTAAAAAGATCTTTTAGAGAACCTAAGAATGGCTTTAGCTCCTTCAGCAGCTGAACAAGGATTTATAATAAAAGTGTGAACGCACGTGCTACAACTCACAGTGAAAAGCTGTCATGATACCACAATATTTGCAATCTAAAAATCAGCTTTCTAGGCAGCCTCCTGCACTTCATAAATGCTTTTGATGTACAAATAATTTCTGGCATAGCTCTTGATAATTCTTGACAAATATTTTAAAATTATAATGCAAATTAAACGTCTGTGCTGGAAGCTTTCTTTTCAGTACATAGTGTACAGCAGTATGGGCAGAAGCTGTCTCAAATGAGCAACAAAATCGTTAGCAATGAACATTACATGTCGTAGGCAGGTTTGTACCTGGCTGCCTCGACTCTGTCAACTTCCCTGTGTGCTCGGGTACTGTTGGTGATGGGGACATTTCTCAATGCACTCGATAACAACTACTGCCAGTGCCAAATTCCTCAGCACGAACAGTAACAACTTCTGAGCTTCTTTATTGTCCAGAAGAAGTAATCGCTACTTGGGAGACACAGGTTTGTACTTCTAAGGCAGTTTCAGCCGCTGGGCTGAAATATCCATAGAGCTGAATATCCAACCCAGAGTGCTGGGAAAGCCAGTACCCCAACACCACTCATCTTTCCAAGGAGATCTCACCGCCCGATTCTTCTCGCCCATTCTCCCCCTCCTCCAGTCCTGTTGGCTTCTTTTTGCGCTTGCCCTCTTCTCTGCCCTTCAATGGCACAATTACATCTCCCATACCATTCATCATAACTTTTATCTCCCTTTCTCCCCCCTGTCCCATCCCTTGCACCCGTCTGCCTCCACTACGTGTGGTTCACTGGGGGGATCCCTTTTGTCTCTTTGGTTTCCCTTTCTTCACTCCAGCTGCCCTGGACTGCATTTAGTTTCTCATGTTCTTCTGGCCCCTCTTGCCAAGGGAGGGACTTTGCTGAAAAGGTCTGCCTCTGCGAGAGGACCAGGGATAATAGCTGTTCTGACTCCTGCCTTATAGCATGCTTTAAGAATGCTATATTCTTAGGTCTGGGGCATTTAAAATATACATATTGTATATAGTCAGGAGTACGTCTAACCCCATTACGCTCATACCTTGTCTTCTGTCCCGACAGTTTGAACTGGGCAAAATTTCCATTTACCCACATCGCATCATCCCCTATGTTCTCTGCCTGGTCTAGCTGCAGCCTCTCCCTGGGCATTTGCACATGCAGCCAGAAGTTGTGGGAGCATAAACCAGTGTCCTGCTGTCCACCCCAGGGAGAAGAGCGGCAAAGCTGTGACCAGAGTGACTGCAGAGACGATTCAGTGAATTCCCAGCCTCCTGCCTTCCCACTCCTCCCCTCTTCCAGGGACTCTCCAACCATCTCCGTGTTTACTTCTTCCTTCCCTGCGGCATCTTATAGTCTCTGTTCCTCTTTTGCATGCCGGAGAGCATGTTATCTGCAGCGCTCCATTTTCTCTTCTGTTGCACGGAGCGTGCCTAGGCCCCTTCACAGCTCTTCAATGAAAAACGGTGCATTCATCGCTTCCCCTCGTTCACGCCATCCTTAACAACAACAACAAAATCCTTTCCATCCCAGCCTTGCTCCTCTGTGCAGCTTTCAGCTTATTTTTAGTAGGCCTGTGTTTGTCATTTGTGAGATTGGCTGCGCAAACACTGTAGGTGTAAATTTATTAAAAAGACATCTGTAAACATTACTGCACTCGGCACCATGATTTTTTCAAAATGTAAAGTTGGCTGTCCATATCACAGGTTTTGGGTTGTACCTAGCCAGGCTTTAATTTTAAGGTTAAGTTCCTAGATCCTTTTCCAGATGAGACACTAAAGACAAATACCTGTGAAGTTTCTGAAAGGAAAAGCAGAGGCATCTCAGACTGGTGTGCAGTCCCACTGTAATACTCAAACAGGATTTTTCAGAGCCAGATGAAAGCATGACAAATTGGTGAGGGGAAGGGTCAGTCAGTTACAGGGGAAAAAAAAAACCCACAAAGTTTGCCCTCCTGGCTACCTTCTTGGGCTGGCTAACATTCCTCCTGCATAACAAATGTGCGGGCATCATCTTCCCCAGCTGGGAGGAGAAACAGCAAGAATGTGGGAGAAACGAGGTGAAATCAAGAGCACGATGGAGGGATTTAGGAAATAAACCCCTCCTTTATGGAAGGATCTGGGCTGGTGGTAAGGGAACTATAGCAGGCGGGAAAGATATTAGGCGTGCTGAGGAGGCAGGACAGCAAGACACGGGATGCAGGCTCCGTAAAAAGACTTGTGTAAGGCATTGCTTGTCTGTAAAGGCTTACATGACCTTTTACAGTCCTTCAGCACAGACATTGCTGAATCCTCATGGATCAAGTCTCCCTACTCTTGTTTTTGTCCTCTTTCTACATTTTCTGGGCTGTCTGTGATGCTTTGGTATTAGAGAAGGAAAGCAGCTCAGTTTATGGCTTCCAGCTCGCAGTTTTGCTGCTCAATATGTTTAATCTGCTACCGGTGCTGACAGTGGGTCCTATCAACAGCCACAGGTGCCAGAAATGGCACAATAATGGTGAACTACTGTGGTAGCATGGCAAAAAAATGGGATTCCTGGAGTCTTTCTTCCATGCACTCTTGAGAATCTCCGCATGGTCTCCTGACCAGCTACCTGCATGTCCTTGAGAGAGCACAGGTGAATCATGGGGAACAGTCACCAGGGTTAAAGACAACATACGGTGAAATAAAGTATCCCAGCTCCCAAGAAGTAGAGGCTAAGGAGGAGTGTACAGCAGCCAAAGAGAGTTGTGCTGAAGAAGGTTCAGCTGCATTTGAGTCTATTCTACTTTCACAGTATAAAATGGGTAAGTGGGAAGGCAGGCTACGGTGGATGTGCAGTCATCGTTAAAGCAAAGCTTGCAAGTTCAGCTTGCGTTCATCTTCAAACAAGTGAGGGCAGCAGCTTTTTTGATAGCTGGGTTCGACTGTCTCGCACATCTCTGTCTCACCCCTCCTCCCACTCCTGCGTCCTGACAAAGGCACAGCGTGCACATCCGGAGGAGGCTGGGAAAGGAGAGAGTTGATCCTTAGGGTTTCTACATCCCTTATTGCCAGGCCCTCCAGAATCTGCCTTGAGAGTCCCTCCCGAGTACCCTTTCTCCAAGAAGTCACAGGAAGGCTTTAGCTATGGATGGCAAACAGCCATGGGCACGCGTGCAAACACACCAGGTTATGCCTACGCCGCAAGCTGAGCTAAAGGATCCTTGAGGTTGCAAATTCAGATGCTCAAGGGTTTGGCAACGTCAGAATCATGGTTGCCCTTGGCAATGCAAGCCTTGAAAAGTATCATCAGTTTTGTGTATATCCTCCTTGAGAGGCTCAGTTCTTTGTGGCAGGTCCAGCGTGTGATGTTCCTTGTGGCTCTGCACAGGTCCATCATACGCATCGAAGACTTACAAGTCTGCCACATCTGTGAATGGGTTTTCTTGCAGAAAGCAAAAGATACTTTTGTTAAGTCCACAGTTGCTGATTCCCCATTATCTTGAGAAACGTTTAAGCAACATAAATTTGAAGAGGGAAATGGTTAATATTAGTTAGACTGCTTGTGTTTCAGTATTTTGAAATGGCTGAGCTGTCTGTGGGTTTTTTTGTTTGGTTTTGTTGGGGTTGGTTTTGCCTTGAAAATGGACTTCTACTTCTAATCTGATGAAAAAACTGGAAAATGTTTGCCCAAATCATCAGCAACTGAAAATTACGGTATAATGGACAATGTTATGCAATCATAATATAAATGTTTATACTACTTTGCATATATCTACAAATATATTTATTTATATTGTAAGCTAAATGAATGAAAATGCCTACTGGAAAAAAGCTTGTAAACATGCAAGTAGCTCGTGAGATCTGCAGCAAGCTAGACCAGCGGAACAACAGAAGATTTTCTTAAACTTACTGGCAATTGGCCCTGAAATAAGAAGCTACAATCAATAGATTTTAGCAGTTTACACACCACGATAGAAAAATAAACAAAGCTTTGCATGGCTATGTGCTCGATTTCCTTGTTTACCGCAAGGCTGTATCTTGAACAGTCACATTTCAGCTCTATTTTTAGGCAACATATATGGAGAGGAACCGCGATACCCAGAGCTCCTATGAGCTCTGCGTTTCCCAGGGAGACCTCAGGGAGCAGCTGATGTCTTGTTTGCTCTTCCAAAGCGGGTAGCTCCGAGCCCCCTCTTTCCTGCCACGTCCTTCTGAGAAAGGCAGAGGAGGACGTTTCTTCCTCGCATCCCTTGGGATGCGGCAGGGGCATCCTCGCGGGTGGGCAGCGCTGCCAGCGCTGACTCCGCGCCACGCAACCCTATAAACGAGCCGCCGAGAGCTGCTGGATGAAGCAGAAATTGCATTTTGCAAAATAAGCCCGAAGTTTACTCATTCTTGAGGTAACGTACCTAAGAAGGAAATGAAACTCCTCTCTAGAAGAGTGATGTATTTGCTTGTTGTCTGAGGAGCTAAATATTGTGAAAAGGAAAATGGAGACTATAAAGTGTTGTATTAGTTTGTTGTGCAGCTCAGAGGGTAAACTTGCCTTTTACCAACTGTAGGTGTAGTGACAGAAACCATCCCTTGGTGCAAGACTTAAAACCAAATTTAAAATGAACGAGTGGATGTGATTATACCATAAAATTCGGTCACACTGAAAATGAAAGCAAAACCCATGAAGGATTCACATGGAACCCGCAAGTGACATTAACCTCATGAAAAATCCGCTTGGCTATTGTCTGCAAGCGTTTCACGAGCGGGAGGATTTAATGCTGAGGAAGCACCCGGTTTATTTAAACTTCCTCTCCGGCAGCTGTGGATGGGTTTGAAATTTCCCCATGTCCCCTGAGGGGCTCCCGGGTAAAGGTGATGATTTTGGTTCAGAACCTCAGGGGATGTGCACTCTCACCGCCCTGTTAAGAGAGGTGATCTGACTGCCAGGACTTTTATATGGCATGGCTAACACAAATAAATCAATTTAACAAACACTGTTTTTCCCTTTTCCCCTAGATGTGTTCACGGATGCCTGTGGCAGCACCTACAGAGGTCGGGCTGAGCAGCTGTCGCCATCATAATTTCCTATTTTCTGTCACACCTGACAAAACTGTGGGTTTCTCTCCTCTTGGAAGGACCGACTGATCTCTGGTCAAATTTACTAAGTAAATAAAACATCGGGTAGTGTCCCTGTGGACATTTAGGACTGTAAAAAGTGGCAAAGTAGGTTCGTTTGAGCTGCTCTAGACTGAGGGCAATCACTCCCACGGCATCCGTCTCTGCGCTGCCTAAAGGCAGGTAAAGTGCCTCTCTCTGAAGGCAACACGTATTCTACCATCTACATTAGGACAGATGACTCTCACCCTTTAGCTTTTATTCCATCTGCCCCTTCAAAAATAGACAAAATAATTTTAATTTTATTTTGATGATTATTATTAACTATTAAGACTATATTATGATTTTAGCATGTTGACTATAATATGTACTAATACTATATAATATAATTGATATAATTATAAAATATAATTTAGTATCATTATTATCAATATCCGAAAACAGAGCTGGAATACTTTCTAGTACGCTCATCAGGAGAGAACCCATGTTTCAATGTTGAGTCTTTATAATGAAGATAAATTGCATTTAGATATGCTCATAGATGCTTCAGCTTGATCAAGGCTATTTCTTATTTTTTCTGTTTGAAATAGTAACACATTTCTGTTTGTACCTCTTACCTGTACACTGAGTAAATGTAATACAGATGTCCATGAAATCTTGGGAATGACGTAATAGTCAAAATTCAGTGACTACAGAGTTGCATTAATTAAATACTTTTTGCATTGCGGTTAATCATTTAATGTGAATTCCTGGTCATCCTGAAATCACTGACAGCTTTTTAGTGGCTTCAATGGGGCTAGGACATCAACAGAGAGACATCCCAGATAGATGAAGCAAAACACCCCACAGTAAAATAAAGCAATTACTTTGCTACTAGAAAAATGCTATCAACTACAATTAAACTTAGCATGCTGTATGCAGAGGTAATTTCTGCAAAAATATGGGCAGCTCCTATCTATTTTTATACCTGTTTGGTTATAACAACATCTTATAACTGGTATAGAGTCACAGCCGCGGTTTCCCTTTCTTGGCGCTGGTGTAGTTCAAAACCTCTCTGGTTTTGTACCTGACAAGCCAAAGGCATATACATTCTAATCTTGTCCAAAAAGAAGATTGTACCAATTTATCTCAATCTTTTTTAAATTGAAGTAGTTAAATTGATACGTGTGTGTGTGTGTGTGTGCAGCTGATGGTGTTCATCTACACTTCTCTTTCAATTAATCTCTCTGGCAGTTGCAGCACATCCTGCCTACTAACCAGTCCTTGTGTGGGCTTGGGAGAAGTTCAAAGACTCTGAGTAGAAAAGGACCGGGCTGCAAGCAAAACAAAGCAGAACTGAAACTAAAGTCCCAATGTGTTTTGCTTATTGCTCAGACCTCCTTTGCAATACGTCGTCTCACCGTGCCCCAAATTAGGAGGCTTGCCAACAGGGACTGTTTGAAGCCTGGTCGATAGACCACATTTTCTAATGCTGTTTAAATACATTGCCCTTTCTAGAGCTGCAGTGCAGAAATAATTAACATTTACCGAATTCTAGCAAGAATTTGCCTTTGTAGGACTCGAGCTTAGTAACCAGCTTTGAACTTCTGCTGACAGTCCTTCTCACCTTTCTCCTTAGGATTCGACTTGACCAACATTTAAGCAGACTGATGCTGGCACTCCCACCACACTCAGTGGTTCTGCTCACCCCCAGCATCTTGTCCCTGTCCCTGAGCTCCCTGTTTCTTCAGGCAATTGTAAATATTTGTGCAGTTGCTCAAGGGACCGATATAGCTGGTGAAAAAAAAAAGAAAGAAAAAAGATTGCTTTCAACCGTATCAGTCTCCTGGTGGTATTTTGCCATGTGGATATAGAACCAATTCTGCCGGCTGAGGGGAGAAGGTAGCGTGGCTGAGTGTGATGGTTGGAGGCAAGGGGAGAGCAGAACAACATCTCTCAGTGGCTGCGCTGACTTGGAGTGTTTGTCAAACAGTACACCCTTCAGCTCAACCTTTTATTTCACGTGACGCCTCCTCCTAAGGAATTCTTCACAAATCACTGATACTGGTCACGTTGACTAAGTGCATCTAGTCGCATCTCGGCCTGGGAGCTGAGCACGCCTGGGGCTGACTCTCAGCCTGGGATGCCATGTAGGAGTCCTGGACACTGGGGTTCAACCCACAGTTAGCATCAAATATTCAGTGATAACAAACAGGCAGAAAGACTTTGCTATGTCCTATCTGAAAGACAGGAGTAAAACAGAAGCTTATTTGTGCTTACGTGTTCCTGTAATTAAACCACTAGCACACCGAAGTCTTAATCCGATTGAAAGTTCTTTGATTACAGCGTTTAAAAACGTGCCTTCATTATGAACTCAGTAGGCCCACTTAATTTGTAATTATAAACATTAATAAGCGCCATAGGAAAATCAGGGCAGCCTGGAGGATTTGGGGATGGTAACTGCTCCTGAGCAGGATACGGATGTGTTGCTCAGGAGTGGAGTTGGTCAGAAGCTGCTACCAGGCAACCTGGGACCTCAGGGGAACCTCCTGGGATGAGGGGCAGGATCTACCTTACCTCATCTCGTCTCGTCTCGTCTCGTCTCGTCTCATCTCGTCATCTCCTTCGAGAGGGAGAAGAGACTTGTGTGGGACTCCCCACCGCCGTCTGCTCTGAGCACAGACAGAACTGCCCCACGGGAAGCAGAGAGGGGCCACGTGCTCTTTTCCTCAGGGCTGCCAGAGAACCAAGTCTTGGCAAATGACTTCCACAGCAAAATGTGGTTAGAAGTTTTTCAGACTGGCTTTATCACATGCATAGCTACAAGAGAAACTGGGCCATCTCACTTAAACAAAAAAGGCCCCAGCCCCTGGCTTCGTGTTGGTGCTCTTTGGGTCAGGGCAAAGAGAAGTCGTGATGGTCATGAAAATGTCTGTGACAACAGAAGCTTCTCTGACTCAGCATGGCCTTTGTTCCCATACCTGCCTTTTTGTTGAAGCATGATTTGAGGACTCTGGGATAGGACTCAGGCTTGACTCAGCTAAGCTCTGGCTCTTGCCTGTAGTTTTCTCACCAGCTACTTTGCTGGTCCCTTATTGGTTCCAGATACCAAAGTAACAGGACAGGAAAAGGGACCACAGACTGGTGACCGTTTCAAATTACACAAAGTAATCAAACGAATCTCCTTTTATAATGCCAAGGATGAAAAAGTCATGATAAAGCAACAGTTACTTGAAAAGATTATGGATTAATTGTAAATTAGTATTAAGGGCACTCAGAAAGCCACAACCCATTTTGGTAGAAGAAAGTTCTAGTGATCACTTGCTATTTCATGGCTCACCTGCTAGCTCTACTAAATTGCCATTTTGAAGGCAGGTGGAATTTGAGAAGATGGCCTAGGCAGGGTTTGTAGGCATCCATCTCCTGTCAGTGCAAGCTCTGAAGTAGAAAAGGCAGCAGACAAGCATGTAACAGTCTCAGGGTTTTGAAGTCTACCTGTTATTTCTGTCTTAGAGAAGAAGGCTTCCCATGCTCGGTGGGAGCTCATCTAGCACATTAAAGGGCAGCACTGGCCTCCTTCAGAGGAAACGCTCTAACATTTTAGAAGGCTGGGAAGCAGAAGTTCAAGGTAAGCGATAAAGTTACTGCAGTTGAACATGTTATTTCCCATCACCTGAGGTAAGGCAGCTTGTTCTGAGCATGCTTCAACTGAAAGGTATTGTGCCTTGGTAGAAAACCTCTCCCCGGAGGTTCACCCACATCCTTCTGGCCTCACCTGTGCCGTCCTGCCCTCCCCATCCGCGCTCCTTTGGCACTGATGTGAGCCAGACCAGGGAGCCAAAATGGCAGAAAGAAAATCCCGTCTTCTGAAGGGCGACTTTTAAGTGACTCCCAGCAGCGCCGGAGGAGCCCCAGTGTCAGCGAGGAGGAGGAGGCGGAGGAGGAGGAGGAGGAGGAGGAGGAGGAAGGGTGGGAATGGGCGCTGGGCACAGCAGAGGGGGAGCGGGACTGCCTTTTCAGCTGCGCCGAGTCGTTAGACAGGCTTCGCTGTAATGTCACACCACACCTTGAGTTACACCACGCCACCGTTGGGTTTGGCTATGCGAGCCTGCGGGGTGGGTTACCGGCAGCTACCTGATGGGCGGTAACGTGGCCTTTTGCCACCGCTCCGTTTTATTGTCGTACTGTTGGCGCAATTGCCTTTTCATTCAAGGGTAGCATTACCTGCGGCCTTAAAGGAAGTGTTCCCATTGCCGGGTGAGTCCCATTAGCTGTAGGGGCAGACCTGAAGAGCTGAGACCTCTGTGTGCAGGCCAGCCTGCAGCTGGGCTCCTGTCCAACACAGTCAGGGATGCTGAACTAGAATTACAGAAATATATATAAAGCACATGCTTTGTAAGACTGGTCTCTTCTAACTTTAGACCTCTACAGGGTAGACAGCTACGCTGATGCAGCTGGCACGGCTCCCTTTGGAGTCAACTGGAGAGAAGCAGGCCCTTTCAGGATGCAGTTCATCCCTTTCTGGTGTAGATATACACATCTGAAGGTGATAAATACTTCTCTGAAATTTTAAAGGGGCTAAATTCTCCATAGGCAACTATTTTTAAATGAGAGAAGCGTGCCCTACGAGGGCCTGTTTCCTTCCAGCTGACACTAGAGGACCTTCAGTGGCTTGCTGGAGCACACACTCAGCCAGAGGAATCCCACCATTTCTCTCCCAGGACCTGAAGGATGAGGAAATGCGAGCAACATATTTCTCCATGTTTGCAGAATCATAAACACATTCTCATCGCAAAGCAATAACAAAAAAATTGCATCAGACTCGGAGGGAAAGGTAATGATGAAAGAAGGAACTGCATTCCATTCTCCAAAGGACAAAGAACAAAAAGCTTTTGAAAGAAGAAGAAAATTGCCACAAATTCAGCTTTGTTCTGGACTGACGCAGATATTTCTATGCAGTGTGATGCTGACCGCACAGCTGCCTCTTTGCAGCTAAGCCTTGACACCTGTAATGAAGTTTGGTTTGGTTTGTTTTGCCGTTAGCATCTTAAGATGTATTTTTTTATTTAGAAAAGTGCTATTTGGCTCCCTTTAAAGCCAAAGGTAGATGCTGCTCGATTTTTATTCTGAACATTAATCTACATTTAGGGCTGTGTAAACCCTCAAGGCGATAATTGTTCAGAAATAGCACTGTACTGTTCAGTGTGGAAGCCCAGGCTTCTGTTACAGTGTTTTGCCAGCTATAAGAAACTTCCAACACACCTACGTCTCCTGGAGGTATAAAGAGGCAAAGTATTCTTTGCTGCCAGAAGAAACCCCTTGTGCAGACGCAGTTACACTAGCCACATAGCCCTTCCATCGATAGCACTCATTTCCTCCAAGGGGCGGTGGTTCTGCTACAGCAGTGAGAAATGCAGGTTTGTCAATTTAGCAGAATCCGCAGTAGGAATGTTTTGTCAACAGAGTGCACAGGTCAGACTTTGGTACAGCTGCAGTACCAGAAGTGGTACCTATTGTGCTTGACCTTGATGTCTGTACGTTTTATTTCTTTCAGCAAAGGTTTTGACTGCTGATTTCGATTCATGCCTTCTGGGGCTCTTAGAGATGGGCTATTTAGCATATTAATGGCAATAAACTTTTCAGAGAGTTTTTTAAACAGTCAGACTTCATCACAGATTGCTAAACTTTCCTTGCATTATTTTATGAAATGGTACGCAATCTGTTCAAATTACATTTATTCTTAACATGTCTGAGGTGCTTAGGTAAGTGTAAAATACATGTTTAAGAACAAGTTCTTCTCCCTCCTTAAATTTGGGCTTCATCTACTGTTTTATTTGAATGAGGGGGCACAACCGCCATGGCATAATAACATTTATCTGGTTTTGTAAAAAAAACATGCACTCCTGTAACATTTCTGAAAGGAGGCAGGCATACTCTCTGACAGCTTCTTTCTCCTTAAGAAGAGTGCATATCCCCTTGTCTCTGCTTCTGCCTGGGACGAGAAAACATGCGAAATAATGTTGTCCTTTAAGCCAGGCTGCTAATACTTGATCTTGCAAGGGTTAACTGGTGTCATTGCAGTTTCACTTCCTCTCTGTCAGAGACAGAACCACACTGTCTGAAATAATTTGTTTATATTCCGTTCCTATTCCAGACGGACTTACAGAGCACATTAATATGACTGCTGCATCAAACACTCTTGCATTCCTTTGGCACAGAGCAATTGAAAACTAATTTTTTGAGAGGGTTTTGGGTTGGGGTTTTTTTGACCTCTTCTCTAAATGGAAGTGATCCTCAGAAAATTTTGCATTAGATAAGTAATTGGCCTGGATATAAGCCTTTGCCCTGTAGAAGCATTTTCAAGTGTTTGGAGCGGTAAACTGTGTCTCTAGAGATCAGTAATCCAGCAGACTGCTACGATTCTGTCGGTGGCAGGTGTGACAGATGCCTAAGTTTGGGTATGCATTTCAAGTGAGTAAGTGTAGGCTACTATTAAACAATCACTTTGGATAATGTAAAGGAAAATGCTTTTAAAGAAGTTTTAAGAGGTCTATATGCCTGTTGGATCATAGATAAGTGACTGCTAGAAGAAAAGCTGATTGACGGCTCTCAGCAGCAGCGTGTGAGACTATGCTATATAGATGCATTCTGTCTGAAGCACCTCAATGGGGACAATGTGGGGACAAGAGGGGAAATTGGGGAGGTACAAGGCTAATTCCAGACTGTGCCGTACGATGGTCGGCATTCGTGCTCAGGCTGTGCTCTCTACTCGGTTGCACAGGAAACGGCGACAAGATTGGTGACAAACTACAAGAACTTTTTTGAAATTATTATAAGGAACAGAAGCAGGACAGAAGAGTCAGGGGAAAGGTATGGGAAGGGAAAAGAGATGCTGGGGAAAAAGGAGCAGAAAGCAGAATTTCTTCTCCTAGACTAACCTTCCTCTCCTCCGTAGTCTTCTTTGGGCAGCCTAGTCTTGCTCTAGGGGCAGCTGTACAAGCTGTAATTTGACACAGGTCCTTTGCCTGACCCTTTTGTATTCCCTGCTACCTTATTTCCTCTACCCGAAATAAGCAGGAAACACGCCTGCAAGGACGATATATGTACGTAAATGGTGCAGATGATGATCCCGTGGAGCGAATGGCCTCACTTCTTGACTCTACCACCCCGCTCCTCTGCCACGGTAGGTCATTTCCATTTGCTGTTTCAATGCTGCTCGTCTCCCACAGCGTGAAGCGTCTTCCCTCTGCCTGCCTTGAAATGAAGTCAGGCACCTGCCCAGCCCAGGCTGGCAGGCTGCCGCTCAGGTTTTGCCAGCGGTGATTTAAAAGGAAGGTGGGCACTTTGTTGTGTGGCAGGACTGGAAAAGGCCCTTCAGCTAGAACAGAGGCATTGCAGTAAAAAGTTCTTGCAAGGGAGAAATACTTGAATGTTCTTAATTTCAAGGAAACTGTTGGTAATTTTTGTGGGTTGTTTGCCAAAGATTTATTATGCATGTGTATTCAAATAAAGGCCATGATATTTGCTTAGCAGCAGGAGAGCATTAGTGTGTGACAATGCTGTCTTGCATCCCTTCCCCAGGATCTGGCCAAAGCAACCTTTCCATGCACTGTACAAAAAAAAGTCCCCTGAGCTAACTTCTCTTAAAGATGACAACTCAAAATTCCCTTCTGTAGTTTCCTCTAATGCCGTTACTTATCTTCACACTCGTTTTCTTAACTCATTTGCTACAATCTGCATTTCACGCGCATCATCTCAGCCTCTGGGCAGTGCAGAGTTTACAGCCAGGTAGAAATGGAGACACCATCACGTGGCGTTAGCTCGGGTTCTCCACCCCAGGAACATGCCTCCAGTTGAGGCCGTGCTCAACGGGCAGACATTAAAACTAGTGAAGGAAGGGAAAATTCGCTTCATGCTGAATGGGGAGTAAATAATAAAGTCCATACCACGTGAAGATTCAAGGGATGAGAGAAGCCCTGAATGCCTATAGAGACCCTGTGGAGGAAAAAAAAGGCGACATGAAAGACTGATGATTGAGGCTTAGTATTTGAAAGACATATAAGCAAATCCTAGTTAAGTCTCTCTGCTAGGTGAATCACTGCCACCAGTATTAAAATGTCAAAAGATACTAATGTTCAAAATGATTGCTGAGATGGCAGTTCTTTTCTAAATCCCTGTTTTCAGTTGCTCCATATCTTACCTTTGGAAGTGAAATTTCTCCATTAGCCTTGACTTGGAAATGAAAAATCGGGGACTTTAGAAACTCAATTTTAAACAATGCTGCCCAGCATAAAATAGACTCTGTTGTTCTTCTGAAAAATGTGTGGCTGCCTGACATTTTCTAGCAAAGCTGCTGGCTTTATAATTTTTGGTCTTATGATTTTGACAGGTTGGGAAAAATGTGCAAGGAGAAATACTATACAGATATTAGGGCTTAGGAAAAATTACTCTGTGTTTGGCGAAAGTTGAATTTCATTTTTTATATTCAGAAAAAAGGAATTACTGGTGACACAGATACTCTTAAAGAGTTTTGAAACCATTCTTTCGGCTACAAATAATTATTTGATTTTATTAAAAGGGTTATTTGGAAGCATCATACAGCTCCTCTATAGGCATGGTAATACAAGTCTTGTATTCTTAGTGGGTGCTGCTCAGATGTGCCTGCTGCGAAGCCCCAAGCCCACCTAACCCGCCAGCTGGTGACCTGTGGCTGGGTTTGCAGCAGTAGAGCTGGGGAGAAAGCAAACGCTCGGGGCGTTGCGGAGACAAGACCACAGCCTGAGCAGAATTAATTGCAGGCCTTGTGGTGATCAGGGCTTCAGAGAATGCGCTCACCGTGGCCTGGATAAAACGGCTCCAAATGGAATTTTAAAAAATAAGGATTTTTAAGCTCCACACACGTTTGGATGGCGGAGAGGAGGCACCCTGGTTTTGTGCCTCTGCAGTGGAAATGGCTGCTGGTGAACGATGGCTCCATCGACTGAAATTTTTGCCTGGGAATGTAGTTATAGGTCAGTAACTGAGCTGCTCTTACCAGAAAAGCAGAACTTTTGTAACGGAGCAGGCATCCCACTTCTGGAGCAGGGGTTTTCTATCCGTGACCCGCAGGCTCGCTGAGCCCTTTAAGTCAAGGGTGAGCAATCA
Organism: Astur gentilis; assembly: GCF_929443795.1. Lineage (NCBI taxonomy): Eukaryota > Metazoa > Chordata > Aves > Accipitriformes > Accipitridae > Astur > Astur gentilis. The sequence continues at coordinate 11,923,787 of NC_064911.1, forward strand.
CTCCCTGCTCTGCTGAACCTGATTAAAGTGTTTCTAATTAACAGCTCGATAGTAACTGGGGGCCTGTGAGAGACTGTAAAGGCTGACAGCCGTCCACTTTTTTAAAGTCTTTAGGAATCACTGCTCTCACAGCAGAGGTGTGACTTTTAATTACATTTTAAATTAATCCCTTTTACAAACAGTTAAGGACACGCAGTTACGCAGCGGACCGGTTCTCCACCTATGCAGTAACCCCTCACTGGCACAGATTAATTTCGTTTCAGCAAAGTACTTAAGTACATGCTTAACTTTAACCACCTGAACTGTCCCACTGGAGCCACGGAGATGACTCATGAACTAAAGTTAGGCCCCTGCTTGCGTATCTTGCCGACTGTGGGCTTCTGCAGCATCTACTGCCAGATGTTTGGGAGAGGAAATGAAAGAAACTCTGTAGTGGACAGTTAAGGGAATAATTTACTAACAGAGGAAACTTTGTCTTGCTTCCAAATATCTGAAAAGTGATCTAATGTGATTGTACATATTTTGGTAGTCCAGACATAGGTTTAAACCATTTGTAGTCCAAGTCAGGTCTTGATCTTTTATGTTTATTCCCTTGGTTTCTTCTCTAATGCTCCAGTCTGCCTACATTGGGCTTTATCAACTTTGGGGTTTTGTCCTAATTTATGTATGCATTAATATTCTTCATGCGCTTACCGTCAAACACAAAATTGCTGGGTAAGAATGTATAATAGAAGACAGAAAAACGCTATGGTCAGTGGATGTAACCCTGCACTGTAGAAAGGCTAGAGTAAAAGATGGTGACGTTTCCAGTATACTCCTGCTTCTGCAATCCATACACTGGTTTTCTTTTCTTTTTTCCTTTCCAGCATACTCATCTTTCATTTGGCTTGTCTTACAAAAGCTCCTTACGGGAACACAGCACAATCTCTGCACAAATAGCATAGTGTTGGAATAGTGTTAACACGAGACTTCAGCCTGAAAATCTCACAACAATTTTCTATGCCATAAGCGGCACTCATTACAATAAGGTCTTTCATTCAGATTATACAACCCCGCACAATGCCCCACACTGGTCAGCTAATACAGCCAGAGCCCAGTTTTAAACGCAGCCCTTCCCACAAATCAACACACAGCCGGGACACCTCCGATGTATTCTCTAAAGGATGAACGATACAATTGTCACTTGCTAGAACCTCGTGCGTTTCGTAGAAGTGCTGTTTGTTTGTCTAGCTCTGAGTTACGTGGAGTTTTAGAGGAAAGTACTGCAGACTTGTGGCAGGCTGACACCATCTCGGAGAGAGCAAGTGAAAGATTTATTAGGGGAATCTCCTTCTCCTTGAACACAGCTTTCTCTGAGGGCTGACACTTCATGTCTTCCTGGTGCCACCTCCAAGGGCTTTAATTCCCCAAGTGATGGCAATAGAATAAAACTGGCTGTCTCCTGTCTTCGTCACCGGTGTGGACTTTGCCCAGAGCCTCCTGAAACCGCCCCGGACTGTTCATACGTAGGTAACCACCTCAGACCTTAACCGAGTTACTTCCACTGGGCCAACCTGTCTAAGCTGCTGTTCCATTTGCTGGCAATTTCTGCAGAAAGCTCAATCACTGACGTGGTCTAACGCTTACTTTAAAAGCAGGTTGCTCCAGCACAGGCCTGAGACAGGCTAGAAGGGGAAGCCTTGTCTTGCTAAGGGATTTTCTGCAGGGGAATGGAGGCCCGCAAGACAGCCCTTTCTGCGAGCACCAGCTTCATTTTGAAAAGCACTGGAGAAATAGTACACAAGAGGCCACACTCAAAATATAACCAACTGCTTTAAATTCCTTCTGTATGAGTTCTGCCTTTCCTTAACGTCTACGGGAACTCTGCCAGTAATTGCCCTTGTGCTACGGTTTCTCCCTTTATATTAGCGTCCAGCAAAGCCTGATCTCCACATTAACTCAGAAGATGGCACAGCACTGATTTCTAGTCTGAAACAGCAAAGGTATTGTGAGTGTGTACCTTATTCTTGACCTTACTTTCATCCTATATGAAAGCTACTTTTAGTTATGTCATATCCTACATGGCAGACTTCTCTTCCTTGCTAACACTAGGAGGGAGGCAAAGCCTTGTTGTTTCTCTGAAGTGCTAGAGTTACCATTAGTTTCCATCCAGAAAAGCCCTTCGTACCATTCATTCTGTCCAGAGAAAGATCATAGATAGCAGTGGATGAAACATTGACTGATATCTTAGAAAGTTCCTCCACTGCTGTTGGAGCAGAGGAGCCAGGAAGGGTATATAAATAGCTACAGTTCTTCAGTCCAACTAGGTAGCCATAATTGCCTAAAAAATCCTTAAGGTGTATCTTTTTTTGAATTGTCACTCAGCTTGCAGTCTACTTACATGCCCATATGATATGCACAGACACCATCAGTGTTGCTCCGTACTGAGTCTAGAATATAATTCAGAACAAAAATTAAATACTGAGCTGGGCAAGAGCATTCAAATCGGTCACATGCTGCTTTTCTCTACTGGAGAAGGAGGGTTTCTGCGGTAGGTAGTTCCTCTCTTTCATGGCTTTTGAGCAGGGCTTGAGCAAAGAGCCATCCCTCCGGGGAATTCTCGCTCCGGGCAGCTGCTGTCAGGGCTGGCAGCTCTTGCACAACAGCTTCTCGGTCTGGGCAAGCAGGGGGCTGTCGGTGGTACCGAGCTATCAGTCTGCTGGGAGCTTTGCAGTCTGGGCTTACGCTCCTAGGCAGGTGGATCAATGACACTAAGAACTTTATTAAAAAAAATAGACCCAGGCTCGTCAACATACGCCAGTATAGAATTGTTTCAGGGCACACGACCTTTCAATAGGTATTAGCTTGCATTTGGGACTGCCTTTGCTTCCAGTCTACTGAAGTTCCTACCTAACGTGCAGAGCCACCATCGGTGTTGCTTGTACTGGATCGTCAACCTCTCGCTCTGCTGTGAATGAGGACGAAGGAAAGGGAAAGGACACACAATCCCCTTGGCTCCCTGTGCAAAGAGGAGCTGCAGTCCGACTCCTGGCACTCCGGACCGGGTCTGTGGGTCCCCCCGACAGGGCTCTTGTCCACGAGGGTTTGCTGTGTATTGCAGCAGGGGACTTCTTACTCTGACCTGTCTCACTGCTTGGCAAGAGGCGAGAATGCCTTCATACAGAAAAAAACGCAGCTTTCTAAATAATGTTCTAGCTCCTATTCCGGACTGCATCCTAAACCTTGGTGGGGTTTGGGACCAGGGAGCTGCTGCCCCCGTACCGGGTCCCGATGCCAGCTGGGTCCTCGGCACTCAGGTCTTAAGGCACCTCCCTGGCCCTGGGAGGTCCTATGCCTGGACAGTAGGTGGTATCATTTCAGGGAGACCCCGCCTTTAGCTCAACTCAGCTGATGAGAAAAAACCAGCTTTGTCCCTCCAGGGAGTTTAACTAACATTTGCCTGCTGTGGTTTGACCGACAAACTGCAATGTTTCAGGCGGCCCCTCACCTGTAAGGAGGGCTGGAAGAGTGATGCAGGGAGTTTGGGCTGCAGTCAGCCCCTTCAGTGAGTGTGGTACGTGTCTTTTAAAAAGCAGAAGGTGATTCTGGATTTGGATGGCAAATACTTGACTTGCTGGTAGGCTTAACCACAATAGCATTCCAGCTCCAGGTTCTTTGCTGTAGGCATTGGATATATGTCCTTGCTACTATTTTCAGGCTCACTCTGTTGTTTTTTTTAATATTACTGTGTACGTTCACGGGTGAGTTGTTTCATACATATTTCTGAGAAAAAAAATGTCATTTTTATAAATGCATGGATGCCTATAACAAATTGAACTGGTATATTAAAAATAGCAACATCAAAAGAGCCCTTATCCAAGTAAAGAGACTACACTTCAAAATGGCTTTACTGAAAAAGTGTCTTGTAATGCTTATTTCAGTCTTGTAAACAATGCATCTTTTAAAATGTGGCTTGCAAAAATTACACACAATACTTTGGTTCAGGAATCTGCTGGCTGATTTTCTGAATCGCTGTTTTTAATATAGGGACTGTGGGCGTCTAAGAAGGGTTCTATATATAATTCTGAAGAGCCATCTCATTCAGTTGCTGCAACTTACTTTACCAGTTTCTCCTGATTCATTTTTTTCTGAATGCTGAGCATTTTAAAAGTACAGACTGAGCAAAATGCTCTATATAGATCATTATAGTTTGCAGCTCCGTGACTTCCCAAGAGGTTATTATATCTCAAGCACTGAGAAACAACTCTCACCGAGTAAGGAATTATTCCATTGTGCAGTATTATTCAAGCAATTAGAAATCATACTGTGTACAAAATACCGTATCTCCAGGTAGCAATTTCTGGTGTTGTATCATGCCTACTTAAGTGTGTAGCTACAGCAAAAGAAGTAACTATGTTAACAATACAACCATTTTTAAACCGATAGACTAACAGATTTAGAAAAACAACAATATACTGTAATTGCAATGCACCTTTCCATTGGCTTTAGACATCTCAATTCCCCATTCCAGAATCTCCTGGATTTTTAATTTCCCTGCCATTCACAAACTCTCCAACTGGTCAAGGAGACTGAGGTATATTTCTTTGAACCCCATCACAGCAATATTTTATTGCATGGAGAAGTCCGCAGGAAGCAAGAGGTAACATGCACTTTCCTTCCAAAGCACTCCTGTCTCCTTAACTCCTCCAAAATGCCCAAAACCCGGCCTTGCATTTTCCTTGGCTAGTACAACAGACTGCCATAAAACTAAGCAGAGCATTTCTAAATATTTCCTTCTGAAGACCTGTAGTCAGCCTTTTTCTTTAGAAAATTAGTTTGTATCAGCATATTAACTTGAAGCATCGTGTTAAACCCGGCTTTGCAAATTATATAGACTTGGGTTAAGAGGGTCAAAGCTTAACAATTACCCAACTCTTAGGGTGGATCTTCTTTATAGGCAGAAGCAGAAATAGACTAATTTCTTTTTAAAATCAGTTAGGATACTTTTATTGGTATTGGCTTCATTTGATAAGCTCCCAGGCACTTTACAGTGATATTAATGAAAAAAAAGTCTCACGACATGCCGGTGAGGTATGGAGGTGCAAAAACATGGTTCGTACCTATCTAAAATTCACATTTTGGTCAGTGCCAGATATGACCACAGAAAGGAGAGTTCCCATCTTGAATGATTCTGGGATGTGGCTGCTCAACTAGAAAATGTTTTTTCTAAAGAAGCAGGAAATCCATGATGTGTGCTAGTCCAGAGTTTGAAAACCAAGCTCGGCTCTGTGGAAGTGGGCACATCCACGCTCCAAACCATTTTAGGGCCCAGAGAGCAGCACGGTGTTAGACCCGTGTTTCCTCGCAGTATAGGAGTGAGGACATGACTCTGGTACTCATCCCTTCGTAACTGCTCAATATATCTGGCAGATAGCCCTCCACCGACGTCTGAGCTCAGGGCATCCCGCCCCGTGGCTGCCACGTCCCGCATCCCTGGGGAGGGCTCTTGGACCAGTCTGGCCCAGGAATCCCAAGGTTTTGGGAATCGGTGCAAGTCACTCTCTGGCACGGGGCCTCCTCGCTATAAAAGCATCCATGAAAGCCCCAGTGTTGGGGGGGGAAGGAAAGAGTGAGTGTGAGAGAGGCAGGAAAGCACAAACACTTCTATATGTAATGTCTACATTGCATAAGGCTTTCTGTTACCATGGCAATGAGCATGGTATAAATACCTAGACAGATCTCCCTTGTGGCAGTGCATTCTGCTGCTCCTATGCTGCAGGGCCAGCCTGCGTACAGACATTTTGATGGGCTGCTTCAAACCCTCTCTGGCAAAACTGCCAATGATTTTGTTCAGTCTCAAACCCACAGTCCAGCGGGCAAAAGTGCTCCTTCCACTTCATTCACTATAACTTACTTTCTGGCCCCTCCAAATAAGCAAATTAATTCTTTTTAAGCACAAAGATGGAGGACTACATCCTTATTAATTTGTATTCAGGCTAAATAATCAATAGGAAGAGCTACATTCTGGTTGCTTTAGTTATATTTGAAGTCAGACTCAGCACAAGCATTTTCAATAACAGTTTAGTGCAATCAAAACTACTAATGCTGTTGAATTCTGAGTTGTAAAGGAGTTTTAACAGATCCAGGTTAGCCAGTCACAGAGAAGCATAGCCTTAAGCTAAGTGCAATAATTAAAAAAAAAAAAAAAAAGTGCCTATGTTTCATAACACAGAAACCCTTCAATTGATTTTTCCAGGATGTGTGCAGTCTTGCATGAGATGCAGACAGAAATAGGTGGATTTTGTTTTAAAATATCAAGCATGATCCCACGTATAGAATCTAAACACCTTATTTTAAAAGGCTCGCTGCCTCCTTATTCATTTGGCAGGTATGGTAATGGCAGTGACCAGATTTGCCAGGACATCTCTTTTCCATTCACCCCCTGCTTTTTGAGTGTACAACTGAAAGAAGGAAAATGAAACAGCAGAAAGACATATATGTTCCCTTATATTACCTCTGTGCAGGAAGACAAACTACTTCAGATGGGGGGAAAAGCGTGTCTTCATTTTGGAATTAGGTTTGCTCTTACACCGAGATACCTATTCAAACTCAAATCCAAGCTAGGGCAAGAAAGTTGGTATTTTCCACGTAAATTAGCTGGGTAAGTTACGTACGGGAGTCTCATATAGGTTAACCCAACCTGTTGGGTGGAAAACACAATAAAAATGTCAAGCTGCCTGATTTTATCTTATGATAGTTAACAGAAGATCAAGACAAAATAGGAATGAGAGAAATGTGCCTTGAAAGAAATCCATACTAGGATGAATTTCTTCTTGTACTCTTCCAGTCCCTGGTAACGAGCGCGTAGTATGGAAACAGATGGGGCTGGGAGCGGGAGGAGAGTCACGGAGAAGCCAGGTGATGGCATGAAGGAAGCCTCCCTGCTACCAACACCGTGTCATTTCTGACAAGTTGAAATTTTCCAGAGCAGCACATATTCTCCCTTTAACTTCTGAGTGATACAGGGAAGAGGTCAGTACAGCCCAAATGTGAGGGAGTAGCAAAAAAAGCGAATGCCCCTCTTAGCCTAATTGGGATGGGTTTGCAGCTGGTATCGTGAAGAGTAATCCTTTAGTAATTCCAAATCCTTGGCCATCTTAAAATGAGTCTGAACTTCCTCCAGCAAAAATGTTGTTTCCTTCAACTCCTCACTTTTCATTTCTAAGGCAAACAATTAAAATTAACAAGGCAGAGCAAGAGATGACACCAAAGGAGTTTGGAAGAGGAAAATCTGCGTCAGCAGTGAGAGCTAGTCAAGATGTATGTTTATCACACTGAGTGTATTTGAGACAGAGTTCTAATAGAATTGTACTGTAGTCACATGCTAAAACTGAATAACAGCTTGTACAACTCTTCACACTAAATAATGTCCTGATCCTGCAGTACTTTAAAATTGAAAACTCATCCAAGAACTGAGAAACTGAATTGACCTTTCCTTGGACACAGGTGTGGTGATTCATGCAGTGACTGGAGGGGGAAGGGGACATTGCATGAGTCACTTCTGTTTGTTATATGACAAGCATCTTCTTCTAATTGATTGCTTAACCAACTTTCATTTCCATCTGCCACCTTTTGACCACGACAGAGCGCGTAATCCACAGTATGTGGCTTATACTTGCTTCTTAACAGTGAAATAGATTGTGGAGGCTATTCAGTGGACTCAAACAACTTGAAAAAGGAACAGAAAATACTTGCTTGCACTGCCTAAACACTTCTCAGCCGTTAGCTTGATTCTGAGCCGAGACCTACCATCTCAGCTGAAGCCAATGGAAATGCAGAAATGCATGAAAAAAATCGTTTCCTGGTCACCTGGTTCTTTCAGGCATTGACCACTTCTAATAACAAATATCCCACTCAGACCTATAGTCTATCTAGCCCAGCACCCCTTTCTCCAATAATGGCCAAACCTGGATGCCTAGAAACATTTAGAAGAGGGCAAGCATATTCCCCACAGTTCCCTATCTCTAGCAGTCTTGCCTGTTCTTATATTCCTGGGACAGATTTCCCGTACCATGAGGACATTCTTTTTACAGGGACAAGTACCTGCCTGCAAACTACAAGGACTAGAACTGCTCATCCCTAAGAGCTGAGGCTGGTGCTTTCATGAATGAAGTACGTACATGTATATGTACTGATAATGGCTCCATCGTTCCAGGTGGTGCCCATTAAATCTGGGCATAGTCCACCACCAGAATGAAACAAAGGTTTTTTTGCAAATTGGGATATGCCAATGGAAAAAAAAAACACCTTTAAAAACAATCTAAAAACCATCCTACACTTAAGCAAGTATTACAATTTTAAAAGTGTACATTTGGCGAATGATAAATCAAAAATACTAGGAATAAGCTGAAGGGGTTTTTTTAACATTTCCCTTCCACGTGAGCAGAATGTTAATTATGTCCCTGATGTGCCAATATCAGTTGTACACTGAAAGAATTTCTCTAACAAGCATTTTTTAACTTTTACCAGAACACATGCGCCAAAGTGAACACGCTGCTGAGGCAGGAACCCCGTCACTTCCCTAAGAGTGACAGTGTCACCGCTGTCTATCGGTGACACACTGTAAAAAGCCACATTCTTCCACAAAGCCGTCCCAGTAACTTTGGGAAGCTGCAGGCAGGATATCCTCTGACGTCACGTACTCTGATGTGCCAATATCAAGGGCATAAAACTCAGGATGTCCCAGATATGGTCCTGGGTTAGCTTGGAAGCCAGACAAAGTTACCCTTGGCAGGCTTTTGCATATCTATCAGAAACGGAACATAGAGCCCTCGAGTGTGTTAGAGACAGGTTTATAAACAGCAAGAAGGGGAAAGAAATGCCAGTCCGCCCTTTTCTTCATTCGATTTCAGGACTGTGAATTGGGCATGCCTTGCCACAGCCTTTTCAGTGAGTAAAGGCATTTTTTCCTCTGCTGTTATCACCAAGAGGCGATATCCATGTGACTGCTCTGCATTCAGCTGGCACCTTTGACAGTCTTGCCTGCACTCTGTCCACCAGCACTTGAAAGTGACCTGTAACCTCAGATTAAAGGGATGCCTCTAAAGCGCCTGTGCGTGCTGCTGCCCGACAGCTAGCTGCTCTATCGAGCCTTGCCTGGAGGAAGGTTGTAGTAGCCTAGGAGAGTACTCCTACAGGTGGATAAGCACATTCAGAAGAAGAGTTTGTGACGATTTGGGGGAAAAGCCAAGACACCCAGCAGAGAATCTGCAGCAAACTAGGACTATACCCGTGGGGATTAATAAGGGAATCATTTTGCCTAATGCCAGAGGAGATTTTAAAATGGACAGGGAAAGAAGAAATATTCTTGCAAGATACTAAAACCTAAAAAAAAAAATGGCAAGGATCCTTTTGCAACAGGATCCATAAAAATATACTCCATAATCCAGGGAAATTTGGTACAGTTCCGTGCTTACTGTGCTGTTACATCCCTTGATACTAACTATAAAGGCAGCAACGGATGCGCGCATATGAGTGAGTGTGACAGCACTTAGGAGGCCGAGAACGGAGCTTCTTTCTTTCTGATTGCCTTTTAATGAATGAAAATGAAAATTCAAAGCCTTGCCGCGTGATACTGATCTCCACATTTGGCATTTGGGATTGATTCTGCAGGGCTGCTGTGTGCGGATCCCCCTCCACACCTCTGCCGGAGCCGCGGGCACGGGGAGCGCAGCATCCAGCCCCAGGTGCTGCTCTGTTCCTGCTTCCTGGGGACATCGTCTCACGATAGCCAGGAGGAAAAACAAAACAAAAATCCAACCGGGCAGCTGAGGAATTGGCTTATAGAGTTAAAACGTGGAATAGGTTACAGCAGTGCCTGACTACCAAACTATCGCATTTGCTAAATATTTAAGCAGATAATGCAAATAATTGCAGCTAAAACCAATTCTTTCTGAGGAAAGAATATAGAGCGACAGGACAGGATACGGTTTGGCTTATGTTAGGCATATTAAATGAATCTTAGCTGGTGTTGATAAGTCTGTCAATCCACGAGAGGGGGAAAAAATGCCTTAAAGGAAATAAGCGTAGCAGGAAAAAGAAAATCTGTATTCAGGATGGTGCTCTGGGTACCGGATTGCAGCACTGATGGAGAGAGTGGAGGTGAAAGGGAGAAGCGCATACTATTCCATATTGCTGTCCTGATTATCAGGCAATGTGGTTGAGGCAGTGTGAATTATTTAACTTCAAATAGGTGTGTAAATAACAAGTAAATGTTATCTCTGATCCTTTTAAGCTTTCTTAATAGTTTTTTTTTAGATTCAAGAATTGAGAAACATACGAGGAAGCTGACAATGATATACCTGGAAAAGAGTACAGTGCAGCTACCTTTGTTGTTTCTCAGGGATGCCATATTCAACACGGTGAATGAAGACAATCCTTACCCAAAGGAGCGGAGGGCACTGACAGGGTGGTGGACTAACTCCAGTTCTTTTGTTCTAGCTGAATAAGGTAGCATTTTTAAAAGCATCCAAGTACAGTTCTGGTTGAGAAGTCATATATCTGGGCTAGCTCCATGTGGTGCCAGATTTAATAACCCCTGCTGAGAGGCAGGGCTGTGTTTGCAGGACTGTGCAGGCTTCTGGGCTGGAGCTGGATAGTAAGCCTTATTTTCAGAGTTACTAAGCACCACACAAAAATAAATATTTAGACATCTACACATACAAATGCACACTTGATAGGTTTATAAAAGTGCTTATGTAGTTAGGTGCCTGCTCTTAAATCAGTGTGAACCTTAAGCAATGAAATCTTCTAGAAATCCCACTAAGCATGGTGTTTGGTCTTCCACCTAAAATAGTCTGTAAGATCCGGCCCGCTGACTGTCAGTGAGGCCTTACATACTTGTATGGCTCAGTTCTCTCTGAAAACAGGATGGAGGGTTCCGTGTCATGTAAATACTTTTATATTTCTGTTGTTTTCAACCACCTGAAAAAGAGAGCAGATCAAAGATAACACCCATAATCTCTTAACAGGGCAGCATTTTTACTGCTGCCTGTATCAGCCTATGGCCAAGACTCACTTCTTCTTCCATTGCTTCAAGAGCTTATGCTGTGAGGATGAAGAGAAGATGTCCAAGGCAAGGAAAGATACAGAAAGGTAGTGGCACATCCAGGGCAGCAAGGAACACAGCTCCTGCGTCAGTACCGGCCACAGCCCAGGCTCAAAACGACTTGGTAGGGCTGGCCATGCTGCTGCACAGCCCTGGCACAAAGCGAGCTCGTGCAGTATGCCAGTGATGTTGACCCATCGGGTCCTACAGCAAGCAGTGTTTTCCGCAGGAATGGAGGGCAATGTCCTTTGACCTGGCAGGGACGTTCACAAGTCGTTCTGGAGGCTCACGGATTCACGATAATGAGGTTTCTGGTGCAACTGCCCAAATTCTCCTTTTAATTCTCGCCTCCTTCTTCCTGTGTTAACTTAGGTAACCTTGGGCTTAGACACAGATCTGCAACAAACTCTAGACTCAGTCACTGGACTGGCTGTCAATAACAGTCAGATGACGGCCTGGCCTACTTTATATGTTAACAGCATCTCGCAGCTGAATAAAGGGTTGATTAAGAGCAATCACTGTAGAGCAATCTCTAGAGACTGTTCTACCTGTGACTGATAGGCAGACCGTGCCCCTTTCTTACTATCTGAGGGATTTGCACTTGACCAGAGTTATAAGTGTATTTATGAATTCCAGGCTTTATTATTGTAATTCCCTATTCCTGCACATACAATTGCCAAGTTTAAAGTGAAAATCGATTCAGAACATCACATCTTCTCAAAGGCAGAGCCTGCAACCAACAATACCTCATCTTTTATATCCTATTCTCTCCTCTGCTGCTACCCTGAATACTGCAAAAAATTGAAAAGTCCTATTTTCCCTTCCAGTGCTCTCGAGGGGAGTGGATAATCTACCCAATGGCTGGCTGCACAGCGTGTCATTTGGATCTCCCACAACAGCTCCAATGGACAACTGCAAAGAGTCAGTTTGTGTCAGGGCAACAACTGGATCTTTTAGAAGTGAACAGGAACAAGCTACACTTGTTTTGAAGGGAAATTCAAGACAATTTCTTCAGCTCTAGCCCTACTATTTACCATTTGTGAGGGATGCCTCGGCTCCTATGAAGAGTTCTATAGAGCCACATACTTAGAAAAGGCAAGAGGAAATTGTACTCATACAAAATACACAGATTTGGACACACATCTCCAAGCATTCTTTAAAAAGCTGCTCAGTCTACCAAGTACAATAATACAATCTTATACTCTGGAAATATCATACAAATGTTTGAACTACTTCCGAAAAAAAAGAGAGGACTGCTGCAGTGTCAGGATTACTAAGTACCTACTGCAAATGCCACTGATAATTAAACCACTTTTCCCCCCCCCTATATTTATCCATTTAATAACCACCAATGTCTTTCTGCAACCGGTTGAATTCTAGCTGTATATGGCCCATCCTGAAGGGAAGAGCTGCCAGCACGCATGGCTCTACAACACGGCGCAATGAGCACATTTCATCTCTAGGACAAGATGTGGCAAATCTCAAGGGAGCATTGCACCCCTCCTGCACTGCAAGTTCACCTCATGCTCTCGTACAGAAAATGTCCCAGGGTTCGGTGGCATGGCAAGGCGCCAGTGGCTCAGCTATTTAACATAATGGCTAGTGTCTTCCACGGAGAAAAGGTTGTACCTGAGAGGATACAACCAATATCAACTCTGAAATTACACTTCCAGCCTTGCTCTTGCAAGAAGGAAGTTTCTCCTGTGTTGCATTATCGGAAAGCCAGCAACTCAGTTGCACGGGCCCCTGAGGGCCCATTGATTATTTTAAAAGGCTCCATGAAAGGTAATTATGAAAAGATTCGTTACAGCAGAAATCCTCAGGGATCTGCAAACTTTAAAAAAAAGGCTGAAAATCACAGGTTTAGGCTGCTGCTGCCTTCCTCCTTCCTTGAAGCCTCTACTGGCAAGGTAAGGAAATGCTTTCAATTATCTCCAAAAATGACAGATGAAGGCACCTTGCACAATCAGGTACTTAATGTCCTTACCCTCCCTGGGGCTCTGCCGCTGACAGCAAATGAACCGATAGCTCCTGCTGCTCCCACCAGCCTGGTTCTCTGTGTTATCCACCTACACACACTCACACATTCGTTCTCTCCCTCATAATTTATTCATTCAATTTATTTATTTATGTAGGTCATTTTCAGTAGTAGTTTTACAAATAATGGCAGAAGTTAAAAGAGCAAGAGAGAAACAAAGTTAGGAAGAGAGCTGGTGGCACGCTGGGAACGGCAGGGGAAACTCTACTCTACTGAAAACAAGATGTACACGAGAGGATCGTTCCCGATTTTCTCTTCAGGCAGAGCCTGAGCAAATTCCAAGTGACATCAGCTTCACCAACCTTTGCTCGACACCGACTTCACACAGCCGATTCACCTGGTGCTCATGCTCTGCTCTCTGGACTTACACGGTCTTTCTGATTGTACTTGAGACCTTTTAGAGCTCTCCGAAGACTACTTCTGCATTTAGAGACCATTATTTTGGTTTTCCAGGCATTTACTCATTAACCGTGTTTTAAAGCTTTAATCCACAGGGGTCTTCGCAGTAATGAACAGGCATATTTACATTGCCAAACCTACGCGTCTAAATTAGATCACTTCCCCTTATTTCCTTTTTAGCCACCCTTCTGAAGAAACTCCCTTTTCTACATTGACTCCCCAGAAACTCTAAGGAAATTACCTTTCTAAAGACACAACCAGACAAGGTGAGATCAGCGTGCTTTTTCCTGTGTCTTTCCTCTCCCTTCCACTAATTCCACCTCTACGTTGCTCACCCATGCTTCCTTACAGGACTTGTGACACTCACCTGACCCCTCGCTGAGCTGATTCAGCTCACTGAACTGGCAGAAAATAAATCCAGAGAAGTAAAAAAGGGACAGTTTTCTGATGGGTTAATGAGCTGGATCAGTGCAGTGAACATGAAAGTCAGCCTAAGGGTGAGTCAGGATCACGTAGGAGGGAGTGTGAAGAGCAAGGAGGATTGACCCTTTTCACAGCAGAAAGTGATCAGAAGAGCTCAGTTTGTCTCCACTAACGGTATCCCTAGTTGGGAATATAATATAGATGCCTGGAAATAGAGGGAATTTATCCTCACTGTTCTAGCTATGCAGTAATGAATTTATATTTCAATTTCTTTCCCTTCTATGCTCAGCTGGCAAGTTCTACCACAATTCATAGCACGAGTGTATTATAGAGACCCACTTCAAGCACAGCATCTCTATACCTCTAGGAAAATCTGTCTCTCAGGATGTTACAGCAAATATGTGAAATATTGAAAACCATTAAGAGTCAACTATGACCTGCCCTGTTATGGAATCTAGTGGAGGAGCGCAGAAACAGAGCCAAGAGCAGCACCGTTGTCAAACTGTGAAAGTGATTCCTCTCTGAAATGAAACCTTGCCTGCTCTATCTTTTGATATCTTCAGACCAAGACCGCACACTTTCTTCAAGATACACTATGTCAAAGACAAGGTATACTTCACTGAACATGTTACGCTCAGTAACAGGGTTAGTTCAGTGAAACTGAATGGTCTGTGATATAGAGGAGGTCAAAGGAGATAATCTTATACTCCATAAATCTGTAAAGTACAGATTACACAAAGCAAGAAAAAAAAAAAAGAGACTAAAGCAAGACTTTGGGGGCAATGAGCATAACCAATTCCTATTGTTCTTCCAAAACAAAGAGGACTTCTCCCTATGCCCTTCATCTTGGATTAGTGGTTTCTCCCTGCTGATACCACCATCCTTCCTTACCTAAGAGGAAGACAGCTCCCTCTCTTTTGGTCTGTGGACATGAGCACCAAACCAGCAATTACGGAAATTGCAGGTCCTCTCTGTTTAGAAGACTAATTTCTGAATGTATATGTGGCATCTCGGCATCCTCCTAGCAATGTACTGGAAATGCTTTTGTCATTTCTGTTTCTCCCATGACAGTAAGAAATTATGTGCTCTGTCCCAGCCTGTCATGCTCAGTCTGTGACAGAAGCCCACGCAGAGCGCACAGTGCAAAGGGTGCAAGATTACATGCTAAGCAGAGACCTTTGAGTCCCTCAAAATGTAATCTCTATTCTGATTACAAAAATTGTGGAAGATACTTTATTTCAGCAAGGCTCTTAGCCTCTCTTCATGGGTTAAGCAGAAATACATTCATTTCCTATCTTCACTATAACTTTTTACACTCAGAATGCACGCAGAAAAATACACTCTGAACTACAGATATTAAAGCAGTAAGTGCCTGCCCTAGCAATAGGTTCAATAAAAAGCACCTTTTAGTAAGAGTCCCTAAACCAGAGTTCCTCCAGTGGCCTAATCGGTATCCTAGTTAGCTCTTACTCCCACTAGTCATGACAAGTTACGGATCATATTTCTCCTGCCTCAATTTAAAAGCAGTCCGGCTTCCTCTGGCTTCCCACAGTTTATTCATTTCTCTAACTTTCTCCCTGTTTCCTATGACTAACATATTTTTTTTTCTGAGTCAAAATTTGTCACAAGTTTCTACCCATGGTCCAGGACTACTGTAAATAGTGAGTCTGGTTCTGTAGCAAGCTGGTTTCCTGTTGTAGCATGATACATATTAAGGCAAACCACATCTGTTCAGAGATGAACCCATTTTAAGAACAGTTATTTGTGGGTTGTAGAAGATTATCAGCCGTTGCGAGAAGGGGCTCAGATGACTCCTTAAAAAATTAGGAGAGTAGGGAAGGCCTTTTGACATATTGAGTCACTGGAGTCAGATGGGAGAAATACCATTTGTAGGTTTCTCTGCTTAGGGTAGTTAATCACTTCAAGATAGTTTGAGAGTTTTGCGTTTGAAAATGAAACAGCACTCTGAAAGGAGAGACTAAACAGCTATTGAATGAAATTGTTCTGGGCTAAAAGACAGGCTTTCTGACTTTGGGGGGGAGGATCGGATGACAGCCCCCATCTTCACTGCTCTTTGCTACTTGTCCTGCACTTTCTGAAAATTGTGATTTATTGTGATTTCTCTCTTATCATAGGAGAGAATAATGGCCTTGGTCAGGTTCAGCCCTCCCTGCTGCTATCTACTGTGTACACAGACACACACCTCCACTACCCGTGTTAGTGCATGTGCACAGGAGCTGTATTCACATCGGCTTCTTTGGGCATCAAGATTAGATGCAGTTCAGGGCATGTGAAGAGTCTAAATTCACACATACTCAGGCACCCACGTAAAATACTTGCAACTGATAAACACTTGCTGTGTCATTCACTTGTCCTTTTGCCTCCCTCTCCAAGAGGTGGGTATACAATTTACCAGCACAGTGAAGTCCTAGAAACAATTTCCTCATGTAATGTAACGTTACAAAGCAGTGATATAATACAAACACAAGTTGTGAATCTCTTTAACAACAAACTTTGGGGTAGAATGGAGAGCTCGAGATGAGGGCTCAGACTCAGCACTCTCTGGGGAAGTTTTCATTGTTTTCTTGTCACATTTTAGACTGATAAATACCTCTTACGCATAGAGATTTGTTGCTCTTTTCTGACTGTTAACTGCAATTAAGCTAAAACTTCTGTGCGTAGAGAAATGGATCTGACCAGCTTATTCTGGAACAGCAGATATTCTGCACTGGAGGACCATGTGGTCCTCCAAGGTTTTTTTCACCTTTTAGAAACAGATTAAGCTGAACTGCAAAAGGACCCTCTTGGTATGGAATGAAAGGATCTATGCAGGGAAAGGTGCAGAATAATCAGGTTTTAAGTACATATGTTCACTGATTTCCCAGCAGCTTCCCATGTATATAAACCCATTCCTAGAAATACTAGTTTTCTTTTTACCTACATACTAGCAAGCCGAAGGAAGAGGAATTGCTTTTGGTTTGCATTCCTTGTTTTCCTCCAGAAAATGTTCAGTGGGACACTACCATCCCTTGTTCTAAATTCTTACCTCTTGCTGTACTGGTATTTTATGTACTGTATCTCTGACTAGTGTCCTACAAGACACTAAAGAGAGAAAGAGGGGGGGTTTGTGTATGTCTCTGTAAGTAAGCACATTATACATTTGGGAAAAAAATCATCCAGAAGACCTCTAAGTTTCTCTCTGCTTCAGAGCAGCCTTAACACAAACTACCTGATAAGTCCAGTTTGTGCGCTTGTGCAGAGAACAGGTTTCCAAAGGCCTGTTCAGAGCGCCCTGATTAGATAATACATAACAGAGAGAAACCAGGGTTTAGAGGACTTTGTTTTCATTTGCAGGTCATTAGAGGCAGCCCAAAGCTAACTTAAGCCTCCTGGCTGGGAGATACTGGATCAAGATAAAACCAGGCGCAGACAAAATAGGACTGTTTACGCTTGATACAGCCATACCCTGAGTTTCCATGTGATCAAAAAATAATAAGCCACCAAAGCAAGAGGCACCGTCTTCAGAAGCCTCAAACCCCATCCATTCAAATTGCTGCAATCCAGTACTTGCAGGGCTACTGGCACTGCAAAACTGATGAAGGGAGGTAGCCCTCTGGCAAAGCGCATTAAATCTATGAAGGTGACTTTACCCTCCTACAGTTTCAGATTGCAAGAGGTTCAACTAGACCGGACCCTCCTCCCATTGCAGAGGATCAGATGGGGCAAGTGCTGAAGGCAGGCCTTTACCAATTCCACCTAGACTGCGACAAAGGGCACCGTTTAGCCAAATTAAGACGGCCACATTAGGGGGAGGAGAAGGAAGAGTGTGCATGTTTAACTAATTCAATTTCTAAATTAATTTAGTTAAATCAGTATAACTTTTGTGTGTGAGCAAGGCTTATTGTCAGAAAGCTAATTCTAAATTAAACGAGAAATACAGCAGTGTCATCCATTACAAAGGAAACATGGGCTGAAAGTACTGCTGAATTGCATGATGGATCTAAAAATACCAGAATGCAAGGATTAACTACAAGTGAGTTAATAAGGTGTTATACTGCATTCTGAAGGCTGCTTAAAATTAGCTGTGGATGTGCTTTTGCTTGTCCTAAATACACTGCAGAAAGACACCTTTTTTTTTTTTTCCCATCTCTTTCAGTCTTTCTTTGAGCTGTCATTCTCTGAAAAGTCTGGCTCTGTAGGCACTAGAGGGAGAGAGATAGCTTTGCTGTTCCTCTTCTTTCCAACCATGCTCTCAAGCCTGAAGGAACCGATTTTAGTAAGTGACGTACAAAGGTGAAGCTCAGTCATTTCCCCGTATGATTTATTCAGTGTGTGCTACGGTGCCATTGTACAGTGCTGTACTTTGTTGAAAAGGCATTTTCACAAGAAATGCCCATTTTCAGGACCAGATCATTCTCTAAAAAAACCAAACAAACAAAAGACAGCTTTCCTGGCTGAACCTCAACTTAAAATAAAACGTTGCTAGGATTTACTGAGACTCTACTATGTCTTCTGCATTCTACAGCTGCGCAGAAAGGTAATTTTTAGCGCTTTGCAGACTCACACAGCACTGCAACAAGCCACAGATGTCAATTATTACTTCTGCAGTCTGTGGGTCTGGGAACCTTCTTCTAAGCTAAAACGTAAGTTGCACGAACTGTGGGCTATATGCAGATCTCAGGATGTGGTCTGTACCCCACAGAAATCTCTAAACAACTGCTCAGCCAGGTGCTGCCTGACTCCACACAAAGCGCTGCATATCCCTCTGGCGCAACAGGCTGTATTTAGCTAGGTGTAAGAAGTTTGTGCTTCCACGAGAACTAGGATCCTTGCACAGAGGCAATTTCACCCTCAACCTACATTGTCTGACCTTCCAAAACTGGCACTGGCCAGAATTGCTGCCCATGTGCATTCCCCTATGGCATCTGAGAGCAATCTGCTTCTCTTGCCCATAAGCAAAATATCCTATAAACCACCAAAGGACCAGTATTCCTGCATTGCTACAGATGTAACATTCTGCCTTTTCACTGTACTTTTCTTTCAGTTTTAATGGACTAATCACGGGAGCTCACGAAGTCAACCAACTTTGCAGTCACACAGCTAAACATGTCATCAACTCTTCAGTCCCCGAAGCCAAACCTTTTGTCAAAACTGACATCTCGGAGCTTTGTGACATAGGTAGAGTTCAGATAAGTTTCTCCTAACTGCTACAAAAAGCGCTAGTTTATCCTTTCTGAGAAAAAAAAAATAAATTATCCCATTCTAGAAGCTGCACAAGAACGAAACTTCACTTGGATAGCATCTTACCCCAGAAACTTCCTTCACATCCAAAGTCCGGCTGGAGAATGGCAGCTCAGGCATAATTCTCTATGTCCTTACTTCTGAGAGTGAGGGTCAGCATTTAAACATTATCTGACCACAGCTGCAGATCTAAAAAGCGTTTGCAATTAAGCATGTTCTGGTAGCCACCCTTGTCTTTAGAAAAGCGTGAGAGTTTGCACTGTCTGAATGTATTAGCCAGCAGCAGTTAAATACAATCGAGCTGTCTACTTCTAAGTTTAGGACAGAATACTTCACAGCTGCAGTCCTTCTCCCACTGGGTATGACTAATCAGATCTACTTCCCTGATATTCTCTCCATCTCTTTAGGTGTTTGTACAGATAAACCCTTTCGGCCAAAAGTACTTTTATGTTGAAGTAAGTGCTCACTTTGTTTTTTTCCAGCATACGTGTATTTTTTCAAATTCTGTGAGTAACACTCAGGGACTGTTAGACAGGGAGAAGTCACAGGTTATGGGTGGTATTGTCAAGTTGTGCAAGTCAATGATTGAACAGTGCAATTCATCACTTCACTGCCATGCGCTAGATCAGGGGTTCTTTCTCCTTTGTTAGCTTTTCAAAGATATGGGGTCCAGAAAGGATGTTACTGTTTTGCTCCTATTTCAGAATTACTCATGAACAACGCGGGTTTTTACCCACAGAAAAAAAAAATGCAGCTTGTATGGTTGAAATAGTAAAGTGGGTTGTATTTAACTTAATTACAATGATAATGAAAATACACTCTCTTGAGGATAGCAAGGCCTTTAGCTAGCTTTAGTTCCAGTCCGACAAAGACAAACCAATTTAAAATTTACAGTGGATATCAACATTGCTAGTAAAGAAGCCCAAAAAGAAGCTCAGGCTAATATGGCTATGTTCAGCATTTAAAAAATAACCTATTTTCCATTATTATAAGAAAGGGGACTTTTGTAAATTCAAATAAAATCAAAGATTCCATTTTATGACTTGGAGAATGTTTCTTTTCTTAAGTTGTTCACAACGTATAATTAGAACTGTAGTGTACTTTACTACATGCTGCACAAGAGATTATCTGTCTCACAGTGGTACACTGTTTCACAAGCCAAGAGTGACTGACAGAGAACTCTCAATCTGTTACTATATGTTTTCTACCATTCAAAAAATAGTTGCCAAACTTAATCCTATGAACAAAGCAGATAAAAAAAAGGCATAACTTATAATTTTAAAACTTAAAGGTTAGTGGTTTTTTTAAATTGGTTCCCTTTGTAGCCCTTTTAATAAACAGAAAACAAGCAGAGCACTTACTTGTGCAGTAACCAGCCACAAACCCCCTTCCTCTAACACACACACATACACTTTTGCAAAGAAGGCTCTACTGTAGGTACAATAGCACTGTACAATTCACAAACCAGTGATTTGTGTCATGAAGTACTGAACTGTCAACAAATAATGTAATCACTAATAAAGATATAGGACATAAAATCATTTGTGATTAAAAGGTCATGGATATTTCTCAATTGGACTTTTATCGTAACATCCTAAAAAAGTCTTATGTTCATGCAAGTGCTACAATGGAAAAGTCTAAATATTTTTTGGCTATTGGTATGCTTTTGATGTATAGTGATGCATGATATCTCATTAGAATTTAAATACATACCTTAACTTTTATTAAATACAAGGTTGAAGCTTTGTAAGGTCATAATATGCAGCACTGCAATAACTGATATTATGTGTGGGAACTCTCCAACACAATATCTAATTCTCTGATGTCTTCTGAAAAGCATGAAAGAGGTCAAACTCTTATTACTCATAATTTACATAGGCATTTGGCTATAACATTGCTAAATGTCGCAACACTTTATAAATCAAGTGATTAACAAGAAATCTTTGCATTATATTTGTGTGCCATTATTTTTTATTATTAAAAGAATGCTTAAATGTCAAGTCCAGGAGGTGCCTATGTGATTAAAGAGTTCTCTGATAAAAAAACTGACAGAGAAATGGAATGACCAAGCTCTAAAACACACAAACACAGGATAGCTAGGAGGCTGTCTTGCAGAGTGCGATACTGTCTGCCTCCCTCCCACTGAACATTTGTCCCACAGCTCCAAAGAACAGTAAATGTTTAACTTCTCTGGAAATAGAAAGTCGTCTGCTGTCCTTCCCGTTAGCTCTATAACACTGTTACTCCAGGGCTAAATATCAACAGCTTTTGATCGATCAACAAATCCCTATCAGAAGTTAGGCTTCTAGGCTCCCCATTATGGTAACAAAGAGGAGCCAATTTAAAATATTTGGCTGCATGCTTGGATAAATATTCATGTACAGAGGGGTACAATCACTACTGTAGCTATTTCACAAGTGGGCAAGCTGAGACATGGAGAAGAAATGGCTTGCCTGGAGTCACAAAGTATATTAACAACAATGTTGGAAGGAGAAGATGATGTTCTGATTTCTCAGCGCCGTCTGCACTGGAAAGATTTGGCAGTACTCCTGGGCTGGGAATGCCCAAGCCTTTCTTGAGCACAAACATCCTTTAAGCCAGACTAAGCAGTGCATTACAACAGCAGTACAGTCCTAACGTAGCAGACTACCATGCTGCTCGTGCAACATGACAGACATCTATCACACAGCAGAGTACACGATGCACAATAGCAGGAGCTGGGCAGGCTGACATCTGGAGACAGGCTGCAATGGTGGGCAGCCCCCCGCGAGGGCATCATTCCCCTGCATGCCTACCAGATCCTCCTGCCAGGCACTTCCCTGGTGGCTCTAAGACCTTGCCCGTGCTCCATGACAAGATGAGCCAGGCAGAGCCAGTCATCAAGTTAAATGTATGGGCCAGCCATGCCACACACATCAGGTCGCTCAGCTGGACAGGAGTCCCAGTGCCACACTGCATGTGTGTGTAAGGTATTGCCGGTGCACAAGAAAGCCTGAGGCAAGAGCCAACTGCACACATGAAAATTACCAGGCCACTCTTCCCACTACTACTAGAAAATTTGTCATTGGCTTTAAATGGCAGAAGATTGAAACCTGCTGAATTAAGAGAATGAACACAAATGAAAATACAGTAGAAATCTGTTTTTAAGTAGCCTGAAAAACACATATGAACACAGCCATCCTTCTCTACCTGACAAATGGGCACTGCCTACCTCTTAGCAAAGAGCCAACAGGAAAGTGCAACAGTAGTCTCAAGATTATTGAAATGTCAGTCCTTTTAAACAGTGCTCAATGGCAGATTCAGAAGTTTTGACAAAATGTCATAACCCCGGTAACTAGGCAGTATAGAAACAGATCAACTATAGTTGATCAACTATAAATGGAAAAATAAAACACACCTATCAAATAAAATCAGTTTATATTTTATGCTGAATTATCCTCTTACCCTCGCAAACTGCAAAATTCTGTAACTCAAAATGAACCTCCCAGAGCATATAATTTAGTGACACACACTACTTTTGTACTACTGTACAAAAGAATACAATTTGGATTAGGTTTCAGCACTGTTCATTGCTTCTGCTTGACTATGCTCATGAAATGCACCACTGTATTGTGCCTGGAATTTGTTTTGTTATTTTGAGAATTGTGCCTGGGGAGTACTATTTACCTTGAAGTATTAACTCAAGACACTCTGTTATCTACATACAACAATTTTGCATATATAATGACTGCAGTCCACAATCAGATACACCGTTTTCCATCCATGCACTTAAATATTAAGAAATGGAGGATCTATAAGATTGCAGGAACCAACAGCCTCAATCAGAACTGAAGCTTCATCGTCCTTTTTTATAACTTAAAAAATCCAACTTTGTTTGTCACCCTTTGGGAGAATGATACATTATACAGGGGTTATCTATAGTCTACCTAGCAACCGTGCAAGTCATCAGGTCCATATGAAAGCAGTGCTTCTCTCCCTGAGAAGTCCTGTTACTCTTTCCAGCAAACCCACTGCCCGAGCTTTCTCCCTACAGTAGTTTTGCCTTTGCTGCCACAATAGACTTCTGAAACCTATTTCCAGTTCCTGCAAGCTGGGGTTTTGAGTTTAGACACAATGCTCATCCTTCTTAGAAGCGCTTGTATCAAAGAGTGGTAGCACTGCCAACCTCAGAGAGGCAACAAGAAGCAGCAAACGTATGTATGTTTTCACATGAGTATTATGTAGGCCAGTCACCTGATTTTTGAACTCCTAATATTCTCATCTTACTGTTAAAACAACTAACCTTGCCAAGCCTCCCAACAGCATGACCGTTGTGTGCACACAAGCGTAACCCTTGAGCTTCTGAAATTTCTCTGCGGCTGCTCCTCCTTTCTTTGAAAACAGTATCAAGAGCTTCTTTCCTACACAGCCATGTGAGAGGAGAGCTCAGCATGATCTCTGCCACAGCTCTGATTAACCTCTCCTCTCCGAGAAGAGTGGAGAAAGGCAGCCAAGCTGAGGATATCTCCCCTCCCCAGCCAAGGCCGAAAAATTCACCAAGACCAGAGCTTCTCCAAGCAAAAACAACTCTAACGGGGCCAAAGTCAAATTGCATCACAACCATTTCCCACCTGCCTTTTCATCAACAAAGCCTGAGCCTGTGCCACTGAAATCAATGGTAATTTTATTATGGACTAAATTGGAAAGGAAGAAGGGAAAAGAACAATAAAAAAGCCTGTATTTCTAAGTTATAGTTCTCACAGATAGGCTAATTGCATTCCTGTTTATGTAAGTCACTATTTTCTTCAACAGTGCGACTAGCTGGCCATAAAATGAGTATATTGCATGTATTCATGCATGTAGAGGGGAAAAAAAAAGATTTTCATACATTTGGAAAACCCATCTTTGCAATGGGGAGGCAAGAACTTGCAATATATTAAGCAAATAACTTGTTTCTATCACAATATGATCCAGGCAGCATTTGTCATTCTATCCTTTATAGATTAATTTTTATAAAGAGCACAAAGTAGGTATTTCTTTCACCTGTATTGAAAAAAAACCTCCATTAACAAAACAAAAGGCAAAACTTAGGTCTAAACACATTTTTGTGATTCTAGGAGTAAAACATTCCTAATCAATCATCAGCATCCACCCCTGGCTGGAAGGCTCACAGGTTCATCTCACTGCCACTGAAGCAGCCTGCAAAACTGTGGGCTAGCACGGCTGAGAACTGCACCAATCCTGCCCCTTCCTACCCAGATGGGTGAGACGCTGTACCCCACCACAGGTAATGTCTCTTCTCTCCTTAGAGCTGAAGCATCAGCTGGCAGCCTGTACAGCAACGCAAGAATGGCATGCCAGCATGGAGTTAACAGTCCACCTTGCTCAATACAGTTTTATGCTCCTCCACAGAGGCTACCGGAGGGCTTGCCTGCCAGCGAAGCTGCGCTGCTCATCAGTTGGCAATCAGCTCATAACCTGGAGCAAAAGAAACATGCTCCACGCAGAAATAGAACCAATTATTCTTGTTGCTGGTGTAGATGCCTTTTTTATTATTACTAAACTGTTGATTACCCACTTCTCAGGTTGAAAAATGTTTATTTTTTACTTTCCCCTTAGAGAGGAGAAGAGATTTTTCAAAAGTCTACATTTAATGCAAAACAAGCAGGACCTTTTCTTCTTTTACTAAACTTTGACAAGTTTGGATATTGTCTACAATGTGCCTATTTCAGTGATTTCTTTGTAATCAAATGGCAAGAATTTGTGATTTTACACTTGAGTGGATCATGGTACAAAACACTCAGGATTTATACTGTTCCTTTCCTTACACCATCCACTTTGGTAACCAGCACACACACACAAAAAAATCCATCTTCAGTTGTTTACAGACCTTCCCTCTCCCCCTCTCCCTTCGGAAGCGTCAGTTAAGCTGGAAGACAGAAATATGCAAAAGCTGCCACAGTTTTATCACCAGACCCCACCGAACACTCTGCTGCTCGCTGCTCCTTTTCCGAGCTTTATCAGTGACTTTAAAGGAGGACGTATAGCTATAGCTACCTCTAGTCTCCACTACCCGGCATCGCTTTGCACCCGTCGCAAATGCTTCACATATCCCAAGTCATTAGAAAGGGATTAGCCAACCCAGCGCCTAACACCGACCGTTGTTTCCCTGACAGCCTAAAGAACCCCATCAAAGGCTCTTTGAGACGCTAAGTCTGTAATCTGGTTCTCCTTCACTCCGTATTTCATGAAGGCGGCCAGATACAACGGGAGAGCCGTCCCCGTTCGGGGGGAACCCCCATGATCTTTTACAGACGTTTCAATCGGCCGCCGCCGGGAAGCCCTTCAGGGAAGGCAGCCGGCCTCAGCCCTTGTCCCGAGAGCTCGTTCCCGGGCACGGCGCCATTTCCTCCCCCCCACGACGAGGCGGCCAGGCTCGACCCCTCCAGCCTCCCTGTCATCAAACCGGCGCACGACGCGCTATAAGCCGGACTCCCAAGCACCGGCCACCTTTCTCCGCCCCGCCCGGGGCCTCAGGAGAGGTGAAGTGTGCCGGGCCGGGCGACTCGCCAGCCCGCCGCCCTTCCCGCCCGCCGGCCCTGAGGCGATGCCCCGCCCCGCCCCGCCCCGCCCCGCCCCAACGGCTCAGCGGCCGGCGCGCGCCCCCCGCCGTCGCCGCCGCCACCTGCCGGCCCCGCCCACTCCTGCGCGGTCCCGTCTCCCCCCACTCCCCCCCCCCGCCCCTCCGCCCCCGCCCCGTTCCGAGTTAGAGTTTCCCGGAAAGGTTCTCTTTCCGGTCCGCCACAGCTGTTCACTTCCGGTTCCGTGCCCCCAACATGGCGGCGGCCCCTGCGCCAAGCGGGATCTGAGCGCTGCGGAGCTCCCCTCGGTGCCGTCTGCCCGTCCCAGCGCCGGGGCCCGCTCCCGCCCTCCCCGCTCCCTCTGTGCGGGGCGAGTCGGGACGGGTGCGGGTGCCGTCGGGAGCGCCGGTCGCCCCGGGCTACCGAGCGGTTCCTGCCCGGGGTTGAGGCGCTGCCGCCGCCGCCATGGCGCCGGTGCAGCTGGAGAGCAACCAGCTGGTGCCGGCTGGCGGGGGCCCGGCGTCAGCCCCGGCCCCGCCGGCCCCCGGGGCCGTGACAGCCGCCGCCAGCCCCGGCTACCGGCTCAGCACCCTCATCGACTTCCTCCTGCACCGGACCTACGCCGAGCTCACCGTGCTAGCCGACCTGTGAGTGCCCCAAATTCTCCCCCGGCCCGGCTGCCAGGGCCAGCAGTGCCGCCTCCCAGTATCCCGGGAGGATGAGGAGGGCTCGCCAGGGATGTTGTCCCGCACCCCGGCCGGGGCTGGGGTGGGGGGAGGCGGTTGTTCCTTACCCTTGTCCCCCTCCCCAGGGAAGTGCCCCGTGCCCGCAGGTCTGTCTCTGCAGCGGGCTGTGTTCAGGGGCCTAGCGAAAGTGGCCAGGTGGTCAGTCCTAAAGAGAGAAAATGATTGTGAAGGAGCGCAGAGCAACTGAATGCAGGTCGTCTGGTTAAATGCTTAAGTTTGCCCACAAGTTACTGTCAAAACACCCAACTGTAGTGTTTGTACTGATGTCAACCTACATGAAGCTGAAACATGTGAAACTGAGAGATTTTCAGGTGCTGCACCTCCTTGAGTTACCTGTGTACGTCTTAAAATACCATTTGATTATTTGGGGGAAATAAGTTATGTACATTTACTTTATGATTTGCTGGGCTGATGATGTTGTGTTTGAAGTGGCAAAACAAAGGAATGTTTTGGGGCCAAGAAAAACTTTCCTGAAAGCATTTGGACTCTGAATAAACCTGTTTTCCTTTTACTTTGTTTAACCTTAGAGGTTCTTGTGGGGAACCTGTATGTTTTAAGAAGTGACATACAGAACAAACAGAAAAAAATAGGTATAGTTCTTGCAAAATACCGTATCTGGTAAGTATGCAAACAGGGTTTTGCTTGACTTGGGGTTAAGAGTGTTCAAACTCTGGAAGGGATGAGGAGTTTTAGAATTTTAGTTTGCCTTGCAAGAACTTTCAAAATGTGAGTCAAGAAGTCTTTCCTGTATGTTTGTGGTATGTGTAGGCAGTAGTTGATACTGTATGTGTTCTTGTAGGAGCATGTGCCTGTGATGTCTTTTATTCTTGTTTTAAGGTGTAGAACAGGTCCTTTTGACTTAAGTACATAACTAGGATACAAGATAACATGGGTGCTGTGAACAACACATGGGGAATGCTTTGGGCACTTGGTGAATCAAAGTAGTTTATAAGCTATGCGATGTCCTCTCCAAAAGCGAAGCGAGCTAGATTTTTCCACTGTATTTCCCCACAAAGCATGGGTTTGGCTAGTAGAAAGCCCAGCTGGAAAGTATTCTCCTCCTTCCCTCCAACAAAATGATTTCTCATTCTTTTACCAGCACCAGCCTAGTCCTAGAATAAAAAAATAACTGTTGAAATGAGATACCTGTGATACCCATAGAACACTACAGAAATACAGTCTCCTCTCTGCAGTAGTATCTGTCACATAGGTTGTTGATAAAGTTCTGGGGTATGGCATTTCTCCACTTTTAGTTAAATTAAAAAGGGAAGAGAAACTCATTTCAGGCAAGTCAGGAAACAGCCAATTTTAACACCTGCTGCAGATGTTCTAGGATTGCTACTATGAATTAATTAACTCTAGTCATGGATGCTGAGTGAGAGTCATCAATTAGAAAGCACAGGCAGTGATACTATGTGGCTCCCTAGATTAGCAGAAATCTTGGGATTTCAGCACACTTTATCAAGCTTTTAAAATTAATTTGACCAGTTCCAGCTTACCTGGTACAGAGTAGTGGCAGGTGCCCTGTGGTGCTATTACACACCTTGACTAGGCTCTTTTCTAGAGCTGTCAAGCTACTTCCTTTATCAAACATGAAATTTCATTGTATTCAGGAAACATTTACAATCGTAGAAATTTTAAAATGCTCTTTATAGGTATGTAGAGGTTCTTCTTGTACTTAGTTGAAGGTTACTAAAAAAACTTCTAGTAGTCTGAAACGTAATAGAACAGTATATAATAAGCATTTCTTTTTTTTTTCCTCCTTTTCGTTTTTAATATAGGTTACCAAGAAAGACTGATATGGAAAGGTGAGTTACAATAAGACAATCTGTAATGCATGATAAATATAGAGCTTTGTTTAGGATGTTAAGATTAATATGGAACTGTTTAAGTGAAATATTTTTCTCCTAATTTTAGATTTTATACAAGAAAATAAGACTTGTCTATCTTGCTGTCACATAGTTTCAAGATTTTTCTCAGCATCAGTGGCAATATTAGTTTTTGTTGGCTTTCGGTTTTGTTGTTGTTTGGGCTCTTTTGTTGCACTGTTCTGTAACATACTGTTGCTGTTACAGTAGGTGAACTCTGTTAAGGGCATTTTTTTTTTTCATGAATCTTGAAACAATAAAGTGACAGTAAAGCTGATGTGAAAGGGAACTGGAGAACCTAAACAGAGTTCTAGTTAGTGTGATAAAGAAACTTTTTGTTCAGAAGAAGTAGTTCAACAATGAAAACAAGGTAAAAACCTCTTTTCTTTTGCTTTTTTCCATGTTACCTGATCTTTCTTATGAGCACTGTTTTCTGCTTCTGTTCTATGCGGTTTTGAAGTGTGAAGATTATTAGACAGCACATGTAAGAGAACAGAATAGGCCTCTCTCCTCCCCACCCCGCTCCAACCCCACCCCCCAAGATGAAAGAATTTGATTTACTTTTTTGTTTCTTTGAATAAATTTTATGGAAGTTGCAGGAAATTGTTTCCTTTATTTGCGTTGATATGCTAATTGACCTAATTTTCTTTGGAGACATATAGCTATGATATTCCTAAGAATATTAATAAAGAATTCTGTGTACAAGAGTGATCACCAACTCAGTTATCTCAAATCTTCCAAAACTCTCATAACATGTTGTGGAATTTATCCCATTTTCAGGGAATCATAACCTGAGATGATTCCTTGTACCCCTTTTCCTTATGCATAATCTTTTACAAAGAGAAACAATCTGGGTTTTATTGTTTTTTTGGCTGTGGGTTGTTGTTTGGGTTTTTTTTATTATCACTCTACTTGCTGAGGAAATTGCATTCAATATGGGTCCAGAGCTCCCTCATACGGGGGAGCGGGGCTTCTCCCATCTAGATGTTTAGCATTTCTTGGTAAAGCTGGAATCTACTCTGTGGGCCACACAGGTCTGGGGCGAGAACTTCAGTCCCAATGGATTACAGATAAAAGAAAGTAAGACAGCCTTCAATGTTTACAAAGAATGTTCTGTAGTTGAAATTGTCTTGAAATTAAATGTTCACATCCTTGTTAGCTTTGACTTACAACTGTTCTTGTTGAAGTGGCTTTCCAGCTCTTGGAGGGAATCTGTAAGGAATGTAGTTTAATTATCCAGATTATTCTATTTTTCCTAACTTTGAGAGCTGCAACAGCAGCAGTAGTTGGGCTTCAAGCTCTGTTTCTTGAAGCTAGCCTGGTGACATGGCATACATACTTTGGTGAAGTTGTGATGGTATTATCCTCTAATAAAGTTCACATAAAATCTAAGTTCAATTACTACAGTACCTAGCTAAAAGATGCAGTGATAAGAAAAAGTGATAGAAAGTTATGCATTGTAGTATAGTGTGGCTTTTCTTTGTAAAGGGTCATTTATTAGTTATCAATGACAGGAATAAATAACTTCTGCAGCAAGAAAGAAGTGGTTTAGTACTGTGGTGTAAAATTAATAGTGCTGAGTTCTGAAGGAGATACAGTTTCTGAAGGAAATTCAGGGGCTTGCTTCTTGATAATGGAGACCTTTTTTTGCTCACTATTATTTATCTTTTCCTTTTTATCCTCCAATAAAGTGTAATATGTGGGAAACTTTTATCTGAATGCAGTAACAGCTGTATAAGATTTAACTGGAACTTGGATTATAATGACTTTGCGAGGCCCTGTCTTTTGTTGTGGGGAACAGTTCCTGCTGAGAAGTATTTAAAAGAGAAGTATTGTCAAAATACTTCCAAGAACTATATAAACATACTGTTTTCCTAAAAACAGGCAGTTTTCTTACTGGTTTTGCAGTGGTTCCTGAACAAGACTGTTACTTCTCAAACTTGCAGCAAAGACTCTATCACCTACACAAGATTTAAAAAATCAAAACATTCAGAACTGTTGTAAAAACATGTTATTCATGACTTCAACAGTGCAATTACACACCTAATTTTTGTGGAATGTTTAGTTCCATTCTTTTCTAATGACCAAATTACCATTATTTCACTCCTTTCATCAACACTGATAATAATTTTCATTGCAACAGTACTTTGGAGATACCTAGTCCAACGCTCTGCTTGAAGTAAAAGACAGTTACTTTCAGGTTACTCAGGGTCATACCCAGTTAAGTTTTAAATATCTTCAAGGATGGAAATCCTGCAACCTTTTTAGGCAACCTGCTTCAGTCTTTGACCGCCTCACTGTGTGTTTCTTTAGAGTTTTCCTAGTGTCTAACTAGTTTTTCACTGTTTTAATTTGTGGCTGTTGTCCCTCAGTGTTTTGCACTTTTGAGAAGTCTCGTTCCGTCTTCTCTGTAACACCCCTTTAGATACTTAAATGTGGCAGTAGGATCTCACCATAGCCTTCTCATCTTAAGCAGAAGCAAACACAGCTTCCTCAGCCTCTCCTTGTACGTCATGTGTTCCAGCCGCTAACCCACTTCTGTACAGCAGTATCTTTCTTGGCTAGGGAGTATAAAACTGGATGTAGTGCTTCAGAAGTAGTCTCACAAATGCCGACTAATCCCATTCCTTGACCTAGGCTGCACTGCTGCTACTATGGCCTGTCATTGTTGCAACGGCACATTGCTGATGCCTGTTCACCTGTCCACCAGCACCCTCAGGTCCACTTCTGCAGAGCTGCTGCCCAGCTGCTACTTAGTACCCAGCCTGTGCTGTTACATGAGACTGGTTCCAGATGCAGGACTTTGCATGTGGTTTTGCTGAACTTCATGAGGTTCCTGTCATCCAGTTCCTCCAGCCAGCTGAGGTTGTTCTGTTTGATCCCACCAGCTTGGCATCACCTGTGAACTTCCAAAGAGTGCATTCCTTCACATCATGCGGGTTGTTGATGGAGGTTGATTTTTTTATATTTTTTTTTTTGTGCAGCCCAGCATAAGGTCCTGTATCTATAATGTAGGAATGCAGCAAAACTGAAAGACTTTGGGTTCTTGGTAGAGAAGTAGATGGATGTGAATTCCCAACACAGTTGTCATTCAGGGGTGATTCTGGAAGCAAGATTCTGTCAAGTAGATGTCTTCTGTAACTTCATACATGTGGTATTAATGAAATGGTTACTTGGAATACTCTGTCTAGTTTTATCAATAATTTTCATTATTAAATTGCTCTGCTTTTTTGTGTTGGTTTTTTTTTGGGGGGTGGGGTGGGGTGTCTACCTTTGATTTCTGGTCACGGAACATCAGTTTGAATTTTTCTTGCTATCATGCTGTTCTCGCCCCAGGAGTTTGATTGACATAACTACTAGATTTTAGCAACTTCTATATGGAGTTTGTCTGAGAGATTACTGGCTTTCTAAAGTCTCACCGTAGACATCTTTCAAATCCCATGAAGTTTTTCTGAATCTTTCAAAATTCTCAACATCTTGTTCTCATAGTGTGGCTACTATTAGGGCAGTATGTACATATAGCAGCTTGTCCACCACTTGAAATCTTAATATCAGGCTGAATGCCATTCTAAAACATATGCTCTAGAACACAGAGAAGTTATTGGCTTAATGCCCAAGCTCTTGGTTGA
Source organism: Astur gentilis (assembly GCF_929443795.1). Classification (NCBI taxonomy): domain Eukaryota; kingdom Metazoa; phylum Chordata; class Aves; order Accipitriformes; family Accipitridae; genus Astur; species Astur gentilis. The sequence goes on from NC_064911.1 coordinate 11,955,777, forward strand.
GGTTTGTAGAATGTAATGCAAGAAACTGGACCAGATGGTATTAGTTGTGCTTCTGGCCTAAACGTTCATCTGCTACAAGCAGATTATGCTTTACTTATTGCACAAAGAGTTAACCTCATTACACCAACACTTTCAGCAGAAACAGGCTCTTATCTATATTATGAGTATGTGTTTTAGAGATTAGGATCAGAAGGAGGTGCAACTTCTGTTTGCTAGAGGCCAATATCTGTTGCGCTGATGAGTGTTCTTTTTGTCCAAATGCTTTTGTTACTTGTGGTTTAACCCCAGCCAGCAGCTAAGCACCACGCAGCCACTCACTCACTTCCCCCCCACCCAGTGGGATGGGGGAGAGAATCAGAAGGAAAAAGGTAGAACTTGTGGGTTGAGACAGGAACAGTGTAATAGAACAGAAAGGAAGAAACTAATAATGACAATAATAACAATAATAAAATGGCATTAATAATAAAAGAGTTGGAATATACAAAACAAGTGATGCACAGTTAGTTCCCGAGCAGCGGTCCGCCACCCCCTGGCCAACTGCCCCCGGTTTTATTGTTCAGCATGATGTCACACGGTCTGGAATACCCCTTTGGCCAGTTTGGGTCAGCTGCGCTGGCTGTGTCCCCTCCCAACTTCTTGTGCCCCTCCAGCCTTCTCGCTCGCAGGGCAGTATGAGAAGCTGAAAAATCCTTGACTTAGTATAACCACTGCTTAGCAACAACTGAAAACATCAGTGTGTTATCAATATTATTCTTGTACTAAATCCAAAACACAGCACTATACCAGCTACTAGGAAGAAAATTAACTCTATCCCAGCCAAAACCAGGACATTACTTTAGAAAACCATATCAGGAAAACATCTTGGGTTTGGGTTGGTTTTTGGGGTTTTTTTTCAAAGTAACTAGAAAACCATAGTGAAGTTAGTGAATTGAACATGTGGAAAGGGAGGAAAACTTTCATGAACAGTAGATTAAATGGTATTTCAGAGTATATGATATTAGAGATCTACATTGTAGATCTGCATGTCTTGTCTAATGCATCTACAATGTAGGTCTGTAATGAAGTGGGAAAATCTGGGTATGCCCCTATTGCATTCTCTTTTAAGAAAAATAACTTTAAAGACATGGAAACATACACTGCCTCATCTTGACTATCTCATACAAATCATGGTGGGAGGAATATTGACTATCAGTAGTTTCTCCTTATCCCAATTTCTTTGCAAGGCAGGAATGGAGAGGAAAGCAAAAGGGTGGGAGCTTTTTGTGGTCTTCCCCACCACCATCCCATTTCCTGGCAAAATGGTGGTATATTGTAACATGCTGTGTAAAGGAGACTTAAATTTGTTTAGTATCCAATTTTATTTTTTTTTTAAATTTTTTTTTAAGTGAATGTCAGTGTAATGTTACTGCTGGTTCCTGTAACCCTTAGGTACATTGTCTTGTCTGCTTTCAACTTAATCATAAGCCCCGGGGAAATCCTGTAAAAGGTATAAAAATAGTTCAGTTGAGTTCACTATGGAATTGTTTTTCTTAAAATCAGTGATTAATTCATGTGAGTATGCTTTTTTTGCTTCCCCAGACAGTCTTGGTTGGTTAGAATCCATGTAAGGTGTTAGCATTTAGGTATTCAGAACAGTGAGCTGCTTTTTCCCCATATTCTAATCAAACAGTACAGCTTTTTTTTATTGGCACAGAGTTAAATTGCAGCTTTATTATGTATCTCAGCACTGGCTTAATGTGCATTTGTTTTTTTCCAGAAAAATAGAAATAGTGCAGTTTGCAAGTCGCACTCGTCAACTGTTTGTTCGTTTGTTAGCCTTAGTCAAATGGGCTAATAATGCTGGAAAGGTGGAAAAATGTGCGGTAAGTTAGCAACAGAGTTTGGTATGAAATAACCTCTTAAGTGATATGGGATTTTGGTTCACCCTAACTTCTCCTTATTATAGAAGTTTAAAAAAACAAAAGCCTATTTTATAGGCCAACGAATATTAAATTATAACCACTTTCTTCCTATTTAGAAGTTTTATAATTTTGGTTTTTAATAGTTCATGTTCCCCAAAACTCATCAGTGGCAAAAAATGAAAGGCTTGTCTGCACATAGTTTCAGAGTGGTTTGGGTTTAGGCTATAGGACAGGGAAGATGGTGATCTCAGTGTGTTAGTTCTTACTATCACTTTAGTCCTGCTCTTGGTTAAATAAGAATAAAGTCCAGAATGTTGCAAAAAATAAGCCCGGAGTGATTACAAGCAAGTATGGTTGCATTCCAGTAGCAATCATCAGATAAAGAGCTGTGAGGCTTTACAGACCCTCCACAGCATCAGAAATGGCGTGCAGATTTAAAGTGTCCTTGCACACGAATGTAAGAAATGGCCAGAATATTAATTCTTCCTTTGTTTTATAGATGTGATTGCTTGAATTGGAAGTGACAGATAAAAATAATCTCTGGCATGTACTAGATGAACTGAATATAAAGGGGCATTGATTTGTGCATTTTTTGGACACACACCTTTTTTTTTTTCCCCTCCTTTCTTCCCCTGCCCCCCCCCCCCCCCCGCCTTGTCCTCTGCAGATGATATCAAGTTTTTTAGATCAGCAAGCCATTCTGTTTGTGGACACTGCTGATCGTCTGGCATCGCTAGCTAGAGATGCTTTGGTTCATGCTCGTCTACCTAGTTTTGCTATCCCGTATGCTATTGATGTTCTGACAACTGGATCATACCCACGTCTGCCTACCTGCATTAGGGTAAATAATGCTACCATATGTCGGGGCTGGGCTGGGGGGAAGGTAATCCCCTGTACAGTATCAAATGCATGTTAATTAAACTAACTGTCTATGTGCAAATGGAACTGTCATTTAGTACAGGCCTAGTGCCAAGTCTCTGTAGTGTCAGTTTCTCTTGCAGAGCACTTCCTATTTGGACAAGTTATGTTTTCCCAGTAAAACATTCTCTCCATTTAAACTAGTTCACCTCTAGGATGAGTATAGTAGCAACTCTTCTTCTTTGGTTCTTTAAGTATTTGCACATGTTAAGCCACCATCCTAGAAAAATGAAGTGTGAAAAGGAGATACTGACATCTCTTGTTCTTAGAGGTTTTGCCTGTATTTGGAAATTTACTGAAATACTTAACAGCTCTCTGTTAAAATGCAGAATAACAGGATTTTGTGAAGTAATATAAACAGTAGTACCTGTGACTTAGATCTATAGCTACAGATAAGGATTGGCTTTCAAATCTTAGTATTTAAAAAACAAGTTTAGCCTCATGTAAGGCCCTGAATTTATTTAATTGATCCATGTTGAGCAGTATTATTCAGTGGTCAGTCTTGGGTAAAATGTAATCAACTAGATAACAAATCTGAGTGTAAGATACAAAACTTTGCTCGTGTGTAATGGCCTGTAGTATTTATATCTTGAGACTTCTAGTCTGGTTAGTTTTCACCACCACTACTGTCAATGTATTATACATGTTTGAGACATATAGACTTGTTTGTGTTTATTTTAACAGGATAAAATAATCCCTCCTGACCCAATAACAAAAAGTGAGAAGCAAACCACACTTCATCAGCTAAACCAGATTCTTCGACATCGACTAGTGACTACAGATCTCCCTCCACAGCTGGCAAATCTTACAGTTGGTGAGAACTGGAATTACTTTTTGAAGAATACATTATTGCATGCTGATATAAAATTGTTGCTTTAGTGCTAAATCAAAGCTAAAAGGTAGCTTAAGTGAGACCATTAGGCACACATGCTTCATCTGTGAAGAATGGGATCCTGTCTCTGTATGACATCAAAATACATGTTTTCCGCTTTTGAAAAATGAGGACACTGATAATATTGCTGAAATATTATTTACTTTCGAGAAGAAATTCTATGTAGGTAATGGCAAAGGGTTGTAGACACGGTCTTGCTCTTTCAGCAAATGTGTTATGAAGGAGTCTTAGGCCTAATAATGTAACTGCTTTATCTGAAGTTAATTTTAAAATGCAGTTTAATTAAACTGTTAGGTCTTTCTGTAGAAACTCTTTGACCTTTAGCTTAAACAAGTCACTCTAATGTTGCTTTTTTAATTTGTTTTGGTATTCATCTTCATGCACAGAATTTGTTCTGATTTATGCATGCCTTTAGTTCTGTGGCTCACTGCAGTGCCAGATCTCTCAGTCTGTTTTCACATCTCTGTTTTCATTTAGCCCAAGTAGTGGTCAATATTAAGATGACCTTTTTTAGAGGATGGATGGCTATAAACTGGTCTAGGTTATTGCAGAATCGCAGAGAATAGGGCTGGAATGGACCTAGTCCATGCTTTTAACTAAGACAAGGTTAGCCATGTGTAAACCATACCCCACAGACCTAGACTGAAGATGTTTCTGAAAAATCTTAGGTTTTCACTGGTCCCTATGTGAACACTTGCAACGTCCGTATTAGAGCTATTTTTGTCTAACGGAAGTGTAGATGGATATATGTCTGAGCTCTTCAGATTTTTCAGTTAACTAAACATTTCAGTGACTATTAGTTTCTGGTTTGGGGTTTGTTATACTTGTCCTTGGTTTGTTTTAAGAGCATGTCTGAGATGCTTTTGAAAACAAAACTTTTTGAGTTAAAATGGTTGAAATTTCTATAGGAGTGTTTCTATATGTCTATAATTGTAAAGGTATATGGCATATTTTGTTAAGGGATTGAGAAGAAAGTTGACCCTCAGGTTGTAGTAAGGACTTGTACTGAACTGTTTGCTCTGCCACCCACTCTCTTTATGACCTTGCTTACATAGTTTTGACAGTCTTTGTTCCCAGTTCTTGGAATTGATAGCAGTGTTCACAAAGGTGTGAGGATATATATGTCAATCAGATAAATAGTGTACGTAATCTTTGCTTTCGTGCATATATATATAAATTATGCAAAAGATTATCTTCCTCACGTGAAAATGGAGTTACAATATTTTAATGTTAAATAAATGGTTTGCAGTGAGATGTGTTTCCAGGGCTAGATTTCAGCCTGGACTGAGATCATATTCTGAACATCTTTTGAATATTGCTTAAAGTATCCATTGTTGATATAGTAAAGAATTGGAAAAATTAAGCCAGACTATTTGGTTGTGTAACTTGTCAGGCTGGTAGTCAGCTCTTTGTTACTTTGTATTATAGTAGCAAAAGTGTTAACAAGTTATAGTGACTGAAGTACTGCTGTTTAGGTCAGTTTGGTACATCTGTCCATGCTGTGAAGTCTTCAGAGTCGCATGGAAACATATGCAACAGAGCAGAAACCATAGGGTAGTAATCCATTGTGAGTGCCCGTAGCTACTACACTGATATTTTGAGGCATCTTAGGAGACTGAGTGAAATAAAGCATTTTTTTCTTCCTTAGCCAATGGCCGTGTGAAGTTCCGAGTTGAGGGTGAGTTTGAGGCCACATTGACAGTGATGGGTGATGATCCTGACATCCCCTGGCGCCTTCTCAAACTGGAAATTTTGGTTGAAGACAAGGAAACTGGTGGTAAAAAACAAAACAAAACAAAAAAACCCCAAACCTTTACACTTTCTTTTTAACATGATGTTCATCTCTGATGCTATATAAGTCTTGTTTATACTGGGTCTTTTGCATATCACAACTTAAGATAATGAAGCTGTATATACCTGTCCTGTTTTCACCTTGCTCTGTATGGTTTTAATACCTTAACAATGGTAGACTGTGACAGTGTAGTAGACTGTAATTTCCAGAGTAAACCAAGGATTTTGTTATTTTGTTGGAAATTCTTGTATGGAAATTGCTCAGTAGAGTTGTATCTTTTTTCTTTTTAATTTATTTAATTATTTTAAATACCTAGTTTCCTGATATAATGTGATTTATTTTTAATTCATGAAAGATGGTCGAGCCTTGGTTCACAGCATGCAGATCAACTTCATCCACCAGTTGGTCCAGTCACGGCTGTTTGCTGATGAAAAGCCACTTCAGGACATGTACAGCTGTCTGCGTATCCTTCTAAAAGTTGCTTCTGAATAAGCTGTTTAATGTAGCCTTGCTTGTCCTAGTAGCTGGAGGTCAAGAAAAATGGATTCCATATTAAGCTAGGGGGAAATGTCTGGACATGGAGTAAAAACAATGGCCTTGGAAACAGTTATTCTCAGGTGCCAGCATGTAAAATTCGATCTTACACAGTTAATTAGCAAAGGTAAAGGTGAGGTACTCAAGACAGCAGGTTGTGTGTTAAGTCAGTGCAGCAGCAGCTGGCTACATGTGCTAGTTTTGGAGATAGAATACAGTGCTGACTTGGAAAGTATGGTAGCTGATAATTCTTGCTACCAAGAGCTGCAGTAAGGTGATGATGGTGTGTTAACTGTATTGTACCTGTGTGAATAATAAAATGAGATATAGCATATGCAGGAAGTAGTGCAGTGATTTTCTATGTGCAAAGAACAAATTGCTTGACAATGTGAAATGGCTTTCAGTGAAACAGTTTCTGCAGAAACAAACAGAATCATGTTATTTTAGGGTAACCATGGGAGATGAGGTTAGTGGTAACTACAGGGTGAATTGAATTTCTTTGTTAGTAATCTTTTCCCTAAAAGATGATCAGAGTTAAAAATCTATAAAACAAAGTTGTTGTGACACTCTTGTCTGACACCCTACGCTAGATAAGAGTTTTGGGGGAAAAAAACCCGAAGAAAAAAAAACTTTGAGAAACATTTGATGCTTTTTATATGTCTTTATCTCTGGATTAGGTACATTAGTGTGTTTTCAGACAGCATCTTGTCTGACTTTTGTCACAAAATGGATTTTTGTAGTGCACAGAGTTTTTGGAGTTCTTATGTTTTCTTAACTCCGTTCGTTAGACTCCTTCTGCTTAGCACTTCAGTTGGAAGTCTTGCATTCGCAAACACTAATGCTGATTCGTGAGCGCTGGGGTGACCTTGTGCAAGTGGAGCGATATCATGCAGGGAAATGTCTCTCCCTCTCTGTTTGGAAGTAAGTTTACTTTAAAAGGGCTGTTAACAAACAATAGATGAAATAATAGGAGGGTTTTCATTTACTAAGCTTGAGCCAGAATTTTCAGAATTCTAGTTTCTTTTTGATGTGAGACTCCTAAATTCTTGTAATTAAGTACCTAAACATGTTGCTTTACTTGCAGAGAAGTGAGGTATGTACATGAATGTACAGGAGAACAACGGATACAGTTATAAATCAGCTAGTATTTATGTGGATATCTAAATAAATCAATTAGTTCTTTGTCAGTCTTTTGCTATATTTATTGCTTGACTTGCACTAGAAAAAAAAATCAATCCAAATGCTCTTCTGATTGTGTTGAATTTTTAGCCATCTAAAACTACTTTATGTATAGTTTACCAACAGTTCTGCATTAAAATGTAAATTAAAACAAATGCTTTTTTCAGTTCAGCTGACATAATCTTATTTTTAACCAGAACTCTCAGGATCAATCATTAGCTACTGAAAAGCATATTTTCTGCTATTCCAGTTATATGGTTTAATTATTCTCTTTATTTTAAGTCAACAGGTGCTTGGCAGGAAAACAGGGACCGCATCTGTTCATAAGGTCACTATTAAGATTGATGAGACTGATGTCTCAAAACCCTTACAAATCTCTCATGAGCCTCCACTGCCAGCCTGTGATTCCAAACTGATGGAAAGAGCCATGAAGGTAAAGATTTGCTTTGCAGTAGGCATCTAGTTTTATAAATCAAAAACTTTAAAATGCTTTGCATTGTCAGTTTGTTTCACTTTGATTCTATTTAAAGAGCTGCTTCTAAGATTTTTAGTCAGCAGTTACTCTAGGTTGTGTTGTGTTTATGTTGGGACCTAAAATTGTTCTTGCAAATCATTGGCCTTCATCTTAAAAATTACACCTACTTCACGGTGCCTTATATACCATTTACGAGACAGAATGCTGAGGCTGGGGGAAAACAACCGCAAAGTTGCATTTATGGTTAGCATTTGGCTTGAAATGCGTTATAGAGAGACAGTTCTTATCTTTGCTGTCTTGGAGATGCTGTGTAAACTTCCTCTCAAAATCAGCTTCCCCGTATCACTTGATTTGGCTACCCAGCAGTGCTATTCACTTTAGAAAATCGTACATTATAATTTGGAAATCTTGTGCAAAAGAGCTAATGTGGTTTGCTTCAAGTGTTAGGTGAAGCTTGGTTTTACATTATCACTAACCAGATTATGTCAGGTAGCCTATTTGAATGTGCCTTTGGATTGTTGAAATGGTCCAAAATTAATAACTGCAGTCAACTTCCTACTTGGATAAGGCTTCACTGGTGATAATTCTAGATCTTGGTTAATGATATCTAAGAGAAACTGCATTCCAGGTTTTATAACAAGTCTTCTCTAAGTTCCTCAGCAAGTCTGGCTGTGATATATCAGGATGTGTGTTTGTCATTATTTCTTGCAGTGTTTGGGTTTTTTAAAAGAGTTAATAAGCTGGAGTGAATGGTGTAGTTTTCAAACTTTCAGTACAGTTTTTCCACTCCACAGCTCAGATTCTTCACCTGTCTTACAGAACTTTCTACTGATGATAGCCTTCACCTGCTGTACATGCTTTGTATTTGAGCCTCTTGGCCCATCTTGTTTACCAAGTTTGACAGACAAATCTCTATATGGTGAATGTCAAGAGCTTCATATGTTTGGGCTACAGAGGAATGTGGGAAACTTAGTGGAGCGTAGTAGCCTTCTACTCTACTTCTAGAGTAGAAATGCTACTATTAGTATAGTAAATATATACTAAATTTACTCATTTAACAGCCTAAATTAGCATATTTAGGCTAGTAAATATATAGTTAATTTAGCAAAGATACTGTATTTATGCCTAAATCCAGGAAAATGTGCTTTATCTAGAACATCTGCTGAGGTTCTACTGGAGCTGACACAATCTAAGCTCACTGAATCAGGTCTACAGACTGTAGATTAAGATACAAGGCCACTGTAAATTTGAAATTTATCAAAGTTAATGCTGACTCCTTTTATAACTACTTGCTCTGAGCTTAAAAAAAGTGTATCAGCTACGGTATACACACTGCTGTTCTAGTGTTTGAATAATGATCTCAGCTGTAATGACGTAGATAGCACACTGTTTCTGTTTGTTTAAGATACTATGTAAAACAGTGCAGGAACAAATATGTTTGTCTAAGCAGGTTATTATACATTAACCTACTGAAAATTGGATGTAGCTATAGAACCTATAGTCATTTGTTTGTGAGGAAGATTTAACTCGTAGCAGCAGCTGAGTTGAAATGCTCTTGTGGATGGATAAACACTTGATTTTTAAGGCCTTGTCTTGGAAAGCTCATCTTTAGGGGAAGGTCATTTCTTGTATATACAAAGGCATTTACTGAAATTCTGTATAATTCTGTTGTGGTATAAACCTCTTCTGCATTTATCTCCTATGCTAGAATAAAATTTGAGTCATGAGGTTGACTAGGAAAAGGTTTTGCAGTAATCTGTAGCTTTGCTTATGCAAAATATGTAAATAATATGACTGTAATGTAAATGGATATAAATGCAAATGCCTTAAATTAAGTTGCACAAGTAAGCTACAGTGAATATAAGTGGTGGCATAAGCATCAGCAATGGCAGTGCAACAGCCTGTAGATGCTCAAGATGCAATCTCTTAGATACTCCTAGTTTCAGAAGGGTTGCTCATATTCAGTGTTTGCCACTGCATCTTCACTGTGTTGTTACCCCGTTTGCAGGACTAAAACTAGCGTGTTACATTCCGTGCTACAGCTATGTATGTGTTTGTGTAGAGGCAACGATATTCTAATAGAGTGGTGTTTTGTGGGGTTTTTTTCCTTAGCTTAAGCTAGTTATAAACGGATGCATGCTAAGCTGGAAAATACTCTAGCCTTGATCCAGAACAAGTAGGTCTGCACAGGGGGAGTGGTAACAGCATACTTTGTGAAACTTCTCTTCTTTTACATTTTCTAGTCTTCTGTCAAAAACCCTCCTACTGCCTGCTGCACAGACAGCATCATATGTTAATTTGTTGTATTTTATAGTGATCCAAATACTCAAGTTGATAGTTCATTTTGTTCACTGCAGTTCTAAGCAAATTCTTTCTGAAGTCATTGTTTTATTAAATAGCTTTGTTCCACTGTGCTAATGCATAAAGTCTACAAATCAAATTTGAACTTGCTCAGGTACACTCCTTTTTTACAGATTGACCACCTATCAATAGAAAAACTCCTAATAGACAGTGTCCATGCAAGATCTCATCAAAAACTCCAGGAGCTGAAAGCCATTCTTAAGAGCTACAATGTTAATGACAATTGTATGTGTTTTCTACTGAAGTTTGTTTAAAGTTAATTTCTATTTGTGCCTAGAAATGGTTTCCTTTCTTCTTGGTGTTTCTTGTTTTCATTAATTTACATAAAAAATATGAAAAAACAAAGGGAGGTGTGTTCAGAATTAACAAGACTTAACTTTAAATTATTCTGTATTGTTAATTTTAAAATACTCATACTTCTACATGCAGTGTAATAGATGAAGCCGGTAGAGCATTATAGTCTAGGTTGAATGGTTAAAAGTTGTCTACTGTAAAACTAATACATGTTCAGAATTGAAAGCAAATCCTTCACTGTCTTGAGCTAGCTTTGGATGAGACTTTGCTTAAACTGTTGTTGAAACTATTGGGATTTGAATTGAGGTTGTCATCATGAAGCGGTGAGTTAAAAGATAAGGATTAATAATCTCCTTCAGATTTGGTCTGTCTTTTCTCATTGGTTTGTTACTAGCACTATTTTCACAGAGAAATTCTTACATTCAGTTCCCTCTTTGTTAATAGTATAATAATGTGCAAGTGAAGATTGCTTCTATAAAAACAAACAGGTTTTGTGATTATAATGGGCTAAGTTTTAATATAATGGGCTTGAAATTTGTTTCAAATTATTAACATCAATTTTTGTTTAGCATTCATTGAGACGGCTCTTCCAACTCTTGTAATTCCAATTTTGGAACCATGTGGTCGATCAGAGTGCCTGCATGTATTTGTTGATCTCCACTCTGGAATGTTTCAACTGATGCTGTATGGTGTTGGTAAGTAGGTGCAAGACCAGGCTGTATTTAATATCTTGCAAGAATCCTGCATTATGAGGTAATTTTGTGTGAACAATTCTGGCAATTCTGCAAAGTTCTGTAAGTAAGTAAGGGTAATGCAAGTGAACACCACGCTTGGATCATCATCTAGGTATTTGAGTTTGACAAATGGAGAAATGGACCTTTGTGCTTAAAAGTCACAGTTCGGTTAGGTATATTTTAAGAGGACAACAGACTAAATAGTTAGGCGTCATTGCAATGCATATTCTTTATGACTCCCAATTCCTGGGTTGTGCTGTTAACAGATGTGGTCGTTTCATATGGACCTGATCAAGAATTGTATTATGTGACCTTATACATGTTGAGTTACTGTTCAGGTCTTCACTTCAGGTTTCAGATTACTTAAGAAAAGAAGGAAAGTGAGTTCTTTTAGTTTGTTTGCCTAATAACATACTGCTATGGTTTTACAAGTATTATGGGTCATTTGTTGCGTATCTTTAATCTCTCTCTTCATAATAAGCCACGTGGAGAAGACAAGGGGCAACAATTACAAGTTGCAGCAGGAGAGGTTTCATCTCAATATAAGAAAGAAATTTTTTAGAATAAAAACAATCAATTGCTGGAACAACTTCCCCAGAGACATGATTGAGTCCCTATCACTGGAGGTTTTCAAGATGCAGTTGGACAGGGTGTCCATACCACTATACCAGCTACTAGGAAGACAATTAACTCTGTCCCAGCTGAAACCAGGACAGGGTGTTAGATAATCTCATATAGCCTCGCTTTCTCACAAAAGCTTGGACCAGATGATCTTTCAAGGTCCCTTCCAACCTGGCTGTTCTATGATTCTGTGATTAATTGTTTGTTAAATTACATGAGACACTTTCATTAAAAGGTCAAAATTTTGTTTGAAGAGCAGATGTTAAGACCATTCACTCGCCTAATGTTCCTGCAGATCAACTGACACTTGATGACATAGAGAAGTCTGTTAACGATGATATGAAGCGTATCATTCCTTGGCTCCAGCAGCTCAAGTAAGTGACTTGAATGATTCACTTAGTTTGTATAGAATGAATCGCCTTATTTGTATTTTGGATGATGGAACTTGCATGGCTTTGTGTTTTACCACAATAGGGGATATACTTTCTCACTGTTCTAAGCAACCTTGAGTATTTGCTATGTCCTTTAAATGGGTGGAGGAAATTCTGCTTTTGCTTGGAGTTGATTCCATAGTCTTCCTTTAGTCTGCCCCCTTAAACGTAGCCTCATGCATTCCTATGCGCACACTCTGCATGAAGTCTTTTCACTTCAAGTCAGTAGCAGACCACTTGCTTCCTGAGGATCTCATTTTGTGTTCATGTTAATTTTCTATCTCCTTTATTCCACTCTATTTCTACAGCTGAACTCTGCTTGTTTCTCAGCAAGAATGATCTCCCTTCTCACAATGCAGGGGAAAAACCAGGAAGTGGCCGAGGATGATTTAAATAATATCTGTTTATCTTCTAACACTTCAGCCCTTGCTGGTTTAAACCTCTAATCTTCCTTCCATAAAGCCCTGAGATTTAAGCACAAGACACATTTGGCTCCTGTAAGAGGTTGTAGCAAATAATACAAATACAGTTTGCATCTGTATGAAAACCAAGTTCCACCTGCTCGGTCATTTTGGAAATTCCCAGTACTCTGAGTTAATTGCAGGGTGAAACCTCTATTTGAGGAATTTTGCTTCTAAAAGAAGCATGATGACGCATGAAGCACTGACACCCTGGAGAAACTAATCAACCTCCCTTTGTTATAAATAATATGCTCAAGATAATGGCTTGGGTAGTGCTGCAGTTTTTGAGGAAGCTAGGCAGTCCCACAAAATGTCTTTCCGGACAGCTATATCTAACATGTATCTACGAGATTAAATGTGGTGTGTCGTGATGGAGAGATGCTGAGCACCCACACTTTCCACTGCTGTTTTCAGTGGAAGTTTGACTGAAAAACCAAGCCACACATTTCTGAGCTCCTTTCAAGCCTAGCTAGGCTTTCTGGCCTTGTCACTATAGCCAAATCCATTGGAGTAGCGCAAAGTTTAATTCCAAACATTAGAATAAATTTGGTGTCTTGCATGTGGTTCTTCATGTCCAAACTTATTCAGGTGAATGAGTTTGTTTATAACATAATCCAGAGTGACGTCCAGCTTTGGTGAGTTTTTTTACTGTATTGCTTACCAGCATATGGGAACAAATATTTTATTTTCTCTACCAAAAAATAATTCAAGATTCCAAATTGTAAAATAACTGTAATCTGCATGTTTTTTAATTTGCCCCTTTTTTTATATTGTAATTTCATATTGTGGTGTATAAAAATGTATGTATTCCTTCAGTGAGTAATTTCAGGGCTTTTCTTAAATTAACAGCTGTCTGTTACTCAAGCTGAAGACAATATGTAAAGATAGTAATAAGGAAATATATATACTCATGAAATTTTCTGTGTGATTTTCTGTATGTAACTTGTGCAGCAATGATAGATGTTGACTTAGAATATGGCTGACAATGTGACACTAATGCTCTAAAGAGCAGTATACTAGAATTATGTAAAACAGTCTCAGGGTGCTAATAACTTTATTTCAATGCAAGGTTCTGGCTTGGACAGCAACGTTGCAAACAGTCTATAAAACACCTGCCTACAGTGAGCAGTGAAACTCTTCAACTAGCTAATTATGCTAGCCATCCAGTGGGAAACCTTTCCAAACACAAATTGTTTATCAAACTCACTCGCCTTCCACAGTACTACATTGTAAGTAACTGAAAAATGCTTCCTTCTATCTTTTGCTCCTAGTCACGGATATACTAGACAGTTCGTTAACTCTAACGTTAGGAACCAAGTGATTGATGTAATCCTCAACTCTCCCCTCTCCCTGCTCTCTCTCATTCAGTGGGTTTGTTAAGCAGTCAGGCTTATAGAGAGGAGGGGACATAAAGGTTTATTACTTAGCAACCTTCCCATTTTCTTTATGTTTCCTGAAAGTTTCATCTTCTCTTCTTGGATCCCTTTCCTAGCCACAGTATTAATATCTTGAAAAAGACTAGTCTCTTTTCTTTGAGGGGGAGAGGATAGGAACTGATGTAGACGTATTCCTAGCTTGAGGGTCTTCTCAATTTGTTGTTTTGTTTAAATATAGGTTGTAGAGATGTTTGATGTTCCTGGCAACCCCACAGAACTAGAGTACAAGTACCATTTTCTCTCTGTGAGCTATGCTGAAGGAGATGACAGTCCTGCTACTGCCCTTTTACTACAGCAGTTCAAACCAAACATTGAAGAATTGGTACTAGACACAAAAAGTGGGAAACAAGTGAAAAGTGGTGTCAAGCGTAAGGTATGTGCTTCAAAAGGCATTGGACTAGTTATAGAGCATGAAAGCGAAACACGTGTTCTGAGCATCAATACCAGCTTTAGCAGCGTTGTTTCAGAAGTTTTTATGGCTGGCATCTTACTTGTATTGCGGCTTGGTTCTCTGGACTGCTTCCCTAGGGAGATGTTGGGAAACTATTTTGCAACAGTTGTCCTTTAATTCACGCCAGGCCTTCTCAGCTGTTCTAAAGAGCCAAGGCAGAGCACTGTGCCAAGGTACCTAGAATAGCTTGTATATGCAGAGCACTGGTATGTGCGTGATATGCTTTGTGCCATGTAGGTGTAGTCTTTTAAAGACTTGCAGGGACTGATAAGAATTACTTCTTGGGGTCAGGCTGGCATTACTTAGTGATATGTAAATACTGTTTTAAGGAAGGGGGTGATTATAAAATTACTTTAACTTAATTGCTTCAGTCCTGAAGTAAACCAGATCCTTTCAGGAGTTTGTGCTCAGGGTGTGATTCATTTAAAACTTGGATGAATTAGATTATTCTCTGACATCTTTTCAAAATGTTTACTCCAAATGTGCGAGTACATTTGTCTTTATTTTAATTCTAGTTATCTGGTGATCCATGTTCCATAGAACCTAAGAAACCAAAACGTTCGGGAGAAATGTGTGCCTTCAATAAAGTGCTAGCTCATATTGTAGCCATGTGTGATACAAATATGCCCTTTATAGGGCTTCGCATGGAGGTATGTATTAAAAAATACTTTGTTTCCTTCTTACCCTCCACTACTACTGATTCTCTTCTCTAGATGGACTATTCCACAAACTTGTGGTCATGTGTTCCCTTTGGAGTTCCCCAGCCACCTGAGCTCGGGTGACTGATGTTTCACACTGGGTTGCTCTAGTCTAGTTAGAGCTGGTTCTCTAATACCAAGCACTGCAAAAAGCTTGAAAAGTTGAGGGAGAAGGGAAAATGAGAGGATGAAAGACACTTGTGGGAGGGGATGGAAGACAACTTTATACCAGATTTGCACAGACTGGTTTTTGGCTTTCCAATGCCTGAGGATGTGAAACATCTGTCACCCTTACGGCGGGGCGGGGGGGCGGGAATCCTTGAAAAAGTTACAGTTATTTTGCTTGACTTTTTGCTTAGGATAACATTTCCCTATTCATTTCTAGTTATCTAATATGGACATTCCTCACCAAGGGGTACAAGTAGAAGGAGATGGCTTCAGCCATGCAATACGTTTATTAAAGTAAGAGGATATGCTCCTGTGTTTCATTTTATTACTGTACATACACTTGAGAGACAAAAAGGATTGTTTGGAGAGTAACACTAAAAATGTTGGGGGGCGGGGATTTTTGGTTTGGGTCTTTTGTTTTGTTTTTTTTTCATTACTGTGTGTCTTGCACTCTTGTGTAAAGCAGTGCTGGAGAAAGAGGAAAGTAAGAGTAGACACAGAGCCAACTATAATTTGTTTTCTTCATTAGCCTAAATGGGGGAGCTCTGAAAACAGTCTTGACAGTCCTCAGTCCTAAAATCCAGGCAGTGCTAAGGAAGATATGGTGATGATTCATGAACATGTAATTGCAATTTTAGATCAGATCAGAGGCCTACATACTCCATATGTTATTTGACAATTACCAGTATGCGATACTGCAGAGGAAAATTTAAGGAATCCCAGAAAAGACGATTGCATGGTAAAAATCTTGTAGGGGAAACATCTGAGAATTGTATGGTAATTTAAGCATGAAGGGACTCTGTGGAGGTCATCTGGTCCAATCTGCTCAAAGCCGATCTTCTGATCAGCTGTATTTTCCAATCTCCAAGGGTTTTTGTGCCCTCCCTGGGCACAGTGATCTCAAGTGCTGACTAGAGGGGAGTAGTCACTTGTAGTCACTTGATTGCCTGGCTAATACAGCCCAGGATACAGTGGTCTGTCCTTGCTGCAAGGGCATGCTGCTGACTCCTGTTCAGTCTGTATCCCAGCCCCCCCAAGTTCTTTTTCTGCAGAGTTGCTACCCAGCCAGTCGGTGTCCACTCTGTGCTGTTGCTTGAGGTTATTTAGGCCCAAATGCAGGATATTGCATCTGTTTTCGTTGAACTTTGTGAGGTTCCTGTTAACTCAGTCCTCCAGCTATCTGAGGTCTCTCTGAATGGCAGCCCTGTCCTCCAGCATGTTAAGTGCTCCCTTCAGTTTGGTGCCATCTGCAAACTTGCTATTCCTTTGCATCACATAGGTTATTGAAATTGTTAAATAGTATTGGCCTCTGTGTTAACCCTAAAGAATGCCCACCACAGCCAGCCACTAATTGGACCTGTAACCATTGACCACAGTGCCTTCTACCTGGCAGTCCAGCCAGTTTTTCTCACTTCTTGGAGCCTACTTCAAGCCTCACCAGTTAAACTTTAGATTGTGTTATAAAGTAAAACAGATTATATTAGTCTAAAACATAAAAAAACCAAACCCCAAAGATGCCTTCTACAGTAAAAGCTTCTTAACTTCTTTAATGCTGCAGAAATGTATAGTGATATGAAGGCATCAGTCTCTAAATGCATCTAAAGACCCTACCATTTTAACTTTGCATATGAGCAGAGAAGTACTGAGAACTTGTGAGCTGAAGGTGAGGGTGATACATGAAATTTCTGGACAGACTCTCAAGGGATTTTAAAAAGTTTGACATGTTTTTACTTAAGCTTTATTTAGTCTGTCTCCTGAGCTCAATTCTCACATTGGGATATGAATAAATTAGTGGGCACAAAGATAACTGCCAGGTTGTTCATTGCATTTAGAGTGAGCTTGTTCTAGAAGGCAAACTGATGCGTGAATTCAGGTTGCCACAGAACTTATTTTCATCTTTTTTGGCTTGTTTCTCTGTATAAAAGCTTTATATCAGTGTGCTCTTAGTTCACTAGGAGATGAGGGCAATTCAACAGATCCCTTAACAGTCTGTAATTTGCAGGTGTTGAATCCATATAAAAATTGCTCTTAACGCAGAGTGCTTTTGTAACACTTACTACAGTCCAGCTGTCTTTGCTGTTGATTTATTCATTTTTTCGCGTCCAGACTTGGAAGTTCTTCAGGAAATGTTAGAACGTAGTATTTTTAGTTTTGCAACTCAACTGTGTATAATTGAGGTCTTTTTTATCATGAATAGAATTCCTCCCTGTAAAGGTGTAAATGAGGAAACGCAGAAGGCTCTGGACCGATCTCTTCTTGACTGCACTTTCCGATTACAAGGTAGAAATAATCGCACATGGGTGGCTGAGCTGGTGTTTGCAAACTGTCCGCTTAATAGCACTTCATCCAGGGAGCAAGGTAAATTTTTATTTAGGAAGACTGGTACATTTTGCTTCTTTGCTTACATTGTCTGTTCCAATAGTTCTAATGTTTTGGTGTTATTGGACAACTGTCAGCTCTTCAGATTTCTAATAAATCACAAGGTACCTGAATCAAAATTTTGACTGAGTTGATGCATTTTTATTATTTAAATACACTTCCTGGTCACTTGCTACAGTTCACTTACAGTCTATAAAGCACAGTTTAGGAACCACTAGTTTAATCAGTATTTACCATCTCCTAACACTGCAGGACCAACCCGTCATGTTTACCTGACGTATGAAAACCAGTTATCTGAACCAGTTGGAGGTCGCAAAGTTGTTGAGATGTTCCTTAATGACTGGAACAGTATCGCTCGGCTGTACGAATGTGTCCTGGAGTTTGCACGATCCTTACCAGGTACAGAAATCACCTCCTTTTCATTAAAATGATGTGTTTACAGTTTACTATGGTTTTCTCACTCTAAGTCTTTTCCCTCCTCTCTTCAAAGACATACCCAACCACTTAAACGTTTTTTCAGAAGTTCGTATCTACAATTACCGAAAACTTATCCTTTGTTATGGAACTACCAAGGGGAGCTCAGTAAGTAACTCCTAAGTGCACTTAAAATGTATGTTTGAAAACAGAATGGGTAGGCTTAGAGTTCTCAAAATTGTGGTACAAAATATTTCATTGTATTACATTATTGTGGAATTAATACTGAGGCATGTAGAAAAGACAGGAATAGAGGGTGCCAGTTTGCAAATTTGCTAGATTACTAGATGTTCAGAATTTTTGAGAATTTGTGTACAATGCTTTAAATTTTGGGAAGAGCAGTTATATGCTCCTGATTGATGAAAGTTGGTGTGGCAGCCTTTTTCTGACAAACTTGTGGTGTTACTACTGGTCACTGCTGTACTGAGGTAGGTGGATATATGTAAGCTGAGTGCCTAATTCTGCCTTAGAAAAAAGGACTCTAACAAAATTTTAAATGTAGTACTGTGCTTTCAAATAAGGCAGTCCTTAATTATTTTGCAGCAGTGCTGTTTCCTTGTTTGAGACTCTAGCTTACTCTGTAGTATTTGAATTTACACCTTATTAATTACTTCGATTACTGACTGTGTACTTGCTTATAACCTTGCCTTAAATGCAAGGTAAGGGAGGGAGTAAGTGCACCCTTACTACAGACTAAGAATATATTTTTGCACACAACTGATGCAAAGTAGCTGATGCACTTGAAATTTGCTTCCTGGAAGGTTTTTGTGTTCATGTTCTAAGCTGAATTTTTAAGAGTATTTCTACGTGCATGTTATTGGGACAGTTAATAAGTAGCAAGAGTAGCAGTGTGGATTTTGCATGTCACTTCCTTACATATTAGCATGTCCAGTTCTTGGTTTTGTGTGATATGACTGAGAAAAGCAGCCCACCTCCAACAACTCATTAATCAGTTCTCTGCAGCATGAATCTCTCGAGTTTAATTTTCTCTGTCTCACCTTTGACAGAAAAGGGGTTTTTTTCTTTTTGATCAACTTGTTAAAATAATTGTCCGGTTTTGTGCTTGCCAACAATCCAGCTAGCTAAATGGATGTTAAAGCTAACAGCACTTCCCCCTCCCCCCAGCCTCAGCAACCTTTGAGGAAGGTGAGTTAGGAATCTGTTGAGGTTTGATGAAAAATGGGGGGGAAAATTAAAGCAGACCACCTTTCTTGTTATAACCTCATAGTTGTTCTAGTTTCCAAGGCCATTTTATGTTCTTGACATTGCAGATCAGCATTCAGTGGAACTCCATACTCCAGAAGTTCCACATTTCACTGGGAACTGTTGGCCCAAACTCGGGTTGCAGTAACTGTCACAACACAATTCTGCACCAGCTCCAGGAGATGTTTAATAAAACACCAAATGTGGTACTGTTGTTACAGGTAACATTTTAAAAACTTCTCTCAAGAAAAGTGCAAGATATTTAAGAGCTGAATTCTGATTAAACTGTGCTCTTCAAAATTAGATGTGTGTGTTATGATTGTTTACGGATCTCACTGGCAGAAGGTGGCTTGGTGAAGATTGTATCCCCCCTATGCCCCATTTTCCTTGACCTTTACTTAAAGGTAAGCAACCTGATCTCTCAATATCTGTTCTCTCTCAGGTTTTGTTTGACACTCAGGCTCCATTAAATGCCATCAACAAACTTCCAACTGTGCCCATGCTTGGTCTGACTCAACGCACCAACACTGCCTATCAGTGTTTCTCAATTCTGCCACAGTCACCCACACATATCAGGCTGGCTTTTAGGAGTATGTACTGCATTGACATCTACTGCCGGAGTCGTGGTGTTGTAGCAATACGTGATGGGGCGTACAGTCTCTTTGACAACAGCAAAATAGTTGAAGGTTTTTACCCTGCGCCTGGATTAAAGGTGACTGTTTCTGTGTTTTCTGGCATGTTGTAAATAAATGAGCTTCTAATTTGAAGTATGGATCTGATGTGAAGAGCATTCTTGTCCAAACAGGGCAGTTGTAGCTGTGATACAACAGCCAGTAGTTTCTGATACTAATGAAGTGTTCTGGAACAGCTATTTCCAAGTGTAGACCTTTCCTTATTTTTAAGACAAAAAATAATGTTGGTATTTCAATTAACTAGAGGTAGTTCATGTTAATGAGCCACATTTCTTGTTTGGTGATGATGCAAAACCCCTTTTTAAAAGAAAAAGGGCATTAAGCTTAAATATCCACTGAGAAGCTCTGTTTATGAATTGATATATTTTGCAAACTGTTCATACTGTATATAATGAATGCCCACTAGTAGTTAGTTCTAGAGACCTGTCTGTTTCTTATGTGCTGTAGCTGATAAAGATAGTGTTAAAGCTGACCAAATACTGTGCTCATTTATGTAATACAATTTAAATGGGGAAATTGCTAACAAAACTGATTTTTCCACAGACATTTCTGAACATGTTTGTTGACAGCAATCAGGATGCGCGAAGGCGATCAGTAAATGAAGACGATAACCCACCTTCTCCTATTGGAGGAGACATGATGGATTCCTTGATATCGCAGCTTCAACCCCAGCAGCCACCGCAGCAACCACAACAACAGGTACCCTCCAGGCAAAATAAGAAATGTTTATTGTCTTCCACAACTGTAGGTTTCTAAGAACTTGCATTCTAAAAGGATTAGCAGGAAAAAATGGAAAAGGAGACTATAAAACTGCTTTGCTGTGGAATTCCCCTTGGGGCAAAACATCTTAATTTATTTTGCCATTTCTCATTCTAGTGTAAACAGCCCATAGCATATGAATAGCAGCTTTGGAAGGTCACATGAGACTTGCTGCCGTAGAAGCGAAGGACTGAGGGAGGGAAACCAACTGTTTAAGATAAAAGGTGGGAGGGAGAGTCAGGAGGCTTTGCTGTTACAGGGTGGCAGATAAAAAGGAATGAGTGCAGAGGTATTAGGTCTTGAGGAGAAACTGCAAAAAGTCACTGAAAAAAATAGTAAGCACTGAACAAGGTGATACAGAGAATCAAACTACCATGTTGCTGGACCTATAAGATTTTATAGGTAGGGACCAAACTCTCATTAGTATTCTCCTGCGCATACTTAACTTTAGTTTTAGTACAAAATGATAAAAAATTTTCATTGTCCTGTGTTGACAATTCCAGCCATTTGCAAAACAGGCAGGAGCATCGGGAGCATATCCTCTTACTTCACCACCCACCTCCTATCACAACACAGTGACACCATCTCCGTCTATGATGCACACACAGTCACCAGGTAAGATGGCTGAGAGTTGTGTGCTAATCATGTGCTGGAAATAACACATGCAGTTCTTTGCATGCATGCTTTTTCTGAGTTGTGTTTAACTCCAAATTAGCCAAGAGAATGCACCTTATATTGTGGAAAAATAGCAAAGCAAAGTCCTGCTGTGCATGTCTTAAAGTATATTTTGAAGCTAAAAAAAAAGCATTCAGTGAAACTGTTACCTTTAGCTCTGTAATATTTGGGACCATTTCATTGTTATGGCTTACGACTTGCTCAGATCAAAACCTGTTAATTTTAAATACCTGCTTCTTCAGAAAAGCTTTTCATCACCAAAGCTCTGCTTTCTGCTCCCAGCTGTTACAGCACAACAGCTGAAAATATTTACATCTGGGGAAGGGCTGGGCAGGGGGGAAATGCCATTCTTCAAGCCAAATATGTTGGAAAGTTTCCTTTGTGTGGTGAATCAATCTGGAAAATATAACGCTCATGCGTGTATGAAATAAAGCCTTTGAGTGCAAAAACGAATTCTCATGAATCTTGTGTGCTGTCTCCCTAAAAAGGAGATAGCTAGCAGTTGATAGAAAAAATTGTAACAGAAAAATGGGAAATGTGTATGTTGAATGATGTGATGTCTTTGATTAGGAAATTTGCATGCTGCAAGCTCACCTAGCGGAGCTTTAAGAGCACCATCACCAGCATCCTTTGGTCCAACTCCTTCACCTTCCTCTCTTGGAATCACAATGGGACAAACAGCTAACTTTGCCAGCCCACATGGTGAGTTCTTTGTTGGCAGGTGTATATATAGTGGCAGGGAGAGCACATTTGCTTCTTGAAATTAAGTCTTTTGGAGCAGACTTAAGTTAATTGAGAAAAATTCATGGTTTTTAACTGGCTTAAGTAGTTGTTTTCATACATGTGGGTTTAATTCGTAACAGTATTCAAAAGTAGGTGCATGGCACGTTGAGGTGTTCCTAACATTTTAAAAATTGACTATCAGTCACTCTTTCCTGCTTACTAATGTGGGGAAATTTCACGTGGTCTTGTAGCAGAACAATGGCTGCAGCTTTTAATGAGCATTATCTCTTGTTAGATTAATTAAGGTGTTTTCACTGCTTACATTTCCTGGAAAAATAACTGGAACAGGTTAGAAATTCAAATACTTGCAATTTGAAAACATTGCCAAACTCTTGCTGGTTTGACATACCTATATGCGAGCAACATGCCTTTTGATTGTTTCCTTTATTAATTTTTGGAAAGCTGCCAAAACAATTGTTTGTTGTAATCACAATGCATTGGAAACCATTCCATAGATCACAATAAATGAAACAGTTCAGATTGTAATTTTAGCACACCAATTTAACTGTCAAGATGAACAAAGTGAGATAGATACACAACAGACTGTTTAAGAACCTTGTTCTGATCAGTCTTTATAGCAGAGTACAAAACCAAAGATACTTTTGCAGAGATAACTGCAAGATACTGAATTGATAAGGAACAGTCTAGCTGAGGCTTTCATTTGTTAAGGAGCAGTAGAAGTTCAAGTCTATAGGCAAGAGCTCTGTTTAGTTTAGAACCCATTACATGTTGAGCATGCCAGTTTGCCTTAACGTTCAATTTTATTTTACTTTTTAATACAACCAGAAAACCTTTCAATCTGTATCTTGATTTCCACCTCCCCACTGTTATGTTTTTTATATGGTTGTAAAATGCAGTCTAAAAGCTTGCAAACACTTTCATGCTTTACAGATTTTGGTAGGACTTTTTTAGATTTCTAGATCAGAAAACCTTGTTTTGGGGTTTTTTTGTTGTTTTTGTTGTTATTTGTTGTTTTTTTAAAAAAAAAATAATAATGGTCTTGTAACATCTGTAGGTACCATAGACCCAAGCTCACCATACACCATGATGTCACCCAGTCAGCGTGCAGGGAACTGGCCAGGATCTCCCCAGGTCTCTGGTCCATCACCAGCAGCACGGATGCCTGGAATGTCACCAGCCAACCCTTCCCTTCATTCACCTGTCCCAGATGCCTCTCATTCCCCACGAGCTGGAACAAGTAGGCTTCTTTATCAGTGTTACGACTGTGAAACACTCATGTTTAACGCTTCTAGTTCTGTTATTTTTGATAGTTTTGTGGGTCAGCCTAACAGTCCTTACTGCCCTTGTGCATTAAAATACCTAAGGAAATTAAGCCTTTATTCTGTCCTAGTTCCAATCTTCTATAACGAATTGGAAAACGAGTTAAATCATAGAGCATAAACTTCAGCAGGATTGATACCTCTTGTTGCATTGCAGAAATTAGTCTTAAACCATTGAGCGCTGTGACCAAGAGAAAATTCTTTGGAATGAAGGCAATGACAGGCATATTTGCTTACCCAAATATTAACTTTTCACATCATAGAATTGTAATGCTGCTCTTGCACGACTGATTTAGCCATCTTTACATCTCATTGAGTTTGTTGTACAAACCTGCTATCTGCTAGCATGCTGCAGAAGGAGGAAAAGGGAGTAGGATTTTAATGTTACTGAGACTTTGCATGGGTGGAGGGTTGAAACTCTAATTCTTTGATTTTGTCTATCTGTTGCCTATCACTAGGCAGCCAAATTCTTAAACAAGAACGATTAAGCTTTGGCCCAGAGAACTCATTGCTTGTATAGTGACAACAAATAAAGTGAACACATATCTTATGTTTCAGCTTAAATCCTTCCTTACTGCAAGTACTTTTTCCCTATCAATAGGTTCCCAAGCAATGCCAACTAGCATGCCTCCACCTCGTAAACTACCTCAGCGCTCTTGGGCTGCATCCATACCTACAATCCTCACCCACAGTGCCTTGAATATTCTGCTGTTGCCCTCTCCTACCCCTGGGCTTGTGCCAGGACTAGCTGGCAGCTATCTTTGCTCCCCTCTTGAGCGATTCCTTGGATCAGTTATTATGAGGAGGCATCTTCAGAGGATCATACAACAGGAAACGGTATGGCTTAGGTTGTTTTAATATTGACCCTTGAGTATGACTTCACAGCTGTTCTTTTTCATGCTTCTGTACTCCATGTGTTTCAAATCGGGCACAAACTGAAATGCTTCAAGTGTAACAAGTATTTGCTGTTGGACTTGCGCTATACTTCTGAATCTTGCCATCTAAAGTGTCAAAATTTAGAAAAAGCATTTAGTTCTGCTTCTTTCCCTGCAAATTAGAAGTGGAAAGCTTGTTTGGTTAGGTGAAGTTTGATATCTGGTATGATAGCAAGACTATGACCAGATTTTCAGATGCTATGGCTTCTGTGTGCTTAGCCTGTCTGTTGGGATTTAACTAGAACAGCCACAGGGTTACTGTGGATGCCACTACTTGGCAGGAGTGCCCAAGAAAGTAGTTACTAGTTGACAATAACTACTCAGTCATGAATGTTGCTTTAGGGTTTGAGACAGACAATGTGCGCCTCTTCACTTTGGCACTGATTCAGTGACAGAGCAAGAAGCAAAATCTTGCATAAGCTTCATTCTCAAGGCAATTTTACCGGTATACAAATATCACGTGTTTCTTTCTGGAAAGAGGGCATATTGATCACTACAGTCTTGGGAGTGAATGTGTGTGTGCATTCGTGCTATTTAATGGATGATTGATTAAATGTGATACTTCTTTTTATGCAGCTACAGCTAATAAACTCCAATGAACCAGGTGTAATTATGTTTAAGACGGAGGCACTGAAGTGCAGGGTTGCTCTCAATCCCAAAACCAACCAGACCTTGCAACTGAAAGTAACACCTGAAAATACAGGACAGTGGAAGTCGGAGGAGTTACAAGTTTTGGAGAAGTTCTTTGAAACAAGGGTACATAATCAAATAATTACTGTTTAAATTTTTGTGCATTGCTTTTTAATCTCTGGTGGTGTTTTGAGTGATACTGCTGACTTTCATTGGCACATATGAGGTCTGCAAAATATAAAATTAACAGCTGTGCATGCTGGTCGCCATATTAAATGATACAGCTATCATCTAAATAGGCAGTACTAAACAGTGTCTTTCTTTAGGTTGCAGGACCACCTTTTAAAGCAAACACCCTAATAGCCTTCACAAAATTACTAGGGGCTCCAACGCATATCCTCAGGGACTGTGTACACATCATGAAACTTGAGCTGGTAAGTTAACCATTCTATTTAGTTCACCCAACTTCAGTTGTTATATTTTAAGAAAAAAAGGTGCTGTGTCTTCATCTGTAAACATATAAATTACTCTAAATTTATATATATGTTATTTAGTGTTAATAAAGAAGTTTTCATTTTACTACTAGCTCTCCTGGAAACTCCCAAAATTTCTCTTGATGATTTTGAGAAACTGCAGGCACGTTACTGCACAGTAGGCATGTGCGTAGGCTGGCTGGAATCTTTCTGATTGTATTCTTGTTTACCCTATGCTCAATTCTTTCAGAGTTATTCTGATTTATGCTAAACTTGGCAAGATCTGCAAGTTTAGCTAGAGAAGTACATTCTACTTTCTAACGCTTCCCTAGTTAGTAGCCACGTATGTCACTGATGTGAGACCTTTTGCTGTTCTTTCTCTGTGCTGCTCTTTCTAAACAGTTCCCTGATCAGGCAAGTCAGCTGAAATGGAATGTGCAGTTTTGTTTAACAATTCCTCCCAGTGCACCGCCAATTGCGCCTCCAGGAACACCTGCTGTTGTGCTGAAATCCAAAATGTTGTTTTTTGTAAGTAGAGCTATCTGTTTCAAAATTTTGTGGGCTGCATGTCTTTGAAATCATCACGGGTTAGTAGCAAAATATAAGCATGCTATATCTGACAACTGTAATAGCTAAAAATGTTCTGATGTTTAGAAGCCTTGATTTGCATGCATCTCTTATAATGAGTTCAGTTAGTATTCCTATTCTCCTTCCTATAAAAGCGGAGCAACTCTTCATGTTTTGTGTTCTTAGGGAGATGTTGACAAGACATAAAGTTCAGTTCCCTCTGGGCTTCAGGTGTCTTCGAATGCTCAACTTCTGGGTGTTTTGTTCTCCTTTGAGGCACTAGCCACCTAGGTTAAGTGATATACACATTAGTGGTGCTGGGAAAGTATAGTAGGAATGAGATGTTTGGAACAAATCTGTGTTAGTGTCATCTCTGAGGCAATGCTCGCTGTAGGGTGCTTTTGAGAGGAAAATAGTCTACACCTGATTGACACCTCTGCTGCAGAATTGATGTCTGAAAACTGAGGAGGTGGAAGCGTGTGCTGTCTGTAGACCGGGAGCGTTTAACTGTATCAGAAGTTGCACTGAAGTACACGGTCATTCAATGTAACACACTTTTTGTTTTTTCCCATAGCTCCAGCTAACACAGAAAACAACAGTCCCACAGGAAGCTGTTAGTATTATTGTCCCAATTATTTATGATATGGCTTCGGGTACAACGCAACAGGCTGACATTCCCAGGCAGCAGAACTCTTCTGTTGCTGCTCCAATGATGGTTAGCAATATTCTAAAGAGGTTTGCTGAACTGAATTCACCACGACCAGGTACTGTACATGTCCAGTAGATATATTCTCTTCACCCAGAGATCTGTGACAAATCTCCAGTGTAAAACTAAACCTCTCTTAAGTCTGAATTCTTCTTGGTTTCTATCATACTTCTTTAGTGATTACAAACTCCTGATGTGACAGGCAATACATAACTTAATAGCAAGTACTGGCAACACAGCAGAAGGTTACACTGATAATTCAGGCTGGATTTTGCTGTTCTGCCCCAGTGATAGAATGCACCTCTTGTTGGCCCAACTCTAGCTGCGCAGTAGGAGTCATACTTTTTAACAGATGGGCCCAGAATGAGTCACAAGAAATATGCTATGGTCAAGTGTCAGTTTTCATGGTTAATTACGAAGTTATTGAGCTTAACAGTAGAATATAAAGGGATGTTAAAATAGTTATCAGAACTTGTCCACGTGCTGTGAATGATTAAAAGGTAATTGGAGTGATTGTATATTCCTTTGTCAGTGTGTACACTGACAGAGGCGCATACAGTTCTGTCCACCAAACGTGCTGTGAAGTGTTTGAGCTAAATAGGTTGTTCTGAATGTTCATTGGCCCGTAGGTAGTGCACTGTGAGCAACATTGTGCTTTGCTTTCCTTCTTGTTTGTCATGCCTTTTTTTTCCTCTTTTTTTTCCTTAAATATCTGAAACATTGAACAACAGTAGCAGGTTCTTTGGGCAGCATGTTGTCTGTAAGCAGTGATTTGGGGTCCTAGTACACAGATGGCTCATAAGAACAGTAACTTTCAGTTCTGCTGTAGTTACATGCTGAAGAACAAAGCCTTTTTCCAATAACTCAGTGAATAGATTGAAGTTGTGAATCCAGAGGTTGAATTCTACTTCTGTTTTGTATAATTATTTATCTTGTTGTTATGCGGTAATTTTAACTATGCTTGATGGTTTATTTCGATTGCTAGAACACGAGCAATGTTTATCTTAAATTGGTGTGGGTATGCATACATTTCTGAAAATTGTGATGAGATTTAAATTAACACGCATTTTCTGTTTAACATATAGTAATAGTGTAGGTAAATAGGAGAGAGAATAGCCTTGAGGGCATGTGGAATTACCTGCAAGAGTTCTGTATGTGGTACAGAACTGTTGTTTGTATAGTACTTTTATTTCAAGATATGTTAACTAAACTTCAGGTGTTTCTTTTGGAAGGTGCTTCCCCACTGAGTTTCCCTAGTGTGGGGAAGGGTAGATACTTGTTTTGCTGTTTGATATTGCACTAAGTTGTGTTTTAAGGTAAACCCTCCACAAAATACTGCAGCATGGGGAGTAATTGTCAAAGCTGCTCTTGAGTATCCCAGGTGAGATGTCTTCTGATGATCATTAGATAGATCAGGATAGACAATTTTTGTTTGTCACACAAGTTTTGAAGTAGTTTGGGAATGCAGTACAGGGAGCAAAGTATAGACAGGGAAAGAAAGGCATATAAAAAGAGCTTGTGGCCCTAGCAAGGACCTTACCCAGGCAAAGAAGAATGTAGCTAGCTGAACAGAGGACATTTCTAGCAGTCTTTCCTCTGACTTCTAAGAGAAAGAATGAGTCTGTATTTATCTATTTATTTATTTATTTATTTCCACCACCACCACCACCCTCCAGCCAAAGTAGGATCTTCCCTGAACACACTTGAAATGCAATTTCCTGTGTTCTTACTGTCAAAACTTACATTATTATATCTGTTAAGAGAATAAGATACCTTCTTCCCTTTGCCATTGAAAGGTGATAGGAGAGCTAACAGATGAAAGTAGATAGTTGGGAGACTTCTTTTACAACAGCAGTACGTGGGAGATCCCAGATGCATATCCTTTCTCTTCTGATGCTATTGTGCTGTACCCAGGATTTTCCTACCTGTGTTAGCTCTTCTGCTGCACTAATTGCCATTTGCTCGGTTAAGTGAATTTTTCACTGTTTCAGTCAGAAAGGACCAGGGCTTCCCATCATGCACGTATGATATTACTGGCACTTTCATTGTAACCCGTAATCAGTGTTGCCTCGTTTTGGCTGTATCTTTTTTACCTTTCTCTCTTTGTGAGAAAGTATTTTGTATTCAGCTTAATTTTCCTCTTAATAAAATGGTAGTGCCTGAAAAGTAAGTTCTTTTGGAAGAGTTTTCTTTTCAGATCTGTGGGCAAACACATTCTGCTGTGTTTAACAGTAAAATGTTGACTCATTGTGAGTACGCTGTCTTTTCTGAGATCACTTTACCTATGCCTCCATGGGAAAAAGTATTTTATTTGGGGGAAATAATTATATGAACTGAGATGGAATCAATGCCCTGGAATAATAGGGTTAAACTTGAGCTGTAAGTCTACAACCTGCATTATGTAGTGGACATCAGTCTGGTAAAGAAAAGAAAGTCCCTACAGATGCTGGAGGTTACCCTTAGAGAGCAGCTCAAGGGACTCATGATATTTCTTAAAGCACTTCACAACTAAGCATTTTTCAGCGTCTGATTTTCAGTGATGCAGTGGATGGTATTTAGCCCAGATTTGTAGCTTTGATATGACAATGGCTTGCCCAAAATAATCTTGGGAATCCCTAGTTTGGCAGTTAGGATTAATACATCCCAACAGGCTCTGCTCTTATCTCTTTGCTCACACTGTTGCTCCTTCAGCAACAAAATTCAATGTCTTCTAATGATGTTTCTTGAAATACACAGGAAAAAATCAGCCCACAGTGACCAGGGTATGATAGTGGCTATTAATTGTGTTCTTTTACCAGAAAACAGTAGACGAAAGTCACAGCTGCCTAATACTTCACCTTTTGTTGTTCTAATTAAACCCTTTTGCTTCTATTGGTTTTAACTTTTTTAAGCTATTTCAGAATGTGTGTGTGTGTGTTTTTGTCAGAAAATGCTGGTATTCAAAATGGAGACAGCTGTGGCTGGTTTTTCCTCTCTGTATTAGGTCTCAGCTGTTTGTAACAAAAGTCCATTTACTCTGTGTTTTATTTTGCAGTTCAGATGTCAAGGGTAGAGCCAAATTAATTTGCTTGAAAGAAACAGATTTCTGACTTTTGCCCAGTCTTGGAATTGGAAAAGGTTCCAAAACTAGGCTTAGGACAGAAAACGTCTTCCAGCTGTTTCAGACTTGAGTCTTTTGAAATGTTTAGTTTCTGCTCTTAATCAATACAAATAGAACTTGAAAAAGTTTTTTGGTTGGGATTTTTTTTCTTTGTAAGATGTAGTGCTTTTAATTAATAACATCCAGAAAAATTCAGATTGCAGTGCCACGTACGATAAATTCTAGCATAGATTCAATCTGACACTCAAAAGCAATTAAAAGTTAAGAGCTTCTTGCAATTCTGTGACCAACAAAAGTGGTCCTGCTGGGAAAGCCGGAGCTACTTCAGTTAAAATCCCAGCAAATCCCGACGTCCTTGGAGGTCGCTGGGATTTGCCGCTCGCGGTCACCACGTCTCGTCAACCCCTGCCGGTACAGGGGTAGTAGCCGTGCCGGCATATCGCGGTGCCTCGGGAGGTTGTTGAGGGTGTGAAGGCGTGTCCGTGGAGTGATGCTAACCTGTCTCTTTTCCCTGTTCCAGGTGAATGCACAATATTTGCAGCCGTTCGTGATTTGATGGTTAATCTTACGCTGCCCCCTGGTGGGCGTCCCTAGACACTTTTAAAAGAAGGCTGAAAGTGAGACAAAACAGCAAAAAAAAAAAAAAAAAAAAAAAATATCAAAAAAAAAAATCTAGTAAAGCCTTCGGTTAAAAGAGGACGTTTTAATTTTACCTTTTTTTTTTTTTTTAAGAGCTAACTAGAATAAACTGGCAAACTTTTCAGGGATGCACTTTCATCAAATGAGTATCACCACGACTTTTGTATAGTGCTGTTGTATAGTGTGTTTTAATGGGAGACACTTCAGACTAGGTAATAGATTGAAGTATCAGCTTGCTGGTAATAGATTTAATATTCTGTTTTATACTATAAAGATTATGAAAATGCCAAACTTGTTTGTTTTTCTGTTTTTCTTATGTTTTGGTGTAATAGTCTTTTTTTAAGGCAGGTCTGTCATTTTTGAATACTGTAAAACTGTGACAAACTTTATATTGAAGCTGTATTTTAATATGACTGCTTTGAATCCTTAAACAATTTATTTGGGCTTGTTGTAAACATGTCCCCAAAAAGCAATATTTAATAAACTGGATTAAAAAATCTTAAACTGGATGTCGTATAATCTTAAACTTTATTCCTCTCCACTGTAGCCACTGGCCAGATCTCTTGTAGTCACACTTAATTGGCTATCTCTGTATGTGATCTTGTTTTCGCACACACACACCTGTGCTGCTAACTTAAAAACCAAAACCTTATTTATTTATTCTGTGGGTTTGCTTCGATCCGAGTCATAGGAAAACAGAGTTTGTTCATTTTCCTGATTGTATAAATAACTGGTAATTACTTAAAACAATGCTTCGTTTCTTACAGTCGTAAGGAACTACATCTGTTCTGTCCCAAAAACAAAGTTTAGTGGAGGAAAGCACCTTTTTTCATCTGTCATGGAGTTTGTAGTTACAGGCACCTCTATAATAACAGACTCTTATTTGTCTTATTGTAAAGGCAGGTAAGTTAGAAGCTTGAACTGTACACCATCAAACTGGAGAGGCTGATCCAAAAAAGAAACAATTAATTTTTTGAATTGTATGTAGACAACTGTCATGTCAGTGATGACTGAAGGCTCTTGTAATTGAATAAAATTTCCATCCTTAGGAATTACTCTGTCATTTAACCGTTTGTCCTCATGGATCAGTATTCTCGAATTTTTATTGAGTTCAGGTTGCTTTCCTGAGTTCCTGCAAAAGTAGCTTTCTGCTGTGCTGCCTCACTCCCTTTGCAGAGCTCTGTCAGCTCCCTGCTCAGCTGAAGGATATTTTAAACTAATTTTAAAAAACTTTTGGTGGATGTATTCTAGCCTGCCTTGCGGGCTTTAAGGCTGCCTATTGCCCCTACAACTGTCGCAATGCTTCTTTCCCTATGAATGAATGAGTTTCTTTCAAAGCCCTTGCCGTTAGAAATAATCTTTTGGTTAGTGTCTACTTCAGATTTCAGCCCTGAACCTGTGTTTTTGGGTGTTGCTACTGTATCAGTACTTCTCTGACCTGTGTGTATCTAACAGGTGGTTATGCAGTTTCTGCTTCTGAAATGCAAAACTCATCCACTGGAGTGAAAACCCTGACAATCTTTAAATGTTGCTGCTGCTGCTAATCAGTTGGAAAGCTTTTGTATTTCTACCTTTTCACAACTAATCTGATGTTTTAAAATTGAGAGATGATACAAGTATGCCTGAAAAAGACTGGCTATTATGCTGGCTACGAGTCTGGATTCAAGGTCTGAGCATTCCCATGCCTAAAAGCAGCTTTCTGATATGTAGAGAAGTTACTTGCTGTTCCGAGTGCTAAGGGGCAGGTGAGTGTGCTGGTGGGGCTCGAGAGCTTCAGCACTTGAAAGTAAAAGGGAGGGGGGGGGGGGGATGTCTCCCCGCAGGGCAGAGAAAACAAAATATGTAGACTGGTAACAGATGGTGACAAACTGAACGTTCCCAATCTGAGATTATGGGAGGATTGGGTTTTATTTTATATTATACACAGCACTCCTCTTAACATACACCACATTTTAAGCCTTTCTCCTAAATAATTAAATTCTTATGGGAAATGCTACTAGTAAAAGGAAGCATTTCTCACTGACCAGTGACACTTGTTCCTTTCAAAGAAATGACTGTGTGTGTTTACAAGTGCAGTTTTAAGTTTCATTTTTCATGTGTTCAGTCTAGTTTTCTGGTAGCCAGATGTTGTACCCTGCTGCTGCATTGGGACTATTTGTAGATTTTCATTGTTAGGGGAGATTGGATTGTCCATTTATTTCACTAAAAGTGCTGCCTGCAGTGACTCCACATCCTGCGGTCCCCATAGATTGTTTCTAATAAACCTGCCTGTGGGACAAGCGTGAGAGAAATTGAATTATACAGAGAAAAATAGCAGTTTCTGAACTGATCCCCAGATCTGGCATAGCAATGTTAGCCAGTGTCAAATGGGAACACAACTTTTTAACTGTCCAAAAAGCCATCCCAGATGACAGCAATAGACTTTGTGGCTTTCCAGATAACAAATATAGATCATGGTAAAGGTTTTCTTAATATAGAAAAGAGGGGAGAGGTTTTCTGAGCCCTGCGAATACTCAGACAAGGAGCTGAATCAAGGTGAGATTTTGCGGGGCTTTTTGCTTGAAACGAAGTTTAAATCGCTTGTTATCCTTACACATTTGGGTGTCCTGCAGGTTGCCTTTGAGACTGCACGCGTTTTAACTGAGTTTACAAGGATTGCAGGAAACAAGTTCTGATAATAAGTAGCTGAGACAAAACAAAGCTTTATAAAACTAGAAGCTGTTTTTCTTTCACGAGCTATAGTTTGTCTCTAAGCATGTGCTCAGTTTCATCTAGCAGTTGAAAGTTACTCTAGTTAGTGGGCATTTTAAAGCAAAATCTGTATGAAAAATGGTAGACTGCTAGGAGAATATTTGGGTCATTTTAATCAGATTTATGATTAAACTGTCAAAGGTGTCACTTCAGAAGTTGTGCTATACTGGTTATTTTAGCTCAAGTGGTTATAGTTCCCCTGACCCAAATTTTTCTGTGGTACATGGATTTCAAATGTTTTTAAGGTAAGAATATATTTCAATAAAATAATGTGTAATTGAAATGTATTAACTGTACGTATCATCTAGACTGTAGTTACAAAGCTGTGACTGCTGTGAAACCCCATAATAGCAATATAATTGAGTTTCTTATTTAAATTAAATCACATTGACTTCAAATATGCGAGGCTTTTCCTGAGACGTTCCAACGGCCACTGGTGGTTTGGCATTCAGTGGGTAGATCGTAATCTTTCGGGAATGTTTTTAAGACTTAACTTTGGCTCCAGGAGCATCGCCCGCCCGTGAAGCAGTGCTGCGCTGCCCCTTCCCTGCGTGGATGCTCTCCCCGTGTATTCCCAGCCCCTCACGTTTTTCCGGAGCGGTAATTAACTTCTTTGGGAAATGACCCTGCATAATGGGTTTTACAGGAAACGTCCAGCTGCTGCTCCAAAAGATAAGAGATGCTGAGTGAGGAAGGGTTGTACTCCTGTTGGTGGGAGGCTGGGCAGAGCAGCACGGATGCAGAAAGCTACAGCAGATTAAGCTTGGACAGCTTGAATTCCTGCCTGGAGAAATGGAGTTTGGAAGGGGCAGAGCTCCCGGAGCAGGACCCTCCCCTCGCACTTTGCTGGAGAGCTGCGGCGCCCAGCCAGGAACCACTGGCATAAGCAAATGCTGCAATGGAAATTGTCTCTGCTATGTGAAATAGGGCTCTCGTAGGGATGAAAAATCGTGATGTTTGGGCTTGTCCTTGCCTGGTTTTACTCCTCCTGTGATTCCCCACTGCCGCACATTTTTAAAAGGCCATTATTGAGGCCGCACGTCCCAGAGCGGGCGAGTTGCAGCTGCACCTGAGGCTTTCTTTGGGGGAGCAGAAGCTAAAGGGGGAATTTGTCAGAAACGACAAAAAATGGTGTGCTAATAGGCCGGTCTGAGGTGGGGAAGGGTTTTGCTGACATCCCTGCCGTGGGTTAGGACAGGCAGCTCCCAGGGCAGAGCGGGTTCAGGTGAGAAGGGGATCCCCTCCCTCTCCTCTGCCTCGCCTGGGGATGCGCCTGCCTCCCTGATGTCTAATCCCTCTCAGGGCCACTGCAACTGATCAAAAATAGATTAGGAGCCCTCCCCTACCCTTAAGAAACCTGCACTGTGGCCTCAAAGCGCTCGCATGTCTACATTGCCGTAACCTGGTGCGTATGGGCAGGGAAACCCAGCAGCGAGCCCCCAGGTCTCGCCCACAGCCCCCCACCTGCCTGGTGACCTGCTGGCAGGGACCCCACGGGCCAGGACCCGCTTCCCACCAGCCCAGCCTGCCCACGGCCCTGCCAGCCCTGCCTGCTGCTGCGGGGGCTGCTCCCTGATCAGGCAGCACGCTCCTTTATGTGTCTTTTTATTTTTTGAGGCTTCCTCGGTGACAAATACAGCCTTGAAAGCAGCTGGCAAGCTTGCAAAGCAGCAGGCAAACTGTAAGTGCTGCATTTAAAAGAGAGAGAAAAACGCTCCTGTCCTTTGAAGCTGATTTTGCAGCAGCAGAGGGAGGGAGGGGGCGGCGGGGGGGGGCTGCAGGCCAGCCTGGGCCCTACTGTGCTTTTGGCACAGATCCGTGCCGTGTCGGTCCGCAAAGAAGGGATGGAGCCAGCCTGGTGCAGGGCTGGGAGCTGCCAGTGGTGTCTGTGGTGCTGCTCTGCATGGGAGCTCCTGCCTTGCTCCTCGAGATAGGATAGGATAGAGTAGAATAGAATAGAGTAGGATAGGATAGAATAGAATAGGATAGGATAGGATATTTCAGTTGGAAGGGACCTCCATCGATCAACTAGCCCAGCTGCCTGACCAATTCAGGGCTGAGCAAGTTAAAGCCTGTTACTAAGGACATTGTCCAGATGCCTTTTAAATGCTGACAGGTTTGGGGCACTGACCACCTCTCTAGGAAGCCTCTTCCAGTGTTCGATCACCCTCTGGGTAAAGAAATGCTTCCTAATGTCCAGTCTGAATCTCCCCTGGCGCAGCTTTGAACCGTTCCGACGTGTCCCATCGCTGGATCCCAAGGAGAAGAGCTGAGCACCTCCTCCTCCACGTCCCCTCCTCAGGCAGCTGTGGAGACCAAGGAGGTGCTGCTCCTCAGCCTCCTTCTCTCCCAACTAGACAAGCCCAAAGTCCTCGGCTGCTCCTCGCAGGACATACCTTCCAGCCCTGTCACCGCCTTTGTTGCCCTCGTCTGGATCTTGAACATCCTTCTTCAATTACGGGGCCCAGAACTGCACGCAGTACTCGAGGTGAGGCCGCACCAACGCTGAATACGGCGGGATCATCCCCTCTTTCGACCGGCTGGCCGTGCTGCGTTTGATGCCCCCCAGGACGCGGTTTGCCCCCTTGGCTGACTCAAACTGAGCCTGCTGACAACCAGCCCCCCCAGCTCCCTTTCTGCAGAGCTGCTCGCCAGCCACTCCTCTCCCAATTTATACTTCTTATCGGGCCTCTGCTCGCAAAGAGCTGGAATGTTGTAGGAGCGCGTCACGATTTTCGTGCGCAGCTGAGAAGCCACGTTGTTGTTCATTGTGTACCGCAATTCCACGATACCGACAACAATACTGCCATTATCACACACTGGTGCTATTAAATAAGAGCTAATGCTTTGACTTGCCGATCTGTTAAAATATCAGCTAGCAGGACAGGCTAGGTCTTGTTTAATTACATCTATCTTTTGTCCTGCTCCCATCAAAAGCTACAAGGAAAAGAAGTGTTTTTATATGTGTGCCATCAATGAGCTTGAATTTTAAAAAAAGGGGTAAAATAGATGTGTGCCTTAACTATTTGGACAGCCTGCAAAACTGACTGTTTCCTAGGAATTTAGCTGTGTTAAAATAGCTGTTTTACTAACATTACTGCGTGAGAACTGAAGTGTAACTTCAAATACTGCCGAATAACCCTCCACACTGAAACAGGCTGGTTGAGCCCACCTTAGCCAAGACCCCTGCTTAGCTGTCACCTCAGTGCCCAGAGCAGAGCTGCTCAGAGCTACCGGCTGAGACCTAACCTGTATTTGACCCTAACTCTACCCCCTCCACCTACTCAGCGCTCTTGGGTTCAAGTTTTCCAGTTCAGCTCTCGGTTAATGTGTCAGGACACCATATGAGAAGCTGTTTGCCGAGCGGCTCTCCCAGCCATGGAAAAACACCTCTCGTGTTCTCCACCCTGTCGCGCTCCACCGGCAGAATCGCAGGAGTCGGCTGGGGAAACCGAACTGCGGACCTCGGCTTTTGCCGGGCAGCTCTTGGGAACCCGCAGCAGTCACGCTATTGAATTTTCTGCTTAGCAGGAGTCTCCGAAGGGTGGGCTCTGTTTGAGCGTGTTTTCCGCTGCGAAATAAAAGTGAGCCAGGTAGCAAAGTCGGGCTTGCCACGCTGACCTGCAGAACCTGCAGGCTGGCAAACTTCCCAGCTCCGTGCAGGACCTCTCCAGCTAGCTCTCTGCAAGTTGAATTTGCTCGGGGCAGAGACGGACACGTGTGGGGTGAGTCAGTCGGGGCCGTTTGTCCTAATGGCCCAGGCCAGGTCCTGTCCCTCTCGTGTAGCTGTGTAGGTGCAGTCCCTCACCTTCACGGAGCTCCGTGCTCAACGCACAGGCATAACATGGGCATTTGGGGTAGCTCTGAATGCTCGGAAATGTTAAATTCCTTTTGATTTCTGTGGGCTGGAATTTACCTTGGGAGCAACTGTTGTGCTGTGTAGTGCCTTTCATTTCGTGGAGTCTCACAAATGGGGACCAGGGCAAGCTTTGAAAAGAAATTCATTCTTTTTTATGCTGCAGGTGCCCAGGTCTATAGATAGTTGGTCATAGTCGGGTTGAATTCATCTTACATCTGAAAGCACACTCGTTGGTCCTGAAATCAGGTTTGTAAGTTGCTTTCCTCTACACACTTTTGCATTTGTTATTTGTTTTTCTGCATTTGTTTTGTTGCAGATGGGTGCTTTTAAAAAAAAAAAAAAAAGTTTGCCTACACACCCCCTGCCTCTTGCTCGTTGCACAGTTTGGCACAGTACAGCGCCATCCATGTTCAACTCTTTCTGAAGAGTCAGCTGCTCAAACAGGGAAAGTTTTAAGTCTGAAGGAATCAACCTTATATTCAAACACACGGTTGAGAAGCAAACAGCACATTCTGGGCATCCTGGAAGAGGATTATTCCAGTTTGTTTCATTTTCTTCAGGTGATATGACCTTGAAACGTCGGTGGCATTCACGGTCGGGCAGTGATGCTGGACAGAGTACGCAGCTGAAGCCCGAGGTGACCCATCAGCCGCGTGGGTTTTGTTGTGCAGGTTTACCTAGTTTGTGGGCAGATGAAAGTTTTTGGACCAGTTTTGGCACATCTTTTTTGACTTCTACAACTGCCTCAGAGACAGACATCAGCAAAAAGTCACAGAGGTTATCCCGACCAGAATATTTCCAAAGAGTCCTCTTTTCTTTCATAATACGTACAGCCCTGCATTGTGCAGGGTATTTGTGGGCAGCTTTACCAGTGCTGGGCGCAGAGCGGTTGAGTGGCCCTGCAGTGGCACCGCTGCTTCTCTTCACCTTCTCCTTGGGGGATCGGAGACCTCAATGAACTGATGGGTTCTGCAGAAATGCGAGTTTCTTCTTCCTCCTGGCTGAAGGCATTTGGGGGGGAGACCCGAGGTTCACTGTGCGTGTTGCGGAAGGTGCCAGAGGTCTGACTGCTCGTACAGCTGTAAAAAAAGGTAAACCAAGGGGTTCTGCTTTGCGTTTCATGAGAAATATAGGGCTGGCAGTGGCCTCCTCTGTCTCCAAACCCAGAGCCATTGCAGACAAACGCGCTGTAAAATGCTGTTTATAAACTTGGCAGGCTCTATCTTAAAGTTACGTGCTTTTGCCTAAACTCACAAGTCCTCTCAGTATCCCCTGAGAGTGAGGCTCTTGGAGATCCTCACTGCTCTGAGCTTTGTGGTGCACTGCAGAGATTATGTCAGCCACAGAAAGCTGTGAGCATGAGGTGATATTTTTAAGCGTCCAAGGAAAAAACTGCCCTTTTTCCATCTTGTTTCTCTGCTCCAGTCCCTTTGGGCAGAGTTAGGACCACAGTCAGGCAGCAGCTGTTAAACCATGATTTTAGAAGCATCTTGCTTCGTTCTCCTGCAGGAACAACAACAACAACAACATCCACCCAGCTACAGCTCCCTTTCAAAGACCTGTCCTAACGTTAGGGAGGAGTGGAGGGAGCCGGAGGGAGGAATGCAGCACAGACTGGCCCGGAGGTGCTCAGCATCTCACGGAGGACCCACCGTGGGCTGGGCACGGGGACTGTCGCTGGCTGCTTCCCTCCTTCCCCATGGCCGCTCTCCCAGCCCAGGTGCTGGGACACCCTCCCTGCAACTGGGAGGGAGCAGGAACATCTCTCTTGCGCTGACGTTGCCCGTTCTGTTTGGCTCTTCGTGCCTCGGACAGCTTCGGTCATCAGGTTGGGTTGTCCATGCACAAGAGGAGGCAGATCCGTGAGGTGGATTGGAAGAAGAGGTGGGAGGGTGCTTGATCTCCATGCAAGTAAAGGAAAGAGAGTAGGAATTAATAAAGGAAAGACGCCAAGAGATCTAGAAGAGCAGGAGAGGCTGTCTGAGAGGGTAATTCAACTCTCCCCATTGAACTCAGCTTATCATTTTAGAGACGTTAGTTTTAGGAAAGCAGCAGGCAGTTAGCTCTGTAGGATTCCTTGTCTGACCTTAAACAAAATATTTGCTGATGAAGGCCTGAACGAGCAAAGGCAGATTTTTAGGTTGCCACGTGACAAGCTTGGAGTCCCTCCAAAAGGAACGTTCTCCATCTTCTCACAACTCTCTTGTTCTAGTCCAGCTTGGCAATTTTGCAGAGAACACCTCGCACATTTGACTTTGCCTCCGTCGTTGGCATTTGCGAGCTGCTCTCTTCACTCCTCGGTGCAGTTATGCAGCACCCTCAGACATTTCTTACCTGCCTCTGCCAGCGGCAGGGCTCCTCAGTTAACCAAACTAACCAAAATAAATTCCAAAAGAGGAATTTTAAAAGGAATTCATTTTTCTCTGCTTTTTTTTCCCATCCCACAGTTTCTTGGAGTTTTTTGTTCTATAGGCAAGATTTTACATGCATCACGCTATGGCTCTGGAGGACTTAAGTTAGCAAAGCTTACACAAGCAAATGGTTTAAAAAAAATAATAAAGTCAACCTGTCATTATTGGGTTTTGGAGCAAATGTAATTATTTGAAAGCCTATTTATGTCTACATACTTTGTTTTAACACTACAAGGAAATTTTAAGACATTTAAAGTTTTAAACATTTTAAAAGTTTAAAATAGAATTATTACAAGATTAATCTTTTATACAAATTCTAATTCCAGTGGAGATAGCTGAGATGGGGATACTGAGTTTTGGGTTGGATTTTGTTGTTTGGTTGTTTTTTTCAATGGGAACATCATTGTGTTTTTGCAAATCTGAATATAGCAACATTCTGCTAATCAACAGCAACGAACAGAAAGTGAGGCTGACCAGCCCGCATCATTGTTTTACTTCAGTGCTTTTCATACCTTAGTTTTCAAGGGAAGACATCGATATCTTACTCTGATTCTCTTTGATTTTCCAAATTTTCCTCCCCGTTTGAGTTGCACAGGCATTTAAAGAAAGAAAGAAGGAAAAGTAACCCCCTCCATCCCATCCCAAATCTTTGCCGGGGTGCCCCGCATGCTAAAACGCGCAGGATTAGCCCGGTTCAGGGATTGGCAGAGTGCAGGTTAAAGCTGATGAACTGAAGATCATGCAAACTGTGCAGGAACAGCCCAGCCCCGGAGAATTAATTCACATCAGAGAATTAATTCACATTGTCCTCTTGAGCGAGAGGTGTCCTGAGGAGCCTGCACCTGCCGGAGCGCACCGAAGGAGACCTTTCCCAGAACGGCACAGAGCCTGTTTTGAACTCCATAAGCACTGTAACTGTGGGAAAGACTTCTTTCTCTTTTTTTCTTTTTTTTTCTTTTTTTATAAATAAAAATGCGACTCTGAACCTAGGTTGAAAAGATTTGTTTAACCCTTCAGTTTCCAGTGGGAGGATGCTTACCATACGCATACACACACACACACACACTCTCTCTCTATTTTTACTTTAGGTGAACCCACCTGCTGGACCTTGCAGCCTTGTCCCAAATTTGGCTCTGTTTGACTGTTCTGATAATGTTTTGCACAGAGAAATTGGGTCATTATTTCTTTTCCCCATAACGCCTCTATTTTGTTCTTGCACTTTGAAGTCTTTGGGCAGAAGCTGACGTGGGAGCCTTAGGAACAAAAAGCAAATAATAGCCGGGGTTCACTTGTGAACTGCTGCCCACGTTGGTAATTTCTGACCTTTAATTTTGGGTATGCGCTTACAAAACCTGTGCTATCCGAACCCCGTTTTCCTGCTCTAAATAAGACTCTGTTTTTAACAGTCTCTGCTATTGTCTGGCTAACAGCTTCCTCCAGCCCTCCTCCCTGCACAGCTCTTGGTTCTTTTCCTCCATAGATCAGGAGTTAAAATAAAGCTTTTAGCAAATGTGACAT
The DNA here is from genome assembly GCF_929443795.1 of Astur gentilis. Classification (NCBI taxonomy): domain Eukaryota; kingdom Metazoa; phylum Chordata; class Aves; order Accipitriformes; family Accipitridae; genus Astur; species Astur gentilis. The sequence goes on from NC_064911.1 coordinate 11,996,957, forward strand.
TTCCTCCTCCTCCACTCTTCTATTGTCACAGATGATTTGATAGAACAAATCTAATTTTACCTTTAGCAAGTGGGGTATTTTTTTGTTGGCTTTTTGCTTCTTGTTGTTGTTTTAAACGGCAATCTTATAACGACAGTGGAAATGTTCTTTTAAATGAAGTGTTGATTTTTCTGGGGAAAAACATCCTCCATCCAGCCTAGCTTTCTCTGTTTCCATGTATTTTTCCTAAAATTTTTAGTAGGTTTTCAAACTATATGGGTACTTTTAACCTCGTGGTTACTTGGGCCATACCTGGATCCTTAAGAAAAGGAAAATAAATATTTTTCCCTTTAACTACTTAATGTTTCGCAGCTACTTGCTATCTGGTTCTGCTGTATACTCGGTAAGGACACAGAAGTATCCCTTCAGATGGAATATTTTCAGCATTTCAAACCCAAGATTTTTGTACTGGAGGGGTTTCCCGCTTCTGTTCTCATTGCCCACTTTGAGGAAGAGTGCCTACCCTGTGCATGGTTCCCTGCCTCCATCCCTCCCTGTCCTGACCATCAGTGCTCTGTTGCCAAAATCTGGCATTTCATAGACTTTAATCTGAGAACCTTTGTTTCATTTCACAATGAAATTTCAGATTTCACAATGAAATTTCAGATTATCTTCATAAATTTGAAATTTTTTATGACAGGGAAACTTAGTTATTTTCCATGAAACATTTCCTTCTGGTGTTTCAGTGTCGGACATGGCAGAAATTTTTTTGTCTCTGTTCGAACGCTGATGGAGCACGGAGATGTGGTCAAGCGCTGACCCCCCAGCAAGTATGCGTTGCGTAAGCTTATCGCTGCTCCCAGGAATCGCCCGGGTAGTGGGAGTTTCTCAACAGCAGGTTTGCCAGGGCCGAGCAGGCGTTCCTCAGAGCTGCTCTCCCTGGCAGCCTCGCTGCTTTCAAGGACAACTTGATTATAACGCTGCAAACCGATTTTCAGCACCATAGCATGAAAGAAAACTTTGCAATATCTCGGGAAACTATTCTCTCCTTCTCTTGCTCCGGCCATCCTGGGGCAGGTATTGGGGAACACAGCTGAAAACGGGGCAAGGGCAGCGGAGATTGCCCTCCTGGTCTGGTTGGGTGGCTCCACGCACAACGGTACGTTCCATCACGGACATAAATTGCAAAGCGGGACGATGAGTGATCAGTGCTGCGGAAAGCGGCGTAGTCGTGCTGTTGGTCTGACTTCGACGGGCTGAGAAACAACTGGATCTCTCACGTTACGTCCTGCGTCTTACCGAGCCTCGGCTTTCACAACAGCATGTGGTAAAATGCCGGCTCTTCGGATGGAAAACTCCCAGAAGCTGACAGGTCACACAGCCTGAGCGGTTTTTAGCACCGGCTGGTGTTAAACAACCCACCATCGCCGTAACCTGTTTGGTTCAGGTTTCCAGTATCTTGGCCTTTTCTAGATCCTGACTCTGATTCGTAGCTTATGCTTTTAAAGTAATTTTAAGGACTGATGTTTTCTGCAGTTCATGGGGGAGTCCAAGTTCAGAAATGTTTATTTCTGGCTAGACAACACAGTTTCACATCAGACATCAGGTATCAGGAAAATGAGGCACTTTATGTGGTAATACTTCATTCAATCAGAATATTTTTGTCTATTTGTGCTACTCCAACGCTTGCAAGAGATGCAGATTATAAAGAACCTTTTGAAGGACAGGAGTAGAGATGCTACAATGGTTTGAAAAATAAAAACATAACCAAACCCAAATTTTAACAGAGACTGGAGATGAAGAGCTTGAGGAGGAAAAAAATTAAGGTAAGAATGTAAATGTATTTATTTCCTAGCTAAGGTTATGTTCCACGTTACAGGGAAATTCAAAAAGGAATTTGGCAGGTGATAGGATTTAAAGACTTAAGCTTTTTACTTTTTTTTTTTTCCTCTCTGCCAAATAGTTAATTTAGGCTGCAGTAACCAATGACTCAGTGCTGGAAATGATAGCAACCGGGACTTGTTTTACCAATGCCAACAATCTGAATATTTCAGCAGCTGTGGAATTTGTTATGAATCAGGTCTGTGGCGTGAGAGTGGCCAAACACAGGGCGGAAAGAAGAAATAAAGGTGATTCCTGTGTGGATGAACTCCTCGGAACCTCTGGGATAACAGAAAAAAAAGTGAAAAAAAGATAAAGAAAAAAACTGAAAAGGGAGCAGAGGAGGAACTAAAATGCAGAATAGTTGGGTGTGATGTTTAAATCTAGACTGTCCTTTCAAGACAAGGAAGCCGGTCTCATGACGATGATCACGACTTCGATTGCGCCATGGCAGAGGCTGCTTTCCCAAGCAAGGATCCTGGGATGGAAGGGTTTGTCCGGCAGCTGGCTCCTCACTAGGAGCACACAGGAGGCTCCGGCTCTGCCCCGAGACAGCAGGGAAGACAGACTTCGAGGGAGAGCTGCCCTGAAACGACTTGCTAAAATTTCAGGCTTTCTGCTGCCATTTGGACAAGTTGCTCCTCAGCAGAGCAGTAGGGAAGCATGAGAAGGTGGCAGCGGGCTGGGGGCTGCCTGTGCCCTGCAGTTTGTGTCCCTGGGCTCCCTAAAAGTCAGGAAAGAGGACGGAGGGAGCTGGCAACCACAGGCTTGGCATGTGCCCCGCAGCATCAGCGGCTGCCTGCAGGAGATATAGAACATTTCTTTCAGTTTTGTGCCTGGCTCCTGTGACTCCCTCTGTATTCCCTTTGGTACCGACTCTTCCACTCCCTCGGATAAAAAGCAGTAGTTAGGGGACAAAGGCAAAATTAAAGTGACTACTGTGCTGTGGGCTGACACTGAGGCCATTATGCTTTGACTGTACTGTTTGTGCCCCAGCACTCTTATTTTCCTGATTCGCTTGTGCTTATTTTTGGTACACTTATTTTGTTTTTCTCCAAAAGTAATGCACATCAAAACCAGCTTTTGGTAGTCAGCATCACCTTTGGGATGTTAGGGGTATGGGCACATTCTTCCTGAAGAGGTTTTTACTGGACATCTTTTTAGGTGGATGTATTCCTATTAGACTTCTGAGTTTATAAAGCCTCATTTTTACAAAATCTTGAGCATACTTTTTAAAAAAATCTCCTTTAAAATATAGAAAGAATGTAAAAATATTTCCACTTTTTAATAAAAGTAATGTTTTTAATAGGGGAGGAAACCTCTTTTTCCAACATCTCATTTGCAAAAACCAATATAAGTCTGTGTGTGCATGTGCACAGAAGAGATCAAGACCAATTCGTACGTAGAGTGCTTATCTTAGTTTTTGCTTTTTCCAGTTACACCGCCTCACCCCATCCGCTTCTCTGCATGACTGACAGTTGATTGCACTTCCTTTTCCTAGCGCGTTTTCCTCTGAGGTTACCCAGAGCTACTCTGACCATTTGGGTGCCACCAGGCTTCCCTTGGAAATAAGACCACATTCAGCCATGAACTACAGCCTCTCTGCTCCCAAGGATGTACATAATCACCTAGGGCACACCTCCCTGAAGATTTCCAGAGGGCAGAGCTGCACATTTACCAACATGGCTTAGGTTAGACTCATTTGTTTGCAAATCTGATGACTTTCTCAGGGTTGGCTGCCCCAGTTAGAGGTGCTCCAGCAGCTGTGGTGGCAGCTCAGCTATGGGGAGCGTGGGCAGTGGAGTCTTGCTGCCTCCTCTTGCCTCTGTCAACTAGATGAAACATTTGAGATAGGTCAATTGAAAATAATTGGTACAGCTGTTTTTATGTACTTTTTCCTCTTTTTTTTTTTTCTGCAACAGAGACTAACAGTGACAGAAATAGGAGTTGAGAGTCATCTGATCGCTTAAAGGTTTTTTTCTTTCCAAGCTGATGCTGTACATTAGTCAAGATTTTGATTGATGACCTACTGTAGGATGTAGTCAGAGCTCCCGTTTAGCTCTGCTGTGTTCCAAATGCTGTAATTGATTACAAGGGCATCGCAGCAGACTTTTTTTTATTAATTCCTTGGATACTTTGGCCATGGCATTTTAAGGAAGTACTTAAAATAAGGGGGTTAAGAAGGTAAGTAGGTAGGCAGCACCGAAGTCTTTCAAGTCAGTGACCTTACAGTTTGGGCTATAAGCTACCAACCAGCTAAATTACCATGAATTTATCCTAGCCATACTGCTTCTATCCCTGTTGCCTAATGAAAAGCATATGCTCACTAGATTAAGGGCATGTAAATTTGTCATCATCATGACTTCACGCGCTGGAGCATAATTAAAGTGGAATTTGACTGCCTTCATAAAAACATTTGGTGCAACCATGAATTTTGTTTCCTTTATGAAGCATTCTACATATTTTATGATGTGTATTCATGCCAAGAACTTAGCTATGTATTTTTGGTGATGTTGGGTGACATCGATGGCATTACTAAATTTGATAACCAGAGTCCTTTATTGGGAAGCTGTTCTTCAGCAATAGAAGAATCTCTTTAAAATCTGGAAGTGCACTAGCAAGGTAAGTTCCTATTTAAGGATAGGCTTTGTATTCTAAAAGCTGTCCTCAAACACTCCTGGATACAGATGCATTTTAGCATGCCTTTTTGACCTAGTCTAGAAAAGAATTCCTGATAGTTTTGTTACAGACATCTATCAGAATCTTTACAGTTTCAGAGCACCGCCTACCCATTCCTGGTTTTTCGATAGCCTTTCAGCAGACCTGTCTCCTGCCTGTCATAGACAGGCACCATCCATCTGTAGCAGTTGATTTTCCAGCAGTTCAGGTAGGAGGGTGCACTGGAGCAGGCTCTTCGGATGCCTGGCTTCATGCCATCTGTCAGTTTCTGCTCTGTTTATTTGAGAGGAATGTGGTCACCTGGGCTTTCTGTACCCTGTACCTCATCATTGGTCAGGCAGGACACATGTTGCACAAGTCTGAGTAGAAAGAACAGTACAGTGATTTCACAGCAGTTGCGTTGTGGCAGGACACGTGTCTCAGAAGTATGGGAAGTGGTGTAATACCTCCTAGTGCACCAACTACAGGAGATGTTTCCCCCCAAAAAAAACCCCAAAAGCTGAGGGACCCAAATTTGTCACTGGACCAGGAGATTGCAGTCACTTACAGCAAGACCAAAGACTTGCCCAGGAGTGGTCCTAGTTCAGAGACCTGCTGTGGTCTGCGGTTGCAAGCAGTGCCTGGAGAGGGTTTGGCAGCAGCGGTGCCAGCATCTGTGCTAGCTCTGCACAAAGGGATTTGTTGGAGTCTCTGCTTTCTGATCCAGTGACACACCACACACCAGCCCTGCTCCTGCAGGGATATGGGTTCTGTGTACACTGGCTAGCTTTCACTCATTTCTCTTCCATCCTTCACACTGTGAGATGTAGAAGCCCTTTACAGTTTAGTATTGTAGTTCCTCCACAGCAACACCTTGCATTAGTGGCAGAACAGGACAGGAAATAAACTTCTGGGTTCCCCATTTATTCCAGTTTCTTTTGCTCTGCTGGATTTGAAATCCTATAGTTCCACTTCTGTCTTCCTTGATCTGCCTCCTTTTCTGTCCTGCAATACTTGTGTGGATCTCCTCTCCCCGCTCTACAAGATGAATCTTAAGAATCTGGTTCAGGGCCTGCAGAAGAGAAAATAAAAAGTGCAGGACAGTCCCCGACCCTTACTTGAACACAAAGTTTAATTCGTTCTAGAGAACATTTGTGAATTTTATCTCAAAGCACCCATTTCACCGTAGCCAAAAAATTGTGTCAGTAGAGGACTCAAAATGTCGTTGTGGGTTTTTTTGTTTTGAGACAGATGCTTATCTCCTTGTGCTAGACTCTGGCAGTGTCCTTGTCGCCTCCATTAAGGCTGACCTATATATCCCAGCAATCACTTGCAACATTGCTCAACATTTGCATTTCAATGTGGTTTCTTCATTTCCACTTCCTTTTTTGCCCCCCCCCTTTTTTTGGGGGGGTGGGGGGTGGGGGGTGTAGGGTTGGGTTTTGGTTTGTTTTGTTTAAGACTTGAACATAACATTTACACATTTCAGATCTGCTTTAGGCTTCCCTTGCCTGTGTGTTGCAACAGCAGAGCACTGGCTGGAAGAACTTTGAAAGTTGCTATGCCTGCCACAGAGAATTCTGGAAAGTTGAGGCATACGCAAAGCCTAGATTATACCTCTCTTCTGCCAAGTTTAAGCTTTGGGGGATTATCTAGAAAAAAGCAGCACACTGACTCTTAAAAGAACCCTTTATTTATGGCTTATTTTCTCTTTTCAGTCTAAATATCAAAAGCAATGCTCAGGCTTCAATTCTGACTCAGAATTCTCTCCTTTTTCAGAAATGTCAGCACTTCATGAGAACAGCTACCCAGACCCTAGGTACTCCCCAATCCAAATACTGGACAATATATGACTACGGTCTGAAGCAGACCCAAGCAAATACATCTCAGCCTTTTTGCCAGAGGCCAAGCTCCCCAGGAAAAAACTCTTTGGTGAACAGATCACCAGTCCCTGCAGCAGTTACATCCTAAATCCTACAGACAGCACTATATCAAGCCTTTCCCAGCCTGGCTGAAAGTTGCTTGCTGCAGAACATTGCATAATGATTCTCCTGCCCTTCTCCCTTTGAGCAGACAGGATGCCAATACAGGCGACATTTTCCTTACACATCCCTCTCCCTCCCTTGGCCTCGCAGGAGCGCCTCAAAAGAAGAGTGGTAACTTCCCTTTGGAAAACAAAACTGGGCTTCTGCTCTCACCGTTGCCTTCCTTCACAGAGCTTCGTGTGACAGTTTCACTGCTTGCTTGGCAGCACTGTACACAAAACCTACAATTTCTGCCATATCACATAAATCCTTTCAAAATTTATGTTCTTGGGATGATTAAATTTAAAGAGAATGATCAATAGCAGGTCTCATGGTGTTGACAGCACTTTCATTCTAATTAACTGAATTCCAAGTACGAAAAGGCTATTCCTGGCTCAGAGATGAGCACTGTAATTGCCTGTATGATTAGCAGTTAAGGTCCAGTACTACTGTACAATATAATGTGTCTTGCTTACCTAGCTCAAACTAAGGCACAGTGGCTTTAGAGTGGTTCAAAAAGTAGCTTGGGCTGCACAAAGCAAATGGTATTTAAGAAATAGCGCACATTAGAGTACTCAAAAGCACCTTCAGTACCAGCTGAGGGGCTGCAGCCATGAGAATGAACAAACATGGTACTAACACAAGGAGTGGGAACTCAAATGTGCCCTTCAAAGTAGTCTAAGACTAGCTTTAAAAAGTAAAATTAGAGCCTACAGTAGCAGCAAGCAGCTGGAACAGAGCTGACAAGATGTCCAGCTCAATGGCAGATCCTGCATTTAAACAAACTCCATACTGCCAACTTCAGACTGATTATAATATAGCTACCTAGGTATACTTGGCATGCAGACATTAAAGACTTACAATTAATTATACAGTCACTTTAAAAAACTAGCTCCTGTGAAACTCTGCAGCAGTATCTGAAGTAGACTACTAATCTGATTAAACCTCTGAATTAAGTAAACTAGGAATGTGCTAATTCAATGCAGACCAGTAAGAAGCTCAAACTGAAGTAAATCCTCACCGAAAAGTCTACAGCATGACTAATTTTCACTTGGTTCAAAATGAAGAACCCACAGCCCACACAACCTAATCTTGCAAAAGCATTGGGAGTCCTAGTACTAGACAGTAGATGTGCAACATGTTTTATCCTTTTTTTTTCCCTCCTTAAAAGGCCTTACTGAAACACTCTCTACAAAGCTGCAACTTGAGTTACCTATTGCTGATAAAAACAGGTGACCCCTCTCAAACTTTCTATTACTACAGTGCTTGGCCTATTAGAATCACAGTGTAGTATATTTTTAGCCCAGATATATTGTTCTTCCATATGACAGAACCTCTCCGAGAGGTTGTTCAGAAAAAAATCTGTCACATTAATGCTTCCCATTTACTTTAAATTAATTATGGCAGCTTTACTCTTGTGGCAGAGCTGAGCTCCTCATTTCTAATAGTACATAAAGACACCTTAGCACACTTCGTGATCACTGTATGTTGTAGCAAAGATGTTGCAATTAACCAGAAAATTCATGCAACAAGTCTCATAAATGGAGCTTAAGCATCTCCTTAAGAAATAAGGAAATTAATATAAAAAGACTTAACAACTGTAAATTGGTAATCAGAAATTTCAGAGAGTGATTTGAAATATCAGGGAACCTATTGCAGCATTGTTTTTTTAAGGAGTATTTTAACATTTTAAACCTCTTAGTATTGTTTAGGACAAGCAGAATCCCATAAAGTGGCTTACTCTATTTCAACTGCTTTATGTCCAAGACAGCTGAAAACAATGTAAACTTCTAAATATTCCCAGAGCATTTACCTTTGCCTTACCTTTGTGTTTGTTAACCTTTCACTGCAAACTGGTCCCTGCAATCTGACAGTAACCTGACAGTGGTCATTCTTCTTCCTGCCACGTACATAATTTTTCTAAGGTGTAGTTTAGTTGTAAAGATTCTACTATTAATGTACTACCCCCTTTCTTACCGTAGATCATGCTTCCTGCTGAAGTTCTGGTGTACTGCCTTCCATATAAAGTGATCGCAAAACAGTCAAAGAAATTTAAAACATATAGACTATCACGTAATAGTTTACTTACAACATTAGGGTTCATGCCTATCAAACACGATACTACAGCTGTATTTTAATTGTTTGCATAATAAAGTTGTACAGCTTCATCAGATGGATTTGATTCTCATCAAAACACTGCAAGTGTGTTACAGAATGTTCAATAATTAGACTACATATTCTTGTCAGAGAAACTGGCAGTGCAACTCTCCCTTTCTATCTATTCTTCTTAATCACCCAGATTAAGTGCCATTAAAAGTAATTTTAAATGACTGTAACATATACTAAACTGGATTTTCTGGACTTAGGCAAAGCTGCAGCATGTTACTCAATTCAACACGAAGCAATGTCCGGGATCTCCAAGTCACGAACAACTTCAACCCCTCCAAACCTGACATTTGCAGTAAACAAGACAAATTAATTCAATGAGCAGATCTTTTCCGCAAGTGGAAAAAATATCTCCTAACAGTAGGGAAAGTTAAGCACATTAGAGGACGACGAGATGAAAAAAGTAGTTTTCATTCATATTGCTGTAGTCTGGAAGAATTCCTTTTACCACAAGAGCAAATGAGTTTCTAAAAAGTAGGTAGTTCTAAAAAAGATTCAAGCCAGAGATTAACCACTTGTTTTAAAAAGGCTCGCTATTTGGTTTAGGAAAATCAATCCATACAAGGTGATCTTCCACCATCTGCTTTCAAAAGACGGTTAAAACTAAACTGTTACAGACTTAGGCCCACTGTCACATATAAAAGACTGCCACCACCCACTCTGTTCAGCTGAGCTAATATTAAATAGAAGTAGCCACACCTACGAAGCCACAAAGAATAAATCCATTCAAGAACCACTGTTCTTTGTTTTATTGAATCGTTGAAGCAGGACTGTAATCCAGGTATACTTAAATCAAGTGTTGGTCCACTCTTATCATCAAAAAGAAGTGAATTAGGTTTTTATAATAACATCAACACAAATGGAAGGAGTATGAAGCATCATACTAGGAACTTTCAACTGTATGTGACTTTAGACCATGATCAGACTGGTGCTACTTCAGTATTTACAGACTCTCCACTGTATAGACCAGCCACACTAGTGTTATTTACCTCCAAATCAGTAAAGTTCTAGGTAAAAGATCCTTCTGTCTACAGCTCACATCTGAGCCATCAACATGAGAACAAAATGCAATTTGTGCCACTAGAATCACAGTCTTGTAGAAATATTTCTATATTTAGTATTTTACTAAAGAATAATTACTATCCTCTCTGAAGTTACATATAGCCATTATAAATATTTACATCAAACATTTACAACTGGTTCATAATATACAACACAACAATTTAGCTATAATTTCTAATCTTCCAGTGTAAAAGTTTCAAACAACATGTTGCTATCATAATTTCAATTTATCTGTTTTGCACATAGTCACAGGCAGTATAGGGCATTTCAAAAACTCATGTTACATGATAAAAAAATGGAATGATGTTACTTTGATAACATTTACTTTGGGGATTGTTTTGGTTTTGGTTTTTTTTGTTTGGGTTTTTTTTTAAACAAGCAGATTTCAATTTCTAATTCCCTTCTGGTGCTACTACTAACATTTAAAATAGGCTTGAGAGGGGAGGAAAAAAACCAACCACAACTTAGAAATAAATACACCTTTTAAAAAATTCCACATTTAACCATGGCAGAATATTTGTTTTCCACACAGTTTAAAGGAGACCTTACTCTTCATCATTTCCTTGCGCTGAAATACAGTGCGGTTTAATCCATTCTTATCTTCTGATTCGTCATCCTATAAATAATGCTGTCATAACCAGGATCCATGTTCCAGAGGTTGTAGGAGATAACTATCACAGCTAAAGCAAGACCTATCATCATCCACAGAATAATGTTGAAGATTACAGAGTAGTTGTAGTTATATGGATAGGCAAGGTTATATGGATTTTCTGTTTCGCTCTGTAATAAAGAAAATGCGTATTACTTTAAAGTTAGCTTGCATACAAAACACATTCTGACTACATCGAAAACCTGAGCAATCTGAATAGCTGAGATGCATTTTTGTCTAGACAATTCTGATGCTAGTGCACAAAATGCAAAAGAGATTATGTGACTGACATTCACAGAATCCAAAGGAATGGGCTGACAGGAACCTTATGAAAATCAAAGCCTTGCACCTGGGACAGAATAACCCCATGTGACAGCACAGGCTGTGGACTGACCGGCTGGGCAGCAGCTCTGCAGAGGGACCTGGAGGTCCTGGTGGACACGCTGAACAGGAGTCAGCAGTGTGCCCCTGCAATGATGCAGGGCAACTGCATCCTGGGCTGCATCTGGACTGTAGGCAGCAAGTCAAGGAAAACAATTTTTTCCCCACCCGGGAGGCAGGACTCCCATGCACTACTGTACTGGGGAGAAAATGGCAGAAATGCAAATTCTAACAAGACATATGGTAAAAAGTTTTCATAGTGAAAGTGGTTAAGACTTTGGAACAGGCTGTGAGACTTCAAGCCATGGACTTCTAAAGAACTTGTATGGAAAAGAACCTAAGCAGCCTGATCTAACTACTAAACTAATCCTGCTTTGAGCAGTACATTGGACTAGATGACCCCCAGAGGCCCTCTTCAACCTAAATTACTGTATCATTAAGTGAAGATCAAGACAGGTAAGCCGACCTCTTCACACCCATGTCTAAAACATAGTCAGTATTCTAGTCCTTAAAAATGTTACGCTCAAGTGAAGAAGTAATGCAGTTTGGATCACTTTTAATAAATGAGATACAGAAAAATGTGCATCTACTACCTGTGTAGACTGGAGAATGGAGCGAGTCTTCCTCGTGAGGGGAGAATTAAATGTCTTTACAGCTACCACTTCTACTACTGCATTCCCGCTATACAGATTAAACATCTCATCTGCAAACTGGAAAAACAGAAGTGATTTAATTTAAAACCTACACTGTAGCCAGGAATTAAGCAGAGTTTTGTTAGCAAGTTGTACTAAACCATAAGATGTCACCTTCAGGAATAATTATGGAAAGTTGTAAAAATTTAAACTATTTTAGAATTTCACTAAGAAAGTGCCAACTTTCACCTGGTTTACAACATCTCTTTAAAACCCCTCAAGCACTGTTCAGCAGACTGCAGCTTATGACTGCTTTCTGGGCTGAAACTCGTTCTTTCATCCCTTTTACAAAAAGGCCCACCGCCATATAGTTTCCCAATTGTATGTCTGTCAGTTTCAACAAAATATTTAGGTTCTCAACCTTCCACTGGGAAATTAACGCTTTTACACTCTTCCATCATGCTTTTGAAACTCTCAAAAGTGAATGGTCTTAATAAAGATTTTATCGAATGATTACATAAGACCTGCTAAAGAATTACTTTCTTGAGCACATTGACAGATGAACAGCAGTTATTTTAGAGGCTTGGAAAAACAGTTTTGTGGGCAAGGGGAAACTGACCACTGTACCATGGGATAAAGATATTTCCACATTTCTGAGAGCCAGTTTTTGTGAGACATACTGGTGTCTTTAAATGCAAGATATTTATTTCAGAAAAACAAACATATCGAGTCATGTTGATACATGGCTTCAATATATTCCTACTACTTCACGCAAAATATCTCACACATTGTAGAATCATGTCAACACTTTCCAGAGTGACAAATTGTAACATTCGATTTTACAACTGAACAACTGCATTTTAAGAAAGAAACAACAAAAACAAGCATCAGGCAAGCCATCACTAATGAAGTGACAATTCAAAGCAGCAGATAGTCAATAAACTAACTCCCTTGCAGTTAATAGAAAAAATTATTTCCTTAGTATTCCTGTGGTTTTTGTTCATTAGGTAGAAAGTATACCTTTTGCAAAGAGTCTACAAGAATTTGAGAAGCATCCTTGAACTGCTGTGAGTCTTCCCCGTATCGTTTTCCAACCTCTTCCAAACCAGCCAGTTCCAGAGAATACAGGTCTGGAGAGTGATCTTTGGCTAAGTGCTTGTGTCGAGACAGCTTTGGCACACCATTGAGGGCAGAAAGAAATTAATTCACACACAGGTTACTTTAAAAACACATTTCACAAATCAGTTTGCTGGGACTAATCCAGCTACACTTTCCACAGTCATATTCCATATCGACTAGGAAGTGGAATTTCTTGCCAGCTTAACTAGAAGATGTCCACAATTGTTTCTTTCCTTACGCTACAGAAGAAAACAGATGATCATCATGTAGCATCTAATCCTAACATGAGGTTATTTACAAATAGTATAGAACTCTACTAAAGTAAAGAAACATTATACTTATTCACATCAGAATCCTTGTTCCATGACTACCATAAAAATAAAGCTTGGAGAAAAAAAAACCAAACCATAAACTACAATACTTGGATACTACTATTCCCTCTGCTGAAGCTGGCCATTACAAAACTAAGTAGGTTGCTCATGTACAGAAGTAGTTTACTTAAGGAGTATCATCCCATTGTCATAAAATCCAACCAACATAATCCAAATTATCTCAAAGGAGAGTAACAATATCCTTGCACTTCTGCAGGTGTGAAGCTGCAGTACTGACATTTGCCTGCATAAGAGAACAGTCTCTGAAAGCAAGGAATTTAATCTGTTCCTATCTTCCCATCTACTTTAACTACAGCATTTCTAGTCTGCAAGACAAAACCAAGTTGTTCTACCTCCTCTTCTCAAGAGCCCCATTTCCCTCCACCAGCCCTTCACCTAATGTGAATTTCCAAGCTTTTCATGACTGTATCTTTTACTTTAAGTAGCTGAGGGCTGCAGCGTAAAGGACAAAAAAAAACCCAACAAAAAAAAAAACGAAACGAAACACCACAACCCAAAACAAACCCTAAATCACAGCAACAACACAGTAGCTTCTTAGTAAAGAGATCATTAAGAATTAAAAACTCACCCTTCCACTGAAACATTTCTATCACCATCACTATTCACACTACAAAAGTCACTCCAGTCTTTTCAGTTAAAATGTTACAGTGATATTTTGAAGTAAAATGGTGGACAGGGCAAAGAACATGTTCTTAAGTACCATTATACTTCTCAAGTAAGGAAACAAGGAAAGCCCTGGCAAATTCTTCATTGAGTACTTCCTGTGTCTTTGGGTATGGAGAGATAGCAGCTCAGAATTCCCCGTTCTCACCAAACACAATACAAAAGAAACTACAGATGATTAAGGTTCTCATTTTCTTCTGCCAGTGACAGGCCTGATACAAATAACCTGAGAATGCACTATTTAAACTGATGCAACCAACTGATGACACACTTGAATATCTATCACTGACTGCCAAGTATCCCGGCTACAGCTTCTCTACCTTTAAATGAGATGTCTGAAGTTTGTGACATAAGATGGGGAAAGTGTTTCAAAAAAACCTTACCAGGCTTGCAATATCATGTAGGACTTGTAGTTCTGACAGAAAAAGCAAGTCAACCTGGAGGAAGAGGCAGAAAGAAAGAGACAGGTATTTCCTTTGATGAAACCAAAGTTAGGGAAGTCTCATTTTGTTGCAAGTCTCAGTATTTTATAACAGGTTATGTCTGTTACAGCATCATAACATGCTAGCAGGAAATTACTCTTTCAATAAAGTTACTTACAAAAAAACTTAATTCTTAAAATTCAGTTAGAAAAAATTAGAGTGGGCTCTCTTAGGCAAAGCAAGGGGGGAAAAAAAAAGAAGAAAGAAAAAAGGAAAAGCACAAGCTAACTAAGAATTCTAGAAAAAAAATCACAAAAGTTCCCACTGATTAAAGTTTTTTACCTCATTGTTTCTGCTGAGGGAGTTGAGAGGAAGGGAGCTGAGAATAGAGTTGTCCTGGAATAAGCGGTTTCGCAGTTGGCGTAGCGTGACGGAAAGATCTTCAAATACGGAGTTTGCCTTGCCCACCATGTACACTCTCTGCAGGAATAAACATTGTTTAATAACAACAGAGGTTCGTTTTTCCAGTCACACATTAATAATCAGTCATACTTGCAATCTCTCTCCAATGCAAAATATTTCATATAATCAATTGGGTTTGCTCCAGCCACACAAGTGGAAAGAGGTTTACTACTTACAACATCTGGAATCAGAAGTGAAGCAATACTCACTTCCTCGCTGGGGGCCAGCTGCAAGACCACAGGAGTTTCCTCAGAGAACAAAGTATGAATAGCGTTTGCAACACTGTCAAGACTGAAAGGAACAGCCTGGAAGACAAAGTCTAGTTAGTTTTTTGGGTAAAATGGGGCCCAACGATGTAAGAGGAGATAACTTGCTTAACTACAGAAGTCTGCAAGAATAGGACAACTCCTTTCTGAGCAAAGAGTATATTTTGAAAGTGATAATAACAATAGGAGCCAATGTGCAAAACAAAACATCAACTGTGTATCTATGAACAGACAATTTATTTGTATATATGGCAGACACAATACATTTTTAAGAACACCAAGGGGCCATGACTGTGTAATTAAGAGGCTTACTTAACCTAAGAGTATAGCCTTGTTTATCAGTAAAGCAAGACCAACAAATACAGAAGCAATACAAAAGGGAAAACCAATCTTAGTCCAAATGCAAAGTTATGAACCACAGAAAACTGATGAATGAAAATATACCATCAGAAAGACCAACTGCTAAAACACTAAAGAAAGGAGCCATATAAAAAATTGCTAAGAATAAAAGAAAGCCTAGCACAGTATAGTGCCATTACTGGCAAGATAATAAAACTGTTAGTTTTTTTAAACACTTACTTCTGGGTTTCATCTAAACAGAAGTAGAATGGCTCATTTCCATTCACTAGTTAAAGAGCATAATAATATTTTTTTCTAATAAATTTTAGTAAGTCTATAAACTAGGATAATTTGTACCCAGCGGTCCTGAACATGGATTCAGTGATGATCATTTGAAACTACTTTTGAATATCAGAGAACCTGTACTTTGCCAGCATACATTTGGGGCAGCTCATCTGAAGACATGGCAGCAGTTAACTGAAACAATTAAAACTTAGGAATATTAATTCCTATTAATGGGAAATAAAGAAAATATGTATTATGTACACATCAGAACTTTATCAAAGTTACAAGTGCAAATACGACTGAAGACTTCAAGTATATTTAAGGTTTCCGCAAATTAGCAATGCCTACATGGTCAGTTGCAGACAATCCTAAATCAGTTTTGGTCCAGATACCATTTCAGCAATTGCCAACATGTAACTGTGCCTGACCTAGCGAGTTGTGCTTGAAAGCTGATGTGAAAGCAGATCTGTGTTAAGCTGAATTTGACCTGAGTTCAATATAAAGCCACATAACATTCCAATTAAACGCTAATATCTAAAATAGACTAAAAGACTGCCTGATAGCTGCAAAAGTAATTTCCTATGGAAATTATCACGTCATCTTGGGGTGTGCAATAGAGTGTCAATATTAAACAAAACACTATTCAACATTGTCACTGATGATGCCACAGTTTGACTGAAATAATAAAATGATAAATAATAATTCTTAATAGGAGCACAGCAGTCACACAGAGACAAAATGCATGGTAAACTGGTGCAAAACAATGTCTTCCAAGAGAGGCAGAAGCAGAATTAACTAACTAGAAATAACCTGAACAGCAACAGCTCAACATGAAGAACTGGTCCAATACTGCAGCAAAATGGATTAAAGCAGACAATGTATTATAAATGAGCAATGAGTAGACACTGTACAGCTACCAATATTGTGTAAGTTACTGTGTTCCTGTTAAGATATGTGTGGACAAAATCATATGACAGGAGAAGAGGCAATGGGCATAAATTTAAAAACAAGAAATTCTATCTGAATACCAGAAAACAGGCTTTTACTGTAAGGGTGGTCAGATACTGGCACACGCTGCTCAAACAGATTGTGGAGTCTCCCATCTGTGGAGATACTCAAAACGCGACTGGACACAGTTCTGGACAACCTGCTCTAGCTGACCCTGCTTGATCAGGGGGTTGAACTAGATGATTTCAAGAGGTCCCTTTCAACCTAAATCATTCTATGATGCTGTGACAAGTGTGAGAGAAGAGTCTCAGCGAAGACAGACAGTGACAGGTAAATGTAATGTTGTTTGTTGTTTTTTTTTGATACAGTATAATCAAATTATTGTCTCAAAGTGCTGTACTTCACAGTCAAGTACTTGAGGAAAACTCCCAAGACTGCTTAGAGGGCCATATAGTACATCAAAGAATCAACATCATATAAAATGCTATCACGCACACTCAGCTGAAGCAAAAAAAGTAAAAGTTAATGATTCTGACTATGAATCAATATGTTAACATGGGAAGCAGAAGATTCTCTGCCTCTTGGTACAAACATATTAAAACTCAATGCCTTTCAAGGAGAACACTTTGGGCAAACAAGTTACTGAACTCAACACAGGAGGCCCTGGGTAATCTTAAAGGCCTCTTACCTCTGTACCTTACCTAAAGGTACAGGAGTCTGAGTGGATTATTTATCTATGCAGTCTGATCCACCAT
Organism: Astur gentilis; assembly: GCF_929443795.1. Classification (NCBI taxonomy): domain Eukaryota; kingdom Metazoa; phylum Chordata; class Aves; order Accipitriformes; family Accipitridae; genus Astur; species Astur gentilis. The sequence goes on from NC_064911.1 coordinate 12,014,040, forward strand.
TCTAGGGGGGTATGTGAACTACAAGTGAAGTAAGAAATAAGTCAACATAAAGGACTACAATAGACAGTCATGTACTTCTCATTAGATCACAAGAGTCACAGAAATCGTGTGACAGTTCCAAACGTGGATACTCACATTCTCAATAGGGTAAGAAATCCTTTTCACAGGCAGTGTCAGCTTGTCTACTCCTTTCACTGTTACCAGCACAGTAGCTCGTGGTCTGTGAAACAGATCACCCACTGCAAGCCCAGGCCAGGAAAGGTCCTATTACAAAACAGTAAAAAACCTTGTATTTCACAAGGAGAAAGAGAGGAGACTTCCCCAACCGCTACAGCAAAATAACTTGTTAAATGTCTCTGTCCAGGACAGCCTATTGGAAATTTCATGGGGAAGTAAGTTAACACTAGAATGTTTTCATCTTGAATAATGCTGTCCAAGTTAACCATGAAGAAACTGTTAGTTTAAAAGCTGCCAGTAACTTCATAGCAAAGTCTATACTGAGAAACCATTATACATATTGGATATATCAAGAGTTACTTCCCATAATTAAATTAGAAATATCGTAGTCTGTATTTAACAAGTGAAGGCTGAATTTAAAACAAACAAACAAAAAAACCAAAATAAAATTTAAAAAAAAAAAAAAAAACAACCAAAAAAAGCCCACAAAAACAAACCCTTTTGCAAAACACCACAGAAACAGGTTTAGGCACATTAAAACACTAGCATCTTGATATTTTCAGTATCAGAAAGAAACAGGGGGAAAAAAGGGAAGTGGGTGTCAATCATACCAACTAATACTAATCTAAACTTGAAAATTTGCACAGAAACATAAAAAGATTCCTTAGTAGCTTACTACAGTTATGTATCGGTAAGAGCACAGTGAAGGCTACCTGGCCAGTTTATTCAGGCACAAAATACAAATTCGTCTATTTGGAATGAATTCAAACAGTTTTCTCCATTTGTGTAAAAGACAAAACTGCTTGTTTAAGTTTTATGAAACCAACTAATTTATTTGGATTTTAGAATTAAATGTCATTGACATTATGATCTGTATCGCCTCAAAGAAACAGAAGTAAAACCTTTTAAAGCATCATCAGGGACAAGAAAGGGGTTCAGTTTTATCTTGCCTTAACAGGGGAGGAATGTTTTTGAGAATCCCCAATGTAGTAATGCATAAGAATTCTAAATTCCCTACAGTGCACCTACTGCACTGTCAGTTTATGTTCCTAGACTACAGCCTTGATGTAAACTGCAAAATGAGTGTTTGGGCCCTGCAGTATTCTCCATACCAGGGTTCGAAGCTGCCTACACGATGATCTCTGCCTTAGTGACAATGCTGGTCAAACTTTCAGTTTCAGGGTTTAACTGAATAGAGTAATTTAAACACTTCCTTCCCTGCCTGCTTCTAGGATTTGAAATAATACTAATAGAGAACTATTTCTAAAGGGTGCTACAGACCCACCACAGCAAATGAATTCCAAGCAGTGGCAAAGGCAAAGAGTGAGCACTGAAACACTTTTTTTCCATGACAACCACGTCATACAGCCAGATGACCAGTATACGAAAAGTCAAAATGGGCCAAACCCCACTGTTTTGCTGGGTGCCTTCACATGCAATGCACACAATACCATGTGATGTATCTTTTTTTTTCTTGATAAAATAATCAAAATATACTTCTTAGGAATACTACTCATAAGAGTTTGTTACTAGTTCAATGACAAAAAAGCATAACTAATTGACAGCAAGATATTTTCAGACAAATTCCAAAACACAGGCTAAACAGACCTGCATTCAAACCAAACTTACCAGACCTCTTGCCAGACCTCAGTATGGAAGAAATGGGAACCAGCCTTCCTCACCAGCATTGTAAGAAACTGAAAGCTAAAAGCTGTGATAATCTGGCCGCACACAGACACTACTAGAGACGCCTGGCTATTACGCTTTCACATACTGCTTCAACAGCCATTCATCCCTGCTGAAGCCCAGCAAAAAATTCAGTAGGCAAGATGGAATCAGTCCAAGGGCTCCTACTCATGTGCCCCACTTTAAAACACCACTAAAGCTATATTCAAAAACCTAATTTGGGGAAACACTACCACATATTAGGTTTTCAAGTCTTTGGATTACTTCCTATGTATCCTATCTACTTGTTCTTATTAACTATGCTAAGCAGACAAGCTTGCTGACCCGACAAAATGCCTGCCTAGTCAAGGCATTTCTCACAATCTTCAGAGTACCAAAGAGCAGAGCCCTACAGATAGCTCATAGACTAGACATGACAGTGGTTTCCACAGATCCTCAGTACATGACCATGGATGGGGGGGATACAGCATGTAGTTGGGTCTCAGAGGAACTGAAGAACAGCACTGCAGGCTTGCTTCCTTCTATAGATGATGATTCAAATTAGCCAGCTCGCACAGCCTTTTGCTGCTCATATGACTGATACAGGTCTATGCTTAGAAACCACACTCTGACAAGTCATGCATTCCTCAAGACAAACAGGATGATATTTTATATATTCCAGCACATGACAGGAAGATTTGCATGTTAAGTGAGCAGGTCTGTAGTTTTAGAGGCATTTCAAAATCAAGACCTGAAACATACATCTTCAACAGAAAAGCCCATGGATAATGCAGCTACATCTGGGATCCGCTCGCCAGGAATGGGCCAACTTCCATCTCGAAAAACAACTGACTGAGGTGATCGTAAGACACTAAATTCATCACCGCATACACCTAAAAAAACAAACAGAAAAAGCTGTCAGATGTCTTGCAATCTTTCCCTTACATAACAGAGAAAAATAACATATTAGAGCTTTCATTCCTCCTTCTTCCCTCTCACGCCTATCAGTTTATGTAACACAAGTGATGAGAACTGATCGTTTTAATGCTCTGGAATACAAAGTAAGGTTTCTATATAGCAATAACTAAGGACAGACAAATCCACATTAATGAAAGCAGGACAATTATTTGAGCCACAGCACAGTACACTTCTGTGTACTCATTAGCAGGTTGTGAGCAGCGTTACAGTTCAGATATGGTAAAGCTAACTCTCAGTAGAAACAAGCAGACTCCAAAATCCTGTTAGCCCACAAGCAGCTCTGCACCAACACGGCTCTGTTTGCTTCCAGGACTGCTTGGCATAACACCTCTTTTCATGCAGACAACAGCCTGAGCCACTTGAACCCAGACCCAGGAGGATCAGCAGTTTGTCAGTGCTGGCTTAAACAGAGCACTGCCAGGAACAACCTGGCTTCTGCAGAACAGCTCCGGTGTCTCTGCTCTGCCTTCCCAACCACATGACGTTGTGAGACGTTTTTCTTCCTTGGATGCGGTACTGGACCTAAGCTGACTGTGTGAAGCCACAGTCTGCAGTACTTCTCATGTTGGGTTTTCACTTATTTGGGATCCCCCTTCACTCTCTTCGCCATTACCTCAAACAGCAAAGTTGACTAAAAGCACGTTTCTAATCTGTATTACGATGACAGTAATTTACCGTGTAATAAAGTCAGAAAGGACTCCATAGAAATAACAGAGAGGCTTATTTCAACCTAGCTTCCTATTTTAAAGTCACTTAAGCATAACTGCAATGCTGCGTACACAAACATTTATCTAAATAAATTTTAAAACTTATTTGGTGTATATAAGCAATAACATGCACAAAGCAAAATTTCAGGTGTATCCCCCCAATGAGCAATCTGTGTAGGTTTCTAACAGAAAACTAATGTGACACAAGACTTGAGAAAATCAAGTAAGAGAGCAATAAATATCTGCAGGCCATCTAAGCTGAAGTTCTAGTTATACAATCAGTCTGACTGCATACTTCAAAATTACATGAATAAGATAACAGTCTAAAGAAAATACTAGTATTTACTCATATGATCACTGAAAATTAGCTACCAACCCAAGCAGCTACATACAAGAGTTTTCCAGGGCATCTGCAAATCTAAAGGGTATTTACAAAAATAATGCAATAGTAAACTGATGTGTTGTGCAGTTATAATCTTCCTTAACATTAATTTAACCAATGTGACCTTGAAGATGCTGTTTTAAAGCCTGGGTCATGATCGTGCATACAAATGTTGACAGTAAATCTGAGCTGTGTTACGATAAACATACTAAAGGAACAAAGTACTGTGATGCAGGTTCGGGAAGGGTGGCAAAAGGAAGGACACAGGCCAAACCAACAGAGGTATATGGAGCAGATTCAAGCGTTTTTTGTTTTAAATTGACATGTGTTCATTGGATGGCCTGCTATCACTTTTAATGGCGTATCAACCCGCATTTTGAAGGACAATGTTTCCAGACCAATTTGTTTAAGAAGGAATTTACAAAATTGCTACCAATAGTCTTGCTCGGTCTGTAGGATTTCACATGTTGCTCTCCACAAGGCTGTAAGACAGTCACACATGTTATTTAGGACAAGTTGGCTTACTTAGGACAAGATTGCTTAGGTGGATAAAATTAGGGCACTATCCTTTTCAAGGAAATTTCCCTTGCTAGACTTGTTCAAGATCTCAATGATTAGGACTGAATTTGAACTTGGGAACACAAGCGTTTTCCTCAGACACACTATAATTGCTTGACCACAACACCCCTGTAACTGCTTGACCACACTAGGCCACATGCGCAGTGCAAATCTAGAGAATAAGTTCTGAGATGCAATTAATCCTGCATACTGTTATCACCCACCTACGGAAAACTTAATCCAACTTCTACCTTACCGAAGTTATACCTCAGTAGAACTTCGGCCCTCAAAAGCCTTTGGGAGCCTGGACTGAAGAACGAAGGTACAATGAGCAAAAAAGTATTTATGGGGCCTGGAAGCCTGAAGCGCGGATCACAAGCCTGACTCACAGCGATCACAAAAGCAGCTCGGCAAAACACGAGAATTTCGTACGAGGCAACGAAGCCCCGAAAGGCTCCACAGAGCCCGGTGCTGGGAAGGGAGAGGGCAGTCTCCCAGCACCGTCTCCAGAGGAACGGCCGTGAGGGGGTCGGGGCGGGGGGGGGGCAGCCCTCCGCTCCCACCTCTCGCTCCTGAAGCTGGTGGGCCCGCAGAGGGGCGGGAGAAGCCCCGGGACTACCTGCGGCGGGCCGGGGCTCGCCCTCCGAGGGTGCCCCAGGCGCCACAGCGCGCCCACCAGGGCCGCGCGCGTCACCCCCCCCCCTCCCGCCCCGCAAGGCTCGCGCTCCTCCCTCCTCTCCCCCCGCCCCCCCAGTCGCTCGCGCGCCCCTCTCCCACCGCCGCGGCCGGGGTCGCTGAGGCGAGCGGCCTCCCCTTCCCCCGCAACGTCCCTCCGCAGCGGCGACGCAGCCCTCCCCGCCCAAGCTGGCCAGGCCAGCGCTCCTCTCTCCCTCCCCCCCCCTCCCCAACGCCGGCTCGACCCCGCTCGCTCACCGGCGAGACAAGCCGATGTCACCAGCACCGCCAGCTCCAGGGCCCAGGGAGCCCCGCCGCGCCGCCCCATGTCCGCCGCGGTGCCGGCCGCCCCGCTGCCAGACGCCGCTGGGAAGACGCCGGGCCGCACCGTCGGACAGAGAGCCCCGAGCGCCCCGCCCACTAGGGAGCGCTGACGGACAACCGCCGCAGCCAATCGGCAGGTGAGATTCGGGGCGGCTGGGCGAGACTCCGCAGGAGTGACTGACGGAACTGACCAGTCGCCAGTGAAGCCCACCCCCGCCCTGTCACGGGGCTGACCGGTCAGCTGAGACGCTGGCCCGCTGGGGGGGCGGAGTCTTTAATTTGAGTGGCGTTTCCACTTGGCCAATGAGATCGTGAGAGATCTCTGCGCCATTTTCCTCTCCGCACCGTAAATTCAGAGGGGAGCGGTGAGGAGGCGGAGCCACGTCGGAGTGAGTTGACGGCTGGTTCGACCAATCGGAGTGCTAGGGATCGGGGCCTTGCCCCTCCCACCGCTCACCAGTGGGACCGCGATGGCGTTTGACGCGGGTGCGGTTAGATCGGGCAGCCTCGGCGCGGGGGGAGGGAAGGAGCTCTGATTGACAGTTAAGTGCACCAGTCAGAGAGCAAGGGCGCCTGCTCCATCTTCTTCGCACCTGTGTAGCGCGGGGTTCTCTGGCTGCGAGGCCTAGGCCGTGAGGGTAGGCCCGGGCCTGGGCCTGGGCCTGGGCGGATGCGGCAGTGACAGTTCTGGGTGTCCCAATTCTCCCCCTGCGCCCCTCTGGTAGTGCACCTGGTGTACCTGAGGAGGCGCAGAGGGGAGGACAAGCATCCATGTTAAGGGGGGCCTGCTCCCTCTAGTGAGGGGACTTGTTTCAGGGGGGAAGGGTGGCTGTTGTTGGTTTTCTTTTTCGGTTCTCTCTTCAATGGGGTTTGAAATAATGATTTTTTTAAAAAATTTTAAGTTTGTGCATTTATGCCTGTCACCTGCTTCAGCACTTCACCCCTGAAAGGCAAGCAAAGCAGCTGAGTTGGTGAGTTGGGCACCTCCATGTAGTTTGTGGTTTGGGTATTTATGGAGGAAGCTGCCTTCAAGGTCTTGACTGGGTTCATTAAGGTGGTGAGGGTTTATTAAGCTAGTGAAGGAGAGGGGCCAAGATGAAGTGTTTTGGAAAATCCCTGCCCATTTCCCTGAAGGTTTGTTGTTGAGAACAGTTACAGTAATATACACACTCATTGCTCCAGCTGTGCTCATCTCGCTTCAGCTGTTCTTGCTTGCAATAGAAACAAGCAGCTGCATGCATGCTGTTCAGTCTATGTGTAGTATTCCTGTAATATGTCATGACCAATGAAGTTGCGAGTATTTCTTGGGGTCTTGTATGCTGTTAGGCTCAGGGGTCTTGATGAGACTCTCTCCAAGTTGAGGCAGAGAAAACTGGGCTTTCAAGGTGAATTGTCATGTAGTATAGGAGGTTAAGACCTCCATTTCATTGGGGAGAACATCTTACAAGTAAGACTGTCATTTCTGTCCAGGATTCTTCAGGAAGCAATGTGTGTAAATTCACAGGAAATCCAGCAGTGCTCGAGAGTATTTTGTCTGCTTTGCTGGAACACAGCAACTGGGTCACATCCACATGGTAGGACTGTGTTTATGTGCTTAAAGTGCCAGAGGTTACTAGCCCTACAGCTGTCTGACTAGAGCTATTCTGCTATGTATTTAGAAATTCCAGCCAACTATAGAAATACTTCGAAAATCTGCCTGAGCAATGTTTCCGTACCAAAAAAGGGGCTGTGTCTAGGAGAATCAGTGAATGAGTTGGGGAATGGCAGGTAGTAAAATGAATGTGTGTGTGTACAATGGTTGAATAGTATTTAAGAGAGTAAAGTTATATCCCTGCATCTGTGACATGATAGTCTGTGGTGATGAGCAAATCACCTAAACCCAGCTTTTCACAGGTGACAATAATAGTCTATTCCTTGTCTGTGAGACGATTTGCATAAATGGAGCTACTGCTCCCACTGTTGTCAGGTGGAAACTATACCTTGAATATGAAAACTATGCCAAATGTGTAGAGTAGTCTCAAATTCGTCACCCAGGCAAGTTACGAGCGCTTCAGATTAATACGCACTTATTCTTTACTCTGTACTGTGCATCTCAAAACTAGCACCGCCTAATAGATTTTTTAAAATAAATGCAAACAAATGGTTGTGAGATTACCTGGATACTGTAGCAATATATGATCAAAATAGTTGTTTCCTTATAGGCTTTTCTGCCTTCAGAACAGGATTAGAAGATCATACAGGAGACAAGGCCTGGATCACTGAGCAACAAAGGCATTGAATGATTGCTTTTTCAATGAGCCCAGCCTGTTGTGCACTGAGCAAGGCAGGACGATATTAAAAAAATCGTATCCTATCTTGTAGGCTGACAATGATACCACAACGCGTATGCCCATGGGTTCTGGATTAAGGCTATGTGGCTTACCTTATTTTTGGCATATACTGGCTCTTGGGCGCTAGACTTTGCAAGTGCAGTGTGCTATTTACTGTGTATGTTTTAGGTAAAACTTTGTGAAATGACACTATCTGGGAAAATACGGTTCCTGCACCAAGATGCTTGTAGTCTGAAGTAAGTGATCATGCGACATCAAATATAGGTATCCACTGCGTTGCCTTGTCACAGTAGCAGCTGTAGAGCTGCATCGTCCCCCTTACCCTCCCCCACTTCAGATTGGGTCTACACCCAAAATGTGCGTAGAAATAAGGCAAGAAGGGTGTCTCAAAGCAGTAAGTTAGTGAAACTACTAGAGGGCATTAGGTGGGTGGGATGGTGTTTTAGATGGGAGCGTAGCAGAAAGTGCAGAACAGGGAAAGGAACATGTGAGGGAAGAAGCTTCTCCCTTCATCTAAATCAAGGATTTCTTACAAATATGATGGGTAAAAGAAGGGGGCAGGGTCAATAAGGCTGTTTTAAAGAAGATGTTTCTCTTACATCTGTTACTCTCTCTGTGTTTCATATCTATGCATGTTAGCAATCATTTCAAATTTTGTTATGATTATCTTGACACTGTTTTCCATAAAGTGTTCACTCTGGAAGTCGTGCTACAAACAGAGAGTGTCATCTTATTTTTTCATACTTGTAGAAGGAATTGTATTTTTGAGACTTTAGGGTTCACATTCCCCTTTTTTCTGAACTCTTAGTGCTGGCAATACTACAATTCTAGAAATAGAAGAGAAATTGGAGTTCTGTATTTGGATATTCTTATATTCCTTCTCTGCTGCTTGAATTGTTTTTCATCTTGAAATCACAATAGAAACATGGTTTGCGAAGAATTCTCTCTTCTATCTTGTGTTTTCCTGTTCTTGTCTTGGTTTCTTCTTTGGGAAAATAATAAATAGAAGCAATAAATTTTATTATGAAATAGTCAAGTCTCACTAACTGTACACGGGTTTTCAGTGCCTACTGGGTATATCTGTATGTCAATGAAGCCCAGTATAAGGGAATAATACCATCACTTTACAGGCTGGCAGAGTTCTAGCTATTTTCTCTAGGCTTAATTTAGATCCCAGCTGTGCTTTGAAGACAGTGAGTTTTGTAATCCTGTAAGCAATACTTGTGACAAAATCTACACACAGTAAAATTATTCTATTAAACTGATTTCATTCTGAGCTTCTGCTCAGGGCAAGTAAAAAAATGAGACAACATGCACATTAGGTCAGAAATAATTTTTATAATGCCATATACTGCTAGTAGCAGTCACAAAATCAAAGTGCCAGCTGTAGGCAAAATACCAGTATTCACCGGCTCTTTTAGTAGTGTGCTGTGCAAAAATGTCTTCGGCAGGAATTGCTCATGTGGTGTTTGGATGTTGCCTTTGCCTAGAGCCCTGTCTGTACTAACAGCGTTGTGGACGAAATGATTGTAGAAGAGGGAATATGAGGAAGATGCTAAGTCAAAGAGGCAGCCATTTATCTGTACTGGACTACTGTGTTATCGTTTGGTTTCATTGTATCACTACTAAATCTAGCCTAGTTGCTAGCAGAATTAATTGTCTCAACCCTTATTTCCAAAATGGTGCTTCAACTGGAGAATATTTGCCTAGCTGCTGCAAACACCAGGCCAGTCATATCCTACAGGAAAGAATGAATTCCCAGTGCCAGGTAGAGTTTGGAGTTACCAGGTCCAGAAGCACATAGAGTGAGCAATACCCCTTTGGTATGAGGCTTTATAGCCTCACAGAAAATTTATGTGCAGAAGCTAAGTGTAAGCTCTTACAATAAAATTGAGAAGATAAAACACTGTTTTCTGTGATGCTTTCTGACCTTGACATGCTAATGGAACATGTGCTTAACACAGCACAGTTAGTTGGAGACCCCCTGTCCTGGTGTGGTGGGGGAATGGGACAAGTTTGAAAGACTGTCGGTTGGGCAGTTAGTTTTGGGGCTGGGGCTACTGCAAGACTGGGAGGTGAGAGACGAGATGATTGAAACTGGCTTGGTGATTTAAACTGGTTGCAGATGACAGACAAGTCTCACATGAAAAGTTGTTAGTTCTTGCCGCTGAATTGCTTTGTGGTCTCAGCTCTCCTGTCCTCATTTGCAGACTCCATCTATGTAAGCAGAAACAGTTGTTGTTCCTGCAAATGTGGACACCAAGGCTAAATACATCAAAGGCAGCTCAATTTCTAAAGGGCTCAAAAAAACCCCTGAAAACAATTAAAAATAAACAAAAAAACCCCCATGTTGTTACTGAGCTAAATCTTGGGCTGCGTCAGAGCTGATTTCATGAAGACTCAAATCATAAGCAAAATGTAAGTGTTGCCCTCTCTAAAAGGTGGAGATGTCTTCTGAACTTCTTTGTGAAAGGAAGGAAAAATGCCTTTCTCTTTTACTTCTGTCGCTCAATAGCTTACTTTGTGGTCTTAAAGAGGATAGCTAGCTTTCTCAACTGTGGGACTGAGCTACAGTTAAAGCCTCCAAACATGCATGAGAAGCCCATTTAGGTTTGGGGTTTTTTTTGCTAGGTTCTATATGCATATCATATAAAGAGAACTGTACATCTTTTTTGTGTATCAGTACAAATATCATAATGTCAAATTGTGATCTTGTGATCCAGCTCCTATAGACTCTTGACATTTTCTAACAGTTTTCTCCATGGCCTTGTTTATGACTCTGACAGCACCTATGGGTTCACTGGAGGTAAGAGTGCCACGATGCACATGTTTTGTTGAAGGCAGTCCCCATCGTGCAGAGTTTGCAGTCTGAGTAGCGGTAATGGCTGGAAGAGAGTATTGATGAAGTATTGCCTGAGCTCCTACAGCAGACCAATGGAAGGACAAGGACCTTGCCTCTCTTGCCTGCACTTCAGGCTATGGTGCCCTCTCAACCCCTGAGAGATCTCTCTGCCTTCAGTGATCATAGCTGACTTTCAAGAACTTATTTTACAAACACTTTGTTCCTGTACACAGCATTGCAGTCCGATAAGAATATAATTTTGATGTAACAGTTCTGACTGAGGAAGATGGTCATCTGTAATCCACTTAATTTCAGTGGTTTCAAAGTCACATTAATCACTATCTTTTAATTAAGCTAGCTTAATCAAAACATATTTTTAATGTGCTATTTTAATGGCATTGAAGGTAGGGGTAGAGTATGGTTTTAAGGATATTTGATATAATGAAAAGTACACAGGTCCTCTATGTTGAGGTTGTAGCACTAACGAGGCAGGAAGCCTGGGAGAAAGAAACCCAGTCTTTTACTGAAATTGCAGAGAGGAATTACGATGTGTGTGTGTGTGTGATGCATATGAATTGTAGTCGATTTGTTCATTATACTTTCATTCCACGTTTCTTAATAATTTTAGTAGTAAGGACTTCATGCAAAGATTTGCCAGCGGCCAGTGGGAGGCATTTTGAATGAGCATCTCTAGGTCGTGGGCACGTTTGGCACCATCTGGTGGTCGAAAATACGGCTGCAGCCTCGCTGGGTTTGTAGGTTTGTACTTTCTGATGCTCAAACCGAAAGTTAAATGAAAGGCAGCCTCTCGGGATTACTTCGTTTGGTGTCCCCTCCATAGGTTCCTGTTCTGTCCCACTACCCAGCCCTTCTAGTAAACAGTGGCTAAGAGCATCACTGAAGTGGATGACAGAAACTGAGTCAGAGCAAGGAAACACGAACATTTGGTGGGAACTGGGGTGAAATCAGCATTCACTGTTTCCTTCCAGATCAGTGGAGAATTTAAGTTATTCTTGTTTCAGCTTACGTGGTTTCATAAGAGGTAAGAAGGTCATTCACAACAATTTACTATCTTATTAGGAGGAACTTGTCTTCAGTAGTGCCTGGCTAAATTTTGCAGACAATCTGCAAAATCTCATAAGCTGCACCATGGGGAGCTTAGCACATTTTAGCTGACAACACTTAAAGCATCTCTGTTCCTAATTCTTGTTAAAGACCGAAGCTGGTACCTTAGTCATCCAAAAGCTAAAACAATAAGTTATACTGTGTTTTTTTTATTTGACATAGAGCCATTCTTAGAGTTTCTGAGTGCCTTCTAGAAAGGCCTTAAATCCTTACTACATCCTTTCAGTCGTGGCTCTGAGCTCTGGAGAGGAAAAGCCATAAAGCAGGAGAACGGCCTTGGTCATATGCAATCAGGAAACACTGCTAATCCTCCTTTCCCCAAAAGACTCTGCCCTACTCCAGTTCTTTCTCTACTCAGTCTCCTACCTCTGCAATTTTAATATTCGGTTTTCTTTCTACAGTTTCCCTCAATTTCCAAGAAACCCTAGAGGCTGACCAGCTAGGGAGGAGACACTGGGGTGCTGGGTGACTGGTTTAGGTACTGTGAAATGGCTTTTCTCCATCCTATCCTAAATGCAGAATATACACCAGGTACCAAGAGCATTATCACTTCTCTGGCACAACTGGCTAATATTAACATGAAAACCCAACCTGAGCTTGTAGATGTAGGCATGTCAGCCACTTGTCACACAGTAAGTTGGGGAGTGACTCTCCAGCAGGTCAGCCACTCAGCAGTAACTACCTGCGTGCGTACTCATACACAGCTGTGATAGCAGGGCAGGATGCTTTGGCTCCATTTTGGTGAAAGGTAAAGCTAATTTACGATTTGCCCATAGCTAGCAGGTTTAAGAGTTGGCTTCTGGAATCTGCCTTTACCAGTTCTCCAACTGAGAAGGGAAAACGTGGCCTTTTATACTTTTGGTTAACGAGGCCTCTCTGCTCTGATCTCTTGTGTTTTGCAGCCCCACAAACCTAATATCCTGTTGTGACTACTCAGCCTTTCTGGAAATGCACCTTTTCTTCCAGTTTGAGAAGATTTAGGATGTGGTGAGAGAGAGTGAGTTAAATTTGACATTTTTCCCCCTATGTTTGAAGAGATTTAATTGAAGTTCACCCAGAGGAGAAGTCACTGCCAGCAGATAAACAACTTAGCTTGCTATTTCTACTAAAATGGTTAACAATGGAGTAATTAAGACTTAAAATATAATTTGTTGTCATTAAGCTTTTATGTTATCTCCATCCTCAACAGAAGCTCCTGTTGAAGAGTCCAGGTGCTTTAGGTATGTTCTATATTTTGAAGGTAATCATTGCAACCATTAGTGTGAAGATTGCTGAGCTAAGCTTATAGTTTCTTGCGTTTGAAAGGGATGATGTTGGATCTATTCTCCCCCCAAGTTTGGTTATCCCCCATTCTGTATCGTGTTGGCTGTGGGTCTCCTCTCAGTTTACTGTGTGGTTATTCTGACCCAGCTCTTTCATGGAGCTGTGTTTCTTAAACTCCAGGAAGCTGAACTGACTTGCTGAGAGGCAAGATGAGTATGAAAGCTAGGGCAAGGGAAGAGGTAGGAGTGCATGGATGAGAGCAGGGGAAGTGGGGTCCTCCCTGTTTTGGTGCCCTGATAGCATTTGATTAGCGCAGGCTGCTTTGCACCTCTTGGCCTTATGTCTAAGGTCGGGGGCCATGATTAAACAGTCATTTTAATCCAGTCACTGCCATTGCCAGAAAAATTTCCAGTTCCCTCCCCTTGTTTGTGCTGTCTCCCTTGTGCTAAAGCTCAAGTCGAGTGAGCTTTTTGTCCTCTGGGGTGGGTCACTCCTCAGTGAGATCAGCTCTGTGAGCTAGGTCATGGTGTGACTGTACAAACGTCAATATTGCTGCAAGTAGTGAGGCAGGGGCCACTGGCTGGAAGTGGGACTGTCTTAGCCCCAGCACAAGTTCATACCTGAATTAAGTGACTATGTACCCATGGCTTTAAGACAGACTTTTTCTTTTCTGTGCTCTTCAAATCAGGCTTCCAAATGAGATACCTAAATACAAACATGCTGACCATTCTCCTGTTAATCACACTTTCTTTAGTAGTGACTTAATGTTTGGGAAAATCAGGCCAGTTCTACTCACACACAGTTGCACTGCGTCGTGGGTCTCATTTGTTACTGATACTTGTTGTGGGAGGAGATGGCATGCTTGAGAGCTGAAGGGATGGCAGTATAATATTTAACATCTGTAAGGCCAAACAGTGAACTTAAGGGAGATAATGAAAATGGGTTTGGTAAGATACCATATAAGAAAATGACCTTTTCTCACTGCATTTTACCTCATGGGATGTGAAACCACAGTGTAGCTACATACACCTTTGGGAGGGTAAAGAAGGTTTCAGCATTTCAACTGCAAGTTACAGAAAGGCTTTTCAAGCTTGCAGTATCTTCTCATTTAACAATTTCTGTAAGTAAGTTTTGGTGCTTGCTTTGGGTACTTTCCCTGGTGGTCTCCCAAACTGATGATAGACTTGTTCAGCTGATTTCCACCTCATGCTTTTCTGTCTGTCATTGGGTTATTGGAGAGGTGCTATCAGATTTAAAATAACCATTGTGGGGGTCCCCTGTGTTTAAAAAAAAAAAAAAAAAAAAAATCTGTTCATAAAGTGAAAGAGAGAAACTGGTCAAAAGGGCTCCGAGCTGTGGGTGGGGAAGTGGCCTTAGGAGTGGAAAATGCAGGGCTTTGCCTGAGCGGTTGTGTGAAAGAGCTCACCTAGCCAGTGTGGACTTGGGATAAGATAACCTCAACGGGGTTGAATGAAGTTTACCTTTCAGTGGCTTGAAATGAAATACAAAGGTGATGCATGAAGTGTATTACTCCTAAGCCTCTATGAAATGTCAAACAAAAATGTCTTTCATATAATGGCACAACAGAAGCTGAGAATCATGCAGGAAGAAATAGATCCTTGAAGTAAACAATTTGGTTACTGGAACTATTGGAATAGAAAAGAAAAAGTTGTAACCTGGAATAGTGGGGAAAGGGATTTAAAACAAACAAACAAAGAAACACCAAAAAAAATACAACCTGCTTTGGGGGTGGGTAAAAGATGCTTTAGACTGACTCCCCTGATTAAATTTTGCTTATTTTATTTCTAAAAAAAATAACACGTTAAGACCTATAAAAACAAGTACCTTGCTGATAGAAAGTTACTTTTTAGGGGACCCTGCTACACAGGCACTGTATACTGTTTTTACATATACTAATCATGTAACAGAGAATCTGTTCTACATTTGCAGAATTCATTGTCTTTTTTTTTCTTGAATCCCTATACTGTCTGTTCTTGGAGCACATTAAAAATATTTACCTCCTTATAAACCATTCAAAACATAAATGAAGCCCAAAGAACTGCTACCTCTATTAGGAACAGGGTAGAAATGTCAGCAGCGATGTTAAGCCAGGGCTGAGTCTATGATGCCATAGACACCTGCCTGAAAGGAATAAGTGAGGTCAGAACAACAGGTCTGAAGCACATCACAGCAACTTTGGTGCCAAAGAAGTTTTATAATTACCTGCTGAAGTTGAAGAACTACTCAAGTAACAAGAAATTTCTAGTTGAAGTTAACCTATAGGTAGTGGTGGTGGTGTGAAGGGTGGCTGGGGGACTGCAGCCTGAGTACATAAAGCAAAATACCTCTGCTATGTTTTTATGTCACCATGCAAGAATTCTGGATTTTCAACCTTCTCCCATATAAGATTGCAAGGGCTTGGTCTTACCTCTAGTAACAAATAGAGGGCTGTATTCTCTGGCGATTCTGTTGCTGAGATCTCAGTGTAGTCCTGCTGATGCCCCAGCAGCAGGTTGGTGGTAATCATAAAAGAGCTTTGCAGTATATCCCTGAAGCAGCTCAGCTTGCTCTGGTCTGTGAATAGTCTCTCAAGAATCAAAAAAGTTGCTTTCTCTTGACATTGAACAAGGAACATTGTTCAAGTAAAGGTTGCCCCCAAAGCTATGCTGTCTCTTTCATCGGAAAACTGCATAGAACACTCTTGTGTCAATAAACATGGCATTCCAGCGTAGTGATGCTGCAGTGACACTGTGTTGCACTGTACTGCATTTGGTTGTTAAAAAGGGACATTGTAGTGTGGATAAATCACAGTACTTGTCCCAAACACAAGAGCTCATAAAATTCTTGCTATGATGTCTTAGGCCAATGCTCTGGAACACTGTGGTGATTTTTAAAAGCTGTTGTGGTATTAGTTAATCTATAAATTACTTGTTCTGAGATGGCATTTTTGTAAAACTTATGTAATAAAAATTAAATAATGATAATATTTTTTTAAAAGAGAGGTATTAAAAGTGCCCTATTCTGCAGACCAAAGCAATAATATGTGGGGCAGCATCAAAGCATTAAACAAGATGGTTTGCATCATTAACACTAAATGAAATGGCTTAACAAGCCAATAAATGATGAGAATAAAACAAAGTTATCACACAATACAGTTTTTGAAAGTGCCAGAAACAAATTTTCTGAAGCAAATAATTTTCCAGTAAAACTAGATGGAATTTAAAGGAACATGTTTTTCTGATTACTGAATGCAAGATCAAATATCACAGTTAAATACTATTTTGCATATTCAGTGTACTGTATATATGGTCTTCATAGCAGCCTAGTGAAGTAGAAAGGAAGAGTGAGCATTATTTTTCTTATTTTGGAAATCAGGCAAATAAAGGAATTACATCAGGAAGACTGGAAAAATTCTTGCCTCATTCTGAAATCTGTATGGTAATTAAATCTTATAGTCATGCTTTTTCATTTTTTTTCTAAGTCTGCAGAAAGTCCTTACACATTACATTCCATAAACAAGGCTATGAACAGAACAGTACTTATAAAAGTGTGGGCCATTTCAGAACCTATAGTGTTCTGCTATGGAAATTGCAGTTTTTACAGTGTGATATATATGTGCATTAGGCTTTACAGTTACAGACAAGATAAGGTTCATGCTCCACAAAGCTTCTTCTAGGGCAAGGAGGGGAAATACTGGTTGTTGGCTGGCCATGACCTGTGACTTAATTTCATGTTATGGGATTCTTTTCATTTTTAGATAAGGTGGGTGGTAATGGGGCTAGATAGGTCTCTTTGACCATCAACAAGGAAAAGGTTTTCCACCCTTGGGCTAACATGAAGTTGGTCAGATTAACATGCTTCTCAGTTCTACTTCTTATCTGCATGCCTAGCTACTACTGTCCTGGGAGCTAAAAATTTTTCAGATCCAAAATTTATTACTCTTGCTTTGGAAGATATTTTTCCCTGTACTTCTAAAGTGTACAGGATGGCACAGATGAACCTGAGAGATTTTATCAAACTCATTACTGCAGAACCTGTGCATAGTGTTCTGAGATGAGAATGTCTCTAAGTATACTAATTCCGTCCTTTTGACATTATGTAATCTTGTGCTTTTAAAACAAACCCTTGACATGCAGGCATGCCCCACCAAATTCAACCATGGTAGTGCCAGTGCCTTCAGTAGGTTGTAATTACCGTTCTACTGCTGTAGAATGGTACAAACTTTGTACCATTTTCTCTTCCAAACTCTGATTCAAGAAAACACTTGTGTAATTATGAGCATCTGTTGAAGTCCGTGGTATAACCCACAACATCATCTCCATAAGTAGGAGGGTGGGGAATATTTCTTTTTTTTACTAATGTAATTTTCTGGGGAAGGAAAAAAAAAAAGGATTTTTGGCCTAGATTCTTAGAAGAGAAAAATGGGAATAGATTGGGTATGGTGGTTTCTTGGGTCAAGTAAGCAATAAATCCACGTAAAGAAGTAGCTCAAAAGACTCATGGGAAGTTTGTGGATTATACTTGCCTTCAGTTAATTTTTATTTTTTATTTAACTTTACATTAAGTACCCGCTTAATGTTTTGCTGAACTGGTGTTTCCATCAGATATTATTTGTCTTTCAACACATTGCATTGAAAGGAATTTTGAGACAAACCCCTCATAATTCCCCAAACTCCTCCAAACACTGCTCTTATGCGATTTGACTGATTTTGATTGCTCATCACTTGCTGTTCAGAGCAAACCCCACCCTCCTTTACTGATGGCCTGGAGAATGCTCCAGAGCCCTTTCCCCTGACAGAAACAGACCTTAGAAAATAATGAGTGAAAATTCTTCTCCCTCTAGCTGGTATTGAGTGGGGCAACGGGCTGCTCCATTCCTCTGCTGGGGAATGACTTTAACAGAAGTGCATTCTCAAGGGGGAGACTTTGGGGGTTATTTCTCTTGCTGCAGGGGAAATCCCCGTGGTGGTGGTGACTTCCCTTGCAGAGAAGCCCCAGCAGAAACTGCCTGTTCCCTGTGGATGGATTCAGGCAACAATTATTTTTTTCTTCCTTATATCTTGCTCTGAACTGTCATCATGATGGCAAGCACTTTTTTCCTCTTTACTTATGATGGTGAGGCTGTGGTCTTTCTCTGAGGAGCCTGAGAAACATAGAGTTGGATTTGGGCAAGGCTGGGGGCTTGTCTGTGATGAATGTTCCTTGCAGCTGAGTGTAATGATGCTCCATTCTGTAACGTCTAGGTCATGGATACAAGCAGCAAACTTTCAACCAAATAGAAAGAGCTACAAGAAAAATTAAAACTAATATGAAAAATAAAGCTTTAGAAAACAGTTTTCCACATGAAATTTGGCAATTTCTTGTGTTTTATAATCCTTTAATTGATGTTTTCTCAAAGACACGTCACAGACCTACACCACCAACCCCTACAGCAATGGCATTTTCTTTCTGATTACAGGGGGGCTTTGAGTCAGGCCCTAAATACTTTGAACTTGTTCTTGCCTGTCTTTAAAAACAAATGATGGACTGGTTGTCAAAATGAAGAGCAAAACAACTGGGACTTTTGGAGGTCCCTTTCCACCCTGAGCTAATTGTCCAGAGGTGCTCAGCTCCTGCTGGTGCCTGCCCATTGTGGTCATTGCTTTCATTGCAATGTCCTCACTCCCATCATATTTCAGTGTGATTTCTCTGTTGGTGAGTGCAGTTGAGCTTGGTTTTGTAAATGCTTTTAGGATCTTGGAGCATTGTTGGACAGCCTTCAACGGTACGTATGTGACAGCATGAGCATCTGGAGGGTTTGTGTGCAGATAAAGCATCTGTGATGTTGGGAAATCACTGTAGTGTTTTTGCCAGACTGAAGTTGAAATGTCCATACCTAATTGAATGGCAGCTTTTGAATCACAAACTGGAACTTTCCATGCTACAAACACACACGTGGATCTTATGGCAGAAAGAATAGTTTCCAAATCAACACAGGGAAATTATGCAGCTAACTCCCTAGCACAATTAGAGAGTACTAAAGGCATGTGAAAACAAAAGTCATTTTTTAAAGCTAACAAAATAATCACAGGTTGAGGTTTTCCACAGCTTTATAAAATGAAGCCAAGGATCGTTTCAGTGCCAGGTAAAAGTTTCAGTCCATAAAGAGCAGCTGTGTTGTGCTACTTTACACAAAACAAATAAGCCAGTAAAGTTTTACGGGACATGGGTATACTAGACTGAACATGCCTAACAAAGAGGCCCTGCTAAAGAAAAAAAAAAATTTCTTTACCTAAAAGAACTTGTGTGCTTCCATGATTTAGAGAAGATGATTTAAGGGTTGATGTCTTCTTGGTTATGCTGCAAGTTCAATGCTCTGAGAGACAGTCTAACTGGAGAGACTGTATGTCAGCTGATGGATGAAGCTGATGTAATTAAATTCAGGTCATCATAATGTAAAAAGAGTTTCATTGAGATAAATAGTGTCTGCATACCTCAGTCTTGCTGATTATTGATTATACATCCCCTGAAGTGCTAATCCCAGCCCTTGTTCTATCTGGAGCTGTGTGGAGTGACTGAAAAGGCAATCATACTTAAAAATTGGACACCCTTTGTGAATTAGCAATGGTTTGCCCATAAGTCATCCGTAGGAGCTTTCTTAAAATTCCTGGCCCTTTCCAGCTTCTGTCCACAAAATGCTTACATTTGAATCTGTTTGGTAGAAATGGGGTATGTGGGGAAGAACTGCAGGGCCTGTGGTTAAAATATGAGTTGACCTTAACTTTAGCATTTTCAGTACTCTTGCATTTAGGATGGAAAAAGTGGGAAACTGTAAGGTCTATCTAGCTGTTGTGAGTGCTAAACAACAATCAGGGCTCATTCTCAAACTCCTCATCGCTTTTGGGCTGGTCAGTCTGGCAGTGGGGAATTCTCAACATGCCAAGGGAAATGAAGCTAGAAAGGGGGAGAAACTCCACTCCCTTGGCGCTTATCTGGCTCCAGCCCTGCAGGGACTCTGTCCAGTTCTCGCAAGTTCAAGCACCCCGTGATGAGAGAACCTGGGTGAGGGCCAGCATCGTCCGAGAATCAGTTCGGGCTCCCTAGCATCCCATCTCTTCTCCTGGGCTCAACATATCTTGGCATGGGGAGCAATCTGGCCCCCTCCTCAGAAAGCTCATGTCACTTCTTCCGTGTCCTGGGTTGGCCGAGTCCCTCCCGAGTGAGCAGGCGGGTCAGCTTTGCACAGTGCGAGCCGTTTTCGCTTAGTTTCTCAGAGAGAGACTGTGTTTCAGCTGAATTCAAAGCAGCTGGATAGTCAGGAAAAAACATTTCTTCTTGTCCCTTGTGTCTGTCTAGCTCTGGCAGTCAGTGTTTTAGCACATTATTATCTTTTAATTCCCATAGTTATTGGGCATTGTCCAATTCATAAAATGCGGGCCTGTTTGGATCTGGGGTAAGTATGGTGAAAACACGAAGAAAGAGAGCAAAGGGGAAAGGTTCTCATTTTTGCTAAACTGTAGGTAGTTATTTCAGATTTGGAATAAAGGTTTCAGTTGATTCTTTTGTTATCTGACTGGCGCAAGACAAAAAAGCAGTCTTGAGCTGGGGAGTTTCACAGAATTTAGTTTATTGCAATTAATGTAAACTTTTAATTCCTGATTCCAGTATTGAGAAATAAAGAAGACAAACACTTAGGAAAAACACCATTTCCCTCTGCAAAGCCTCTCCTCCCCTTCCCCATCCCCAGTCCCCTCCCTGCAGGTCGTGCTTCATCCCTTTGATGAGACAATGGGCATCACAGGAGAAGGTGGTCAGTGTGTGGTGTTTCTTTCCACTGCTCCTTGTGTCTTACTCAAATGCTGTGATGAGGTTCCCCCACGGGCCACGGTCCCCTCAGAGGTGTGCCTGCTCTGGAGAATCCTCACCCCTGCTCGAGCCTCTCCTCTTGCTCTGCCCCTGTTTTGCCCTGGATCAGGCTCATCTTCTCCCTCCTTTTTCTCCAGCATCTCCCCTGCTCTGGTGTCTCTCTTGCCCCTGCTTGGAAACATCTCCTTGTTCTATGCCTGCTGTGGCATCCCTCCTTCTCTGGCATCTCTTCTTGTTTAGTGGTTACCGCCTTTCTTAAATATGTTTTTGCAGAGGTACCATATGCTCCTCTCACTGGTTCAGTCTTGGGCACAAGTGGGTCAGTGTTGTCCGTTGCAGAACCAGCTGGAAACAGCTGTGACCAGCACAGGGCAACCGCTTGTCTCCTCCTACACAGGTCATCCCTGCAGCCCCTTCTCCTACCAAAACCTTATAATTATGCCCAATATAGCAAGGCGTTCCAATTATCTCTATCTTTAATGTATGTTACGCTGATCTCTGTGAGCACATTCATTCTCTTGACTTCAAGTGCATTTGGCTATCGTGCTCAGCACCTTTCGGAGCTGAACCCTGACTGAAAATTATGATGATTGTAGCAATTTGGTCTAATAATTTATCTTGCATGTACACATGCCTACAGACTTTATTTGCTGGCAAAGAAACCTGGGAACTACCCATAAATAAGAGCAAATAAATTAGAATATGTAAAGCAGTTTAACACAAGTGTGAGTATTTTTGAGATTTGGGGAAACATGGCTAATTTTCAACATTAATTTTTCACAATCCTCTAGTTTTTGCATCTGTTCATGGATTTAAAAGGCACTGAATATCACTGTGACATTCTAATTTAAACAACAATGAGAAATGTATTATATGGGTATATGTGTTAATACACATATATAAAAGACCAGTTTATAAGGTGAAACTCTGCGATATTTGATCAAATCAGACTTGAATCTTTATGTTGAACACAAGCCAAATTGCTAGGTCTATATCTAAATAAATACCTGGGTGATGAGGTACCTGGGTGCCAGGACAGCCATCCTTGTGACCTGCTCGCATCTCCAGTTGCTGAAAATCTGTTTACAAGTTCATGTGATCCTGTCTGGTGGCCTCTTTTCTCCCTGCTACTTGGATTATGGCACAGTCTGGGGCATGGCTGTACCTGACAAGGAAAAGCAAGGTTGTGCAGACCTTAGTTATGGCAAACAGCCATAAGCTATATATGTGCCCCACATGCTCTTTATTTTATAGCTGTATATTTCAAAGCTTTTATCTTTTGTCATTCAGAGATAGGTATAAAAAGTTAGACCTGCAGGAGGTCATAAGCCACCACTAGGCAGATCAGGTGATTAAGTACGATATTGAAAGCCTCAGCCAGGAACTTACTGAAATGAGGCAGCATGACCACCATCGCTGCTTCTTCACCGCATCACTCTGGTCCTGCACATGGCACTGGTGTTCACCTCACTGTCCCTGCCTGTGTGGGCAGCCAGGGTACAGCAGGCACCCCAGGCAGTCACCAAACCATCCCCTTCCCTGGACATCACTCTTAAAACTACTGACTGGTGATGCCATAACTCTTGAGCTACCTTACACTAGCTTACAGCATTATATCTATGCCACTTAAAAGTGGAGTTCAGTAGCTGCCAGAATTTCTGCATGCTATCACCTGAGCAGTCTAAAACCCCAAATCGTTTACCTTAGAAACGTAACATACAGAAGTGTGTATATGTGTATACATATTTTTTTTAAACTCCTATAGATTTCATTTCTGCTGTGGTGGAGGCAGTTGCATGCAAAGCTAGCACAGCTCTATTGTCCCAAAATAGCCTTATCCATGCTGTTACTTATTTTAGGAACACATATGGCCTCTCTTTCTTTAGCATCTGAGCATCTCTCAGTCCCTGTGAGACTTCTTTGCTATTGTCTCCCATTTTACACATGGGGAACTGAGACACAGAGATACAGTGACTTAAAATAGCGTAAGGCACTTTGCATTCCCAACGAGGAGTTCTGCAGAAAATACAAGTACCGCTCTCATGCTTCTTGTAGGATAAGGAATGGACCCTGGTCTTCCTGAATCTGAGCTTGCTGCTTAAGTGCTTGACCACACTTTTTCCATGACAAACCATTCTTTCATTTTAAAGAAACATCACAGCTAGCCAGAAGCCGCCTTCTGATTAATTTTCACCATAATGTGTAGGAGCAAAACCAACTTCAACAGATGTATTGCAGGAAAAGCATCATAGTTGCCCTGGTTACTTTCAGTTTAGAGAGTAATGGGCCCTTCCTGACTAAGAAGTAATAGGACAATAATTCTTGTTCCTTCCCTACTCCACACGCATTTGGAGCTGAATACATACAAACACTTTAACCCTAGTTGAAAAACTTTGGTCCCGTCTTCGGTTTCCCGTCTTCGGCCTTGCAGCGGAGCGTCAGCTCTAAAAATTGTGTTCTACCTTAAGCAATCTGATTTGCGGAGCTGTAGTCCTAATGAAGTACAAGACTGGCCAGAGTTTTTGACCTCTGCTTCCCCTTCCTTCAAGGTACAAGGGGCCCCTAAACTCTTGTACAATTTGCTGCCCTTGTGTCACGTTCGTTTCCTAGCAGGACAGCTGCAGAGCTCTCAGTTGAGCAAGACCCATTGGCGTGCACATGCATTTTCCCACTAGCTTTCTATGAGAAAAGTGCAGCTTTGGTTGGCAAGTGCTGGCCAGAGGCCTGGTGCTCCAATTCCCTCCCTCTGTGCACAAAAGGCCTGGCCTGCAGCCACATTCCCACATTCCCCAGGCAAGGGAGGACTACTGACCTGGGAGAAAACGCTGGCTGCAGACCTGGCTTCCAATGCCTTTTCCATGAGAGAAGATCACTTGAGGCCAGGTCATTGCTATTCTGTATTAAAAATAAGATCTAGAAAGTACAGTTTTATTTATTTACAAATGGTCTAAAATAGAATACTTTGGATATGTGGAGCACTCCCATCTCTGGATCAGAAAGCACTTTGTAAAGCATTGAATTAATTAAGCTTAAGAAACACTCAAGGGATACAGAAGTATTATTACCCATATTTTAAAGATGAGGAAATGGAGACAGAAAGAGGTTAAGGGACTGGTGTGAGAACACAGGCTGAGTCACTTGTAAACTCAGAAATTAAACTTCAAATCAAGATTTTACATCCTTTCCTGTTTGCAACCAGAATTGGCTAGAAAATGGCAGTTTTCATCTGTGAAAGCATGTGCCCCTTTCTATTGTAAATAAATAATAAACATTTTAAATCAGAACATTTTCTAGGCTGGATTATATCTAAAAGTTTCTGTAATGGTCCTCATAAACATAATTCAGTTCTTTGGTGTCCATAAATCTGAAGTGCATGTTCTTGGCTAGGTGCTGGGAGGAGGGTTGGAGGTACAACTTCCTCCAGTTCTAAATAATAGGACCACATTCCTGGTAGTAAAACCAAACCAGATAAAAGTTTATGTAGGTCCAGAAAATTCAATTAAGACCTGTCAGTGGCGAATATGAGAACAGCGGATGCTTATTTTCTCTTATACCTTCGAATTCTAACTTGCTTACTTCCCAAGAGGTACCTTCTCCTAATGACTTTCCTTCTTTGCTTATGCTGGTTTGGAGAATTAAACTAAGCTCTTTTTGGCTTGCTTATCATTGCTCGTAGTAAAAATCCCCAGCGGTATATAAATTAAAGCTAGAAAATAGAAGTAGGTCCCCAGTCATCCACACAGTGAGGTTCTGGAAAAGTGTCCAGGAAGAGTGGTGGTGGTGGCAAACAATTTAGCTTATTATTAGACTATGATTGGTAATTTTATGGAAGAGATTTTCTGATGTAGTTTCTATGATAAAGGACCTCAAATTCAATGACCCATGAGATCTTTTCTGCTCCAGTGTTATTAACAGAAAATGTTATTGATAAAGCAGGACTCGGGATAGAAGTTAGCTCATTTTCTCAGATCAGAGGTTTCTCAAGTGGGTTGGGGTTGTGGTGGTGAGCAGCTGCTTTTGTCTATAAAGTGGATAGGTGCAGGCCACATCTAAACCATGGGATCCAAGGGTGAGTCCTGTATTCTGGCTCTGAATGAGCACCCTGGCAATGCCTTGACTACGTGTGGAGGAGAGATATGGAAGCTCACCTCCATCCCCGAGCCCTGCGTGAGCCCTGGCTTCCGTGGGCGATGGGGCAGGGATGGATTTGTGGTGCTCTCCAGGAGGTCCCTTGGGAGCAGCTGGGGAATCACAGTGTGCATTTCAGCCATGAAGCTGCCTTGCCCTGCTGCTTTGGTGCATGAGGAATGAGAAAGTACCATTTTTGCATACTCTCTTTTCTGTACTGCTTTTACACTTGAAGTGTTCTCACTTTTTTTAAACCCATACAGAACAGCAGCCAGATTAGCATCAGGGACCCCTGAGCAATATATGCATTGGAGAAGTTAGGTTCAGTTTCCAGGAGCAAAACTTAAGATTAAAGAGAACAGCATAAGGAACAATGGTGTTTGAATTTTTAAATATTAATATTACCTTAGAGATCTCTCTTTTCATTTTACTAATTAATTGATGTCCTGCCACTAATGTGTATATGGAAATAAAGCACATATCAAAGTAAAGATTAGGAGATTATTACCTGTTTTAACATACAGTGCTGAAAGTATTAATTTCAGCTAAAAACACTGCTACTCTTCTCACCTTCATTAGCTTTGTTCCTTTGACTTAGCCTAATGTTAGAATGAAGTTAGTCCATGCAAATGACATCATTCTATAATCAGACTTTTACTACTTTAAAATTAATTTCAATTAACTGTTGGAAAAAGGCTTTTTAGTGTCTTCTTTAACTGTGGAAGTATTTCATTCGTGCTGAACTATATATCTCAATTAGAAGAAAAAGTGTTGCCAAATGAGTTGGATTGTGGGCTAGACCCAACCCATAAAATATGAATTTGAATCCAGATTTTGAGTGCTAGAAAGTGTCACATTCCTATGTCTCTTTGTACAAATTCTATTAGTTTGGGGCTCTTCAACGGAAAAAATACTACTCATTGTGAAAGGTATCGGAATCTGGCCCAAGTGGTCAGGCTTCAGAATTTGATCTAATGCATTAGAAATATAGTTACCATACCAAATGCAGTGCTAGGTTTAAATATGCCAAAGGTCTGAGAGTTTTAGTGTAATGTTTGGGGTTTGAATCTAACCCTATGGGTCCATTAGTAAATGGTTTTACTTTTCAGTTTCAGGACCATCTGTGTTGTGGTGAAGGGTAGGTGAAGGTAAAAAATGACCTGTATTAATCTAAAGTTCAAAGCCTGAAATCCGCAAGTAGGGGAGAGCAAAGATGTAGTTTTCTCCATGGTAACATGGATGTGTATGCACCTTTTCATCTGTGAAATAGAGAATGACTTTAAATGCTTTGGAGAATCCTCCCTACTTTGGGAACATTTGGGCTTTCTTTTTGGAACAGTGGGTACAGATCAGTTGATTGAACCATCTTCCACCATTTCTCATTGTTAACCCTTCATAACTTCAATTCATGTTGGGGGTGTAGAAGCATCTCCCTCTGAGTCACTCAACACTTTTTTCCCAGCTGGTAGCTTATGTAGCTGAATGCTCCAAAAGTAAATATAATTTCTCTAGCTAGCTGACCTTTCCCTGAGCGAGATCACAGGAGGGACCATGCTGTTACTCTGCATCCTGAAGCTCAGTGAAATACCCTTTTATCGTAAGGTGAGAACACGATCATCAACACTTCATCTTAATTTGCAAATAATTCCACCTCTTATGTGCAACCTTCTCTGAAACTAAAGCAATTGTTGATGTGCAACTTGGCAATTTGCACGATGGAAGGCAATAAAGACTTATTGCTAAATTTGGATGCAAAGTTGGTGTTATATATACTGTATTGTGAAACAAACATACGGTTCTTTAAGTGCTCTGTTTTCTTTTCTTCTGTAAGGTCTTGAGCCACAGTACTGCATGATAAAGAACCCCAACAGTTTGTGTGCAAGATGTGTTTGTTACAAGTTTATTTATACTGGGTAAATGCAGTGGTGCTTTTGCAGTTACTTGTAGTTATTTCATTTTTCTGTAAACCAAGGCACCTGTAAATACAGCAGCTCACCTACATCAGGCAGACCAGCAAGAGCAAGATGATCTTCCATTCAGGGTACGTGATGGCTTTTTTGCTCAAATACCCCTGCAGTCTATTGGAATGTAAGCTTGGCTGGTATTCACGCTCATTCCCGGCAGAGGAGATGCTATCGCAAGAGCTTTGTTTCTAGCAGCAGTAGTTGGCAATGCTGCCCTGTAGTCTCTTCCCTGAGGCTCAGGTTCCCTTTCATTATGCCCCACCAAGTACCTGCTTGAAAATCCTGGTTGTGCTACTGTTGATTCCTTATTCTGAACGAGATCGACTGAAGCTGCTGGCTGAGGGGAAGCCTGTGCTCCCGAAGTCAGGGGTCCTGAGACTAAACATCCCAGCGGCGCTGTCGGCCGATGGCAAGAGGCCTGGCATGGACACTGCCTTGGATTATTCCTCATTTATGCCAAATCTGTTCCAAGAGATGGCTGGCTCCCCCACCACGCTCTGGGAGCCAGACACTTCTTGGAGAGTCATTTCAATAAAGCCACCGTCATCTCTTTCGAGGGGAATATTCCAGCTCATTGGCTTTTTGATTTGAGAATTCAGCTGTTACTTCTGGATTCTCTGCCTTCAAAGAGCTGTGGGAGAGGGGCTGGTACATCACATATAGAGACAAAAAGGGGGCATTCATATTCTTCAGCTGTAAGTCTTTCAATAAACCACTATCACATGCTTTCATATTACTTGCTGGTTTTGTCCTATTTTCTGCTTCTTATGTATGTAGCTAAGTGCCAAAGCCCCAGAAAAAAATAGTTCATTTATATCAAATCTGATCTTCCCATGTGCTGAGTACTTACTAGCTTACAGGCATTTTTCCAATATCACTAAAAGAGATTAATGTAGGGATATTAGTCTCAGGTGTTTTAGTGGCAGCTATCACCATAATATCCAAGGCCCCAATAGTGAAGACATTACAGGTGAAGCAGGTAGTAACTCTTTCACTTAAGTTCACCTGACACTTCCCACTGTAACTCTTTTTCAGAGCTTTTACCAAACTTTTAACTATTGGGGTTGCAAATTTCCATTCTACGTATCCTAAGTTGATTATAATTTTTTGTGGGAGGGAGACAGGGATGATGAGGTTTCATATAAGATAATTTAGCCATTTTTCAAAATTACACTGGCTATAAAACTTTGCTTTTTCCATGTCAAACAGCTTAAGTTCAGTTTATGTAAGAAATTCAGTGCATCCATGCATCCATAGCAGAGACACAGTATTAAATGGGGGAGATCCTTCCTGTGGCAAGGTGCACTTTCTATTTTGCTGTAATGAAGAGTCAATTTGGCCAACTTATGAGCCCCTAAATGTTATGTATTTCTGATCTGGGGTGTTCTGGAGTGTGAAAGGAGATGCAAAGCTGAATTTTTCATGTAAAATGTTCTGTGAAATTACTTTGCTTTTTCTATGGTTGGGGGAAGTAAAATGATTTTTATTCCTGCTGGAAACTCTGGACCTCCGATGTCCAGAAGATAAGGTAGGTGAGAATTAGGGGAGAACGTAGAATATGGAGATGTCAAATTTTTAACTTCCATCAGGATCAATACTTGAAATCAGTGTTTGAACGTATCAGTGATGCAATACTTGAAAATAAGGTGTCATTTAATATTTACTGATTAAAAATATGAAGGATTGTACTGCTTTTCAGGGATGGAATATACCCCACTGAATTAGTGGTAGTTCTGGGGAAAAAAAAAAAAAAAAAAGATTATACTACGATGAATCAAATACCTGGGAAGAAAATGTTCAGGAGAGCCGGCGTTGACTGATCAACTAGAAAGATGACTGCAGCTGAATGTTTTTAGGGCTATCTGGGGAGAAAGGAAAAGAGAAGATCAGAGGTCATTAAAGGTCCTCTTTACACTATAGTTGCTTCGTTTGCAAATACGAGCAAAACCCTAGGTTGCACCAGGGTTGTCCCATCTGCCCCCTCACCAAAGAGGAATTCATTGCATTACATGGAGGCACTCCACTTGGGCATTGTAGCCAAAAAGAGATTTCTGTCTAAATATAGAATCTCTCGCTACTTCTTCTACTGCTTTCCATCTCCATTGGCAATCACATTTCCAAAAGAAAGCTCAGTGCCTTTTAGCTTCCACAGGTAGGACTGCTCCTTCCTTGTGAGATGAGCCCCCGTCAGAGGCCAGGACCTGCTTCTTCGGTTGTCGCCTGCCATCTTCCACGTGCAAAACGCCAGGCTTCGTGCACGGCCATCCAGCTGAAATCTGCTTAATGACCCAATCTGTGCACGAACGTTCCTGGCGTGGTTGTCAAGGCCGTCTTTGCAAATGTGCCGTATGTATTTGTTTACTTGGCACAACGCAAGGCCACACGGGGACACCCAAAGTGGTTTCCAGTGGGGCTAATTGGGGCAGGTGGAGCTTTGCAGCAATGCAGCCATACTGCCCCTGCTACCACGCTAGCTCTCTTAAAACTAGTTTAGTAGCTCTGCAGGGCATCGGGTGATGCAGCACATCAGGCCCCTGGTGACCACAGAGTGACTGGACCAGCAAGGAAGGGACCTTTAAAAGACTCGGGACCTCCTGCAGGTGGTGGGGAGCGTGAGGGGTACCTCCTCCTGTCAGAAAAGTTCTCTTCTCTCCTGGCAGGCTCAGCCTGGGGCGGGGGGAAGAGTGGAAATGCTGCCTGCCAAAGTCCTGCGCAGAGAGAAGCAGCTTTTGTTCCTGCTGAGCCCTCCGGGAGAGGTTGTCTGATAAAAGTCATTGAGGCAGGGAGAGGGGGCTTTCCCTGGGGGGCTGTGTAGGCTGTCAGTATATCTACTGGCCACCTTCAGCATGCCCTTTTCCTCCTTGGCTAGCGGTGGTCCCTTTGCAGGTTGTTGCTTGCCGATCCTTTGTTAGACTCTGGTGGCTGCTAGGCTGTGATTCATGCTGATGGAGAGCAACCTAAGTGGGATTTCAGCACATTCTGTGCAAGGCCGCTCGTTAACACAGACAGATGTTGCAGTGGGGAGGGCTGGAAGATAATCTGCCTATTAATCTCTTGCACGCTCTCACTGTGCTGTCTGAGGTCTGAGACAACTAGTAGACAAGATCCCCATTTCACATGGGGATTACTCTCTTTTATTATGGGAAACAGTCAGTTTTCTGGCAATCAAAAGCAGTCTTGACATTTTCACTTCCTCTTTTACTGCTTTATTTGCAAGAAGAGATCATTCTGGCTTTCAGAGCTGAAGGCAACAGCATCAAAGAAACTGAGTTGCACTCTCCCTGGTTTTGCAGCCTAAGTTAAAAGTGAGTTACGGGTTTTTTAAATAAAACAGATGCTGCTATAAGGTTGAAAACAGAAGCTGATTCAGATGCATGCTTCCTCAGATAATGAACTGCTCCTCTGTAGATGTCTGTCTCTGGTACCTGAAGCTGGGACTCTCAGAAATCATGTGCATTGGAAACTTGGCAAGGTAAAAGTGATGTTTCTCCTGGACTCTATATTCACAAATGGTACTTTCAGTACATTGTAGCTTTTTTATTTCAGTGTTTTAAAAACTGATTTGTTCATAATATTTTGTGTGTCTTAAGCTATTACCCCTCCCTTTAATTCCACATGCATTGCTCCCCTGAAAATAAGAAAATGTAAAAGTCAATGCTGTGCTATATAGAGATGTGTTAACTGAGTGTTAATGAGCTGCCACATCGGCTTCAAGCCATCTCTGTAAGCCAGCACAGTAAAACAGAATTTAAAGGCTATCAAGTCCATTTCATGGCTGTGAGTCCTGACCACGTTTTGCAGTCAAGTAGATGTCCTTATTATCTAGGTGCCAGTTAAATGCTGCCAGCTTAATGTGTGCATGGGGGATGTTGCTTTTCTGTGTCTGGAGTGATTATTTTACTGTACACAGCTCAGATGGGCACTGGTCCTCGTCTGGACCACATCTGCAAACTGAAGAACAGTAAAAGCTTTTGGTTCAAGAGGAGATAGCAGCAAGTGCAGAGACCACTGGGTGCTTGATGTGAAACAGCTACAGAACACGAGGAGAGAATGGCTGGCATGTGATGGTGGCTAAAAAGCTCTTTCAGCTCAGTGTGGCAGAAACATCTCTTCAACTAAAAGTGAGCCATGGAAATTCTGGAAATGATGATAGTGAAATTAAAAAGAAGCCCCATGTACAAGCAGTGCCTGCCCCCTCCACATTATGCTACTGACTGCCATGTTCACAACCCAGCCATTCAGCAAAGCCGTATTGAAAGCAGCCATGCCTATATTCTTGTCAGTATCTTTTCTCTTCACTGTTTTAATTAATAAAAAAAGGTGGTAGTAGTAACTTCGCCAGACAGTCGAAAAATAATGTAAGGAAAGGCAGTAAAAGAAAGGAGAGCCAAACAAGTTGCTGCTTCTGGCAGCAGCAATTAGGTAGTCACTGAGCAGGATGGTAGTAATTGTCCTCGGATCTCTTTGCAATACCTCTTCTTCCTCTTTCTGGCCACCGCTCAGCTGACAACATAGTGATAAGCATGTTTGAAGAACCTACACGGGATAAAATTTTCTCTCTCACTGCATGAGTTAGAAAAAAATGAAGAAGTCGTCTCTTTGGACTCTTCTCTTTGGGGAAGACTAGCCAAAATACAGACGCTTGGTGAATTTGACGTACAGAGCTGTCAAATCTCAGTTTTGTTGTGGCCATCAGGTGGGCATCACTCATAACTGCATCATTGCATTGGCTGGACGGTGGGTACGTGATAGCGCAGACATACTCCATCTACTTCCACCCATACCTATTCTAGTACAGAAAGACCAGGTGAAGATGCATGAGTTAGCTGTATCTGTGCCAGCTTGTGTCCAGAATCTGTACTGTCTTGCTGAGAGGTGAAGAGTATTTGCCTGGGCTCAGGGCCGTGAAAATACAACTGTACTGGTTCTCTGTGTTAGGATACAGCACATCATATATACATCATAACATCTCAGGTCTTTAGCATCTTGGAGATTGCTGTCCTATGCTCTGTTGCACTGTGTGAATATGGCTATTC
Organism: Astur gentilis; assembly: GCF_929443795.1. Classification (NCBI taxonomy): domain Eukaryota; kingdom Metazoa; phylum Chordata; class Aves; order Accipitriformes; family Accipitridae; genus Astur; species Astur gentilis. The sequence continues at coordinate 12,046,039 of NC_064911.1, forward strand.
AAGTACCAGGGGAGCTGAAGGAATTTGTATTTGGACAATAAGTTGGATGGATCAGGAGCTGAGCTATATCATGTGTGAGCTGACTTCTCCAACCCACTCTGAATAAGCAGACGTGGGATGTCTGCCTAGGCTCCATGACTCTGGAAATAGCCTTTCTGGCTCCATGCCTAATTTAGTTGGCAAATTTTATTCTGGAGGTAGTGGTTTTTTCTTAGTTCACTTTAAGTAGCCAGCAGACAACTTGCCACTTAATACAACGTGGATGCTACATTGTTAGTGATAATACTATTGTACAGTTTTATCTCTCTTCAGTGAAGTAGTTAAGCACATATGTAACTAACATTGAATATTTAAACTTACATATGAAGTAGGGTACTTATTCAGACCTTGTTGTAAAACTTGTTTTTTTCTCAGTTTCTTGCTGCATATCCAGCAAGAAAATAATCTAGATTCAAACACTTTGAGTACACTTCCATGGAAGGGAGCTTTGAAAGACAAGTTGTAAAATCTGAGATGTAAAATCCTAGATAAATACAATTGCTGAAATTCATCTTTTCCACTGGGAATGGATAGGGTGCTTTACCAGTTTGGGTTGAGAAAACAATACCCTATTAAGAAGTCTTCCCAGAGAATGAAGGGTTAATCTTCTTTTCCCCTTCTAAGGAAAAAATAATTCCAGCCTGAAGAACCAGTTTTTAATTCTGTGTCAATCAGAGATTTCCTACAGAAAACAATGGTTGAATATTTCTTGTACACACACGAGAGAAACTGGTTTCATCTGGAGGACAGTAAATGAAATGTATTTATCTGCCTTTCAGCCCTTTGGGCTATGATTTTTCCTTACCATCAGACTATAATTCTCAAATGGTTTAAGAATATAAAATAGTTAAGACTGTGATTTGGGAAAACATTTAAGTACCTGTATGCATCTTACCGAAAACAGCTGATTTCAAGGATATGCTTTTCTGAATAGCGATAGTTTTATACCTGTGCTTGGATACAGTTCTGAATTAGGGCCTCAGGCTCATTTACATAGGACATTCAACTTAATTAGTCCAAATTCACTTAAAGTATAAATTGAAAATGGATTAAGCTTTATACAAAGCTGAATTAAGACTACTTTAATTTTGAAAAGTCTTTACAGGGTTAAATGCACTTTAACTAATCTGCTTTAAATTAAGCCTTTAGTTAATTTGGATTAATTTTTCTGAATATCTTTGTGAAGACCAGCTCAGAGTTAGGATTGAGTCCTGCAAATACGCACAGAAATATTTCATATTAAAGGAATTATTCCCACACTTGAAGTTAAGAATGTGCATAATGTTAGGTATGCAGTAAGGTCAACACATGCTTTAAGAGCCATGCACATCTCTGCAGCATGCTGTGACTTGACACAAACCCAAATGTCTGATTATGAATGAGTTTTCACCATGATTGATCAGTTTGTCTAGTATCAACAAAGAATATACAGTCAGATTGCTTGCTTTCTTTACCATTTGATTACATATACAAATCCCTGGGGAGAACAGGCCATCTGGTATCGTCTCCAGCTTCATTCAAACTGGACCTGGAAAGCTATACTAGAAATTTGCTGTATGTTTATTTTGTATTTCCTTCAGATGTTCTGATGTTTGTGATAATAGAACATTTTTTTTCCACGTCCTTACTAGTGATGAGTTTATTTAAAATAATTTTTTAAAACCCAACCTTGTGCCCAGGCTCCTGATATGATTGATAAATTCTTGGCCTGTTTAATTAGTTGGATGGAAAGGATGAGGTCTGCTTCCATTCAAGTCAAATAGTCAAATACAGAATGTTGCTATTGAAAGTGTCCCAACGGAAGGATTCGCATGAATAATTCTTGATCCATGGTTCGTCAGTGAGGAGCCGATGTCAAAGAATGTGCTGCTGGTTAGTTTTGCTTTGAATATTAACATGACATTTTCACGCTTAGGCTTAAGTTCTGCAGTCAAGTGTCCTAGGTAAATAATTCTTTCCTAATTCCAACAGGTGACATAGGAGTCCAGTAAATTAATTTGTTTGCTGGAGTGGGGGGAAGCTTCCCTTTCCCTCCTTCAGGAACATTAGAGAGGATGAGGACTCATTCTCTGCGCCCATCTGAAGAGCCCCATGCCTTGAAAAGGGAGAATGTGTACCTGTTCTCAGCAATGCATCTCCCTGACTTTCAGATTTGGGCTCATCAGTGTTCTCCATATGTTCCTCACATAGGCTGGGAAAGTCAGAAGCTCACAGTCATCTTTAGGAAATCATCTCCCCCGCTCTCCACGTGCTGCACTAACCTCAAGGCAAGAAAGTTTGCCATCCCGTGCTTTTGGCTGCTCTTGATCTTTGTGGCAAAGTGGACTCCAGCAATCTCGCTCGAAGCGGCACAGCCTTGCGGTGCACATGGCTGCAAAGCTGTTAGTGCCTGCAAATAAGAGATGGAGCTGTGGGAAGGACCTGGCAGGCCAGGGAAAGGGAGAGCCCCAGCACCTCCCAGCAGTGAGCTCCGGCAGGGTGGAGAGCTCTGTGCCAAACTGGGAAAAGGTGCGCGCTGCATGGGCTCTGGACTCGCTCGGTATATCTTTGCTGCCTCTTGAAAGGGACCCTGTGCAGACTCAGATGTGCGGTCCACCGACGGCTACAGTCCTACAGTCCCCAGGGAGGGCAGCGGGACAGGTCAGGCCATGCAGACTGATGGTTTCCTGCAGTGATGCTGTCTCAGTTTGCATTCAGTTCATAGGTTTTAGGTTGTCCTCGCAATGAAAAGGCTAGAAGCACAATTAAAAGCTAAACGGAGATGCCAGAGCGCAGTTGCATAGGAACGATTTTCACAACTACGGGACTGCAGAAAATATATATATATATATATACACACACACACACATATAACACTCATTATAGTGAAATTGTAGCTAGCTGTAGTTTCAGTTAAGCTGTCTGGAGTATTTAAAGTCTGTTCTGGCTGACAAACGCAGCGCAACACTGGCTTTCCAGCACTTGATGTGCTGCACAGGAGGGACTCTCACTGGAGGCTGCTATCCCTTTTGCTTGTTGGGGTAGTTCTTTGCTCTTCTGCCTGCAGTTTTAGTGAGCTCAACACAGCGTGGGCAACACAGAGGTCGTATGCAGAGAAACCCATGCAGGGCAGCCAGGAGCAAAGGGGAACAGGGAGAAGGAAAAGTCATTACCATCTCTTTGAGGTAAAAGAGAGGAGGATCTGTGGTACCTCACTGTCTAGTGAGAGACAAGATTTGGCTCTGGTTGATTTTCATTGTGCGGCTGCCAATGCTGCACCAACTGTAACAGGAAAGATCTTGCCTTCATTCCTGCAACGAAGAGGCAGTCCTGCTCCTGATTCAGTGAAGCTCGGTATTTTCTCTCTGGGTTGAGAAGGGAACGAGAAGAGCAAAAGGCAGTTTGCTACAGCACGTCTCACGTATGGCCTAACTATTGAGAACCAGTATCGTCAGCACCTCCTTCTGTAACTGCTTACAGCTGCAGAAACAAGCAACCCCAACTATTACTTCTAATACCTGACAGACCTACCCAAATTTGCACAAGGTTCATAATAATTTTATAGGCAGATATTGGCAGGAAAGGTATTATGGGTTGTTTCAGTTTATGCTTTCTCAACAAAAACATATATATATATATTTGTATATATAGTTACGGTGCTGACTGATGAACAGCGTGCATTGTTTCAAAGTGAAGGTTTTCAGGGTATGTAACAAAATCTGAAGCTCTTCTTTGAGAGTCTGTATTGATAAGCCACTTAGTGCTGAAAAAATATGGAGCGATATCCCACTTACAGGTGATAGTAAGGAGATTATAATGTTTCTGAATTTCTAAAGCCTACCAAATTCCCACCCCACAACCTTGTAGGCCATATGTATTTAACTCAGCTTACTTAAATGGAATTACACAAGGCTGCAATTTGCTACATTACTTCCTTTAAAAAGCCTGACACGCTCACACACTTTTTTTTTTCTCTCTAAGTGAGAAACAGTTTTACTCTTGTGGATTTTGAAGGCCTTTTATGAAATTGATGATATAGGAGAAAAGATTATTTTTATAAAGACAGGGTCCCTTGTGTTGCTCTGGTTTTGATTAGTCTGTGTGCTTTGAGACAGACTTCATGGTGAGTGACTCGTTTAAATGCTACTTAGTTTTTAATATTTCATTTGTTGCCTTTAGAGAAAGTGAGATGTCCATAGGAACTACCATTAACATCCTTTACTGTGTTCCCGAAGGTTGCCTTCTATAAGAGACGTTATTGATTGTGACTCTTTGAAGGAGAATTGGCCAAAAATAATCCTTCTTGACAGGATTTCTTCTTGGGATAGGACCTGAGAGGGGGCAGTTTAACAAAAATAGCAAACACAGTTACAAACGAAACAGAATTTCTTTCAATCTCATGAAGGAATTTCATGGATGTTGCTGGTTCTAATAATATATCACCTTGCTGTGCACAGTCTGCTTCCCACTGCAGGGCAGTAGAGGAAAAGCTGCTTTTTTTGTACCAGAAGCCTTTTACATCAGCGAACGGGCAATATTATGTTCCTTAAGAATTAGTTTTTCAGTGGGTTGACGCAGGAAAGAGGAGAATTAAAGTTCTGTGTCCAAGAACAAGGTCTACTTTCATGAATCACAAACCGTGGTAGATTGGCAGAATTGGCCTATGAAGCAGAGGCACAGCATTCAGAGCATTACATTCATATTCATATGTCACTATGTGTCTGCACTGGAGATCATGTTCAGGGACCTGTTCGATGTAGACGGAGTTCTTCCTTCAGAAACACACACTAAAAATAGTGGCAAGTTCGAGAAGGTTTTTTTCTTCAAAGGACACAGAGGACTGCCAGAATGGTGAACAAAGCCAAATCCCTTGAGACAAAAGGAGACACAGCTTCCTAATTTCTTAACATGGTGCGCATTTCTGAAACAGCAAAATCAGGAGACGCTGCGGAATTAAAACTGTGTCGTCTGGGTCCAAGAGACAGCTGGTCCTGAGCTAGGTTAGCACCGTTATAATGATTTCCCTAGGCTTATAAACACTACCTCAGATCTTAACCTACCTCCCTCTACCCTTTCCAAATATCTGCAAAAGATAGTACAGGAAAAGTACTGCAAGTCACAAGCTATTTTAAGCCTTTTGTGACACCCACAGGGAGGAAGAGAGGAGGAAATCCAGGCAAATGTGGAGGTGTAGTTTCCTCAAGTTCAGTTTATGTAGCTTCTGTGAGACTTAAACACTGCTGTGAAGAGAAGAACGGACAACTCAAAATATCGATCCCGAGCTGTGGACAGGGTTTGGTCTCTACATTTGACTCCACGGTCCTGTATGTAGGTGAACTTGGGCACCACTGGAGCTGTGCTGCAGGAACCACTGTTTTCCCAGAGCAGATGACAAAAAGGTGGCCATAGCAGTGGCCAGCCATTGATTATAGGTTCTGAGCTTCAGAGTTCGCAAGGATTATCCTCCCAGTGCAAAAGACGCGGAGTGAAAAAGCTGTGCCATGTGGGCTTCTCACATTGTCCTCCCCATGCAAGGACTGGTTTCCAGGAGTTCCCTGCATGGCACAAAGAAATCCATAATTCAGAGAGCTTGAGAGATAAGATGTGTGGTGTCTTCTTCATATGCCAGTATTTATCACTGGGACTGTGTACCATTAACTTAGTTTATTGCAGTCCTACCTATTGCACACTCTGCTAAAGCAGGTTTTTGGATTAAAAATCACTTTTCTGGGCACGTGTGTTTTAGGTAAGAAGTCCAGTGAACGTTGCTGAGTAGTTACCATAAAACTGAGTCATTCCCACAGACCTAGTTAGTGCAGAGATTTCCAAACCCAGGCCTGCAGACAGAGGTTTTTTAAGGTAAATGTTTGCCTCTCATTTGCATCGAGTTTGGTTAATGTTTACTCTCCCTTTGCATCTGAGCACAATGGGGGAAGTAGATACTGTGCGTGTATCTGAGGACTTTTTATTCCAGGCACACCAAAGAGAGAAAAAAATCGTTAATGTTAAAAAGGACAGCTCACTTCCAGCAAAGGCTTCAGCATGCCATTGTGTCTCTGTTCTTGCTCAGGAAGTACGTGCTTCACCTGCCTTCACATAATCCATTTTTAAGTTGTTTCATGAAATCTTGGATCTTATTTCTTGCTGATTCTTCGCTATTTCCCCCACTCATTCCTTCAGTAACTCACAGTGCTTTTTCTCTAAGGTCAGTTTGTTTATTTTGGATAAATAACATTCAGCTATTCTGTCCCCAAAGCTCTCTTCCATTTAACCTTTTTTCTCTCCATGATAACTTCCTTCTTTTTAGCTTTAAATCGCTCCCTGAATCCTGTGGAAAAGTCTGTTGTGAAGAGAAAAAGAAATGGTTTGTTCACCAGGTCTGGGCTGGGGTGGGCAGGATGTAAGGGGTTTAAATTTTAGCAGCAGAGACTTCCTCCCAGCCTCATGGTAAGAGGTCAGAGTAGCAAGCATTACAGTAGATTAATTAGGGAGGTAGGTCTTAAAGAGAGAATAAACAAACATGTCAGAAGTGTTTGTAATTTTGCATCCAAGTATAGATCTCTTGTGGTCTTTTCCTCAGCCCTATTTTCTGTAAATCCATAATTCATCCAGAAATACTTCTCAACTTCTTCTCATATGCTGTAACTTCTTTTTTCCTAGCTTTTCCCCAATACCTTGTTGACTGTTCAGTATATGTTTGTGGCATAGTAACTGTGTCTGTATAGTCATATGGGTTTATTATTAGAAATCCTTGTACAGCAATAATACTTCCAATGCAAAGCATTTATATCTGTGAGTAGTAGATCTTTGATTGATCAAGACAATGACAAGATATGTTACAGAAAGAAAAAAGTCTTTCTTTTGGTGGAGATATTTCTGTTTTGTTATAAAATATTTGAGGCTTTCCATCACTAGCCATAAAATTCTAATCTACTTGTCTGTTTAAAAAGCATTTTAAAAAGATAAAATTAACAAAATCCTTTTTTACCTTCCACTGACAGAACCAATCCCTTTACAAGCACTTTTCTTGAAATGAAGTTATTGCTTCAACATTTCTCGTATTCTGGAGTCTTCCCCTAAAGCTACTTTTGAGTGTTTATGTGAAAATAATACTAGAATTATACTGAAGTGCCAGAGGAGCAAGTTGTGAATATTTTATATGCATATGTGCAAATTTTAAATTGTTACTTGTGCATTGTATGGCAGTATTGTATGACCATATGGTATGATGATGTATAATATTGTATAACAATTGTTAAATGTATTATATTTTGCTATGTTATTTTATTGCAGTTACAGAAGATTTGTGTAAAGATGATCCTTGGATTTTCATCCTTTTTCTGCTAACCCTACTTGTCCCTGTTGTCACTTATAGTTGGTATTGAATGCAATCCTTACTTCACTGAAAATAAGAATTTTTGCTCAGTTTTATTCAGACGTTTAAAATCTGTTTTCATTTGGACTCAGGATGAAAACTGAACTGAAATTAATTTCTCAGTGGGGTGGAATGTCCTAAAATATTTCAGTTTGAAGCGCTTAATTTCAAAAAGTCCTCTCAAAAAGTTCTGATATTCCTGGTCTGAAACGCTTGGTTTGCAGTTGGTGAAGGAAGAGGACTTGTTGGCTCTTAGTGCTCTGTGACATTAATCTCGGTCTGTCTGGCAAACCGTGGCACCCCATGGGAAACAGTAGTTCAGGTATAAAGACGCTCAAGTTCTGTTAACTGCTTGGCTCTTGGCAGGACAGTCTGTGCCTCCCTGCAGTGCTGCGGCCCCTGATGCGATGCAAAACCAACGTCCCATCTCATTTTCCAGCGTGGAAGGTGTAGCTTGGCCAACCTGTAACAGTTTGATGTGTGGTGGCCTGGCTGGGTCAGAACCATTCTAGGTTTAAAAATTACCTTTTTAATGTTGCATTGGTTATTTTTAACTCATACCAGTCCTTCAGTCTGGTTCATAGCACGGCCCCATGAGCAGCTGTTTTAGCACAGTCAAGGAGTAGCAGCAAGCAGCAAGGTACGGGGGCTGTCTGCGTTGGCACCGAGGCTGAAAGAAATGGTCATCAAACTACGGCAAGGGTTTCCTTTCTCCCTGACTTTGCTGCTAGCCATGAGGGAGCTGGGTAGAATGGTGAGTTAATGGGCAGTCTGCTGCTAAGCTTATGCCTAAAACCATGCCCAGGTGCCAAGAATAAGACCTGACACTGCACCAGCAGTGTAAGTTCCCAGCAGGTTGTTTGGACACTATGTAGGGGGCTGGAGGAAGGTTTACCTGAACTTGAACAAAGGCTAGAGTAAGTTCTAAAAGGTGACAAAAACCAAATAAATGACAACTTCTGTTACGCCTAATCACATCCTGTGTCTTGCCTGGACCTAGGAGCTAAGAGAGGTGGTGGTGGTGGTGGTCTTTGTTTAATCACATTTTTACATTCTTGACACCTTGCAAGACACATTCCCTCTCACCAAGTAAGAGGGTGTGCTGTGCCAGGCACAGAAAAGCGTACGTATGGTACCAGCAAGCTTCCTGATCCTGCGGAAGATGTGATGAGGTCAGTGTTTCCTTGAGGTGAACTAAGTGCATGACAACAATGCAAGCCATCTCTAAACCGTCTGCAGAGGATGGTGTTTCTCTCATCTCGCTTTCCTTTTGCTTCTCCGTGTTGGCTGACACCTGTGGAGCCGAGGTGATCATCCCACAGGAGCAGAGGGAACTGGAGACAGAGGCTGTGTTCCTAGTCCTTGCCTATGTTCCTCCTGAAGGGTGGGAAAAGGGAAAAACCTCCCAGAGAAGCAGCAATAAGGAATTGCCTTAGAAAAGCCAGCTCTTTGAAGGCTGGAAATTTAGCAAATATTTGGTTTTGTACCTTGAGGCCAGCAATGTTTAAAATGCTTTTCTTACCCCGAGGCCAAAGAATTTTGTGCTGTGATTTAAACATTCATTCTGGTCTATATTTAAGCCACCACAGAGTAAAGTATGACACAAATAGGGCTCTCAAAAATGCTCTCTGTGCATCCACCCTCTGGCTTCTATTTTATCACAAGTGATGAAGGATTGAAATTTAATAATGAATAAGCTATAGAGCTGGCCCAGAGGGCTAGCACTGTCACCTGGGCTCTGAGTGTCTGGAAAGGACTGTTGCCCAGCATGTTTCTCTAAGGCTTGGAGAGCCTACTTCACTGTGCAGCGGTCAAGAAGCAGCATAGATAAGGTCCATAGGGAACCTCCTCCAGACCTTCACAGCCAAGGCAGATTGCTATAAAGAGAAGCCTTTGGGAAAAGGAAGTCTTTTCCAGCCAAATGGATCCCATCAAATAGCAACGTGTTTGGCCATTCCACTGAGTCCTCCTGCAAACCTGAAAAGCGAGAAGATCCGTTTCTCATGTCCAGTCCATCTGCCTTTCTGGGGAGCTCTGGAGCAATGAATATGGGCTGCAGCCTGGGAGATGCTCTGGGGCTTATTGACCTTAAAGAAATCCCGTTGACTTCAGCTGTGATGTCAAGTGAGTGCTGTATTTTCAAAACCCTTTGCGAATGTACCTCTGCATTCCTAATACGGTAGCCTTGTCTAATGGTTATAATAATACCTGTGTGTCAAAACTGAAGTGGTTTATAGGTCATCTATCACCAGTGACTGTGTGACTGAGTCTATTCCTGTATCACAGCATGCCCATTTGTAAAACGGATATTTAGTTGCATCAGAGAATGGCTTTGTGGGACTGATAAAATGTCTGCAAGCAGTGCAGAATTTTTAAAAAGAAATATTGCTCTTTTCTTGATTAAGCTGTGTATCAACAATTATTCCAGTTCTTTACACAAAAAAAAGCTATCACTTCTGTACCACAGTTGTCAAGGCTTCAATGTAAAGGCAAGGCTGAAAGAGTTTATCTCTCCTTCCATGGTGAATGGAGTAATATGAATGTTACTATATACCCGGCATTCGGTCTAGCCACAGTCAGATTGCCATCTAATTTTGAGAAAAGCACATTCAGTTTTGTGAGACAGAGTGCTCTCTGGCCGATACCATATTCCCTAGCTTTTACTGGCTGCTCTGCTCAGCAACTGCACTTCAGACATCATACACAACTAGGTTTTTTTCATAAGTCATCAGGAGACTATCGGAGGAAGAAAGGGTTTCTTCACTGAAAATACTTTGCTCAAAGGTGCCCAAATCTTTCTCTCCCCTTCCCCCAAAATTACTCATTTAACTTTTTAGTTTAAATTAGTATTTGACTGGATGTGGTCATTCTTTGCCCTTATCAGAGCTGAAAAGTCGCACACAAGTAACTACATCAGTCGTGAGGGTGACTTTCCACCAGTGTTGTAAAAAACACCATTGTAGATGTAGTTATATGTAAGTAATAAGTGGCATAGTTGTTCCTTGTCCCCAAGGGCAGATCTCTACCAGAACAAACCGCACCTGGATACCAACGCAACCGTACCTCCAGTAAGGAGAATGTATTGCTTTGCAGGTCTCTTACATTCACTGGGGGAAACTGAGAAGCGAGGGGAAGCATTGTGCAGTGGCACATCACAAGACTGAGATTAAGCACTACACTAGGTAGTACTGATGTTGTATCCCTTTTAAACCCATGCAACTGGTAAATCACAGCTGGTCTTACACCACTTGAAAGTAAGTGCAGATGAACCCTTAAATTGTTTTTAAAACAATTCATAGTAATAAATTTTTTAATCTAAGAGATTGCTGGCTTAAGTTGAATGGATACCAGCCATTCTTGAATTGGATTTGAAAGTGCCTGTACTGGATAGAAAAGCCAGCATTTGGCTTTTTTAGACCACTGATGAAGATTTGTTTGGGAACCACAGTAAGACACGATGCTTTTAAAAAACAGACAAATACAGATGTAGGATGTAGCACCAACCATCCAAAGCATTCAGGCTAAGCACTCAAGCAACTGGATAAACTGAGAAACTATTTCTGAGCATATACACCAGCTGTAGGCATGTTGCTGTCTGTGTGGATTTGGAGACTGCTGACATAGCCAAGAGAGAAGAAAATACTGTTCTTTGGAGTCAGTTCACCAGGAATTGAAGAAAATGGGAAGGCACAGATTAAAACACCTTACTTTATGAGTGCCAGTTTTCAGTCTTTTTATATATGCTTTATGAACTGTCATTTTGCAGGTCTCTCTAGCTGTCTGTGCCTGTAGCCATACTTTTCTTTTATGGTCTATGGTTCTGCTTCTCCTCTTTTCCTGACGTCCTGCTGCAATTCTAATGTGGGCTGGTCCCATCATTTGGATGTTTTATCTGCTGCCCGTGAAACTTTGGGATCACAGGATCTGTCCTATACTGAAAGATGAATTTGGAAGGTAACTGGCCAACAGATTGATTGTTAAACAGTGTTCAAAAGCTACACACACTATTTTAGGTCAACGTTAAAATAGTCAAGTACCGATTACTATGGCTTTCCTTAGCCTCAGTCACTTATTTTAGTGCAATTCAGAGACTTTACCCAGTCTTCTAATGCCGATAACCCAGAGGTTCTGAATGTAAAGACGTCACTGCAGTCTCAGATACCAGCAAATATTACATTTATAGCATGTGTCTCAGCAGAGTTTCCTTTCTTCCCTACAATTATTTGAAGGCTGTAAGCCAACTCCAACACCCACAGTGAACTGATTTAAATCAAGATTTAAATCAGCAAGCAGGAAATCTTGGTTTAAATAACAGATTTTATCTCTTCCTGCAGTTGTAAGTTATGCTAGTTATTTTTTTTAAGAAAAGTTAGCTTTCATGGATTGGTAACCATTAGAACACCTTGATTTATAACAAGAGATAGTACTCAGTGAGGTCTTTCTTCTTGTTAACTGAAAGTATTTATCTATGCACCTTTATTACGGTGATAAATTAAGAATCATTTTATCAGATTCTTAATTTTGTCATATTTTTAATTGGAAAATGAAGGATAGTTCATTTATTTCCAGGGTTTTTTTCTTGGTTTTATGAATCTATGTTTGAATGAAAACTAGTATTCAGTCAGAATTTCCCCAAATAGCCTAATATTCTCTTTGTTACTTAAATAAACTACCTCAAGTGATATCTCATAAGGAAAAAAAAAAAAAAAAACCAAACCAAAAAAAACCAGACATGCCTTTCTAAGTTTAAAAGTAACTAACTGGTTTGTTACTATTAATAATTAAGTTATCAGTCACTGAAGTAAATCATAGCCAAGAAATTGCAGAACTCATTGTACCCATCTTTATTCATATATTGGAGAAGCAAAAACAAGTCCTCCCCCCTTTTTTTTTAACTTCTCTGTGGTTTCTCAACTTGAAATGAACTTGTTGAATAGAACTAACTGAATACAATGCAGTGATTAAATATTCTGTATGTGCAAAGAGGCTGCTGCTTCCAAATCTGGTTTTTTACTTCAGCAAATGCTTGTCCCAGGGAACCTGCCTAGTTCACCTGACTAGAACTTCAGCAGTAACAGTATGTTGCTGAATGTTATTTTAATAAATTATATCACTTTAGACCTTGATTTGAATTGTTTTAATTTCATATTTCATTTAAATGTTTATTTTTTAAAGTGCTTATTTAATGTAATGTTGTTTAGTTTTGCGGTGGGGCAGGGAATGGGGGTTACGGTCAGTTTATCATGTTGTCTCTGCCGCTCCTTCCTCCTCAGGGGCAGGACTCATCACGCTCTTCCCCTGCTCCACCGTGGGGTCCCTCCCATGGGAGACAGTCCTCCATTAACTTCTCCAAAGTGGGTCCTTCCCACAGGCTGCGGTTCTTCATGAACTGCTCCAGCGTGGGTCCCTTCCACGGGCTGCGGTCCTTCAGGCACAGACCGCTCCAGCGTGGGTCCCCCGTGGGGTCACAGGTCCTGCCAGCAGCCTGCTCCAGCGCGGGCTTCCCACGGGGTCCCAACCTCCTTCAGGCGTCCCCCTGCTCCAGCGTGGGGTCCTCCCCGGGCTGCAGGTGGAGATCTGCTCCACCGTGGACCTCCCTGGGCTGCAGGGGGACAGCCTGCCTCACCGGGGTCTTCATCACGGGCTGCAGGGGAATCTCTGCTCTGGCATCTGGAGCATCTCCTCCCCCTCCTTCTTCACCGACCTGGGGGTCTGCAGAGCTGTTTCTCTTACATATTCTCACTCCTCTTTTTGGCTGCAGTTTGTTGTGCAGTTTTCCCCCCCTTCTTAAATACGTGCTCCCAGAGGTGCTACCACCATCACTGATGGGCTTGGCCTTGGCCAGTGGCAGGTCCGTCTTGGAGCCGGCTGGCATGGGCTCTGTCAGACACCGGAGAAGCTTCTAGCAGCTTCTCACAGCAGCCAACCCTGTACCCCCCCTCCACCAAAACCTTGCCACGCAAACCCCGTAAAAGTTTTTAAGTGACTGGGTTTTTTGTCCACTATGTCAACTACCAGGGAGGGTTCCACCTTTTCCAAAGGCAGTGGCTTGTGTTCTGCATAGCCCCGCTAATTTAATTCAAGTTACGCAGGTTGTGAATTGGCACAAAGTTTGTGCTGTCAAAAACAGCAAACTGCATTAAAATGACCTGGAAACCTCATTCTCCAGATGGAGGAGGGTATTTTGAGCTCCAGCATTTACAGGGGAAAGGAACCAGCCACAGCTGCTCCGAGAGATTTTTCAACCTAAGGATTTTGCTGTTCCAGAGTGGTGTCCCAGGAGGAGGATGGGGCTTAAAGGGGAGGGCAGAAACTGCTCTGCTCTGAAGGAACACTACGTGCAGCAGGTTACCATGTGGTCCATAGCATTACATGCCTTATAGGAGCAGTTGTCTTCCAACTAGCATTACCTAGCGTGGCAGGTATTCTGTATCGTGCAGCAGGGAAGACGCTAGGCATCTCTGCTGCTGCCACTGCTGCTGCATTTGGCTTTGGAGGGGGAGGATGTCCCCATCTCTTTGCTTTTTCTGAGACTCCAAACATGGGACACATACACAGCACCTCCAAAAAGGAGAAACAAGAATTCTAAGGACACTCTTCTGTAAAGCTTGTCGTTGCACTTTGATGTGGTGGGTTCTGTGGTCCTTCCCAGCTCTTAGAGCACTGACCGTTGCATTTGTTGTGGCTCATAAGCTTATCTTTCAAAACAGAAGAATTTACTTCATTGCTATCTGCGCATTTTGAACAGACATGGACTTTTTCAGCAAAGATCTAGAGAAATATTTCTTGATTGGCAGCTGCAGCACACGAACACAACTGAGCACAATGTGCCGCTAGTATCTCCTGGCCTGGCCACGAATTCCCCGGGCTGAGAAATATCTGCCTCTGGCAGGAGCAGCATCTAGCATCACCGCTGCTCGAGATCTTTTTTTTCCTCTGTATAACAATATAAAGAAGGGGATGGAGGTCATAGCGGCAAGTAACAGTTGAGGCATAGGGCATTCCCAGGGAATTAATGGCTGGCTGGGGTTAATGGCCCTCCAGTTTGCTTTGGGCCATCAACTCTCCCAGCTACTCATTAATCCCTAGGAAATGCCCTGTGACTCAGTTGTTATTGCTTAAGCGGGTAGTATGAATCAACAATATTCTGCATCTGCTCTAGGAATCCGAGACAAGAATGGAAGGTAATAAATATGCTTTTATTATGAAAATCTCCTGTATTTGCATCCCGAAACCTTTAGTTCTCCCCCTTAACATTGATCAAATGTACTGAAAAAGGATTCCTCATCAGTTAAGTGATGTCAGAGGCTAGCAGGATACAGACGAAATGGCTCACATCTTCACTCCAAGGTCTTTTCGCTTTGGTTTTTCCACCCGGAGCAGCTCGTTTGCAGGTTGTTTTATACCTTCGCCTGAGTGGATTTCAGAACAGGGACAGTTCTTCACGTTAACTAGTAGGAAGTCACTTAGCAGGTAGCTGAGTATTATGTTCTAGACAGGGGTTGTTGAGCAAGAATCCCACTTACACCATCTGTCTGCTTTGCTGTTGGACGGGCCCGAAAGTATTACAACATTAGCAGAAAACTCCTTTGAGACAAGTCAAAAGGAAGATGAGGAGTGATGTGCCTCTCTGAACAAGTGTCTTTGCTGCAAGAAAGGAAATGATCTGAGTAGATATAATCAAGACTCTGAGTTGTTTGTAGAGCAGGCAATATATAGGTACAGGAAAAGGACATGATACATCTTCGTTGGGAAAAACACTTTTTATTTTGGCTCTTCACCTGTCATTTATTTATCACAATTTTGAGTTGTGCATTGCAGGTGATAAACACAACACTCCCTGAGCTCCACTGTGAAACGCAGTCCCTTCTGCCCGAGGTAAGCTGAATTCAGAACCTTATATGTGCATATTCTAATTTTGGCATGCACAGATCCTGCATATAACTTACCATGATATGAAATTCCATAACGTTGCTATGGGAGAGCTCTGACTTTATCCTAGACACACACACTGCAAAAATCAAATTTTTTTCCCCCATCGCTTTTATTTATAAGGACATAGGTTCTAGCTGGATCTATACCCATCCTTGTGTGGATGGGTCCTAATAAGTTCTGTGGGTTTGCTCAGAGGCTGCTTATTTCATCTTAGGTGCGGTGTCTGCAGGCATCCCCCTCGTCCCTGAGCTGAACAGCAGTACACCTCAAAGGAACAAAACAGTGGAGCTGACTCACTCCTAGACCAGAGACCGATTGGCTTGATCCGAATGCACGTCAAAAACAATTCAGAGGAGGCTAGTTCCGCACAGATGGGTGCTGGAAAAAGTGTTCGCAGACATGCTCTGAACCACCTCCAAGGTCCCGTGCTGGGGTAGAAGACTGAGTGATGCAGATACTGCTAAAGTAAGAGTGAAAAGCAGACGCCAGGTCTACCTCCTTTTGAAAAGGATTTGGAAAATTTGTTCTTTCTTGTTCCCAGCACACTGCGAATGGTTGCCCGGTGTTGTTCTCTCCAGGCCAATTGCTTGCCTGTCTGAGCAGACAACCCTCAGATCAAATCTTTTTTTTTTTTTTTCCCGATTTGTAGGCTGATCTAGGAGAACAGCATGGCTCACTGTCTTTTTTGGCAGATGTTCCAAGCCAGGCTCTGACAGCCTGGGTCTGGCTCACTGTTGAGTGCTCTATATTGCAGATAGATCCTAAGACAGTGTTCCCCATCCAGTGCCTTGTGCTGCTTCTGTGGAGGGGCTGCAGGCTATCAGGCCTCCGGGAATGCTATTCTTCAGGAGCTGTCTGCATGTTATTACCTGTGTCATGATCGAGTCTCCCACCTCCACCAGCCCAATGCATTTAAAAACACTCTTGTGGGTTTCAAAAGCCTCCTGTGACTTCTCTGATACTGCTACAGCCTACAGCAGATGAGGGAGCTGGGAAAGGAGGAAAGTGAAGCCAGAGAAGTTACACATGCAGAAAGGAAGCTGAGTTCTCATGAAAGAGATATTGGACATATATCTTATGAGAATCTGTCTCAGATACTAGCAGCTTTGGTATAAGTCCATGGTCCCCCCAACTGAGGTAGACAGACTATTGCTGTTTATAAGGCTATGCACGACCACATCCCTGTTACTACATTTTTACATAGAGTGTTCATAAAAAGCAATGTCTGGTGGACTCTGAGAAAATCAGACATTTGGTACTGGTCTGTAGTCAAACTTTTCTGCAAGCCCAAGGATATGCTATCCATCACCCCATTGGGAGTCCAGTAGTACCTTGTTTAATTTTTTTATATCAGACTTTCACAGTGGGGCCATATGCAGAGGGGGTCATCTTGTTATAAAGGAAAACTTTTCATTTTAAAAACAAAACCCGAAACAACCAGCACTAATAGCCCCAGTGGTTTCCGCATGCTCAATGGTGGACTCACCTCGAGTTTTGTGAAATTAGCTGTTGTGCTGGCAACAAGGGCAATGATCCTCTGAAGGACCTCTTTATGCTTGCCTTTGGATCTCATGTAGATTCAATGGCAAAACCCCACATCAACAGAGAAATGGTTTATTTTTCTGTATCTCACTACACCTTTCAGTAACTGCCTAACAACTCCTCTTTACCTTTTTCTTTTGAGGTTTGCACCTCTTGCTCTGTTGCTGTCACCTCCCACTTGTAAATGGACCAGGCTCTTATAAATCTCAATAGTTTTGGAAATGAAGAGTATTCTTTGCATGCTACCCTAATAAGCCTAGGTGAGCTGCTTTCTCTGCCTATACCTCAGGAGAATCCTTAGGGGCAGATGTATGGCCAGAACTTGACCTGTAGATCGGGAAGGAGCTGGAGCACTCGATGGCCAGCATAGTAACAGCTCCAAGTTGTTTCCTTGGCCCCTGTCTCTTGCAAGGCAGCACTGCTGCCTGTGATTTTAGGGACCCAGGATGATGTAAGGGAAGAAGCTGGGATCCGTAGCTGGTTCCCGTTGGACCTTTGGCAAGGTCCGCCGCTGGCTCCGTGGGACAGGCAATAGTAAGCAATGGTGCATGCTCCCTTTCCTTCAAAACCGTCATTTCTTCACGAGGAGCAGGTAAAAGTAGAGCAGTATTGTTTTCCCAAGCCTATTGCTCTGGGTAGGGACATCTTCTTGCTCCAGACCCTCTGTCCATGCGCAGAGGATCTCACGACGGCATATGCTGTAGGGAGTAAATATCAAATCCACAGCCTCTCTGCCGGCACCGTGGGCTCTTCCAGTCCACCTTATATTTTTCCGCAATAATATGGCTTCAGTAGTTAAAAATGTGTGGTGTATGTGTTTTGAGGATGCGATTCCAGGACAAATCATAGAAGAAAGGCAGACTGTTAGCAGTTCACGAGTTTACCGATTTTCACCTCTGCTCCCTTATATAAACAGCAAAGCTTTAGCGTTTCTCTCATATTAGAACATGAGTACTTTCATTTTTTAAAAATAAATTATTTAAAATTTCTCTGCAGTCAGCGTTTTCACTAACTTAATAAAATATAATTTTCTCTCTGTGAGTCTCAAATCAAAAGCTGTTCCTTTGCCCTGTACTCCTGAGCTCTTAAGTTTTAAATAAAAATTAATGTATTGAGTTTGAAGGATTGTGGAGCTGAATTTTACTACAAGGCTTAGACCTACACATACATGATTTTAATATCTAGAAATGTGTGCTTTTATTTTATCAGTTATGCAATGGTCTGTTATTAGCTATTCCATTTCTGTGCTAGACTGGGGTACGTTTATGAAATTCCTTAAGGTGACCTGGCAAAAACAAAATATAACAGGCTAAAATGTAATGATTGGTGCCATAAACAGCAAATTAGTGCACAGATCTGAGTGTGAGAGTTTAAAAAAAAACATGCTATTTAGAGATACATTGAGTGAATATTGATGTCGTGTTAAAAATGTGTGTGCGTTGCCCCGACTTTGCTGTCGGGCTTACAACACCCTCCGAATACGTGCTTTCAGATTGCAGCCGTAACTACATTTTCAGCAGATAGTCTTTCATGTGAAAAAAAAAAAAAAAAAAAAAAGTCAAGGAGACAGATTTGGGTTTCTGTTTATTTAAAAAAAGCTACAATAATATGTTTCTATAGAAGCCATATGAATTTTATTCCTACACGGTCCTCTCCCAAGCATCGCCTGGGCTATAGACAAAGGGCCGTGTTGCTTAGCAACCCCCCTAAAGCTCATCAACACAGCCTCGGTATTAATATTTATCCCCCCCTTAAAAAAAGCCTTACTCTGAAATTTGAAATGGGATCTGTCCTCCCCCTCTTTTGTGCAATTAAACTAATACTGCCCACTTTTTCCAATTAACGTTGCTGGCTAAACCACACCATTTCTGCCAGGCAGGCCAAATACAGCTCTTGGGTAACCAACTGAAATAAAAATTACATCAGGGATGAATTTCTGTAGCCCAGTGTGTCTTCTGCTAGCAATGTTTTGTAGTTTCTCTTTCCTTTAGATAGCCTAAATCCCTATTTTCCCTCTTCCCAGCTTTTTTTTTCTCAGTCCTCGCCTTCCATGCCCATATTGAGGGGCTCCCTCATGGCTGCATATTCCTCCTGCCTCCAGCAGCTCCAGCTTTCTCGGTGGGATGCTGGGGGGGCTACAGGGGTTCCCCTGCAGCCACCGAGGGCACCCAGACACCAGGGCAGGTACTGAACGAACCAGGGTGAAAAAAATCCAGTAAACAAGACTAAAAGCTCAACTATCTACACTAGGACGAACCAAGACCCAGCTGTTACTTGGCAAAATACTTCTCTACACCAGCAAGAGCCCTTTGCGTTACATGAATCCCCTTTACAGCCCATTTTTGAGAATTTCAGTGGAATGTAATTAGTGCATAGGCCAAAAACAGGAGTGAATGAAAATGTCTCTGGAGGGAGCAAAACAAATTATTCAATGCCATGGAAATATTCTGGTTCAGCTCTGACTTTCTGTTTGTGTTAAACGGCCATGAGATCCAGGGATATTCACTTTTCTGCCCTTCAGCCTTTCCAGAGAAGTACCATCACAGGATACAGAAATACAGATGTGAGCCTACCAGGCAGCATATACTCCCGTCATTGTATCAAAACACCATGGTTATGTTGGGACTTGGTGTGAAAACGAGGAATAGAATGAAACAAGCCAGCTGGAGCTACTGCACACTACACACTGCTGAAAAAAAGGGCATTTACACAAGTGCCTAAACACAGGCTTGGTGCTTGAAGTTTTGGTCCCATTTGCTTTCTTCAAAATCTTGGCCGCAAAATGTGATGCTCAGCAAGGCACAGATTCTTTCTGGAGTAAGCTGGGATGTATGAGACTGCCAGCCAAAACCACTGAAGGATGAGAAAAGAACTGTGATTCTGGAAGCAATTTCTTTACAAAATCATTTTCCTTTGGAGGTGGAGGGGAAATTATTTTAAGGTCAGGAGCAGATGTGTATGGAAAGCTAATTGCAAATGTGATAAAGGAAGAGAGGCACAGGGTCCTTCAAACAGAAGCAGCAACTCTGTGAGCAGCAGGCAATATTGACTTCAGGCTCCAGCAGTGTCTTAATACTATGTATATTCTTTTTTTTTTTTCCCTTACCTTCTCCTCTTTCTCTCACGCTGAGCAATAGTGAGAAATGTTTGCTAATATCAGCAAATCCACAAATACTTACGTTTGTTAGGCTAAACCAGAATGGGGAGAACGTCATGCAGATGCCTCACAGCCAGTTCCCATCTGCCCTTCCTATCTGTGAATATGGAGCACATCTCAGGTCCACACTTCCCCTGGAAGGTTACACCAAGGCTGACACACGAACTTTTCTCTGCCTGTAAAATCATGCAGTGTTGTTCTTTAGAACAGCATTAATTCCACCTGGCCAGATCCTCAGCTGGAGCCAGTCAATACATCCATTGCTTTCATCATCTACTCTGCCTGTGACAGCTGGGAATGATCGGTTCTTTACATCTAAAAACATTCTTTATATCTAAAAACTTTCTTTCCTAGAAGTCCTGAAATCTGGAAGCTTCTTATTTTTGATTGGCTTAGCCTCCGTTGTAAAGAAAATCACCTTTCAGCCTCTATAAATTGGACCTCCTTTCAATTCCACTCATTTTTCACTGGTTTTGCCCTTGTGAATCTCCTTTAGGATTACTCCTGACTTACACTGATATAAAAACAAGAAGATACAGGACCGCTAAGTGCATTTAGAGCCAAAATGTGTGTAGCAATTTAGGTGCAAATACATCTTGGCACAGTGGGTACAAATACAGGAAAGGAGAAAAGGGGGATGGGGCAGATGTGCAAGGGGCTCTGCCATTTAGAAAACAGCAGAAGTACTGCAACACCAGCATCTCCTCTTTTGCCAGTTGTTGTTGATATAGCCTCACCTTTGCTAGGTCTCACATCGCTCAGGCTCTAAGCAGACACCATCTTTTGGATCCAGTTGTGTCAGTGAGCAAGTATTCTTTAGCACCTTGCTGGTAGACTTAAATCCCTTTTTGACAGGTCTGGCAGGAAAGCAGGTTGCGTAAACTTCCCCCATTTTACTTTTGGTGAAATAAGTAGGCAGCTCAGCCTATTTATGCCTGACCTTTCCTGCTGTGGGATAGAAAGTGTACACATGTGCTGCCTTTATGCCCAAACAGCGACTGAGAAGCTGCAGAACAGCACTTCCAAGGGTAACTGGTGTAATTGGTTTTGTCCTGCTAAGTTTACCTCTTTAAAAGGCACCTTAGGAGAGCTGTTGCTTTTCATTTACTTCCTCCCTCCTTTTTTTTTTTTTTCTTTTTTTTTTTTTCCAGGAGTAAGTGCTGCTGCTCATCCTAATCTCCTCAGGAGATTCTCATCTCTTCTGTGACAGCAGCTCCTTTTGTGTCCTGGGCATTTACTTTTGAGTTCTTTTAATTTAATTTAATGCTGGTGAGAAGCAGGAGGAATAGCTGTGTGATCCTACCTTTAATCTCAAAGGCTGGATCTAGCCCGGGCAGGGAAAGTGCAGATTTCCTTGCCCTTCCTTGGTCTCTCTCAGAAGCACACTTGAGGCGGCACTGAACTTGTTTGCTCTTCTGGAAGCCCAGCTGGGATAGTATGCTTTCCAGTAAGGTCCATGCTATGCCTGTTGCCAGACTGACTGGATTGAGAGGCCAGCAGACAGTCAGGATAGCTGGCTGCTCACTCTGTTGGGCTTGAGCCAGGAACCAAGGAAGAGATCCCGCTTGTCCACTACATGCTGCTCATTTTCACCTCATCTGGCTTCCAAAGGTCTGAAAGGTTTCGTGCTTGCAAACCTTTCCATGTTACAATGACCTCCCTTCCTCAGCGTTCCCACGTCTTGCTGGTCTTGAGTTAGCCAGTATCCTCAGCTTTTCTTTTCTTTCTTTTTGAGCTTTTAAAATCGCTTCTGTAAAGTGGAGGGAGGTTTTTTTGTCCCAAAGAAACAACAATACTTACCATGTGTAAAATGCTTTTCACCTTTCAAGCAAACTCAGTTAACTAATTAATCCTTGCAATATCCCTGGGAGGAAAGTAAACGTTATCTCACTTTTACACATGGGGAAACTAAGGCAGAAAGGTGAAGTGAATTGCTCAAGGCCAGTGAAAGATTTAGTGCCGCAGTCAGGTTTATAAACACAAGAGTTTTCTGGCTCCTGGTTCTGCACGCAGGCAATTAGACCAAGTCTCCAATGGATAAAATAGGCTACGAGGCACGACCTTCCCCTTGAAGCAATAGCGTTGCTCTGGGGTCTGCAGAGATGCTGAGGCTCAGAACTAGGGTGTGATGGGTTAACCCTGGCTGAACACCAGGTGCCCACCAAAGCCGTTCTATCACTCCCCCATCCTCAGCTGGACAGGGGAGAGAAAATATAACAAAAGGCTCGCGGGTCGAGATAAGGACAGGAGAGATCATTCACTATTACCGTCACGGGCAAAACAGACTCAGTTTGGGAAAATTAACTCAATTTATTACAAATCAACCAGAGCAGGTAATGAGAAATAAAACAAAATCTCAGAACACCTTCCCACCACCCCTCCCTTCTTCCCGGGCACAACTACACTCCCGGATTTCACCACCAAGCCCCCCCAGCGGCACAGGGGGACAGGGATGGGGTTTATGGTCCTCACACGTTATTTTCTGCCGCGTCACCTCCTCAGGACGAGGGCTGATCACACTCTTCCCCTGCTCCAGCGTGGGGTCCCACCCACGGGAGACAGTCCTCCACGAACTCCTCCAACGTGGGCCATTCCCACGGGCTGCAGTTCTTCACGAACTGCTCCAGCATGGGTCCATTCCACGGTGTGCAGTCCTTCAGGAGCACACTGCTCCAGCACGGGTCCCCCACGGGGTCACAAGTCCTGCCAGAAAACCTGCTCCGTGGGCTCCTCTCTCCACAGATCCGCAGGTCCTGCCAGGAACCTGCTCCAGTGCGGGGTTCCCACGGGGTCACAGCCTCCTTCGGGAACCCACCTGCTCCGGCGTGGGGTCCTCCACGGGCTGCAGGTGGAGATCTGCTCCCCCGTGGACCTCCCTGGGCTGCAGGGGGACAGCCTGCCTCACCAGGGTCTTCCCCAGGGGCTGCAGGGGAATCTCTGCTCCGGCGCCTGGAGCATCTCCTCCCCCTCCTTCTGCACTGACCTTGGTGTCCGCAGGCTTGTTTTTCTTACGTGTTCTCACTCCTCACTCCGGCGGCTGTTTTTCTCTCCGTCCCAACTTTTTTCCTTCTTAAAAATGTTATCCCAGAGGCGTTACCACTATCGCTGATTGGCTCGGCCTTGGCCAGCGGCGGGTCCGTCTTAGAGCCGACTGGTATGGGCTCGCTCTCTCTCGAACACAGGGGAAGCTTCCAGCAGCTTCTTACAGAAGCCACCCCTGTAACCCCCCCCACTACCAAAACCTTGCCAGACAAAACCAATACATAGGGAAAGGTGAGGTAGGGGCAAGCAGCGTCCTGGTTTGAGCACTGGTCCCTTTCTAACCGTGCTCCATCGCTGCCCTGAAGATAAAACGAGCTGCACAACATGTACAGCAAGCGGAGCTGCAGACTGTCGCAAGAGTAGAAAGGAGTTTTGCGGCAGCTGTGGCAAATCAGGGGCTGTAATTTGGAAGCAGCGTGGAAGACATGAGTGCTGTATCTCCTGCAAATGAGTCTCCGTACGATGGAGATACGATGTGCTATGCCTGTCATGCAAGGGAATAAACAAGAATATTCCTCTGCCTATCTTAGGAGTTTTCCATCTCAGGAGAGGGTGTGAGCAACTTTTCTGATAAGTATTTTGTGCCGGTACTGTGCTCATTCTGCTTAAAACAGTTCCACTTGTTCCAGAATTATACTGAACGAGCAAGCAGCCTTATCACAGTACCAGACAAGGAGCCAGATTCTGGTATCAGTGACAACGGTGCAAACAGAGAAGCTGCTTCAACTTCAGAGGAGCTGCTCGAGCTTTCTACTGCTGTATCTGAGCACTGGACTGGCCAAAAATATCTGTCTCTGGACCAGCTGAGAGAGGAAAATTAGAGCATTTGTGCAGCACACAGCAAGGAAAATTTGCTATGTCATCAGCTAGTGCTATCAAAGGCACTGCTCTAGGGAAGGGGAAGCTTGCACCAGCGCTTCAGTCTTGCTATTAATAATGAGCATTCCTGCTTCTTCTGAGAAGGACAGTTGGTGACCCAGGAATTAACACTGCCCCTCCAAACTCACCAAACTTGTCTTCTAGTTAGGGGGTCCATGCCTTAAAACAAAACAAAAAGAGCACCAAAAATATGGCAGGTGAGTGCCAATAATTTTTATTTCTGCACTGAAGCAAATTGTGCCAAGCATTTTGTGAGAGAAGGACAAGAGAGGACAATCCATCAGTGCAGAGTACATCAACGTATTAAAAAAATGCAAGTAGTGAGGAAAGCTTTTAATTTGAATGATATCAGTGCCCACAAGCACGACAATAATTAAAGGTCTGCCAGCATGGCTATTATACATTCTGGTTTAGTGCATTTAATATCTCAGCTGCTTCAAATCACATCAGCCTGATGGCTGGCAAGCATGTTACCACTCTGGATGCAAATCAAACTCTCACACACCGTTCTGAAGCCTCACTTTAAAGGTAGGACTTTTTTGCATCAGGACAGGACAGGCTGTCCTTCATCCTTGCAGTTCTGTGGTGCTGGTAGACTTCCACTGCCCAAGAAAGAGAACAAATTCTTCTCCTTAGGCTTCGACTGAAGCGAAGTTGTCCCCTCCTTCAGAGCAGTTTTCCCAGTTCTCAAAACTTGCCTTTTCCCCTGGCAGGTGTACGTTCTGTGAACTGGCTGGGATGCTCCCTCCCTTTTGGGTTGTAGTGAGGGTAAGCGGAGGGATGCAGTCCCTCCCTCCTCTCCAGCCCTAGGCTGGTGGCTGACAGGACACATGGGGCTCCACTGCATTCAGCTTGCTGTTGGTGGGCTTATTGCGGGACTGCAGCCATCTCTGATGGGGCGGATGGGCAACCAAGTGTTTTTCCTTCGTCTTCTGGTGCCTCCGTGCTATGCTATTCCTGCAGAGCCACAGGACCTCCTCAGGAAGCCCAGAGCAGCGCTGGCACAGAACCAAGGTGGAGGGAAACAGATGATCGCTTTTGCAAAGAGTAATTTACAACACTCCCCAAAACAAGCCGACAACTTATTTTATTTTCATTTCATGGGGAGGGGAGGAAAAAAAAAAAGAGACTAACAAGCGATGTGACTAGCATCACCACGAAAACTCCACTTGCGTGTCTCCCACTCCCCTTCACTCTGCCTGCTTCCCCTTTCAGCCCATAACCTCAGGAGGGCAGGAGCTGTCTCTCATGGGGTGTTTATGCAGATCTGAGCACAATGGGGCCTTGATCCTCCCGGGGTCCTTCTGATGCTACTGCAGTACAGCTGATGAGGAGGTTTCAGATGGAGATGGCTGCTAGCTTCAACTCATAAGAGACTGAAAGTGCCCTGGAGGTCAGAGTGGAGGTGGCACATCCTGCGACCTTGGGATCATTAAGAAGTCGAACAATTAGCTGGCTGGAGGTCGGAGGGAGAGTGCTGGATCTGAAGCCACCAAGCAAAAGCGCGACCTTGTTAGGATTAAAAAGTGGAGAGTTCAAGGGGATACGGGAGGGACAGTGGGAGGTCAAATGAAGGATATAGATAGACAGATACAAAGGTTTAAAAAAAAATCTGATGGCAGTTTTCTTTGCCAGTTTAGCATCTGCTGTTGTAGCAACTCAGTCTCTTGGAAATCACATTTGAGCAGTTTTTCCCCTTAAGAGACATAGTAAACAATGGTGCATGCACTTCTAGACCATTGCAAATGCAAGGTAAAGTATCAAAGCGTTTCAAGCAAATGTTTCACTGTGTATTTGCAGTGGACCAGGAGAAGATGCATCACAGGTTTGTATCACATCAGCAGAGGGGCAGGAACCCCCTCTTTTAGGCATCAAATATTTCTTATGCTGTGCCAATTTGATCGCTTAGGGCAGCTTTGTTTTGAGGGTGCTCTCACGTGTGGATTCACTCCCCGCAGAGGAGGTGCGAGTTCATACTGCAGCCTTTCCTTCTTTAATAAGGCTCAGTCTAATTGCCCCTTTGCATATACATTTTGGAGTCTGATTAACTTTAAAGCCTTTCACGCCCTGTCAAAGTGCTCAAAAGTTATTAGGAACAGGTGTCTACCTTAGCAACTTAGCGTGCTGGAGGAGTTCTCGGTATAAATGCTCCTCGTGTCCTTGCTTTGAGGCTTGCGCTTGCGCTCAGACGTCCATCTGATCACAGCAGTGACCAGCTCAGGGGCCAAGGTTGGACCCACTGACGTGCCAGCCACGGTGCTCCACTTGCGGCATAGGCAGGAGGTCTGCCAGCCGTCAGCGCCCTGAATTTGTGTGGTGCCTTGCACCACACGCTGCACTGGCACAGACTTCATGGCTGGTGAGGATGTGATGTGAACGTGTGTGGGTTTGGAACCATAATGGGAGGTAGCAAAAGGAACTAGAGTCCCTCCCGCTTGGCATGAGTCCAGTTGGTTACGTCAATGTGTCCGCAGAGCGTTTGAAATCAGGTAAGCCTTGTCTCCAGAAGACACAAACCCAAAACCACCACCAGCCCCGATCAAGCGCCGTTGGCTAGATTCGGTTGTTAGCTATAATGAATAGCTTGAAACAGCTTCAGTTTTAGTGACTATGTTGTTAATTTTAATAAGAGTTTTGTTTTATGCTGAGCCCCGTAATGATTAGTTTAAATATTGCTGTCTGCTATTAATTGGTGACTGTGCCGTCTGCCCGGCTACATCCTGCCAATGCAGAGCGTGTGACGTGACGCTGGCTCCCCACAGGACACCCTGCCAAACACAGCCCCAGTGTGGGCAGGCTTTTACATACAAAGAGCTGCAGTCTGAAAGGGAACCGGATCAAGCACGCTTTCATTTGCGTTGCGCCCCTCATCCACAGGATCCTGCTACCCAAACCTGGGCAGCGTTTGCAGTTATCACTGTTCTCCGGTGTCATATCGCACTGGCCCAGGCTCGTACTCCCGACTCTTTTCCATTCCTTACTTGCATCCAGTGCGCTGGGAGCTACCTTGCTGGCTTTTGTACATTGGAGATGCCCTAAGCCTGCTTTCCGTGTGGCCTGCTCCTTTTCCATAGCATCCAGCTCTCATCACACAGGCTCTGGTAGAAGCTCCTTTTCCCCTCTCTGCCCGTTGGCCATGGGAGCACACCAGATTGCTAGTTAATACCTGGGGAGAGCCGAGTGTGGAACTTGATTTGGGGAAATGCATCCAAAACCAGTGTCTGGATCGGAGCACCTGGAAGAAGCTGTCTAGTAAAAAAACTTCAGGCACAGGGAATAAGCTGGACGCTAAGTTGGCCTACCACCAGCTAGATGACGCCGACTGGAAATACGGCAAATCCTACTCTAACTGCCGTCCTGTAAAGCTTTTGACAAGATGCTACCCCATAACCTTGGTCGTTTCAGCTATGTGGGCATCCAAATGGTTTTGGAGACAGTACCACGTTCCTTCGTCCTGCCAAACATGCCACTGCTCTGCAGCCGCTCTCTGTAATGAAACCTTTTTCTGCCAGTTCTCTGAGGTCACGCTGGTCTCATTATCTCACCGGTGGGCAGCGTCCTCAAAACCAGCAGAGGACAAACACAGGGTACGCTGGGAAGTAAACACCGGGTCGTTGCCTGACACCCTCCTGATGCATCCCGTGCCAGCGTTCCTGAGCGCGCTGTCCTGGCCGGGCGACTCCGCACAGGGCAGGGGAAACCCACGGTGTCCGACAAAGCCTGAGCCCACAGGGATGGCGTGAACACGCTCCATCAATGTCCCTCGCTATCTCAGCCACATCACTTAGGTCCTCTGGACCAACAGAAGTGTCAGTGACCTCCCAAACCTCCCTCGGTCCAGGGTTTATCGCTGCAGGCTCGGGCAGGGTGCTAAGGAGCCTCTGGTTCAGGCTGTGTGTGGGAAGCAGCGGGTGGGACTGAGGCGGAACGGGAGTGTAAGTCAGCATGGGAGGGGATTTATCCCAAAAGGAGAGACGTATTAGAGCAGCCCGAGAGGGAATCGCGGCGGCGAGAGCAATAATGCAGCTTTTTTTGCTACAGAGTAAAGAGAGGGAGTTAGATTGACATGCAGATATCACTGCTGGCAGGTATGGTTCCCAGGGAGTTTCCAGCAGCGCCATTAATAAATAACAACTTTTATTACATGTTTTGCGCTCCAAAACCATTCCGATTCTCGCTGCTTACTTGCTTTATTTTTGAAGGAACGCTGCCGCAAGAGTGGCACCTGGGCACTTGGGCACCGGTGTTTCTAATACATAAATTTACCCTTGTCTTCTTGTACCTGCAGGTTGCTGGTTGGGGGTGGACAGTATGTTTTGGGGATAACTTCCATATCTTTCAGCATTTGAACACTGCATTTGCTTACACCCAGCATCAGAGACAGGCCATTAGAGGAAATCCTAGGGGTTGGGGAAGCTGGAAGCTGCAGATTCTTCTGGCTCCTGGGTGGTATGGGGATTTTTATACTCCCTTTAGGCGTAAAATAGAACAACCCCCAGGCCAGGCTAGACCAGTCCCATCCCTGTTCTGGTCTATGCCTCCCCACAGAACATCAAAGCTCCCCAACAGCTTCCCGTTCTCCAGGATAAAAGAGGTGACAGATGCACGTGGACATCTTTGAAACAGCACACCTTTGTCTTCCCAGTTCATTTTTACTCCTGGGGTTGCTGATACCCAAATCTGATGTTTGGGAGCAGCAGGACGTGAATGGAGCAATGTAGCCAGAGGTTCTACTCTTGGGAAATGTTTGGGGAGCTGCAGAAAAGCAAATCTAAACCCCAGTAAATCTTACCTGAATGCCGGTGTCAAAAAGTCACGTCAGGACACCACGTTTGTGAATTACATGCTTGTGATCACAGACTAACTTCCATTATTTTAAATGTAATGGTGAAGCCAAAGAGCAGCACAGCAGATGAATGGGAAATTGATCATCTCTTCTGGACAGATCCCAGTGCATCCCAAAATCTATGTGCACAGCCCAGATACTACAGTGATAAATGCTTTGGGGAGATTTATACGTTAGATGAGACTCGTCTTGTTTAGGACACAGTGGTTGAATTCTGGAGCTATGCCTTCGGAGTTTATGACTTGCACCAAGTTTTCAGACCAGCACGGTTTATTCTTTTTTGCAGGGGGGGCGGATTTTTCTCCAACAAATAGCTCTAAAAACAAGCAGTCTTAAAAGTTCACAGATTAAGATTTTGTAGCACAGATTGTTTTTATTTCTTAAATTGTTTTTTTTTCTTTCTAAAGGTCACTAAATAAAAGTTCAGATCACCTAGCATCACTTTCCTATTGGTCAGACATATTCAAATATTTGATACACAAGTTAAAGTGCACAAGCACTGTCTTTAGATCAGCCTCTTCATGCCTAAACCTATATAACCTACATCTCTGTTTCATAGCAATGCTTGAAAAAAAATTCCAGATTTGTTTTTTCATAGATTAGCAGCAAGCTTATACTGAAGTCCAGACCTTTGAAACGTGCTCTCTTGGTCAACTTTCATCCAACTGTACCCAAGATTAAAATGGTGTTTGCTACCTGCCTCTGTCCATCTTGTACCTTTTCTCCCACGGGGCTGAAAAGCTGTCCAGTCCGTGATGCGGCAGGCTTAGTGGAGGTGAAACAAAGTCCTCTCCAGCCAGCACCCAGGCTTCACTCACTCCCTACACCATTTTGGGGCTCGCCTCCCACCTAGAGATCTAGATGAACTGCCAAGACCCTTGGGGAAATACTTGCACTAAAACAATATAAAAGTCTAATCCTCAAATTCCTGACATTTTCTTGGATTATGGCACCATTACAGTGTAGATTAAAAAGCATTTGTTACCTTTATTGTTTATTTTATGGGCTAGATTAATGCCGCTATGTCAGTTATTTTGCCAAATTGAACCGTCAGTTCAAAACTCCAAAACAGGCATGTGAAAAATGTCCACTAGAGTATTTGCTATCTAAGATTAACTTCTATCCTATCATCCAAGGTTAATTTAGGACCATTAATGATGCATGGGTTGGACATAAGTTTTCAGGCATGTTTTATTTTATTACCTGATCACATAATTAAAATGTCACATATCAAGGGACAAATTTTAATGAAGTTAAAAGCACCTTGATGACATATTATTATTTGACCTGTTATATAAGAAGATTATTTCTTGCCTGTTACTGATTGAGTTTCTCTGACAGCATGAAAATAACTGTTTTTCAATTAGCTTTTTCTTCAGAGAAGGGGCAAAGCCATACACTACATCTTTCTTATTACCTCCAAGACCCCCTCTCGCTGAGGTACACTAAGACCCTCTATTTTTACACTTTGAGCTCATGAGCCTGTTCAGCTGCTAAAGAAAGGGTAAATGTTGTTAGTCTGTGATAAAATGTGTGAAAAGAGGGTCAGGAGGAGAAGGCTATAATTGCAATGATATCTGCTGAAGGTCACACAAATTGAGCTTGGTTCAGCTGGGACTGGAGGAACTGACTTAGGAGACAATAGAAAAATATAAATTTCCACAAAGT
This sequence comes from Astur gentilis, assembly GCF_929443795.1. Lineage (NCBI taxonomy): Eukaryota > Metazoa > Chordata > Aves > Accipitriformes > Accipitridae > Astur > Astur gentilis. The sequence goes on from NC_064911.1 coordinate 12,076,501, forward strand.
GACAGCTGGGAGGGTGACATAATAACCAACAACACACTTCTGAAGTATGTAAATACCACTGGAAGGAGGCGAATCCGGTATGGTGCAAGATGCTCTAGGGAAGGATAACGGGGAGGAACTAGAAAAGCACGGGTTTACTAGCAGGTGCTTACTGCTGGTGCCACTGGGGCCCCAGTGAGTGGGGCTGGGGTGGGCAGGGGTTTGCTGCTGCTCAGGTAGTCACGAACTGGAAGGATCATTGCCGTTCCAGATTCTGAAGCCTGGCAATCAGTTTTATTCAGGTACGTGCTCAAAGCATTCATTGTGAGTTTACTTAAAAGAGAACCTGACATAATGCACCACCATTTCACCAGTATTATTAATGTTCAGCCAGCTTGCTTGCTGACCAGCATGTTTCCTGACCGGCAGTAGGGGATGGGGCAGGTACTTATAGCGTCATGGTTTAACCCCAACCAGCAACGCGGCACCACTCAGCCCCTCACTCATTCTCCCCTCGGTGGGACGGGGGAGCAAATCGGAAGAGAAAAAGTGAGAAAACTCGTGGGTTGAGATAAAGACAGTTTAATAGGTAAAGCCAAAGCTGTGCGTGCAAGCAAAGCAAAACCAGGAATTCATTCCCCACTTCCCATGGGCAGGCAGACGTTCGGCCATCTCCAGGACAGCCGGGCTCCATCACACCTAACGGGGACTTGGGAAGACAAACACCATCACTCCAAACATCCCCCCTTTCCTTCTTCCCCCAGCTTTATCTGCTGAGCATGACGTCCTGTGGTCTGGAATATTCCTTTGGTCAGTTGGGATCAGCTGTCCCAGCTGTGTCCCCTCCCAACTTCTTGTGCCCCCCCAGCCTGCTCGCTGGTGGGGTGAGAAGCAGAAAAGGCCTTGACGCTGTGTAAGCACTGCTCAGCATTAACGAAAACATCTCTGCGTTATCAACACTGTTTTCAGCACAAGTCCAAAACATAGCCCCATACTAGCTACTATGAAGAAAATTAACTCTATCCCAGCCAAAGCCAGCACACCCAGCAATGCACATTCCTGCACTCCCTTCTTAGGCTTATCCTGGCTGAAGTCACTCTCAGCTTCTTCTGAAGATGCTAATAAGACCTCATTGTGAAAGGAACCAAGGTCAAAAAATAACATTTTAGGGTGAAACGGGAACTTGGAGTTAATTCTAAGGAGGCAAAATCTAAGACTAACTAGCAGTAACAGAAGAAGTCCCTCTGCAGAGTCCAAGAAGTTTCAAGATAGTCTCTGAAGAGTAGAAGTTCTGTCGTTTCAGACACTTAAAACATATAGAGCAAAGCACTGGTGGGACTTAAGAGGGAAAGGTGCTGCAAGTGACAGAAGATGGAGTAGATTATCTAATGCTCTCTTTTATCTCAGTTTATGATCTTGAAACTAAACAGACTGTATTACAGTTACATAGCCTCCAAATTACAAAGATGTGCATTATACCAGTCTGGTCCACTTTAGAAAGGAATGAATACAGCAACTTTGACCAGCCTTAAGTGAGATAAGGCATTAAGTACCGCTACTGCTGCATTCAGTCTTACAGCAGCGGTGGGTTCTGTCGGATGCCACCATCGCACGCCAGACTGGCTGTGCCTCCTTTCTAAGAGGTGCAGGGATAACCCTGGCATATACCCCAAGACCAGTGGTTCCCAGAGTTTTATTTAGCAGATGGAGCATCGCAGAGGGGGATCGTGTAACAGAAGTCATTTGCGGTGCAGAAGTACCTCCGTGTCTATACGATGCAGTGGCAACAGCACGAATTCAGAAACTTTCTGTGTTTATTCTGGATCAGAGTTCAGCCTGGGGGTGAGCACTCAGCCTGACATATGCTGCAACGTGCAGGAAAAGCCCTGACCGCCAGCTGCTCCAGCCCTCGGGACAATCCAGCCCCCCGGACCCCTGAGAAGGGAGTGTCAGGCTGTACGTCCCCCACTCCTCCCGTCCCCTGCGAACGCACAGAGCTCTCTAAGCCTCGGTGCTGTGGCACCCATGAAGCAAGCCCTGCAATGGTTTCTCACCGCCAGATAAAATCTACCTGGGATGATGGAGGAACAGTGAGGAGCAGGAACACACTGCTGCAGGATGCTCCGAGCTCTGGTAACTGCAGGCGTGCGGGCTGCGTTCAGCTCGAACCGGCTTATTGCTCCAAGCCTGGGGTGCCAGGACGCTCATCCCAGTGTAGCCCCTCGTCTGCTGCTGCCAGGCAGAGTCACTGCAGCCTCCAAGATCGGCTGGCTCTCGGCCGCAGATACGAAATCCCTCTGCCTGGCTGCGCACAAAGGTTTGGTGGGCTGCAGCTGGCCACAAGCCGGGCTTCCCCTCTGCTTGCCAGCCCCACTTGGACCTCACCTAGACTAAGCTCAAGCTATTTTGCTTCTACATACCTCCTCTGCTCACATAATGTGGCAAAATTTGGATGCTATGTTATCCACAGTAATGCAAAGTTTGTTAAAAGACCTCACCCTGTGTTCCAGTTCCTTTCAGACCACTGAGACCTATATTGCACAAAAAAGAGCAAGGGCAGGGTACCACCTACAGCCACTTATTACACATTATGGATTTCTTTCCGTTATGAAAAATACTCCCTTTTTCAAAAAGCCACCTTCCACCTCCTCCCTCACAGCTATTGATTCCATAGACCAAAACAATAACGTGCAGCTTGCTGCAGTGAACTTATGAATGTCTAATTTTGAACAGGAAAATGTCACAGACCTCCACTCACAGGCAGGACTTTGAACTGAAATGTATATCCTGTCTCTTCATCCGTGGTTTCCTGCAGGGGTACATTTACTCCCTCCAAAATTCACTATTAATTTAAGCATTGTTAATGATACCCAGCCTCTCGCTGGCAGAGAGAGGAGGATGCAATTGTCCATTTTGGTTCCCAGGAGGTCCTTGAATGGCTGTGATAAGCACCAATAATAGGACTTAGATAAAAAGAGAAGTTGCTAACTTTGTCCCAATGAATCACAGTTATAATTTCCTTGAAAGATGAAAGGATTGTTAAACTGACTGGGAATACAAAGCAATTCTCCTCAGATTGAACTGAATCATCTTTGCCCATTTCATCTGTATTGTTCCTTTTCTTATCTGCGTACGGTAGAGTCCTAACGTTTCTTGCAAGTAGATTACTCTCCAGCCCGTGCCTTAAGTGACACTGATGTTGGTTTGTACGAGCTTTAGGCGCATTGAGAACCTGATCCTCGAAGGTATTTAGATACGTAAAGATGCAGAGATGCCTCGCGACATTTTTCTCAAATGCCCAAAGTTACAAATCCTCCCAGACTATCATTTCCAATATATGAAAATCAAACTGTCAGTAAGATTCTGACCACAGCTGCTCTCATAATGGGCTGTACCATTTTATGAGAAAGTGTCCATAATATTAGATTCTTATTACGCATTACTGAATAAGCCTGGATTTTGACCCATTTAAATCCCAAGATTCCTATCAGAAAATAAACTCCGAATTGTAGGGCTTTACAACAGGACCACTACGTTTCTCTTAGAACATTGCTGTAAAGGTTGATTCTTGATTCTGCTGAATATAAAGAACCTGTGTTTGTGGACGGGAACAAATTTCCCCTTACCAACTTCAACAATTCTTATTTTATAATGATTAGGAGCTTTTAACAGAGTATATTAAGCAAATCAGAGAAAATTTGGATTCGCTGCTAGTTTCTGTCTATTTTCAGCTTCAGACAAAGGCATTCTTGGCGTGGCAGCTTTCAGCCACATGGGATGATGCTGACGGGGGCAATTGCCAGTGTAGGAAATCATCTTTCCCCGAGGAGGGGAAGTCAAGAAAAGAAGTTCATATTTTGGGTCTTTGCAATAGTAGAGCAAGGGAAGACTTGCACTGGGATAGAGAAATTAAATGCTGAGGGCTCTCCTTCTTCGGGGTGCTGAGAAAATTTGTAGCCTCTGTGTATCAGAATTAAGGATCTAAGAAACTGTCCGACAAGAGCTTGGAAAAAGCAGGAGAAAATGGAGTAAGAAAGTGTCGATGCAGGAGAGTGGTTTGGTTTAACTGTTGGGGAAGTAAAATGTGGGAAGTATTTCTGGGATAAGAAGCACTTGAAGTCAGAGGAATTGACTATGATGTGAGATTGGAGCCTGTAATAGGTTTCGTGTTCCCATGAAAGACACATGATGCTGTAGCCTGTCTTACTTCATGGATAATTTCTTTGCATTTAATTGCTTATTTCACTACTTGAAGACACATTTTCTTTCCCTGGTATTTGTATGGGATTGTCACCGTGTTAAAAAGCTGTACAGATTTCCAAGAGAAGGCCGCGCATGCATGTGCCCGTTGTGTTTATGGGTAGGTACACTTATCTGGATTAATTTTGTTATCATGCAGACTTAATTCAAAATACATTGGAGGAAGACATTATTCAACAACTAATAGATGTTATACCATCAACATATTCTAATGGGCTGATTAGCAATTTTATTGTATTCAATTTGCAGCATGGCAATTCCGTGTCAGGTGGAAGAGCTATCAAAATGAAAAACTGCATTAAAATTAAAAACCAATAGTCCAAGTTTCAGTCTGAATGAGCTTCCCGGTGGAATGATGAAACACGGTTATCCGTGAGTCTGCCCTGGATACCCAGTAAAAACAGTCTATGGAAATCCTCAGATAAAGGTGGAGAAATTAGTTGTTTCTGCTCTTTCACACACAAAATTAGTAAATATGTCACTGTAATTAGTAAATATGTCATAGTAAATATGTTTCTTTTTTTAATCCTCTCTGTTCCCTCATGAGAATAAGACTGAAGAGTCATGACCCCGCACATTTCTGTTTGGAGGACCTTTTGTCCTGCACTCAAAAACTGTCTGGTTTGTCTACGGCTTTCTAAAATACAAGGATGGAAGCAATAGTTTGTTGTCTTTTGCCTCTCGTTTTCACACCTATAAAGCAGCCACTTCTTCACTTACTGGCAAAAAAATACATGCTGAAAAGCCAGCGAAACTGTCCTTCCTCTTAGAGCGTTAGTTCTTCTGCCACTGGGGAAAACGTTAGGATTTTTCACGTATCCTGCTCAACCCTTCGCAGAGCCTAGGCAAAGGCAAAGCTCCTGCCTGAAAGCCAGCTTGCGTCTTGAAGGGAACGAGTAACACCGTATTTGTACACCCAAATGCGAGAGGGAAACCTCTTTCCTCCCGAACTTCTCCAGAGCCTCTGCGTTGTCGGTGGTGGCCTTCACGGCGCGGTGGCTCCCGTGGTGAGGCTGGCCTAAGGGACTCCCCTGTCCCCGTGTCCTCACAGCTTGCTTCCACCACTGACGCAACCGTTTGTGAAGCCGCACTTCGACACCTTGGGTCACCGAGATGACCCCGTTAAAAATAGCCCTCCCAAAGAAAGAAGCGAGAAGATGGATCTGCAGCAGGTGCAGATACTGCTGCCGTCCTCCGCCCTTCCTTCTCTCTGGTGGATCGTCTTGTCCCCTAGCAGAGGCACTGGAAAGCCTTTGCGACTGCAATACTGCCAGCCCCGGGTGTTAAGGCGAACCAAAAATTGACAGCAGCTTAAGTTAACACTCAAGCTGTAAACTCAAAATGCGACTTTGCCGTCAGCTTAGCTGAACTAATGGGCTGATGAAAGGGAGAGTGCCCACTTCTCCCAGCCATGTGCTCCTGCCACCTTATCTCAGGGTGGGACAGGTCGCCTTGCTGACCTGGTGAAAAAGGATCTTTTTCTTCTTTTGCCGGGTGAGCTTTCAGCTCCGTCAGCGCCCAGCTCCCGCTCCCTGTGCGGCTGCAGGGTCAGCAGCGCCGGCGAGGGGGGGCACTGGGAACACGCAGCTGGGCTGGAGGAAGGCGGGATCATCCCTTTGGGAAGGAACGTGGTTTTAGGTCGGTTTAATCCGATTGCAGGGCTGTGCCTTGAGAAAATTGTGGAGAGGACATCCAGCCCACTCGTCGAGTTCCCCTGAGTGACGGCGACTGCCGGCCGAAGTCCGTGGCAGACAGCTGGGGCAAGAACTGCCTCGGTCCTGGCCATTAAACCCATCGGGGGCGATGAGACAGACCCCCAGGCACCCACATAAGCACCCACGAGGCTGGAGGTTTGTTGGTGTAACCAAAATTTTTTTCACCATATGTTTTTGCCCTTTTGGCACTTGATCTCGTAAAGGGAGTGGAGAAGCATCCCGCCTGACACAGCCGTGACTTCTAGGAAAGAAAAGCTTTTGGAACTGATGTCTGGATAAGCCCTGCTGAGCCGGGCTCCCCGCAGCTCGCTGAAGGCGGCGTGAAATGCTGCCCAGCACGAGCGGCACTGCTTTACACCCCCTTAGCGAGTGGCAGGAGAGGGTGCAGTGCAGTGAAGCATCGGGTCCTCTGCGCTTGGGGAAAGCCTCGCATGAAGAGGGCGGTGGCGTGTCTGAACACACACAGTCTTCTTACGGTCCTATTGCTGCAAAAGAGGTGAACTCACTAGAGCAGAAGCTGCACCAAACTGCAGGACAAATTCTGTGAGCCAAAGTACGCTGAACATCATGCGACATCCTTTCAAATCTTATTTGGCACTAAAATATCCTCTTTTTCTTTTTTCCTCCCAATGAAAACCATGTTCCATTGTTACTTAAATAGCATATATTTCTGTAATAGCCTTTTAATGCAGAGCTGGTTTTCTTTAGGACCTTGAATATATGCAAATGAAAATGAAGAAAAGAGCTGAAGTATAAAGGAAGCACAGTAGTCTGGAAAAAACAGAGGGGCGAGTGACTGTAAAGATCAACTGGCAAAGCAAGCTTATTAGGCTTTTGGGGGAGGAAGCGGGGGTTATTAAATGCCTAGCGTCTCATCCTATGTGAATATAACTACCTTATTACAGCGGCTCTGCAGAAGTCAGAATATGTGAAGGAAGCAGCCTCCACTGAGATAAGTGATACAAATCAGAACATTTCCATTCCCTCAGCTGTGATGCCATCCGACTCTGAAAGCACTGTTTAAATATGAATGGCATCCTGTTTATGTGCGTATTAACAATATGTATACCCGTAAATGCTTGCAGAAATGCAAATATTGCTCTGCACACAAGTCTCTCCCACTGAGGCCGCCTGGAAAACTAGCATCGGGACACAAATTGGTAACAATAAGTACAGCTGAAGCCCATAATGAGGTAAAATACATATGCATGTGGGGGGGGCGTAAAACCTTGGCTCTGAATTACGTGCCTCTTAGTGTCTGGTGATAACAATTCCCCAGTGCCTCTGCCCCTCTGTCCTCGGTTACACGTGTGATGGGGGATCCGTCCTTCTGCTTCCAGCACTTCGGACGAGTGTCCATTTTACATGACAGAGGCTGCCAGAGCAGATGGGCTAGGAACGGCTTTGTCACACATGCGCAGGTTTAAGCAAATACAGTGATTATGCTGAAATTTGCCTGAAATGAAAATGCCGCTGAAACATAGGAAAGGGTACACAAATGGAAAGCCCGCACTGCAGTATTAAGTGGATGCATCCTGTCTGATCAATGAATGCATTAGCGCTGCCCAGTTTACAGCAATAGCCTACACACACGCTTTTACGGAAGAGCTCAAGGAGAGAGAATTCCCGGTATGGAAGTTTACAGGTTTACGTGCTAAGTTATTTCTGCTACGTTATCACTGGAAGGATCGTGGAAGGTCCCCATGACGTTTCTGTATGTAGGGTGTGTTTTTTCCAACTCATCTGCTGGTTTAGTCTAGTGTCCCTAGCTATGCTGGAAATTCTGACTAGATAGATTTTTTTCCAGACAAGAGCTCTCCAAAACATTATTTATGAACATTCATTCAGAGAAAACCCTAAGATTTGCCTATAGTTGTTTTTCACCAGCATTTGCACAAGTGGTATCGCTGCATTTGCCAGAACGTTGGTGGAAAACAGAAGCCTTGCAAGGGCTCATGTGAAAGCGTCTGCATGCAAGTTCACAGAGTTTTTTCCTTCCCCTAATCACTTTTGCTGGTTTTACCATGGAAAGAGTAGAAAGTGATCGCCAGCAAACATGCTTGGAAGGGGATTTCTTCCCGTCACATATCTCTGAATTCTCACCACCTCCCAAACTGCAGCATGCGTCTAGTCCCGTGCCTTCGTGCCAAGTTTCAGCCTTCAGAAACTGGGTTGGAAACAGGTCATTAGACCACTTTCATAATGGTGAGAAAAGCATTGTGCTTTTTGGTTTAGCTGGAGAATAGTTAATCAGGAGAAAGTCATCTGAGTGACATTTCTCTGGAGAGCTCCCTAAAATCACTTATCTTCTGAGCATGGATAATCTCGGCCAGAAAGCTGAACCTCTGAAAAGCCGGGAGCTTTTTGTACAAAGAGAGAAATTAAACTATTTGCAGTTTTAACTCCAACAGTTACAAGCCAAACTAGTTATGGAGGATACAAACAGATGCAACACTTTTTAATTAGTCTTTCTCTGGGTTAGTTTGTATTCGGTCTCTGCGCAAGAGACCATCGTCTCATCTGCAGTGAGGAATCTTTTGGTCTTTGCAGTGGCATGAATCTTTTTGCTGTAACTTCTGTTGTTTACCTCTGAAATTTTAGTGAACTGGAAATTTGGAGGTTTGGGTTTTCTTTCCCTGAAGTGTTATCTTACTACCTTGCATTCACAAAACTTCCAAACTGTGCGTATCACCTGAGGACAGAATCGATAATTATATGATCTATCACGGGCGTTTGACTGTCGCTTTGACAAAGGAGATACCAAGCTCTGCCAGGCTGTAGAACTGAGAGGGTCTGGTGTGTTAGCAGGTACAGAGTGCTACCCTTGCTTTCTTCCCCGCTGCTTCTCAACCTGACCTCCAAAAGCTCTGACCAAAAGGCTGTGAATCAGGCAAAATGCCCATGGGAGTTTTGCTCAAGTAAGAACAGCAGGATCAAGCATCTGAAACGATGCAGGCCAACGCTACCTGTGATTCAGAACTATGTCCAGCTCTAACAGGGGCCAGACACTACAGTTAAGATGCCGCCCTGTAAAGAGACATATGTACGGCTACCTTTTCCCTGGAGGCCACATGATGCTGATATTTTCTTTATTCTCATATGCCTATGCTTCATAGCCCTGCCATATCCTGGATCTTCCACAAAATGCAGTAGCTTATCTACATGGTGTTTCTCCTTGTGTTGAAAGAGTCAGCCCCTGGCAATTTATGGTAAACATGAATGCCCAGGGAGGAACTCCCCGAGTGGGGCTTTAAGGATGCCATAAAGCCGGGAGCATTTACTCTTTCTGTAATTACCACAGATTGTGTTCAGGTGCTTCTCTCCTTGCCTAAGTATTTTGAGGGGTTTGTTGCAAAATAGTGACAGGACATGTGCAGTATTGCGTGGTACCTGACATCAGGAGGTGCACAGGATGGGGTGGGAGGCTAGGGCTCAACATATTTACCAAACACTGGTTAGCCTCAAGCAAGGCAAAATGTGACAGTATCCTGAGTCAGATCCTTTCCCTGGCTGAGTCCTCACATCTTCTACTTGTCCTTGGCCCACGGAGGCAATTTCACTGCTAGCCAAACTCTGTATCTCCTAGGATGCTCCCCCCTCTCTGAACACCTGCATCACCTCTTCACTCCGTTCTCCCACATACTGAGGCATCACATTTGGTGCCTTTTATAGGGATGGTTGCAGCAACAACAGCATTCTCTGCCCCCAGCTTTGAACATCCACCAAGGACCAGAGCTGTGGTACCCTGCTACTGTGCGAGGTCGAGGAGCCAGGGCTGTCCCACATTCACGAACTGGGAAAAAAGCTGTGCTCATACCCAAAGCTGAGCCCACCTCAGCTTTTTTTTGCAGGGGGGGCTACCAGTTCAGCATGATGGGGCCAGGATCCTGCGCCTGCCCTTTGTGACAACAGGAGATGCAAGCGTGAGTAGGTCGCCGCTCTTGGGGATGCACAGAGCCGGCTTGACTAAGTGCTGATGAATTAGGAGACAGCCACCTCTCCTACTGCCACTATCATTGCCAGCCTGCCCAAAACCTCGCTAAATTCCCCTGCAGCCTGTCTGCATTCGTGGCCAGGAGCACAGCAGGTAACAGCTGCAATGAATCTGTCTCCGAACACGTACAAATCTCGATCAGTGCATTCATTTAGAGCAAAGCACTGCTCCGAGGTTTAGCCTCTTTTTTTTTTTTTATTTCCATAACTAGCAGTATGTGATCAGTTTGAGTTTGCTGATTTCCTGCCATTGTGGAGTGGGTTGTTTTTTTTTTCAATTAAAATGAGCTTAGGTTCTTCGAGGCACTCAGCAAGAAAGATTTCTAGATTCCCTGGGAAAATGGACCTTTTCCAAACTCTTTTCTCAAGTTTTGCTCACGGATGGGATTGGGCTTCTATTTTATTAACCGGCAGATGTGGCTGGTGGGACACGGCAGTAGCACTGTGATCCTCTAGATAGTGTTGCTGTGGGTGGCTGTAAGGTGCGGCTGGATGCGTGCCGACAGCACCAGCGCGGCGCAGCGTGCCTTATGTCCTGCTTTGTTCTTTAATTCTCTGGAAGACAGTAAACTCTCTTGCCGCTGCATCTAGTTATCTGTATTGACTGCTTTCATGTGGCGTTATCTCATCTCTTTCACTGCGAATTTTTATCCCAACTTGGGGTATGGCTAAAACTCTGAAAGCTGGAGTGATTTAATTACAGCTGTATAGACAGTAAATGAAAGCGTGCTCTCGGTCACAACCCCTGCAGTTGGGATGATAAAAGAATTTCCATTACCCCCTTCTTTTCCATCTCCGGAAAGTTTGAATAAAATCTTTCACTCTCTTTGAATAGTTGTAATTAAATCACTACAGTTTTCAGGATTTTAGCTGTACCCCAAGTTGAGGGGCAGTCTCTGCAGATAGCATTCTTACCTCTGAAAGCTACCGTCATTGGACTAAGAAATCGCTTCTAAAAACCAAAATGATCAATATACAATATACACTGGCATAATTTTACCCTTCGTGGAACAGCTACATGAAATACTGAATCTAATTGGCCCCTTGAAAACTGGTATTGTACATTTGTTTCTAGGCTGTAATCAAGCCACATCTTCAGGTAACATGACTTTAAAGGCTCAATCCAGTTGTCAAATACCTGGCAAACGTGCTATGATTAAGAAAGAAAAACTATTTGTTTACTTTCACCTGAACATCTCTACTTTCTCTGCTGCCTGTGTTATGTGCTGAAGCAGTTCCAAGTCAGCTATCAAATTTTAGGGTTAAAATCTGTTTTCAGGCGGCTACAAGCTTCTGTAAAACGGTCTTTATTCAGCCTTTGGCTTTCCAGTGTGGGAAGAGTTAAGGAGGTGGGAACAACCACCCGTGGAAGTGCTGGTCTCTCAGGTACCAGCCTGCACATCTCTCCTGGTCATCCGTACACGGTCCGTGTCCCACAGCACCCCTCAGGCCACCTGGGGAGGTCCTCGGGACTGGGCTCTGCCTTGTTTGCATGTTTGTTTTATCCGAAACGCGGAGAAGCTGGGAAGAGTCATGCCTTGCTGAGGGCTGTTGGGCAGTTGCTGGTTCTGCCCTGCCATGGAGGCGCTCCGCCTGCCTCTGCCGTGATTTTTTCATTATCCCAACGCAAGATATCGTCACTGGGACTGCAATATGGCCATGCTAACTTTATTTCTTCATAAACTAAACAAGTGAGACTCAAAAGATTCATTAGGATCCAAAAGGGGCATTACCGGTTTTTAGCCAATTTTCTTATCGCTGCTGTAAAATTATGAGGAGATGCATTACAGGACTATAGTGTGAAACTGTGCCAGCAGAAGAATTTAGACTTTGTCCAAAATTAACAAATCCAAGCTGTTATTTCTCCCAGAGGCTTGATGGTATAATTTTATTTTCTTTTCCGTCATGCCTAGGTAGCACCTTTTATAAGCTCTGCTGCCAAGGAAATTCTTGAAACATTTTAGCTGTTATTAAACTTAATTTTAGAGACAATTATCAAAGCATGATTAATACATATAGCAGGATGAGGGTGTAGTGCGCTTTTATTGCACGGCTAGGAGACGGTGCTTATTTTTCCCAAACTACAAAATCTGTGGGTCCCGGTTATGCAGACATGCCCATGAACACCTTCGTTCCGAGGACCCTGCCAGCTTTCCTCTGTGGGGTCTCTCGTGTGTGCCAAAGCGTCTGCAGAATTTGGGCTGTGGTACGTAATGGTCTGACAAAGGGAAAGCACCGCTTGCCTCAGGTGAGGCCAACGGGCAGAAGAGGAGCAAACCTCCCCGCAGGGCTGCGTGTGCCGGGGCCGACGTCCCTCAGCTCAGCGCTCGGAGAGCCGGAGCGGTAAAAGCCGTCCTCGTTCCCTAAGCCAGCACAGCAGGCAGCTGGCCGCTTTATCTCATTAGCAAAGCATGTATTAATGCTCCTTTGAACTAAGGCAACGTGGCAAATGCAAACTGCACGTGGGCACCGGGCTGCCAAACGTGCAGAGGAAAGGTCTGCTCCTGCCCTGCCTGCGCCCAGCCGTGCGGCGGGTGCAGGGGAGATTCAGACGTGCCCAGTCACCCCCCGATATTTGCTGCCAATATTGTCTGCAGGGGCCGATGTTCACTGTGTACCCTTCAAACATCTGGGGACCGTTTTACCCTGCCAGCTGTGCGCGGGCAGCCTCCGTCTGCTGCAGCCTGCCTGGGAAGGTGCCGGTGGCTCTGTCAGAAGCAGGGACCAAGCCACGTGGCATCGAAATGAGCCGAAGAAAGGAGCAAAAGCAAGAGGGAATGAACACCTTTGGAAAGCTATTCTTACATGTGAGGAAACAGATGATGATACTTCGGCTGCTGTTCACACCCCTGTTTTCGTTTAAAATTTTTGGTTAGGTAGGTCGAGCAGTTACTCCCCTCCTGAAAAAAAAAAAAAAAAAAAAAAGGTTAATGTCAAAGTTCATTTCAGCTCCAGCCTCAAAACATTATCTTGGGTCAGCGCGTGAATGACCAAAGCATTACTTCTTGTCACAGTACCAGAAGGGCGGGAGGCTGGTAAATGGAAACTCAGTTTCTAATTGCCAAAATGTTTTCCCCTCTGCTTACCTTGTTTTGATAACAGTTGGCTTATGTCAGCTGAAAGGAGTCTGCAGATACGTCAGCATCTTACTTTTTTTCTGTCCAACCGACTGTGTTGGCAAGCCAATTTATGAAGGCTAATTTATAAGCAGTAGACCAGAGATGGAAAAGTCTTTATTAGATAAAATAGGCAATGCAGGGTACGGCTCTTTGCCTCAGAACTTATCTGATGCCAGGCTGACAGTATTCTTGCCCGGCGGAAATTATTAGTCTTTGAAAGGGGTATGTAGCGAAACACATTAGAAATGGCAGCGCAAAAGATGTCTGTCTGCTCATCAGTTATCACAGGTAGCTACTCCGCACTGTGTGACAACTGTAGAGGAAACCCACCCGGAGCTGGAGATGTGCCAGCCTTTGGGACAGATCACAGAGCATATCTGATGACAGTGCCATGTTTCCTATAGGTGGATGTGTGACTAATCGCAGAAATAGGTATGCAGGGTGACACCAACATAATAATTTTTCAAAAATCTCAGAGGTCACTGAGTGTACATATACAATTTTATCCAATTAACTAAAATTAGTTTTGTATGTTGCGTGCCGAGGGTGTTTATAAGGCTCTAGGGGCAAAGACAGGAATGATCGCTGGTTCGGCAGGCTGTTAGGGTTTGAAGCCCTGATTCAGCAAGGTACTTCAACACAGGCATAAATTTAGGCATGTGAGAAGTCCTGTTGTTGACAGTGGGACTACTTAGGTGCCTCAAGCTGAATAACTGCTTAAATGTTTTGCTGAATATGACAACGTTGAATAAATGTGGTACACGTCTAGAGCTTCTAAATGTCATGTCAGGCAGAGCAAACACTGTTAACGAACACCAAGTTCCTGTCAAAAGGGTACCCCGCTTCTCCAGGGCAAGGGAAATTTTGAAGTGGTGCTGCTGTGTGGGAGCAAAGTCAGATTTGACTGTAATTCACTGCACACTTACCTTTCCTCGCTGCAGAGACTGTCTCTCATCTCTTCTTTGGTAGCAGCTTTGTATTACTTCTCCTTATTAAAAACAAAACCCCAAAAAGTAGCTCACAAGCTAAGCTCAAATTCTCGCGATTCTTGTGCAGTTTCATTCAAATTAGGGGCCATCAGCATGTCCAAGATGTATTGATCTGCTGAGGAACCTCAAAGGCTGCAAAATCCAATGACAATTCATTTTTTGTTTCAACAGATTGAGTCAGAAGCCGGGGAGGGGCAGGGGTGGAACATTTCCATGGTTGATATTGCATTCATGAATCCAGCCCTTTGTTCAGCTGGGGGCTGCACGCTGACAAATGTGCTGTTTCCTGAAAGCCGTAACATCTTTGTCCGGTGTCCAGGTGCAGGAAGTAGGGTACAGACTGGGGCAGCCTGTTTCTAAAAAGGAATTTTTTTTAAAAATCATTTTAAGATTGAGAAAGCAACCCAAAAATCTCAAGACATGCTTAAGATCAAAAGGACTCCAGCTCAAGAAAATATCAGAGCCTCTTTTCATCCCACGGTTAGCCATCTTTCTCCACTAATGAAGCCTGGTTGAATCAGCTATTATTTATCCTTTTTCATAGATGCTGCCTTGTTTTTTTCTTTCTGAAATCTTCTTTATGGTCATTAAGTCTACTGCAAGCTACAGATTAGGTAGTTGTGTGTGTATTGAGATACCATGTCAGCCTTCTCCTTGGCCGTGATCAACGCAAGGCCAGTTTCATGGCACTGGCAATTAGTCAGGAATGGTAATACCCTGAATGCTGAGTTCTCACATACTATCGCATTAGATCATTTTACCCTTGAATCGCCTCAAGACCCAAGCTAACACCCAGTCAGCCTATCAGTTTCATACAGCAGTTCCCAGCTGCAAAATCAATAGGAGGTAAGAAGAGGGTGGTAGGGTCCCATGGAATTCGACAGCTTAGTATTGAAGCACAGTGCACACCTCTCAGCAGGAAAATGTGGGACTCGGCTTGCGATAAAAGTCACTTTTTCAGTGTGGTGGTAGAGCTCAAAAATTGAAGGAAAAATACTCCAGATTGACCCAGTCACTTATTTAGAGAACAAAAGATTCTTTGGGGGTGTTTTAAATAAGAATGGAGGAGATCAGAAATAAAAGACTAGATCACAAGTCTTAGAGATTAGCTTAGGCACTGCTCAGAAAACTATAGAGGCAAAGCTGTCCTCTCTTCACCTTAGTCTGATGATCCGCACTGCAGAAAGCCATTTGTCCGACTGTCTCCTGATTCAAACCCCACGAGCACTATCCACAGTAGCCTACAGAGTACTGAGTCAATGTTTGAGCTCTCCAGCGCCTGGACCAACAAACGAGTGTCTTAATTACTGACTTATAAAGTCTTTTTATTTTCTCCAGTTAAAACGGGTGTTCAGGTGTCTCTTTCTGTTGAGTGCAATAGCCCTGCTGGGACATGGAGAGCACATCCCTCTGGACCGCTTAGTGGCTAGGAGCTGTGCCGGGCAGGGAGAAGAGCCTGGTTATAATTTTTATTCCAAAATAAGCAGATAAGGCTTCTATACCTAAGTGTCCCACACTCAGATTGTGCTTTATCCCTTGAGCCACTGTGGACTGAAGGCCACTCCCCCAAAAATAACAAGATGGCTTGGATATGCCAAAATTTCAACATTCCCTCTTCTTTTTTTTTAATTAGGTCATAACTATTTCTCAAATTCAATTTGAAATGGAAAATGGCTTCCTTTGATCTGAAACTCCATTCTTCTGCAAATACACTGCTTTTTTTTTTTTTTACAGAAAAAAAACCAGGCCTACAGAGAAGTAGCTAATATGTTTTTACAGCTGTACCTATTAAAGGACCCATTCACAGCCCAAGTAGGATCCAGCACTCAATGAAGTTGACACAAAGCCACTGAATTAAATGGGCCTTGGATGAGCCACGAAACTCCCTGCAGATAGCATATAACTGGATATCAGAAATAAAATATCACCAATGGTAAGTCACTGCAAATACTAAAATCAAAACCAAATATGTTCTTGTGTTTTGTCACACTACTCTTTAGCCATTTAGCTTCTGACCAGCCTTAGAGGAACAGACTCTGTGTTAGGTGTCAGGAAGAGCTGGGCTGTAACTCCACCGCTAATCCAGATGTGCTGAGCAGTAGTTATTTAACTGTCATGGCTAGCTGTGACAGTTACAACTTTCTTAAATACCTTCTCCAGAGGAAACCAGGCATACAGTCTGGTCTCTCAGCAAGCGAGGACACCACCACTAGACCCAGAGGGAGGGAAAGGATGGTGCCGCACAGCAGTCAGAGGAGCACAGCTGGCGAGGGAGGGCTGAGGGTGACCGTCACCAAGCAGAGAGGCTGCCCTCCCATTCTGCTCCCCGGGACCCCCCCCCCCTTTAGCCACCCTTGGTGGATGGGATGGCTGGATGCTTCTGCCAGACTGGGATTATGGTGACCCTAGTTGTAGTTTAAAAACTTCAGGGGTTAGGGTAGTTTGGGGGTTGGTGTTTTTAACTGTAGCGTACTCTACAGCTGCTCCTGGACTTAGCTCCCCTGCCTTTCAGCTGCACATCAGATACTGCCCTAGGACAGTAATTACTTGGGAGGCTGACAGGCAATCCGCCGTGACTCCTGCTGCAGTGGTTTACGACGTAACTGCCCACAGCTTTCCACTGCGGCAGTCAGTTTGTCTTTGGCTCTTTCATGGAAGGAGTTGAATTGTCTCTGCCCACGTTGAAGTCTCTGAGATGAGAGCAGCCCTGGCAGGGGAAGGGACAGACAGGAGTAGTTTCCAGTGCTGAGCAAAATCCTCCGTGACTCGCCTGTCAGTGGCGGCGGGGAGTCTCGCAGCACTCTTGGGGACTGCATGGGGTATCGCTGTTCTGGTCTTATGAAGAGGAACGTTGCAGCAAAAGGGACCAGTGTCATGATCAGGCCCAGGCTCTGCAGCGTCCCGTTGCAGCTCCGGTCCCATCTCTGCCAGCGAGGGGCCATCTCCAGAGAAGAACTAAGAACTTGCAGGATGCCTGGAAATCCCCAGGCGTTTCACACGCTCGCTGCACATCAGGATTTAGGTCTATACAAATAAGGGGATTTCTTTGTAAAAGGTAGGGGCCTTCAGTACTTCAGAATTGTGTCCCTATTTGATCTCCGTTTATTTATCTAGCCTGTTTTGAAGTTGTCTGCAAGTTTGTTTTTTGCACAGAAATGAGGCTTCTGGACATATACATTGTGCCAGTATATAAATCACTGGCTTTGCTAAGCAAAGGCTCTCCTCTAAATCCCATGCTGAATCTCTTATGCTGCCTGAGCCATCAACTGTGTCATTCCTGAGGGATTCTCCCAGGCAGGGCCATAAACCACCCAGCTACTAAGAATCTTCTTGAAGGTATACTTGTTACTGTTCATTTTACTTGAATTACTCAACAGCCCCTATTTCTCTCCATTCAGTAAAGACAGTTAGGAAATATTACATTTCCTGAGCGTCCGCTCATGACTTTGCAGCTTTCATGTCATGTCCCCATTTCAGTCAGGGCACGGAGCACCCTGAAGGCAGAATGAAGGGCATTTGTCCGTTCAACCTAGTCTATTTTCCCTTCCTTAATCTCCAGGGCTTTGTTCTTTTATTCCCCTTCTCTTCCACTGAAGGCCGTATGTTTTGTTCAGTGTGGGGTTTTGCCAGTGTGAGGATACCGCCAAGAACACTATAGTACCTCATTCGTGCACCTCTCCTGTCTTAAATCCTCCTTCCACCCTTCAAGGAAGAGGAGACCAGAGCCCAGATGGACCCCACCAACAAGCGGGCACCTGAACGAATTTTGAATGCGTTCACTGACTACTGTCCATTTTCTGCCCCGGAGCCATCTGCATCGCTTTATTTTTCCTTCTCGTGGAATGCCATGATGTCATACACCCACACAGCCGTTGTCATGTCATTGGTCTTGAGCACATACGCTTCTGAGGTACCGAAGGAGTTAAATGTTGGAACCCGTATCTTGCAGGACAGCCTGCTACAGTGGGAGAAGATGCTCTGCTATGCGTGCGGTTGCCATTAGATGTCTCTAGCCCCTTGGTCTTGGAAACAGAGGCAGTCAAGCATGACAGTCGGTGGTTGGTAGCAGAAGATGGAATTGGTCGTTAATCCTCCTAGTTAGCTAGCAAGGGCTGATACAAGTGCTTGGGAAGGAGCTCTTGGACTGCAAACTAAACTTCTTCTAAATCAAGGTCCTCTCTGACCTCTGGTGGATCTGGACTTTCTGAAGGAAGTGGGTTAGTGCTCTGGTGGAAACTGAGGCAGCGGTGGAAAGCCTGCTGAGGTCGGGATGCACTGCGTGTTACAAACGTGGGCCTGCAGAATTTACTTCTCAGTTGTTGAGAAGGCTGCAGTTATTTTCCTCGGTTTAGTCTGCTTATTTAAACAACACAATAGATTGTCCTTGTGTGATTAACAGGGATTTTTCGAAACAATAAGGCTTAAATTTCCAAAAAGACTTACCAAGCAAAGCCAAGCTGCTATTATCTTAGTTGTGGCTGGAGTAGACCTTTAATATGGATCAGTTTGCTATTTCCATTTTCTATATGAATAAAAGAGCCCAGAGCAAAGTGAAACGACTTGCCATGACCATCATGCAAGTTAGTGGCGGAGCTGGAATTTGACTAAATGCTCAGTCTGGTCAGTTTGTCTCTTTCTAATATTTTCACGCAGCTGATCACAGGAGAGAATGACGTATCTGTTCTTTGCTGTGGGCTCACTGAAAGTAATTAAGAACGGCAATAGGTGTTAAGATGAATGAAGGTCTCGAAGGTAAAGAGGCATGGATAGGAAAAACTGCAAAGTACTAATTACATTAATTATGATCAATTAGAGAAAACTCTCCCCTCCCCCTCTTCTCTGAGCAAAATTGTTTTGGAGAACTTGACTCATGAACCATGTCTGGTGCTCAGCAAAACCTCATGGGCCCAAAGCTAGCCGGAAGAGTCAAAGCAACAAAATTAGACCAGCAGCAGACATAAGAATGGCTCCACCACCTCGAAGCAGATGTCCATTTCCCCCAGAGCCCCCAAAAGCGGAGGCCTGGGGGTGGGTGTAAGTCCATGGCAAAGGTCTGCTCCTTCCCAGCAGGCTCTCCTCCTTCTCTGCCTGCCTGCGCCCAGGCAAAGGGAACGTTCGCACCAGTGCTGCTCCTGGGCATTCGTATTGCACGTGCCGTTACCATTCGCCTGGGCACCCCGGCCCTTGCTCACGCGACCGCTGCGGGCACTGACAGCCCCGCTAAGGACGGGTCCTTCACGGGCAGGCTCAGGTCGGTCGTGCTGTGTTTGGATGCATCAAACTTTAAATCACTAGCCATGAACAGCTGCAGGGCCACATAAATAAATAATCATTTCAAAATTTTCCGAGAGTTGCTGAACTTCTTATAAAAAAGAGTTAACGAAGACAGATGAAGCAAATGCTAAGTGTTTGAGATTTATGGTCTACGCGATGACCTTCCTTTGAAACAGTATCAGTGTCATTCCCCTTGCTGGCTGAGCGCACACACACGCAGTCTCTGCAGCTGTCCCAGCCCATTTCTTTCTGTTTTTATTTTTTCTCCACCCTGATTTATAAGGATGTGCCTTATCTTCATGTCTCGGGGAACACATCGGACTTTCAGTAAACATACACAATGCAGTTCCTTTCTTCCCAAGAGTCAAAAGGAAAAAGCTCTTCCCCACAAGATAAACAACCCACCCACCCATTCCCTCAAGCAAATACATAGAGGAAGAGATGACCGGCTTTGTGTTGTGCCCTGTAGGTCTTCAGGCAGCCGCCTTCTCCGGTGGAGACCTCCATCCGTGAGGGCTGCCTCTTGAGCGTGCCCTGCTATGGGTCACCCCAGGTGAGGTCTGGGACTCTCAGACCCAGCAGGACGTGATGCCTGGCTTCTCCCTTACCCTCTTGCCAGAGAGACAGTCATTTTCCACCAGGGTGATAAGAACACCCAAGGAGCCAGGAGTTACAGGCTGTGCCCCATGGTCTGCAGGAGCTGATCCAGTTCCTGTTGAACTGGTACCAAGTGATTTCTATGGCTGATGGCTGAAATGTCTTTTAAACTAATAGCATGGCATGGTTTTGATTTCAAAAAAAATATATATATATCCATTGACCTAGGGACCATGAAGCTTGTCCAATTTGCCTTACAATCTGACCCCAAGACCGTTAAAGTTAAAGTCCCCCTTTGATTTCTTTGGACTTTAGATTGGCCCTTGGCAAGTGTTTCAATTAATCTTTGCCAGGTTCCATGTTTGTAATGAAATCTAAATTCATGTTAGTTTTATGCAGTTCCCATTTGTGTAACATCTGTTCTTCTCGCCTCGTTTCCAATAAAGAGATGTGCTCAGGCCCTACAGACCAAGTGGAGCCTGAGATAGAAGGTAAATCAGCGGCCACATGGGACCTACATTTTAGAAGGGTGCCATAGTGATGTCAAAACCATGGTGGTTATTTATCGCAAGGTCCCTAATCACTTCTCACCACTGGACGGTCTGCTTATCCCTTTACCCTCTGTAGAGGAACAGTCCCGTTATTGGGGATCAACAGTGGGCTCACTGGCTTGGTTACCTGAGGACAGTGGAAAGAATTGCGTCGCAGTAACAAAAGCCTAGATGGCCAAAACACAGGCAATGACGCTCTCATTCAGGCTCAGCCACAGAAACAAGAAACAACAGGAGAACCAGTTGCCACCAGCCAACTGGTAGAAGACAACTGTCTGCACGACTACTCTTAGGCTGCAGCAAATGTGAGGTTGTTCGTATTAGTATAGACCTCTCTCGTCTTCCATGGAGGATGCAGAGATCTCAAATTATCCCACACATGCCACTGTGCGAATCAGTAGGGATAGTTGCCATGGATCAGCAGACACCTGATAATTCGTTACCCAGCAGTAAGTTCTTCATGTGTTCAAACCCGCGATCTCCCTTGGGACTGAAAGATGCTCTGCAATGTTTTGGAGTGTGCCAGACTTTCTGCCTAGCACTCAGATGCCGTTTACCTCTTTTAAATGCCCTTTTATTGTTATTTATTTTTAAGAATAGAGTCAAAATTGCAGTTCCTGCTATGTTTAATTAACTGGTTTTCTTGTTATTCACCTGCTGACTGGAGTGATTATTTCAGAACATCCTTAGCACTTGCCCCTCTCTTCAACACAGTTTGAGGACTATCACTTTGGGGGCTGCTCGTTTCTGGAATGGCTCTGTGTTTGGTGGTATCTCCGAGTGGGAATAAATCACTTCCAGATGGGCTGTGAAAACTCTTCCTTCAAAACACCAATATTAATCAGGCTCCAGCCCTTACCTTTTGTATTGCAGCTGCTTGTCTCCCTCATCCCACCAGCAATGTTTAAAACTTAGCCAGAACCAAGAGAGCTTAAATTAGCTTTCAAGGACACAAGCTCTACATCATATTCACTTCCATTCAATGTTGTTTACATTCTCAACAGTGTTGGCTCAATGATATCGCTATATTCCCATCCAGTGCTTACTCAAGATCAGTCTGCAAAGCACATCTGATGACAAGTTGGGTTTCCCATCTGTAGTCCACAAAAGGCCATGATGTGAAGGTGGTAACAAGCCTTGGTGCCTTCTAGAATAAACCTTGCACAGGCAGAAGCCACGGGACGTGTCAGCCTCTCAGTGTATCTGAGCAGAAAGGCAGGCTGGATAGCACATAGCATATGGGAGACCTGAAGAAGTTGATTTAGTGCAAGTCTAGCTTCCACGGCAACCGGCAGCAGTGTCACGTCCTTGGGGTATGTTCTGCCAAGGAATCTTCTTCTGCTGACGTGATGCTCAGACCTCACTATCACACAGGAGTCTTCTGAGGGATAAAGCAGTGTGGCACTCCTACTTGACATCGTCGTCCTTCTGCTTTTGTGTGCCGTTTCAGTCCTGTGTGCCGTGTCCAGTCTGGGTTTGCACAGAATTCATAGCACATCCTAATCATTAAGGAATGATGGTCTGCATGTTCGGCAGAAGGATGACTGAATACATTGGAGTCCCTTGCCGAGCTGCAGTTTGGGTGCCTTTCTTCATCTGGTAGTCAACTGCACATCCTGAATTAACACAGATAAGCTCAACTGAATAAAAATTCCTTTCACTCAGGGTTTAAGGCCCCATTTCTTGAGGAGGTAGACAAATGTGTACTAAAAAGCCAAAGTTATCCCAAAGAAAGCTTATCCCAAGGTATAAGCTCTCTTGGCTAGTAACACACTACAAAAGCTAGATCTAAGAAATATATGGTATTCCTTATAAACTCCAAAATGTTGTGTTGTATTGCGTTAGAGAAGTTCTTCTGAGAAAAGAACAGGCTTGATATAAGGCAGATCCTTATGTCTGACTCAGGGTGGTTAAAACAACAACAAAAAAACCCTATAAAGAAATAATTAGAAGGACAAGCAGGAGCAGAGAGCAAAAGCAAATGCAAACCATACAGAGCCTTGGAAAATACAAGAAAGCAGAAAAAGCCTATAAATACTTATGTCAATAAAGCAAGCCACTGGCCCTCATTTAATTAGCAATTTTTATTAACAGTGGTTTGTTGACTAGCATAGTATTTACCTAGGGCCTGCATAAAAAGCATTACAATCAGGAGATAGTGGCATTTTAATCCGCCTATTCCCAGTGTGGAAATGAAAGTGCTAAACTGGTCATTTGTGTCCATCAACAGACCAGGGGCAGAGAGATCACCAATCTTTGTATTTTCTTTGGGGGGCGGGATGCAGGGGGGTATACCCATGGGCCCAGCTGAGCCGCAGCTTGCAGAGAGGCAGGAGGTAAAATGACTTTGGCCGATGTTGTTTCATCTGTTGCACATGGATTCATAGGACCACAGCCATCAAAGCAACTGCTGGTTCCCAAATCCATCTCTTCCCGCTGGTGGTATAGCAGGATGTGAGCCCGAGGTCACATATTTTATTTTCAATATTTGAACTCAAAACCCATTAATTAGAAATCGAAAGTCTAGTCTACATCTAAAATGCAGACTTCCATTCCAGCAAGGCAACTCCACTGGAGACTTTGGGTTGGAGGGAGGGGGCCAGGATCCACCTCACCAGTTCATTTACTGCAGTGCTGAGTACTGGAGTTATCCTTCTCGCTCTCTCTGTTGGCAAAATAGGAAAAAAGATGGTCCACGACTGGGGGGGGGGGGGGGGGGGGGGTGTGTGTTCAGAAGTAAGGTCCTTTCTAGAATTCAGAAAACATTGCTCTGTGCCCCATTTCTTGCTTCCCTTAATCTGAGGTCAGGCAGGGGCTGAGCCAGATCCAGAAATGGCTTTAAAGAGTCAAAACGAAGTGTTAGATGGGGCTGTTTAGAGTGACCCCAAGGGATCGGTGCACTGCCGAGGCTTGCTGATCCCTTTCCACTCTTTCTTAGTGCACTGTGCCTGCCCAGAAAGGTCTGCGCTGCCAGGGGCAGGGGGCTGGAGACACTGGCCCTGGAGACAGGGAGGGCTTCCCCTCCATTCCCTGTGTCCCAGGTGAGCCGCGTAGGGGTAGGCGGCTGCAGCAGCGTGGCCAGCTGGTGTAGGTAGGGGCCAGGATATTGTCTGTAATCCTGGCTTAGACCCAGATGTGGCTCGTCCCCATCTCTGCTGGACCCTCACCCCGCTGCGTGGACTCGAGGTATTTGTGCGGGGAAAGGCTGGGGTGGCAGGAATGCAACCTATATCTGGGTTACGTTACGTCCAACCCCTAATTAGTCAGAGACTTCCAAGTCAGACGCTGGTGACTAAATGGGTGTGGACCGAAATCCTCTTCCCGGTGAGTCTGCCGGGCTCCAAGGAGGCTGGCGTGCGGCCGGGACGGGGGAAGGCTGCCGGCCCCCTGCCAGGCGGTGGGCGGCCGGCCGACACGTCGCGGGGGGTTTCTTGTGCCTGCTCCATCCCGGCTCTCCTCCCGTCACCCAGAGGTCGGGTTTTCCGGCCGAGTCCGGCAAGGACCCTCCAGCGTTTGTCGGGCTGAGGCCATCAGCAGAGTCCGAGCGGCTCCTGGCATCCGCCGCGGCTCCGTACCCACCGGCACAGCCCAGCCGAGCCTTCAAGCCACCCGGAGCGGGTGGGCATCCCTCCCCTCTACGCAAGGTCACCCTCCGGGTGACGCAGACACCTTTCTGCTTCCTCACAAATAGCACCACCAACAACTATCCCACCTCAGGCCGCTGCAGCGGGCAGTGAAAAAAATTAGGCTTTTTTTTCCCAGCTTACATTTTCCTCAAAAACGAAGGAGACTGAGGTGCGCCGTGCTGCCAAAGCAGGCGTCGGGATCTCCGGCTTGCTGCCTCTGTGGCTGTGCTGGGTGTGAAGCATACCTGACGGCTGATGGCATTAATGACCTTTATCTCCAGGAGCAAGGAGAGGAGGGATAACTCACAAGTGGCTTTAATGGGTGAACATAAATATAACGGGAGACCCGCAATCACATAATTATCTGTCTAATCCGTCCATCTGTCGTACACACACTTTATTGATTATACATACACACGCACACATAACATATATCTGCAATATGTATATATATATTTGCAAAATGCTTAACAAATCATCCGCAGACTAGAAGATTTATCCTACTTGTCACGACTGTTCAGGCTGCCATTTCCATTACAGCTATTCTTTTCCAGCGTGCCTAACTTTCTTCAGCATGGCACTTTTATGCTGGCGTTTAAACATTGTGTTTCAGCAAAGTTTGAAAGGAAAAATATGAAGAGATCTTGTTCAACCACTTCTAGGTTCAGTAAAAATGAAAAATTACTTTCCCCACATTTTTGTGTTAATAACAAACTCCTCTGCTCAGCCTGACTGATGATGAGACAATTTACCTGGGAGGCATTGCAAGTCTCTCAGCAAAACAAAGCAAGAAACTTCTGTAACTCTCTCTGGTCCTCTGCCTCAGGGGAAGGGAAGGGAAAAAAAGCAAATAAGACTATTTCCTTCCCAGAGAAGGGGGGAAAAAAGGTATGCAGAAGGAAAAAAAAACCCACAACACCTTTATGTTAGGGTCTGTCAGCACTATTTGTAAATATTCTCAGCGCTTGAAGATTTTTCTTCCTTCTTTTTAATAAGAAAAAAATGTGGGGAGGGGTTTTGTCTTGTTCCATGAGAGGAATTGAGCTGTTTCATTGCAGACAGGGATGCCATTGCCCTGCTGACCCAATGCTGCTGAGAGGTGTTCCCAGACAAACAGGAGAGCTGAGGGGTGTGAGGGGAGGACGACACTTCCCCAGGCCACTGCCTGCCAGGTAGGACCCCCAGGGCAGCATTCAGCTGCTCCCCCAGTAACCCTCCTCAAGCAAAAAAAAGGGGATTTTTGCCCTCCTTCTCTCCCTCTAGCACAAACAAACAAGCAACAAAATAAAGGCTCTAAATTGAAATTTTGAGGTGGCATAGTTTTAAGAGGTTAGGCTACATATAAAACGAGAGAAACGTTGATTTGGGTGTTGTATTTCTTTTCTGTTACCGATATCAACAGAAATGTGTGGAAGTAGGGGGTGTTCTTAAAGGCAAACAGCACCGGTGGGGTGCTGCTCTCTGCCCTGCCTTGTGCAGGCGCTCAGAGGGATGCTCGGGCAGTCTGGCTGGTCTGGAGACCTTCAGATCCAAAAGGTGTAAATAAGAAAGCACTACAGGTGTGCCCGTGGCCAAGATAACATTGTCCTAGGGCCTTCAGTCTTGCATTTTCTGGCTTAAAGTTGGCAAGTTAATTGTGTGAGCCTAGTGACTCTATCGACACAGTGTTTGGCAGGGCAGGGCAGGGCAGGGAGGGGAAAAGGGAGAAGAAGGGAAAAGGAAGAAGAAGGAGGAAGGAGGAAAGAGGACTCTAATGAATGGTGAGAGTAACCAGGCTTTACTGCAAAAGGATACGAAAGCCACCTTCTGCACATGGAGCCAAGGTATGGAGTGCTTCCGAAACCAGTCGTGGCCTAAATGCCCCAAAACCCAGGGGTGTGGCAGCATGGCCATGAAAGCAGGACTCTGATGTGTAACCATGGCCCACTGCTCCGGCAGCGCCGCGGGGCTGGCATCCTTAGCAGTGGCCTCTGCGGTGGAGGTGAGTTTGGCTACCATTGGGCTCTTTTGTTTAAGATAAATATGACCTTTTTCTTCCGTAACAGTCCCTGACCCTTATCCTCCATTTGCCACGACACCTCTCTCTTCTGTAGCCGAAAGCCAGATATGCCAAGACAATACCTGTAAGGCAGGAGCTGTTGAGCCAGTTTGCTGAGGCTGAGCAGGTATTTCTGAGTGCAATCACTGTGTGCGTGTCCTGTGCTTGTACTCCTCCCTGTGCAGCTGTGGCCAGCTGCTGAGGAAGGCAAGATGATGGCATAGAATAGAATAGATCAGAACAGAACAGAATAGAATAGAATAGAATACAGTACAATATAATAGAATATTTCAGCTGGAAGAGACCTACCATGATCTTCTAGTCCAACTGCCTGACCAATTCAGATGGATCTTTGATCTGACCTGACACAGCAGGTCTTATTTTCTGATACGCTATCTGTAAAACCTAGTCCCTCTCTGTTTAGGCATATTACAGCACACAAGGTGCCCACCCAGTGCTTTTTAATTGCATTGGAAAGCTGTGAAATGTCCTAAACTCCTACCTGGGAAAAACACAGTGAGCATACCGCTGCAGCCCCACGTGCCGGGAGGCTGCCTGCGTGGCCGTGCCGGTGGAGATCAGAGTGAAGGGGAGGGTGGGTTTCACGCCAGGCTGCAGGTGCTGGAAGCAAGGCTGGGGAAGAGACGGTCAGGGGGCTTTGAAGGCAGCAGGATGTCGGCGTAGAAGGTATGTGAGAGCTGAAGGTGGATCGATAGTGAATTTGGGCTTTGCTGGTGATTGCTAGATTTTGAAGGATTGCCCTGATAAGAAAGGTGTTTCTGTAAGCAGGAACAGATTGGATTTTTTTTTTTTTTTTTTTTAAATAATTGGGCTTTCCTGGCTTGAACATATATGTCAATCCTTCTGTGGTGTAAATTAGTCTCAGCTGATGATTTAGACCCACCGATGGTCCGTGCACATATCCCTTTGTTCCTCACTAACTTGTTTATGGCTCAAGTTCTACTTGCCCCCAGGGCTGTGTCGAGCTGGCGGTGAGGCCTGGCAGGCTGTGGGATTTGCTGGAATACAGCCATTCCTCAGGCAGCCGCAGCCGGAGGCCGAAGGCCCCGTGCCGAAACACCGCAGCTGAGGTGTGGCGATGGATGGGACGCAACGGCTGCCTGGTCCCGGGGCTGGGACCGGCTGGGACAGCGGGGAGGACGGCCAGCACCGGTCCCGTCGGGGCTTCTGCCCCACCTGCGACGCTGCGTGCTGCAGCGGTGAAACCCCGGGGTTAGAGGCGGCCGCCCGAAAAGCTGGCATCGCCCGGTTGTCTCTAGCAGGAGAGCAGCAGCATCGAGGAGGGTGCAAGTCCCTTCACGCCGCTTGGCTACCAAACCACGGTCCTCTTCCGAAACGGCGCTCCCTCCCCGCCGGGGCTGGGGGGGGGTGCTGGTCAGCCCTGCCAGCACGCAACAGCAGCTCCTGAGAGCCAACAGCCATCAGGGATGGAGCGGGGAGAGCCGAGGGCTGGGGAGACGAAGCGGGACCTCCCGGGGCCCCCTGCTGCATGGGCAACAAGGTCCATGGGCACGCAGGAGCCTGGTTGCCAGCAGCCGCCCTGCCTGGCTGCGGGATTCAGGACTGCCCAGCAGCCTGTCTCGCATGCCCCGTCGCTGGCCACGTAGATAATCCCAGGGCGGGAGCCGTGCTTGAACTGCCTGTGAACCGTAAATCCCCGCTCCGAAGGCTGAGGGCAGTTCCCGCTGGCACGCCTGCTGCGGCGGCTCAGCCTGGTCCCAAGCGCTGCCGCCCAGAGCGGCCGTCTCATTTAAATTGCTTTATAAATGGGCCAAGGAACTCTGGCTCCAGCCTTCATCTGAGTAATAAATACACAATAAAGCAGCCTCGGTGGCTGGGGGAGGCCAAACGATCAACTCTTCCAAAACAGGGAGGATGCTCTTACTGAAAAGAGGTCAGCTTTTGTAATGTCTTAGCCCTTTTCTGCCCCTTCTAAGGATCCCTCCTGGAGGAGATGTAGTAGAGGCTATGTTTAGCCAGCTGTATGCCCAGATGGTCACAACACTTAGGAACACCATCCCCTAGGAATAATTGTATTAAGTCTTCTTTGGATTTTATACTCTTGGGGCTTAAAAAGAAAAAAAAAAAAACAAAACACAAAACCAAAAAACGTTTCTCTCTAGAATTAATGGTTTAGCACTTCTGCGTTTGATTACTGTATTAAGAAAGCAGCCAGTGCCCGACAGGTTTTTGTAGCCGCCTCCAAACACGAGACATCACACAGAACTGTGACTTCTTAATGAAAAGCTGGAAAGTATGTAATTGAGGCTGAGGTAGGACGTGCTGACATGCCAGAAAGGACATTTGAACCCTGTTATACCGGTACGCCCACATGGGCTAAACTCCGTACTCACCAGCCAGGCGAGGAGCTCTTCTTGCACGGACAAGAAGAGCCAGCGAACAGTTTTCAGCCTCCTGTTAAGCAGCACACATGGGAATGAATGTATGCTCTCTTTGGCTTGCAAATTTTACATCACCTATTGCATTTCCACTCTCTTCTTTCTTTGGGGAGAAAGAAAAGAAAGCAACCAAAGAAAAGAAAGCAACAAACAAGAGAAATCAATGAACCATGGCAGAGCACTCTGCTGCACACACACTTCAACACCCGCCTTTGGGAGAAGGCAGGGAAGGGTGGAGGGGCGAGGGGATGAATGAAGGCAACGGCACACAGTTCAGTTAAGGAATGTGCTGAGAGATGAGAGCGATGACGGTAATGTAAAAACTTTTCAAGGAGACCATTCGGAAGGGTATGTAAGTTTTAAAAGCTAACGTGCGCTTTCCCGGTACGTCCCAGTGGAGGATCGCGAAGGGCTTGGCAAGCAATGTAATCCCACAGCGCTGCCCTCCCATTACCAAACTCCCATCTGATGACGTACCTATTTTACGGGCAGGGACACTGAGGCACAGAGAGGTTATCCAGTTTCTGCAAGAAGTCAACTTACATTAGGGAAAGACAGATAACGCCTGTGATTGCAGAGATCTGACCTTGATGGTCAGGAGGTTCTTGCCCAAAGACTTACATTTCTACAGTGTTGGAAAAGACAGGAATAGAGACATATGAAGGATCTGCAAAACATCTAGCCCACACACATGGGTCACCAACACTTCCCTGCAAC
This sequence comes from Astur gentilis, assembly GCF_929443795.1. Classification (NCBI taxonomy): domain Eukaryota; kingdom Metazoa; phylum Chordata; class Aves; order Accipitriformes; family Accipitridae; genus Astur; species Astur gentilis. Next base: position 12,105,779 of record NC_064911.1, read on the forward strand.
CCCTCACAAAGTGTAGTAAATGACCTGCAGCCATAAATGTTATAGTCCGTATAAAGGAGCTGGAAAGGGCATGACTGGTGGTCTAGGTCCTTGTGATGGCAGGCAACGTACAAAATGGCTGAAACAGAAATGAAGACTGCTACTAGCCTATTACTCCTGGTCCAGTGAGGTCTGAATACTGCAAGTAAAACTTTCCAGAGGTGTCCTACATGGAGAGCACGGGGAATTAAATCCGTGCTTCCCCGAAGCCGTAGCAGCCCACACAACATCACACCACAGGCAAAACCAGCTGTTACTGGCCCAGGAGACCCCAACAGAAACCACCCATCTGGTGTCAGAAGAAAGGGAGCATCGCTCCCTTGGCAGCTGACTTCTGAAAAGTGGCTGCTGCGGGACGGCTCGGCCTTGGGCACACCGTCCCTCCGCCCCAAAAAGCTGCTCTGGCAGCTGGGGACAACAAGGTTGCAGCAATGTCCTGGCCGTGGCCTGTTATTCCACCCCACGGCCCTTGTTCGGATGCCACGGGGGGGCTTGGAGGGTATGAGGATGTGATTCCCGCTCAGCCGCTCCGTTCCTCAAGACCCTGGCGAAATGGCTTCGCTGCCTCTCTCTGCTCCTGCAGTACTGCGGGGAGCCACAGCAAACCCAATAATTGAGGCCCCTGGCATTATCCTCCTACCACACGCAGGATTCCTGTCTCTAAAACGGAGCAGGGATGAGATTAGCATCTTCTCCCTCTCTTGCTACGCCAGCTTTTGACAGACAGGGAGATGGGGGAGTAGAAAATGGTGTACGAATAGAGCTGTGAGTTTTGATAGAAATTGTCATCAGCCTGATAGCAGAAGCGTCAGGTAGGGACGAGGTGGCTCTGACGTGCTGCGAGCCACCGGCTGGAGGAGAGGGTGGCAGAGGGGCACGACTCAGTGTGAGGGGGCTTTGCCTTGGCACGGCCCGTGGAGTGAACGGGGATAACAAAACCTCTGCCTCTGCCTGCACCCGGACCTTGTAACGCATAAAACCCTACAAACTCAAGTCACACGATTCATCCTCCTGAAATCCTGCAGCCTGCAGGATCAGGCATGTACTTTAAGCCAATTTAATGTATCGTTCAGTAATAAACTAGGTCATTTTTACTTGTCTTTTAGAAGACACATTTTTTCATTATATATGCACCAAGTAGAGGCTAAAGATCCAGAAACCATGGCTATGGAGTTTTGGCGTTCCCTCTCATCAGTTTGGTTAATTGCTCGTTTCATTTACTAGCTGGGTTTTAACTTTCTTATGGATCACTTGGCTCTTGAAATTCCATAAGTACTGAAAGTCAGCAAATTTTGGAAAGTGTTCTCTGGAGGAAAGTCCTGGAACTCTTACAACAGGCATAATTTTCATTTGTGCAGGTTTAGTGCTCTCACAGAATAAATAAGCATTAACCATCCCACAACCGCGCCAAAACGCAGTGGGGTTTGTAGCCTGCCGTGTGCTGTACTAGAAGCCTAAGCATTTTACCTTGCAGGCTAAATGCCTCTGTGAACAAAAATTGCAATCGTTACTCAGCAGATACGTTCCAGCCGAAACTTCACTCAAGAATAGCTATGTCTGGATTTAATACGTGTAATACCAAGACAGTGGTGTTTGCATTTAAACGCTAACTTTTGTGTGAGGGGAATCATGAGGGACAAAGGTAAATTTTTTATTAACCCTTCTAGCCACTGGGTGCCACTAGTGATTTGTTACCTTAAGAGAATAGCAGCAATCTTGCAACTTTACAGGAGCAATCCACACATAAACCATTGCAATAAACTGTTAATACACAGGGAGTTCACCTTCAGCCTATTCAATTTATTTAGAAATGTTCCGTCCTGTATGTCTCTGATTTCCCTCTATTCTAATTCTCGGTGACTGCATTTCAGTGTCGGGGTATCGTTTAAGACGCTGATTTAAAGGCTGTGTACCCAGCTCTTAGAAAGCCTGATGAAACAAGCAAAGCACTCAAGCTTACGCTTCCCTTTAAAACAACTGAGTAGTGCCTTTGCAATCAGTGAAACTGTTCACGTGCTTCCAGCTAAGCATCTATTTGACTGGATTAGCACATAAAGTGACTGGAACTGAAGACACGGTCAGCAAAGAAGCCCTCTGAGTTCTTGCCTTTGCTGCTGGTTATCATCCCCAAATTCATCCTTCGCAATGCAGATGCAATTCCATACCCTCACATACCTGTAACTACTGCTATTAATTCCTGGCAGGGAGCAGGATCAGACCCCTGGTTTTAATGGTCTGCTTTTCATCTCGGTAATCCCCATCCCGTCTCTCATTCTGCTTTTCACTTCAAAATATCCTTGCCTGCCTCCCCCTCCTCCATCCTTAGTGTTCTGATGTTCCCTGCCACAATTTCTCCAAATGCAGGATGGTGAGGCGGTTCAGTAAGAACAGTCCATTTCTACAAATAGGCACATACGGGTTGAAGTGTGTATACAAGTTTGTGCTGTACCTGAAAACATACGGGGCCAAATAAACCCCTGGGATCTACTTGAATGCTATAGCTACAGAGGGGTCCCCACTAGTTTTTTCATCTGATTTAAATTAAAGTGATACAAATTCTGCGTAGGGACAACTCTTAAATAGCCAGTAATTTGCAAGTGCACATGAAACCCCTACAAGCCAGGTTGAAATTGAAGCTGGGCCCTTGAATAAGAACTCCAACAGAGGGACAGGTTGTTGGGGGGCGGGGGGGTAAAGAGCTACCGAGCGCCAGCTGCGTCGGGGTAATTTGCCTGGTTGCAACTGGCCTCAGCCGGTGGTGCCTGCAGCGAACGCGACGCACCCCGTGTCTCTGCCAGCGAACGCGACGCACCCCGTGTCTCTGCCAGCGAACGCGACGCACCCCGTGTCTCTGCCAGCCCTGCTTCGCCCATCTCGAAGGTGAAAGCGGGCACACAGGCATTGTACTAGACCGGCTGCCGTGCTGTAGATCCACACGCCGGTACATCTCACGATGTAAGTGCCCACAGACCCCGGTTCACCTTCTTCTTTCTTTCCTCCAGCGCCAGGCGTATCCGAAGTCCAGCCATGGCTCCGCTCGCCCTTCCTGCGGCTCCCCCTCCCCTTCCCAGTGCTGCTCCAGCCGCAGGGGCTGGCTGCTCCCACGCTCCCATTTGTATGTCACTCACGTGGCTCTCCCCACTTAGAGCTGTCTTCTGTTTCCTGCTGCCAAGAACCGTCTCTATTTGAGACTCCCTTTCAAACCCATGATTACCAGAAGCCTTCCTCTCATCTCGTCTCTCTTCAGCTCTTCCTTACTGTTCACTTCTCGGTCGGCATTTTATTTTTGTCTGCGAGCGCGTGCTCTGGGGCAGGGAAGCCCCACGTGTACTGGCTGCGCTGCAGAAATGATGTGAGGGCGTGCTCCTTGCCGTGCAGAAGTGGCCTGGAGAAAAGGGCACCTCATCGTCTGAAGGCAGACAGGACAGTGCCGGGATGAACTTTTAACTATTATCCCTGGTTCTGCGGTTGAGAATACTCTCACGTCTTCTTCCCACCGGTGAGGCAGCCTCCTGCGTCGGGAGTAAGGGAGAACGGGAGCAGAGGTGTCACACAGCTGCCTGCAAGTCTCAGCTGATCTGCTCTCCTCTGGGCCGCCTTCTAGCACGGGTTGGAGAGCAGGCTCAGAGCAGTTTGGGGTGACAGGCTGCAGAGGAACATACTGACGGGAAGCTGTGGGTGCAGAGAGGCTGTACGACCGAGCCAAAAAGTTTAAACCAGAGTTTCGTTTTCAAGTAGCTGTACTGGGTAAGTGGGGCAAGGATGCAGATGGGGAGCATGCATGGCTAAGACCAAGTCTGTGGACCATGTTTAACCGCTCGTACTCGGTAGGACTCCCTTTTTAGTTAATGAAGGTTTTTCTCCTTCAGACGTTTTAAAAATGACTCAAACAGTTCCTCCGAGCTATAGGTTTCACACGAGAGAAGGGTTGCAAGAAATCTCCATTTAATTAAATAAACATCTCTTTGGCCGATGACCCTTCTCCAAACTTGGAACCTCCTTGCCATCATTACAGCCTCCCATAAACTGTAGCGGTTAGCAGTCTGCTTCGGGATTACAGTGTTCCTAGCAAGAGAAATTGCTCCTGAGATCATTTAACCTCCCCGGGGAGATGACAGGAAGGAATTAATCTTCCGCTGCTAATCCGCCCTGTGCTGCTGGATCAAAAATTGGCATCGATGGGGGTGCCTGCGTAGGGGAGCCTGCGGTGGCATTTACCATCCGTATGTACTCCCTCCCACCTCCTCCCCGAGAGCGGCTGAGGAATCAGGGGGCAGCTATTTCAGGAAGTCTACGTAACATATTATTAAACCGTTTGTGCTGGCTGGGAAGGAGGTTTGGTTTCCAGCACTACTCCTATGTCAGCAAGGTGAATGCTACAGAAAAGCTTTCGCTTCAGTCCTAGGAATCAGCCTCCTTGTTAGCTTTTTGGCTATTTGCCTTCTCTTTTATTTTGTATTTATTTATTTTATATTATTATTATATTTATTAGTGATTTTTATATATATTATTCGCTGGGGCCCAGGTACACCAGCTTTTTGTTCCACAGAGCGCTTGTAGGAAATAAAACGCACTGGCATGACCCCGTGCCCGTGAGAGCCTTTGTATCGGAAGCAGTTCTGCAGCTGTTTTGGAAATCTCCCTTTTGTTTTTTTTTCCTGGTGAGCACAATGGATCCAAGGAACAATCCAATATGTTTGTGGACAATCTGCGAGCGGAGAGAGGGTTCCGGTTTATAGAGCTGAGGTGGGGCCGGTCCTGGAACAGGGACAATACCTTGGGATTCAGTGACCAACCGTGTGGCGTGAATAGCAAGTAGTAAATGCCCTTAGCGACTGGCTTGTGGAAAAAAAAATTAATTTGCTAAAGAGCACTGGTACTAAGTCGCCTTGAAGAGTTGTAAATCACAAGCCTGTACAAGGGGAAACCTGCTCCTGCGTAGTCTGTGAGCAGGGACGGACTAGTACAATGGATCGGACTATTCCTAACTAGCCTGAACTTAATCGAAGGAGCTCAGAAAATTGTAGGCTCATCCGAACGAAAGGCCAAGCTCCCACTGATGCTGGCAGAGGCAGGATGGGACCCAACGGGGAGATTTTTTACAGCAGAGGATAGCTGCCTGTTTCCTTCCCTGCAGCATTCCGGTTTTCAGCCTGGGTCCGGCTGCCTCTGCTGAGACCTTGCGCTCCCACCGCTCCTGCCTCACCGGGCAGCAGGACCAAGGGTGGGAGCAGGGTGCCCATCCCAGGCCCTTTCCCTGGCACGAAAGATGCTGTGGGTAGGAAAGCCAAGCCCAGAGCAGGACAAAGCAGCAGCGAGGGCTCTCCAGAAGGCTCTCGCCAGCCGGAGGAAGGAGCTGCCTGGCGTGGGAGCAAAGTCAGTCCCTTCTATTGCTAAAACCAACCCTGACAACAGGCTCTTTTCTCCCCTTACTGATCCAAACGCTTGCAAAGGGCAGCTTTTCTTTTCACTAGCACACCGCCAAATGGGATTTGCAACAAGGAGGTGTGAGGGATAACAGCCCATCCCTCATACCCGACAGAGCCTGCAGGCTTCTCTCGCTGCTTTCAAGTTTCCCCTGCATAATCCGCACATAAACACACAATCGTCAGGAAAACCTTGGGAAATAGGGGGCAGGGGGATATGGACGTTTTTCAGAGAGAACGGTATAAAAGGAAGCAAAGAACATCACAGTGGAAAAACGTAGGTCGTTTGCTCTTCCATTTTTTTGTCAAATGGTGATTAGAAGAGAAAACAGTCTTTCTCTACAAGACAGGAAAGGAAGAAACACGTTCCACATCTCTCTCTCAAAAAAAAAAAAAAATCAAACAAAAAAACCCAGTGAAGTAAGAGTTGATGTTATTTCTCTAACCCAGAGAAGCAAAGCAGTCTTCAGGGGTCTGCGAAGGTGCTGTTGCAGTTATTGTCCTGAAGAAAGCTTGTTTCCCAAATGTGCAGGGTGGCACAGAAGACTCCTTCAAGAAGCTTGACAGTTCTTGGGTATCCCCAACTACCTAAACCTGCCTCCAGGGCCTCTCACGTGCCGTTCTGGTTTCTGGAGGTCTCCTGCTGATTGTGCAGCTCTCTGAAGCTGCTCCCCATCTCTCCGAAGATGTCACTGAGCCTCACCAATGCTGGTCCTGATGTGGCTTGCTCTGGCTGTACCCTCCAGACGCTGACACTGGAGGAAACCAGGGCTCCCTCTGAACAGGTCTTTTGTTTTCTCTGCTCCACCATAGGAAGCTACAGGTAGCAGCCAGGATATACAGAAATATACTTGTGGAGAGCACAAACTTTGATGTTCTTCACTTCTGGGCTGGGATCATGGGTTATTGTATTCTAAACCAAACGATAGCTCAGATGACACAACCACAAGTTTCAGCTCACCTAACAAATATATTTCTGGTTCATCTCTTTTCCTAAGCCCTTCGGCGTTGTGATGCTTCTTTTTTGTACACTGAGAATTTTCACTTGGGCCAAAAATTTTTCGATGTGTTTAGGGTGACCCTCTTCTGCATTTCGTTTCGAGGAGAGCACATCTAGGTACATCAAGGCAAGTCCAAAGAGTCTACTAATGTATGAGCCAAGGTAACGAACGCAACACAGCTTGAGCGTGTCGCTGAACTCGTGTGGCAGTCAGGCAGGCGCCGGACCGGAGCTGCCTGGTCGATGTGCAGCAACAAATGGGTCAGGACTCCCAAATGGCCGTGTCACCCCTGCAGCCTCCGGCACCACACTTCAGCAAATCCCAGTGCCCGGCCATGGCCTGCCTTGGTTTTGTAGGCGCTGATGACATGCACCAAGCACAATACGATCTGATCTAATACAATTTCACACAAGGAGTCGTTCAGGCTAGCGGTGGTAAAAGATGTATATGTGACTTCACCCTTTGACAGTCAGTTTGTGTTCCCCATCTAACACAATACGGTTAAAAACAAACAAACAACTTGGTATAAAACATAAGTAGCTGCAGCAGAACGTAGTACAATCCAGAAACCAGCTGCCTAGACTATGTGTTATATTAATATTTATTTTAATTCCAAAGAACTGTGGTTTGGGGGCTTTTACTAAAATAGACACTGTATATGGTATCCCGATGGATTACGTTTTGCTCAGAAGTAACCTTACTTGGACACCTCTGAATTCTGTTTGTCACTCGTTCTCTGAGTTTTTCAGCATACTGAAAAAAGAAATGCTAGAATAAAAATAGAGCTAGCTGTGTATCTGTGGTGAGAATTATCTTCCCTGGCAATAGACCGCAATTGGTCTCCAATCGTAATTACTGCCTCTTTACTCTCTAACAATAGATCTGAAATTGTGTTTCGGGGATATAGGGCTCTCCTTTATAGAGCCTTTGCTGTGTGACTCTCTATGTTAAGGGGCCGTGCTTTCCCCCCCCACCCCCGCTTAAACCTTTCCCAATACTAGTAACGTACCGCCTAAGCAAACACCATACACCTATAGCATATTGCTATATACAGAATCTATCGCCTGAGCGCGTAACCCAAGCTGAGGCTCTGCCAGCGCTGCTGACAGCGCTGACTCCGCTGGGAGCCAAGGCAGTGCCGAGCACAGCCAGGAGCCGCCAGAGCCCTGCGTGCACGGGAGCTTAGGCTGGCTCAGAGTCACCCGGCGGTAGCAGTGCTCCGAGGCCACCTCTCTAGAATAGACAGGGACTCGGCATTTGCAAGCCTCAAAGACCATAAATAAGGGCATTTTGCTATATCGCTGCTGTGCAAGGTTTTTCTACTGCTCTTTCCTCGCAGAACCAGAGGCGAGGTATCACAGAAAACACGACTTGGGAGTTATCGAAAAGGAACACGGAGAAGTTTCATTCCTTGAAAATGTGTTTATAGTTTTTTGCATCTTTTTCAAAACATAGTTGCCCTTTTTGATGGGTGGCGTGGCTAAAACGTAGCATTCATTTCTATTAGAAATTGGAAACAGTGAGTTATTTCTTTGGTGCAGCCCTGTTTATTTGCAAACACCTGACTCCTAGAACGCAGGAAGAATCAAGCAAGAGGAGGCAATTTCTTTGCCTACAGCTTCAACTTTTTTCTGGAAGCACTTTAACCCCAGAGCACTTTCTCTGAGCATTTTCTCAGTCCTGCTACAAGTGGTGCTGTGCTTACCGCTTGCTTGCTGACTTTCCTGAAGCAGTCCATGGGGTTTCTCTTACCTATCATACAGACAGGCATTCTCTTCTACCTATTTCCATAGCTACCCATTTCAATCGATCTCTTAAATGAAAGACGGCGGGTACACACTTCATTTTCCCTATAACTGTATCAGCCAGGTTAATGGTAATATTTAAGACCCAGCACTGTGTTGGGGATACTCAAATCAATGATCATTGCTTTGTTATCGCTGTTACCGCAATGATCTGGCATCGTTCATCCTGAATCCTTTTGGGAGACCACTTCAGAGGGAAGCGGCCGCTGCCATATGCTTTACCCAGTCTGTGCTCCCCTCTTTTCTCTAGGATGACTCCTATACACAGTGTAGTACCAACATCCTCACTGCTCCTAGCTGAGGTCTGAGCCCTCAGACTTCATGGGGAGCTAGGGCAGGACTGGGGTGTCATCTCTGCCCCCCAGCACTGGAGGAGGCAGGACCCACCGTGACAACGGCAGCATTGCCAGGAGATCCTAAATGCCTCTGTCGCAGGGAGTGAGTCTGAGGCAGAGGACAGTGGGACACAATTTTGTCTTGGGTAGTTTGCGACAGGCCCGGAACAAGCTCAGCCCCGGTACAAAAGCTTTCATCATCTTCAGACCGCTGGCTCCAACAACGAGCGTTTCTAAAATTCTCGAGTCGAAAAGATGTCTAATCTCCCAGCAAATCTAAGAGAATCAATCTCACCTCAGAAACGAGTTTACTAAAATGTTATGATGCTTTTAGTATTGACATTAAACTGCAGCCAAATTTTACTGGGAGGTGCTCGGTAGCGACAAGGCTTTTTCTGCACTTGCATTATTTAAAGGTTAACAGCAGAAGGGCATATTACTTAAGATATAGGACAGTATATATATGTAAGGTTAATGATTCTTCAAATAGCGAGCCCTGAAAAGGACTGTGCAGGTGTAGCCTAAGGAACGACATAAGCATCAACCCATTATTTTTCTGTTTTTTTCTTTCTTAGTGTAAGCTTCAGCAGCTGGGTCCCATATGAATATGTCATGACAGATGACAGTGATACAAGCAGATGAACCCCAAGGCAACCCACTATCCTGTCAAGGAGAAGGAAACGCTCGGTCCCCTAAATGTGCACAGGCTGCGTCACTGACAGCGATTTACTGTTGTGGTCAGGCACCTGGAGTCTATATTCTTCCACAAGAAGCAGGGTTTTAAGTATTTTTAGACATGAATATCATTAAAGTTTGTCTTCAGTAAGAATCGCTGACAAAGGGGACCCCAGTCTTCCACAACCCAGTGAAATTTCACATTTTTTTTAATCTGGCATTTAAAATGATGCTTAACTAAGCCCTGCCAGTCTTCTTACGTGTCCCGTACAGGCTAAAGTCTATAGCAACATTAAGCAGTCAAGAGAGAGGAAAAAAGGTTACTGGAATGATTTGTCATAAATGTTTACATTCTTGTAATTCGGCTTACACCTGTATTCTGTCCAGCTCTGGCCATGTTGTTCAAAACACTGAAGATGGAGGCAAATACAGAGTTTCTTCCTTCAAGGCGAGGCCAGAAACATTTTTAGCATCAGTAGGGTGCAAAAAGAGGTGCTAATCCATCACCCCCCTTAGGAGCTGTATAAACAAACCGGCCACCCTGTGATGCTGGTAAGGTGCAGCCTGTTGCTCGAAAGCCGGGATCAGTTCCTCTGCTGGCTTCCACCACAAAAAAGACACGGCAATTCCAGAGGTGCGTATGACAGTGCCAAGCAAGGGCCGAATCTCACTCCCAGCGCCTCAGTAATTGGGGGAATTCAGAACCTGGTTTGACCATTAAATCCTTCCTTTTCCACGTCCCGCTTTCAGTCATGTTCTCCATTTGAAATACCTTGTCTGCTCTCAAGAGGTGACCAAACGCTTTCCGTGGCATTTCGAAGGGATGTCAGTGATTTCTTATGGCAGGGATTCATATCAGGGGAAGCTGGTGCGCATACTAGCTAAAATAAACTGTGCTCAATCCAATAAAAGGGAGGATGTCAGTATTGAGGCCATAGTTAAAGCTGGTTTGGTATTTGCAGCCAAAACAGGAATCAAATCCCTCTGTATCAAACTTTCATGATTTAATTTAATCTCCAGGTTTTATGCACTAGCTCTTGCATAAGGCAGGGAGGGGTTAACACATTGTTTTCTGGCATATCTGCAAATTTCTAAATGTTGCTCATTTTCTTTCACATTTATTTCTGAATAATTGTAAAATACCCAGCTTTACAGATAGAAGATCTGATGGCACCTCAAGGTTTCTGCTGCTTTGTCCCTTGGAAATCTCAGGCACCGCAAATCATTCCTCCTGCTCCAGGCGGCAGATCCGAGTTACGCCGAGTTTAGCCGACGGGATCGGTTGGGTTTGCCAGCAATGTGGGGTTAAAAGCCTTCTACCTCTTGCACTGCTCACCTGATAATAGAAATTACGGAGGTGGTTTTCAAGGTAACAGGGGAGTGAGATGAGTGGGATACGCGTGTGTGTGTACGCACATGATGTGACAAGCAAGTGGCTGAGCACTGGATGTAAGTGGTTAAGCCCTGCTAAGCCCCAAGTGCTCCGGCGTCTCTGCAGTAGAGAGGAAAGGACTAAGCCTGGCCCCGGGCCCTGAGGTACTGCACCAGATCAGCAGCGCTTGAGCAGCTCTCCTTGCGGATATCTCGCCCGTGTCACCTTCCAATCTTCCGCGCTCAGCTCGTGCCAAAGGAGCTGCATCTCCGTGGCGGTGCGCACCAGCCCTGACTGCACCACAAATCCGAGACAAGAGCCAGGGTTTCCCTCTGAGGGCTGCCCTCATGGGCGTATAGGCTCCTGGGGTTTTACCTGCCCCCCCCAAGGAACCCAGCCCTGGTTTTGGTCCCTTGGTCTCTCCCCCCAGCATATTGGTTAGCCGCACCGCTGTCAGCCGGGCTGGCAGGGGCAGAGGGGATACGGCGCAGATGCAGCGATAGGGTTGTGTGGGGCAGCATGGAAGGGGAGGGAGAGCTTGCACGAGAGATCTTCATGGTAGAGGGGCTGCCCGGGCTTTGCCAACACGCAGTTCCTCTGTTTCTCCCTGCTCAGGTCCAGATTTGCTACAGAGCCAGTTTTCTCACACCTCCCTCTCCCTTGGAGCTTGTCAGTCCTGCAAACCCACAGAGCACGTTACAGACAAGCCCTCACCTACACTTCAATGTCTTTACCACCCCTCGTCATGCTGCCCTCCTTACTGTTCCATACGTATCCCTTTCTCCTTCCCTGCTCTCTTGCCACCTTTATTTTTTTCTCGGTGCCCATAACATATCAACTCTTATGGCTATGTCCACTGATTCTGCATAAATGAGCAGTGAAAGAGCTGACCGTCAGAAAACAGGAGAAAAGGGTTAGTCTGGGCTCTAGGAACAACAGAATGTTGAATTAATCCAGGACATGGTCTGGAAAAGGAGACAGAGAAGGGCAGTCAAGTAAAGAGGTCATACCAAAAGTGAGGTGATATGTGACGATTTAGGGCTTTGCAAGACACTATGGGAGGAACAGAGATGAAAATACATGAGCTACCCATGCCATCTGTCAATGTTTGCATAGAAATCCCACCAAACCAAAAATATTGTTAAAAAATCCGTTAAAGTTGCTCATGGCACATCCCACCAACAAAAACATTAGAAAGCCATGAAGTCCCTAGCCAAGCCTTCGCTCGGGTTTTGAAGCCCTTAACCACAGTATCACCTTCCGCACGTCACCCCACCGACTTCTAGAAGCCACAGGCTTCCTCCCTCCCTCCCCACTCGAAACCTTTAACCTGAACCCTGCACCCAAACCTCTCCTGCCGAGAAAACAAAATGCAACACCATACTTCCTCGGTGCACCGCCTAACTCGCACATTAGCACAGGGAGCAGGTGAGAACTTCTCAAAACCGTGAACTCTCCTACGATCATTTCCCACTTACAAGCAAACGAATGACTTACATCACCCACAGTCCTCTTGCACAGCACCCTTCCACCCGCAGCTAAATCCATATACTCTGAACCCCAGCTGCTTCACAGGACACTGCCGATCCACACAGTCGCTCCTCTTGCAAACCACACCGCACGGTTTGAGCTTACGGTTACGCAGCTTGTGTGGGGACGGAGGGAGGAGGCGTGCGGGTTGTGGGTGGTGGATGTGGGTGACGTAATGTGGAGAAGGTGAAATCACGCTCGCAGTTTGCGAGAGCTGGCTAAGGACTACACTGGCAAAGTCATTGATTATTTATATGGCTCTGGTAGTGCCTGGCGTAAGTGAGACTTTTTTTTTTTTCTCTTTTCAGTAAATTTTGAGAGAAGACAAGAGTTGGCAGTAAGAAGTGACCACAAAAACGTAACAAAATAATATTTTGTTGTCATTCTTTCCAAAGTGTTGTTTTATTGACGCCTTAAGGTCACGACTATTGACTTCACTAAGTTTTTCCCCCCTCCCACTTCTCTCCCCATGTTGTTGTGAATATGCAAGAGCGCTTTTTTGCCATTACACTGGGTGTCGGCTGGGACACGGCCCTCGCACCTCACAAAGCTCTGGGCTGCTGCAGGATTGGGTAGGAGGAGCAGGTGGCCTGAGAGAGTGCAGTTGTTGGTTAAACAACAGAAATCAACCGTACTTAGCAAAGGTAGCAAGGTAAATTATTCGAAAAGGGGTAAACACATTGTGCAGAAGCAGTAGAAAATATCTTAAAGTGCACCCTCTGCTCACAGTTTTCACCATGCTCCAACACTACCGCACCTAACCTGAATGTCTTACCATTTTTGTGTATTTTTGGGCAACAAGAACTAAGCTAGGATATTTTTTTTTAATAGCCACTGATTGCAAGTGCACCCGCTTTTGCATACGGTGTGTAGCTGCGTGCCCAGAAATTAAGGCTTCCATCATCAGTGGCTATTTCAGAAAGCGTCTCCCCTAAGATGCCTATCCAGTGCACTGGACTCTGTCCTCAGAGTACTTACAACATGGGGAGGGAGCAAGAGCACCATTTTTCTCCTGATGTCGGTATCTGTAATGGGCATTGCTATCCCAGTGGTATCGCAGCTCGAAATGTGCACGACCCCCGATCACTAGGTGCCACTTGGTGCGATCCAGGCATGAGCGATACTCATCTTACACCCGCTGGGAGCTGCCCTGTCGCCTCGCCTTGCTCTGCAATGCCCAGCCCTGCTGCACCTCCACCTCCCCTCCGCCTTCCCCAAACTCCCCCCACCGCGATCCCACTCTTTCCCTCGGACCCGCATGATACCTTCCCCGCCTGAGTAGCGGGGAGCTGCAGGAGCTCTGCACCCTCCATACAACTCTTCCTTCCTCCAGTGGCATGCCAAAGCAGAAGGGATCCCCAAGAGACGCAGTGTCTGTGGCTCCCAGGAGGCAAATGAGTGAAAGAAGCGGGGGAGGTTGTTGGGGTAAGCAGTCCGATACCTTGGGGAAAGGCAGGGTAGGAAGAGAAGCCAGGGTCCATCTTGCAGTATACCTCGGGATTAAAGTAGCCCAGTTACAGGGCTCGGTCCCCCTGGTGAGATCACATCAGCTAGGAGAGAGCGAAATGGGTAAGTACCTCCTTTTCCACCCACAGCATTCTGAGAGTGGGCGATGGTGATCCTCTTCGCACTGCTATAAAAGAATCAAATATGATATGTCACTATTTAGTAGGGTACAGTCTTAAATCATTGGCAGCAACTAGAGAGGTAAGAGCAGAGCTCATTTAAACAGAAGGAGCAAAAGCCCCTGCTCGAAATCCGGCGGCCCCGCTCTTTGCAGGGCGGGCTGGCCAGGAGCTCTCCTCTGGCAGCCAGATCAACGCTTCCAGCCAGACACGGCGTTCAGAGGAGCGCTTCCCGGCAAATCGCGAGGCTCCAAGAGAATCTCTTTGCTCATCAAATACTTGGCTCTTCTGCCAAGGTTTCCCCAAAAGATACCGCTTGTGATTACACTGGTTACCCAGTTCAGCTTAGCTCATTTAACAGAAACCGCAAGTCTAAAAAAAACTTTAAGGTAATCCTGGACACGAAGTTAGCGGACAGGTTAGGAACCACCCTGTGTAGGAGCTGACCTGATAGCCTCCAAGAGGCAACGTAAATCTTTCCAATGACCAGGACGCTGATTTCTGCAGATTGTGGGAGACTTTGGAGCAAGCCAAGAAATCCTGCATCTGCTAAGTGTTACTTGCAAGGTGCCAAATATTGTCGGGGCACCGTTGGTGTTACCGGGGCTGGGTCCCTACGCATGGCACAGGAAGGCTCCACCGTTTTGGGGTCAGTGTTTGACCGGGCCTCCCAATCGCATCGGTGGCCAGACATGACGGCGATAGAGAAGTAGACCACCCCGAGAGCATTTGAACCAGGTGCCTGGCATGGTTGCTGGTGCAGGGACCGCCGACAGATAAAGTAGAATAAAATATGGTAAAATAAAACAATAACATGGTATAACATAAAGCTACGTAATGCAAAATAAAATAAATAAAATGAAACGATTTGCGCGCTGGGAGGGTTTCCCATCCGGCAGGAAAACATTTCTCCAACAGGAGGAGCTCTTTGCTTTGGTGAGACGATGTCAAAGGCGTCGCCACGGTTTTCCTCCAAACCCCCTCCTCCTCCTCCTCCTCCTTCCCCTCCCGCTCCCGTTTTATACGAGAGCGGCAGCTTAATTGATTTGATAACAAAATAAACAGCAGCCGAGGGCTGCCCGCGGGAGACGGCAGAGCAAGGTGATGGATGCCCGGCGTGTAGCCCATCGCGACTTTCCTCGGCTCCGGCCCGGGGAGAGGGGGGGGAAGCGAGGTGCGAAATGCCCCCCCCCCCCCCCGTGCACCCCGGTACCCCACTTCCCCGCGCTGGCACACCGCGGGGCCGCAACTTGCGCCGGTAGCAAGGCTTTCCCTGCCCTTCCCCCGGAGGAGGGACGGGGGGGGGATGCCGTGCAAAGGGGATGGCTGAAAGCAAAAACGGGATCGAGTCCTGGGGTCCTGAGCGGAGAGAAGGGTCAGACCCTGGGTTTTCCCCGGAGCTACGCGCGGGTGATGGTTTTAGGGTGCTTGGGTCCCCCCGCTGCGCGGAAACTTTTGGGGGGGGACACGGGGATAACGGGCAGCGCTGCCCACACATCTTATTAGTCGGGGGAGGGGGGGGGGGGTCTTACCTGAGTTTGCAGGGGAACTCTTGCCTTCAGGGCGGTCGCTGAAACGTCCCGGAGGATCCCAAAGACCGCGGGGAGAAGCTGCCTCCCGCCCGCGGGTCGCCCGCTCGGCCCCGATCCCTCTAAACACGGGCGCCGTGGGGCTCCCAGCCGGCCTCGCATCTCCCACCTGGCTTCCCACCCACGCAACAACCCCCCCACACACACGCCCCCACCCCCGCCGGCCGCCCCAAGCGACAGCCGCTAACTTTGCAGCACGAATGAAACTGCTCTCCGTTAAGGCTCCTCGCTCTATTTCTGGGAACTAACGCGCCGAGGGCATTAGGGAAGGAGCCCACTTAAAGGTGGTCGCGGAGGGAAACCGCCGTGGGGGCTGAGCCGCGACGGGGAGAAGTGGAACCCGAGCAGCAGCAGGAGGAAAAGCTGCCGAAATAATTGCGCTAAAGCGACGCTCGGCGACACCCGTGCCCTCCCGCGGGGACCGGCCGCGACCCTCGCCTTCCGCGGGGCAGCGCTCGCCCTCCCCGGGACGGTCCCCACGCTGGCCCTCGGCAGCCCATCCCTGCCGCGGGTGTCCGTGTCCGTCCCACCCCCACCCTCCGCTGTCCCTTGGGGGTAACGGCAGCGCCGCTTAGAGCCCGGTGACCTTGACCGGGGACTGGCGGGATCCCCCGCGGCTGCCCACGCGTGTACGCGCCGTCAGGCGTGGCGGCCGGGTGCGGAGTCAGAGGGCAGGGCGGTGGGCAAGGCATTTAGGCATTTATTTGCTCTCGCCTGCAGGGATTAGCGCAGCCACGAGCAGCAGCAGCGTGGAGCTTCCAGTGCCCTGTCCGCAGTTTCAGCTTGTTTTTCTTCCTAATTATTTTTTAAAGAGTCGATGACTTCTCTCTGTGGGTTGGTTTTTTTTGGGTGGTGGGTTTTTTTTCTTGTTGGTTGGTCGGGTTTGGGTTGTTGGGGTTTTTTTTCTGTTTTTGTCTGCTCTGCGCTGCAGTGGGGATTTTGAGCTGTAGAACCCGAAACCAGGAACCGTGACTAATTTAGGGTGTATTTCTTCAGCGCGTTCATTTTAGGACAGTAAAACTTAAAAGATGGAGTGGAGGGGCTATGAATCGGAGAGAGGTGGGAGCGCACTGCTGGGGTTTAATGAAGTTTAATACACCCTGAGCCACGTACGGTCCGGTCGCCGTGGGGGGCCGTGGGGGGCCGGGACACGGCACACGCAGCAAGTAACGAGCAGATTCCCGTATGATTTAGAGCGATGATGAGGTTTATCGTTTGAACACTGATGAATTCAGGGAACACGAGAGCTGCAATTGACATTCCTAAAAACAATTAAATCGGTGGGGAGTACTGCTGGAAAATCGATACGGCCCAATGTAATACGGTTTGACTATAAACAGATTCCTCCTGTAGTAATAAACCACGAAGTGAGTGTGAAGCACCGCGATTCCCTGGCTGAAAAGAGGTCTTTTCCCTTCGGCGCCCCAAAACACGGGGGGGGGGGGGGGGTGTCCCCCGCCCTCGGCAATGCTCCCCGGCTCCCGCGGCGTGGACCGGTCAGCGGGGGCGACGGTACCAAACACCCTGGTGAAATTTTCTAGCAGCAAAACGTTTGTAACCTCGAGGGGAGGTCGGGGGAGGCATTTAAATAGCTTCCCGAGTAAGTAGCGAGCGCCTTTGGTCTAGGACGAAAATAAACTGGGAGTTAAGCTTTAAATATCCAGGCTTGATTTAAGAGCGAGATGCAGTCGGCTGAGTGCGCTCTCGGGGTGGCCCCCATGGGGGGGGGGGGGGGGAGGGGGGAGGAAGGGGAAAGGGAAGGGATGGAAAGGGGGAAGGAAGAGGAAGGGAAGGGGAAGGACGCCCGCGGCCGCCGGGCCCCACTCGGGCTCTGCCGCCCCCGCGGCGGGGACGTTTCCTGCGCCCGGAGGCGGCGGCCCGGTCGGAGGGGGGAGGGTGTAGGGACCCCCCCCCCCCCGCTCCCCGGCGCCGCGACCCCGCACTGCGCGGCCGTTTCCAACAGGGGGCGAGGGAAGCCCGGCTGCCGCTCGCCTCCGCGGCCGCGCTGGGAGCCCCCGCGGGAGCGGGGTTTGGCGAGGGGGGGTCCGGGGAGAGCTCGCCTCCCCCCCGCGCCCGCTGGGGAGTGGCCCGCCCTCCTTCCCCGGCGGCTGCGGGGAAGAAAAGGGGAAACCGGCGCCCGGCAAACCCCGGGGGGGGGGGGGGCGTTTGGCTTTTCTTTCGGCTTTGGCTGGCGAGCGGAGCGCTGCCGAGCCCGGGGCCGCCGGGCCCCGCTGCGCCCGCGGCTTTGGCACGGGCAGGCAGAGCCGGCTGCCAGCTCCGCGCCGCCCTCCGAGAGCCGCGATCGTGCGGTTGGCAAAGCAG
Source organism: Astur gentilis (assembly GCF_929443795.1). Taxonomy (NCBI): domain Eukaryota; kingdom Metazoa; phylum Chordata; class Aves; order Accipitriformes; family Accipitridae; genus Astur; species Astur gentilis. Next base: position 12,123,498 of record NC_064911.1, read on the forward strand.
CGGCTGCACGCCGGGGGCCCTCGCCCGCGGGCGGGAGGAGCCGGGAGCCGGGCGGCGGCCAACCCGCCCCGGGGAACGCCTGGCAGGGGCCCCCGGGGGCCGCCGCCGTGCAGCCGGGCGGGGGCGGAAAGCGCCCGCTTCCCGCGGAGCTGCCGCTCTCCGCCGGCTGCGAGGGAAACAGGATCCCGCTGCCGTTGCGCTGCACGGGAGCCTGTTCCTGGCAGCCGCCGGCTTCCCGGTGCCTTCACGGAAGAGGATACAAGTTGAATATTGTTTGCACGGCCGGGACAAAATATCCAGGGCTGGCGGAGCTGGGGGGGGGGGGGGGGGGGGAGGGATTGTATTCGTCCGCCCGTGATGAATAATCCGGGCCGGCCTCCCGGCTCTTGGCGGCCAAATCGCTCTCCGATCTGCCAAGAGATCAGCCGCTACCTCTGCCCGCGCCTCGGGCGCTGTTGGCCTTTCCCCGGCCGGTTCTGGCAGCGCCGCACATCGCGGCCGCCGAGCGCACGGCGCTGCCTCCCCCGGGGCCACCCGCCCGGGGCCCCCCCGAGAGCTGCCGCAAGCATCGGCCTTGGGACGGAGAGCGGGACAGGCAGGGGGGACGTGGGAGCGGGACGGGGGTGTCCCCGGGGCGGGGATGCCCGGCGGCAGGTGGAGCCCCCCCTTGCCCCGGGCTGCGCGGCGCGGGGCCGGCTGACTCTTCTTCCCCCCCCCCCGCCGCCACGGCCGTCTGGTGGGAACAAACACAAGCTGTTCCGGACCGGGGCCGCGCAGCTGGCCCGGCGGTGGCGGCGGAGCGCTGCCAAAGGGGCCGCGGGGAAGGTCCTCGGGTTTCCCGCAAGCGCACACACACACGCGGCCGCTCGGGCACGGCGCTGGGGGCCGTCCCCGGTGGGGGGGGGGGGGGGGGGACGACTGCCCGCCGCCCCGGGCGTGAGCGGCGGAGGCCGTGTGTGTGTGTGTGTGTGTGTGGGCGTGTGCGGGTGGCGTCGTTGCCCGGGGAGCAGCCGGGGACGGCGTGCGGCTCCGTGTGTGGAAGTGTGCGGCGGCGAGCGCCTGCGAGACGTTGGGCGTGGGGGGACCGGGAGCGTGGTGCGAGTGCCTGCGTGGGAAACCCTGAGCGTGTGCGATGGCGGGGGGAGGGGGGGGGGGATCAGCGTGAGCGTGCGTGGCAAGAGCCCGGGTGTGAGAGAGGGAACGCGTGGCTGTGTGCGAGCTCCTGGGCGTGTGTCCCGGGTGAGAGAGGCGGCGAGTGTGTGAGAGCTGGCGTGCTTCAGTGCCCGTGCGAGAGTGCGTGGGAATCGATGCGCGTGTGACACGGAACGTGTGCGTGACACGGCGCGAGCGAGAAGAGGCAGCGCGCGTGTGTGCGCGCGCCACACGGAGCGTATGCGTGACACGGTGTGCGAGAGGCGGCGTGCCCGTGTGACTCAGCGTGCGTGCGTGTGAGTGCACGCGTGGGCGAGAGCTGCCGAGCGGCGCGGAGGGGGGGGGGGGGGGCGGGCGGGAACGCCGCGGGGCCGAAGGCGCCGGGCAGAAACTCTGCCCCGCTGCCGTGCCGGCATCCTGCCCGGGCGGCCCCCGCTCCCGGGAGCGCCCGCGGAGGCCGTTTCCCTTCGCCGGCCGCGGCTCCCGGCCCCAGCCGCCTCCGCGCAGTGCAGGGCGGCCGGCGCCCGCCGGGGGAGGGAGCTCCCGGGGCAAGAGTCGTGGCTGGGCGGGCGGGCAGCGGGCCATGGAGGAGGGACCCCACGCCCTTCCCCTCCCGCGCAGCGCCGAGGGCCGCTCTGCCCGTCCCCACCTTGTTTATGTGCGGCAGGAACTGGGATTTTTCCATCTGCCTGCTCCGCTGGTCGTGACCTCCGCGCAAGGGCTCGCCGGCAGCGGCCCTCCTGAGCGGGGGTCGGGCTGCGGGGGCAGCGGGAGCTGCCGCCCCCTCCCCGGCGGAGGAGGCTGCTCCTCGCACAGGGCTGCCGGTGTGAAACGGGGACGATGGCAACGGCGGCGGGGGGGGAGGGGGGGGGGAAGGGATGGAGCTGGCGGTGGGAGGCCCTGGAGACCTGCCCTTCCCGGGGAACCCTGCCAGTGTTGTCCTGCCTCTGCACGTCCAAGTACTTCGGCACAAGTTTGCTCTTTCCCTGCCCCGGCCCGATCCCTCCTGCCGGGGACAGCGTAGGCCCTTAAAGGGGTTTCGGTTAAAGGGGTTTTGGGGAGCTGGGGGGGGGGGGGGTGATCCCCAGCTTCCTTGCTCCGCAGGGAGTAGGCGACCCCGCTGCTGCTATTGGAGCACTGCCGGGAGAAAGGCCCTCGGCTCGTCCCCGGTTCCCCCGGAGGGGAGTGGGACACGGACACTGGTCCTGCTCGCCCTCGCCAGAAGGAGGGCTGCCGGGGGGTTGGGGGGCGGACGCGAGATGTTGCGGGATGATGCGGGATGCGGGCCGGGCCGTGGTGCGGCCGCGCTCCCCCCAGAGCCCCCCAGCCCCGTGCGGCAGCGCCGAGGAGCCGCGCAGCCCCGGCGGCGTCCGGGTCTCGGATCCGCCCGTCCTCGCTCGCTCCCGGACACGGGAGAGCCGGCGCTGCCCCGCCGTGAGGCTCCCCCCTGGGGGGGGGGAACACGGTGTGGGGGGGACACGGGGGGGGTCCCTCGGGAAGCGGCCGGGTCGGGCGGGGGATGCCGGCGGGCTTCGGCTGGAGGCGGCACGGAAACGGCGCTGCGAGGGAGCAATGGCTCTCCTCCTCCTGCGCTATAAAACAGAGGCTGGCGCTGTCTGAGCAGCCAGCGGTGATAAGAGCTGATTTACAGGTAGGGGTGAAACGTGCTCGGAAAACCTCGTGACACTTTCCTCCGGTGGATTCAAATAATATATAAAGACCGTGAGGTGGCGATCTCCCGGGTAGCTCCTAGGATGCGTGGCGTTGTTGTTAACACATGTTTCAATTTTGGATTGAGACTGTCAATTACCCGCTGAGCTGCGACTCTTAGCCTCAGGCGGGCTGGGGAGAGGGGACGGGTGTATTTATTAACCTCTCAAGCCTGGCGGAGCTGCGCTTCCAGCCTCTGGAGCTCGGGCTTTCTCGCACCTTTCCCCCCTCCATCCCAGCCGGTGCCACCCGGGCTGCTCGGCGGCTGCCGCTGCCCGTGGCAGCCGTACTTTGGCTCCTCCGGCCCCTGCGGAGGAGCCTTTCGGTCCTCACGCCATCAGAGCACGGCGCTGAGCCCCACAGCTGCGGGGGGAAGGAGGGCGGCTCGCCCCGGCCGAGCCGGGAGCGGTTCTCTTGGCCGAAACAGCCCCGGACGGGGCGAGGAAACGGACGGGCAGCGTTTCCCCGCTTCCCAAACGCGCTCTCTTTCTCGGCCGGAAAAACAGGCCAGCTCTGTTTGGCATAGCCGATCGGCTTTAGTTTGGGGTTTGGTTTTGGGGGGGGGGTGGTCCCCCCCCAAGCGGAAGAGACCCCCGTTTCCCCCGGAGCAGAAGCAAACAGCTCCGAAACCCCAGGCAGAAGCGGAAGGGCTGACAATTAACATTTCATCTGGTAGCGGAGATCTGCAGGCAGATCGCTCGGGAAGCGCATCGCTCCCCCCCCCACCCACCCACCCACCCGCGGCGTGCCCTCGCCGCATCGCACGGTGGCTGCTAAACACGCAGCGCCGTTTCCCGAGGGGGGTTTGCTTTCTGGAAGAGCCCGACCCCTCTGCCTCGCACCGCCCCGGGGACACTCCGCCAGAGCAGCCCGGGGAGACCCCCACCCCCCCCCCCCCCAGCACCGCGGTTCAGCCCGTTTGCTCTTTCCCCTCCAGTCACCTGAAAATCGGCCACTGCCGCTTGTTTTTCCTCTCCCTTTCCCCCCTCCCTCGCCGTACCGAGCTCCCAAACTTCGCCGGCCGGGGCCGGGCCGAGCCGTGCCCGGCGGCCCCCGCACGGCCCCGCAACGCCTCTCCGTGCTGGGAGCCGCGAGTGCGCCTCTCCGCACCAAGCCTCCGTGACGAGAAAGGCATCGTAGGCAGCCTATAAATAATTTCCATTATGTTCAGCTGACAGCGCGAGGCGATTAATTTTAATAGCTGTATATTTGCCTGTTTCTCCTAATGCTCTGTAATGAGATGAGAAGCCATCCAACCCCAGATGGCTCCAGCCGCCTCGTTATTTATTTATTTTGTGTGTGCGTGCGTGTGTGTGTGTGTGCAAAAGCGAGGGGGGGGGGGGGGGCCAGCAGCGGTTCCTGCGGGGCCGGCAGCCCTCCCCGAGCTGCCCGCGGCCCCGCCGCCGCCCCCCCCCCCCCCGATGCCGCCCCCGGTGCTGCCCGCGGGCCGTGGGAGCCATCATGACACTGCACATTCAGCCGCCGGCGACCGGGCCACTCGTCCGTACCTCCGCGGCCGTGGGGCCGTGGGGAGGGCAGGGCCGGGGACCGCCACCGGCTGGGTATTTCGGGGATATTTATTTTATTCTCTCTCCGGTCGCGCAGAGCGTGACTGCGGGAGCGCCGAGGGCCGATCGGCGCGGGAGTCAATGCAGCGGATCGATGTCGTTCGGGGTGAGGGGAGGGCGAAGGGGACCACGGATCAAAGCCCATCCTATTAACCTAAATTTCGGCTCTGCGTGGCCTGCGGTCCGGGGGCCGGCGGGAGGGGAGGGCTTTGTGGGAGCCGGGAAAGCAAACACGCCGCCCGCCGCCGGCACCAGCCAGCGACGTGGTGGTGTGTGTGGCGGTGTGACAAAGCCTCGCCGCGCTGAGCAAGCTGTCCCTCAGCCCGGGCGGGGGAAGGGGAGGATGAAGGGAGATTTCGAAATGTAGGAACGGCGGAGCGAGTCCCAGATTTGGGGACTGCAAAGGGCGGGGGGGGGGGGGGGGGGGGGGAGCGGGGGAAGGCGTTCATTCCCTGGTAGGACGAGGCTGCTTAACCAGGTGGAACAGCACCGAGGCGAGCACCTGTGTCTTTTTTTTTAAAAGGCGTGTACTGATAATTACGAGAGTTAATTGCATTGCTTTGAAGGTCATTTGAAGTTACGGGGCTGTGTTTTCTTTCCAGGCTAGCAGACAATGCCCGTGCACTGTTTTAAATGTAAATCAGAGGGTATCCGCATAAACCTGTATTGTAGGATCGAGGCGTAATGGATTCACTCCGGCTGTGCCTGAGCTCGCCACAATACAGCTGAGCAGCCGAGCTGGGAGCGCGCCGGGGTTTCTCTGCGGAAACGCAGTTGCCGAAGAACATGAAAAGCATTAAATCGTGACGGGAAGGGGGCGGCGGGATGCGTTTACGCTCGGGGGGGGGGGGGGGGGGAGGAAGGCTCGGGACCGGGGGATGCGTTGCGGCGGCGCAGCCACCCGTCGCTAGCAGCCGGGAAGTTTCTCACCCCGAAGAGGCACCGGGCTGGCGTGTCACGCACCGGGGCACCGGCGGGGACGGCCCCGGCATCGCTCCTCCCGCGGGCGGAGGGGGCACCGTCCCCCGTGCCCCGCCGCCCCCCACCTCGGGCACGGCCTTTCCCAAAGGCTGCTTGCTCCCGGGAGGGTTGCGGGGGGGGGGGGGGGACGGGAAAGAGAGGCCGGTACCCCGTCCGGTTCGGGGACCTTGTACCCGCCGCCGCCCCCCCCCCTTCCCCTCCCTCTCCCGGTGAGGGGTGAGTCCCGGCCCGGCCCGATCCGGAGGAATGTGGCACAAGGGGGACCGGCCCGCAGCCCGTCCCCGCTGCCTCGGAGCCTTCATTAATCGCACCGCCCGGGGCCCGGGCGTCCCGCCGAGTTGACCTGCCAAGCGATTAGCCCGACGCCCCGGGGTACGGCTCTCCCCGGCGGCGCTGCCAGCCAGCCCCGGCCCCCGCTGCCCCCGCCCCGGCACCTGCAGGCGGCTCCGCCGGAGGCGAGGACGTGCAGCACCGAGCCCGCAGAGAGCCTTTCTTCCCTCCCCCTTCCCCTTTCCCCGCTAATAACAGGGCATCGCTCAGAAAGACGGTCGCGCCGCACGGAACAAACGCTCATTGATTTCCACCGCCGGGCTGCGGAGGGACGCGGGGCGCCCGGGGAGCGGGCAGAAGCCGAGCTCGGGGGACGAGGGGGGGGGGGGGGGCACGAACCGGGGAGGTACCCGACGGCATCCCAGACGGGAGGGTGTTGCTCCCCCGGGGCGCACAGCCGCACGTCCCCCTCCCCGGGGCCGCCTGTGGGGGAGGTCGCTCCGCTCCCCGAAAACGTGCCGGTGGGCTCGGGGCCGCCTCCCGGGTGGGCAGGCGGTCGGAGGGGCCGCGGTCTGTCCCTTCCCGCGACGGCGGGCCACCCTTGTGCAGATCGCGGCGTGTCACCTCCCTGATGGCAACCACCACCCGCCTCTCCAGAAAAGTCGTCAGCCCGGTACCGCCGCTTCCCCCGTTGTCCACGGCAACCGGCGTATCTGATTGAACCTCGTTGTAGGCAGTGACACCCGCGTAATGGATCATCCTGTCAGTGCTTTTTTATCACAGGCATTTATTTTGGTCACGGCTGGTGATAACTTTGGTGTTTATCCCTTGTGTCGTTACGGGCCCGGCCGCGATCTCCCTTCCCCCCCGGGGCAGGGGGGGGGGGGTGTGGGGGGGAGGCGAGCCGCTCCGGGGCTGCGGGGACGGCGGCTCCCTCCGTCCCCGCCGCCCGGACGCCGCTGCGAGGGGCGCCCCCGACCCCCACCCCCCCCCCCCCCCAGGGCTCCCGCGGCCCCGGCCGAGGACGGATCGATGTGTTTGGTTTGGTTAAGCGCCCTCCCCCGCTCGCCCCGGCCTCCCCGGGGCCGGGTTATCTTGGGTCATGCGGAGCTGGCGCGGAGCGCCGGGTGCGGTAAAGAGGCTCCGGCGGAGCCCTGGTGCAGGAGGGAGCCAGGGGAAAGAAAGTGCCGTCCGCAGTTCTCCATCAATCCAGACACTTCAAAAGTAAATAAAGCAGGGCAGGGAAGGGCCTCCAGGGAGGGGAGAGAAGAGGCCTCTGACAGGCGATTGTCCAGGGCGGAGCCAGGGCTATTTCCAGCCCGGGAATAACAACACTCGGGCTGCGGTGGCTTCGACCCGCGTGTCCAGGAAAGACCGGATCGGCGTGTTTGTTTTGCTTTTAATTATTATTTTGACGGCGGGCTGGCGCAGCGCAGGCAAACAATGACCCCAAGCCGTCCGAGGGGGGGCACCGGGTGTGTGGGGGGGGGGGGGGGGGAAGAGCCCAGCGAGGGGGCGGGCGCGGGGCCAGGTTTCCTGCTCCCGCCGGAGCTCGGGGCCGGGAGGAGCCCGCTGGGGCTGCAGGCGGCGGGCCGGGCCGGGGGCGACCGGGAGGCGGCCCCGCAGCCCCGCGGGGAGGCAAGGGGAGGCGGCGCGGCGGGCAGGGGGGGTTGGTGGGAAGCCGGGCCGGGGCCCTCGGCGTGCTGGCGGGGGGGGACGGGGGGACGGACGACGGGGTGGGGGAAGGCTGCCGCGCTTATCTGGGTCACTGGGGTTAGAGGGAGCAGCTGATAGGAACAGAGGAGCTGAGCTCCCGCTGCTGCAGAGATAGAGCCGCGATACGGGCCAGGCAGGCACCGAGCTGGAGGAAGGGCGGGAGGGAGGGAGGGAAAGAGGGAGGAGGAGGCGGCGGCTCGTTCCGGCTCCCGAGCCGAGCCCAGGTGCGCTGTGGTTTCCCTGCGCTCAGCGCTGCTGCTCGGCAGCCCCCCTCCCCTCGCTCCCCATCCCCCGTCGTCGTGTCCCCCCCCCCCGGTTCCCCCCCCCCCCCCTTCCAACGTTTAACCCTTTCCCACCTCCACGGGGCTGGAGGCTGAGGCGTGCGCTGGCCCGGCCGCGTCCCCTGCGGTTCCCCACTCCCTCCGTGGCAGAGGCTGATCGCGGTAGGGGAAGAGCGGGGGGGTGGGGGGGGGAAGGCTGGCCTTGTGGTGCCGAGCACCGCCCTCGGGCAGCTCCCGGGACCCGGCTTTGTACACACGCACATACACACACACACACACGCACACACACCCAGCTGCGCCGAGCCGAGCCAGCCCCGGGGCCAGCCCCCGCCTGCCGCCGCCGCCGCTAGCGCGGCCGCTCTCGGTTACAGTCAGCCACCCAGCGGGGTTCGCCGCTGCAGCCGCCGCCTTCCTCCCCCCTCCCCGGTCCCCGCCGCCCTTTTCCTTCCTGCTCGGGCTGGGCTGCCCCGGAGCTCCCCCGGTTCGGCGGCGGCGGCGGCGGCGGTCGGTTCCCGCTCCCGGGCCGCTGCCGGCGGGGAGGCGGCTGCGGAGCGGCCGGGAAAAGGGAAGGGCTCTCCGAGCGCCCCCCTCGCGCGCCCAGCCCTTTAATCAATTTCACCCTATTAATTATTAATTTTACGCCAGTCGAGCTTGCCCAGGAGGAGCGAGGAGCGGGGGAGGGGAGGCTGATGTCAGTCGGAGGCGGCGGCGGGGCCGTGTGCCAGGCTCCCCGCTCAGCCCCGGCCCAGCAAGTTTCGGCTCCGCTGGCTCGGCCGGCTCCGCTCGCCGAGAGCCGGGGAAGGCGGCGATTCCCATTCCGGTGGATGATGCGGCCCCCTCCTCGCACACACATCCATCCACACACGCTCTCCCTTCTCTCTTTTCCGCTCCCTCCCCTCCTCTCCCCGCCCGCCCCCCGTGTAGACACATCCATACAAGGGCCCATTGCATCGTAGCGATGATGGATCGTGCCTAGCGGGGGTGATTTGGTGTTGATCGCATATTATCACGGGCAGGTTGGACTGGTTGCTGATGGACGGCTTTCTAGCAAGCCGCTCCTTCCGACGCTCGGGGAAGCAGCTCGATCGAAAAAGCAGCTTGCTTTTAACTCCTTCTCTCACCAGCACGCGTAGGGCAAAGCTTAGCATCTGTCACAACAGCTCTCCGGGTAGCACTTTTCCCTCCTCCCACTCCATTTTCGCCTCGGCAGCCCCGCCGCCGGCTGGCTCTCTCCAGCACCGGGCGGGCACCGGGCAGGGCTTTGGGGGGGGGGGGGGGGGGAGGCTGGCGGCGAGGGCCAGCCCAGCTCTTCCACGGGCGAGCTGCCTGCCGGACGGCGAGGTGACTCCGTGGAGGGAGATGCCCGTGGGGGTCCCCACGCCCACCCGGGGGAGAGCCCCCAGCCCACCTCCCCGGCACGTTCCCCACCCGGAGAGGGCTGCTCTCTCCCCCTCGCCTCCTCCTCGCCTTTTTTTTTTTTTTTTTTTTTTTTTTTTTTAAATGTAAGTGCATGCAGCTACAAAGGCGGTTTCGTAATGCCTCCCCTCTGCAAGAACCGGGGACCTTGGCTAACCTTTCGAAAAAACTGATCGCAAGTGCCTCTTAACAGCCCGTGCGGACCGCACGGGGCACCGGGGGGGTGGGGGGGGGGTCATCATTTCACTGACGGACAGCGAGGTAGCCATGGATCCACGGCGACAGGCCTGCTCGCAGCCTGCCTCCCCAGAAACGCTTCGTGCGAGCGCTTATTCTCTGGCGAGAGAGGAGGGCGGTGGAGGGGAGGTTTAACCCTTTCGCTCCGCGCTGCCAGCCGCCTCCCAGCCGCCCGCCCGCTCCGAGCCGAGCCGAGCCGAGCCGAGCCGGCCCCGGGGCTCGGGGCAGCTCCCGCCGGGACCAGGAGCCAGGTCGGGCGCTGGCCCGGGACAAACTGCCCCTTCCCCACGTGGTGGTGCACGACGGGGAGCCCCGGGTTGCATTTTTATTTATTTTCCTTTTTTTTTTTTTTCTTTTCTTGTCTTTTTTTACACAGGACTCGAAAGAGATGGTGCCGGGAGCTGCCTCCTTATCTCGCTCTTCGCTGCTGGTTTAACTCCTTCCTGCAGCCCCAGCACAGGTTCTTCGGGCCGGGGATTGTTTTCTGTTTGGAAACCGGAGAAGGGGGGAGGCTATCGGCAGGGAAGCAATAGCTCGCTCTCTCTAGAGAGCTGCTCTCCAACAGGCAGCGCCTTGAAATCTATTTAAAGAGAGGGAAAGGCGGGGGGGGGGGGGGGGGGGAGAACAAAGGGGGAGGAGGAGGAGGGGGCCGAACCAGAGCCAGCGAGAGAGGGAGAAAGCGATGGATCAGCCGGTTTGCAGTGTACATCAAGCTATCACATCTGTATATGCTCCGATCGATGAAAAGGATGGATAATATTTGTCAGCTGCAGACCTTTTTCTTCTCACTTCCCAGGGAAAGGACGGGGGGGGGGGGAGGAAGAGAGGTAATAGGGAGCTTCAAGGCCAGAGGCACTTCCTGATACAGCCAAATATAAAAGAAAAGCTGGGATTATTATTGTTATTAATTATTTTTATTATTCTACGGCAGCCAAAGGGACGATCAGGGGACCGTGCAGCGCTCTCTGCCCGCTTCTTCACGCTCCCACTCCTTTCTCCCCCCCCCCCCCATTTTTTCTTTCTTTTTTTCTTCTTTTTTTTTTTTTTTTTTTGTTGAAACTCAGCTGCTTCCTTGCAGGGCTCCGAAGATTTAACCCTTTGCCCGCAGAGGCTTGAGGTGGGTAAGCACAAAAGCAGATCGCGAAAGCCTTGAACTGGAAAAAAAAAGAAAAAAACCCAACCCAACACGCGCCCAGCGAGAAGTCAGTAAAACGCACCGTTACACACACAGCAACGTGGTTTGGCTTTAGGGAAGACGAGGGGGGGGGAAGCGAGAGAGAGACGTAGCCTCTCTCTCCACCGCCCCCCGGTTCTGCCAGCCCCTGCCTGGTGCCTGCAGTTGCACTCTGAGTAAATAGTTCCCACACATGGTCCACATTTTGCACAGCAGCAGCGTGTTTCCTCTCGGTCTCTCGTTGCTGCTCTCCGAGCAAAGGAAAAGAGAGAGAGAGAGGTTTAGAGGAAGTTAAAAATCAGGCGAGCTGAGAAAAGACTCTGCGTTACACACATCCTGAATGAAAGCGAAAGCCCAGCATTTCGGCCCTCTGAGCGCCAAGCTCTCACCTCCTTCCTAATGTCACTAACATACACGTTGGACGTATCTCAGTAATTACTTACACCCGGCGAGAAGGGCTCTCTCGGGCGCTCACAATAGCCGGAGCCCACCGGGGTGAGTCCGGCCGGGCTGCAGCTGCCCGGGGGGAGCCGAGCTCCTTCCCCGCCACCTGGGGGGATTCCTCGACCCTGGAGACGGGTGCCTGGCAGTCAAGCCACATTTGCAGAAATGACCGTGTCCTAGCCCACCCGGCGTTTGCTTTCCTAGGGCACCTAGGGGCGGTGGGACGGGGGGGAGAGGGGATGCTGGTGGGCCAGGCGGGTCCCCCGAGGAGGGTCACGTCCGTCCCTGGCACCCGCCCTTACCCCCCCCCCCCCCCTCCTGGGCCTGCAAACCCGCTGCCTGCCCCGCGCCCAGGGAGCTGGAAGCCAGGGTGCCGGCGAGGTGTCCGCCGCTGGGAAACCATGATCCGGCGTCCTCCTTTTCTTTCTCCATCCAGGCCCCGGCTCCGTCCCCGCCCGCCCCTGAGCCGGGATCAGCCAGATGATCCTCCGGCCGTCGTCGGCTGAGTGGCAGCCGCTTCGTGGGTAGCATTAGGCCTCGGCCACTCCGCGCTCCCGTGACCCCGCCGCGTCTCTCTCCCTCCGTAGCGGCCCCTCCGGAGCCCGGCGCCCCATCAGCTCTCGCTGTGTGATATTTAAAAGAAGGGTTGCATTCTCCCCAATAGAAGCCCACTCGTTTCCTTGTTGCCAGGAACAAAGCGTACATTCAGAGGGGTGGCTGTTGACGGCTCCCTCTGTATAGCACTGGAAAGCGGGTGGCCTTTGGTTACTGGCAAGGAAAATTCTAATCAGGGTGCTTGTAAGCGGGGCTTTATAGAAGCTTAGTTACAAAAGGCTTACACCAGAGTAATGCAATAACTATAATAACAGCCAGGGAGCCCTAAAGAGGGTGGAATGTGCTTGTGTCTGGATGATTTTCCCCGCTAGCACAGAGAGGGACTGTTTACCGCGAGTGCCATTAAGTATCGCTGGAAACTCACCAACCGCAGACTTATTTCACTATACTTTATTGTTGTATCTGCACTAAAAGCAGCTTGCTTCGGACGACTTGTAGATCGTCCTAGAGGAGAAGGAGAAAGAGCCCGCCGCCCTCGGGTGTCGGAGGAGACTCGGAGCGGAGGGGCAGTGCCAAGGGCGAGGGAGCTGCGAGCCAGGGCCCGGCCGGGGCGGCCTGACCGGAGCGCGTCCCGGCGGGCACCGCCGCCGCCGCCGAACAAAGCGGCGAAGCGAAACGGCCCCCCCCTCGCCCAGCGGCACAAAGCCGTCGGGCTCCCGCCCCCGGGGGTGGGCAGCGACGTCGCCTCCGCCGCCCTCCTCGGCTGACGCGACCGATAAGCGAGAGGGGGCCCCGGGGCGGACACCGGGGGCCGAGCAGGAGGGGGCCCGGAGGGGGGGGGGGGGTGGGAGAGCATCGCCCGCCCGCCGCCCCGGGCAGCGGTGACCCCGCTGTTCCGGCTCAGCCCGGCTCCGGCTCGGCGCGGCTAATGGGATCAGCCGCTGCCCTCCGCCGCCTCGTGTTGATATTTCCAGCCCGCCGCCGCCGCCTCTCCGCCCGGCCCCGTTGCCCGCCGTCCCCCGGCCCCGTCGTCCCCGTCGTCCACCCCCCCCCCCCGCAGCCAGACCCAGCTACCGCTTGGCCGCCGGCGAGGGGCCGCGGCTCCGGAGGGCAGGAAATGGCTTGGCGGGGGAGCCAGGGCGGTCACCCCGCCCCGCCGCGATCCCGGGGCACGGTGGCGGCCGGGGAGGGAGAGGGCTGAGGCGGGAGGGGACCCGGGAGACCGCGCCGGCCCCGGGTGGGACGCGTGAGGCGGGCACTGCTCCACCGCCGCCCCCATCCCCGCACACACACACGCACAACACCACCCACCCACCCCACACCCCCCCCCCGGCACCCCCGAGCAGACTTTGCAGCGCTTTATTTCAACGGAACAACGGAGCGCAGCGAGCAAACTGCTGCTCCGCGCAGGGCAAGAAAAATGGGTTTTTAATAGGCAAGGTCGGCGTGCTTGGCAGCCGGCCACCGCGGCCGGGGAAATAAACAAACAGAGGAGCTGCGACTTCAGGTCGGAGCAGAAGTTGCGCTCCCGGGCGAGAGGAGCCCGCCGCACGGTCCGCGGGGCGAGCACGGAGGAGCCGCCGCGGCGAGCAGCTCCGGACACCCCCCCCCGGCCCCCCCAACCTCGCCCCGCTCCGCGGCCCCGGGACAGGCTCGCCGGCTCCCCGCGGCCCCGGGACAGGAGCGGGGGGGGGGGGGGGGGAAGCTGCCGCCCTTCGCTACCGGGCGCGGTGCCGCCGGGCTGGCAGCGGGCGGGGAGGGCAGCTGGCCGCCCTTCTTTATCGCTCTCCGGCGGTGCCGCTCGCGTAACCGCGGCCGTGAGGCACGGCCGGCCCCGGGGAGGCGGGGAGGGAGTAGATGGAGAGAGGGGGAAAACGGAGCCGCCCGATCGCGAAGCGGTGGGACGGAGTCTGCCGGAGGGTTTCCAGCGTTGCCCGCGGGGTTCCCCGCTCCGCCGCCGGGGTTCGGCAGGGCTCGGCGGTGCCGGCCCCGCTGGCCGCACCGCGGGGGGGTGGTGGGGGGTGGTGTTCACCGCGCTCCCGCTCTCGCCGCGCGTTCCGGGCTCGGTGCCGAGCACTCCCGGCTGCCGCTCATCAGCCTCCGCGCTGCCTCCCGCCGCCGCCTCGCTCACTGCCGGCTCTGCGGGCGGCAGGGCAAGCGCGGATCCCGCGGTCTCCCCAGTGGCACTGCCCGCCGTGCGTCCTCGGGGGGGGGGGGGGGGTGGTGGTGGTGTGTGAGGGGGACCGGGGGGGGGTGGGGGGGGTCCGTTCCTCCTCTCGCCAGCATCCCAGTTCCCTTCCCGAGCTGCGGACTGGCCCCTCTGCAGCGCCGTCCCTCTGCAGGGCCCACGCGGGGCGAGAGGCGGCCCCCACCTGAGCAGGGGGCTGTGTAGCCCCTCTGCCCGAGGAGGGGTCGGCGGGCACGGCCGTCTTTTTAGCACCCACCGGCCAACCGGGCCGCAGAAGCCCCGCCGTCCCCAGGGGGAAAGGGAGAGAGGCTGGCCCGGCGTGCCCTCAGGAGAGGAGGGCGAAGGGAGCCGAGAGCGAAGTCCAAGCCTGGGGAAGCTGGACGAAAGCTCGGGGAGAGGCCGGCGGCCCCCACCCCGGCGGTCAAAGCCCTTTCCCGGCGCGGCGGTGGCAGCGGAGCACCTTTTCGCCGCTGCCCTCGGGTCGTGTCGTTCCCCCCCAGGAGCACGGCCCGGGCTGGGGCCCCGGTACGCCGGGAGAAGGCACGGGGGCGAGCGGCGCACCCCAATTTCCCACGGGGCCTGGGCTCCCAGCGCCACTCCACCGTCACCAGCATCTCCCGGCAGAGCCCCGTCCCCCCCCCCCCACCCCACCGCTCCCCCCCAGCGCAGGGCTCGCAGCTGGGCGCGGAGACAACGGGGGCTGCGACCGGGCCGGGCGCCGGGCAGGGGGGCGGCGGCGGCTGTCAGCGGTGCTCCCGCTCCTCGCCGCCCGGGCAGCTGCCAGCTCTTTGGCAGATCGCTCTGCAAACGTCTCCCAAGGACTCCTGCAAGGGCTGAGAGGGGTCATGGGGAATAGCTGAATAGTGCGAGAGGCCGGGCTAACGGGAGAGCGGGGACCAGCCGGGGTGGAGGAAAGGGAGAGGTGCAGAGAGCCGGGGGGGGGGGGGGCGGCTGGGGGGAAGAAGGGGAAGGCAAAGCCACCAGCCTGCGAAATGCTGAGTTGGCAGCATGCCGAGAAGCTGGGGAGTACTGCAGTCCCGAGAGCCAGGGAAGGGGCGATGAAGAAGCAGCCTGAATGGGGCAAAGACTGTCTCTTGCAGACCTGACGTGACCTATCGCTTCAAAAATCTGGCTTCCCCTTCTAAGTGCCAGGGTGTACCTGCAGGGTAGTCTCTGCCTTTCTGTCTCCCGTCCCATTATTTCAGTACAGTCTAATCCTTGTGTTGTGACCTACAGCAGCGCTCTGATTTATTTTTAATGCGTTCCGATTCCTGTTCCGTTATCAAGAGATGCATTGAGATTCATTTGCCATCCCCTGCTTTTCAGACTTCTGTTCTGCTGGAGGGACCCGCCAATAGAGCTTAATTCGATTTGATATGATTTAATGAACACCTTTATCTTTTGTTTTTTAGCAGGAGGATAAAGAATACAACCGCATTCAGCTTTTGCTAAATCAGACACGTTTCCCACCGAAATTCTATCTGGTGACACACACTCACTGTAACATTTCATTAACAACCCCCTTGATATATTGATTTTTAATATTTGTATTAAATGTTGTGTAAAATTGAACTCAGGCGTTAGAAGAGATTGTGCAAGTCACAAGACATGACTCCTACTTAATTGTTATTTTTTTTTTTTTTCGGTCCTGGAACAACAGTTGGAAAGAGGCCAGCTGGACGGAGAAGAAAAAAATAAAAAAAAATTAAAAATAAATTCTCCACGGGAGGAATAAAGGGCAGTGCCCGGGAAAGCCCGAGGGAGATGGAGAGAAAGCTCAACCCTTCGGCAGGCGCGGCCAGCAGGGCCCGGCTGCCCTCCCCGTCCCCGTCTCCCCCCCCCCCCCCATGCCCCCCGTAGGCCACGGGGGTCACCCCCGCCGGCCCCAGCCCCCCCGGGCCGCGGCGGCCGCCCGGTTCCCCTCTCCTTCCCCTGCTCTCCCGCCTGGCTCCCTGCGCGTCGCCTCTCTCCCTCCTGCTCCATCTGGTTTCTCCCCTCCTCCTCTCCAACCCCCCCCCCCCCCCCCCTTCCATGTTGTCTCCGTGACTCTCCCCGCTCCACGTTACGCCTCCGGCCCCGGGGGGAGCGTTTCCCCGCCGCGGACGTGGAGGGGCCCCGGCAGCGCGGCCCGTTACCCGGGCTCAGCCGGGCCAGCAGGCAGCACGGAGGGGCGAGGGGGGGGGGACACACACACACGGGGGACGGCAGGGGAAGGAGAGGGCCGTGGGGAGGGGTGCCAGCCAAAACTCCCGGCCAGAGAGTTTCCCGGGTGTGCGGGAGAAGAGCTTGAAGAAGTTAATCTCCCCCACTCTCCCCTCCCTTCTTGTTTTCTTTCTCCCCACCCCCCCGCCCCCCCAGGAATACGAGGCATTCAGAGATCAGCATAATTCACCTGCATCAAAAAAACCTCGCGAGCTATAAACTAGCGGCTGATCCTCCGCTTAGACTAGTGTTTAGCCGTTCATGCATCATGAGTGTCAAATAAATGCCTGATTGAGGCCCTCAGCGGAGGAATTAGCTTTCCTTGTGCTGGAAATGCATAATAGAGAAAGTGCTGAGGCATCCTCCCCGGAGTTAGCTCGGGCTCCGCTCCCTGCGCTCCTCGTTTCGGGAGATTTCCCCTCCCGCACCCCGGCTCCCCCCCCCCCCTCCCTTATCAGCACGCCCAGCTGGCGAGGGGAGCGCTCCGGAGGGGGGGTGGGGGGTCCCGGACCGAGGGGGGAGGTCGGGCTGGGAGCGGAGAGAGTAACCGAGCATCCCTCCCGGTGCCCAAGTCCCCGGTGCTGCCCCGCCGGCGCTGCGGGGGCTCCGCGGGGAACGCCGGGGGGTGGGTGTGTGTGGGGAGGGGGGGGGTATCGCCCCTCAACGAGCCGCTTGTCGTTCGGTCGCCCTTCCGCACCGGGGGCCTCATCCTGCCGGCGGTTACGACCCAGCCCCGAAGTTTGGTGGTGAAGCGAGGAGGGGGGGGAAGCCCCGAAGCGGCCCCCCCCCGGGCAGGGGATGCCGTCGGCGCTGGGAGGGCGGCCGAGGCACCCAGGGGTTAACCGCGCCGCGGCCGGGAGGAGCAGTTAAAGTGCACGGGCTGCAGATGCTTTTCAGGCCTCGGTGTCTACCGTTTTAAATTAAAAAAAAAAAAAAAAAAAAAAAAAAAAATGCACCCGGCCCGACCGTGCACCAGTGACCTGCAATTTCCCCTTCTTTTCAAACTGAAATATGGCCAAACTATCTTCAAGTTAACTTAGGGGCTGGGGGACGGGAGGCGGGGGAGGTTGGGGTGGGGAGGGGGTGGAGGGGGGGGGTGGGGAGGAGGAAATCGCTCTGGGTTGAGATCTCTGTGTCAAGTTTCATCCCCTCCTGACATTTCTGGCTCCGCGCCAAAGTCCTGAAAATGGAAAATTGGGGAAGGGCGGGCGGTGCGGGGAGTGTGTGTGTGGGGGGGGGGGGGTGGGGGTGGGTGGGTGTGTGGGATGGGGGGGGGGTGTGGGTGAAGCGGGCCGGAGCTCTCGGCGGAGCGGCAGTAAGGAGAGGCTCTGGCCCAAGAGGGATGCATGAGCGAGCCCGTCTGAGCGGAGCGCGGCGGCATCTTCCGCCATCCAGCCCGCCGCCCAGGCGCGTGGAGAGCCGCCGGCCGCTGCCATTGTTACCGGCGGGCGATGCGGGGACCGGAGCCGCCGCTCCGGCGAGACCTAAATAACCCCTGACAGCGTCTCTTCGTACCCACAGCTCGGCAGATTGCACTCGGCGGACGGCCTCAGGTCTGTGTCGCTCCCTTTCGCGGGAGTCCCTTTAAATCACCGCTGCCCCCCCCCTCCCCCCTCCGCCTTCTCCCGGGGGATGCTGCCGATCTTCCCCCCCCCCCCCCCCCCCATCCCCGCACACCGTCCCCTCCTCGTTCCCCCTCCCGCAGCCGGCCGCGGCCCCGCTGCCACGGCTCGGCACGGCGCGGAGCCCCGCCGGGGAAGGGAGGCGGGGGGGGGGGGGGGGGAAGAGAAAAGTCTCTGCTGAAATACTTTCGGCAGGCTGCGCCTTTGCCAGGAGGGGTCTTAGCGCCGGGTCTTTTGTCTTGGGGCCTTCGCCTGCGTCCCCCGGGGTGGCTGGCGGCTCTCCCGAGAGGAGCCTCCGGGGAAAGCACCGGGGCGTCCCGGGCTGCCGCCGCCGCGGGCACCAGGGTCCCGGCCCCCCCTCCCCCCCGCTATCAGCGCCCGGGCGGCACTTCTGCAGGCTCGCCCGCCTGCCGGTTCCCCTCTCCGGCCGCAGGAGCCGAGGGGCTCGGGCTGTGAGCCCGGCCCTCCGGAGCCCCGTCCTGCCCGCAGCGTGACAGTGGCCCAAGGTGTGTGTGGGGGGGTCCCTCGCCAGTCACTCCACCGGCATTGCAGAAAGTGGGCCGGGGTGGGGGGGGGGGCAACTCCGGCAACCAAAGCGCTACTTTGCAGCTGCCCCCCCTCCCCGCGCCCGGCAGCACCGGGGCGAAGCGAGCGGACGTGTGCGCTCCCTTCCCCCGGGACACCGTGGAGCGCCACGTCCCCCACGGGCCCCTTGCGAGGGGGCACTTTATTTTTTTCCAGCATCCTTTTCCTCACATCCCCCCCCCCCCCCCCTCCCCGCCCCCTCGCCCCGGCTGAGGCCGAGCCGGTCTGTTTGTATGTGTGTGTGTGTGTGCGAGACGAGGTTATCGCCAACCCGAGTCATTCTTTCCAGGCCGGCTGCCGCGGGAGTCTCTCCCAGGTGGAGCCGGTGCGGGCGGCCGGTACCGGGGGAGACAAAGGCGGGAGCCCCGGCTGCGTCCGGAGCCCCGCGGCGTGGACAAGTGCGGGGGCTGCCGGCTCGGCCGGGCTCGGTTCGGCTCGGACACCCCCCCCCCCCCCCCCCCGCCTCGTCCTCCCCGGGCCGGCGGCGGCGGGGCTGGGCCGGGGCCGGGGGGTGCTGCCTCTGCCCCGGGGAGCGCGGGCTGGGTTATCCGAGCGCGTCTCTCCGGTTCCATTGAATGCAGCACTTTTAGGCGATTGTTTTCCCTTTCCACTTGTTTGTCTCCTGCTAGCCTCGTAAACTGCTCCATGATTTATTACCTAGGCTAAGTGCTTAATTTGTGAATATGAAACAGATTAAAAGGAGATCGGCGTATTTTAGCAGGCAGGCCAGAGCAAAGCCCGGCAGCTGTTTCGAGTTTGTAGGCACCTCCAACCTCGTGTTAAGCAGGCTAGCCTGCTAGTGATCAAGGGGGTATCCCCGGGCTCTCTCCGAGAGGCCCACCACCGCCGGCTCCCCGTGCGCACGGCTGCCGCGGAGACCAGCCGCGGGATGGGCGCTGTGAGTTGGTTTTGATTTTTTTTTTTTGGGGGGGGGGGGGGGACACGAGGACACACACGACACACCGATGCCGTCCGTCAAACCGATACCCTGGGCTTCAAGGAGCTGCTGTGTCCCCAAGGCGGGCTCTGCGGCGGAGGGCCCAGCAGGCACGCAGAGGGTTAACGACGACTCTGCCCTCTCCTTCAAAGGACTCACTCGAGATAGAGTAAATACGGTCGGGGAGGGGGGGGGGGGGGTGCCGCTCAGGCCACATGATGCAAAAGTAAGACAAGCACACTCCGGAGAACAAAGGCTTCCTCCCCCCTTCCTCCCCCTCCCCCCAAAATCTGTCTTAATTCTGCAAGTAAACTTGAGCAGCTATAAAACAAAGGGGGAAGGATGGAAGTTATAGCCAAGGGACAATCCAAATAAATACCTTTGATGCAGTCCAAGCACGCACTCGGGATTTTCTGGAGCCCCCCGCCCCACCCCATATCCTCAGCCAGGCGGGACGTCGCGGGGTCCCCCCACGACACGGTGACTGCACCGTCAGGGTTGTGGCTTGGGACGATTTAGGCCACGTCCCGCTGCCTGGGGCCAGCCCTGCGGGAGGAAGGCTGGGGCCAGGACCGGGACCGGGACCGGGACCGGCAGCAGCGGGGCAGGCCTGCACCCGGTGTCCCACGGGACCAGCTCGCCGGGAGGACTGCGGGGCCGGTAGAGACGTGCCCGGGTCCCCGAGGAGGCCGTGAAGCACGGTGTGGGGCTGGGAGCGATGTCCCAGCACCGCAGGAGCCCGACCGGAGCCACCCAAGGTGGTTTGTGTGCCCCCCCCGACCCGGTGATGGCCCCGGTCCCGGGTCATGCAAGCGACACCTCCCTGCCTGCGACCCCCCTGCTCCCGACTGCCCTGCGTTTGCAGAGCAGGCCAGCTACTTTCATGCTTGTCACCAGCACCCTGGAGCAATTCCCAGCCCCAGTGCCCCACGGAACCTGCCTTCTCCCTTCACGCCGTCCCCCGCCTCTCCCCCCCCCCCCAACTTGGCCCTTGGAGGAGTTTTTAATGCATCGGGGACGGCAGAGGAAGCGAAGGGGGAAAGCAGCAAGCCAGCAGCCTGTGCAGCCGAGCAGACCGCGAGGCCTGCTGTGTACAAAGCACTGCTGCTAAGCCCGAAAGCCAGAGAAAGGCAAAAATCTGTAACCTGCCCTGTACCTCTGAGCGCCGGTTAAGAACCGGGAGCAGGAGCACTGTGTCACTCCCGCTGGAGCACAGCAGGCAGGGCTGGCTAGGAGGTAAATGACTCGTGTGCCCTTGTTGCACCTCAAGCGGTTGCTCTGGTGCTGCAAGACGCGGCTGGTGTCGGGGCTGCGGAAGGAGCGGGAGATGGGGAAAGTCTGGGGACGAGGTGTGGGGTGGCACATGTCTGGGCAGGCTGAGCCCCGGTCTGCCGGGGAGCGGGAGAGCAAAAGACCGTGAACACGGGATCCAGAAAGATCCCTGCGTGTGTGCGTGTGTGAAGATGTCAGAGCAAGTCTTGTCTGGGGAAAGCTGAATATAAGCTGTGGCTGGGAAGCGGTCCTGTAGGTACCTGCGAGTGAGGGCTTGGGGACACCCCCTCCCATGGCAAGGAAGCACCTGAAGGAAGAGTGCAAGAACGAGACGACAGCGGATATGTGTTTGTGTGTCTACGCAACCGTTTCAGGTTGGCTTGAGACGAGGTCCTTCTTCCGTATTTGGGGCAAGATTTGTGGCAAACCAGTGCTGGAACCCATTTCCCAGGGGCCTGATGGGGTTTGGGTGTAGCTGACAGGTCCCTGCCTTGTGCCAGCAGAGGTATTGCATAGGTATTACACGCCACTGCTGTTTCTAGCCCTGGGCCTCGTTCACTGATTGAAAAGTAGGACCGAAACTTTTGAGCAACCTGAAGAGCAGTAGGCAAAAATGGCCCCGGGGTCTTTGCACCTCCCTGTAGGTTCTGCACAGAGCTGTTGTCTCGCTAGGTACCCCCAGCATTTTAGCAGGGAGAGAAAAACACAGGCTTGTGTCGTGATGATAAGATACAGCGCTTTTCTCCCCAAGCAGTATACGTAACAAGAAGCTGGAAAAAAGACAGTGGCAATGGAAAAAGAAAAAAAACCCTTTCCAACTTGTTGGCTCGGCCTTGGCAGTCATCCCTACCTCAGGGAGGGCTATGGCCACAATGTTAAGCCTTGGTTACACTGCTGAAATTCACCATGCTAAAAGTCACCTGGTCCCTCGAGCGCTCTTGTAAAGCACTCCAGGTCCCCATAGAAAACGGTTTGCGTGTGCTTAAAACTATGTGAATTGGATTTGCTTCCAACAGCGCATAATGCCAGTTTCAGCCTGATCCTGTCTGGCTTTCACTGAATTAACGCCTGGATGGATCTAAGTCCAAATGTCTCAGACCAAAGTGGTTCGGATAGTCCTCCTGCTGCTGTCCCTCGCTGCCCCAAAGGCATTTTAATATCTCCTTGGAAGCGCTCTTATGTGGCGATGGCTAAGCCTCAGAAACAAAGCAGTGGAGAACGCTACTAAAGCAGAACGAGCAAACCCCGATGGTTTGGTGCAGTTGGCAGGGTCACCGAAAAGTATGAAAGCTGCTTCAGTTTGGAGCACAGGCGCACCCCAGGCTCCCCTCACAGCCCCAGCCCTCCCCGGGCAGCAGCAGCAGGCTGCGGGCACCCCGTCCTCACCAGCCTGCAGGCCTTCTTGCAACCGGGCTTACACCTTTGACGTTTGCCCAGTAACAGTTATCAAGTCGCAACGTCTCTCTTTTTCACCACTTCCTAACAACTCGCTGCCTCCGGAATGCTCCCGAGAAGGAGAAAAAACGATTTCACAAGTCCTGTCACCAAAACTCTTAAAGACCTCTACGTGACCACCTAAATGATGTCTTCATATTCTTATAAACTCTGTTTATGCTGCCTGTCTGGGCTCTGTTTAGATTTGTAAGCTCTTCGGGGTATGACTCTGCCTTGCATCGCCTAATGGACTGTGGCTATCATCTAAACACAAAACAGCAGGGAGAAGTTTTGGACTAGGGCAAGGTTCAGGATGCGGAGGGATAAATAGGGGGATCGACATGCACTAAATTTCAGTGCTATTTTATCTTTCCAGGTTCACAAGTATTGTGTTACCTGACAGCAGCTTTAGCGTGCTGGGCACTCTGTAGGCACAGAAGGCAGATTGTTCCTGTCTGCCCAAAAAAAACGGAAGCAAAACTGTAAAAACTACAACGGCAGATGACCAGGACGGCGATGCCAATGGTACAGGGAGGCAGGCGAGCTCCGGGCTTCAGCCGCGGGCTCTTTTGCCACGGCTCTCCGAGGCCACCGCTCCCAAAGGCTGTGTCCTGCAGTTAGAAGAGAACAGTGTGCGTTTGTATGCGTGTGTTCATGTGAATGTAATTTTGTTTCTACATAATGTGGATTACCTTTTTTTTAGCGGCAAATCCTTTCAGGGGTTTAGATAAAAAGAGAAATCCTGCAGCCGTTCCCTCCCTGGGAAAGGGCTTGTCTCCTGTCGCTTTCTCTGCTCCTTTTTCCGAGCGCTCCCCAAACACCCTTTTTCCTAGCTCGGCATCCGATCTCACCTTGAGAGCCTGCCCGCTCTCAGGGTGAAACGCTCTCACACGGGGAGTAGGGGAAAACGCAAGGAATAAGGCACAGCAGGTGAGGTGCTCGGATGAATGGGAGGAGAAGGGAACCGGGGTGTAGGGTGTAGAAGTACCCCCCAACAGCGTTGCACTGGGTGGTGCTAATGGGGGGGGGGTTACACCCCCACAGCCCCCCCAGGAAGGGAGCTTGGGGGCAGGACACCTAACAGGCTTTCTTCGGAACCGTGGTAGGACTGCTTGGCTTTACAAAGTGTGAAGGCAATCTTGTCGGGAAAGAGAGCTCCATTGATTTAAATGCAAAATTACCCTCCCGCAGTTCTAATTTCCCAGGCGAGGGCTGTGCAGGCTCTGAAAACATGGAAGTTGTTGATGTATTGGTTCAATTAATTTTTAAAATAAGTTTGAATGCCATTTGTTTCAAATTTGATAGGAAAGCGCTGTAGATTTTTGCAAGCAAAGACCAAGGTGAAGCGCAGATGGGGTATGTATTTCGCACAGCCTTGAAAAGAGGGCTTAAACGAGGCATTCATTTAGTACCCGGCCTCGGCGCGGGGATGAGCGAGACCCGTGGTGAAAGAAAAAGACCTGCACATCTGTATTTGCTAAGTGGCACTGGCAGCAGTCAGCCAGCTCGCTGAGAAGAGCAGACATGAGGGTGTGAGGCCCAGGGGAGACTGCTGGGTCCCTGGTGCTTTTTAAAAGGAAATAATAGCTTGTGGGGGAACCCTTTCTGGTGGCCTTGGCTCCCGTGACCCCCCTCTGATGTATGATATTTAAACAAGGAAATGTCAATATTGGTTTTCCACATACAGCCTAGTTCTGCTCTCCATGAAAACTAATGACAAACCCCTTGGAGGGCGAGAGGAGAGCAGACCCCAAAACAGTCGCTCAGACCCAAATGCTGTTGGGTGCAGCAGCCTGGAAGGAAGAAAGAGCAGGTTGTCACGAGCGGCTGGGCGATGGTGCGCTTGCAGGTAAATTAGAAAGAAGAGAAGCAATCCCATCCGGCGATACGCCGTGCTTCAAAGCTGCAGGTCTGATGGTTTGAATGATTATTGCTTTTTAAAATTATAAATTGCATTTTGGTACAGCAAGTGAGGGTAATGTGCTGCTTGCTAGAATTAAGTGCAACTCGGGTGTTTTGTTATAACAAAGGTGACTTCTCTGTGCTCGCTTTTTCATGGTCGGGGCTAACGGAGAATTTGATTTGAACCCAATGCCTATCTAGCAGTGGTTTTGGACAGGAGTGATGCCAATTGTACGAGAAGATGCCCATAAACCAGGCCATCAGATTTATCTTCTCATATACGTGTCCTCTGAGGTAGGAAAGTGTAAGTCATAGGAAGAGAGGGCAAGTGTGTCTGACTCATAGTAAAATGAGGGCACGTGGAAAGTATAAACGAGGGGAGGGCTGCTACTAGTAGGACATGAAGGCTCTGCCATGTGTCATGGGAAAAATAATTTTATTGGGGGTAATTTAAGCTTAAAGGGGGAGTTGTGGTGCAACTGTGTGGCACAGAACATGAGGTGGAGCATATACACAAAAGCAACTTAACCCTTTATCCTGTGCTGCCCTCATCTTGGTGTTGGTTTATGCAGGCTGGCCCTCTCCGGGTGTTGCAGCAGCAGCTTCGGGGTCCTCTAACATAATGTGAACTTCATCATAGTTCACCCCAGGGTAAAAAGCACAGCTACACAGGCTTTACGCTGTATTGGCACCGTGTCCCTGGAGGCAGTAGCAGAATAAGTGGTGTACGAGTCCCTTCATCAGCTCTGTGCAGATGGAGAATCACTCCTACACGGGGACCAGCTTTCCTGGGCGGGTCGTAGCTGCTTTCCCACCAGAAGGTGCCCACGGTGCAGGCCCGCTATGCTCACCCCGTCTCCAGCGTGTGCCGTGACCTCTGTTAGGGCAGAGGGGTCAGTGGGAACAGCCTGGGGAGCTGAGCGAGCTAGAAGATGCCGTGGGCCAGTCTGATTGCCTTTGGTGGGAAAAGCGCCTTGGTCTAATGCACGACCGCGACATCGTGATTAACGTGAATCTCCAACTGGGACTATGGAAAAAGGCCTATCATTTGGGAGGAAAATAAATAAAGGAGCGTTGCTCAAGTATGAGTCCTGCTAGGAAGCACAGGGATCGTGTCTGAAGCTGAGGCCCAGCCATTTCCAAGACCGTGTCTGTCCTATATGATTTTCTGCTTTTGAGGGTACAAATGATACGGAAAGAGATCTTTGGGGCACTGACTCTTTCACCCTTGCTATATGAGGCCCAGCACAATGCCATCCTAGCTACAGTTGAGGCTTTTGGGAGCCAGTCTCACCCAGATAATCCAGCCACAGCTCAGGCCCTCTCTCATGCGGAACAGAGTCCAGGCTTGCAGCCCCCGGCGCAATGGCACTCGCTGCTCGCAGCGTTTCCCGGTGTAGCTCGAGAAGATCAGAGATTGCGAAGCTACTGGAGCGGTGCAGTTAATGCTTGCGTAACACATGGACCTTGGTCCTCCGAGATCCTGCCATTCCATGCTGCTATTGCACAGCAAGGCTATCTCAGAAGCTGAGATAGACTGAAAAATGGATGGGCGCCACCAGGATGGGCAGAGGAAGGGCATCTCCTATTTCTTTATCAGAGGACATGTCTCATCTGGTAGCCAGTGGGAGAGCCCCAACCTGCTTAATGTCTGTCTTTTGGAGCAGACGGTCATGTGAAGGTGGATGGGGAATGGGCTCGGGTGGGAAAGCAGACCGTTTGCTGTGGTTGAAGAAGCTGTCAGTGAACTGTCTGGGGAGGAGTGTCTCAAAACTGAGCTCCACCACGGCCGCTGAAAGGACTGAACTACCCCGAGTCTTGCTGGAACTTAACTGGGGCTTCGGCACTGCAAGAGAGGAAGAGGGAAAAGAGGGAATGGTGTAGTGGAGCTCTGTCTACGCGCTTCGCTGTTAGTGCCCAGCCAGGGCTAGTGCCGTTATGAGAATACGCAGCAGTTGCTTCTTACAGACAAAAGAAAAAAAAAATTATGAAGCCCTACTGAAGGCTGGGGCTGATGGAGCACTGAAAAAGCCCCAGCTAGAAAAACTGAGCTAGCTCTGCAGTTTGGTCAAGTGATGCTCAGCGTTGTGAATTTGATGAACAACACCAGTCTGCATGAAGACAGGAGACTTTTTAAATGGGGTTTTAATAAAGTCAGTATTGCCAAGGCTATCTATAAAGGTAATCTGCATAGGGTTTTAAACAAGTAAACTTAATGATGCCATTAATGCTTCCGACATGAATGAGACCGTTGCTGGAATACCGCGTCCGGCTCTGTTGTGGGGTTTGCATGTTAAAAGTGCATTGGCAAATTACTGTGGGATCAGAAAAGAACTACAAGAGTGATTCAAGGTCTGGGAATCGCATCTTATTGCAAAAGACTAAAGAAATCCCATCTATTAATTTATCCAAGAGGAGGCTATGACTTGGTTTGATCATAGTCTTTAAGTGCCCTAAGTGTCTCTATGGGGAGATTTCTGATAGTAGAGATCTCTTTAATGTGGCAGACAAAGGCATAATGAGATCCTATGTTGGAAAATGAAGCTCTATGAATTCTGAGCAGAAATAGGTGCATTTTTTTTTTAAACCAGTGAGGGGACATAACCACTGGAACAACTGAGGCAAGCAGTGGGTTTTCTGTTACTTAAAAGTCTTCAGAGCAAGATTGGATGCCAGGCTAAAAGCTCAGCCAGAATTTATGAGTCTGATACAAGAACGTCTGGCTGAAATTCACTGGCCCATGATATGTAGCAGGTCAGAGCAGCTGATCATAATGGTCCGTTCTTGGTTTAAAAAAACTATGAATTAGGAATTTCAAGTCCCCTGAGCCCCGATATTACTGGAGGTCTTGAAGGAATGCGTTATAAGCTGTCATCATTTAATTGTAAGCAGGCAGGGGGATTGTGGTGTTGGGTTTTTTTTAATTAATAAAACTTCTTTTCCAAAAGCTTGCTAGGCACCAGAGTTAAGCAGCTGTTAACAAACATGACAACATTTTAAAAAACAATTCAAATAATTCTCCTTCTCCCGTTTGCTCAGCTTTGTCTTGCAGCGGCACAATTTCATTAGTGCCGTATCTACCACTGTTTCTCTGGATGAAATTGCAAATTCCAGCAAAATAAAAAAAGCGACCTACGTATTTAGGGTAGCCCCCCCTTAGTCCATGCCCTCCTTCACATGCATCCCTTCGTTTCACAGATACGTTGCAGGCTTTCTCTCCGCACCGTGCATGAGCAGAGCAGGGAAGAAGTCCATCCGTGTTCTAGTGCAGGCCCCTCAGGTGGGAATTCATTGTCTGGCACAGGAGCCCTTGGCCTACAGAGCTCCTGGCTTGCCTGAATGAATGGCAGGGAAAGGGAAAAAAGGTATTAAGGAGACACCTGGTATTGCTGAAATTATGCAAGCTATTAACCTCCTTGAGGTTGCATAAAATGGCCTCCAGCAAATGGTCAGAATGTTTTTCTTACACGGGAGGAATAGTTTTCAAGACAGCACAAACTTTCCTAATATCTCCTCGAAAGGGGGAAAAAAAAAAAAAAAAGAAGATAACAAAAAATCCCCGCCGTGACTCTCGGGAGCCTTGAAAATCATATCCACGGTTGCGTGGACATACTAAACCTATGATACATTCAGTGCCTCGTTAGTCTCAGTTATCAAAACCGAAGCGAGAGGTGGCGAGGAGCGCAGCAAAAGATGGAGTTGAAAGCCGCCCGGGGACCGCGCTCCCGTCGGCGGGAGCCCTCTCCCCCCCCCCCCCCCCTTCTCCGGCTCCGCTTCTCAACCCCGCGGCGTTTGATCTGCGGGCAGTGCCTCGGGGGGACGAGGCACCGGGGGCTCGGCCGGGCCGGGCCGGGCCGGGGGGCGCCGGTGCCTCCCGGGGCGCGGGCGGGGAGGTCGGCGGGGAGCCGAGCAGCGGGGGGGGGGGGGGGGGGGGAAGGTGAACCCGGAGGCGAGCGGGGCACAAACCCATTAGTCGCACATAACTTGGGAAGACGCTCGGCCTCGCCATGACAACCGGCGGCCCGGGCTGCTCCCACGTCCCGGCGCCTCCCCCCGGGAGCCCCTTTCCGTCCCCTTTTGCCGGCGTTTGGGGAATGCGGGGTTGGAGAGAGGAGCCCGGTGCGGGTAACAAAAGGGGGATGAAAGGAGCTCTGTAGTTCACTTTACGCGTCCGAGAGGCATTTTCATGCTCCGTAATGAGAAGGGGATCATTCCGAGGAAGTTCAGATCAAAGGGGAGAAGCATCCCGGGCATTTGCATAATTGCCGGATTTCGGAGCACGGGCAGCCGAGCGACCTGGCCATCGCACCGGGGGCTGCTCCTCGCCTCGCCCGGGGGAGGCCCGGAGAGAGGAGAGGCTGCGGACCGCGTCCCCGCGGGGAGACGGCGAGGCCCGCCCCGGGACCGGGGATACGAAGACCGCGGGGCCCCGGGTGGGGGGTGCTGGGCCCGACGGCAGGGAGCCCTCGGGGGCTCCGAAGGGCGACAACCCCCCGGTGCGCGGCTAAGCGGTGCCCGGGTCCCCGGGGGGCCGCCCTCTACCCCCCCCCCCCCCTCCCCGTTGCTACCGTTGCGAAGATGGTGCCGGTGGGGATCGGCTCCCTACTCCCACCCGGCGACATCTGCGCCGCGGAGCCACCACGTCGCCTCCCCGGGCGGCTGGCGGGTGGCTCCCGGCCCGGCGGCTCGCACCGCCACCAGCGAGCGGGGATAAAGGGATTAAACGGCACGCTCGCTCCGCCGGCCGGGGAGGATGGGGGGGGGTGTGTGGTGTGTGTGGGACGGGACTTGGCCGGCTCCAGCCTCCCGCTTCCCCTCCCCCCCCCCTCCCGCCTGCACCCCCCGGCCCCGCGGCGCTTGCCCCCGGCCGGCCCCGGCCCCGGCCCCGGCCCCGGGCGCGCCCGCGGTGCCTCATTGTTCCCGTCACCAGCCGGGGCCGCCGCAGGCGGCCGCCGTGCTCGGGGCGACGGGGCTCGCCGCTGCTGCTACCGGGGTCGGGATGCCCGGGGACACCCTTTTCAGCCATTTTAAAGCGGCAAAGCTGGCGCCCCCCCCCCCCCCCCCCCTTCCTCCCCGCGGAGCCCACCCCACGCCCGGCCGTCGCTCCTGGAGATACGGGGCTCCCCCCCGTCCCCGAAGGCGACACCACCCGCACACGCCCCGCACCTGCGGTCCCCGGGTGAAACCCCACCCGCGACCCTCAGGGGACACACACACCGCGTTCTCCCCCCACGCCCCGTCGCGGGGATGCGGCCAGCCCCGGCCCCTGCTTCCCCTCGGGTTCTCCCCTCGGAGCTCCCCCCATCCTCCCCAACCCCAAACCGGGGATGCGGCCGGCCCCAGCCCCGGGTCGGGGTTGCAACCAGCCCCGATTTGGGGTTGCAGCCAGCCCCAGGCCGGGGTGCAGCCTCCCCGGCGAAGCCGCGGGTGACTCCCCGTATGGCCGGGCCCGGGCAGGCTGGCCGGGCGCCAGGGGAGGTGAGGTTTAGCCTCGGAGCTGGCTGACGGATGGCATGTTATTGTGAAAAGCGAGCGGGGAAGGCAAATAGGAGCATGGCACCGTATAGGCTCGCCACGTGACCGAAATGTGTTTATCTCGCCCCGGAGAAGCCGGGCTGCCTGCGGAGGCCAACCTTGCTTTCATGGCATAGGCGCAACTCCCGGGGCTGCGGCCGGGGCTGGGCCCTGCGAGAGAGCAGAGACCACTTCTGTTTGCTTTTGCTGTCGCTTCGGCTCTTATCATTTGCCTTGTCATTCATCATCAACCTCTCCCCGGTCTCCCTCCCCCTTGTCGTCGTTCTCTTCTCCCCCCCCCCCCCTCCCCGCCGCCTCCCCCAGGGTCAGTCGGGAAAAGACTGGGAATCCATCTGAGGAGGGAGACGTGGGAAGAAGGGTCGGATGGAGATGTGGTGGTGGAGGGGGGGATAAAAGCAGCTGCATGCAGAACAAAGGTGCTGGAGGGTGGCTTTTGGTGGTAGAGCAGAACCTTGTAAATGGGAGATTTCCGTTCACAAGACTCCGCTTGCACAGTTTCTGTCCTGCCCTTGAACTGACAAGTGAATATCTGCATCGCAACCAGAAAGTAAATCACACCGAGCCTGGCTCGGGGAGGGAGCGCACGACGCTCCGGTCGGTTGCTACGGTGCAAAAAAAAGTGAAAGATTTCAGCTTTCCAGCGCTTCCCAGCTACACTATTTACTTCGGGTGCCCGGCGAAACGCTCTCCCTGTTTATTATGGCGAGTGCCGGAGCAAGCTCCCATTTGCGTGATTAGGAGCAAGCGGAGGAGCGGCCGTGGCGCGGAATTATCAAAGCGAGAGCGCCTTGGCAGGGCTCCCAGGCAGGGCTTTACTGGCACCCGCGGGATTCCACGGGGCAGGGCGAGCGCGGCCCGGGCGGCGGCGGTGGCGGCTGCCGCTCCCCGGGCACGGTGGCGGGGGGGGGGGGGGGAGCCGGGAGCCCTTCGAGGGAGGCCAAAAGCGAACGTCGTTTCTGCCGTGGGTTCCGCGTTAACGAGGCGCAGCGGCTGGACTGAGCGGGGCTCTGCCCGTGGGTTCGGCGCTTCGCAAGCATCAGCTGCGGCCAGCCGGCCGGTAATCTCATTAGTGCCGTCGCGTTTGGGGAGAAAAACCGCCCGGCTGTCCCTGCCCGGCCTCAGGAGAGCAGACAAAGGTCTGCGAGGCAAGGCCCCGCGGCCGTGCCACGGCGGGCCGGCCCTGTTAATGTTCAATCGGGAGCAGGGGAGCGCCGTGCCTCTCCTCCCGGATCCCACGCCGGAGCCGGGGAGGGGGGGAGGGATGCGGACCCCCGCCCGCCGCTGCCGGCCAGGCTGCGCCGAGGCTGGTCCAGCGCAACCCGCCTCTCTGTCTTGCCCCGCCGGGCTATTTTCTCCTTGGAAGTTACGCTAAAATAACATTTGTGTGGACGTTAATGATTTATTTATGTGGCTAATAACGCTCACATTCTCGCTGATATTTGTCTAGGCGAAGGACCAGCTGCGAAATGCCCCGCAGCTGTAGCCAGTGCTAGAACAGAGTGCCTTGGAACCAGAAATCAATGCTCCTGAAATGAACAAGTGGACAACTTATTAGGCTCAGTCACTCCACACGCCGTCCCCTGATAACGAATAGATGAAGTAGGCGCTGGAGAAAGGACGCGTCTGGGAAGGCCACACATGCCCACTCCTTCGTGGCGAGGCCGGGTAATTCCGCGGGGCACAGCTGGCTGGACAGACGTGCCCCGGGCAGGGCAGGGGCTGCGACACGCCACTCGCGGCCTGCCTGGGGTTAGATGGTGATAAATACGGCGAGCGGCCCGGAGAACGGCTCCAGGAGTCATTGATAAAGGTGTCCGGTTTCCCTGCTGCTCCAGAAAGCACAACCGACAGGTTCAGCGAGATCACGTAATCGTGGCGTCTCTGCCTAGAAACAGTCGCGCTAATTTTGCATTTTTACCATCCACGGGGAGGAAAAAATACCTGTCCTCCCGCAATGCAAATCCCTACGCAAATAGATCTGCGGGCACACAGGGAGCCGCTGCCACCCTGACCTGCCAGCCAAGAGTCGCTGGCCCCGGATTCAGAGCGGCCGGCCGGCCACAGCACGCCCCGAAAACACACGGGATCGTGTAAACTCCTCGGCAGCCCCTCGCCAACTCGCTGCTGGCTGAGAAAAGTCCGAGCAGGAGCCTGTGGTTAATCTCCGAGGCCTTCATGCATCCCTGGCGAGCAGCGCCCCAGCGCTAAGTGCAATTAACATAACAGACACTAAAATAGGAGAGAGCGGCGCTGAATTTAATTTGCAGGCTTAAAAAAAAAAAAAAACAGGAAAAAAAAAAAATCCCAACCGCTTAGCACTCGAAACGGTCTGGTGATGAACGTGGGGAGCGAGGTGGAAGGCGGCGGAGCATCCCGCCTGCCTCGGAGAGGGGCCGTGGCCAGTCCCGGGAGCCGGGACCCCCTTAGTTGCGCTCAGCATCGTAAAACATTTCTAGACAGGTAAACTCCTCCGACGGGAATGCCTCCCGCTGCACCGCCCCAGCGCGGCTCCCCCCCCCCCCCCCGGCCTAGCCCCCCCCCCCCTCCTCGCCCCGGCGGTCGCTCCCGCGGCAGCGGGGGCAGCCGCAGCGCGACCAGGTCGCTGGTGCCTCTTTCCTGCCCCCCCCCCCCCCCCCCGCCACGCACACACCTCGATCGGGTTCGTTTTCCTGCCCCCGCTGCCTCGGGGGGTGAGGGAGGAAATAGATGGAAGGGGGGGGGAGAAGCGGCTGGGTAACCCCCTCCCCGCTTTTCCTCATATCCCGCCCCCCCCCCCCCCCGCCTCCTGCAAACTGCCTCCCATTAGCCGCAGAAGTTCACAAAAGAGCGAGACATAAAGAGAAGGGAGATCGAGGTTTCCGAGAAAAGGGAGAGGCGAAAATAGCGAGGTAGAGATAAAAAAAAAAAAAACCAACGTCGCAAGCGAGGGACCCACCGATCGGCTGGGAAGCTGGTGGTATCCGGCCGGGGGAGGGGGGGGGGGGGGGGGAAGGAAGGGAGAAAAGAGGGCTTTAAAAAACTGGAAGGCAAAAGCTGTTGGGGAGGAAGTGTAAGCCGAGAGGGAGGCTGGGGGAGGGGAGAGAGCGCCATCTTTTCATGTCACAGTCACAGAGACAGCGCTGGGCTCGGCCACAGCGTCTCGGTTTCTTTTTAACAGCGGAAAACGTGCGATTAGCAGGCAGACGGGCGGAGACTACCAGCCCTGCGCGCACACACAGCCCGCAGCTCTGTCTCCGCGCCGTGTAATCCCCAGCGCTCAGCCCTGCTGCACCCCCTCATTAAAAAACCCGGAGATTTCCTCCTCCTCCTCCGCTCTCCCGAGGAAAAACAACGCCTGCCACCGCCTGAACCCGGCCACCGTCGCCCGCCCCGCACCACTCGCCCGGGGGGGCCCCTGCCTCCCCCCGGGGGGCTGATGCTCACCACCCCCCACCCCCCCACCGTATCCCAGGGGGCCGGGGCTGGCTGCGGCTCTGCCCCCCCCCCCCCCCCCCCCAGCCCCCGTCTCCCGTCCCTGGGAGGCTGCTGCTCCCCCGCGCCCTGCTTTTATCCATCCCGAGGGCGAGGGTGGGGTGCACCGAGCCGGAGCTCTCCCCGCACCGGGATCCCCCGGGAGCCGGTAATCCCGCGGCGGAGCCCGGGCCCGGCCGCCCACCGGCCCCCCCCCCATGAAGGGCGCTTTATTCCGCAGCTCTCAACCCCCCCTCATTGTGTTTGGCAGAATCACCTGCCTCCTCCGGAGCCGGGCGATTAATTTAATGCGATACAAGAGCGGGTTCCGTCCCGGCCCCTCCTCGGTGGGGAGATCTCCGCCGGGCGCTCTCCCCGCAGCCGCGGCGCGGAGGAGGGGCACGGCACGGAACGGCACGGAACGGCACGGCGAGGCGGGCTGGCATCCTCCGAGCGAGCACCGGCTCTCCCGGCGGCGCCCGGGGAAACCTTCCCCGCCCGGTAGCAGCAGCGGCAGCGGCGGCGACGGCGGCGGCAGCTCCGATCGGAGTCGCACAAGCAGCCGCCGCGCAGACCTGCTCGGTGCCCGGGGGCGGCTGCGAGGCGGGCGGGGGCCGAGCCGTGCCTGGCGAGGGGATTTGCTGGGTCGTTGGCTGCGCCTGGGGAAAGGCGGGCGGGGGGGGGGGGGGGGGTTGGCTGCGCCTAGCGATGGGGGATTTGAGAGGGAAGGGGAGGGGGGTAGCTGGGCTCGGTGGAGGGGGGGGGGGCGGCTGCCGCGACTGCTGGGGACGGCGGCTGTTATTATTGTTATTACTGTTATTGTTATTTTTAGGGGGCGGCGGTGGTGGGAGCGAGGGGGGGGGGCGGTGGGGTGGGCCGCGCTCGGCGAGGGGCGATGTGGAAAAGGGGGAGGGGGGGGGCCCGCCGGCTGTGCCCGCGGAGGGGGCAGGAGGTGAGGGTGGTGGGAGAAGCGTCTCCTCTGTTTCTAATAAAGGAAACGACTTTTATTGAACGATAAATGCAGGGGAACGAAAGTCGTGTGGGTGCGCCTGGTGGGGGCGATTGATTTGGCGGAGGAGGGACGGGGACGGGGGGGGGGGGCGCGCAGCGGCGAGGGGCCGGCTGGCCTCGGCTGCTTCTGCCCGGGGGGGGAGCGCGGGGAGGGGGCGTTGGCCGCCCCGGTGGAAGGGGGCGAGGGCTGCCCCTGTTCGTGGGGGGGCTGGAGAGGGCGAGAGCGGGATGCTCGCGGTGGGGGGTCCGGAGGGGAGGGGGGGGGGGCGTAGGCCGTGGGGTGGTGCCGCCTGCCCCCTCTCGGGCTGGGGGGGCTGAGGGGGAGGTGTCGGCTGCGCCTTGCCAGTTGGGATTTGATAGGGGCGGTAGGAGACACGTCTCCTGTTTCTAATAAAGGAATCGGCTTTTATTGAAGGATAAATGCAGAGAACCAAAGTCGTGTGGGCTGCAGCCGCCGAGCTTCGTTAGCTGCCGATGTGACTGTGAAGATAAAACGCTCCACAATAACTCGAGCGCGAAGAGCGCCGGGGATGGGGACGCGCACTCCCCGCCGGCCCCGGCCCCCGGCCCCGGCCCCGGCCCCGGCCCTCCGCCCCCGCCGTGCCCCGCGCCCTCGGCCCCGCGGCGGAAGGTGCCCGGGGAGCCTCAGACCGTGCTAACGGCTCGGCCTTGGGACTCCGCCAAGTTTCTCTGACTTAGGGGAACTCTGGGGATGAGTAATCGCGCCAGGCTAGGGTTTGGGAGGGTGGTTTTTTTGTGTGTGTGTGTGGTGGTGGTTTTTTTTTTTTCTTTTTCGCTCGCTCGCTCGCTCTTTTTTCCCCCTTGTCATCAGCTGCTGACCCACTCACTTCGAGAGCACGGCACCGACGGGTTTCTGAGAAGGGCGGCGGGAGGAGACGGGGGATGCGGCGAGACCGGGGAAGGCCCCCCCCCCCCCCCCCCCCCCCCCCCCGCCGCCTCGGCTCCCCGCCGAGCCCTCCCGGCTCCGCACCGGCCCCGAGCACGTCGGGGCTGCGCGGGGTCCCCGCTATCCCGGTTCCCGTGCGGGGCCCCGGATGTGGTTTTGCCAGGGGAGGAGGGGACGCCCGCCCGCCCACGCCACACACACTCCGCTGCCTCGCGTGGAGGCCCGTGGGGAGGTTTCCCGGGGCAGCGAGGACACGGCGCGGCCGCGCCTCGCCCTCGGGGAGGTGTCGGGAAGCCTTTTCTACTCGGCATCTCGCCTTATCGCAGGTGGCGACGGCTCAAGGACGGGAGGGGGAAACTCCGGGCCCGGGGAGAGGGCCCCCCCCCCCCCCCCAGGAGACGGGGAAGCAGCGCGTAACCCGTGGCCGTGGGCGCGCCGAGCCCCGCTGCCCGGCGGCCGGGGAGGAGCTGCGGCCGCATCCTGCCCGCGGGCCCCGGGGCGGGCGCGGCGGGGCCTTGCCCGGTGCCACGGAAAGCAGGGCCACCGCCGTGTGTGCGCCGGGAGCCGTGCCCACTCGCGGCCTCCGCGGGTGTCTGCCGGGCGGCGGGGCGCGGGGGCGGCCGCGGGGTAGGAAGCGGCCGGGGGGGGGCGGGAGGAAGCAGAAGCGACTCGACACCGAACGCGGCCGCCGACAGCGGATCCTGCAGCTTGGCTGGGGGCAGGCCGGGGGGGGGGGGACGACGACGACCGGGCATGGCCGCCTCCCCCTCCCCTTCCCCACCGCCCCGATGCCGTCGGAGGTGCTGCAGCGAAACGGCCTGGAAAGGGCAGCCTTGCTCTCGTTCTGCCTCACCCGGTGGCGGCGTGGGGTTCTCCCCGGCGCAGCTCCCTGCCCGTTTTTACCGGCAGCGAGGGGCCGGTAAGGCGGGCCGCGTCCCCCGCCCGCGACGGGGGCGGCGGGCGGGCAGGGCCGGGGATCGCCGGGGAACGGGGCGCGCTGCTAATCTCGGTGCCTGGCAGGTTTCGGTCCTCCGATTACCTGCGTGATTTGGCTTCCGAGAGGCGCGATGGGAAGCGGCTGGTGCCCTGCTTTGGGTACCGCGCCGGCGGGGACGACGACGACGACGACGACGACGTAGGGAGCCGAAGTGAGGACGGGGTTTTAAAATGGCATTTCTGAACGGAAAAGACTTTTATTTTCCCTTGGCTTTTTGAAGCTGCTTTCGAAATGAACATTTTCTGCGATAAGAGGTGACCGATCAGAATCGCTGGGGGGAGGTTGTAAGCAGACGTTTTGCCCCAGCTTACTGTTATCTTATCTTTCACACTTGCAGGGCGAAAAAGTGGCTTATCTTTATACCCACCCCCCTCTCGCCTTAATTGCTAAAAACACTGTGAAGTGTTAAGTACAGGACTAAAGAATCTCTCCGCGTGTCTGCCATGCGAGCGAAGGGGAGAGGGGGGGGAAAAAAAAAAAAAGAAAAAGATCCGATTTGAAAAATTAGGGGCTTTTCTCTGGAAAAGTACACACGTGTACGCACCGAGAGCCCCTCCCTGCCCCCGCTCCGCTGCCGCTTTGATGTTGCAGGCTCTCATTTCATATGTATGCACCCCGGCGAGCCACCCGCCGCTGCCGGGCTTCCAGCCGGGGCGCGAATCCCGCTCCGCACGCCGGCGAGCCCGGGGGCCGCGCCGCGGGGCGCGGGCGCGGAGCGGCGGCGGAGGCCTCCGCTGTCACCTCTGGGGCGGAGTGAATAACCCCAGTGTTTATGAACCCGGGCGCGGAATTGGTATTCAGCGCCGAGCCACGGCATCGTCTCCTCGCTTTTCTCTCCCCACCCCCTCCGAAACAAAACACAACACAAAAACAAAACCAGAAGGAGGACGGAGGTGATTCATCGACTGTATCCAATTATTAACATACAAGCTGTAGTCTGCACAAACACACCTTCAAACCATGGCGGTTCCCCCGGCCGCCGTATTATATTTAAACTCGGGAGCGTGGTGGCTGCCGTGCCTCCGCCGAGCCGCCGCTCCCTGCCGCTCCTCCCGGGCCGCCCGGGGCCGGGGCCTGAGGGACCCCACCGGGAAAAGGGGGTGCAGCCCCCGGCTCCCGCGCATCGCCTGCAAAGGGCGAAGCCTCAACCTCGCCCGCACCGCTCTCCGGCCGGGGACGGGGTTTTGTCTGCCTTCGGCTCCTGTCCTCTCCCCCCCCCCCCCCCCCGCCCTCCCCGGCGCCCTCCCCGCCGAGCCCCCCGCCGGGCTGGGGGGGAGGCGAGGAGAGCGACAACCTCGTCGCCGCTATTTTTACTCCTCTCCAGACTTGTGCGCCGCACGCCCCCTCCCCTGCAGGGCCTTGCCTAGCGGCAGCATCTCCCCGCTGCCAGGAGCGGCCGGGGCTGCCGGCGGCCCTCTCTTCACCTTCTCCTGCCCGGCCGGGCCTCCTGCCCGTCCCCCCCCACCACCGGCAGGTCCCGGCCCCTGCGCCCGGGGCAGCGCCCCGCAGCAGCCCCTCTGCCCGAGGGGACGGGGCCGGGGCGGCGTTGGGGGGGAGACGGGGCCGGGGGATGGACGACACGGGACACAGGCGCGCCGCAAGCAGACAAAATGGCCGAGGTATGCAAGTGGGAGAGGTGGAAGGGGCAGCTCGCAGCCAGCCTGCCCTCCTCCTGCAGCGGGGCTTGCCGTCCCTCCCCGGATTCCCCATTTCGGCAGCCCGGGGCAGGGACCGTGCCTCCAGCCCGTCCCCCCGCGGCCGCCCCGGGGGGCTCGGCGCTGCGCCTGCCCCACCGAGCTCTGCCCGGGTCCCGGGCGGCAGGCCGGGCTTCTCCGCTGGAGGCCGGCCCGGGAGGAGCGTGTGGTTGTCTGCCTGTCCTTGCCGCTTGTCCTGCTGTCCGCTCCGAGCGGCGAACGGGGCCCGGAGGGCCGCAGGCATCTCCGCTCTTTTGCGGAGCAAAGCAAACGCAAACCGGAGAGATTTGTCATTCGCCTTTATAAGAAAGATAGCGGCGCTTAGTCCGTGAACCGAGCGCGTCTCGGGCTCTTCTGGGGAGAGGGAGAGAAAATAATGGATCTCCTGTCAACAGAGTAGCCCTGAACTACGAAGTAAAATTATAGTACTTCTGCTATGCAAAACCCCCTTGATTGCACGGGGAGTTTGCGTGGTGGTGTAACAATATGCTGGCACCGTGTCAGGTCTGAAAGCGCTGCAGACCCTGTATAACGCCAATTGAGGCTTGTCTTGTTTTGTTATTCAGATTTCTACACTTCCATTAAAAACAGCCTTACAATAAGCAATGATAAAGGTCTGATTTAAGACACACTCAAGCAGGGCAATTCAGAGCTTAGGACAGTGATCTGTTATTTATAGGCTTTTCCTAGCACTCATCACCAGGCTGTCTGAGCACCTCGCTCGCATTAATTCATTTTACCTTCGCAGCGCCCGTCTCCCCTCTCGCTCATTTCCCGTGCCCGGGAGACCCGCCTGCTCCGGTTGCCGGTCGGTGGGCAGGGGAGCGGGGCCTGGAGGGGTCCGGGGGCCCGGCTTCCCCGCTCCTCCGGTTTAACCCCCCAACTTTCGGAGGTGTGCGGGCCCGGGGGGGGTGTGTGTGTGTGTTTGGGGAGGTTTCCAATTAGAGGCGGCGCTGGGAGGTAAATGAGAGCCGGCGTAAAGCCATCCCACTTGGAAGCCTCCTGCGAGAAGCCCATTCTGCCATTAACAATGGATTTGTCTTTACGAGGAGGTTAAGTACTTAGCATTATCGGAGCAGCCGTTTTTGCGAGCGCATCCTCGCCGGGCTTCGCGGCGGCGGCAGCAGCCGTAGCAGCCGCAGCAGCAGCAGCAGCATCGCGGAGCCCCGAGCATCTGTGCGCGGAGACTCCCCCCCCCCCCCCCCCCCCCCCGCCCCAGCTCCGCTCCCGGGGAGAAAGCAGTGTGCAGCGGCCTGACCCGGGGGTCAGCTCCCTGCGGGGCTGTGGTGGTGGTGGTGGTGGGGAGAGGCGGCCCGGTAATCCGCCAGGCGAGAGCATGCTCTGAATTCTCCGGGGTTAGCTCGGCGGTGCCCGCCGTACCCGCGGCAGGGGAAGGCGGCGCGGCGCGCAGCCGGGCCGAGCCAGGCCGCGGGAGGAGCGAACTGAAGCCCCAATGTCTTCGCCAGCCTCCCGCTGCAAAGCTCGGGGACCGGGGGAACAAAAAAGGCACAGAGGCGAACAAGCGCTAGTCTGTTCCTCCCCGCCACGGAGGAAACTGCGTTCACAAAGAAAGAAAGTTTAACTACGGTTAAAAATAAAAGTGGAGCGAGTTTATCCCGAGATAACTTGAAGTCATTAGTTAAAGGAGGGGGGAAAAAACCAAAAACCAACCCAGCCCCAACCACCCAGCCCCACGCTGTAGGCTCACACGTGTGATCCGGAGTTTGCAGCCCCGGGGGAAGGGAAGCGGGCGAGTTTTGTGATGCGAGTGCGGGCCCATGGCACCGTGCAGCCAGACCTGCGGGGAGAGACACAAAGCCCAGGTCAATGTAGCCGGGAAGCCGCGGCTGCGGCCACCTCGCCCGGAGACGCGCTAGTTCTGCTTTCCTACCGAAAGAAGCAATTTTAACGAGGTTTTCCCTAGGAAAGGGGAAAAGAAAAAAAAAACCCGAGAGGCCTTTCCTCCAGCTGTGTGCCTGTAACTCACGTGTGTTCAGTCTAATAACTTTTAATGTCTAGCCCTAAAACATCTTTATAAAAAATAGCTTTACAGCGTAATAGGCCAGGTGTCCTTCTGCTTGTTATCGGAGATTAAAAAAACGTGTGGGAGCCTTTTCAGATGCGTGGCCCGCCGCACCGGGATCAAACCCGGCCGCTGCCCGGGGCTGTGTGCCCCGCCGACCGGGACGGGGGACCGCGGCCCCGGCCGCCGCGCTCGGCGGCTCCCCGGGCTCCCCTGCGAGGAAGCCGAGCGGTGCGGCTGGAGTTTCGGGTTTCAGACGGTGGATATTTCACTTCTGCTTTGAGGCAGGCGAGTGTTTTTTGGTTTTTTTTTTAAGAGACGTAGCGAAAACCCAAAGCTCCGTGATGGCAGTTTCGTGAAATGCCAAGCCTCTGACCGTGCCCCTGCTGCGTGTGTCTGTGTGTGCGCACCCTGCGTCCCCCTCCCGAGCCTCTGGCAACCCCCGCGTTTTTGCCGGACGTGGCTTAGGTTCTCGATTAAGAACTTCTGGATTTTTTTAAATTTTTTTTTTTTTTTGGGGGGGGGGGCGCTTTGGTAGGGACCACTTTCGGGAACTCCTGCTTTTCCATCTTCGGAGCTGAGCAGCAGCGGCGGAAAGCAGGCAAGGCAGCCCCGGCAGTCCTGCTCTGCCGCTGAATCCTCACCGCCCTGCTCGCTGCTTGTGCGCTCTCGGCGAGGAAAAGCTTTTGCAGCTCGCAGCGTCTCCGCAGCCTTTTCGCGCAGGGTCTTGGACGTGGCGATTAAAAATCCATCCCCCCCCCCCCCCCCCCCCGCCCGCCCCTCGCCTCCCCCGGGGCGAACTGTCCGCGTTAATCGCCTGGCGTTTGGCTGGCAGTCGCTCCCACACGGAGCGGCGGCGAGAAGGGCTCGATGCGGCGCCTGCTGCGCTGAGGTGGCAAAACTCCCGCTTCCCCGGGAAGGCGCCGGGAGGTGCGGGGGAGCTGCGGGACCGAGGGCCCGCCTGGCCCTGAAGCCGGGGCCGCCCCGGGGCTGCCCCGGGTGCCTCGGTGCCGCGGGCTCCACGGGACCGAACCTGGAAGTATCGGCGGGGATGGGCGTTACGAACGTGAAATTTACGAGTCGAGCTCGCCGAGCCAAAAGTTGCCTTGCCAAAGTAAATAGATGCAGCCGATAACTACCAACCCGGAGATTAAAGGGCTCCACAACCCGGGCAGAAATCTTAAAGCAGCCGTAGAAATGCCAGCGAGGGAAACGACGCTTCACTCGCCACCCCACCCCGGGTTGCCACACCGCTCACACGCGGAAAAAAAAAAAAAAAACAAACCGCGTTAAGGGCTGCCAAAGCCGGATCAGGCGAAAACGCGCTTTAATAAGGTTCCCCCCTCCCCGCCAACCCCCCGCCCCGCGCAATGCAGACGTTGACAAACGAGTGGCTTTTTTTTCCATCCCGATATTCGGAGCTCGGAGAAGCGGACCGGGGGGGAAGCGCGGAAATCAACGCGGACCACGCGAAGTTGGGGGCGGCGGGTGGGACCAGAGCGGGGCCCCGGGGCCGGGGGGGGGGGACGGGGACACACGAACCCTTTCACGAGTGGGAAGCTGCGGACGAAAGGGTCCGTGCGCGCTGTGACCCCTGCGAGGGGTCAGGACGGCTGCGAGCCCTCGGCGGGTCCCGGGGCGGCGGGGATGCCCTTGCGCGACGGGGGGGGGGGGGGAACCCGGAGCCAGCGGGTCTGGGTGGGGGCGCGGGCTGCACCGCCCGGGGGGGGGGAGGACGGACGGGGACGACACGACACACGACACCCGGACCCCGTCCGCCCCGATGCGGCGGAGCGCGCTGGGGAAAGCGAGGCGGGAGGGTCGGGGGCGTCCGTCGGAGGGGCCGGGGGCGAGCGGGGAGGCTTGGGGGGGGGGGGGGGGCGGGGGGATGGCAGCGCGGCGCGACCCGCCGCGGAGCCTCGCAGCGATGTCTGGCAGCGCCGCCGCCGCCGGGGTTTTTGACAGCTTGGCGGAGCGGAGTGAGCGGAGCTTTATGGTAATTGCGGTTCTCCACTGGCCTTCTGGGTAGCGAGCGAGGGGAGTATCGGCGGGGCGGGGGGGGGAGTTGGGGGGGGGGGGGTGGCTTTCCTCTCCCTGCCGGCCGGGGAACGCGGAGTCCCTCCCGGGGCGCCGCAGCTTGGCAGCGACCTGTGCCAGCCGCCGGGGGGGGGGGGGGGAGAGCAGGCGAGGCGAGGGGCCGGCGGCGCGGCGGGGGGGGGGGTAAATCAATTAGTCAGGGCAAGGTGGGGGGGGGTGTGTGTGTGTGGAAGCGGGCGAGCGGCCGGGCGAGCCCTGCCTGGGCAGGGAAACGCAGCCAGGGGAGGGGGAAACTTGCAGAGGGAAAAAGCGGTGGCGGCGCTGCTGCTGCTGCTGCTGCCGCCGCTGCTGCTGGCGGCGGCTCCCTCGGTGCAGCGCCTGCCCGGGGGGAGGGGAAGGGAGGGGAGGCGGCGGCTGGAGGAGGAGGAGGAGGAGGAGGAGGAGGAGGAGGAGGAGGGAGAGAGGGAGGGGGGATGCGAGGGGAGCGCAGCGTGCAGCAGACGGAGCCCGGTCTCCCAGCGGCAAGGTGAGGAAGAGCGGCTTTCCCGGCGGACTAAAGAGGGGAGGGGGGGGGGGGGGGGGGAGAGGAAGAAAAAGAGAGAGAGAGAGAGAGAGAGGAGGAGAAGAGGAGGAGGAGAATTAAATCCCCAGCCACACACACACAAAGCCGCGGCGGCCAGGGCACGGGAGACGGCGGCGCGGGCGAGATGTGGGGAGCGCCGCGCTCGCCAGCGCAGGAACTTCGCCCGGAGCAAGCCAGCAACATGGCGCTGCCAAACCAGAGCCGGCAGCCGGAATGAGCATCGCGGGCTGCCGCTCCCGCTCCCGCCGCTGAGCCCAAGCCGAGCCGAGAAGCAAAGCCCTTCCCGCGGGCACCTGCCCCGTCGGCGCAGGCGGCGGCCACGCTCCTGCCCCCCCCCCCTTTCCTCCCGCCCCCCCCCCCCCCCCCCTCCGCAGCTCCTTTGCCTTCCCGCACCCCTTCCCCGGCCCGCCCGCGCCGGGGCAAGCCGCGGCACACGCACCCACGGAGAGGGGGGAGGAGGGGGGAAATCGGGAAACTTTTTTCGCCTCTTTCCCCCCCCCGCCCCCGCCCCAACCCCTCCGACCCCCGACGGGGCTGCCCTTCCCGGGAGAGCAGCAAGGCGAGGCGACGGTGTGGGGGACCCGCGGACCGCGCACGCCGCAGCCCCGCGGCGCGGCAGGAAGGTCAGTGCTCCGCTCCGCGAACACCTCCCGTACGGAAGCGCTACCGCCGCCGCCGCCGGGTCCCGCGGTGACGGGGCGGCCGCGGGGCTCCCCTCGCCCCGCCGCGGGGACGGCAGCGCAGCGGCGGCGCCGCGGCCGAAAGTTAGGGCGCGGGGCAGCGGGGAGGGGGGGGGGGCGACAGGGGGGGGAGAGAGGGGTCTCCCGGTGCGCCTCCGGGGCTGCGGTGGCGGAGGGGAAGTTTGGAGGCAGTTGGTTGGAAGATGCCCGTTTGGGGCGGCGTGGGGGGGGGGGGGGGGGGCGGGTGGAAGGTACCGGTCGCTCTGTCGGCTCCGGTGCGCTTGTGTGTGGGGTGGTGGTGGTGGTGGTGGTGTTCCCTTCGTCTCGCACTTCGCGATCGGAAAAGCTGCGGGGCAAACGGCGGTGCGGGGATTCCCGGTGGCCGGGGCGAGCGAGGAGCGGGGCGCTACCCACCCGCGGGGAAAGGAACGGCTCCCGCGGCGGCCGAGCCGGGCGGTGCGGGGGCAGCGGGCAGGTGAGCGGCGGGGAGAGCCCGCTGCGGGCTGCCTTCTCTTCGCCGAGGAGAACCCGGGGAACCGCTCTGCGCCCCCTTCCCCCCCCCTTCCCCCCCTCCAAAACCCCAACACCCCCCCACCCCCCCCTCCCCCGGTTCCCTCCGCCCCGGCGGGGCGGGCGCCGCCGCGCACGTGGGGCAGGGCGGCCCGGGGCTTTCCCGTGCGCGGAGCTTTGCTGGCGTGAGGTCCGGCGTGACACGGGAAGTTTAGTCAGCCCTAAAATGTAGTTTGGAGTTGGGGAGAACGAGCCGGAGGGAGGCTCGGGGCTTGCCATCAAAGGGCCGGCCGGAGGGGGGGGGGTGGGGGGTGGGGGGGGGCCGGCCAGGCAGGGAGGCAGCGGAGGCTGCTTTGTGAAGCCGGGGCCAAGTGGGGCGGCTCTGCGCAGCATATGAGGCATGCATTTGATGTTCGCGGAGCGAGTCCGGGGGCGAGGGCTGCGGAGCGTTCACGTTCCTCTTTCTTTCTCGATGTGTGTGTGTTGTGTGTGGTTGTTCCCCCCCCCCCCCCCCTCCCTTTCCTCCCTCTCCCTCGTTTCCGCGATGTCTGTCGGATCCCGGGTTTGGTGATCGCGGAGGGGGCGAGGGGGGGGAGGCGAAGAGCACCTCCCCCCCCTCTCCCCCGACCAAAAAAAAAAAAAAAAAAAAAAAAAAAAAAAAAGCGGCCCGACCGTGGTGAGCGATGTAAAAACTGACAAAGTGTGGGGACTGGCTTTAATGGTATCGCCTCGGAGCTCCTCGCAGCATTAATTCCCACTAATGAATCTTTTCCAGAAACTCCGTTCATTGCTTTCATCTGCTCTTTGGAGCCTGCAGCTTTTGTATTCCTGTTTGTATTAAAAAAAAGGGGGGTGGGGGGTGGGGGGAGCCCAGCCCGCACCACGTAGCCCCGTAGCAAAGCCCGGATTTTCCAAAGGTTTCTATTAACTTTTTTTTTTTTTTTTTTTTTTTCCCTCCCCCCTTTCCCGCTTCCTCCCCTTGGCCCCACCGCGGGGGGCGGCCGGGGAGAGCCGGACCCCGCCAGGGCCGCTTGGGAACAAAGCTGAGGGCGAGAGCGGGCGGGCGGTGCGGGGGTCTCGGCCCCCGGGGGCAGCTCCCGCCGGTGGTTCCGCCGCCCCCTCCCCGCAGGTCCCGCCGTACCGCTGCTTCCTCCTGCCGCCGCTCTCGCCTACTTTCGTCCCCCAGACGCCGGTGCTTGCCTGTCGGTCTGGAGCCCGGTGCCGTCGCGCTTGCGACACACCGATGCGTTTCCTTTCGGTTCTGCTGTCGGAGCCGCTGGGTGTTGGTTTTTTTTTTCCTTTTTTTTTTCTTTCTTTTTTTTTTTTTTTTTTTTTGCTTCCCGAGAGGTAGCCAGCGCAGCGCTCACCCTAATTGCTTTTAGGAGGATTAGGAGCAAATTCCTCTCCCCCCCCCCCCCCGCCTCCCCCGCCGCCCCCCCCCCCCCCCCCCTCCCTCCCCGGGTTGCCTTCGCGCGCCGGGGTTGCAGTTTATCCCTGGTGCAGTTCTTTGAATTGCTGTCACAAATAGGTGACTCAGAGTTAATTAGGAAGTATGCACCGGATCAATGGGCTGCACAGCTCATTAGTTATTCCCCAGCCTTTTGCAGCGTTGGACCTCCGGCTCCTCGCCTCGTATACCTCTTTAATACGCAACCCGGAGGGCTGGCAGGGACCAGGGAGCACTTCGGGTGAGGGGGGCTGGGTGCGAAGGGGTGTGATGAATACGGACATTGAAGTTTCCAGGTTGGGAGGTTGCGTGTAGACGAGCGGACGGGTCCCCTCTTAGT
This sequence comes from Astur gentilis, assembly GCF_929443795.1. NCBI lineage: Eukaryota > Metazoa > Chordata > Aves > Accipitriformes > Accipitridae > Astur > Astur gentilis. The sequence goes on from NC_064911.1 coordinate 12,168,358, forward strand.
GTGTGTGTCCCCCCCCCCCCCGCGCCTCTCCCCAGCCCCTCCCGCCCCGGTTATCAAACCTGCCTCCCCGCACGGGCGTGGTGGGCTCTCACCCACCCCCGAGGTCGGAGGGACGAGCCCGGAATGTTACCAAAAACAAACAGGCACCGAAAGAAAAAAAAAAAAAAAAAAAAAAAAAAAAAAAAAGTGTGTGTGTGTGTGTGTTTATTGGAGCGTACGCTGAGAGAGCAGACAAAATCTCATTTGTCAGGCATGAAGGTGGGCTGTGTGGCAGGCTATAAATATACCGGGGAGGATTGTATCGCGGTCACTTTTCTGTTCTTCGCCATTTCTAAGGTGAGTGGCGGAGGCTGAGGGACCGGGCAGGGGCTTCTCCTGGTATTGTTTGTCCGTCTGTGATAGATCGGTCTAGACAGCCGCTCAGGCTCCCTGCGAGCTCAGGAACCGGAGCCTGAAAGGGAGAGTGGGGGAGTCGGAGAGGAAAAGGTCACCGTGATATTTTTTTCTTTTTTTTTTTCCTCTTTTTTTCTTTTTTTTTTTTTTTTTTTTTTTTTTGGTGGCAATGGTTGTTAACCCTTAAAGCCGAGAGGGGACCGGGGCCGGCGGCTCCGGCCTGGCAGGATGCAGGAGCAGCAGCGGTCGCAGGGATGCTGCCAGAGCGGGGGGGACGGGGCAGCGTGCTTCAGGCCCCCGGCGCTGCCCCGTCCGTTTAATGGTTTTATAAGAGCTGTTTCCCACAACAGGAAAAGAGTTCATGAGGCGAGCGCCAGATTATTTTGTTCCCAGGAGTCTCCTCTCTCTGGAAACTCTGAGGAGCGCTTGGCGCTGGGGTCGGGCGGCCGTGGGGCCGGGGAAGCCACCGCAGCCCCTTGGGCTCGGGGGTGACAGGACCCCGGGAGTAGCCGGGCGGGCAAGCCCTGGCAGCAGGGTGTCCCCGGCAGCTCTCTGCCTCCCCCAAGCCCCCCCGTCCCCCCCCCACCCCATTCCCGTGGGTTGATGATGGAAACCCCGCGGTGGAGGTTCCCAGCCCCGTGGGAGGGAGCGAGTTTCCGTGGCCGCCTTCGGGTCCCGTCAACTTCTCCCCCCCGGCGGCAGCTCGACGCCCTTCGCCCCACGGGGCTGCGTGCGCGCTCACAGCGCGGGGCAGCCCTCGGCACGTGTCCGCGCAGGCAGAAGCCGGGCGTACCTGCCTCGGGGTGTTCGGAAGCCCACGGGGGCTGGCACGCCTCGTGGGGCGCAAGGGGCAGGCGGAGAGCAGGGTCTGCGTTGGGGCTTGGGTGGGTCGGGGGTTATTTGCAGCTCCTGCGTGCGTGTGCGTGTTGCTTCCTTTTGTACGGAGACGTCCTCGGTGGATGAGATGCGATCGTGGCGTGCAAGCCCGGGCGGTACAGATTAAAAGCAGTTAAGGCTTTAGAGCGATAGATAAAAGCTGGTTTTGTTGGATTCGCCTGCAGCGCAGACCATTCCCATTCCTCTTTGTCTGAGCCCTGGTTCCGGGCGCTACAGCCTTATTGGAAATGCTCCCGAGCAGTCCGCGCAGCCAGGGCAGCAGGCAGCTCAGCGCTTATTTACACGTCACATCTAAATACATCTCTAATTAGATAGAAGCAACGCCGGAAATGGCAGATTTGTTGCATATCTAATAGAGACCAGTGCAAACAGACTCAGCAGGGTTTCCTTCTCTTCTCCCCCCCCCCCCCCAAAAGACCAGGAAGACCAAGCGAGTAATCTGAGACCAAACAGCAATGACTTTTCCCATCTGAGTGCGTTATGAACCGCATTGGCGAATGTCTCTATTCTAATATTTAAAGCAATACTTAGGATGTGTGAACTGAATGCCCAAATATGGACTGGGTCTTGAAACAATACTGGTGCCTTGGCTTTATTCCTGCGCTGGTGGACAATCCAGGCTCCGTGTCACGCACTGTATCTGCCTTTACCAGGCTGTGCCGAGAGCTGCAGCTTTTGAGGCCGTTCGAAACTGTTGTCCCTGTGCCCTCTTCTTCCCCCACCCCATGGTAATTCACTTTTTCTAAGGCTGATAAAGAAGTCAGGGTCCCCTAACAGGGATGCCGGCGGCAAAGCGACTGAGCTCCAGGGGCTCCCGTACAGTCCGCGCGAGCGAACTTTGTGGATCTGTGCAGCTGCGAGACCGCACAAAGTTGTTGACATGCTTTCGGGTCTCCGTTTGCGGAGAAAATGGACCCGGGCCACCACAGCCCAAAATAATGAGTGCTGCGCATACCAAAGTAGTCTTAGCAATCTGTGGCTGTCGTTTAAAAGGTCTCTCAACTTTGACCGGTGAGCGGCCCCTGCAAAGGCGAGCGAAAGGCCTGCTCCAGCTCAGGTCATAGCTCTGGCAGCTACATTGCCCCGGGAGTCAACGTGGCTCGGAGTAAATTCGTGCTCGGCACGGGGGGGGGGGAAGCGGGCTCCGATTTCTGCGCGTCTCGACGAAGGCGTGGGCTCTCGCCGGGACCCTGCGGCGTCGTTGGGTTGCACAGGTGATACGCCACACGCTGTCGTTCCCCCGAACACCGCGATAGATCACGTTTTAGCGCGGGCTTAGAAAGAGCGGCGCGAAGCCAAGCCGAGTACTCCCTCCTTAGGCTGGCGTCGCTTCAGAAAGAATTGATGGCCAGAGCGGGCCTGCTCCCTTCTTGCTTGGTTTTGCGATAAGCGGAGCTGGCTGGGGAGAGCCGGGCTAACCCCTGCTCGCTACGCCGAGCAGCTCTGGCTGCCTGCGTGCGTGCGGGAGGCAGAGCGGAGGCCCGGGCTGCAGGCAGGGGGAGTTCCCTTGGCCGTGAGCAGCTCCCGTTAATCCTCGTGTCCTTTCGGGGAACCGGCTTACGGCAGTCGCTGCTCCGGAGAAACCTTTCCCTCCGATCTGACCCGCTCAGGTCCCCAGGCTGTGGTGGGCAGGGGCATCTCGTGTGTGTGTCGTCCCCCCCGTCCCGGGGGAGCGCGTCTCTCGTGGGGGGGTTTTCCGGAGCGGGCGGGCAGCGCTCCTTTGAATGGCCGGGCAGACGAGGTGGGGACAGAAAGGAGGAGGCCGAGAACTCGTTGCAAATGCGGATTTAGGAAAGTTCTGCTGCTTTCCAGCAGGGAATTCATTTTTCCTTGTTTGCTGGACAGCAGTTCTTGGCCGAGCAGAGATTTTTTTTTTTTTTTTTCCCTTCCTCTCTTCCACTGCTGGAAAAGTTAGCGAGTGAGAGCACGCTTCAGTACCTGCCCGCCTGTTCTCCTAAAGTGTCGTCTGAATTATTTGGGAGTCTCCCTCCGCACGCAAGCGCTCCTCGCGCCCCAAACCTACCTCGTGAGCTAAGGGATTCGGTGCCATGTGATTAGACATGCAAGGAAGTCCGCTTGGAGAAGATCCTGACAGCATGAAATATAATTTGTGATCTGAAAGACAGTTTCCAGTATAATCTCATTATGCACCACAGACTCCCGGTGTTATTTTGTAGAAGGCGGACAATGATCAATTTACATTGACCTGGGGCTGGGCGAGCTTTTAGATGGTAATTGCCATATTGATTTGCATGCAAAAAGACGACCTGCTAAAATTAAAGACCGGAAGCTAAATTAAACTAAATTTATTGTCTAGGTGCAAACTAAAAGACTTGTTAAAGTCTACGGTAGACTTGGAAAGCTACGAAATTCAGAGAATAATGATTCTCGTCCCGATCGCTCCAGAAAATGAATCTAGATGGTGGAGACCGGGACTGCAAAGACCCCATTGTGAGCGGAGGCACACAAGCCGGGGCTGTTCCGTGTAAGCCCCGACTCTCTAAACAATCGGAGAATAAAATATCTCCTCTGTCCAATGAAAATCTCGGCCTGAATGTTGGGATTGTCGTGCTAAGGAAAACAAAGCTTTATTTGGATAAGACAATTAAAGTGGAAAGCGCAGAATCCACCAGCCACACTGGGAATGGCTCGTATAAAGAGCCGAGTGTGTTCAATAGAGCGCTGGGGAAAGGGGGAGGCTCGGGGCTGCGCTCCGCGGCCGAGCCTGCACCGGGAAAGCCTGGCATTGTGCTTCCTCTGCCTGTTCCTCGGCCAGGAGGGGCGAGAGCGCTCCCAGCCAAACACGCTCTCCTCTCCGCGGCTCCCGCTGCCCTCGAAGCAATCTCCCATGGCCGGGAGCTGCAGCCCCGCGGCGGGGTCGTTCCCCGTGCACCTCCGTACGGCCCGTGGTGGGTTGCAGTACGCCGGCGCTGCCAGCCTGCCCGTTCCTTCTCGGAGCGTGTTTTGCTTTTCCTTTTCAGCTGGAGTAGCTCTTGCTCTTACCCCAGGTGTTCATTTAAAGCTCGGGAATACCTCACCTAGGGCCCTTGTGCGTCTTTCAATGTTTGCATATTACAAAACATTTGGGCCTGTATCCTCACTTATAAAAGTCAGATCTCCTCCTCCACGGGATTATCGGAGCGGCTTGCGCCTGGCACGGTCGACAGCAGAGAGAAGTACGCCCGTACTTCCACGGGCAGCAGACCCCACGCCTGGGGCAGCCCGATGGCTGTCCCTGTGCTGACGTGGACCGGGTGCTGCGGGGCTGCCTGTCCCTCACCCGCTGCTGCGTCTCCCCCGCGCTCCCCAGGAGCGGGGCGGCATTGGAGCCGGGGGGGAAGAGCTTTACGGGGCTCGTTTAGCCACGGCTGGAGTATGGCATTTGCGCATGGTGGCAGGTAGGGACAGAGAAGTGAAATCAAAGCTGGAGGGGCGGTATTCTCGGCTCTCCTTGAAATTCGGAGAGAACTCGCTAATGGCACGAGAAGGGATGGGCTGAGCTCCTCTTCTTTCTAAGTGTAAATTCCCTCCCTGAGCCAAACTTTCTCCGTGTGAAAGCCCCTGGCTATGGAGAGATCCTACAGGGATCCCTGATCCCTGAGCAATCCCCTTTGCTCCCACGCCCCGGCGTGCTGGGTTGTGCTCTAAGCCTCTCTGGCTTGCCCACAGCAGTAGGAGGCTGAGCCGGGCGTTGGGGGAAGCCCTTCCCACAGGCTGCGGTCCCCCCTGGCTTACCTTGCTGCGGCCTGGTCCTGCTCCCCGCGCGGTGTTTTCCTTTCCTCCCGTTTCAGTAGTCAAGCAGAAAGTGGATTAGCAAAGCCCCCGTGCAGAATTAAGCAGCCCGGTGCGAAGTTATGCCGAGCTCCGCCTGGAGGACTCGCCTGCCTTGCCCCCCGCAGACCTCCCGTGCCGTGCCGTGCCGTGCTTTGCCGTGCCAGGGCAGCCCAGGGCCGGCGGGCAGGGGTGGATGCTTCCCGGGCTCTCCGTGCCACAGTGGGCGAGGAGAAAAATAGCTCCGGCTAAAGTTGCGAGCGGCAGGGGAAGCCGGAACAATACTTCCAAGCAGGAAGTGATCTCCCGGGGTAAACGTTTTAATGGAAGTGTAACCTGGCATTGCACAAAAAACCCAACCCAGGGCGGCTGCCGCCAGCTGGGGAGGATGCAGGGCTGGCGGAGATGCGTGGGAGGCTGTGCCGTGCCGTGCCGTGCCAGGGGCGCCCACGGCGGAGCCGTGCGTGCGGAGCCGGGGGCGGCTGCGACGCGGCCTGCCCTGAGCAGGCGGCTGAAGGTTGTCTTATTTTAGCTACAGAAATATCTCTCTAGATCCGTTACTGCGAGATCTCGTTTGCAATAAACTGTATTGGCTCTCCTCTTTATACAAATTGCTGGTATGAAAGAAAACCCAGCCTATATGCATGGAGGCAGGCATGAGCTAGTGAGATCAGGTTTCCTACTGAGCTCCCGGAGGAGAAGTCAGCATTTGATTGAAGCTACACTTGGTTCTTGGTTCCCAGGGGACAGCAGCCCTGAAACACGAGAGCCCTCCCTCCTTTTTTCCCCCCTTCTCTCTCTTCTTCCTCTAAAAGCCTTTGTGCTGAAAGAGCCTCAGTAGGCACGAATCGCCGGTCTCTCACAAGAGTGTGTTGCAGCCTTTGCTGACATTGTTTTGTTAGCAGTGATTTTTACCAGGCCAGCAGATTTCTAGCTACGTATAGGCAATGAATAGTCGATGATACTGACCTGCGAGTCCGTACTGGCATCGTTTGTCGGTGAATCCGATTCGGAAGTCAATTGGAGATGTATCACGTTGGTGTGAAGCACCTTACCTGCCTGGGGAGGGCTGCCCTTTGGCAGGAGTCAGCCCAAGATGGAGATGTGCTTCCAATAAAACCCGCTCTCTTCCCTTGCTGGTGCCTGCTCCCAAACTGCATATCGGCGCCTAGAAAGTGCGCGTCCAGCTCCCGTGGCCTCTTCGGGAGTTCGTGCGGTACACAGATTTCAGAGACGGTGGCCGTGGCGTGGTTTTTTTTCCCTTAGCGATGCACGATCTGGGCAATGCTAGCAGTCAGACTGGGCGAGGAAAGGTTTCCGTGAGTGAATTTATTTCTCCCTCGCTTCCGTTCAGTAAATTCCACTTCTCCTCTAACTTTGCCGCTGATGCAAAAATAAGCAAGGCCAGGGAAGGAGGTACGGGGATTTACACTCCAATTCCAGCTGTGCCCAACAAAAGGCCCGCTGAGAGCGCGCAGCACCACTCCTTTGCTGCCAGGTGGTTGTACCGCGAGTGAAGTTGCGCTCACGTTTTAGGTTATTGGGGTTTTTCGTTCCTTTTTTTTTTTTCTTTTTTCCTTACGAGAAGGGCCGAAGGTGGAAACGCGTCTCCCGCCGGCCGGGCCGGGGTCATCGCCCGGGGCAAGGCCGGTGGGGACGGAGGTGGTGGTGGTGGGGGGGGGGGCCCTCGGTTTGCTGCCACCGCGGTGCGGGGCGGGGGCTGCGGGGTGGGTGCGTGAAGCCCGGCCTTACCGGGGAAGGGCTGCTCGGGGGCGCGCCTCGCCGCGGGGGCGAGCTCGCCGTGTGCCGCCGCGCAGCTGCAGGCGCGGCTTTCCCCGCGGCGGCGGGGCTTCCCCTCGCCCTTCCCAAAAGCCAAACCGAGAGCGGCGCTCGACTTCTCATAAAGGCTTTTCGGCGGGGGGGGAGGGTTGGAAACCCCTCTCCGCTGTTGGGGGAGAGAGAGAGCCCAGCAGCGCTCGGGACCCCGCCGGCATCGAGCTGGTGGGAGGCAGCCCCCGGGCCCGGCCCCGGTCCGCAGAAGCCCCCCCCCCCCCCTTCCCCGGGGCAGCGCGGCTCCGCCTGACCAGCCGCCGGGAACAAGCACGTTTCTGGCCCCGGGGCGGGGGAGGTGGGGTAGAGGGTGTTCCTTGTTTCGAGTAAACCAGCTGCAGTAGTTGATGGTAAAGCAATGAAGGCAGACACAATGCTGCTGTTGTTGGTTTGATCTCTAACTGGGGATTGTTAGTCTGGATTTAACTCGGTGGCGGGCGGGGGGGTGGCGGGGGGGGGGGGTTAAGGCGAAGGCTGTTTACAGCCAGTGCAAATAATGTGACAGCTGTTGGAGCGCGAAGAGCCCGCGCCTCGCCGGCACTCGCACACAAAAGCTCTCGCTGCGGCCGGAGCAGCCCCCGGGGCCGCCCCGTCGCTGCCGGAGACACCGCCCGCCGTTGCGGGGCCCGCCGGGCATCCCGGGCGGCGGCGGGGCGCCGAGCACTCGCTCCCCTGCCGCCGCCGCCGGCGTCGCTTAAGCGAACGGCGGTAGGCGGGGAGAAGCCGTCTCGGCCCCCCCCCCCCCCCCCCCCCCCCCGCTTCTCTCCTCCTCCGGCTTGATTTACAAGCGCAGGGAGGCTGCGGGAGGAGCGGCCCGCTCCGCGCCCGACCCCGGCAGAGGCTTCGGCGCTGGGAAAAACCTTTCCCGGCGCCGGGTCTGAGCCGGTCCCCGGGGAATCCGCGGGAGCGGCGGGCCAAGCGTCCCGGGAACCCCGCGGGAGGAGAGGGCGGCCCCGCTCGGGGCCGGGCAGGGTGCGGTGGCGGTGCGTGTTCGCCCCCCCGAGCACGTGTTGGCGGAGGAGAAGTTGTTTTCTCTGGAGATGGCAGCGCGGCAAGCCCCGATACCCTGGACGTGCAGGCAGCCCTGGAGTAGGTCCGCGGTGAAAAACTCCTCCTGCGTAAATAGCCCGAGCGGCTGTTTTCTCCTCAAAGCCTAAACCCCTCGGTTTGCCTTTTGAGCATAGGATATAAAATGCTGCCTGTTCTTGAAGTTTGCTCCAGTACCCAAAGTGATCTCCCGGCCCTTTCAGAAGAGCCTCTGGAAAGTCGAGGGAACTCGCAGAACTGGGTTCCGGCCTATATTTGTACCTGACATAGTTTTGCTACCTACGAGAATCGCTGTGTTTTATATAGTAAGTGACCTCCACGTACTATTGTCTTTTTGAGGAGGCGGCTCTGGGGTGGAAAGCAGGTAGGAAGGGGAGATGCTGGTTTCCTCCCCCACCACCCCTTTTTGTAATTTTGGTCGATGGGTTGCCTTTATCTATTTCTCTCCAGTCAATCTATTTATTTTTTTCTCTTTTGGCCTTGACTGTCCCCTTGGTCCTTTATGGATTACGCTGTGCTATTAGTGGCGAGAGTGCGCCAGTAGTCATTCAACAATTTTAGCATCGGTTCCTATAAACTGGTGTTTTATATGACATGTGCCATTTTTCTGCAAGAATACTGCTTGCGAAACTAGTTTCGCCTTGGAGCAAAGGCGGAAAGATAAACAAGCCTGCATAGCCAAAACACTGGCAATCTCTGCCTCCTTCCAAATCTTTTAAAGTCACGGAGTAATATTTTCAGGATTATGCTGCTGCCTCTGAGGAGCGAATGTCGCTGGCGTTAAAAAAAAAAAAAAGAAAAAAAAAAGAAAAAAAGAAAAGCTAATGCAAATTAGAGAAAAATAATTTTCTTTCAGCGATATGCAATGTATTAGTCACTTGTTATCATGCTTAGAGGCAGACCTCATTTGCGCGTCTGCCAACTCGTTCACATCTGCTCAGAGCTGTTCAGGGCATTTTAACCTTGGCGGTGTCGTGTCGTAGTCCCACGGATCAAGAACGAGTAATTAAAGCTCTAAGCAGCAGCAAAAAATTCATAGCCGCCCATCTGCATCGCAGTTGATTCTCTGCTTTGTTTCGGTGCGGAGCGCCGGGATGGGAAGGCAGGGCCGGTGGCGGCCTCCGCGCTGCCCTCCTCTCCGTCGGGGCATCGCTGCCACCGGCAACTTTATTTCCTTTTTCTTAATCTTTTTTTTTTTCCCCCCCTTTTTTTTTTTCCCGGAAAAAGCGAGCGTTGTTGTTGGGTTTCCTCCCCCCCCCCCCCCGTGTTTTCCGCACGCCGAGACGGGCGGTGTGCGGTACTGGCTGTGCTCGCCCTGGACGTGCGTTTCTTTTGAAGGTCTGGAGAAGGTGATGTGAGGTTGGGACACGGAGTTGCGGAGACGTTTGTCGAGGTGCTTGCAATGCCGCTTTCGTAACCGAGGGCTGGCCAGCGCTTTCCAGAAGTGCTCGGGAAAGCGTTTCCCACCAAGGAGAAACGTTAGCGCCGTGTAAAAACCCGACATAAACTTTGGGGCGAGGCTAATTTTTTATGCATTGTGTAGCAGAAACCGAGCTGTTTATTTGTTTGTTGTTGGGAGATGGAGGGGGGTGGGGGGAAAGGAGGAAAAAGCCCCAACTTCCCAAGCACTTTTTCCTACGTGCGGCCACCGAAGGTCCCCGGTGCACCGGGGGCCGGCTGTGCAGACAAAGCCCTGCGGGGAGCGGGAGGCTTTCAGGCCGGCCGCGCTAGGTAAAACGAGAGACGGAGGCACCTAAGTTTAATATTTCGCCGTTGTGCGCCGGCCATTTGCTGCATGAGACGCGGAGCCGCCGTCCCCCGGCGGGGCTGCCGTGGGGGGGGGGACGGGGGAAAGGGAGGGGGGGAGTTGGTGGGGGGGGGGGGAGCGGAGGGAGCCGCTCCCCATCCATCAGCCCCTCGAAGCTGTTGCTCCGTAAATGAGGGAACCACAGGCCCTGTCAGCCGCAATTATGCAAAATGAAGTCGTCCGTGATCAATATCTCCCAACGTCCCCGACGGATGCGGAGGGGGGGGGGGGGCCGCCCCCGCCCGGCGTGCCGCGGCGGCTCCGCGCTGGGGAGCGGTGCGCCGGGGTGGCCGGAGGGAAACCAAGGGCGTACGTCCCATTAATCACTCCGCCCCCCCCCCACCCCCCCTCCCCGGGGGTGCGGCGGGGGCTGGGGGGGAAGGAAACGGGGGCCGTGCTCCGGTATTTCTGCAAGGATAACGTTGCGGAAGTGAGCGCAGGCTTTCGCCCAACTCTCTCTCTCGCAGGAGCGCTGGGACTTTTGTATTCGATGGGGGGGGGGGTTGTATGTGTCCTCCCCCCCCCCCCCCCAAGCCCGATAAGTTTCCCGAGCTATCAGAGGGGGGGGGGCACGGCGGAGCCCGGTGAATGGCGAGCCCGCGGCGCTACGCTCGCCCAGCCTCCCGCGGCCGAACAATGGGGGACGGGCGGGGGGAAGGGGCTGGCTTGGTGGTATTTTTCTTCTTTTTTTTTTTTTTTTTTTCTTCTCCCCCCCCTCTCTCCCCTCTCTCTTTTCTTTCTCTCCCCCTCCTGAAAAGCAAAAGCCATACGGAATAAAGGCAAACAATGAAGGGGCTCCCGGGATGCCGAGTGCGCGGCGGGTTAATGGGGTGGGAGCGCGCAGGGCCTTGCGCTCTGCTCTCCCTTCTCCGCGCCCGGGAATGCGGCCTTAAATTACCTGAAATGCACATTTCTGCCCGGCCCGCGGTGCGTGGGTGTGCGTGTGCGTGCGTGCGTGTGTGTGTGTGTCCCTCTCCCGCTGCTGCCGCTGCTCCTCCTTCGCAGCCCGGGCTCGGCTGCTGCCTGTTGTCTCTGGCAGCAGCAGCGGAAACCTCGCTCCCGTGCGTGCGTGTGTGTGTGTGTGTGTGTGTGTGAGAGTGAGTGTGTGTGTCTCTAAAATGGCGCGGACGGCCTGGGTAGGGAGATGCCGCGGCGGGTGGGCGAGGGAGGGAGGCCGGGCTCTCGCCGGGGGGCCCCGTCTGAGCGGGGGCCCGGGGCTTTCTGCGGCAGAGCCGGTTTGCGGCTCTCCTCCTCCTCCTCCTCCTCCTCCGGTAGTCTCCTTCACGGCACGGCCGGGGAGCGGCGGCGGGCTGAACCGCCGGGCTGCCCGGTTCGGCTTGCAGGGGAGGAAACCCCCGGTCCCCCCCCCCGTCCCCCCCGTCCCCCAGCCAGCTCCGAAGAGAGCAGCCTGCCCGCCCGCCGCCGCTGCGGAGGCATCGTCCGCGCCGGGGGGCCGGGGGAGGGGCGGCCGCCGTAGACGGCGGTGCGGGGCTGCCGGTGCGGCGGACGGGGTCGGTGTTTCCCGCGGATCCCCGGGAAATCCTTCATGCAGCGATGCCTCAAAGTTGGGTACCAACCCCCCCCCCCCCGGTGTGTGTGTGGGAGCCTTGGCAGCCTCACTATCGCACCCCCTCGATGCGTTTTTACCGGGGCGGGGGGGGGGGGGGGAAATGGGAGCGAGAGCCCCCGCCCTGCAAATGTCCCGTAACCTTCAGGTGTGGGCATCGCCGTGTGGCGGGGGCAGCCTTGCCGCCCCCCCTCCCCGGGAGGGGGGGGGGGGCCGCCCCAAAGCGGCGTGTGTCTGGGGGTCCGGGGTTTCCCCCGGGGCTCCGCGGCAGGCAGTGCCGTGTGGGCTCCGGGGGAAGGCGGCCAGGGTTATTTGAAGGATCGCCAGCCATTTTAACTTTCCCTTATTGGCCTCCTCCCCCGCCCCCTTCCCCAGTTCCTAGGCTTATTATTAATTGAAAACTTTTTTTTTTCTCTCTCTCTCTCCCCCCCACCCCCCCTTTCTCTTTTTTTTTTTTTTTTCTTTTTTTTTTTTGGCTGCCGCCGGCGCTGAGCGCGATGCAATGATTCGCCTCGCAGCATATGGGAAAGGGGGGAAAAGCGCCGCTGCCGCTCCGGCGCAGCGACTGTCTGTGCAGGGGCCAAGGCGTGACAGACGGCGCTGGGGGGGGGGGGGCGCGGGGGCCGGGGCCGCCTCTCCCTCGGGCCGCCTGTGCCGGGGGGGGGGGGGCCCCGCTGGAGCCCCGCTGCGGGCGGAGGAGGAGGAGGAGGAGGGAGGACCGGGGGGGGGGGGTGGTGTGTGTCTGTCTCCCCGCCGGGCCGGAGCCAGGCGCAGCGCGGCGGTGCCCGGCGGCGGGGAGGAGATGCCCCGCCGGTGCTGGCTTCGGTGGCTCCGGTTATCCTCGGGACGGCTCCGCCGTGGCGTGTTTACACGGCAGAAAGTCCCGGTCGCCGTCCGACACGTGACGGTGTGGGAGCCGCGATGGGGGGGGGGGGACGGGACACGGGGACACACGGGACGGGGACACGACGACGGCTGCGGCAGGAACCTTAAAATAGACGCCGACCCCCTTGCGGTGCCTGCACGTTGCCTAAATCGAAATGCACTACTGTCGTGCATGACTCAATATGTATTTTAAATCGGTTTAGCGATCTCGCTGGCGCATTGTGCTTAGCTTTATGGTTAAATGAAATGCCACACGTCCCGGGTAAAGGTCAAACTTCTTCTCTAATCCGCGGATCCGTGCGGCGGCTACTTAGTCTGCAGCTTCCTCCTCTGGTTTACAAAACGTGTCACTAGCGGTGATGCCGTGTGGAGATTGCAAAAAATAACCCACGGTATTTTTTTTATTTTTTTTTTTTAAAAGCGCAGCCACCCCTGTTCTTTAAACGCTTGTCTAATATTAGATCGCTGGCTGCTGCCAGAGCTTTATACGGCGCATTGTAAACGGTGCAGCAATACAGTGTCTTTAAAGTCTCCTTTCTACCCGTGGCACAGGTCGTTGTTTTTTATAACTCGTAAATATGTACGTCGGAGGTACAAGATAAACGAGGTACCTAAACACATTCATAAGCAGCTGCCCGTATTTAAGCTTATAAATACCGTACGAGCGCTGCCCTTTAAATCAAGCTCCAGATGAGCGGGTTGAGGGCTAATCGAAGTAGATCGCTACGAGTCCCCGATTGCTTTTCACTCCTCTCGCCGGGATTTTCACAAATCTAGAAATGATCCTTTCAGTGGCCTGGAACCGGGCGGCGGTTGGGGGGGGGTGATGATGGAAGGTTGGAGGGGGGGGGGGGATCAGAGCCGGATAATTTATTGCCTCGCTTTTTAATTCCCGAAAGGCCGGCTTGTTTGCCGAAGCGCCTGCCGCTCCGTCGGTGCCACCGGCGCTCTCAGACTTTTTTTTTTTTTTTTTTTTTTTTTTTAATACCCCGCGCAGCCCTCCCCGCCGGCTGCCGTTTGCGCTGCTGCTGCCGCTGCCGCTGGCTCTTGTGGCTTGTGCAGTGGAAACTGGCGGGCTGCCAGGCGGAGCTCGGAGGTGGAAAAGAGTAAAGGCGCCAAAAGGGAACTCGTGCGCCGCTGCAATTCTCCTCCCGCCCCGCTTCCTGGCTTCGCTGCAGCCGCCGGCACCGCCGGGCTTCCTCCATTCCATTCCCCCCCCCCCCCCCCCCCTCCTTAGAGCCGAGACTTTCACCTCGTACACTCAGCACGCCGCGGGGTGTGTGTGTGTGGGGGGGGGGGGGGCCGAGAGGAGGCTGCCCCGGCCCGGGCTGCCCTGCCTTGCTCTCCTCTTTTCCCCGGAGGCACGGAGAAGCGGCGTCTTCCTCCTCCTCCTCCTCCTCCTTCCTCCCCCCCCCCCCCCTCCCCGCGGGCATCGGGTTTTTCTCGTTTCCACGCCAGGAGCGTGTTAACAAAAACTTTGCTGCTGCTGGCGTCAATGGCTGCCAAAAGTCTGTTGACGTTGCGAGGGAGACCCGAACGTTTCCCTTTTTAATCAGCTGCCCGAACGGCGCGGTGTGTGTCTCTGCCTGCCTCTGCGGCGCGGGGCCGGCGGGGCGCGGGCAGCGGCGGGGCGGGTGGGTGGGTGGGTGGGTGTTCCCGGTACGGCACGGCTCGGCACGGCACGGCTCGGCACGCCGGGGCCCCGCTCGGAAGCAGGTTAGTGCTTGCAGGCGCTTTTCACAACTGGTTTCACACGGCGGCATCGCTGCGGAACCGCGTGTGCGTTGCGCGTCTCGCCCCCCCCCCCCCCCCCCCCGCCTTCCCTCCCTCCCTCCCTCCCTCCCTCCCTCCTCCGTGCCTCACCGTCTATATTTAGCCGCAAATGGCTTTATCGGCCAGACACCTCCCGGAGGAAATGCCGTGCGCTCTCCGGCGGCCGAGCCCCGCTCCGCGCCCTGCCGCGCAGCGCAGCGGGGGCGGGCGAGGCGGGGCGGGGGGGCTGCGGCGCCCTGGGGCTCGTTGACAGCGGCGGGGAGCCTGCGGTGGCCCGGTGAGGAGGAGGAGGAGGAGGGAGGGAGAGACGTGTCCTCGGTTTCCACCGTGCGCTGGGACGCTCCGCCGCCCGTCGGGGTTGCATAACGGGGCCGGCTGCGCCCGCCCCCGCGGAAGCCGGGTATAAATAGGAGCGGTGCCCCCCACACCCCCCGAGTCGGCCCCCCCCTTGTCCCCGCAGCGCTGAGGGCTTGTGGAGCTGCTGGCGTTTGGCCGAGCGGCTGGAGTCCCCTGCGAGCCCCGACGGCGGGAGAGAGAGGAGGAGGAGGAGGAGGAGGAGGAGGAGGAGGAGGAGGAGGAGGAGGAGGAGGAGGAGGGACGGGGCGTGCGAAGAGTTAAAAGTCTGCTGCTTGTTGCAATGAAATTATGGCTGGCAGTGGCGCCGCTGCTCGTTCGGCAGACCTCCACTTTTAAACAGTTCACAAGAAGTTCATCAGGGCGGCGATTAGAACGGCACACACGCCGGCAAGCGGGGCGGCTTTGGGGAAGGGGCTGGCAGCCGTCGGGGCGTGGGTTCTGACCCACCCGGGTGGGCCCTGGGGACATCCCACCGCCTCCCCGCATCCTGCGCCCCGGCGGGCTTTGCCCTGCTCTGGCGGTGGCGGTGGCGGTGGTGGGACATGGCTGGGGGAAGCTCTCGGCCGCCCGTGCGACTTAAGCGTTCCGCTATCTGCACGGGTCAGGGGATTGACGGGTTCTAATTCAGGCCCTGCGCCTTATCTTAATGATACACTTCCACCGAGGAAGCCAGGCGGGCGCAGGCGGCCCCTGGGAGGAGCGGCGTGGGTTGGCCTCGTGTACCCCCAAAGGAAAGCGGGGAGCGGGGCCCTGCGCCGCCGAGGCCCCCGTCTCCTCCGAGCCGGCGTCCGTCCCTCGCGGCTGAGGCAGCGCACGGGGCGGCTACTAACCTTATGTAAAACCCTAAATCACTCTCTCCATGCTGCTGCTGCCTCTATTGAAAACATTACGAGCGGCGCATCTGGAAACCAGTAAATCTGTCCAGAAACCGTCTTTCCAGTGAAATAACTCCTTTTGAATGATAGCGCGGTATCTAATCTCCGCGGATTTTTGTTTCCTCGCAGCGATTTTTGCGGACTTCATTAGGGAAGGCTAACCGTTCTGGAGAGAGGAGGGTCAACACGCCGTTTCATTAATATACATTTGTTCCAGACGTGGAGTTTTGCACAAAAGGCCTCTCTGAGGGGAGAAAAAAGTGTTGGGGAACAAGGCTTTCCTGCCGTTTCAGTTCTTAAACCTCTCTGAACCTGTGTGAAGTATTGTGTTAAAGGCCCGATCTGGGCTTCTTCCCCATTAAATGCCAAAGCGATCATTTGCATATTTTGTAGCCTGACAAAGGAAATGAGTTTGCTGGGGAAGCATGGATGCTTTGGGAGACGTTAGGCATTAAACTCCCAGTGGTCAATCGCCCGTTACTGGCTTGTGTGTGTGTGTGCGCGTGTGTAAAAGGAGTATCATGCCTCCCGCTTAAAGGCTTCTATTTTTGTGAGAGAGGAAGAGCTGAGGGATATCCTGTGCATTAAAGGCTCCCCCTACTTATTAACCCAGCATTTAGCAGCAGGATGCAGGCTGAAGCTCAGTCAAAAGAAACGACTCAACCTCCAAAGAGCAATTAAAATCTTGCACTGGAATAAATCATGCGCCGCGATAATCCTGTTAATAAAACGCAGCTTGTCCTGACACTTCGCTCATGCAGCAAACTAGAATTTAATGCGAGCGGAGGTGGCGTTAGGCAAGGTAGAGGGGAGGAAAAGCCGTTCCCTCTCCGCCGCTGGACGCGAAAATGCGGTTACCTTTCACCTGCCTCTCTGGCTGCACACAGCGCCGATCCTCTTGGACTGCTAATACTTCTCCAGCGAGCCCGCTAATGATTTCTTTCCCTGGAGTGAGCAGGCATCATTGAATTACTGAAAGCACTCGCAGCAGCAGCAGCAGCAGCAGCAGCAGCAGCAGCAGCAGCTCCAATGCAGAAGCCACCAGGGCTTGGTGCTTAATCAAATCAAGGGGTGGGGAGCTCGCCAACCCACTTACTATTTTTAACCCCTTTCTCCAAGTTAGTCATGTGCAGACGCTAAAGGGAAGGTTTTTATTTAGATCCCTTCCGTAGCAGCGTCTCTTCAGTTTTAAGTCCTCGCGTGAAAGCTCTTATCAGCAATCAGCGTAGCTAATACGCACGGTACGTGGCTGTTCTGGCGATGCGCTCCTGCGCGTTCCTAATGCGGGGCTTTTGTGAGCGCCTGTGGGTAGTTTCCCGCGTTCCCCCAGCCCGTGGGGTCTCCCTCCTTGGTTCAGCCTACGTGAGATGAAGGGTTGGGGACTGGTGTGTGCTTGGCCGGCTGAGTCATTTCTTGTGGAAATGAAATGCAGTGGAGAAACTTTTATTTGTCGATAGCCTGGAATGATTCTTAATTTTCTGGATGTGCGCTGGGGAAAAGATCCATCTCCTCTGACCTATAAATGCCCTCAATTTGCTCCTTTATTGCAGGGTATCTCCCTTAGCGGTTAACGTAGGCAGCTCACTCCCCGCACCAATCCTGCATTCATTATTAATTACCCGGAGGGAGGCTGGCTGCTCCGCCGTGATGTTTGCACTTCCTCCTAGACAAATCTGCTCAACTTTTTTTTTCTTTTCCTTTTCTTTTTTTTTTTTTTTTTTTTAACAGAATATAAAACCGTGAAGAAAAAGCGGCGATTTTTAAGAAGACGTCATGCTTTCTGCAACTCCCCTGTATGGCAACGTTCATAGCTGGATGAGCAATGAAAGGGTCCGCATGTGTGGAATTAATGAAGACAGGTAAATATTTAAGCTTCTGGCAAGTTAAACCACGCTGTAATTCTGCAGCGTGAGGTCTCGGAGTTTGCTCACTTCCCTAATACTGGAGCAGGTAGCTGCTGCCTTGCATCGAGATCAGCCCAGCTTGGAGGGGAGGGCGGGGGGGGGAAACAAGACGTGCCTGAGAGCGGCAGAGCAGCCGCTGATTTACTATTTAACAGGCAACCTGGGTCAGTGAAGCGGGGACGCCCTTTAAAGAGATTACTCCCCAAAGCAGCCTTTAAACGCGCTTTTACAATTACTTTATTATTTCGTATTTGTGAAGGGGAATTAAACCAAATAGCGCACGTGTTCTTGCGGTGACTCTATGGCGGAGGGGCTCCTGCCTGCGATTTGGCGTTCCCTGCCTTCGGACCAACAACTTGTCCTGTGAAATAGCAACAGCGGCTTTTCTGTCTCCCACAAGTGAATTTCTCTTCCTCCCCACCTTTTTTCCTGCTGAACGTCATTCATTCGATAATTAAAATTACAGTCTTTAATAATTTTCAGTGGGGTGATGCAGGCGCTGGTCGGTGTCCTCTTCCCGTAAACCCCAGCTTTTTAAAAAGCGAAACAACGCTGAACAGAAGCTGCAGGTATGCCTGCACTTCTCTGTGCCGATTTTGTGTGGTTTTAGTATTTTTCTGTCTTCTCTTTGAGCCCGTGTTCTTACTGTTGTGTGAAAAGCCTCTGAGAAGCTGGGGAAAGTTTTTGGTCCTTGCAAGGGAATGCTATTTGCAAACATAAGCTGAAGGAAGGCGGCCAAACGTCTCATTTTGCTTTCACGCCCTCCTTCCTCCCTCTCCTCCCAGTTATTTAGGGACAATAATTTTACGTGCTACTTGCAGGAAAGGTGAATCGCTTAAAAACAAGTACATTAAAATTGCATTTCAGCTTTAAGGTGATCGTGTGCCTTTAAGCACTTTGAAAGGAGTTCTTTTGGGTAATGCTGAAAATTTCCTTCTGCTGCATGTCAATGATTTTTATCCCCGGGATTTGAAATTTGGCACTAAGGTATATTCTTTACTGGTGCTTTCTGTGGTAACAAGTCCCAGCGCTGCAGCACTGGTATGGCACAGATGTGCAGCTCCCTCTTTAGCATGAAACAGCTGACGTTCGTATGATATTAGCACGTGTGTGTGTTCATTTTCTCCTCGGCAGCATTTATGGATGGTACCTGAACAGCGTATGTTTAAAATGGGATATTCTCTCCTTGGAAAAAGGAAAGGGCAAGGGGCAAAAGAGAAGACCTTGGCAAAAATCACTTGCGTTGAAAGAGGCTGCTCTGAGATGTGCTTGGTGTGTTCTTGGTGTCAAAACCCTTTATGCTTATTTTCGAACGGTCCTTGCTTTGTAAAGTAGTGGCTGTGCATGGGTACGCAGAAGGATAAATACGGTATCGTATGGGACTTCTCTAGGGGAATCAAAATATGGAGGTGATATAATCTTGTACTGATCTGAGATGCGCAGGATGTTTTCAACTAGTAAGCTTCTGTTTTTTAATAGGAAAATTCCCGTTAATGATGGCGATGCACCGAAAAGCAGACTGGAGTTGAGGGAAGAAAATCACCTGAATCACAGTGTGGTAAGAAGTTAACAGCTTCATGCCGCAGCTGAATCTGTGCCTGTCCTCCCCACCTTGACTCCTACCCCTGGGTGTTGTTACGCCATCCATTTGGGGAAAGGAGTAAACCACCTTTCTGTTGCAGCTCTACCCGGGCTCGGGCACACGCGAGTTGTTTCTTGAAACAGCGAAATGGGGCTTTGTTTATTTATCTCGTTAATCTCTTAACGCTGGCTTTGTGGTGTGTGTTGTTGAAGGATGTCATGTTCTTCCTTTAGCTCTGTTATGGATAATGTCATGCAGTTCATGTAAGCGTTAAGTACAGCGATGTTTTAGCGAAGTTGGTGGTTTTCTCCTTTGAGCGTACGTGGGGAGTGGCGAGCGGGGCAGAAATTTGACGACGGACCTTTCTTCGTGCTGTGTCCTCAGACGCCTCGCCCCACGAATCGTGCGGCGGTGGCGAGCCCGGGAGCAGAGCTGCGGCGGAGGGGGAGAGGTCCTGGAGGAGGAGAGGCTCTCCATCCTTCTCTTCCCCTTCTCCGTGTCACAGCCCGCATCCTCTTGCTCTGGCAGGGCTGGGGCCGAGGAGCCGGTTGCCGCCGCACAGGAGCGGTGCCGCTGAGCATCGTCTCTGGGCCACTTCTGGCCGCTTGGGCTGTGGGTCCTCACGCCCATGAATTTTGGATGCGGAGAGATTTGTATTGACGTTTGCGGTGATCTGTATTGCTCCATAGGTTCCTGTTCTTCCGTTTTCCAGCAAGATCAGCCTCTGTATGTTTTCATGACGCACGGTGTGTTTGCATTAGTGTTGTTTCTCTTGCAAAATGCTGGTGTATCTGTAGCTTGAGCGGTAGTCACGTTAGTGAAATGTGAAAGTAACATACTTCTTGTTCTGTAAAGGTGGATGCGACTACAGCCCATCGCATTGACAGTCTCGCAGCTCTGAGTATGGACAGGTCTGGACTCATGCGAGAAGGACTCAGAGTCCCCAGTAGTATTGTCTATTCCAGCTTGTGTGGACTCGGCTCGGAAAAATCACGGGATGCTACGAGTTCGATAGCTGGGCTCGGATTTACTCCTGAAAGAAATCCAGAGATGCAGTTCAAGTCTAATCCCCCCGAAGCGGTAGAAAACGCAGCCGTCTCTGGAAAAGCCCCGAACGGCTTCAGCGCTATATACAAAACGCCACCTGGAATACAAAAAAACTCTGTCCCGACGGGGGAGACGCTGGGTTTGGACCGAGCTGCGGGTGACAAGCAGAGTCCCCTCGGTGTCAATGGTGCTAGTTACCTAAGGCTCCCCTGGGTAAACCCCTATATGGAGGGCGCGACGCCCACCATATACCCTTTCCTTGACTCACCAAATAAGTATTCATTGAACATGTACAAGGCATTGCTACCTCAGCAGTCCACCTACAGCTTACCGCAGCACCTGGCTTACTCGCCCGTATGTACGAACGGTGAACGTTTTTTATACCTGCCTCCCTCCCACTACGTCGCCCCCCACATCCCTTCGTCGCTGGCGTCGCCCATGAGGCTCTCGACCGCTTCGGCTTCGCCGGCCATCCCGCCTTTGGTGCATTGTCCGGATAAGAGCTTGTCGTGGAAGATGGGCGTCAGCCCCGGCAACCCCGTCGACACGCACGCCTACCCCCACATCCAGAGCAGCAAGCAGCCCCGGGTCCCCGCCGCCAAGCCGGCCCCCGCCAACATGCCGGCGGACCCCGCGCTCCTGCTGCCGCACTCGCCCCGGCCGTCCCCCCGCCTCCCCCTGCCCGCCCAGGTGGGGGACGCCTACGCCGATTTCCACAAACACTTCCCCAGGATCACCACCTCTCCCTCCTCCGCCGTCACCCTCCCAAAGCCCTACGTGAACGTCGGCGGCGAATTCCCGCCCTCCCGCCTCTCCAACGGGAAGCTTCCCAAAGGCAGCGACGCCGGGGAGGCTCCCCCGCCGGCCGCCCCCCACGCGCGGAAAGCCGGCCACGACCGCAAAGACGGCAGATCCCCCCCGCTCCTGGAAAAGCAGACCCCGACCAAAGACGTCACCGACAAACCGCTGGACTTGTCGGCGAAAGTCGTCGACGCGGAAACCGCCGGCAAGTCGGAGCACGGTAAGAAAATGACGCCGACGGTGCTGGTGCACGGCAGGGCGGGAGGGGGGACGCACTTGCCCGGCGGCGACATCGTTCAGAAGGAAACCATTTCTCCCGGGAACGGCTGCCCCATCTACAGGCCTGACATCATCAGCACGGCACCGTCCTCCTGGATCGTTCCCGGTCCCAGCCCCGGCGAGGAGAGCGGGAAGAGCGTCCAGCTGAAAAACAAGGCGCTGGACTGGGTGATCCCGCAGCAGCGGAGCTCCTCCTGCCCCAGGATGGGTGGCACGGAGGCGGTCGTCGGCAGCGTCTCGGGGACGGTGTCGGCGGCGGGGCGACCGGCGTCGGCGTCGCCGGCTCCCAACGCCAACGCCGATTGCGCCAAGACGGCCAGGAGCTCTGCGGAGAGCGCCGCCTCGGTCATACAGCACGTGGGGCAGCCCGTCGCCGCCCCTGCGAAACACGGCAGTAAGGTGGCCAAATCCTGCGGCCAGGAAGCCAACTTCAAGGCGAGCGAGACCGCCCTGGCCTCCAGCCCCATCTTCCTGCCGCCCAACGAGGCGTTTCGCTCCCCGCCTCTGCCCTACCCCCGGAGTTACCTCCCGTACCCGGTGCCGGAGGGAATAGCCATCAGCCCTCTCTCCCTCCACGGGAAAGGACACGTGTATCCGCACCCCGTCTTGCTGCCCAACGGCAGCCTCTACCCCGGCCACCTGGCTCCCAAACCCGGCCTCCCCTACAGCCTGCCGGCGGGGCGAGGGGAATTCATGACCTACCAGGACGCGCTGGGGATGGGGATGGTGCACCCCATGCTGCTGCAGCATTCGGCTTTGGAGATCAATAAGGAGGAGAAGGCGGAGAGGAGGTCGCGGTCTCACGAGAGGGTCCGCTACGAGGACCCGGCTCTGCGGAGCCGGTTGCCGGAGCTCCTGGAGAGCGGCGGGAAGATGCATTTCGAAGTACCCGGTGACAAGAGCGTGAAATTGCACCAGAGCTCCGGCCACAGTAAAAACTCGGCCAAAAGTGACAAACACCTCTTCCCGGATCTTCTGCGAGATGAGCAAGAGGCGAAAAGCGAAGCGAACGTAACGAAAGCCAGCTTTGCTACGGAAAGCGGTAATCAGGCTAATGACCCTACAAAGCACAAGGTAGAGCAGGCGTCGCAGCACAGAGATTTTATTGTAATGAGAGAGGAGTTTGGGAGAAATAATGATCTTCACGAAACCTATAATTTCAAGCAAGCCCAGAGTTCGTCGGTTTTCGGCTTAAGGAAAGAAGATTTATCTGTGAGCCAGCCGAAAGAGAGAGTGACGGTCCAGCCTTCGCCCGCTTTCTTGGAAAGCGCTCACGAGAGCGATGCTCCGGCTCTGGCTTTTGGCAAGGTGCAGGAGGACGCCAAGCCATTCTGCATGGGGACCGCGCCGCCAAGCATCGACGCCAGCCAGACCTATACCAAAGACGGAGCCGAGGACGCGGAATCTGGCGATGGCAAAATACTGAAGCCCAAGCCGTCTAAGTTGGCCAAGAGGATCGCAAACTCTGCCGGTTACGTAGGTGATCGATTCAAGTGCGTGACGACCGAACTGTACGCGGACTCCAGCCAGCTCAGCCGGGAGCAGCGGGCGTTGCAGGTGAGTCCGCGCGGTCCAACGACCGCCGCGCTTTTTGTTGCGATTTCTCTGTTGCAAGTCACAGTCGAGTATTAAAGTTGAGAGAAGCAACGCAGGTGGGGAAATCAGAAATTTTTTTTGTTAGGGGCGTACTCGCCAGAAACGGTTTTACATAGCCGAGTAAGTTCGTTACAGAGAGCGAGGCGATGTAAAGAATAGTATGTATGGCTTTTACGTATGTACGCGCTAGTAAGCTTTAAAGGGCTTTTACTAAGATCGGATAAAAATGTTAATGTACGTATGAAATGTTTGCGCAGTTACGGAGGGGAGTCGGACAGGCATGCATGTTACCTTGGCGCTAGCGATGGCTGTAATTTCTCAGCTGGCCTGTAGTGCCAGCTAGCAAAGCGTACCCAGAAGTTGTGATTAGCATGCCAAACGTGCCATTTGACGGAGAGGAGTCGCAGCCATGTATTAGCGGGTCTCAGGCAACGTTTGCGCCAGGCGAACGCGTAGGACAGAGTAGGAGCGGTGTTGAGGTTGATGCTGAGGGATGACGGACAGATACTGTATAGGAATATCCTTAAGGTATTTTACTTTTAATGAAGGGATGAGTTAAGCCAAATTGTTTTGCATTGTTAAGAAAAGAATTGGTTTATGCTTATAAAAATGGATGAAATTATCTAAATGATCCATTGAGTGCCCATTTTAATTACATAGATGGAAGGATTACAAGAGGACAGTATTTTATGTCTACCTGCTGCTTACTGTGAGGTCAGTTCTTCAAATTTTTATTACTAGACTCTTACATAAACCTTTGAGTTAAATTTCATTTCCAAATACACAAAGGGAAGTTTGTGGGCCATGGTCGTCTTTATTCATTGTACGGTTTTGTGTTGTTTTTTTTTTCTTTTTGTTTTTGTCTCTTTTTACCTCCAAAATGGAATGTTTTTGTTTTATATACAGTATACATTTATATATATCTTTTATATATATATATATACACACACACACACTCTTATATATGAAAGAATTCTGTGGCTATTTGCATATAGATGCTAGAACACTGTTTTACAAGTCAGGTGTGTTAAACTCCTACCCTAGCTATCCATCTGAAACCTTGGTTTTGAGCCGATGTTTCTTTGGAAATGCTTTCATATAAGGTAAGGTAAATGAAGTAGCTTTTATCGCAAGACTTTTTTTTTCATATCAATTCTCTTTCTAGCGTGCAATGATGCGCTTCTCAGAGTTGGAGATGAAAGAGAGAGAAGGCCAAACAGCTACCAAAGACTCAGAGGTCTGCAGATTCAGCCAGGCAGACTGGGAAAACTTGAAAGGAAACAGTGAAAAGAAGCCAAAGTCTGTCGCTCTGGAAGATGCCATTGCTGACCAAAATGACAATGACAGATGTAAGCGAATTTAGATGGCTTTCCGAAGCGCGTACGTGTCTCTGTGCCGCGGCACCTTGCAGCAAAGCTGCGCCGGCAGCGTAATCTTCGTGTTCTCGCGGTGTCGCTGCTTGAAGTCACTGACCTCGGCCTCTGCAGGTGCAGAGCTGCCGCGGCTGGTGCTCTCCGTGCTTGTTTTTTGGGGGTCTGCAAGTTACTGGTTACGGTCGTACCTGCTTTTCAGGAGATAGTTTACTGTCACCGAAGTCACTGTCGTAAAGAGGTCGTCCTTTTAATTGATGGGGTACCACATCAACCGGTGAAAGCACAGGTCCAAGGTTATATTTTAAATGCAGAAAGGAGGCGGGGGAAGAGAGAGAGGCAAGAAGGAGTCCGTTCAGCTTCCCGAACTTGTCGTAGTGTTGGGAGATGCCAACGCTGCGGCTTTCGGGCAAAGCAAGGATGGAGGACAGAAGGGTGGTGGGGAACGGGAAAGGACGTGATCTGCCAGGCTGCCTTATCCATAAGAGCTGGCTGTAAAACTCCAAACAATGAGAAGCTAGTTTGCCTGGGCGACTTCTTGCTGCAGGGGCTGGGGGTGTGTGTGTGTGTGTGTGTGTGTGTGTGTGGCTGGCCAGCACAGGTCCTCGGGGGCAGGCGGGGGGCTGTGAAATTCCCCATGGGGCTGGCTGCTCCCTCTAGGCTCTGGCAAGGTGTCAGAGGACTATGGGAAATGTGTGCTAGCAACATTGTCCTAAAAATGAGAAAAATGTAAAAGTAAGTAAATAAATGGTATTGGGGGATTTTTTTACTGTATGCAAGAAAAATCACTTTTTTTTTTTGTGTAACTCTTGGTAAGCATGTGGCTTCCATCAGTTTCCCAAGTTTTTTGCTTTTACCTATAGAATCAAGGAACGGATCGGTTCCTTCTGCTGCTACTTGGTTTTGAACAACTCAGAAAAACCGATCTATGCTGAAAGCATTGCAGAACAAGAGGAGACACACTGCAGACTGCATCGTGTGTGTGTGTGCGCGCACGTGCACTGTGTAACTCGGTGCTTAAGTGTGCGCTTCTGTAGGTGGAGATTCATGAGCAGCGCTAGTAGAAAATTTTGTTCAGGCAATTTAATAACTTTGAATTATTGTTCTGGTCTTTGGTTAATGGTTTTGGCAGAGAGCATGCTGGTCAATTGTACTTGCTCGGTTACTCACCTAAATCAAGTTAGTGTGGTATTGCTGTCACTGAAATAACAGCCTCAACAACAATCGGCCTGGCAGAATAGCAAGGGGAAGTTTTAATTGTGGAAGTGCAGGAGGTACCAGGGTGGGGAGAGGCAGGCTGAGCCCCTGGAAGCTGAGCGGGCTTTCCCTTCTCCACGCTGTACCGAGGCAGCTTCGGGGAGGAAAGCGCTGCTGCCTTTTGCGGTCCCCGTGCCAAAGCCGAGAGCTCAGGGCGCCCTGGTGATGTCCTCTGCTAAATCCCACCCCGGGTGTGCTGGAAAGCATAAAGAGCTGCAGCAGCGGGGTCCTGCCAGCTTGTTCTGGCTGCAGGACAAGAGGGGTCCCGCTGGGGAGAGGGGGCCGGCGGGCTGCGGGGTCAGGGGTGGGCGCAGGGGAGGGAGGGAGAGCGTGCTCGGGGGCATGGGGCATGTTGCTGGGGGGGGGACGGGGGAGGGCTGCGGGGAGAGAGAGCCTTAGAGCATCACTGCTGGCTGAAACACCTCCCCTCCCATCCTTGCAAAAGGCCGGTGTACAGCGCGTCCTTAAATTCATCATTTGGTGAGGTCTCCGGCACTTGAGTCTGCTGGCTAAAGTGTGTTTGAGACGATTAAATGACTGTTCAAAGCAGGGAAAGTATGTTCAGTCTTAACGTTAGTTCGTTCCTCTCCTCTACTAATTAGCTCTGACTTAATGGGCTATTTCAGAGTTTGGCCGAACGTCCGAACTCCTAAAAGCGCAGCTCTGTTTTGCTGAGGAAGCTCCTCTTCTGTATGCCCGCCTGGACAGCAGCAAATACTTACCGGTACAGATTCAAGTCTCAGTAAAAGTTTTTTATCGTGGCGGTTCACCTCCTGCCCCTCGGGATAGCAGCTGATAAATCAGAAAGCCGATTTTCACACTTCTTGAATGCCTCTAGTGTAGTGGCTTGGGCTGTGGCGCGGCTTGAGCCGCCAGCAGTCTTGACGCATCTCTTGCCGAGCGACTGGCAAAGGGGCAGTCTGCCTGCTCTTCGCCTTCGTTTATCGCCAGCGAGAGCTGCTCATCTCTCGCCTTCCCTTTCCATCCGGTTTCTAACCACGCCGTTGGTGCGTTCGGCTTTAAAGCTCTCCAACGGGAACTCGTTGAGGGTTTGCAGCCTCTTCCGTTTTCCTTTCTGCCTCCTGCAAGCGATCTTGCCGCTGAAAAGACGTTTCACCTCGTTTTACGTAGCATTCGGCCGGTGCTGGCTAAAAGCAAAGCGGCGCGTCTTTACGTGTGTGAGCGGGGAATTTAGGAGCAAAACTGGCAAGCTGTTAGGTGCGACCCCCGCGGCGAGCACTTCACCTGCCCAGTGTTGGCGGGGAAGAAGAAAACCGCAACCGAAACTGCGATCGTGGCACAGAGCCGGCTCGCGGGGCTCCTCCTCGGCGTGGCTGCGGCCGTGCCTGGCGTGGAGCTGCCCCAGCAGCTGCTCGCCCCCTCGGCTCCTCTAAATCTACCGGTGCGACGACGACAACAACAACAAAAGGCTAAATAACACGGGCAGGTGATGCTTACGGAGGCATCTGATGGGATGGAAACTCCTTTTTTTAGCTTGCTCTGGGACTTGCTCGTTTTCCTAGCTGTATAGCACGCGTGCGGACTTTTTTGGGAAGCAAATGAAGGCACAATATCTGATCCCTTAAACTTTTCCTCTGACTTGGCGGTGCGTGGCTTTACCCTACCGAGAGTCTTCTTAAGCTTCATTGTGCCTTCTGGAGAAGGGTAAAAAAGGTGGATGTTTTTGTTGTTTTTTTTTTAAAAAAAGCCCGATTTAAAGGAGGTAGCTGTGTTAGCTACTTAATGAGCTGTTTAAGCCAAGGAGTAAAGTAGAAGTGCTTTAATTCTCTCCCATCTCGTTTAGGTTTTGCCGGGCATTCTGAAAGCAGCCGCGAAGCTGCTTTGTTGCCAAGGTGACTTGTAAATGTTGCTGAGGCGATGCTGCTCCGGTGCATTTCCATAGCACAAACATGATAAATTATGGGATGCATATGTCATGAGTCATAGGATTGTTCAGAGATCAAGTGATTTAAGCTATTGGCACGGACACACGCATCAATACGGGCATGTGATGATCGCATGTCAGTTCATAACAAAGCTCTTCTAGCGGTATTGAAAATCATACCCGGGTGTGAAAGATTGAGTGAATTCTACAAGCTGTGAATTTCTTGATCGGGGAGTGTGATTTTTATCCATTTATCTAATTTTGTAGGAGGAGGACACTGCCCGTTTAAGCCTTAGCTGGGAAAAATAAAACTTGATACGTTAAAAGCCTGATCTTAGGGCGTGAGGTCATGGGCAAAAAGTTAAAGCAGTTTCTATGTGTGGAAGTGAACGGTGTAATGTGCCAAAGCCTTTAGAGCTGATCTTCAGCATCGGAGCGAGGTGCCGGTGTCTCTTTGCATGGTAAACCCCTGCTTTTCTTTGCTTGCTGGGCTGTGTGTATACCTGAATAAATGAAAGACGGAGACAGTAAACATGTCCTTTGTCCTGGTCAGTCATTACCTTCGTGCCATGGGACATAGCGCAAAAAAAAAAAAGGGGGGGAAAAACCCAAAAGTCTGTGCAGGGAGAATGGCGGCTGCTTGTTTGTGCAGTGCGATAGGCTTGGGCAGAAGGAAGGAAAATGTAGAAAGTTCCCAAGCAGAGGTACTTGCAGGGAAAATGAAATCAGCTGGGTTCCCTCTGCCCCATGGGATACTCAGAATTGGATACTGAAGGTGACTTACGGAATTTCTTACTGTTGTTGTGATCTCTGTGCTGAATCCTGGGTTTTGGCGTTTGGATAGTCATTACCGTCCTCAGATGAATAAAGGGTGCCTTGCATAAGTGAGCGCAATGAGAGGTTGCTCCAGGGAAGAGGAAAGGCTGTTTTTAGCTGCCATGTTATTTGAACAAAAGAATCGCAGCTTAAACACCGAGATGTGTTTCCTTGTTTGCATCGCATGGGAGGGCCTGGTCTCAAGCAGCTGATCGCAACAGGAAGATGGAAAAATGAAGGAAAGTTCTTCTGGGTAGCGTGTTTGTGCATGCGTGCGTGTAACTGTTTCTCGTGAGATTGTAACCCATGCACTAAGGAGATGCTGCTTCAGGCAGAAACCATATGTGAAGAAGCATCTTCTTAATTCTTCCTTGTTTCTAGTTTGGTAGGACAGTGAGAAATGGCTTGAGTTGTTGGTGCTGGTTCTCACAGCCGGTGTGAGACTGGCAAAATGCTGGAGGCTTGAGGAAAGAACACGTTTAAGAGTTTAATCTCCTTACTCATAGAGGTGTGTTGCTATGAGAACTCAGCATTTATCCTGTGTTTCTGGCTACCTCGTCACTGTTTGAATAATGATGATATGAAAACTCCCAAGTATTTTGTTGTTGTTTTCTTCCTCAGGCGGAGAAAAGGATGTTGTAGATACATGGTGGCGGGGGGGGGACGACAGATGACGGGGACAAAAGCAAATAAATTCTTGTCCTTGTTGGGCACGCACGATATGCTTATGTTGCCGTGCCTCACGTTGACATTTATATCTTAATTTGGGGAGACATTGCGTCTGATCCGGGTTGCTTGCAAAACAGTTTGAGGACAGAGTGGAATCCGGTGGTAAAATATTAATAGAGCCTGCGCTCCGTGAGGCGGTCGCCGCTGTGCCAAGGGGAAAAACCTCTGGGCGTGCGACATGTCCGTGCAAGCTGCGTAGAGAGCCTCACAGCCTGTGGGTTCTGCAGCGTCCCGAACAGCGACTGACCTTTGTTCTTTCGCGGTGAAAATCTGAAAATCCGCCTGTAGAAGAGGCGGGGAGCATCGGCGACGGAGCAGGTAGGCGAGGACGCGTCCCGCACGGCTCCCCGGCGTTGCCATCGCTGTCCTCCCGTGTCGATGCAGGATGGTTACACAACCCGGATTAATGTGCGGAGAGGTGGCTCCTCTAATGGTCCTCAGCGCATCTAGCGGGACGGATTTCAGGGACGCGTGTGCGGTGGGCAGTCCTCGAGAGGGATTTCTGGCTCGGTGGCCAAGGAGGTGTAGCTCTGGTCACCTGAGGGGTCTTCCTCGGATGTGACCGGAGAGCAGAGGCAAAGGTGTCACAGAGCCTCTGGCAGCGAGGGCTTTTTGGATAAACTTCAATAGGCGTGTGCTGTTCTCCTTGGCGCGTGGAGCCCTGGAGAAACGCCGACAGTGACGAGCGAGGTTCCAGCAGACGTCTCTCCCCTCCTTTTTATTTTTTTTTTAGCACGGACGGTCTGAGCGAGCGGTGCTCGGCATCCCTGCGCCAAGTCCTCTTGCAGATAGAGAAGGAATTAATCTGCAGCAGGTCGCTTGCGGTGGTGGCAGGCTGGAATTAGCTTGCTGTTTCCTGCAAGCCCCAAAGATTAAGACGGTGAACCCCCCACACCCCCCCCCCCCCCCCATAGCCTGATACTTCCTCTGACCCTGCGAAAGCTTCTCTGGGAATTGGTCAGGATGTGCCTGCCTTTTCTCAGGCCAGACAGCGTTAGGAGCAGGAAAGCTGTCCCGATATAGGGACTCTCCGTGTGAACCGTGGCGTGGAGCTGCTGGTACTGCTGGAGACGGGAAGGCTATAAACAGCGGGAGCCTGGCGGAGAGTGCCCTTAGCCGATCCGTTCGGGGAAACCGAGCATATAAGTATAATGTTTCCTTATGAAAGGGGGAAAAATAGCAGATTGCATTAAAAATGTAAAATGAAACCCGAGAGAAGCATTTCTAAAGTGATACTTAAAACATGGCTGGTCCAGCTTCTTTTATTCTGTGTGAAACGGGACTGCCGGTGCGGTTGGTGTGGTTATAGGGTACAGCTGTTGGGCAGCATCTTCATACCAGATGTGCAAGCATGGGGTGTTGCCAGATTCATTCTGGTTCGGGGGGACGCTGGCGATTTAGAGGCACAGTCGCAGTAAGCTGAGATACCTGTTTTCTGGAACACGGCGGCATTGCTGGCTGGAAGAAGTGTGACAAACTGTGGTTTAAAGTCTTGAAGGGAGCAGGTGTTGGCCAGACGGCCTTGCGGAGAGGAGCATCGCCAAATAGCAGAATGGCCCGAGCGTACCGCTTGCCTGGAAAAAGTCAACTTTTGTTTTGATTTGTCTTGGCCAAATATCTTCTGCTGTTTTATAAAGCAGCCCTGCAGGCAGCTTCCCAAGCAGCGTAAAAATGATGCTGGGGTGTCTTCTGGTGCCCGCAAACATCTGCAGAACCCTAGGGGCTACTTGGAGCCATTTCCAAGTCGCGGTGAAGAAAAATCTCATCAGAGGAGTTTGGTTATTTTTTCCCCCTCAGCCTTCCGTTGCTGACAACAGGTATTTCAAGGACAGTCGTGAAATGAGGTGTTGGCAGAGCTGTAGGAAGGTGCTCTCAAGATAAGGTGGGATGGAGCTGGGCTGCATCCAGGGACTGCCAGTGCCTGGGTGCTGGTGTGGTGGGTCGCAGAGGGGACGGGCGGCGAGGGGGGGCTGCAAGGGGGCAATTTTCTGCCCTGGCGAGGAGGAAGAGCAGAAGTTGAAGGCCAGGCTGTACTGGGGAGAAGGCTGAGTGAGGATGGGGAGGATGAGGGGGAGGGAAGGGAAGGGGAGGTGTCCGGAGTCCGGGTGGGAAACCAGCAGATGGGTTTGCAGGAAGGGAAGTGGGAGAAGGAGGAAGGGCAAGGAGGAGGAAGAGGAAAAGGGGCAGCGAGCCATGGGGAAGTAGGACGGAGCGTACGGACAGTTTGCCAAACAGCAGCAGATCTGCAGAAAGAGTATTGGTCAGCCAGGAGGGCTAAAACGTGTGGGAAAACCAACCTGGTTGTTTGCGAGAGTTGTAAATGGGAAGCTGATTAACCGTGTTGCAGTCTGTACCACACGTCTGCCTACTCGTGCCTCAGCTAGTTTGGTTAAACCCCAGAAAAAAAGCCTATTCAAGATGATGATTAAGTGTCATTTTAAGTCAAGCATCCATTTAAGATCGCTTAAGGTGTCTCTAAATTTGGGGGAACAGTATCGGAGAGGGGAAGCTGAAGTTAGGGCAAGCATTGCAACGTGGGTGTTTTTGTGGCTAATTTGTCGGACTAGTTTCTGGTGAGCTTTTCAAACCTCACCTGCTCGCTGCTGCTGGAAATATTCCCTGAAAAAAGTGAAGCCTTTTTTAAAAGCAGGTGACAAAGATCATGTGATGCACAGTGACTGGCTGGTTACTTGAAGTGAGGAAGCCTTTTTATAACCTTGGATTCAAGTAGTGCTTTTTGCAAAATATCACAGCTATTCTTAGTGGTATTCCCGTGTACGTGTGTGCGTGCTCCGTATCCCATTTATATCTCCAGAAGAAGGGACAAATGCTTTTAAGTCAGACTCTGCAATTTGATGTGAGGAGTTAGGGAAGGATTAGGAATTAGCAAAAGACGAATACTTCATTATCATCAGAAGATATTTTTGAAAACAAAGGAATTGCAAAGTGGAGCTTGGTTTATTACTTACCACGGTTTTGGGGGGGGGAGGTTGCTTTCTGAAAAGGGTCTGTGCTTCCAATATCTAAAGACGTTTCTTTATTTAAAAAAGCGTATTGTGATGTTTCTATGGATACAAGTGTTGTGAATATTGTACTTCTTAAATTGATGTAAAAACAACACAAAGTATCGCGCTTTGGGGGGTTTTGTACTTAACTGTTGGAGAAAACTGGTCAGCCTTAGGCTGACCAGAGGAGACTTGTTCCGAAGTACAGTTTGGTGTTTATTTGCATGCTTCATGCACCATAAGTCATGATGGAGATGACACTGAAGAGAACAGAAAGCACAGCTTTCTCACAATGAATTGTTTTGTATTTATTAGGTCTTGTGTTGTTGTTTTTTCTTGTAATTTTTAGGTAACTTTACTAGTACAGAAACCAATCAAGGTCACTTTCTTGAAACTCCAGAGGAAAAAGATCTCTCAAATGAGAAATGTTATTTAGAGAGACATTCTATATATGAAAAAGCAGAAGACCAGCCAACAGAAGATATTGGCCAACATCCATGTCCACGTCTGGACAGGAAGCGTAAACACTCTGGTGAGAGAGTGCAAAACGATGGCAGCCAAAATGAAAACTTTGTGGATGAACTGCAGGATGAACTTATATCAAAAGCAAAAAAGAAGAAGAACTCCAAAGGTAAGACAGCATTTTGCTTTGGTCTCTCTCAAGGAATGTCTTGTGAAAGGAACGTCCCTTTGGCTTAATGTGTTTCCATTTTTGAACTTGATAGTTACTAATGTGAGCACTGTCATTTCACTTAAAATTATATATATGTATATATATGTATGTATATATATGTGTATATATATATATGTATATATAAAAAAGCTTGGTATATAAGGGTAAAGCACTAGTTGTTGGACGCTGTAGCCACAGCAGTGCAAGTTACTGTAGTGCATGTAACCCTTAATGAGCGAACCTTTAAAATGCATAGTGTGGTGGTAAAGCTGAGACTATATGCCCCGAAAGTGAAATGTAGCTTTTGTTTTAAGTTGAGGGGGCTTTTTGATTAATTTTTAGTTATTTTTCCATTAGATGACTGGCCTGAGAGGGAAATGACAAACAATTCCTCTAACCACTTAGAAGAGCCCAATTGTAATGAGGTGACCAACCTGAAGGTGTGCATTGAATTAACAGGGCTCCATCCCAAAAAGCAGCGTCACCTGCAGCATCTTAGGGAACTTTGGGAGCAGCAGGTGTCACCAGAGAGATCCCCGTCCGGCAAGTTGGGCCGGCAAAGCAGGAAAGATTTAGCTGAGGCTGTTCAGCCAGAGGCCACTGCAAAGGTCAAAGACTTCACAGAAGAAAGGCACACCAAGAAAAGGTCAGAGGCCAAAAGCAATAGAAGTTGGTCTGAAGAGTCCCTCAAAACAAGTGACAATGAACAAGGTATGCAGAGACTACTAGGGAAACCAGCCGGCTTTAGCATTTACAGTGACGCATGCTGCCACCGATGTTAAGGAATTGTCAAGAGCTTTTTTTTTTTTTCTTTTTTCTTTTTTTATATTATATATATTTCTGTAGATGTCCATTTGTCTAAGGACTGACACCTCCTCTTTAAGAATGGCACTGTAGCTGATACTTGGCAGACAAGAAAACGTGTTTGTGTATGTGTGTGTAACTATGTGTTTGTGCATGTGTGTGTGTGCGTTTTGGCTTTAAATACTCTTTCATAGATAATGTGAAGATGAAGTTTATGTCTCTAGAGGAGAGCTGGGGGGGGGCATACAACGCGGGCATGCTTCTGGGCGAGGGAGGGAGCAAACGGGCTGCTAGTGGGTGTGAGAGCATTTAACCACGCGTAGGATATGGGGGGCTGTGACCCTCTGGAACAGCGTCAGCACAGCTAGCAGCTCTTAATCTCGGGAACCCAACGCCTCCAGCACCCTCAGCACTGCTGGGTTTCCCTGCCTTTCCCAGGGCATACGCTCAAGAGCAAAGCTCATCCTCCTCCCAAAGAGGATGCCTTGCGGGTTTGTCCCACGCATGTCCTGCAAACCCCCGTGGCCCCACTCCCCGGCCCCTTGGCAGAGATTTTCCCAGCGGCTCTCTCCTAAGGGGTCGCTTCCTCAAAGCACATCAGCTTTTCCTTGACTTGTTTCTGGCTGCTTCTTTTCCCCTCGCTCCGCTTCTTCCTTTCCCCCGTCCTCTCCCTCTCTTGGAACAACATTGCCTATCCTGGGGGAGAGCCCGCAGAGGCAATCTGCTAAATTTTCCTTCAGACGGACAGGTCGCTCTCCTGTCCCTGCTGTCTTCAGCCCCCCGGCTCATCGTCTGCTCCGTTGCTTTTCCCCTTCTCTGCGACGTTTGCTGCCGTAGCTTGGTTGGAGGACCGGTGGGGAACGGCAGCGTGCCGCCCACGTGGCCGACCCCCCCTTGCGCGTCCCCTGCACCTCGTCGTGAATCCCCATCTCCTCTGGGCACAGCAGGGACCCCTTGTCTCCTCTTTCGGCTTTTTAGGTAGAAGGTTGCAAATACTTCTCTTCCTTCCTCACCTCCTCTTATTCCTTCAAGTCCTCTGCCTGCTTTTGAGGAAAGGCTCTTTCTGGGAGAGGGAGCTCCGAGTTGGACGTTTGGGCTCCTTCCTCCTTCACAGGCCTGGGAGCTTCATCAAGCTGGTTGACATTCACCCTCCAGCTGGCCTTTAGCTGAGATCCCCTCAGAAGAGAGAAACACGAGGAGAGTGGATCCTCTCGTCCCATGCCATGGGAAGGACCAAGTCCAGGTCATCCTGTGCACCAGTGAGAGTTTTCCTGAGTAGCATCTCCGAAACGGTCACAGGCAAAAGTATCGGCTTGCCTTCTGTCCTCAAGCTCCTCACCCATCTTTCCCCTTGGTAGGATTATCTGAGAGCAGAAAACCCCAAACTTTGATGCTTATTGATGGGGAAGGTTCTCCAAAAGGATTCGCGGAGCAGGAGATCAAAACTTAATTTTTAAAAGGAGCTTTGACTCCTACTCTCTTGCTTTATGTGCTGCCTTGGCGAGCATGGTATCGTCTCAAACGTCCCTGCCCATCACCTGCTCCCCTTTGTACTTTCAGAAAGAGATACCTTGTAGAGATTAAACGAGGGTCACTAACAAGAAGCCGCATTGTATAAGGATGCTCTAGCTTTCCCCTGCAATGCCTCCCGTGGCAGCGACAGGCTTCTCTAACGCATGACCTTGGGAAAGAAAAAGAGGTGGCTCCCAATTTATGCACCGTTCCCAAAGGCATTCAGATTCGGTCGCCCCATGGCTATGAAGAACCTCTTGGTTTTGGAAGCTACTATAAAACCATAAACCTGACTCGATTATGCCTCGCCATTCATTGTGCAGAGGCGCTGGAGATTGTTCAGACCACTTTGCTGACGCTCCTCCAGCCCTGTTGAAGTGTAAACCTTTGAATCTCCTTCTTAGTTCACTAGGACGAGGACATTTTTCCACATTGTGCGACAGAGCATCCTCTGCGTGACAGTTGCATGGGGTGGAGACTTCCAGCTTGTCTTTCTTGCCCGGGACTAGTCCTCAAACTTTTCTTAAGCAAGCAGCTACTGTGAATATGAGAATATACGGTGTCGCTTGCAGCTTTTTTTTCCCTCTGGGGCTGGGAACAGCTGTTCCTGGTGCCCAAGCACTGCCTGCGAACGTGGCAGCCTCTGCTGCTGGGAAGCTGGTTGTATCCCAAGAAGGCGGCTGTAAGGGGGCATCGAGGTCTGCCCCTGCGCCCATGAAGCCTTAGTCCAACAGCGGGACGATTTGCCGCCTGTGCCTGCAAATCTCCGGGAAGACGGAGGGTGCTGACTTCTGGCCTCGTTGCTCCAGTCGTCTTCAACCCGGGATTTTAGCATGGGAGAGTCACGCATTGCGTTGCAAGCCGCCACCGGGCTGTCACCCCTCTGTCCCCCGGCCAGTGCCTGCTGGCCGGGTGACCAAGCGGCGGCTGCTGGAAATGTTCCCCCGGTGACTATTCTGGCTGTCACCTCCTTGCAGCCTGACTTGCGGGTCAGAACCGTCAGAGCCAGGATGTGGCTCGCCCGAAATAGTTTCGGGGCCCTGCCTCATCCTGCTCGTGCGATGACGTTGCCGGTGCTGGCTCTCGTCCGTGACCGTGGGGATGCCCGTAACCTCGGGGCATCGTGCCGCTCGCCCGGACCCGCCGCCGAGGCGGGAGCCACGCTCTCTGCCGGGGTCCCAGCTGAGCAATAACCTCCCGGCGCTGCCGGCGGTGCGATAGCCAGCTTTTCCGACAGTCCCCCGGGGAGCCGCAGCCGCTCGCCCGGTGCGAGGAGAGAAAACCCGGGCGGCGAGGAGAGAAAATCCCCGAGGAGAAAGAAGCAGGAGGATCTCGCCCAGCGGGAAAGCCGCTGCCGGCCCCCAGGAGCAGCCTGGGGTTGCAGGCAGCGCGGCGGCCGCTGGTTTGGCAGGCAGGGGAGGCAGCTGCCGGGGTGGGAGATGAACGAAGCGAGCGTTCAGGTGACGCGGCAGCAGCTGCTTTTCCGCGCGGACCTCTCCGCAGCCTGCTCCTGCGGGAAGGGAGGCAGGTCCTGCTCTGAGTCAGACTTGCCACAACCCACATCAGTCGGAGGCCTGGGGTTTTTTTGGGGGTTTTTGGGTTAGTTTTTGTTTGTTTGTTTGTTTTTCTTCATGGATATTTGGGGATGTTCCTGCTCACTCTTGCTTTATTTCTCCCTTCACGCACGCAGCGGTCAGAAAGATGGGGTGGGATTCCAGGATTAATCGCTTGCCTCTTTTTTTCTGCCGGCGTGTCTTGCGTTTCACAGGCTGACGCTTGGCTTTTTCTGGATAGCGCTGGCCTCTTGCAACGTTATTGATCCCGAAGCTCCTGGGCATAGCGTTGCTACTCTCCATCTCTCAGCGTTTAGCCTGGTGCCTGCTGTCACCGCTGTGGAGGGTCGAAGTGGAGCGCAGAGTTTACGTGGAGCTTGCAGGCTGGAGTGTACATTTTTTGTGGTGATTGAACTTCTGCTTTTAATGCCTCAGCACGCCTGCATGGGAAAGCCTGCAGTTCTTTGAGACAGGCTTCTCTTCCTGTTGTTTTTTTCCCTCCATCCTTTTGGTATTTCTGTCCTTCTCCAGACCTGTGAGGTTTTTTTCTTTCTATTCTGGTTTTTCTACATGCAGCGGTTTCTTACTTTGCACTCACCAGACCTCGTCACTGCTGCTTTCCATCTTTGCAATTTTTTTAGTAAGTAGATAATGGTGATACTTCTGTATTGGAATTGGGCTTTTCACGTGCTACTCCAATTAGGTTAGTTGGGAACAGGAGAATTAAACACTCCTTACTTCGTGCTGTCTGCAGAGCTGGAAAGGCAGCCTTGCATCCGTAGGCTCAGCCTACAACTAGGCGCCTTCCTTCAGGATTGCAGAGCCTAAAAAACCTACTGGATTTTTGCTGAACAATCTGCACATCGTGTGTCCCGTAAATTCCCTGACATCTGCTTGGCAAGCCGCGGTATACATCTTTTTCTAGAAAGTGGCTCGAAAGAACTGAGGGATTTCTGTTTTCATCTTTAATGTAGAAAGCCTTCTGCAAGTTGCTTTCACGGATCTATTTAAAGGAAGACAAAAGTGTGAAGCTGCCC
This sequence comes from Astur gentilis, assembly GCF_929443795.1. Lineage (NCBI taxonomy): Eukaryota > Metazoa > Chordata > Aves > Accipitriformes > Accipitridae > Astur > Astur gentilis. Next base: position 12,205,410 of record NC_064911.1, read on the forward strand.
ACCAAGAAAATTCTAGATTTTATTTTCTTTTTTCCCGACTGGCTCTGGACCGAGTCTCTTTAAATAAAGGCCTCTCTTCTCTGAGCAGCTGCCTTATTTGCTCCTGCCATCTCTTCTGTTCTGAAAGTAGCATCACTTCAGAGACTTCTTGGAGCAGAGGAGCCTCTTTGAAGTGCTCAGGGTTTTTTCCGCACCTTCCCTCAGCGGTGTGGTATTGTTTGGCTGAAGTGTCCCTTCCTTTCCAGCAACCTTTAATTTTTCTGCAGAGGAGTTGGTTCTGAGGTCACCTCAATTCTCTTCCCAAGGGAAATTCAGACTATAAAAAGTCAACTTTCCTGTCCTTGTTTTGTTGTAAACCTGCTTGCGCTCTGGGAAGAAAAAAAAAAAAAAAAAGTAACCATGCGTTTTGCATGTGGCCCAGATTGTGGTATCCAGCTTGTTAGAGCTAATCCCTGGAGAAAACCTGGCCCTGCCGGTATCCTGCCACGGGCGGCAGAGCACTGGCCTTAGTTCCCCGACGTCCCAGGGCTTTCTGGTCTGGCAGAAAGACTCGCTTCTGGACGGAGTCCTCGGGAAAACACAGCTGATGGCTTTCCCCGCGCTTTTTGATAAGAGACTTCGCGCGGCGCTTCTGTAGGGACGGCTCCTTGAGTCGCCTTTCTTCTCTTGGTTTGTCTTTTGAGTAAAAATGCTTGCCAAGGGGATGTTCCCCATCTTATCGCCGTCCTGGGGCTAACCTCGGCGTTCCCCTCGCGCTGTCCCGTTAGGACCCCATCCATGCCCCCTCCTCTCTTGGCTTTTCCCTCCTCCCCCGCCATCCCTCTCTCTGCCCTGCGACCACACCGAGCCGAAGGCGGACAAGCCCGGCCGGGCCCAGGCTGCCGGAGGAGTTGGTTCCCCTTCAGATAAAGCAGTTCCAGGTAAGGAGGCGAGATTTTTTCCACCCACACCCCCCCCCCCCCGCAGCGAGGCAGCGCAGCGGCGGCTTTTCCGCTCCGCCTGCGGCAGCGCCGAGCCGGCACGGCACGGCACGGCACGGCACGGCACGGCACGGTACAGCCTTCGCCGTGCCCCGGCAGCCGGCGCGGGGCGTTTCGTTTAGCGATTTTTATCAGGGCGTTATAACTGCGAACGTAACGTTAACTGGCAAGATGCTATTTACAATTTGAATGTGGAACGCTTAAAATATTAATGGTTTGGAAATGTAATTGGTAGATCTCTTAAGCAGTCGAGGAGCTCGTGTTAAGCGCTAGCAACGTGTTTTCCTTTTAACACACCATGCAACGTGTAATGCCTTTTCCTTCCCATTTAGGCTTGCCCGTATTCCCAGTGTCTCCGCACATGAAGAGCCTTTCATCCACCAATGCAAACAGCAAAAGGCAGGCTCAGCCAAGCTGTACTCCAGCCTCGAGGTTGGCTGCCAAACAGCAGAAAATTAAAGAAAGCCGGAAGACAGATGGGCTGTACACAGACGAAGAGGAGGATTTCCAACATGCATCTCTGCTGCAGAAATACAGCGAGTGTGAGAAGCCATCAGGGAAACGTCAGTGTAAAACAAAACACTTGGCACTGCAGGAGAGGAGAAGGAGGTCATCTCTGACAGGGGATGACACCACAGATATCGAAAATGCTGAAGATAAGGTATCTTTATTTAGACTTAATTGTCCACCAGCCTCTCAGAAGGCAGAGCCAGCCTGCTTAAAACTAATGCGCTGTCACGCATGCAGGGTAGCGGGGATTGCATTCGCATTCGTCTGTGGATGCTTTGCACGTTCTGTATTTGCTTTTCTTAACCTGAGTTAAAGGCACTATTGCGGGGGGCGAGGCACCTCGCATTTAAAAGCTGTAGCGGGTCTTTCTTATAAACCTAAATAGGAGTAGAAAAGTGTCGTTCTTCGCTGGCAAAATATAATCCCGTCGCTGTATTGTGAAAACGAGGATTAAAAAAGCCCCACAACAATGGTTTTGACAGGTCACGGTAACGAGGAAAGTCAGGAAGCGACCAGAACCCACTTCAGACTGCGACTCCTCGCCAGCCAAGTCGTACGAGCAGAAGCTGTACGATCGCCTGCAGCAGACTCCCTCATTACTACCCGTCTCACAGCCCTCGCAGCTGCCGATCGCGAGCCCCCCTCCGGAGACCACCCCGAGCCGGCCCATGCCGCCCGAAGCGCGGAGGCTTATTGTCAATAAGAACGCCGGGGAAACGCTGCTGCAGCGGGCGGCGCGCCTGGGCTACGAGGTAAGGGGTCCCTCAGTGCCCCGCGATGCTTTTTTTTCAATTTATTTTTTTTAAATTTTTATTTTTTTTTATTTCGGAAGTTAAAACCCTCTTGCCGGTTTCATAGCTGGCAATTTTGCGAAGCGGCAGCTTTGAGTTTGGTCATTGACATTTGCAGCCCCCCCCCCCCCCCCCCCTTCCCCTGCTTGCGTTCCCTTCCCCGGTGCGTGGGGTCTGGGGTTCGGTCGCTGCGGGGACGAGCGCCCACCGCTGCTGGGTCAGCTGGCGAGGACGCAGGGTGAGCGGCATCCCGCGGGAACGAGCAAAGGGTAAAGTTTTATTGGTAACCCTCGCTTCCGTTTAAATATAAACCATCTGCAAACAGAATGAATGTTTTTTTTGTTTTGTTTTGTGTTTTTTTAAAGTAGTCTTTATGGTGATCTTTAATGAGCTGTACGATTTTTGCTTTTGTTATTTGTGAAGAGTGGGTAGTTTAGGAGAAGGGTTTTTTTTTGTTTTGTTCTTTTCTCCAAGTAGTATCTGGTATGTGACACGGGATGTAGCGCTTGGCGTGTCCTCTTGCACGATCAGATGCATCGTAGGAGCACTTTGCATGCTTTATGCTCGGAGTCTGGAGCTGCTCGGCGTAGCTGGAACAATGTTGTCTAATGAAACAGCCCCCCCGTTGCTACAAAAATCAGAAACCGATGAATCCCCTAGCTCTGCTGTTTCGAAGCACGCTTTTATTGGGGAAATACGGGCACGTAGGCACGAGCGCCGTCGCCGCTCAGCCTCGGATCTGGCGAAGAGGTGTTCCGTTGCGGAGAGCGATGGGTGCCTTCGGCGCAGCTTTGGTGGCGAGAAAACCGCTTGGACCTCAGAGGTGGGCTCGAGCCCCGCGCTGGAAGGTGGCATCAGCCCGGGCCCAGGTGGAGCCTGCCCAGCTTCAGGGGTTTGTTGAAACCTCGAAATGCCTTTTGTATAGCTGGAGAGCTTTGTGTGGAGAGAGGCCTTCTACAGCTCTGGAAGGCAGGGTTTGTTGGAAAGGTTTTGTTTACCCTAGACAAAGGCTTCTTCCAACCCAGGGCACTTCAGCTCTAGCTAGGAGGAGGAGAAGTGGTTGTTACAACGTTGCTATGGTAATCCCCATAATTTAAATGATTTAATTTCCTACGGACTTAAAATTTCCTATGGAACCAGTATCAAAATGTGTTCTAGCACGTGCTCCAAGCTGTCCCTGTGTATTCTCCTCCTGTGCGGTGTCTCGGTGAGAACGCTTGGGCGCTTTGCTTTCTGTGCCCGGTGCGCAGCTCGATGAGAGCGGCTCCGAAACTTACTGATGGGCTGAGGTCTTGCTCAAGCAGGGACCGAGGACTCTCTGTTTGCTTTGCTGATAGCGGGAGCTCTCTGCAGCATTGGTCCTTAGCGGGCTGGTCGCAGAAAGTGGGGATGCTCAGGCTCGCCAAGGTGGGGGTCCTGGGGCAACCCTGTGTGCTCACCGTGCCTTCCCATCCTCGGGGATTCGATTTCCTGACTTGAATTCACCCAAAAGTTCAAGTGAACACCACGTTTTTTAATAGGCTTAAATATTCCGATCATTTGACTCGGTTGTTCGGCCGGCGTTGACAGCGCAGGGTCCCGTCGTTGGCGGAGCGTGGGATCCGCCATCGTCTGTGTCTTTCAAGGCTCGGAGTGGTGGGTGGCTGCGCCGGCGTGTCGGGGCTTCGTTTGGGCTGTGGTGAGCTGTGATAGTTTGGTCAGCCGTGGAAGCTCTGTCGCTGTGGTGTTTTTCTTGCTAGCGACCAGACTACTGCAATTAGTAGAGAGCTGAATTTCCTCTGTCTCCAGAAAAATTAGAGTGGTCAAGAAGTTACAAATCCCTCTATTTACTACCAAAAAAAAAAAAAAAAAATAAAATCTCGATGGGTCAAGGTAATTTGCTGGTCTGTGACCTGTGGCAGCTGCACACGTCTGTTTTCCGCCGTCCCCATTAGCGGGGCAGCAGCTTTCGGTGGCTGCCGCGCGATGGCCGGGGGCTGATGCTGAACTGGAAGCGCTGGAAGCTCTCGGGGCACGTGGGGGCTTCTCAGAGCTGCTGCGGTGGCAGCCGGCAGCCCCCCGTGGCCCCTCGCCAGCCCAACGGCAGCGGAGGCGAATTGAGTCTGCGCCGCCGGGGCCGTGGCTTGTAAAAAAGGGATGCCGAGCGCCAGCGCGGGACTTGGAGCTGGAAGTGGCTGGTACCACAGGGCCAGCGTCAGGGCTGCTGTACGGGGGTAGAACAGCACCAGCAGCTCTGCCCTGAGACCCAGCGAGCTCCTGCCTGCCCTTGGCACCCTGCCTGCCTGCCTGCCTTTGCAGCGGGGATGCCCTGCGGCCGTGGGGAGATGCCACCCCAAACCCAGAGGCAGCGCTGGCACCTTTGGCATGCAGAGATGTTGGTGAGCTGTATATGTCGCTCCTGGACCCACAGGGAACCCGAATGCTGCTAGCTCGGGTGCCTCTGCCCCGCTCTCGATTGCACAGCGTGGATGTGCCCCAGATGGTTGCGGGAAGGGGGGACGCGCACGCGGTTATGATTTTGGGTGTGAAAGCTGACACGGGAGCGAAACGTTGAAGGACAAATGCGGCTTACGTCTGGTCAGAGAAATTGCAGGGCCGCAGCCAGCAAGGCTACTTAAAGACAGCGTGGCAAATGGTCTTTGGCTCTGGAAATCCAGAGGAAAATCCCAAGCAAAACCCTGGCGATGCTGGTGGGAAGCTTTGCCTTTACTTTGCGAGGCTTCTGCACCCGGCCTCGCTTCGTCAGGATGTTAGCAACCCATCCCAGTGTATGGATGCTCTCGAATCCATGCTGTTTTCCCCATTTGAAACAAATGACTTGAGATAATAGTAGTCTTAAAACTGTAATTTACTTTTTGTGAAGGGGGAATTATAGGGAGCGTAAAGTCTTTTTGGGAAAAAAATTACAAAAGGCTTGCGTAATGAATTTGATGGGAGAGGAAACAGGGGTCGTCTTTGTGCTGCTTGTTGCTTTTTGGTGTGTGTCTGGAGTTGGAAAGTTCTCTGGTGGATTTGGGATTAAATCCTGCCTGGGAAGGCAATGAAATCAGAGGAACGTGTGGTGTGTGATAGGGGTGGGCGAAAGATGGTTTTTGTTTCCAGGGGGTTTAAACACTCATGCAGACGGGGCTCATCCAGCCAAGGGGAGAGGGTTTGCCCTGGGGATGCCTCACACCAGGGTCCCTGGCACAGCTCCCCTGGGGGTCCCGCGCCCCACCGGGGACGAGCATCACTCCTGGGGTTTGGCACGGTGCTGCGGGGAAGCATTATAGCTTATAACACCTCGCCCAAGGGCCGCGTTTCGAGGTTGGGTGGAGGGGAATAGTGCTTCTCGGTGGCAGCACGCGTGCCCGGGGCACGGGGGGATGCACGGGGGGATGCTGAGCCCTTCCCTTGGAAAAGGGGCAGGAGCTGCTGGAGAGGAGCAGAAGGTGGGAGAGACGAGAGCGAAGGGGACCTTTTTGAAGGCGAGGATGGAGCGTGCCTATTTGCACGCACCTTTTAAGGTTGCTGTTTGCGATTCGGCTAACGAAACTGCAGGCAGCAGGAGCGGCAGCGGCACGGATCTTGCCGGTGACATGCTAGCTCGACTCTTCGGATTAACTGCGAGTGATTTTCAGATCGCTGGTTTAAATAGAGCGCCTGAACAGACATTAAATTGCCCCGTGGCACTTTCACAGCCTTTCTCTAACGTTTGCGAGAGGTGCTTATGAAACCAAAAGTGTGTTTGTGGCACCACATGTTCCTGTATTCGGCAGTGATGGCTAATTTTTTTGTAAATTGAATAAATCATGTTAAAAAAAGTTAATGAGGCATTTAATTAATTAACAATGTAGAGTTTTATGGTCTTTATGGTTACATTTTGTGGTTAATGACATTCTTCTTATAGCCTCTTAACACAGAATTGCCCGACAAAATTAGCCTTTTCGTCCAGTAGTAGGTATTCCGCCCTAGGACGAGCCTTTCCTTTTTACAAAAATAGATGAAAGGTCTTTTATTTTGAGTTGCAGAATCTATTTTAAATGGCAACTGCATGCTAAAAGTGGAGCCGAATACGGCAGCTGCTTTTCCTACCTATATCCATCTGCTAATTTGCCTGGCGGGGTGGTCTGGTTTTGAAGGAAAATTCATACCTCCAGGGTATAATTTTGCACAGCCCTTTCTTACGGGCTTGAGCGAGTGCAGGATAAAGAGCGTCCGTTCTGGACCGGTTTTTGGCCTTTGGGCTGATGAGCAGGAACATTAAGAGCCCCTGTTCGGCGAGAGGGGGGGACTGTGGGGGGGATGCCAGGTTAAACTGGTGGTTGCGTCAGGTGTAGGTGGTGGACCGCTCCGTCCCGGCGGCAGATGATGGGGATGCTCTGGTGCCTGGGACGGGCAGCTCGTTAGCTCCCCGCTTTAGCCTGGTTAGTGAGGGCCTGCTAAAAGAGCAGCTTCATGCTGTATCCTGGATACCAGCTCTCGGGTCAGGTATACCCAGAACACAGATTATTGCAGGCTTTCCGGTAGATTTTGAAACGGGAAGAATAAATGCATCGCACCTGGCGGTTGTTTTTATTTTCTCGTTTTGGCAAAGCAAACACGTGCCCCCTCCGCGCCGTGTCTGGCTTTGCGAACGATGTCGCTCAGCCTTCGAGAGGAGCAAATGCAAAATGAATGGCTTGCCACTAATCTGGGAGTGTGGGGGCTATTTTATACATACAGCATCACTTAGAAATGTGTGGGGGCTTCTTCTTGTGCATCTGACACAAATTGAGGAAGACTCGCACCATCCTAAATTTTTGGTTGAGTGATGGAGCAGTCATTGTTTCAAGGCCTCACAACAACGTAGAGCCGAGTCTGGCCTAGGCTCTCGACCGTGGTATATTTGACTGCAAGATGAATTGTGTTAAATTCACATGGCTTCCCACGGCGCTGGGCTCGTTATTGGAACCTGGCGCCTGGCTTTAGTTCTGCCTGCAGAAAACCAGGGTGGGTGAAAATGGGATTTCCCCGATCTTGATAGAGCCGGGCTTTTTTTTTGTTTGCAGATAGCAAACTGTCCTTTGTGTGTCTTAAACGTGTTTTGTTTCGGGTCATGCGCTTTTTCTTTTTAAAATCAAACTGACGTCGGCTGGGCTGCTGTTGTGCTTGCAGAATTTTCTGCTAAAAAATGCAGATGTAAGAGTAAAAACCTTCCTGCTAGCTTTATGCGTGGAAGTTTTGAGAAGTGGAAAGCTGTGAGTTTTGTCTGCGAAACTTGCACGTTCCCCCTCTGCGACGATTCCTGACGTTGGGGGCTGCGGGAAGGTCCCCGCGGGGCGCAGAGCTCTCGGTGCCGCTTTGCGCAAGCCAGTCTGCTGGTGGGAAGTCGTGGTCTCTGCTGTCTCTCCTGAAAATACCCAAGTTGCAACGGCTCTCCCTTTTCTTTTCCTTTTGAGTGACCCGTCTTGAAGAGGGTAACTTTGACATGTCGTAGGGATTTTGTGTTTAGCCCTTTCCCCCCCTGCTTCTCCTTCGGGAAGAGAAATCTGTGCATCTCCGCAGCAAGAAATAACTCGATGTATCTGTTTTTCCTCCTCTTTTCCAGGAAGTGGTTCTGTATTGTCTGGAAAACAAAGTGTGTGACGTGAATCATCGTGACAACGCGGGTTACTGCGCCCTGCATGAGGCCTGTGCCAGAGGCTGGCTGAGCATCGTGCGGCATCTCCTCGAGTACGGGGCTGACGTCAACTGCAGCGCGCAGGATGGAACCAGGTTAGCGGCGTTGGCTGGTCCCCACCACCGACCCGGCGGTGGTTTCTTTGGCCACGATGGTGGGAGGAAGCACCCCTTCCCTCCGTCTTTTTGCCCTCCCCTTGTTCCCCCTCCTCATCCGGCATGAGCCCCCCAAAGCCGGCAGCGCTGCTGCCAAGGTCCCGCTGCACGGTGTCCTCCGTATTTTGCTGGTCCTTAGGCAGGAACGTGCAGGACTTGGTGACCTCCTCCGCTCTCCGGTTAATAAATTGGTGGGGGCACACTTTTGGTGTGACTCGAGTTCAGTGTAAAATTTTTTTTTTTCCCTCCTTCTGGGAATTTTAATAAGTTGGGCTTTGTGTTGTTTGTTTTTTTTTTTAAAAGAGTTTGTGAAATTGCCAGCTGCAGGGCAGGAAGGAGTGATACTTGAGCTGCAGCCTTGTTCGTACGCGCTCCGGGTCCTTTGAGTTGTGCCAAGAGTGGGCTTTGCCTTGGTTGCAGGGTTACTTTTAAGAGCACTTCAGGCTTTTGCTGTGATTGGGTGTGCGAGTCCTATATAGGCTATATCACAATGTTGTTTTGCTGAACTGTTAAAACTATCTGCTCATTTGATATGTTGGATTTATTTTTTTTATCCCGAATTAGCCTTTTTGAGTTTCCTTCACGAAATAGTAGGGATGCTTAGTTCCTGTGCTCGCAGAATAGATAGCGAGCTTTTCTTCTTTGCTTTATGGAGGTAGCAATGCCGCTCCGCACCTTTTTTAAGCTTCTTGTGCATCTCCTAAAGTACCTCTTTGACCACCTCTGCAGGGCTGACCTTGGGGTAACTTCTCAACATATGCAGAGCACTATCCAGTCTATGCATTTTGGCGACAGGTTGCTTTGTATTCTTTGAAGCTCCTGCAGCTTCTTATCTTAAATGGTTTATCGAATTCACTATCACCTTCCAAATAGCCAGGGAGGTAAAATTAGCATAACTAAGAGTCTGCTTCTTTTGTTTTTAAGCCCTTTATTTATTAACTTGGGAAGGGAGGAGTCAGGAAAACAAAAGTCCCAAGAGGTCTGGTTAGGATGGTCCATTAGAAGTTAATGATGGTGAGTCGTTATTGGCCCATCAGGGCCCAAAGGAAACGTTTCTGGAGAAACATTGAAACGCTGGCTGGATTGTCGGATTCCTTCTCCATCTCCCACTTCTTTGTAAGAAATCTCAGCTCTCTAGGCTGACAAACAGCCCCGCATTTTCTGCTGTCTCCAGCTTTAGTACGTGACCTATGCAACGGTGGCGAGTTGCCATAAAAAGAATCCTAAATTATTTTTGTCTCGCTTGCTGGAATAACCTATATAGAAAAGTAACCCCAGCAAGTTTCTGACCAGTCTTAATCACCCACCACTTCAGAGTCCACCTTTGATTTTGGTTCACAGATGGAGCTGATTTTCAAGAAAAAAAGTTGGCTTGTGTACCCTGAAAAGTTGTTTTGGGGAGTGAACATTTTAGGAATGAACATAATAATAATAATAATAATATCATAGATGGTAATGTCAGAACTCAGCTTACGGTTCCCTTTCTTTCCTGATGACAGATTTACGTTTTGTTTGAAAAGCTGTCGAACAGTGTGAATCCAAAACCAAAACACATCTAATATACAGAAGAAACATGGTCTAGCTGCCCTGAGTTGGGCAGGGCAGAGAGCAGAAGCTTCTGCAAGGAACTTCTGATCAGTGTTATCCACCGCCTTTTAGTAGGGCCAGGTATTCATAGGACAAATCCCATCTCTCTCTTGAAGCCTCAGTGAGTTTTCCTCCTTTAACTTTTACGAGGAAAGAAGCGTCAGTCTTCCTCAGCTGTGTTGCTTGGAAAGATACTATAATATTAAACCCAAAAACCTCCAAACAAACCCACCATCAAAGACTTCTCCCCTCCTCTGCTTTTTTAACTACACTGAATATGCCTTATTGCCCCTTGCGCCACCTCGCAAGCCCACTAGCCAAAGATATTTTTGGGCGTGCAGGAACCTCCCAAGTCTCCAGGCAGTAACAGTGGATGTGTTGAGTTCTGTTCAGCCAGTTAACGTAAATCTGCATGGAGGAGTGATGTAACCACACGAGCTGTGATGTAACCGCACGAGCTGTGATGTAGTGTGGCAGCCTGGCGTGTCGCTTGGATCCCAGCTGCCTGAAGCTCCAGTCTGCGTTACTTGCTGCCTGCTGCCTCGGTGGTCAGCTTTTTGGAGGATATTCTGAAAAGTCGATACGGCTTCAGTCTGAACAAAATGTCCCTAAGAACCTGAAGGATGTAGGAAAGTTCTGCAAAGTCCGTGCATCTGTCCTCTCAGTCCTGTCCGAAGTGCTGCAGGTGCTCCGGTCAATGCGGTGGTTTTGCATGCGTGTGTTTAATTTTGAAAACAAAGCAAAAACCTGAGCCTCTTGCTTTGGTGTTGCCTTTTATGTACCTACGCAGCCAGTCTGTGGTGAGTTCCGTAGATAAGGTAGGCTTTCAGCCACTGGTTCCTGATGCTATCAGAAATCTCGGTGAAGCCAAAAACAAACGAAGTGCCGCCGGACTGTAGTGGCCTGCTGCTGCCTGCAGCACACGATGTCCCTCTGTCTGCCCTATTCACAGCACATCTGGCCGGGCTAACTACGGTGGTCTCCTGTGTTTTTCCCCTTAAACTCTATGCTGATCGTGGCTCTCCAAATGCAGCGCCTGCAGACCCTGAATACACAAGCACTCCGCTGCCGAATTAGTGGCTAATCAAAGATTATTGTAGAACGGGGCGAGATCTTTTAAGACCTGTCTCAGAGGTGCCACAGTCTCTAAGGGCTCTTAATCGTCTTACCTATAAATAATAATAGACCGTGCTTAAGAGGCGAGCGCTTTCCTTCCCTGACAGGACCCCAGTAAGTGCAGTAGCTGAACAAGGGGCATTCCACGACCGGTGCCTGACATCGGCAAGGATAGTTGCCGGTGTGTTTGGCCTTATCTCCTTGTTCTTCTCTTACCTCTGCAGCACGACCTAGCTGAACCGGCATCGCTTTAAAAACAAAGCCGCCTGCCAAAAATACAGGCATCTCCCGCCTGTTAGCGAGACCTCTCCGTTGCTTCAGAGTTCGCTCGCTAGATTCGCTCTCCGCAGCCAGTTTTGCTTTATGCTTCTCGCTGGCAGCTGATGAGCTCAGCCTTTTTTATTTTTTCCCTGGGAGGACCATGCCAAGATGGCTCTCTTCCTGTGTCCTTTCAGCTGGTCTTGGCAGAGCGATACCCTCCAGCAGCTAATTGCGTTAAAGAAGAGGCAGCCAGCGTAGCTGCCCTCCTGCAACTTGTGCTTTGCCTCTTCTGTGGGGCAGCATTGCATAATAGAGTAGATGGAAGTATAAATAAAATGCCAAGATACGGTATTGCTTCGTGAGTTACGAGACCTCTTAGTGCAGCGAGGAAAGTTCTGATGGTGCCTGAAAGGCTGAGAGCAAACCCTGACTGGTCTAAATAGTTTATAATTTTGGTGGTGGAATGATAAACCCCCAGTGAAATGTTTTCGTAACTCTAGTAGCAGTAAAAATAGTAGGAAGAATTCGACAGTACACAAGAGAGGGTTGAGATGTGTGTCTTCTGTAGGATATTGCAGCTCTCGAATGTCCCCAGATCCTTCTGGGGCATTTCGAAGAGTTTGTTTTAGAAACAAGCTATACTACCATTAACTGTACCATTAGGGATAGAGAGTGTTTTATTTCTATGATGCTCAGGGCGGAAAAGATTATATGGGCAAAGCAGCCCAGGAGAGGACTCCCAAGAATCTTATTTTCACATCTGAAAAAGTTGCCGACTCCAGTCGTCACTTTTACATCCTACAAAGAGGATGGCTAAACTCTGCCAAGACTGAAAAATACTCCCTCTTCTGCTGGCCCTGGTGGGAGAAGCAAACGAGTAGCTGTGCCTTTGCATGGTCCCGCTCGTGAGCTTGCCAAGAAGCTGTGCTAGCCAGTAAAAGAGTCTGTCAGCGCTCCGTTATTGCCTTTTTCCCCCTGCCTTATCTATGGGGAATCTCCTTTTCCCTCCCCTCCCCACCGGTGGTTTTTTTCCTTCCTTCGCTTCCTTCTATTTATTGTTCTTCCACGTGGCTTTACTGCGCCTTTGCTTCCCCTTGCCTCTATAAAATCCCCTCTCGTGCTCTGGGCGGCCTCTGTGTGCTCTGGCAGGCATTAGAGATGGGTCTGCCTGCTCCCCTGCCTGCTCCCCTGCCTGCTCCCCTGCCTGCTCCACTGCCTCTGCCCCTCTCTGCACCACTGCGCTGGGCTGGGTGACCCGTAGAAAAAGGAGAGGGGTCCCATCCCGGGGTTACAGCCCATGCGCCGCTATTTTTCCTTCCTGGGGAATACCCAGGCGCCCTTTAATAAACTCGTCTGTGTGTTGTTAAATTGATTGAAACACTGGGCGGTGATTTAGATGCTGTTTTTAATAAGTTAAGGGATCATCTTGAATTCATTACTGCTTCAAAAGCCACTTAGGTAAGTCGGTTTAAAAAAAAAAAACAAACAAGAAAACCCACAAACCAATAAACCCACAACACTCTCCACCCCCCCCCTCCAAAATCAGAAAATCCTAATTTTAAAATAAAATGGAAAACAGTTCAAATTAAAGACTCCAGTAAAATGAGGCAGTGGGGGAGAAAAAGCGTCCCCAGCATTTGGCCGCAGCCGTAACTCTCATCTGTTCCCGGTGCCTGTTGCCAGACTTTCAGCCAAGGATGCTTCATGCCCGGTGGGGGACAGGAGGGTTTGCAGCAAGGCTGACCTTTCCCGCTGTAGATGCTCAGAGTGTCGTGACCCGACAGCTCAAGCCTCCGATGCTTGCTGACAGCCAGAAACACCCGATACTTCTTCAGCCTCCGTGTCAGCACCCCTATTATTTGTTACCTCCTGTGTTGTATCGCCTGGGATGTTTCGCGCTGGCCAGATCCTGGATGCGCTGGGTGCTGCGTAGGCACGTGGTGCTGCGCAGAACTGCGTTGGTGGGTGGAGGTGGGAGGCTGAGGCTTGCGGGGGACCCGAGGGCGTCAGATAGTTTCAGCGTTACGTTAGAGACTTCCCTGAGAAAAGGAGAAGGGATATCCCGACCCTTTGCAAGGGATCCTCGTGGACCTCTCTGGTCTTAAAGTTTGGAAGTGGCTTCCCAAAGAGCGGTGCGTCTTGCTCTCTCTGGTGCCAGGGGTCTGAGGGGTGGCACGAGGTGGGTCGAGGACGGTGCTCAGCAGCTCGGGGATCACCTGCTTGTTGGCTGGGTGGGTGGCTTGGGGTGTGCAGGAGGCAGGCAGCGCCGGGTAAGCCCTCTTTCCGTAGGGAACGAGCCGCAAACACTCCCAAGCGCACCTCCTCGTGTCAGTATAGCGCGCATATGCCAAAACCAAACCTGCGTACAGCTTTCCAGCAAGATGGGGGCAAGCGAGAGTGCTTCACGTGTGGCGGATGTTAATCGCCCTAAATCACAGCCTACTGGAAGGTACTTGGAGTCAACGCACCTGGAACATAGGTCTTTTTGAGATGGGTCAGCGTCCTGCTCTCACCAGCCGCGCTACGTGATGGATGGGAAAACGGCGGTGTGCCTTCCTCTTCTGACTGCTTTGATCTGCCTCTCCTCTGCCCTGAGCTCATGTGGGTGCCAGCCCGTCCCAAAGCGGTGGTGACATAGCGGGGACGTTGCCTCCTGGCAGAGGGAATTTCAGCCGTGGTTGTTAGCCGAGCATCGCTTGGGAGATTGGTAGACGGAGTTGAGGGCATTGCTTGTCTGTGCTTCCAGGTGACTTCTCCTCGTACCGTCATTCTGAAAGCTTTCCAGCAAGGCAGTACGTGATCCTAGTTGGAAGTCCTTCCTTCTCTTGCCTTTTAATACATCTGTTTGAGAGCTCGAAAGCGTTGTTGGGGGGCAGCGGTGTTGACAGCCTAAAGGAGGAGGTGTGTAGAGTTGAGTTGCAACTGCAACGATCGCTGGCAGTTCATCTGCTCATCGCCGTCTGAGGAAAAGATGGGATTTTAACACATCTTCATTAGTCTGAGGGGTAATATGTTCTACTTCCAGACAACTCCCCGTTACGTATAATCAATTTTAAAGGCAAAAGTTAATGCGATTTATAATTAGCGATAAGGAATTCTAGACCTGGAATTGCAGGCATGTGTATTAATGAATAATCCTTCTGTAGGCTCACAAAATCTATGTCTGAGGTTGTATAGATTGCTCATGCTGCGTAAAATGCCTTAACTTCTGGGTGGACTAAAGTTAAAATAACACATTTTTCTATTCTCTGAGTAGAAGGGTTGAATTGTGCTGCAAATATGTTCGCCAGTACTGTTTAAAGAGGATACGGCACAGAAGTTTAATTCCCAGCAAATTTTCATAACTTATTTCTGTGTACATAATTTAGGAGCTTTGGGTAACTGATTTCTGTGCTTGCCCAGAGGCAGGCTGAATGAGCCCTTACTCCACAACACGCTGTTAAATTGGGAGAGATTTGGAACGGTAGAGTGACTTGCAGCAAAATGATGTTTGTGAGGCTTCATGCAAACTCCTGCTTTCTGTTACGGCGGTGTAATTATTTTACTGGCCCTCGAAAAATGTACGGCAATGAATAGACGTAACAGAAATATCTGCCCCGAGCAGTCTGACTGTGAAAAGACAAGAGGGGAGGGGATGATGTGCAAGTAAAACTGACAATGGGATGATTGGCAGCTGTATTAATAGTGTTATTTGCTATAAATAACTTTGATCTGAAGTCAGAAGTTTCTTTTCAGGCGCATTTGTTTAATACGATTGAGTCAAAATGTAACACCGTGATCTCTTTTATTTCTCCCTAGACCAATCCACGACGCGGTTGAAAACGATCACTTGGAAATTGTCCGCCTGTTACTGTCTTACGGTGCTGATCCAACGCTTGCGACCTACTCTGGGAGGACCATTGTGAAAATGACCCACAGCGAGCTCATGGAGACCTTCCTCACAGGTCTGTGGCCACGTTGTGTGAGGCTTTGCCGGTCGTGGCAAATGGGGGGACGTTCCCTGGCCCCCCAAAGTCCCTGCTGACTGGCAGGGATGGCTCCACGCCAAGGAGCCTTCTCTGCCTGCAAAAACCCAGCGGCTGCAGGTGGGAAGCATAGCCATGCATGGGGGCTCCTTCTAATTGAAACTCTTAATAAGTCGTAAAGATTATGCCACTATCAGATTTGATAGGTAGGTGGGAGGTCAGTGGGCTGTTGCGGTGCCTTCAGTTTTCTGCTTGAAATGAAAATAAGAAACTTGCCAAATCGAATAGCTGTTAAACATAATCATGTTTTCCCCTGGTCTTGCTTTTTGTCCTTCTAGTACTTGTCTTTTTGCAAGTTCTGCCTCATTTTATATCTGAAATGCTCTAAAACTGTATTAAAGGCTCTTGTCTTTAAACACATCCATGTTCTAACATTGTTTTCGGGTTTTTTTCCTGTTAGTTTTGGGTAAAGATACTTGCATTCCCTAATAACTTAACCTCTGAAAATGTTTGCAGTGTTCATAGTCAATGAGTTGATGTACTCATCCACTTACCTGTTTAAATGGTGCAGTGTAGAAAGTGCATAGGTGTATCGGGATTCCAGTAAAGTCCAGTATCTTGGACTTCTTAACATCTTGAATCCCAGTATCCTTCCATCAACTCAACTAGCAGATCCCGCAAATGATGTCTGTAGAAAAGAATTACATCTTCTGAACGTATCTGTGTGGAAAAACCTTTTCTATCAGTTTTCTTTGGGGCCACTGTTTCACCCTGCAGTTGGTGTCCAGAATAACTGTGCAGGCTAAAAAGTGTGGTACATCCCTATCTTTCACAAAAATAAAATGCCGCTCTCAGTTTCTGAAGCTTAAGGTTGGGTCTGTCCCTGTTAGACTTTGAGTGATTATTTGATGCGGTGGGTCATTACTTGAGCTGATGGGAGAAAGGATGCGGGAGAAAAGCGAATTCCAGGAATACTTGCGAGAATGGTGTGTATATGCTGTTGTTTGTAGCACGTGCATCAGGAATACGGTGTGGGGTTTTTTTGGGTGGAAGGTATGGAGGATGCATAGTGAGACTGTATGACACATGGTCTGCTAAACTTGCCAGCTTTTTATTCTCATCAGTATGTTTTTGTTGTTGTTTTTTCCTCTCCAGAGTATTTAACTGACCTGCAAGGTCGAAGTGTTGATGACCCTGGTTTGTACTGGGATTTCTATGGCAGCTCTGTGTGCGGTGAGCAAATGTTACCCTTTATTTCTTTGTATGTGGAGACTTTCAAAACATGCGGCACGTGGGGGTGGGGGCTGTTTTGTTTTTGTGGTAGAGGAAGCTAGGAAGGAAGCAAACTGATTTTATTTACAGATCACGTTATTGGAAGAAAAAGCAAGACCTGCAACAGTCTCTTCAATGCTGACTTGGCACCTTTATTCAATTTTATTTAGATCCAAAAGATGAATCTGGATTTGACATCTTGGCAAATCCTCCTGGCCCAGGTGATGAAGATGAAGATGGCTTTAGCGATGTGCTTGAATTCGAATTTTCGGATGAGCCTCCCTTGCCGTGTTACAACATTCAAGTGTGTCTCTCTCAGGGGTAAGAATAAATACAGAGCTTGGGGTAAAAATAGCTGAGACGATCTGCTTGGGATGGCAGCAGTTTGTGTCTGTGGGGAAATACATTTGCATTTATCTAACGTAAATGAAAGAGCAATACCGTTAACTGCCAGGCTTTTTAGAAATAAGCTAATAGGAGGTGAGAGGGGGAAAGGCTGACTTGTTGGGGCTGTGTTTTGAGTGCCGTACTCCTGAGCTGAACGAGTGACATTTGAACACGGATTCCTTCCCTCATCCCAGGCATCTTGGTATAACATCCCAAAACACAAGTGCTTCTAGCACTTAAGTTTGGATATCATGTTTGTAAGGCGTTCTTGGTTTTATTTAGTGGGCTTGTCTGTTTTGCTGAGTGGGGGGCTTTTGTGAATGATGAAATGACACCGTTACTACTGTTCTAGACTTTGCAGCAAAACTGGTTTAAAGCCCTGAATCATATCAAACAAATAAACACCTTGCAGAAGGTACTGTGATAGTTAATCATAAACAAAGACCTGGAAAATTGTATCATCTCTTATATTCAAGATATAAATTAGCTTCATAAAGAGCTACCGTTCGTCATTTGCACCAGTTTTGATGACAGCCGTGGGAGAAATAGTTTTTAAATATTAATCATGCGGGAGTGTGGGTTTTAGCATGTTTTTTTATTATTTGGGTGATGGATATAACTTAAGTTCTCTGAAGTGGACAAGTACAAAGATTGAATTAAAAAAATCGCATTCTTAATCTGAGAAAAACGCCTCTGTTGACTTGCATTTAGTATTGGCATCTCTGGAAGTCAGAGGTGCTGAAATTTCTGATTATAACTCTAGGCCATTTCCTAACTTGCTGAATGGGAGTTGGGCTCTCAGCCAGGCGAACCTTTAACCACGGGAGCGGCCGTAGGCTCCAGTGCCCCCCCATGCCTGGTCCCCCTCCTTCCCCAAAGCTGCGGGCAGAGGTACTATGAGTAAATACGTACGCGCCTGCACATCTGCTATATTTGACCCCCTGGGTATGGCCTCGATTTCGGGGGGGTTGTTTGCGCGGGTACGGCCAGGGAGGGTTTGTCACACAGCGATAGAGTGGAGAGGCAAGAAGCCCGTTGACTTAATGTCGGTTATTGGAGCCTCTTTCTTCTTCGCTTCCACAGACCACGAAACTGGCTTTTGCTCTCAGACGTGGTGAAGAGGCTAAAAATGTCATCTCGCATCTTCCGCTGCAACTTCCCCAATCTGGAAGTTGTCACCATCACGGAGGCAGAGTTTTACAAACAGACTTCCCTCAGCCAGTTGTTCTCTTGCGCTACGGACCTTGAAGCTTTTAACCCGGAGAGCAAAGAGCTGTTGGACTTGGTAGAGTTTACAAGCGAACTCAAGACTTTGCTCGGCTCCTCGTTTCACTGGTTGCATCCGCACGAGGATCCTCCCTTCGACATCCTCTGGTGAACCATCAGGCCATTTAATGTACAGTCCTCTATACAGTTACTTCTTTATGTATATGTGTTCAAATGCAATTGTTTCTGTAAAGAAAGGACACTATTAAATATGAAAATATCTTTCCTTTATATAAGAGATCTGAATTCCAGTTGGATGGATTTTGGAAGAATTTTTTTTTAACTTCAATCAGTTTTTACAAAATTGTTATATAATGTTTCTTTAAATGCACACAGGCTTTGGGATAAGTTTGTTATTACTCGGAACACATTTTTTTTTTAAAGAACACACCCACACATTGACTTTGTTTCATACAAAGCACTGATTACACAGAACATACTTTTTCTAGGTGATGTGATCAAAGTCGTGTGGCTTGTTTGGGAGATAGAATTCGGTAAGGCACTTGGTGATATTATTTTTGTTTTTTTGTTTACAGAATTACCTGCTTTGGCCAGGTAAGCACTATTGAATATAATTCAATAGTTTGTAATATAAATTAAACCATATCCATACGCATCAACTAATTGTAAGAACTTTTATATCCTAATTTAAAAGCTGTGAAATTTAGTTTTCACACATCAAACCGGATTGTTTATATATGTTTAAACATTTTATGCTCTTTATTTAAAGAAGACTTTGAACTATTTTTTCTGTACCTTGTAAAATATTGAAAAACTAACATATGTTGAAGTTGCTTGAAACTGTACATAAACTAAATTTTCTGAATTGTGTGTTTATGTTTGAGATCTGTGTTTTAACTTTGTAAGTAAATCTCCTGCCTTTGTATTTATATTTTACAAAAATTTTCTTAAAGGCAATAAAACTGTTGAGAAATGAAGGGGCTAAAGTGACTCCCATTAATTCCGTGCCTGGTTGCGAAATGAGCTCCGACTCATTAACGTTTATGAAAGGAGGCTCCGCGTGCGGTTCCTGAAGCGGAGCAGAGCTGGCACAGGTGCCGGCGAGCAGCTGATGAAGTCTGAGGTAGAATCTGCATTGGCTTTCTAAATTCAAAGTTACAAGAAAACATCGGGCGGGCGCCTTTTGTAGGACAGAGGTTTCAAAGCGGTATTCACAATACTTTCTGCATCGCCTTTTAGTTAAAGAATTGTGAATAGGTTCAATTATTTTCCCTCCTTTGTCATCGTTTTAAGTTGAATTGACTGAATTCTCTTTTCAGTCGTGTCTGCAGAGGGGAGGAAAATAGTACCATGGTAAATGCTTTAGTTTTAATGTGGAGCGTTAAAGCTATGAGCGCACTTTGGGGGGGATCTAAAGGGACGGTGACCAGAATGTCACTTTTACACAGCTTGGGAGCTTGCATCTAAGAGGCTAGGCTCCCTGGGCTTGGGCAGGCCCTCTCTTAAGGGTCTGGGTCTGCTCTTCCCCTTCGGGAAAGAAGTTCTTGCCGTGAACCCAAACTCTTGAGGTTTGCTTTGGGGCTGTTCTTAACAGTCGTATGTCCTGCGATAGCCAGATGCTTCAGCTGACGTGTTTAAATGGCGCTGCTCTTCTGAGGAGGGCCAGGACACCCACCGAGAGGGTCTCGAGCAGAGCGCCTGGTCCGTCTGAGAAAAGCATCTGGGAAAAAGCTTCTCTGTCTGGAGCAGTGAGGCTCAGAGGCTTTGAGCAATGGACAGCGTGCCGCAGGTTAAATCTTTGCTCTTGCAGGAGCTTAAGACAGGGTGTGAAGTGAATTACCCTCGCCCTGAAGGTAAGGGAGAGTGATGCCTCGTTCCTGAAGGTGTCCCAGAGGGAAAGACGCAGAGCTGATGCCTCTCGTGGTGTGTTGCCATCTAGTCTTTTGCCAGATGTTTGTATTGCGTGGCTTACAGTGGGACTGCTTCTGGGGGTAAGGTGGTTTTGTAGCTGAGCCAAGAGGCGAGAGAGGAGCCCGACAGCTGTCCGCTGCTGGCAGCTGAAGTCCCATTTCTGCACAGGACAGGAAATTTTTAGTCCTAGTACAACCACCACCACCTTTCTCCAGACTTTGGATAAGGATGATGATGGTCTCTCCTGTACGGCTTAAACGCACACCCTAGGTTTCCTTTTAAGCCAGCCTCCAGCTTTGCAAGGAACTGAAACGGAGACATCTCTCCTCTCCAGTGCCGGCTGCTTTTGCCCCCTGATTTTCCCAGAAAGCAGAGGTGGGCCAGAAAAACAAAGGCGAGGGAGAACGTTAAAAGCAGTTGTTACAGACGCCTTTATCTGATCAGCTGCGTAATGCTTGGATGGTTCAAGCTGAGCATAAATCGGCTTCGTACCACTTCCAGGGGTAGACACCTCACTTCTGGCCGTGCCCTGCAGGCAAAACAGAAGATTGACGCGGATTCCTCTTCTGGCCAGCTCCTCCTCAAATGGTCTTGAGCACGTGCTCCCCAAACATCTCCGCTTAGTCAGCTTTCCACTATCTCCACCGAGTACAGTTGGGCCTTCTCCATGCTGGCGCTTGCATCTGTGCTCAAATACAGTAACGGCCTCATGCTGCGGTAATGCGAGCGCGTGCCTGTCCCGGGGCCCGTCTGCGCTCTAAAAATAGGGCCGTGGTGGGGAACACCTGATCGCAGTGCTGCCTCTTGACATAACGCAACCATTTTCTCTTCTAGGATGTGCTCTTTTAAAGGGACTTCGCTGTGCGAGGGTGCTTGAGAGAGCACGGAGGGTTCAGCGAAGGAGGAGGGCAGCATCCCGTGCTGCTGGGTGCGCGAGGCTGGCTTGGCTGACCCTATTCTGGGCAGTTTGGCAGAGACTGTCACGGGAGAGGCTGGCTGCGCGCGTAGTTTTGCAGTAGGCAAGCCCAGGGTACGGTTACCTTGGGGAGAGGAGAGATGGCAGCGTGCCGGCAGGGAGCAAACTCGGTGACAGCGAGCGTAGGCAGGGAGTCAAAACGCTGGCTGCCTTGCCAGCATCGGGACTGGCTGGATCCTGCACGGCGCAGAGCCGGGGACTGAGCTAGCTCCAACCAGCACGGAAGGGCAGGCTTGATGTTCAGCATTTCAGCTTCTGGATTCACGCTGCTCTCCTTTGAAGCACTTTCCTGTGCGTCCTCCGTGGGCCAAAAGAGACTCGCTTCACACTGCTGGCATTGCTCCAGGTTAGTAAAAATAAGGAAACAGAAACGCAGCCTTTGGGGATGGTAAAACCCTGCTGGTCCCGTGTCCTGCCTTTTGCAAGGTGAAAGTGCAGCGTTGATGCTGTTGGGGCCCAAGCCAAGGTGTTTCCTTGCATTTCCCCTGTTTATCACTTGGCTTTGCCTGGCTGGGAGGTTGTGCTGCCCCGCGGAGGTGTTGGAGAACCACTGGTGCAATAGGGAAAAACCCCGTTTCTAGCTAGAGCAGGCAGATGAGCCTCACTGAAGGGAGTTTCCTTTGTCAAACTTTTACGTGGTGCTGGCTGGGAAATCCCAGGAAATCCCAGACTGCTGCTGGCAGTGCTGGGAGGTTTGCCCTGAGATAAGTGGTGCTGCTAAGGTCTGCAAAATACTGAACAACTCCTTTGCCTTCTTGCCTTATCCAAGAGGATTGGGTTCTGCACAGTGGGCTCAGCCCTGGGAGTCTCCCATTTGGGTGATTTCTCCCTCCAGATGTTCTTCTCGTTTCCTCTGCTTTGCTGTTGTCTCCCCCTTTTGCTCTGGTGGCCTAGCTGGAGACTTGAGCCAAAGACACCGATACAGTGAGTGGCAAGCAAGAACCAGAGGCGTTTGGTCCTCGTTTGTGCTTTTTGGGGAGCAATCTGCTAAAGGGAGAGCCCAGATGCCCACTGGAAGGCCGACCCAGCTTCTAGTTTGCAGGATCACAGGAGCAGAATGGAAATTGTCTTAAAAACTGCTCCCAGGGGCCAAGCTCACTCCGTGAATCAAAGAGTTAGAAGCTGACTCCTCCCTCCGTTTCTGTGCTAAATAACAAAACTATAGATGAGACCCATCATTTGTGCATTAATATGAACAAGGTGTCAGGGAGTGGTAAATGCAGGCAGCTGCCATTCCCATGCTTTGCGGAGCTGCTGGTAAATATTCAGCATCATTTCTTCAGTTCATATGGGAAAAAGGCACTCATTGCTACTTTAAACTTGTGCAGATGCAAGCTAACTGAAAAAAAAAATTGTTTGTAGAACATCATATTTTCATTTCAGTATGGGTCCAGTGTTGGTAGGAGAGGGCTTGGCACCACTACACAAGACGGAAGAGTTGAATGCCACAGTCGTGAAGACATGTATTAGGTCTTTTCTCAATGTGCTTATTCACCATCGCATTTCTGCTGGAAGGAGGGGGAGGAGAGGAAAGCGACTGGAATCCAACAAGTTTCGCTTTGTGAGCTTGTAGCATTGTCAGGGGAAAAAAATCCCCAAACAGATCTGAAGAAGATGAAGTTCTCTTTAACTACCATGTCTAGATGTCCACACCGTCTTCCCACGTACGACGCTCTTGCTAGTTCTGCATTTCACCTGTTAGTGTGCTTTGTATGGGTTCACTGTGATCGCAGAGTGAAGAGATTGTGTTTTCCTGCAAGTTAAGCGTGATGGATCATTAGGAGCAACGCTGCCTTCTACCCTTGGGGGTGAAGGCAGCACATTGCTTGTTTCTGGCTTGCCAGCCCCGAAGCAAACCTTGTCCACACCATGAGCACATTTTGCTCCAGCAGACCGATGTGACTGTAGATGGTTGCTCTCTTGAGCCAGGTATGAACCACAAATCTGCCACTAAATAGATTTTCCTTTTGTTGTCACATTAATTTGCAACTCATTAATAGTGACAGCAGTGAGGTACTGCACTGATGCAGATTTGCATATTCATGACCAACTTATTATTAAACAAATAAGATTTCCCTACCTTAGGAAGCACCCAGAGTAATGCCACATTGTGCATTATATCAGCCTGGATGTTTTATTTTCTCTTTAATATGTTAATAGATGCAAGGGGTGCTCTTTTTTTAAGTAAATGTGCATCTATAAAATAACATGTAATTTAAAATATCAGAATCGTTTAAATAGTAATCCATTAGCAAACCTGCCAATAATTGAGCAGGAATACCTATTTAATGTACAAATCAATTAATCAATTCTAACTGCTGGCTTTGTCACCTGATGACCGTAACGCAGGCAGTACCAGCAAGGCACAACTGAGCTGCTGTACCGGCGAGGTGAGCAAGGGGCAGACAGCTGATTCCGTGTTTTATGGTTCGTTACAGTCAAATTGTTTGGTTTTCTTTGCTTTTGTTTCTCTCCCCTGCCTCCAGAGGAGTGGTGGGAGAGAAAGCGAAGACGGTGCCCAGTGCGGTACCAGCTGCCGCTCTTGTCTTATTTGCACCTCTCCGGCATGGCTGAGGGAAATGTGGCCATCGTGGCTCCGCGGGGCCCCCCACCGCTCCCCCTTATCTCCGCTGGCAGGTGATCCCCGTGGGTACCACCTTGGTACCAGCTACGGCTCAGCCCCGAGGAGGAGGAGGAGGAGGAGGAGGAGGAGGAGGAGGAGGAGGATGGCCTCCGGCATGGCAGGCAGGAGGTGGGCAGCACGCTCCCACCCGGCACGGTGGGGCAGGTGGATCCCTGTGCCGAAGAAACTGGGGGGAAAAGCCCTTGGGGTTCAACAGCCACTCAAAAGCTGCAGGTAGGAGGAATGGGAGATGCGGAGCACGGGGCTGTCCTGCAGGCAGGTATTTTAGTTCACTTGCTGGTAACGGTGAGGTCCTTTGCCCACAAAGTAGCATAACTTTTTTTCTATTAGGCTATTCAAGCTTAGCTGGCATGCATATCAAAACCCTCTTTGGCTCCCTGCTGCATCCATATTTTTCATTCCTTTCTGGCTCTTTTAACAATTTGTGGGGTACTGGGCATAATTACATGTGTGGGAACCAGCTGGTTATTGCAAAGTTCCCCTCAGTCCTCAAGTTATTTTTTTTCCTGGCTTGACTTTCCAGAGGCCTTTGACGGTGTTGCCTAACCATGAGGCCAAATGCGGTTCTTACCCCATCCTGCTGTTTCCTTATGAGTCACAAGCCACCTCCTTTGAACCGCTGGCCCGTGCTCCCAGCCTCCCCAGGCTCAGGAGCTTCTGTTGCTGTCTAATTGCAAAGGGTGTACGGCCCTGAAGAGTCACAGGTAAAACTGAGGATGGTGCAACACAGCCGTAAGTCACCCCAAAGACTATATCCCTCTGGGTGCAGAGCAGGGCGAGGCTGTTTTTTAAAACCTATGTACAGCAACCTCCCAGTGCCCTTCTCCAACAGGGAATAATTTCATTTTCTGATGTGGGATCTGTCCTTACCTTCGTCTCCTCTCTCGCGTCCTTGCCTGGCACAATGAGGGGTGCCAGCGGGGCCGTAGCCTGATTTCCATTGCTCCGTGGCTGCAGCCATTTCCACGTGCTGAGGGTGTAGAAGGTTAGGCAACACGTGCCAGACGCTCATGATGTCAGAGACAGTGTTTAGTATTTGTAGCTGTCGAAATTTCAAGGAAAAGGCTCTGTAAAGAAAATCCTTTTCTGATATGGCATAAAACTCCTGTTTAAGTAAAGCCTATGAGAAGGCAAGTCCTGACAGGTCTCCTGAAATGAAAAGGGCAGATTATTTAACAGCTGATCAACACTAATAACCCTTGGCAAATACAGTATGCAAATTTAGCACTGGAGCCAACATGCGCCGAAGGGACTCTTCTCTAACAGCCTGGCCTGGCTGCTCTCAAACCGCCGCTGTTAATCACAGAGCCCAGCGCTGGGAGCGGGGAGACCTGGGCTGCGACTGCCACGTGTTAGGTCAGCGGTCTGTGGGTGCTCGTTGAGGAGAAGTTCTTCCACCACCACAGGAATCTAATGGGTGTTTGGTGCCTGACCGCTCGGTGGGGCCAGGCTCGGGCGTCCTTGCTGAGATGCTGAAACTGGTGGCATAAAGCACCGAGGGAACTGAAACAAATAGTTTGAAGCTGGATATCTTACCTCCCCGCTGTGACCTCTTCGGGGAAAGAGCATTTTTAAGTATCTTTGTGTTACGCCAGCCTACAAAAAAAAAAAAAAATCTCCTTTCTGAATTGGGCCAGCCCATGGGCAGAGTTAAGTACAGGATGGGAGCTGGGTGCAGAGCGGATTTCACCCTTCTGCCCCCAGCTCCATGCCACGACAGTGACTTTGTAGCTGCCTGGCTGCCCTGGCCAACTCGGCTTCCCCAGCCCAGGGACCCTCCCTACCTGTGCTACCCACGGGCTGCTGCCAGCACCTGGGGATTTGGGACATCTTGCTGCAGGGCCAGCTCAGCAGGGCAGCGATTGCGACAGCTACGTGATAGAGCGGGGTCCATCTCAGGGATCCCTGCTGCTGGATGGGGTGGTCCCCTCTGGGAACGTGCCCTGCTCTTCCCATGGGCTGGTTGCGCTCACTGAATCAGCAGAAACCAGACCCAGAAGACCCTCGGGGTGGGGGGGATACAGGGTGGGAGAGCACCCCAGCCCCCTGCAAAGAGAGGAGGCTGTGGTGCCTGGCCACGGGAGCAGGGCAAGGGGTCAGGGATGGGCAACGAAGCGTTGCCCTTTTGGTGGCAGTGTGGCATTACCTTGGCTCAGAAAGATGGGTGAACGTGTGCCTCCGGAGCCTGGCTGCTCAGCACATCCACCAGCTCCCTAAGCCGTTAACAGTCTAGTGACCAAAAGTGCCTGGTCCTCAGGGGTTACCTCTCCTGAAATGGCTGCCATGCCCGAAGAACCAGCGTGCCTTTGACTACTCCTGTTTTCAAAGGCTCAGGAGTGAACTTGATTAGCGAAGTCAACAAAGAGATGCAAATACGCTGCAGCAAAAAGGTGCCTTGTTAGTCTGGGAGTCAATGCCCCAGGTAGCAAGCAACAGCTCTTGCTGTTGGGAAACATTAGAAAAGGGAGGGTGTGTTATTCTGGAGAAACCAGTGGCTCAGACCAGCTCGTGGCTCTGTGGACACAAAGCAGCGTCTCTATCTTCAAGGTTATTTAATAGTAAACAAGTGCTGTCAGGAGGAAAGCAACCCACTGCTGCCCAGGCACTCGGGCTTGGGCTGTTTTGTGAGCACAGCAGGAGCTGTGGCAGGGGCAGCGCGGGCTGGAGAAATCCAGAAAGCCCCTTCCCAGGTTTATTTCTACAGCTACAGATCATCTCGAAAACGTAGCCTTGTGCTCAGCCCATGCTTGACCTGCCAGGGCTTCAAACACCCGGCTAAGTTTCTGACAACGTCACAGGCTTTCCCGCTCAGTGTTTGCCTTAACTTCACCTGTTTTAACTCTCGGTGCGCAGCGGGGCCCTCGGCATTGCTTTGGAGCCAGAGCAAGGTGAGGCAGCCCCGGAGAAGAAGGAGGAGGAGAGCGAGTCTGCTCGGCAGCTGGTGCCAAATCGCAGCAGAACAGCCCTGAGGACCTTCCCGTACGTGCACCCCTCTTCTGCTGCCAGCGGCTCCCAAGCGCGGAGGAATGCTGTGTCCCAGGCAGTCTGTTTGTGAAGGCGTAAGGCATTTTTAAAAATACACAATGGAGACTTCTGCAGGGCTTGGTCTTTTTGTAAAGTAAATTTATTTGACAGGTTTATTTCTTTATCAGGTATTTGTCTAACCCTGTGACACTGAGAGAGCTGATTTCCTGGTACAAATGTTAAAATGTAAACTCCCAGAGACGTGTACTGTCACAGCCAGTGTCCAAAATATCCTCAACCTGGAGTCACGTTAAGTGTCCCGGCATGACGGCTGGGGACCCCAGAGATGCTGGGTAATCTACACGGTGGTCACACTGGGCCACGATATACAAGAGCCAGGAAAAGAGACGGCCTCAGTAAGAGGACGGGAGACAGGCTTCTGGCTGGTCCTGGCTGAGTGGCTGGTGGATTCAGGGGTTAAAACGAAGCCTTTTGCAAGTGGTGCCTCCATCGACAGAATGGGGAGATTAGAAACACCTTAAGTGCCTGAAGGTTTTGGAGCACCGCTGACTGATCAAATAAAAATACGTGAATCAAAAATCAATGTAATTTAAAGCAGATTTATTTAGAAGTTGAGATCAGGCACTAAGGGACTTACTCAAATCCCTCCAGCTTGCCATTACCCACTCCCCCCTAACAGTGGGTACTCTCTTGGGTTAGGGGAGGTGGGGGTGCAGATGTGCTGCTTCACGTTTAAATCAGACCTGGGCAGGGGGCTGGGAGCTGGGACAGGGCCACTGGGGAGGTACCCAGGGTGAAGGAGGGACTCAGCTGCCCGCTCACCCGGCGTTGCTGCCTGGCGCTGGCCACTGAGAGATGACAGCCAGACGGCAGGAGCCGGCGTGCAGCGTGGCTGCGGCATGACATGAGGTCTCAGTGCAGCCCAGCGGATCAGGGATCACAGTCAGTCCCAGCAGCGATGGACATGCCGGGGAGTCCCTTCCCTCGCTCACTCGGACGCTGGCTGAACAGGGAGCCTTTGCTGCGCTCCTGCCATCTCCTCTCCTCAGCATGCAGCAGCCCCACGCATCTGATGCGGGGAGATACTGCAGTTCTGCACAGCGTGTGCGTGGGCGGGGGGGGTCTGGGTGCTTGTCCCCAGCCCCAGCTCTGCAGGAGATCCTGTTACCTGACCCAGCGCAGGAGCCGGGAGGGGGAAGGTTGGCTCCCTCTTCCCATCAGGCCTGCAGTCACCCTGCAAACACATTAGTTTTCCTAAAAAGGCACCGGAGAGCTTGAACAGCAATACCACTGTGGCATTTATTAATTTTTTAGCATAGCCCTCCCTCCCTCCCCCACCCACTGTGATTTGCATACCTGTTAATCCTCTCCCTCCTGCAATAATTCTGTGAAGGATAGGGAAATTATTTCTGAGCAATAATTCCTTGACTCTGAAGCAGTGGAAGACCCTGCATGCCATCATGCTCAAGGCAGAGACTTCCAGCAAGTGGAAGCAGGAGGTTTAACCTCCTAAGAGCAGCATGACACCTACAAGACCCAAGGAAAGCCAGCCATCTTGAGGACATGAAACCCAGCCCTGCCAGTCCTGGATGGCTCTCCCCCCTGGAAAGCCCTTGCCCCTGGCAAAAGTTTGCCTTGAGAAAACTGTTGTTCCCTACCAGCAGTATCTCCCCTGCAGCAAAGCTGCTTTCTGGGGGAGAGGAGAGGAAAGCCCTGCAACCTGGAGGTTTCATCGCTCCCCCCAGCCCTGCCTGGGGAGACGGCAATGCCAGGCCCCTTTCCTCCACATGCTGGGACTGAGCATCCCACGGCAGGGCTCTGCTGCAGGGCTAGCTCTGACCCCACGGGCTTCGGATGGCTTCTGATGAGCTCTGCCAGTTTTAGCCAGCAGGACGCTGCAGACAGATGTGTGACACTAGCAGTTTAATTAATCACTTTTCTTACTGCTGTCTTTATCCTCTCCCCCGCTCCCCCCCAACTTATTTCATTTGGGTTTGTGGCTGAATGACATCTCTTCCGGTAAAAATCCTAAAAATGGGCCAGTCAGGTCCAGGTCCAGGGAGAGAAAGACACCAAATCCCTCCAGAAATCCCTGGAAAAGCCCAGCCGGTTTTTCCTCTCCTCCCGCCTCCTCTGTGACCAAGAGGGGACAGGGCAAGCGGGCAGGGGAGGAAGGACAGCAGGGTGATGAGTAGGTGGTGGAGAGCTCTAGGGAGCTCGCTGCCATTATTAGGAGCCAGCACCGTGGGTGGACAACAGAGGGAAGCACAGGAGAAGAGCAGGAAACGAAGTTTCAGGAGGAAACTTTTATCACCCGGTGATAAGCCCCCAAACAGCAAGCATCGCCCAGTGGGAGAGTGACAGAAACCCCAGCAAGCTGCAGCTCTGTTAAAACTGAGCTATGCTCCAGCTCTGCTGGAAAAATAAATAATTTTTAAGGTCTAAAAGCTGCATCTTTGAGGGCTCTGACATCAGCACGGGATCCTTGTGTGCCATGTGTGCCCCTCCTTGCTCCCTGCCCTGGGACAGCTGCACAGACAGCACGCAGTGGTGAGGGAGGTGAGAGAAGAGAGGTGACACTCGCTGTCCCCTGACCCTGCGATACAGCCCCTGCTGCTTTTTGCTAAACACAGGCAGTGGCTGCCCGACAGGGCATCAGGGGCATCAGGACAGCAAACCGGTCATATGAGCCAGGTTGAAGAAAGACTACACCACTCTCCAGTACATCCACGACAGGGAGTGATCCCGGGCTCTCTAGGGATGGGCGCCGAGCTCAGAGGCTCACGCCACGGGCAGGGGGAGCTGGGAGGGTGGGCAAGGCACACCTGGAGCAGGCAGGCTAGCGCAGGCAGGCTGCATGCTCACGCTCACACCGTGCACGGCCTCGAAGCGTGCCGGGGCGGTCGTTTGCCAGGCACGTCGGTGGCTATCGGCAGGGTTTGCTTCATCAGGCACTGACAGCGAGGTCTAGGAGGTTCCTCTTTCCAGGCTATATTAAGGCGCTCACAACGGCTTGAGGGCGGGGGTGAGGGGACAGCGAGAAGTTGTGAAAGAGCAGCACGCCGGAGCCCGCGAGTAACTAAGGCCTTCTGGCAGTGTTTCAGAAAATGGGGTGGTCCAGTTAGGGAGTTCAGGAAATTGTCTGAGCTAGATTAAACATTTTCTAAAACCTTCTGGGTGCTTGAGAGCTGACTTGAAAGTTGGCAAAGTTAAATAAAACAAAAGTTAACACATTCCCCTCAATTTATTTTGTTACAGGGCTAGTATAAAGTCAGCCTATTTTTCATTAGTTTCAACATCCCCTTCCATCTGAAGGCAGGAGGATCTGCACAGTAAAATCCCGGGACGCTTGCACAGCTGCGCAGGGGGCCACATGTGACACATAAGAGCTTTAGCACACATTTCAAAAGCCATAAAACACGTAACTTTTAGGCATAAACCCAAATTTCTCTCTGGCTTAAGCCTGGGTGTAGAAGAGTCTCTGTGGGTCTGTGGCTCACTGGAGTCTTCCTTCAGCCCCAAACCCAGGGAGTGCCCAGTGGCAGGCAGCCTGCCCCGGACCTGCTGCTGGTTCTCCAGAAGCTGTACGCCGTCCCGCAGGAGACAGGGCTGCCGCAGCTCGGGCAGGACAAGCATCGGAACTCACATCAGACCCGCGCAACGGTAGCAATGGAAACAACAGCGGGGTTTCTCTCTGGAGAGGACGGGGCACGCTAAAATGCTTGATGCCTGAGCAAAGCAAGAGTTTCTCTGCCCTCATGCCCGGGGCAGGCAGCCTCTAAGAGGGCTGACCTCAGGCTGTGTGTCTCCCCTTTCCTTCGGAGAGCAAGTGGTGTACAAGCTGCCCGGAGCAAGGGATTTCCACCGCTCACGTAGGCTGCACACGGCCAGGAGCTGCAGAGAAAACCCACACCCTGCACCTATCTATCTCCATGGTGGAAATGGAGCCCTTGATACAAAAAACCCTGCCAGCCTGGGAAATTACCTGCTCCTGTCTCTTGGGAGAATTTTCTACCAGTGGAATCGGAGACGGTATCAGGCACAGAGCAGATGTCGGCAGCTTCCTCGCTCCATGGAAATAAGGAAGTAGGGAACCCATTTAGACAAACGGTTCCATATAAATCTTAGCCCGATGTTTCTTGCCTGTGCCTGATTCCGTACGATCTCTGCAAAGGGTAAATTGAACTCTGCTTCATTGATGAAGCCCAGTGCTATTAGT
The DNA here is from genome assembly GCF_929443795.1 of Astur gentilis. Lineage (NCBI taxonomy): Eukaryota > Metazoa > Chordata > Aves > Accipitriformes > Accipitridae > Astur > Astur gentilis. Next base: position 12,236,037 of record NC_064911.1, read on the forward strand.
TATACCTGTCTTTACAGCAGAGCTGCTTTGGGTGAGAAAAGAAAAGCAGTATGGCCCCAGGAGAGAGAGAGAAATCAGAACATAAATGCAGGTATCAAAGCAGAAAAATGCAGAGAGCGGCAGTAGCCCAGGGTATGTTGGAGAAGAAAAACTCTTATCACAGTAAGAGCAGAGGAAGCCATCCCACTGAAGGGAGGAGACAAGGAGGACAGCTGACATCCTGCAGAGAGGGAATCTAAGGTCTGGGGGAGGGAGAGCACAACCCCAAAGGCATGGCATTGGGAGAGGATGCAGCTCTTAAAGACGTAGCTTCACTGAGCGCCTCTGCTGACAGGCAGCCGGAGCCAGCCAGCCAAAGGAGCAATTCCCGGGCAGCGAGGGATGTTGAGGGCAGGTGTGCGAGCACGGGTATTTTTAACCGGTGCGGTTTACCGGCTCCTAGTCATCCACCAACTCCCAGGAGAACGTGTGAGCCTAAACACCCACCTGGAATTGGTCAGATGAAAATGAATTATTAAAAGAAGTGGAGATTTATTGCCTTTAAAAAATTTATTAACAGGACAAGGAGAACAACTTTCTGCATGAACAATGCCAGGAGGCAGGGGCGAGAAACAGAGTTTTGCCTCTCAACATGGTCGACTCCAGGGAGAATCTGTCTCTGACCATGCAGGCGTCAACAGAGTGCCAGCTTCCACTCTGTGCCCAGTCTCTTTTGGCAGATGCCTAGATTCCGAAGGACAGTGCAGAGGGACCAAGCAGAAACACTAAGGACACTTCCCCTTGCAGTGTAGAAACCCCATGAGTGTTGGGAACTTCAGCTAAGCCCTGCGAAAGCCAGGGAAGCCTGTTTGCTCTGCTTTTGGAAGGAGCAACTACCGATCCGCCCCCAGGCATTGGATTTCCAAGATGTCCCTTTTTTTATAGCCAGGAATCGAGAAGTGTGCTCTGACCTCTAGCAGAGGAGGAGTGACGCTGTGGGGACAAGGGAAGGAGGAATGATCCAAGAGAGGATTCCCAGCAGTGAGTCAGAGGGGGAAGAGACTGAGGTGGAACTCGTAAAAATAGTTCAGGGAACAGGGACAATTCCTAAAAGAAAACAGTCTTTGTGCAAAGAGGATAAAATAAAATCACAAAGGGCTGGAGCAGCGCTATGGAGATAGAGCTGAAACTGAAGACCAGGAAGAAAAGGCAGAAGGGGAACACAAAGAGAGGATCCTGCCAATCATTGCGCTTTATGTAACATTTTAACACCAGGGCTTATTGGAGGGATTGCTATTTCTAGCAATCTGTGAGTGTTGTCTGCACTGGCAGGTGGGGGTGAAGACACTTTCCCTCATGACTTCATTATGACGCCAGAAATAAATAATTTTTTTTTCTCTGGAAAGGATTCTGATTACATTCTTCATGTCCAAAAGGGAGTACTTGAGGAAGAAAAGCTAAAGGAAAGCCCTGTCCCCAGGTGCAAATACACACAGCACACATAGACCCCCACCCTCTCACAGCTTACCTGTAGCTGGGTAGAAGATGGAAGATTACCAGTGTAACCTTCAGAAAGCTGATTGCAGGAGCGTTTTCCCATTAATGCTGCTAGTGGGACTGTGATTGCATTGTTTAAGATAGCCACAATCGGTTGACAAGCAAAGCTGAACTCTGTACGTGCACTCCGTGTAAAAACATTTTGCTTCTCTTGCTGCTTGAAATGTAGGTCTTGCTAAGAGAGGTGCTGAAGACAGACCAGTGGTTTAGGACCTTGCCCTGTCCAATGACCAAAATTCACCTGTCAGTGTTCAGTCGCCCAGTGTGAGACTGACCAGGCAACAACACATGCAGCGTGGAGCGGTGAGCCTGTGTACAAGCACGGCCAGAAACGTATGTCCGGAACCAACCCGCTAGTCAAGACCATTTGTGTACATCTCTCCCTCTCTAACTCTCAGACTGATGACAGACAAGGTACACCCCAGCACAAATAAGACATGTTTTCTAAAATGTAACCACTTTGTCCACCTCTGGTATTAGTCACGCTCTGGTATTTTCTGGTGAGTCCACCTCATGTTGAAGATGGTAAGGAGTAAAAAATCCTACTGACGGCCCTACGCTGTGAAATACCACAAGACAGCAACTATTCTGCAAATTTGGATTCCGCCTTTCAGTGCCCAAACCCATGAAAATGAATGTAGCCATTTTTCTTGTCACTTCCCCTCCTCCAGGGGATCTGTCACATGAGCAAATTACAATTACAATGAAAGGGACAGAACCCCGCACACTCTTGGACTTCCCACAGATTCACCCCTGCTTCTCACCTGCTGTCCATCTCTGATCATCCACTTCTGTGGACCCTGCTCTGCCTACATCTTGCATTTCTTTTGAACTTTTATTTTTCCTGGCTGTGGTTGAATGTCCTTTCACGTGTATAACATTTCATTCATGTACATAATATTGATGCTGGTCACACCACTCTCAATGCAACAGAAGCAATCTGCTTATCTTGATACACTGTAATGGCTGCTTTCTTTTCTTGACCAAGATGTGAACTTTTGGTCATTTTTACTGAAATGCACAAAGATGTGTAATGACATTACAACAGCTCAGAGTTGTGACCCAGTCCAGAGGAAGGTGTCTTGGAGCTCTGAAAAAAGCTGCAAGGGAAGTCCGCTTCTGATCCTGGGGGCTGTGGTTTACAAGCCAGATGGTAACTTTTGTGTACGGATGGCCTTTAACCACGCTAAGACACATATTTGCAGAAGACCTGGCCTGCTGATAGAGACTCAGTATTTGCAAACAAACAAGCTCCTGAAGAAAGAAACAAAGTTCCACTTTAAAGCGTGTTTCACTGGAAGCAATACCAAAACCAAGTCCAGCCATTATATTCAAAAAACAAGTAAACTGTCTCCCCACTCCCCATATCTTGAAAATCCCATTATCTCAGGAACAAAGACTAACAGGGACCACCAAGCTCTTTGTCAGAGCTGTCTTCTTAGCGCTAAGTCACAGGGTAGCTGCAGTGGGGTGCTTTGTAGGTAAGGCAATACCGCTGTTCTGTACTGGCAAAGCGCTTCTACTGTGAATGCAGATGTAGCAGTAAGGCTGGCTAGATAAAACTACAAAAAGACCCCTGCCAAAGAGCAAAACAAGTAGCTTCAGCAGCCATCAAGCTAACTGTGACTGGTTCGCTTGATGTGAATGCACCTGCATGAGGCAGGATCACACTAACACTCTCTCGCAACTGGCATGGCTGTGGTGGTGGACACAGTCGGTGCAGAGCTATCATCTACCTTGTAAGAACTCCCATGTGTTATATTATCCCTTGCAATGGTGCGTACAAATACTTAGCTGTAAAGTAATTTAAAATAACAAATTCTGTGCTGACTACTGCACACTTGACATGAGAAGAGACAGTGGGATTTCACTGCATTAGGACAGTGAAATAGGACACGCCACTAACTCCTTGAGACTCTTATTATGCTAGTTAACCTACCTCAGACAGGTATACAACAAGGCCAAGCAATTGTGGAGTGTGTTTGAGTCAAGAAAGGAAAATGGGCAAAAAAAGAGAAAAAGTTCTCTAAAGGAAAGTTCAGATACATTTCAAAGCACTACAGCTCTAAAAACACCAAAAGAGTTTTATCAGACTTCCCAGAAAAACTTTCCTCTGAGAGGAAATAGGGCAAGTGAGATTTCAAAGGGAGAGGTTTTTTTTTCCTGGGGTGCAGAGAAGATGACTGAAAAACTCCAACCCTAAGCCTCCTGAATGTGCGTTTGTCCTGAGCTGTATGTAGCATGGCTACTGTCAGGCTGTAATTAAGACGAGAATATGCACGAGGTTCACTGACTGAAGTTCTGGATTAATCTTGGGTATGGTTGAGACCCTAGATTCACCCAAAGCAGCTGAGTTACCACAAAGCACTGATTCACCAACCCCTAAAAAGAGTGCAGTCTTTTTTTATTTTTTATTATTTAATTCCTCCACTAATTAACAGCAGGTAGTGAATAGGAAAGTGTTTATCCTCCCCCCCCTCAGCTCACTACCCTGCTGTGTTATGACAGATGGAATGTTAATTAACATGACCTGGCAGATAATATTTAATTCAAGACAGAGTATCACGGAAACATCTGACTGCCTCAGGGCTGGTCACCTACCAGGTACGCCCTGAAAAACCCCTCTGGTGCGCCGTCCTGGGGGCACCGACGGCTTTTAGTTGAGCTAATAATCCAGAAACAGGCTCAAGGCTGTTCCTACACTATGTTTTTTGGCTCCTTTTGCACTCGCCGCTGCTCTCCCTGGGGTGGGGTGCGGATTAGCTGCCTGGCTTCTCCTGCTGCTGCTCCCCGGCCCCTCCAAGCCAGGCGGGTCTGGCTGTGGGCTTGCCCAAGGGCTCTGGAGGGGCTGGAGCCCCACGCCGAGGGGAAGGGCCTCCTCAGGAAGGAGAGGGTTGCAGAGCTGCCTCAAGACGGTCATTCCCCGGGTGACCTCCCTGTTCAACAGCCCGTGCCCCCCGGCCTCCTCCCTCACGCAGGCCCATCACGCCTCCTCCTACACCCGCCGCTTCCCTGAGCGAACACCGCTTGCTCACCAGCGTGCCCAGTATAACCAGCGTGCCCAGCCGCCGTCAGCTCGGGGCCGGAGGCCAGGCCTCCATCTGCCCTCGCGAGCTGCCAGGAGACACGACCCCGGGCACGGGCCCTGCCGCCCTGGGGCAGACGCCATGACGACCCGCCTTGCCACCCTTTGCCTTCCCCGCCTGCCCCACCCTCCTCCTGATTGGTCCCCCCCGAGGCACGCGCAGTGTTGCCATTGGCTGGTGGGGCAGCGTAGGCGCTGCGATTGGGTGGCGGTGCCGCCAGGTGACTGCGCGTGTGGCGGGGCCTGCCCGCCATGATGGGAGCAGGGCGAGGGATGGCGGCGCGGGCGGCGGGCTGCGGGAGAGGGAGACACCTCCTCCTCCTCCGGGACAAGCGGAGCTGACGCTGTACGCCTTCAAGTCACCAGGACAAAACCGCGTGGTTTTGCTTACCCAGGTGACGGTGCTGCGTGCAGCCCTGTCGCACTGACGTTAGCGCTCCTCCGTGCTGCCTGTAACACCGTGGGACGGGTTTGCTCTCCCCTGTAGGGATCGTCCCTCCGAGACAGAGCCAGGGCAACACCTAAGGCCATCTCCTCAGAAGACAGAAACCGCGGGGAGTATTTAAAGAGAAACCGCACGGAGTATGACTTTATGAAGCTTCAGACTAACGCCAATACATCCACGTGGTTGCGGAGTAAAACAACAAACAAACATTCATTGGAGGCTTTTTAAAGGTCTGTGTTGCCGCAGAAGGGCTTGAAAGGAGATTCGACTGAAAACTAGCAGTGAAGAAAGCACCTGACTCCTCTATACTCTTTTGGTCGGCTCTAGCTGCCAGCCAAGAGAAGGCAAGGAGGAGGCAAGCGCTGAATTACAGGTTACCATATTATTTTTGTAGTAATTGGTGTATGGTTATAAACACAAGTAAAAGAAGAAACTTGTTCCCTCGGCCTGATGCAGGCACCAGGACGACAGCTGCTTGGAGACTGAGAGGTGCTGAGCCCCTGTGCATCCCCCACCTGCAGGGCGACAGGCTGACCTCAGCAGGAGCTGTGAGTACGCGGCAACCTGCACGTCACGCAATTTTTGTACCATAGTCAAAATGTGAGCACTTCAGCGTGAGAGGCTGAGGCTGAGCAACTCAGCTGTGATTTTAAATTGAGGATATTCCTTTAAAATAATGCTATTTATTTGCAAATACAGGAAGATAGTGACATGGTGAAGATTTGCAGAGCTCCCCCCAGCCCTGTAAGTGAGAGATTGGACTTACTGTTATCTTTGAAAATACTAATTTGGCAGATGAGTTACCAGATGCTATCTCTTAAGAGATTTGGGCCGGTGATTTCTAATAATTTTAACAAATATAAGCAGTATCATGTGCGGACACATACATATACACAGACAAACACACGTCTTGAAATGTAGGAATCAAAAAGCTTCTCTATCTGCAAAAACCCATGTACTGTTATTGCCAGGAGCAGCCTTTTTGACCACAGATATCTAAAAGACAGAGTGGTCTTTGGGTACTATTTAGTTCCAAAGGGGCTATAAAAGGCAGATGGTCTCATTAGAAACAATTTATGCATATATATTTCTAGGAGTTGAACACTGCCAGAATAGGTTTAGCTCTTTCACCATACCGAGGAAAATATCACCACTTGCAAATGTTTCCAGTTTGCAAAATAATGACCTATCCAAAGTAGCTAAGCAACTAATTACTCAAATACTAGAAGGTTATATGCCAATATTATCACATTGTTGGTCTCCTGGGCAAACAACTTCACATTCCTCAAACTGCCATATAGTGTCATTAGACTCTGCAGGAAAGTCCTTTCTTAATAGTACAGCAGCAGCAGCCCCAATGCCCCTGTGCTTATGCCATCATTTCAACTATTATTTCCAATCTCCAAGTCAAATCACTTATTAATTAGAGAGGCAAATCTAGCTAACCCAATTACCCGCAGGCAGTTTCTTCCCAGATGTGAAGCCCTTCTTGGAGATGGACCATGGTCCCAGTTGCTGGGGAATGTTTGTGATTTTTCTCTCCAACATATCTACCTTTACACTCAACCCTGGCAATACCTCTCCCAGCCCCTGCCCACGACCTGTCTGCTGGATGCATTCCTCCCCCAAGCTCCAAATCCTAGAGAATTCAGCCTATACAGCCTCAGGATGTGTAGAGACAGCCGTGTGCAGGCATGTGTACTTTTAAGGCCTGTACTCATTGTCTTTGAACGTTTCTTGGGGGTAGAGCAGGCAGAGCACAAAGAAAGCAATGATGAATTGTGTAGAGAAGTGGGGTCGGCTCAGGAAATTGCAAGAGACAGCAGCTCGGAGACTTGGTTTCTGGATTCACTTAAACCAAAGAAATACTTTTGATGATGGATTTTTCATCAAAAAGGCAGAGAGAAGCCCTGTTTCGGGGGGGGGAGTACTTTTGTGGAAGATGTGCGAGGGACTAGGTGGAACACTGGGGTTTTGTGCCTTCATCTCTGCTTTTTAGGATGGTCTGAAGATAGCACGTGTAGCAACAAGCATGAACTGTTTTCCCCTGTAGATTAGTCACTAGAGGGGCCATCACACATGTTTAACAAGTATGCTCCACATGCAAAGACTCCTTTCGTGGGACTTGTGCATTTGAGTTGTGTGGTGGTGTCGGAAGAGTGTATGCGGTACCTACAGCCAGCCTCATAGTGTGTCTCATGTTGCACGTGGGGTGCCAAAGAAGGAGAGAGCTTTTTGGCAAATATCAGGTCTGTCCTTCAGAACAGTTGAGGAACTAATAAGTACTTGGGTCTGTATAAAGGAGGTTGCATATGGGATATGGGGATGGAGAAAGAGAACAGGTAGGGGTGTTAGGAAGACGTGCCTGTTTTTTTCAGAAAACCTTCACATGATACTGTGTCTTCAGGATGGCTGCATTCCAGTTCAGACACTCCCCTGGGAGATGGTCATTGGCACTAATTATGCCCATACAGAACAGAAGTGTCCTCAAGACATGAAACTGTAGAAAAATCTGTGTCAGCACGAGCAGTTGCAAATTATGGTCTAGCTTCTTGAAAACAGCCTTGTTTTTGCCAGGTGCTTGTATGGTACCCATCCCCACAGCATCCAAGAGGCTCAGTTTGTAATATATGTCTACACCACCCTAGAACTGTAACAAAATATTTTGCCACCACCTTCCCTCCCACGTACACTTCAGGTACTGTCCCAGTCATCTTCTGCTCATCCTGCTGCCATGGGCCTGCAGCCTCCCTCATAAAGAAGCTGGGATTACCCAGCTGAGGCCATGTGCCTTCATTCTTCTCACCTTGCCCTGAGAGACAGGGTGATGCTATTTTACAGTCTATGAACTCAAGCACAGAGGCTAGTGGCCATATTCTAGGATATTTATGCATCAGTGTCACATGGAAAATCTGCAGCAAGCAGGGACTCGAATCCATATCTCCTAAATCCAAGGTTAGTAGATTGATCATTTCCTTTCAGCCATCTGTCCAACAACAAAGTATTTCTGAATTTGTATTGGATTTCTCCAGGAGGAATTAACCACTGGCATACTTCTACCTTACAGGTGATGTAAAAATAGAAAAAACAAGAAAAAAAAGAAGAAAGTACTTAATTACATCATAGATATGTATAGCTTAAATCCTTGACTTAATCTGACTCCTCCAGGACTGATCCTCAATTTGCTGCAAGTTGTATTTGCTAGAAGAAAGCAAAATGTATGGCACCACTGAAAATAAGTAACTTACTTATGAAAAAGTTACCCTCACCAAACAATACAGGAAAATATAGAAAAAAAGGGATGTAATTTGAAACAAGATCTTCCTATGTGTTTATGAGTCAGCCTACCAGATTTCTGGGAGCACTTTCCAATTGTACAGCACCACTGAATAGGTGCAGCATAAAGCACCCAGTATATCTTTAGGTACTGGTTCGTGCTCTCACCCATGTGAGGTGATCCCCATAGCAACATACTGCCACAGCAATACAAAGCCTCTAAAGGTCAGCCTAGAAAACAACAACAGTATTTCACAAAATCTCTAAAACAAATACTATTTTATTTCAGCGACATGGAAATTAAACACACTCTAAATTCTATCAGACCAAGGACGTTCAGGCCTCCTTTCAAAGCATGACAAGGAGTGCTCGCCAGCATTTCCACACTATGAACAATCCACCTGATAGATGCAACCCGCCAGTGAGATTTCTGATAAAAAAGAATTGGACAGAGCGTAACTCTGTCCTTCTTGCATAGGAGTAAAAGCTGCAGGTCTAACTTTTAAAGCCTTGATGATACTTGATGAAATAAAAGATTTATGCGGAAGATCTTCACCTACAGTTCTGCAAGCAGTTACTACTTATCCACAGGGAAGCCAGCAGTGGCAACCGCAAAACGCAACCATACTGATCTTTTCTCACACTGAGCACATCAAGAAAGACAAAAAATCCTTATCTAAAATTGGGAAACCAGCTAAGTAGCATTTATTCCAACAACTATAAACCAGTGCCATTTACAGAAAGTTCACACCTCTTTTAGCAACTGTGCCAAGGGGGCTTTTTAGCTATTAATGGACCATCAGTCATTGCAGCTTAGATTATCTGAATGATTGGGAAGGCGCAGGTGTGGGCACAGGCAGTACGAACTAACCTCACAGGATGGTTGTGTCTTAGGAGCGAGGAACACAAACCTTCAGCCTTTCATTCACAGAAGAAACCTCTCCTGGCATCTTTGACCCATGATCAACCATTCATATGCCCCACAGAGCTGCCCTCCCCTTCAGAACCGTCCTCTGCTGCTGTGGCTGGTCGGGGTAGGGAAAGTCAGGAATGAAGAGCTATGGGAAGACCAGCTATACCCATAGCATCTCTTGGTGTTAGTCCCACCTAGAAAATCAGCTGTAAGCAGCTAAGGAGAGAATTTCCGAAAGCCAGTGTGCTTAGTTCTTGGAAAGTGAGTGCTCTGGAGGGAGAGATCGTTGCTCCCCAGTGAACCTGGAGATGAGAAGATTCACACACCTATCTGTTTTACACTGGAGGGTTATCTCCAGAAAGGTCTCCTTTCCCTGTTCTTTCTGCTCCTGTCAGATCTGTCTCTGTTAAATCAACATTACTGGCTCAGGACATGAGCTACAGCCAGAGGCAGGGGCAGCCAAATCAGGTTAGGACAATGCAAAATTAGGTCTCAGCCAAAAAAAAAAAAAAAAAAAAAAAAAGAGAGAGAGTGAGGGAGAAGAAGAAAGGAAACCCTGTGCATTTCAGTGCTTTGAGCACAAAGTATTCAAAGGAAAGATTCTTTCCCTTTTCTTCAGCCCTTGTATTCTGCTTGGGTCTACAGGGGCTGTGAAAGCTCCAAAACCAGATGTTGGGCACTCCCCTGGTCAGGACATTATAGGAGGATGCTATAGCCCAATTTGCTCTTCTTTTCTTCTCTTCCACCACAAGGCCCAGGAATACTATGGGATGGAGGAGTTTCTGCAGGGCAAACTGCAAGGTGCCTGGGGAGTGAAAGCCCCCTTTATATTGGAACAACCGATTTTTGTCAGAGGGCTGTGTAGTTACTGCAGCCTGGGATCAGAAGGGAGCAAATCCCTCCTTGTCCCCTCCTTCACTTCAACTGTGCGTCCTTTTCTGCCACTCCCAAAGTCAGAGAAGAGAATTTTGGCCCAAGCCTTTACAGAAGATAAAGTCTAAATGTCAGATGTCTCCCTAGGCTAGCAGCAAACACTCCTTTCACCACAGAGCACTAGAGGATGAAAAATTAAATCCAAAAGAAAGCATGAACCATCCATATATCACTCCCTAGGCTTCACAGTGCTAACCTCTTACCAGTGCAACAAACATCCTGTGCTCAACCTGAGAAACAGTCAAAACACTAAAACATTTAAAAGGCAATAAACCAGGTCAAGGAAAACAACCTTGACCACAGCAGGTCACTTCTAAGGAAGTGACCTGACCTTGTGACAACTGAAAGGGCATCAAGTGGGGTGAAATCTCACCAAAGGCACTACCTATGGCCAGAAACTGGAGATGGAAGCCAGGGAAAACCAAGGCAGAGCTGATTACACCACCAGTGTGACAGAGAGAAAAACCCTGCTTTTTTCTAGTGTCCAAAGTGCAGGAAGGCATAAAGCAGCTCACTGCAGTGTTAAGAATGATAAGAGATTTTGAAAGTAAATTCAAGTGGTAAGGCAGGAGGAGAGAACAGAATGGCTCTGCATAATGCCATCATCTCTAGTACTTACTGGTTGTTGTATCTTCTTGCTTTTGTTTGGCGCGAAGGTCAGCTCTTGATCTATTTTCATACAGCATCAGACACAATGGGATCGTGATGTGTGTTTTGCTGCAAAAATAGAAATAAATATTACAATTTTTTTAGCTAATTTGTTAAATACAGGTGGACAAATGAATAAGCTGGGTAAAGCCCTAAGCAGTCTGAGTCCCCGTTCTGGGCAGACTGCATCTACCTCTAATGAAGATCTAAGGGATCTGTTTCTTGATTTGGCAGCCACAATGTAACTTGCCCTGCCAGTAGAGCACTATTGGCTTGGATAGGATGAAAATCCATATGGGATCCGTGGATGTACTCATGGCGCCTGAGCTGCACAGAGAGTTTGGGAAGTCACTCCTGTGGAAATGTAGGGGCTTTATTTGGGATACTTATAGAAGTAGGTAGTGTCTGTAAAGTATACGGGCATAGAGCTAGGTAGGGAGCGCTTGGGATATATGCAGCACAGCCCTGGAGCCAGGACTTTTGTGTTTGCACATGTGGAGCAAACCGGTGGAGAGATATATTTGATTCAGAGCATTTGTTTCTGCCATAGGGTTTGTCCATTATAGCAGTGTTTGAGAACAGCCTGGATGGTAAATGTCAGTGGGGTATGGGCAAGTGGTGAGTACAGATGAAGACCTTGTGACACAGTGTATAACGGAGCTGGCGTGTGACTGAGGTGAATGCAGTTGCAAGAGTCGTAACAACATTTCCTAAAAAGTAGCACGCTGGCTCCTGACTGGGATTTTAGGCTTCCCTCCACTAATGGTCCGATCACACCGCCTTGCTGTCTTTCCATTCAGTCTCCTGCAGAGGGGCTGTGGGTGTGCAGAGGTGGGGGCCACCGGGACGTATGGCCAGGTGGGTTGTGCCCATGGGAGTGAGCCGTGATGCGGTGCATGGAAAGGTGTATAAACCTGACTCTGTGTGTGTGGATATCAGCAGCGGGGGCAGGCGCTTGGGAAGTGCTGACTCTGGAGGAGTTGGTGGGGGCTGGCTGGAGAGGGGCTGTGCAGAACTAGGGGGTGTGGGGCAACGGATGGCTGTGGGGGGCTCTGGGTGAGCCTCTGGGGAGGCAGAGGAGCAGCACTGCCAGGGTAAGCAGTGCCACAGGCAGGGCATGGGGAGCAAGGCAGCGTGAGCAGGGTGTGGGCAGCTTGGGCAGGGCAGGCAGCGGGGCAGCACAGGCAGCAGGGTGGCACGGGCAAGGCAGGCAGGTTGTGGGCAGCAGAGGCAAGTTGCGGGCAGGCCGATCACTGGAGCAGCGCAGGCAGGGTGCTGGCCGGTCCAGGCTGCACTGAGGCCCACCACCGTGCTTACGGCAGCAGAGGCGGGCAGCGCGGCAGCGGGCACTGAGGCTGCCGGCTGCCCTGGCTCCGCAGCCGCCCAAGAGCTGCGTGGGCAGGGTTGGGCTGCCTGCAGGGGCACTGCCCTACCCGGGAGCGGTTGTGCGGCTCAACCCTGTTTGGAGAGGCACCCTGCCAAGGAGGGGTGGCCGTGCCCTGTGCCACACATCGCTGCAATACTTGGCGGTGCTGTAATTGCCACCTCTGGAGGCTGTGTCCCATCTCTGGCAGGAGTATAGGAGATTTGGCAAGCCAAGGAGAGTATTCGCTGTTATGCATCTAGGAATACAACCCTCACCTCCTTCATGTCACGTGCATTAATCCTCATAGCCATCGCCATTAAATGCTGTTCCCCTTTCACAAAGGGGAACAGGAAGCTTGGAAAGATTGAATGATTTGTTCAAACGATTGGGCAGAGCTGAGAATGGAACCTAAATCTTCGAAGGCCTCCTGCTGTGCTTTAACCACGAAAGGAATCCATCCCTTCCCGGTATGCTTGTGCAATCCATTGTTTTAAAATTATGTCCTTATGAGGTTGCACAGTTGTTGCTGGGGTTTGCATTAGACCTCTAGAGTGATCACTAATGGGGAAGACGTGGAGAAAGGACAGAATGCAACTTGAGTCTCCAAGTCTCAATGTGTTTGCAGGAGTGTGAAGTGGAATCATCACATAAATGCTCCGAGTAAAAGTATAAATGCTCCGACCCTTTTCCCCTAGGAGTAAACTAAGGCATAGAGAAGCCCAGTATGATTTTAAGTCATACTGAAAATCTGTGCTGGAGATTAAAGCAAAACCTACTGATGCTGATGTTCGGTTGTACATCACAAGCCTGTCTTCTTCCCCAGGTAGTTTACTCTCCGTAAAGAGACACAGTCCCTTTATCTGCCACACAAGAATGTCCCCCACTGCTACACACTGACTGTCCCTCACCATCCACAAACTCATTGGGAGGTTCCAGTGGGAAGTGGTGTCAGTAGAAAGATACTTTGCCTGGTTATTATGTCTTTCTCTACTGACTTTCCCCCTGTAGGTGGACGTTAACTCATCATGAACAGAATTGTATGTACTCATCCACCAAAAGAAAAGAGAAAGGAGCGATAAAGAAAACTGGAGAAAAATGAATGCTTATGTAATAAAACAAATAGAAAAAGGGACTGGGTGAGGGTGAAGATGTCCATCCTATAAGAATAAGAAGTAAGCTACAGGGGGATGCCGAGCAGATGACTCGTGTCAGCACTGTCATTCTCTAAAAGGGTTGAAGGGTGCCCAGTGGTGCAAGCACTGCAAGCTGCTAGAGGCATGACTAACAAGGGAATAGATGGGGACTTTCACGATGATTTCTTCGGCTGGTGTTGTGGATGGCCTTCATTTAGCTTAGTGGAGGATGGGGAGGAGATCCTGCAACTGTTTACATTGAGGTGGGAATATTCCTCCTCTCTCCTTAACAATGTTACTTGCTGTTAGGTTTGTGGCTTTTCTTGGGCAGTAGCACAGCAGAATATTCCCCTGAGGAGTACTGACTTTCCCCAGAAGCTTGCTCAACCGTGGTGGAAAGGGATGATCCTGAACTTCTCCTTGTCATGAGCACCATTCCCAGCCATCTGTGAACCTCAGCCCTGTTCCAGCAGGGCACACAGGGCTCTGGGCTGCTGGACCTTGGCTTGCTCAAAGTAGCTGCTCTTACAGACCAATAACCCTGTGGCCATGATAAACTGCAGCCCAGCCCAGGAAGAACAAACTTAGCCTCAAGCCTTGCCTTGCTGCTCTGCTTTCCATGGCCCCACATGGTGACTCATACTTCCTCACTGCCACTGCCTGCATGGTGCAATCGAGATTAGGGGCTGGCTTGAAAGGGCACTTGGCCTGACCTGCTCCAATAGCCGTTTATGTTCTTACATGCAATATTAAAGCAGTGGTACCAAGTCTCTTGCAAAGACTTCTTCTACGCTTGACATTTTTTGACATATCGTTTCCAAGGCAGAGAAAGTGATTGTAACCTTTCTCTTCCCATCGCCACCCATGCTGGTACAGTTATTTCTAGTGTCATGGTACTGGAGCACTATGGAGCCCTTCCTCTTCAGATGGCATTTGTGATTTACCTTCTTTCAGGCAACACCCTGGCAAGAAAATGGAAAGACAGGAGATCAAAACATTATGTGGTGTGTTAAGTTTTGTGGAAAAGTAGGAAGACCAGCTCCAAACCCTAAGCTTTTTGTAGTCTGTTTTGTTTTTGACTTCAAGGCCTGTTTGAAATTCTCCCGCAGAAAGATATATCTTCCAAGGAACTCCAGTATCTTGAACAAGGAGAAAACCCTTGGTATTCCCCATTCCGTACTCCACCCTCTGTCAGTAAAATCTGTGGGTACAGTGCAGTAATCAGAGAGGTTTTTCTTCGGGGTAGAGGGTGCACAAAGTGCACAAGATCAGAAAGCTTTCTTAATGTTGAATTTGAAGTTTGGCTCTGTGGTAAATTAAAAGAGAACTGCCACCCAAAGAAAAGCGGATAAAGAAACCAGCATTTGTCTAGTGTGTTGGTCTTTACAACTCATGAGTTCAACACTAATGAGTTATGGGTTGGCCCATGAAAACATAATGTGTAAATTAGGAATTTAATGATGTGTAAGATTAAAAGCTGTGCGGGGTTGCATTTATTTAAGGCTGCCATCTTGTGTTCAAAGAGGAATTACTTTATCAGACAATGTCCCTTTCACTAGGTTTAAATTGATTCCGTTATGCATGTTATGGAGGGTACTCAAGTGCCCGAGACTGCCAGCTGACAATATTTCCCACTAAATGCCCTTTCTGTAGCTCTGTTTGCAGCTTCATAATAGCAAACATACTGTGCAAGCCATAATGACTTCATCCTAACTTCCAGAAATAAATAAGTGCAGATTTCCCTTCCCACATCCCTCCCCATAAATCTAGTTGTAGGAAAGCTGGGATTCAAGACGAGATGTAAAAACTAAGTCCTTACCACTTCTCTATTTGATTTGCTTTCCTGATACTTCACTGCCAAGTCTTCTACACCCACCCCAAACCTCTTCCATTTCAAAAAAACCCCAAACCAAAACCAAAACCAAAACCATATTAACCAGTGAGGAGAACCTTTACATGTCCATTTTCATTGCAATGTGTGTAGTTAACTTCTAGCTACTTGCTGGATGGTATCATGGCAGTATTTTGCAAACCAGGAATCCTAGTTCTCAAGTCATGTTCTGCTGATGTTGGTAACCAACACGAGCTCTTTTAGGGGCTTCACACTGAGCCAAGCATGCATGCTAGAGCTTCCTGGGATGGCCAAGGGACACTCTGTGGGAAGGGCTAAGTCTGTTTTGTACGCCCCAATCAGCAAAATGTAAAGTTGCATAACCCCTTCTTGATGCAGCAAAGAGAAAGAAACATGATGGTTGAGTGTCCTGCTTATCTGCAGAGCCTTGATGGAAAAAACTCTGGTCTGATTTGGTTCACATGTATAGAAAAGTTTTAAAATAAGGCCCAAATCAGCTAAGGCATTCAGGCATCTAGTTAGGTATGCTGAGAGGCCCATGTTCCCCACTGAGCTACTTCCTGAGCTTGTGGGCAAGTTCCACCCATCATCCATTGGTTAGAGCAATTTCTTAACAGATGGAAAACCTGTTTTCAGAGCCTCACCCTGCCTAATTTGGGCAGATCTAAGACCTTCTCCCAGCAAAGTGGCCTGACCATCAAGCTATTGACTATTCCAATCAGAGCCCATCACGATGATATAGACTGATGAAATATTAGAGCCAACATGATTGCTGCCTCTGTGATCTTGTGGCTAGGGCATCTCCCTGAGCTACAGCTGAGAAAGATGCCAATCTCTGCTCCAAGGAAACATGAAGTGAAACAGCAGCATGAGGAGAGGCTGCATCTATAGAGGTTCAAGTCTGGGCCAAGTGGAGTTTTGAGACAAGTGTCCTCCCTGCCAATGAGTATCCTGAACCCATGGCTATTCAGGAAAACATGATGGATGGTTAATGATGAGGCAGTGGAGCAGAGTGGTGAGTCTCTAGAGAGGATAAGCTTCTGTCGCCAGTCTGAAGTTGAGTGGTTGATGCCGTACAAGGGATGTGGTTTAAGACTTAACCCTTTCGTTAGCATTTCCTCCCGTCTTGTGGATGGGGTTTTGTATTTAGCATTTGAACTGCTGTGAATGCCTTTTTCAAGCCATGTATGTTTTCAAAGTCGGGTTCAGATAAGACAAGTTTGGATCTATCTTTGTTTTCAGCTAATCAGATATGGATAACCTCAGCCTGAAGCTGTGACTGTGTTTGTGTGCCATGCTTGTGTGCAATTTATTCCTCACTGCATATTTACAAGAGCCATTATTTTTGATAGCTGAACAGTATAGCTTTTCATACTTTACTTGTCTTCTTTAATTGGAGTAGAGACCATACCTTACTATCTGTTTATACAGTGCTTAGCATTGAGTTGCTCAGAGTCTCAGGGGCAAGTTCAACAGAAATATTAGCAAGAAAGATACCTGTAAACATGCTAACAGGACATAGTTCATATTCCTGTTTTCAGCCTCATTTCCTAGGGACACAAAAGTTACACAAACACACTGTTTATCTGTTAGTGCCCAGCTATGAGCTTTTGAGCTCCGCTGGTCAGCATGGAATCAAATTTGGCAGAGGGCAGTGGCAATGGCAGTACTTAGAGCAGAAAGACACCAATTAGTACTCCCACCAAAGAAAAGCTGGAGAGAAGATGTTACCCATGCTGTTTGGCACCTGACAGCTCCCTGGTCCAAATCTACATATTTCTGGTTGAGTCACAGCATGTGCTGTCTCTTGCCAAGCTGAAAGGCTGGAAAAATGGTGTCAGGGCATATGTGGTCATAGTAGGAGTCACACAGGACAGGAGGAAGACACAGTGGAGGTGAAAAGATGACCTAGTTTGAGTGTTTAAGGAACATGGAAGAGATCTGAAGCTATAACAGGCGGGAGACTATGGTCTTGGGAAGGATTTGGGGTGCTACAGTGGAAATTCCATAGTAAGATAAAGTTTTAAGTGTCATAGGGAGGAAGTTTTGGGCTGTATGACCCAAATTTGCAAGGTTTCATTAGTTCCTCTGCATATAGAGCAAACTGCATGCAACCGATATACCTAGACTGCAGTTTTAAGTGTTGAGAGAATCTTTTTAAAAGGTTTGCTGTTCTGTCTGTAATCTAGTGACTGTTGTTTTATAGAAGTTCTTATGAGGGACAGAATTGCTCCAGAAAGCTCACAGTAATATTTGTTTATTACCTGCACTATGGGAGTCTGAGTCTCCAATGCAGCAGGCGCCATGCAAATATGCTACTGTTACAGTAAACGCAGAAACACTGGTGGAGGAGGCAGGGAGGCAACTTTTTCCCTTGAGTACTTTATACAAAATAAGGATTTGGTGGTAAAGCAAACAAATTTAAATGATGCCCCCAGGGAAAGACTTGGTTTTGGCCAGGAGAAGCTGGCTTCAGTACCTGCTATATATAAAAACCAGAGTCAACCAAAACATTCCTCTGGGCTTGCTTCTGCCAACTCCTAAGGTATCCAGAGGAAATTCAATGTGAACTGAAAAGCAGGTTACTACAGAGGTTGTTCACTTGCAAGAATAGCCTGAAATCCTGTTTTGAAGATGAACGCCAAAATGCCTTGGCAGTTCAGTCATTGACTGGCTTTCCTACTCAGCCAATGTATGTGACTGCTGCTCTGCTGCCTATTTTTAACAGGATGCAACTATTTATCATGTTTCTGGCCGAGATTTTTATAGTTGAGGCTCCTGCCATCCATCAGCTCCAGTGGATTTATGTGGAATAAGGGTTTCTCTCAGGATCGCTTTGAGCTCTCCAGACTAACAAACTGGCATATGACTTTGCCATCAGATCTGGGGAGAACTCGAATATTGCAGTGGCGTCCAAAGCCTCCATCTGGTCCAGCCACTGGTGCGTGTCACGCAGCTCTTCTCTTGCTCCTAATGGCAGCGGCATCCGACAGGCAGCGTGCCGCGCCGATGGGAGCGTCTTACCTGCTGTCTCTGCTCACGCAGCATTACAGTTTCACCAATGTGTAGGGCCAGGAGCAGCCCAAGGTTTCTTTTGTGTCTCCAACTCTTTGATGTTGCACCTATAGCATTTTATTTTAAATTTTAAAAGGATTTAATTCAGAGGCAAGTGAAACAGAAACATCTTAGTTGCTGTTTCTAATGTAAGACGGTATCAGGGGACATGGTGAAATCTAGCTCCCCTGTTTCCTGTGCCTCACTGAGAGCTTCCCATTGACATCAATGGGGCTAGGGTTTTCATCCCCTCTGCTTTTAAAGCTTTGCTGACATGGATTTAACAAGCTTTGGGGTCCAGGGGATGGGGCATTCTGTTGCCTATTTTGCTCTAATTTCTTTTCAACAGATATAATATTGCTGCTGTTAGAAACGTAGGGGAGAAGCAAACCCAAATAATTTTGTCTCTGTCATGACAGACTAAAATAAATCTTTTAGCAAGCATGAACAGTAGAACCTTATCTCTTATGCATTATAACGCCAGAGTCTGATACCTTGACACCTGTTCTTTAGTCTGCAAAATAACCTGCCCTGCTCATGGTGTAAAGTATACAGAGCACATGTGAAAATATGAAAATCTGGTTTGTATCTACCAGCAAGAATCAAAATGTATATTTATTTTTGGTAGTGCTTCCCCCCCCTGCAAAATGGCGTGGTGATGGAAAAACCCATAAATTTCTCAGCTGCTTTAAAAAGTCAAGTATAAAACGTTTTTATTTTACTTCATTACACTTGCAGACTTTAACCACAACACTCCAAATACAACAGAAACTGCTGCTGACAAGCCGTCCTTTGGTGTTACACACTATAGAAAACTCATCCCTGGCCCAGTCCTGCTCTCTCCACATCGTTTTCATGTATGGATATTAATTTATGTGTTCAGTAGAATACAAACGCTCCCCTGTCTCTATAAGTTATAGAAGCAATCATCCAAGGAAGCATCAGAAACTCCTAAAGTCAATTCTGGTGTCATAATTTCATACTCTAACCTGAGATGCCAAATCATGGGCCTTTATAGATGAGAAGCGGGTGTGTGAAAGCACTCCCTTTTCAGAATTGCAGACTTTATTTCTCTATAAAACATATTTATGCTGGGAAATAATAAGTGGCTAACATGGCAGCGCAAAGGGGGATCTGTGTCCCTGGGGGCAGCTTTGGGAGCTTGCTCCGGTTCCGGGGAAAGGGAGCACCCGGAGTGCTCTCGGGCAGGGGCTGCTCTTTCTTGCTCTGCATCCTGTGCACGTAGCACAGCGAGACTCCCAGGATCAGCCACCGTCTCTGATACAGATGCATTAATAAATAAACAACAGCAACAGCAGTAATAACGTTGAGTAACCCTCTTAGCCTACCCCATAATGTTATGAGCAAGCTCAGGAGGGAGGGTTCATCTGTGCCTTCTCAGTCACATAAATCAGCCAGCCTGGCAGAAGGTTTCTGATGCATGCAAAACCCCCATTCATTAAGTGCTTTGGGTTCCTGATTTTGCAGCAGTTGTCCCTTGGCTAAACTTGACCATTTCTTGGGCTGCTTCATCCTCTCTTCTCAGCTAATTTTACACTGCACACTTTGGCACCTTGACTTATGATACCTTTCAGCATTTTCCTCCCCAAGGTAACACAAAAATCCTCTAGAAAGGAAGTCATAGAGCAGTAAATACTACCTGGGATAACATTTCAGAAAGAAGAGCTCTTTTATGGACGACCTAAAACTATGTCTAATGCAACCATGGGCAACCCTTTCCCATATTTGATTTGTGCAGCTGGGAATGCAATTTTTTGTAGTGGGGAATTTTTTGCGTTTCATTCCTTTCCTTTTTCTTCCACACTGAGCTCCTGAAGACGAACATCTCATTGTGCTTTGTCTTCAGATATTTCTGGAGCTACTCCAGCCACTGGCCACAACTGGTGTCTCCTGAGAGTCGCCAGTGACTCATCTTGCTCCTGGTGTAGATCAAACCTTACTGAAGGCACATCTGAATCCTGCCAGTCGAGGGTGCTTGTGACTGACTTGGATTCCCAACCTCAGACCATGATCCTTTTAAAACTATGTCCTGGCTGGAAACCATGCAGCACCTTCAGTCCCAGCATCCACAGCATTTGCTGTTACAGGACTTGCTACAATGCTCATGAGAACCAAGTCATTTTGGATGATAAAATATTACCCCACTTACAGAACCTGGTTTAATTACACAGTGTGTGTGTGGTAAGCAGGGGATGGGACACAGAAGCAGAATCTTTTGTGTGAGGCAAATTCCCAAGCAACCAGCTAATAGGAGAACATTGAGGATGTTAAGTAGATTAGACACATCAATAGAATCTACATAAGTGATGCCAAATTTAGTAACAGCAAAGGGGAAAACAGTTTTATTTTAAGTCAGACTCTGCTAAGCAGTGGCACCAGGTCTATTCAGGGTTATGTACTGTGTTTCTTTGTAGCACACAAAACATTAAGTGCAGAGGAAGAGTTAACTAAAGTAAATGGGGTTGAAATTTCTGCAAAAAGAATAATGTACTGTACCTATGCATTTTATAGCACTAGGTAAGTAGTTTAATGTCTCAGCCAATATCAAACACTTCATTTGCAAATCTTAGTGTGCTGGGCTCCCTAGTGATTTATGTAATAAAATGGGATGGTTAAAGGGCATGTCCTTGCATTAAGTATTCCTTCTAAATTTGAAGGGCCCAGCCATTATGTAAATATTTACTATAATTAACTGCTGGAGTTGACTTGTTGTCCTAGTTTGCAAGAGTTGTCTGAAGTTACTGTTATCCATAGACAGGGAGACGCTATCTGCAAATAGTCACTTTTACCATGACTGAGTGTGGTGGAATGGGAGGTTTGCCTTGTCCTGCTCATCACATCTGACCACTATAGTCATAATCACCCTGTTTTTAGTATTCGCTTGCAGTCAGTTCCTCACCGTCTGTAGTCAGTTTAATTGAGTTGTGGATTATCCATAACAAGGGTACGAAGCTGGAACTGCCCTTGTTCATAACAGCCTGAGCTGGACTCTGGCACAGCGCTGCAAGGATGCAGCTATCTGCTTCCAGACCAAAACGGGTCTGGACCTCATATGTTCCAGAGTGCTGAGTCTGCACTACTAATCTCTGCAAACCCGAGACGGCTTCATAGGCAGGGCCATTGGGGTGTCTCTGCACTGTGTTGCCCAAAACACAAGTTGGGGCTGGAGTATAGAGGCACCTGAGGGCACTGCATAAAGCCAGCTCAAGCCCAGCTAAGTTTTACAGCTCCATCTCAGTATAGGCACTGCTGCATCCAGGTTGCTTTCTGAAGACCCACTTGGGTATCTCTGCACCGTGCTCTGCAGCACTTCACCTAACTGAGGGGCTGTGCTATGTTGAGCCACAGTGCCAGCAAAGGCTGGTGCTGGGTTGATGCGACGGCCTGGAGCCTAGAGTGCAGCTCGGAGACACCTGGGACCTCGTGCTACCCTAGGTCTGGCAGAAGTAGCCCCAAGCCAGAGCTAATGAGCTCTGCTGGATCTGACCGATTCTTTGTGGACCGCCTCAGCTGTCTTCACGTCGTGCTGACTAACATAACTTGGAGGATTCTCATTACTTATGTTTCTTCATTGCCTGGAGTGCTCCAGCCCCTCTGACTACACTGCTCCGTAAAAAAAAGAAAGAAATCAATCTTGAGCTTACAGGTGGAAACAGGAGAGGCAGGAAAGGCCAAGGAGTAGCAGATGTAGCACGGGGTGCCACGCTTATCTTTGCGCTGTGTGCCAAAACATTCTGGCTGTGCTTTTTATTCCCCCATTCTCCCTTAAAATCTCGTTTGACGCGTTTGGCTGCTACGCTGTGCTGGTATGTATGTGTGGGCTTCTGGAGCTGTCTCTGAATCTATGCCCGGGAGGAGGAAGGAGTCTTTAAAAATTAATACTGCGAGGCAGCTTTAGTGGCAATGTTGGCAGAGCAAGCAGAACCGCTAGCAGGGAGAGCCCGGGATCTGCAGGGGGGGAACAGGACCTGTGGCTCTGTGCCAGCAGAGGTGCCGCACTCCCGCTCCTGCGAGAGGGAAACTGCCTGCTAGCGACATTGGTGTTTGACCCTTCTGTGAAGCTGTAAGGATGAAGGCTCTGAAAATAACCACTAAAATGCCCCTTGCCTGCCCCTTGTGATAGAGGCCCTCTCTCTGTCTCTCTTCATCTGCTAAGAGATCAGACATTCAATATAATTTCCTAGCGTGCTTTGCTTTGCACTCAGCCTGTGCCACACTGCCCAGGAACACAGACTGGGGTGGACTAGATGGTCTTTTTCCTAATGTAGCATTGTCTGGCTTTAGTAGCCTAAAGGATTTAAATCTTGGCCCTCTCTTCACCTCGTGTTCAAACCTTTCCTCTGTGCCAGGACACCAAGCCTAGGGCAGCGATTTGGCCCTGCAGATTCAGCTGCAGCGGTGGGTGACGTCCATGCTATGCTAACACTCGCTCTTGCTTTGGCCAGTGCTGTTTATTTTTTGCCAGCTGCAGGTGCCCTTTGGCTTAGCGGATGGGGTCAGCGCTGAAGAGCATAGCTGGCTGAGAAGGCAAGAATGTAACCACCTTTTTTTCCTTTTCTCTTTTTTTTTTTTAATCTCAGGCTTTATTAAAGCTCTAGCATTTAATCTCAAATACATCTAGAACACCTTTAGCAGTCCTGGCATGAAGCTAAAGTACAGGGACATTGAATCGTCTGTCTAAAGGATTCTGGCTGGTGTGACCCCTGCATGTCTGATGACTAGGCTGTGGAGGGAGCCGCGGTTTTATGACATTAAATATTAACAGCTGGATATTAATAATGAAGGCTGACAGCTCCTTTCCCAGTTCCTGAGGTTGTTTCTCCCCCAGCTGCAAGTCCAGCAGGATTTGTGTTTTTTCACTGCCTGAGCATTATGGTCAGGGCCCCCTGATCTCAAAGGGTCAGGGAAGGTAAGAAAAATAACACGGAGGTGTCACTGCTGTGAATAGGAGTCGTCACCGCCTGCCTGGGCCCTGCACTGCACAGGCTCTGGCTGCCTCTGGTTAGCCTTGTCACAGCATGCTGATTGGAAAGCAATTTACCGTTAAAGGCAGAGAAAATGTAGGAGGCTAATAATAAAACAGGGGAAAAAAAAAGTGGCATTGGGAGACCTAACAGCAGATCTTCCCGCATTGCTTGAAGCCAGAGGAGAATAAGCTATTCCAACACGTTTGTGTTTTATTGCTGTTTGGCCTGTGCAAATAATGCAGTTAAAATTTTCATACTGCACCCTCCAAAATTACATTTTTCTCTCTTCCTTGCTTCTTTCCCTTTCTTGTCATCAGCTGTAGCTTCCCTCCAGCCTAGGACAGCTGAAATGCTGCTTCAGTCTGTAGCTATATCAGTCTTGTTCCTAAGATAATTTACAGGAGACGCTAATGCACAAGGCAGACTATTCCCTCCCACCAGCAGCATCACCACAGCTGAATAAGTCATGTCTGTAGCTCAGATCAGGTGGCTGGAGGACAGAGGAACACAAGTCCTTTCTTGAACTCGTGACCCTCAAGCCCTGCCTTGCAATGTGCTAAATGTTGCTGAAAAGTCATCTCAGAGGAATTTGCACAGGGCTTTATTTGAATAAAGAAATACAGCACAGAGCACACAATAGTAGCTAATAAATCACAGGTTGGTTTTATTTCACTAGTGCAACTCTGCCTTATTTTTTTCCGTATTGGACTTTCCTCCAAATTACATTTTCCCAGTTGTGCACTTTTGTTCTTTTTACTATGTGACAAATGGAGGTGCTGTTTATTATTTATTCTTTGGCTTTAATGTTGTGCGAGCTAGATCAATTCAGTTTTTGATAAATAAGTCTGCTTTTTGCAGAAATTACCTAGTTGGATCAGTACTCTTTTCTTCTTTCTCTGCAAAGGCTGACCTCTAACCTTGTCTACTCTACAGAGAAACTCCATTTATCCAGACCACTTTTAAACTCTGTCTTGGTCAAATCTAGACCATGTCCTCTACTCTGACCCCTGTATCAAATCACAGTCTAGTACCCTTTTATGGAAATAGTTTCTAATGTTCCCCATGCCTGTAGTTAAACAGAGTGAGCCGATGCTTTGGATTGACAGCACATAACTTGGAGTAGAACTCGGTTTTATTCTGTGTAAAAGCAGCTTACAGCAGATGGCTAAAAAGACACGCAGGGAGAGCAGGACAGAAGGTTTGGGCTGCGTGAGGTATATCTGGGCCATGACGTGAGATGCTGGGCATGAAGAGAGATCTTAGAAAAAGGTAAAGATGCTTTCAGCTTCTTCACTCTTGTTTTTAGCCCTCTTCTGTGTGCTAAGGTCTGCCTTCAGTTCAATGTTTTCTCACAATTGAACACCATTGTGTTCATGGGTTAGACATTAGACATGGGTTTTGGCACAGTGTCTGTGAGGAAAAGGCATTTTGGAAGTTTGTGTGTTGTCTGTATTTGAGTTGCTGTGCTTATAGTACTGCGAAGTCCAACTAGTGTAAAATCGGAAGTCCAGCTGCCCCCCTTGGTCATGAGGTAAAAAATCTCAGTGAGGAAGAGGGTGTCTATCTATTTTTTGAAACTTTGGGGTTCACAAAGTCAGGAAGCTGTATGAGGGAGACAAAAAAGCAGACACAAAGAAGTATATGTGGAAAAGAGACTGATGTGAAATTCTCGTGTAAACCGAATCCCGGAACACAGGCTTTAAAGAGTATTGGGTATCACAAGGTCTTTGGTAAAATGATGAGACTTGGCAACACAGGGGTTAAAATTGATCCCAATTTGCTCTTGTGTGCACTTAAAGCTGAGATGTGTTCAGTTGTAGTGATTTTTTGGTGGTGACCATGTTCAAACACAATTACATGCTGTAGTAAGACTAATCCTGTGGACTTTTTTATTCTGTCTTTTCCATCCATGTACCTGTACTCTGTTTGGAAGAGGTACAGGCTGTAATGAAATAAGCACTGGCCTCAGCAGCTCTCACCTACGGCTTCAGCAGTAGTAGGAACAGTGGCAGCTGGAAGGAGAAAAAGATCATCTGTGACACATGCAATTTTCTGACAGACTAGGGAGGGCTCCTGATGCAAAAAGTAGCCCAGGGAGTGGCAGGGGGACGCTGACGTGTGACCCTCTTCTGCAGATCTGTTGGGATGTGAAAGCATGCCCAGGTGCTCAATGGACAGAGCAGGTGGTGGGTAATGCCAGAGAAGTACTGGACACGTTTCCTTTTCTTTTGTTAATGGACCAGTTGGTCTGGGAGTCTCAGGTGGGGAAGGGTCTAACACAGCAGGGTCAAACATATTCTGGGGAGAAGGCCAAGGCTGTGGCCTGGAAGGGACAAGTACACTGGGGAGGAACAGCTTTTGCAGTTCTGACTGCAGATTTTACCTCTCTGCTTAGCTTGAGGACTCTCTCCCCACCCACCTCTTTCCTTAAACAGCAAGAGGCTGCTTTTCTCGCTGGCAGGAGCAGTCTAGAGCCTGTTCCCTGGAGGTGGAAGTGGCAGAAGCAGCAGGATGGGGAGCGTGGGTGGGGATGATACCCAGCCCTGGTGAGGTGAGACTTTTGTTGGAGAGCTTGGCCACAGTACTAGAAACTCTGGGGGGGAGGGGATGATAGGGTCTTAGGAGGCTATATGGCAGCCCCTGGGGAAGGACAGGAGGAAGGGGACAAGCACCCTGATCCTTCCCACCCTAGGACAGCAGCGAGCTTATGGGAGAACCCCTGAGACTGCTCTGCTCTTGGTCAAGAAAAGTTTCAGGGAGGACAGGTGCTGGAGCAAAAGCAGTTTTTAAATTAGGTCAAGACAGAATGTTTCTGTAAAGGAAGTGCCCTGGGTCAAATCAGTGTGAAGCCAGGGAAGCCCACAGGCCTGCAAACTAGAGGGTGACAGAAGTTTCTTGCAACCCTGTATCTCTGAAAGCTGCCTCTGCTCTGCTTCAAGATGAGCAACGGCAGCTTCAGGGAGCGAGTTAGAGGCAGGATCGGTCGGCAGGCAAGGCATGATCTCCTTCCTTACAGTCCTGAGGTGCTTCACTCTCCTGTGGGTGCAAGTGCCTTGATGCCCAGGGGTGAAAAAGTTCAGGCACCATATTACAAAGGTGAGGCGATATAGGGTTCGTGCATCAGGAGATGGCTGTGCTGGATTTCTGCTAGGCGAGCTGTTCCACTGGCTGGAGGTTAGGGATGAGAGGCAAGGGGAAGCTAGACGTGTTTAATTGCCTGTAACTAATCAGGCATGTACACTCATCCTTCCCCTCCTTGTTCTTCTGAAAAAGTACCCTCTCAGACTCTCTCCCGATTCCTGCGGAGCCAGCGATGAGACAGCTTATACAGACACGGATACTGTGAAGCACAGAGCATCACCGGTCTTGTGCTCAGTCCCTGCTGTCAGGCTGGAGCACTAGGACTGACACCATCAGGATGGTCATCATTTCTGTGCCCTCTCAGCAAAAGGGGCTATTAAAAAATGAATAGCAGCTGTGACAAACCCCAGGAATCACTAGAAGAAGAACTTAGATCTATTTATCATAAAATCACGTAGTATTGCTGGGGCGTAGTTCTTTGCTGAGACCCTGAGGCGGGAAAAGGATGTAGGATGAAGGGATGTTTGCTCATATCAGGAGCTTAAAATGATGTGCAGTGGGTTGCTTCATACTTAATATTGGTTTTGAGCATCTTGGTACCTGGATTTTCAGTGGAAATAATTAACTATGACAAATCACAAATTTTAAATCAAGTTGGACAGAGGTAATTTTGGATAAAATGAGAGCTGTTCTTCACAGGGAAAATGTTGAAGGCACAGTTCCCAGTCCTTGTAGTGACAGTGAGCAAAAGGCAATTAAAAAAAGTTGTGGGGGAAAGCTCGTGGCACCCATTCACATACTTAGCTGCTCCTTTTAAAAAATTGCAGTTTCTCAGTAGAAGACGTGCCTCCTCAGCAGGCGTAACTTCCTCAGGAACCTGCCACAACTTCTGCTGCTCGGGAGCTCGTAGTGGGAGAGGGAAATTGCCTGGAATGAAGCAGTGGGCAAACCTCTGTGCATCCTCTCCAGCCTTTGAGCTGGCTGATCTGAGTCACTGTGCTGAGGAGGTTGAACCCCTGAGCTTAAAGCAGTGATCACGATCCCCCGATTTAGGGTGAGACTGGCTTAGAGTGAGACACGAAAAGCAAACATACAGCACTGCCCTAGGGAGTCCGGTTGGTTGGCAGCATTAGCAGTTAGGTGGCTATATTAGCATTTTAATCAAATAACTAGATATCCTAGAATTATATGTTTGAATCTCTGTAGGCTAAACATAGCTTCAGAGGCAAATAATTTCCATGTAATTTTAGGGTGGAGAATGTCCTTTGGGTAACAGCTGCCTGCTCTGCATGGGCATTAAAAATTCTGTGGCACTTTATTGAAAGCAGAGGTTTGTCTCAGAGGCCTTGCTTAGAACATCCCTCAGTGTGCTGGCTGTCTGCCTGGCTGCAGTCCTGACACACAGGAGGGCATGCAGTTCAGGGGGAGATACTGCAGCTCCTGTTCACTATATTGTTTGTAGAGTGTCATGGGACTCTTGATATAAATGTGGACAGCTTGCCCAGGTTACAGCCAGGATGACCTTGCCTGCATTGGTCCGAGCATATTTGCTCATGTGGTACATGGGGTGCCCAAACCCTGGGAAGAGTAAGATCTTTGAGGACAGGAAAACAAATTGCCCAGTCACAGGCTGGCCCAAGTCCTGCCTCATCAGCAATATCCGATGGCTGGCTGTATTGACCTGGGGCAGTCCACTGGTTCCTGTGGTGGACACACATCTACAGGCCCAGGTTCAGTAAGGAAAGTTCTCAGGAGGGCACCCAGGCTGTGTTAGAACTGACCTTACATATTTTTCCCCGTTTTTTCATAACGTCAGAGATATAAAAAGTTCTAATGATAAACCATCTGGAATAGGTTTCTTTTCAAAAGACAAGAATGAAATAGATGTGAGTTGGCAGGAGCTTTCAGAGAGATTTCCCCCACCCCCCTCTGTTTATATATTATGCAGAGAACTCTACAGGAAAATGGGATACGTGAAGTTGAGCATTTCATGACAAGTTGTCACATTCTGTGCATAAATTTCTGTAAAGTGTTAGGCACCAGTGGTGGGAGGAGATATTAGGTCACTCACTGCTAATCCTGGAAAGTTTAGGGGACTTTGCGTGTCCTTTGAGAGTGTCCCTTTGATGGAACAAACATCACCTGTCCAGAATGATTCCTTCATGGAGCATATAATCCATCCATTTATTTGATAAAGGCACCCATAAAAAACCAGAAATGACCCAAGAACACTCCTAGTACTAATATCAGTCCTATCCTGCTGTTCATCTTTATATCTTCGAGCTTTCTACTGTATGAGGTAATGAAGAACTAAAAGTAATACTCAGTCCTTTTTCTTCTTAAAAGCACATTACAAATACTAACCTTAATTCCTCTTCTGCCTGTTTTTGGAAGGTTAAATATCATTTTTTGGGAAGATGTAAGTACCCACGATGCATTTGAAAGTCTTTGAGTGACAGGTGTTGAGAACCTCTGAACATCTGAGCCCTATTAAACACTCCCCAGGTGCATGTGAGGGACATATCAGAACCAGCATCAGAATTCAGATGGTCCCAGCTCCAAACTGTGGTCTAATCACACCTCTTTCAGATGCTGTTTGCAGATGATGGCAGAAGGGCATTGCATTTCTGATGACTCAGCATTTGCAGGGAAGGCTTGCTTTAGGACATAGATCTCCTGCAATTATGAGCTCCCATATTACTCCAGCATTACTCCTGAGCGGTGCATGGCATCATTATCTTTGCTCCCTAGGAGGAGGGTAATACTGGATCAAGCACTGCTATAGGGTGTTAGTAGGAAAAATTTGATTTTTTTTCTCTTAACAGTGTTAGGACACAATTTCAGCCTCTGATTTCTGACACCCCTTTCAGTCCCCCTGCTATTTCATGTAAACTTCTCACGAAAGCAATAGTCTTTCTGAAAGTGTGCTTGGAGTGTTACTGCTTAAGCCCACAGGGAGAACACATCCCTCACATAAATTGTGGTTGATGGTGAATCTGAAAAGTGCTTGTACCATTGCACAGACACCGGCTAGATGCAGGTGTGAATTGCTAAGGTCCCCAAACCTGCAGTTTGCCTAGACATTTTCAGTGGTACGCTCAGAAGGCAGCAAGTACTGATAAAACTTGGAGCACTGCTCTGTAGAGCCCAGGACATATTTCCCTTTGACTCTGTAACGCCACTGTCAGGTAGAACCCCCCTGAGTAAACCTCACTGTCGTCAGTGCCCTCTCCACAGCCTGTCCAGCCTGTGGAAATGTCCCTGGTGTAGGCGACTGCCAGGAGCACATAAAACATTGCACATCCAGGCTCTTCATAGGCAGTGCGAACAAGGCAGAACTGCTCTAATTGCCACAGAACTGAAAGCAAATCCCCTTGGTCAGCTAGTTTGTTCCCACAGCACAGATCAAAATAAAAGCCTCAATCATAATACTACATCTGTACCCCTTCCCTGCCATGCTGTATTGTCTAGGTGAGGAGGAAAAGGGAAACTTTCTTTTCATTCCCTTCAAATTAATTAGAAATTGATGTTGGGGGAGGACTCATCTAGACAGTAGTAGGGGTTATTATGTTTCATAACCGCATCTAACCAAGGATGTGTTGCGCAGAATTCAGAGTCAACAAGAGTCTCTGGTATCAGGGTCAAGTCAGCACATTCTCTGTAACCAAAGTAATTCAGCTCAGCACGCTACCTATGTAGGAGAGAGGACTGGGTGGCCCTTTGGACTTCAGCTCTCTGAGAAGGCTGGTAAGGTATTGCTTTACCGGCATACACAGCAGTCCTCTCCAAATTTGAATTTTCAGTGCTACATTTTCTCTTTGCATATGCCTTATCATGAATGCAAGTGGTTAAGCTTTCCTCCTCCTTTTTAAAGATCACATTTAATTTTTCTTTTTTGCTCTAATGATTTAGATGAAATATTTAAGATCGGTGCTGTAAATCCCCTTGGGGCACCTGCCACAAGGTTGTGAAACCTGGGTAAGGGATGGTGGAAGGGTGTACACTGTTAATTAGCGGAGGTTGGCAACCCCCTAATACTTCGGCTCACGCTCTTGTCGACGGTTCCGAGGTCTGGCTTTGCGGGAGCTGGTTCATGCAGGCGTTTGGAAATAACCGGACTCTGGCAGCAACTCCCACTCTGACAGAAGAGAGCCAGCAACCAGCTTAATAGGTTGCTGCAGCCAGCGAAGTCCTCCGGTAAGGAGCAGTGAAGTGAAGAAAAACAAAGCCCGTTCCAACCGCTGCCACAGCAGACAACAATTGAGAGCAAAGAATCATTTTATTGCATATGGAGGGGGGGAATGAAGGAAAGAAAAGAGAATGAGATGGCATTTTTTACAGCTAAGGGTTTAATGGTTTCTTTCCTTTCTCCCCTTCCCATTAAAGGGGACAAAAATACACAGAAAGAGCATTCCACAGATTTTCATTCTTCTTGTAGGAAAAGACAGCACAGCTGAAGCTTCTTCCTCACATTAAGTTTTCAGAAGGAAAGTCGGTTCCCCTTTCTCTGGCTCCTCATAGCGGCATTTTTCTGGCTCCAGCAGCCTAATAGGTTGATTGCTGAGCCTCTTCTGTTTCAATTACTTTTGATTGATTCTCAGGTCTGTGTCAGCCACTCGGTGCAGCCACCATCCCAGGAACAAATCTGCAGCAGCTGAAGATGAAAATAGCTTCCATGACCACTTAGGAGGGGAGTTCAAGCATCTTTTCTAAGCATGAAGTTGCTGTAGCCTTCCCTCAAAATTGTCTCTCTGGCCAGGGCTGCTCGTGATGAGGTTCCTGCTCCTGATGGCTCGCTGAGCTGTGCATAGCCTCAGCTGCAGCTAGGAAGGAGGGTGAAAGGACCTTTAATACCGTTAGGCTGCTCACCTTGCAGCTGCTGCAGGGCACTGCCGTTACTCCCCAGAGAGTGGTCTGGGAGAGGGACTGTGGTCTGGTAGAAGTTCCTCCAGGTTTAAGGAGTGGAGGGGTACAGGGAGAGGCGGGACACAGAGCCTGTAAGATGAGTCCTGGGGTCTTGCTTTCTTCTTTGGGATTTTACTGAAGGAGCAATCGAAGAGGGAAGGGAGAAAGGGAGTTCAGAAAAGAAGTGGAGGTGATGGCGACTGGTTCCTTAAAGAAGCAGCCAGCCTCTGCAGTTGGTTTGTACACATCTGACACTTTTCTCAGCAGCAGCAGCCTCAAGCCTTTGGACTGGCAAAGGAGTAGTGAGGACAGATCTGTACTGCTGCCCTGGCTGAGAGCTAGTCTGGCTTCCTGCACAAGTCAGAGCAGACTGAGAACGAAAGCAGTCTGGAGAATTGGGGCTATTTGTGTCAACAGTAGGATTATATTTCTGTATTTTTAATTTCCTACTGTTGCTGTCCAATTCAACTCAGCATGGGATCACAGCATAATTCAGGCTGGACGGGATCCTGGGAGGCTCAGAGCAGGGTCAGCCCCAGGCCAGACCAGGCTGCTCAGGGCTGTGTCTGGTTGGGGCTTGAAACCTCCCAGGATGGAGCCTGTGCAGCCTCCTGGGCTGCCTGCTCCACTGCCAGACTTTCCTCATGGGGAATTTTTTTTTGTTGCATCTAGTCTGCATCTCGTTTCAATTTATGCCTGTTGTCTCTTGTTTTCCTGCCACACACACTGGTGAAGTTCCCAGTTCCCTTTATCTTGATGACCTTCCTATAGGTATGGGCAGGCTTCACATTTGCCTCCCTTTAGTTGTCAGGGAAATCCCTGGACCTCCACAGTCTTTCAAAGATGTTAGTGGCCTTGCAAGGACATGGGCCAGCTCTCTTGGCACTCTTGGATGCAACTGTTGGGTCTCATGGACTTGAAGAGAGCAAGATCTCTCAGGCAATCCCAGAGTCAATGCCTATCCGCTTGCTTGTAGTTTTCCTCTAAGCCCAGAGGCCTGGGATACCTTGTTGATGAAGACTGAGACAGAGAAGGCATTGAGTACCTTAGCCTTATCTGTGCCCTGTGTCACTAAATCACTTTCCTTATTCAGCAATGGGCCTACGTCTTCTCTCTTTAGCCTTTAGTGCTAATGTAGTGGTAGAAGCTCTTCTTGTTATCCTTGATGTTCCCTAGAAACTCTTCTTGTTATCTTTGATGTTCCCTCCAAGTGAGAACTCTAGGTGAGCTTTGGATCAAAGGTAGCTATGGGGGACCCTTCAAAAGGCAACCAGCTCATCACATTCAAAGAGCTGGGCTTCCAGTCCCAGCCTGAAGTGGGCTGATGCAATAGGGTTCTGCTTCAGATGACCCCTGGGGAGAACTTGTACCGTTGTCTAAAGGAGCAGTTGTGCAGAGGTAGAGGCTTTCAAGCAGGGGAAATCTGGTGTACCCAATGTTGAACTCAGAGCAGCTCTGCCCGTCTCCCCGTGGGCCGTCCTCAGCACCCAGGCAGGAGGAGAGGCATGTTCGTATGTCTCCTGACTGGTGGGGTGGACAGCTTTGTCTGGGAGGCACAGGTTCTCTTACGGTTAATGTGCCTTCTAGAAATACCCCCTCCTGTCTGCTGGGAGGAGCTGGTGCAGGGTAGGAGAGCGGCATTTGAGGGGTGGGCTTACAGATCTCATCGGTGCCCCCTTCCTCCCACCCTGAAATAAGGGAGCGGTGGTGCCAGTAAAGTGATACAGCCCCCCACTCCTGCCCATGCTGGGGGAGCACCGTGCTCCTGGCGACCCAGGACTCCCACCGCAAACAAACAGCCGGAGACAAGGCTCTCCCTCCACTCCTATCCCTCCAGTACCCAGGGGTGGCGGGGAGGGAAACAGACTGTGAGGGCAGGTTAATATGAATGGACATGCTGTGAAAAATGGATACTAAATTATCCCCTGATCCAATAAACCTCTCAACCCACGCTCTCAGAAAAGCCTCGGTGAGTAGACAGGCCTCACGAGTTGCTCAGCAGCTCAATAAAATCTGTCTCTGCCCTGTCAGATCGAAAAGGGAAACAAATGGCAGAATTTGGGGCCCTCCCCCGAGGAGGTCTTGCTCCTGTGTGAACGGCTCTGCCTGCAACACCAGCTCCCTGCCTGCAGCCTGAGCGGACCGCATCGCAGGCAGCTGCCTGCAGCAGGACCCTAAGCTTGTGAGAGTTTCATTCCTCCCTCCTTGGCTTCCAGGGGTTCTCACGGAGAGGGATTTCACCCACATGTTCATGATGGCTTTGAGGCGCAGGAGCCCTCGGAGCTTTTGCAGCCAGCCCCAGCAGAGGGGCTGCGGCAGGGGTGAGCGGATGGAAGGTCGGCCCCCGGCACCACACCAGCCCTGCCATGCACCAGTTCCTCCGTTGTCCGGAGGCACCTGCCTGGGTGGGAACATCCTTTCAGGGCTGTGTTTGCCCTCGGAGGGGGCTACAGCCAATGCCCTGCCTGGAGGAAGGGCTTGATCCCGTTATGCCAACACCAGTTTCTTCTGCTGTCTCTGATGTGGGCTGTTGCACCTCTGCACATAGGTGTAGGATGATTCATGAGCATGCGTGTGTGTTGTATCTGCACTCAGGTTGTGCTAATCCTGTTTAGTCATTTTTCAGTGGATTTCATTTAGATACCAGGCTGGGGCTCTGCATGCCCTTGACAATACTGAGCAACACCATTGCTCATATTTAAACTCACTGACATAGCTAGTGATGGTGAAATTAAAGGAGACAATGACATAAAGCTCTCACCCAGCAGCAGCTTGCCTCCTGCCAATCACTACTGCTGTATTTTCCCTCCCTTGACAAAACCCAAGGAAAAGGGGCAGCTTTTGTGGCTTACCTGGAAGACCAGCAGGTCTGAGCTCTTCTGGACTGACCTGCATGCCCAGGCTGCTCCAGCTAAGCCTGCAGAGCGCAGAGGACGATCGGGCACCACCTGCCATGCAAACCCTCTGCAAAGCCACAGCAAACCCCTCGCAGAATGTAAAGCAGGTAATTTGTGCCAGCAAAGACTTTCAGCCTCACCGCCGCGAGCAGCTCCCTCGTGCTTACCCAGCCGGTAGCAAAACCAGAAATAGCCTGGACTGCTGGGGCCCAGCACCCGGCTCTCACCTCTGGTCCGTGGCCGCTCTCCAGCTCTGACTGTACATGCCAGTTTGCTGTCGTGGCCTCTCTTGCTGTCTGGCAGAAGGAGAGGTCTGAGCCCCACAATGGCAGCTGAAGACACAGATGTTGCACGTTTTATTCTGTGGCTTTTGATACTAAGCAAATAAGTCACAACTGGTTTGACACACTTTTTTTTTTTTTTTTTTTTACTGTTATCAGAGCTGAAAACATGGCTTCTATTAACACTGTGGCAATGGGAAGAAAAGGCTTGTCCTGCAGTTCTGGTTTAAAAATAAAAATAAAAACAACTACAGAGAAACAGCTTGTGCCTCTTGTGTGTAGATGTAGGCTTTAATTTCATCTCAGCTTTCTACCATCATAACACTTGACAGCAAGTACTGTAGTCATGAGGATCCAGATTTGGAAGAGCATTAACAGTGTCTAACTTTTGTTGGTTTTAGTGAGTGGCAGGTGTCTAAAAACCTTTACTATGTGGTCTAGAATTTCTGTGACTATACCCTCAGAAACTGCTTCTTTCTATTAGATATGTAGTTTCCTTTACTATTTTCAAAGATGATTATAGAAACTGGGCTTTGTGAAACTTGGCAAGTAATAGTAAATGGCCATAACGTTTAAGTAATTATTAGCTATCCACAGAATAAATGAAAGATTAAAAGGCAGTAATCTTCTTTCCTCTTTGTTGCTCGCTATTAATTGCTTCCTCGTCTACATACTAAATGGTTATCAAGGCAGTGTTCTGTTGCAGAAAATCTGTAGTGTTAAAATTTGAATTTACCAAGAGCAGAGAATAGGTTCACTTAAACAGGGAAGGCAAAATGATAAGGAGTTTTGGTTGACAGGGACTTTGTCCCAGTCTAAATCCAAACAATGTTTTTCACATACTGATGGTCATTTGTGGCACTTGAAACTGGGTGCAGACAAAAGCCTTTGTAGGAGCCAGGGGCAGTGCTCGGCACTCTGCTCTCTACAGACCTGTAAGTGTCTGTTGAAAGCAGCAAGAAAAACTAGTTTCAGCATTGTCATAAATTCTGCCCTGTGTGGACAGGCCCATGGCTACTGAATTTCTAAAGAGGGGCACTTCTACCTTAGAAAATATGCAGGGTCTACAAATTAAAAAAGGTTAAAAACCAGGGCACTAGGAACAGAAGAAAGAAAGTACTTGGCATCCAGCAGACATGGGAAATACTGAATGCGGGATGAGGAACCATGGCTAGGCTAGTCATTGCCATGTAATGAGGAGGGAAAAAATCAGTCTTTCCAGCTCCATGCCTCATAAAATCCAACTGAAATCAATCCAGGATTTTGCCAGTCATGTTATTCAGCAATCCCAAGGTCAGGCCAATGGGGTCTCCATCACGCATCATCATCATCTGTTCTCTTTATCCCTGTACTGCAGACAGGAAATCAAGAGACAGAGCTTGATCACTGCAATATAGGCAAACATTTGGGCCCAGACCGCAAAGAAATTAAGTGTGCATTAAGGCCCACTCGCATTTAGCAAAGCCCTTATGTACATGCTTTAAGTGCCACTGGAGCTAGAGACACACAAAGAAACACTTAAATTCCTTCCTGGATTGCTGCTAACTACAGGATAAAAATTTAGTAATATGTTTAAAGACTCTCTGGGCTGAACACACCTCTTCCTGCATAGGCAGGGGCTGGAAGAATTGGGATCTTGCAAGTTGCCATTGCAAGTTGAGGTGCATGGTAGGTGCTGGAGGCCGCCAGCCAGCATGGAAAGGAAGTTTTCTGTTGCAGCAGGAGAGCAAAAGTGAGTGAAGAGAGAGAGGGTAGCCAGGTTCTGTAGAATTACAGGTGCATTTTATGTGCATTTAAGGTTGAATGTTTGTACTGAGATTATTGCATCTGTGTTGGGAGTGATCCTGGGAAACTGAAAAAGCAGAAGCTGAAACGATTCCCTCTTTTCTCCCATGATGTATTCTTTTCTTCTCTGATATAGGCTCCCAATTTCCATATAGGGGAAGAAGGGCAAGGACCTGATGCAGGGTTTTGAACTCTTGGGGTGGCAGTACAAGTTGTAAATCTGTGGCAATGTGGTTTCAGGTATATATCACCCCCTTGTATTTAAAAGCACACATGCATTTCACCCAATTAATATTCTTGGTACGAACAGCAAATGATTGCTTGAACTGCTAGACAGGGAGGAGGCCCAGGTCCCTGCCCTGAAGAGTTTACAAATGAAATGTAAAGAAGAGGATGGTGCTGCAGGGGGAGAGGGAACACAACATGAGCTGAGGCACAGTTGTTATTCCTGGCACACTCTGAAGCCTCCTTCCCAGCCTGTTGCCTGCCTTTGATGTGGATCATTCCTCCTTTATTGAAAAGCTTTCTTCCCGAGGTCCTCCAGAGCCTTTCACGCTCCTGGTTTTCATCCTACCTCTCTAGGTGTTCCTGCATTGTCTTCTTTCAGTGCTTTTCTCCTGCCTACTATCAGCCTTCCTTAGGGCATTGCCCAAGTCCCTCTCGTCACTCCTCACTTTGTCCCTCGGTAGCTTTATCCTGCTGCACACTTCAGTGATCGCTTCTGTGCTGACAACTTACAGAACCTTTTCCTCAGCACTACTCACTTAGTCCATTCTCTGGCAGCTCCTGTAGCAACTTCTCCTTCATGTCCCACCACCATCTCCCTCACCGAGAATTTAACGTCTCTTCCCAGGTTGGCTCTCAGTCCTCTCCCTTCTTGTACGCTGCCATGGGAGTTGCCACAACCCTCCTACGTGTCCCAGAGGCTGACTGACTCACTGTAATGTGTATTCTCTGTCCCCTTCATCCCACACAGCAACACAGGCAGGCTTAGGAGCAGCCACCATGCTCAAGGTCAGTGGGCTTTGTGCTCCTACGCCACTTGGGGAAATCCGCCCCCTTGGAGAGCCTGCCTTTCTTCCTGCTAGTTTGTCCTGGCTAGTTTGTCTGCCGAGCGGAAAACTCACAAACCCTGCTTTTCAGCTAAATTTCATGCCCTTCTGAAAGAAAAGCCTCTATTTAATCATTCCAGCAGTGTCTAAAAACCCTAATTCCTTCAACGTAGTGACAAACAGTTCTGATTATTTGTAGAAAAGCTTGAAAAGCGTCAAGCATATTTTATTACCCATGAGAGGTGCCAGACTGGCAGCCATGGAGACTTGTCCTCTATTTATCTCTGGAGCTGGACAGCACAAGCAGTACACATTTCTCCAGAACGTCTCTCTGCTCACATTTTGAAAGGCACATGGTGGCCTATCACCATGAGATGATGGTACTTTCTGTTCGAGCCACTGAGAATTTGTTCAGTGCCTGGGACACAAGTGAAGTACGTCAGGTTGCTAGTGGGAGCAGCTGGGGAAGCCCCAGAGGCACTCACCACGAAAACAACTGTGCTCCCAGAGAGCTGTGGGTGATTTGGTGTGCGAAGCTGTGTCTGCTCCTGTCTTTTCTGGCAAGCCAGGTCTCATCCAAAGTCAGTTACGATCTGTGGAAGTGCTGCTTAATGGGCTGTGAATTGTATTCTGGGGATGTATGGAGGGAGCAGACCCCATGCTTCCTCATTAAAGCAATAAATGCGGATTTGCTGGAAAAAACCCTGGAGCTTCTCTTTTGCCACCAAAATAAGAATTAGAAGATTAATTCTGAGCACCCTTCATTGCAGACCTTAGCCGTTACTGTTGTAAACCTGCAGAAAGGCAAGATCTCGCAGATATTATCTGCACGTGAAGCAGCAGAGGTTATGGGCAGCCCCTGACAGCCCCTGGCCACAGTGCTCTCTCAGAGGCCAAGTGCTGCAGCAGGACCTGGAGCCTTCCTGCAGAGGCACCCTCCTGGCCATGCAGGAGTTTGGTGCTCATCCCTGCTTTGCAGCAAGTGCCAGGGAAATTATTCAGCAGAGAGGTAAATAGCTTGCAGGATCTCTACTGCTTCTCTTCTTCATGTTCCCCCTCCTCCTGCCCCACTTTGCAGCAACACACACCAAACACAGATGTGCAGTGACATTTTTAAATCATGCACTGATTTGTTAGGGTTATGCAAAGAGAATATTAAGCACTCATTGCTACTGTTCAGGCTGGGCCTTGTGTTTTCTTTATGTGCACTGATGTTAAAGATACAAAGAAGCAGAACTTTCAAGCACTGCCAGTTTGGATAGAGTTGTTTTTTCTTCCTAAAATGAAGCATAGCCTGGTTGGAGGACTTTCTTCTTTGTCAATAATTAAACAGCTCTGCACTTGCTGAGGCAGCCCTGAATGTAGGTACCAGGATCAGCCAGCCTTGACCACAAGAGGTTAAAACTTTCTAGCCTGTCTACAGGATGGATTTTTTTTTTCAAAGAAAAAAGTTCTTTCAATATTAATCCTGTCAACTCCAGTGGCAACAGCAGACCTTTACAGCAGATGGGATGCCAAGTAGCCACATGCATTGTAAGAGGTTGTTGGGTTTGGCCTTCTTTGAGTGGGTGTTTCATGTGAGGGTGCTTCCTAGAAACAAACCAGGCACAGCTAGTTTCTGCTCGGCCTTTTAGCTTTGAGGTAGAATTCAACTGCTGCTAGCGATGCTGGGACTGGATTGCAAACAAAAGGGGGGGATTTCTGTCAATAGTTCAGATTTATATTTCCCTCAGAGTGCATTTTTGAAGCACAGTGATGAAAGAGCAAACAGTATTGCACATTTTGGAAGTGCATCGTATCCTTGAGGACGTTGCTGTGAACTCCAGTTGAAGATGGGCACGTGAGAGTGTTGGTACAGAAACAAGAGAGTATTTGGCCTCTGGCAAAGGCCCCTGCTTTAAAAAATAAAAAATAAAAAGAGATGTGAGGCCTTTATCTCTGGTCCTGAGCAGTCAGGGCAGAGTCTCAGTAGAAGGAACCCTCTGCTGTCCTCTGCGAAGGACATGATTTATATACTTCAGAAAGCTGATGGGCTACAAGTCATCACCATGTACTGGGCAGGGAAGCTTTTTGCCTTGGTCTTCAGGCAAAGCTTTCCTTCTCCTGCACCACCATTCTTGTTCATCTGTCCTGTTCCCCATCATTTGGTAACGTAAAGCACTCTCGTTGTGGGAAGGACCATTTCCCAGGCAGAGGAAGAAGGAATGGGAATAGGAGAGCTGAGACACGGAGATGCGTGCTGTCCCAGTTGCCCATGGCTAGCAAAAGAGGTGGAGGGTTAATACAGCAGTGGGAGGCTACCGTGTAAGGGCAGGTCCCTGAAAAGCAGCAGGTAAGGGA
Source organism: Astur gentilis (assembly GCF_929443795.1). NCBI lineage: Eukaryota > Metazoa > Chordata > Aves > Accipitriformes > Accipitridae > Astur > Astur gentilis. Next base: position 12,275,607 of record NC_064911.1, read on the forward strand.
AGTCCTTGTGTCAGGGCTGTACTGGAGTCACAGTGCTGGAGGGCTGAGGTCCGGGAAGAGAGCCCTACTTCGCCCCCAGACACTGAGCCTGTGGCAGGTGCCTGCAGTCAGAAGAAAGCTCTGCTGGCCTGGAGGGATGCCTCCCTCAGTGTAAATGCCCTAGAAAATGTGGGGACAGAGGGTTTCCTGTTGCTAACTTTTCTTCTTCTCAGGGTCTGTGGGTCTGCAGATGGCCTCAGAAAAACCCCCAACAACCACCCCCATCTTTCCTGACTCCTCAACATATTATGTCTCTTTACCATGCTGGTTCATGGTTATCTGACCATGGTCCTACATGTACTAATCCCTAAGCAAGACCAGCAGGGCTGAAGAGGCTGACCCTAGCTGCTGGGAGCGGACAGGTAAGCTCTAACATCCACGCAGAGTTCTGTGTCCTCCCTAGAATGATGAGGAGTCAGGGCTGCTGCTAACGGAGACAGGTGAAAATCAGACCTTTCCCCTCCCTCTTTTCCTGCTTTCCATTTCTCCTCTTTATTTATGTTAATGTGTTCTGCATTGGAGCCATAATTAAATACATATTCATATAGAAAATGTACAAAGCTTCTGCGTGTACTGTGAAGCTCTCTGGAGCTTAACTGCTTGAGACTTGTCACAGGAAAATATTTCTCCCCATGAAAAGAGGCTTCCTACAGCTGGGCTATATTATTGCCTTTTAATATCGCTGGCTCTGCCTACCCTGGGAAGGGTTTTCTGACAAACTCCTACTGGAGATACAGCTTTTGCCAGTATAACTTACACCAGTTTCCTGAAGAAACTGGGGCTTTCATTGCCAGAGGTATCTCACTGACAGTTGTAATTTGTTCCCACACTCTTTGCTATGCTGGCAAAACTTGAAAGTGTGGTTCACTGTTTTTCTCTCCGTGCCTTTTCTCCTAAGTTAGCTTTTCTATCCCTGTGCTTACCCCAGCTGTTTCCCTGGGCACATCTGATCATCTATTGTCTTCAGAATATCTCTAAGTAATGAGAGGGGTGGGAAGATAATGCTATTTGGAGGGTCTAATCAGATGCTAGTTTGCTGTAACAGACCTGTATCAAAATCTGGAGCCTGGTTACACTTTAGAAGGGAATGCGGTGATGGAGGGACCCAGGACAGCAGAAATGGGGTTTGGGAGTTGATTTTAAGTAGGAAGGTGGGTCAGTATGGCACAGAGGGGAGCAGGGGACAGCCTGGGTGGGAGAAACTTCCAGCAGAAGGCAAAGGCTATGGACAGCGAAGGCAGCCAGCAGAGACAGAAGCATTATCAAGACAAGACAGACCACGCTCACCATCAAGTGTCAGGGCCATTTCCATTTCCACTACCTCACCCAGCTGTTGGAATCAGTTTTGTTTGGATCTGGCAAGATGACTGGTGTCATACACAAATTGGCTCTGTCGCAGGCATTTCACATCCTTAGACAAACACTGCACATTATGAGTTGGGAAATGGAGTCCTGAACGTGTCAGTAATATGCCAAAGCCCTAGCCAGCATCACTGCTACAAACGCAGTATCCCAAACCCTTAGCATAGTTTGTGTGCTTGTGCTCTGTTAAATAAAATATCCTGTCCTTCTCTGTTTTTTATTTTTCAGTGCTGATGAGATTGAGGAGAAAGGCCTGAAAGTTTGAAGCAAGTTCCTGAAGACTCCTACAGATTAATTGTTTAAAAAATCCTTAGTGCAGTGGATATTTTCATTGTACTGCCTGGAGAATGGAAGGGAGGCTGGGATTATGGATCAAATGTCTGCTTGGTCCAGGGCTACTGGATATTACAACTCAATCCTTCCTTTCCACCAACCAGCCTATCTGAGAGGGTCAAACTCCTCCTCTTTCACCTGCATATGCCTCTTCTCACTTCCTGTGGTCTGACTCAACCTCAGACAAGCCATGCAAGTCTTGGCAGATTAAAATAGGTGTGTGATGAAGTGACATACCAACCTCCCCACACGGCCCCGTCAGAAACATGGTAAGCGGCGGTCTTGTGTGGGAGGGAAAGGGGCAGCTTCCTCCATCCCGAAGGGAAACTTCCCATGCTGTGCAGCAGCGGCTTCTTGTAATGGCTCCCTGCATCACCCATTCTGTGGCCCCTGTGAAACTACATACAACTCCTGGATTCTCACTCTGCTGGAATGTTCTTGCAGGTTGGCAGCTGGCCTGGCACAGTGCTGCCTTCAGGCTTCCGGCTCAGTACTGGGGGGATCAGAAGATGATCTTGGAAGAAGCAGATGAATTTTCGGGCTTCATGATCTTGTTGAGGAGGAGGAAGTGATGTGCTTTTGGGTAACTCTTGGTGTGATGTGCTTATTTTCAGAAACTGCACACAGCCCTGTTCCCCAAGCAAGACTGATTGATCAAGCCTGAGCTTCACAGTCATTTCAAGCAGGCTTATATAGGTACTGCTACTGAAAGCAGTGGTCGCACCCAGAAAAGCTCAACCAGACTGAGTCAGAACAAAGCCAAGTATCCTATTACTCTTTGCTTTGCCAGTTACCAGCAACAGCAGCTGCACACAAAATGTTTCAGTACCTGATGTACTGCTGTAGGCTGTCCTACAGCATGACTGCAAGAAGTCCAGGCTATCTTGGACTTCAGACAATGGCATAGATTATCTTTACACCCAGAAATTTGGCAACGCACCAGTCAGCATAAGGTGTGTGCCCAGCAAGACAGTGGAGTTCATACCATATGCCCTAAAAGTTTTACGAGGTTGCCCGTAACACAGAAGCATGTTAGCAGAGCCTGTGGTCGGTCCATGTCTGAGGAAAGTTCACATGAGTTTTTCTTACTCAGGAGCACAAGATCACTGTGAATGTGTTGGAGCCATAAGCAGAGAGCCAGAGCTTGAATGTTCTGCCCCATAATTGAGAGTTCCTCTTCAAAAAACCCAAACAAAACCCAAAAGCCACAGTGGCAATAAGCAGCTGCTGTAGTGAGCAGAAGAAAACTCTCCTGCTGGCTGCCTGGTCCTTCCTCCCAGCACTCACTCACTTGCTGGATGCAAAAGCATGTGAGGCCACACAGTGACCTGAATGAAGGAATTAGTCTGAATTAAAATTAACCAAGGGAAAAAAGTGTGTGTGAGGGATCAGTTCTCGTGAAGCCAAAGATGAAGATGACCTCAGGGTGAGAACTAGTGGCAGGAGGCAGGGAAGGCTAGTAGGACAGCTTCATCTGGCAGGGGGTGGCTTAGTCTTTGATCACCAAATCATAGTGTCAGCTGCTGTTCCCTGCCAGGGCCAGGCTGCTAATCTTTCTCTCCCTAGCCTCACACAAGCCTACAGACCAAACCAGCTCCTGCAGCTCAGTGAATGCAGAGAAGTGTATCTACATGAACCATTTGCTGCTGATCACTTAACACTCAGAAGCGTGAACAACCCACCTTCTGCTTTTGCCTCAGCCGTGGTACCTGTGGTCTGGAAATGATCCATCTGGGCGGTGCCTTTCCCTCTGGGTAGCTGTTGGCAATGCAGTACCTACGGTTTCCCCGTCTGACTGGAAGAGTGGGTTACTTTAGCCTTTTCAAGATGTCTCTAGCTGAAGTGGTTGCATCAAGGACCACATGGGGGTTGTGTGGCAGGTTGAAGCCACCATGGCATTCTCCTCTGAGGTTGCGCTATTGCAAAGCACAGCTCAGCTGGTTGAGAGAATCTGCTCCAAATGCTCAGTGCTGCTGCAAGGAAATAACACAAGACAGGACAAAAATACTGCCTTGTGTTTATCATTTTTCCACCAACGGTCCCTCATTTATTAGGCATTGCAGACGTGCAGAGGACACAAGCAAGCTAGCGAGTATTCCAATGCCTGCATGGGTGCTTTGTAATCTGAATTCACCATCCCGGTGGTGCTTCCTCTCCTAATGTGCAGCTCCGGACACAATGCCTTCATGTAGCCTGAGCCTGCAGATGTGAAAGCTTTTATTGTATTTCATGTGAGATGGTTAAGGATTGGTTTCTGAGAACAAAAACAACTGGGCTTGTGTGACTCTTGTCTTCTTACTGGCCAGGAGAAGGTAATCAATAATTCAAACTTAAAGCAAACCCAGTAAGACACAGAACTTCACTTGTTCCTCCTTTGAACTTACAGCACTCTGGTCTGAGTCTTTGTCACTTGCTTTGCTGCTCCACACTGTGCTACCTGCTGGGGTTATGTCTTTACTAGGTATTCCTTGTGATGCAGTAGTACATGAGGCATCGCATAATGATCAGCGTGCTGTTGTTTAGGTGTGCTTTAAAAACACAATTTAATGCTTGGGATTTATCTCTGGTTTGGGGACTCCCTTTAAAGTCTCTGGAGCTACTCCTGGGAGCCAGAGTTTTCTCTAGTGGGTGAAAGCATTTGTCTTGAGGCCATGGCTGTCTCCATCTTTGGTCTCTTACCATCCTGAGCACATTGCTGGCTCTTAAATAATACTAAAAATAAATAATGATTATTATTAATTCTTAGGTTCATTGCCTCCCTGAATAAGGTAGATAAGAGTGGTTATTGGTGAGTCTAAAGTCCTGCTGAGAGAATTCAGTATAGGATGAATTTTCTATGCAGGAAAAGGATAATCAATGACACACATCAATGGCTGGCGATGGGAATGTCCCAGGTAAAAAATGATCGTGTGCTTCAAGAATCTTCAAACACTGTTAAAATTAGAGGTGGGGTGGACTAACCCTTCCCTCTGCCCCCTCCACTTCTGAGGGGAGTCAGAGGAGGAATCAAACATTGTAGCTCCTGTTGTCAAAATCACCCCTGGAGAAAAAAACCTAAAGATGTACGATGGGCTTAAGGACAACCAGGCAAACGCAGAGTGCAGAGGCAGCAAATCTTCAAATAAATAAATAAACAAGCAGATAGCCTTGTGAGAATATCTGCCTGATATTCTGAAACTCTTGAAGAAGTTTCCAAACCCCAGAAAGTCCACGTTTCTCCCACCTCACACACATCTCGCTCTGCTCTTTGTCGCTCACAGACAGGAACAGCCCCCCCAGCCCCGCCTTTGATTTACAATTAAATTAAGAATTACTTTGGTAAAAAGTGACGCTTCTCCCCGCCTGCTTTGTTTTGTGCCTCCAGGCTGTGCAGACCCCTATTGCTTGCTGTGCGAGAGACAGCGTCATACAGCTTGTGAGGAGCTGCAGGAACTGAAACCAGTTCTATGATTTATAGCACTAATAAGGCTCAACTGCCATTTCTTGTGGTTTCCTCCCAAGTTGTCTTTGATAATTTCTACTTGTACTGTGTTTATTGTTGCTGCTGCTAGGGTTCAGTTGGCAGGTAACTGTTGCACTGTTTTGCAGGGTCTGCTCTTTTTTGCCTCTCTTTATTGTGTTGGTATTATTATTAATAAACATTTATGTTTGGGGAGTGCCAAAAGGGGTCAGCTAGGCACTGTCCCCCTGCTTCCCCCTGTCATGCTTGGTGCCGTCAGAGGGATGAAAGATGCGCCCTGCCATGAGGAGTTTACAGTCGCATGGCGACAGCCTCTCTTTCCAGATCACCTCCACGGCAGGAAGGCTGCAGCAGCTCTGCTGGTGGCCACCTCGCGACCAGCCAGCCCGTGGTGGGTCTGTTTGGGCTTGTTCCAAGGGCCCTAGCTCATAAAGCCCTGCCAAGTCACACCGGGATGATTTCTAAAAGTACACGCCTCGACGTGTTGCTGGAGGGTATCGCCTCTGCAGGTGAGCAGCCGCGAGGGAGATGCGGCTGGTGCTTTCTCTCTGGCACAGATTAGCACCTTGGCTGTGAGCTCTTGCAGCAAAGACAAGGCACATCCTCCTTCTCTGCCATCGGCGTGACAGGGTCAGTTACCGTCAGAGGAGAGGTCCCATCGACAGTGTGCAGCTGCCTGCTTTAATATAACCTCTTAAATTGCCCTAGCACGAACTTGCAGGCTCGGCATTTGGATGCCTCATCCCGGCCTGAGCAGGTCTCAGTGGTGGGGCTAGGTGGGCCTTTTGGTGGTGGGATATAGCTGACATCAAGATACTGCCATGGAAGAGAAAGAGAATCCTGCTGCTGCCAGGGAGAAAAAGCGGTGTTGGGATTGGAAGCAGAGATGCTTCTTGGGGAATGGCAGGAGTGAAGGTACACTGCCTTCACTGTAGTTGCAGCAGAGTTGGGTGAGAGAGGATCCATCTGTACCCTCTGATTTATGTGTTTGTCTTGTGCTCGCTTTTGGACTGCTCTCTGCCTGCTTTTGTAAACTTGGCTCAAGTCTAGTCTGTGAAAACAACTGAACATTATCACCCAAGGATGCTGGAGAGTCTTTACTGACACTCACAGCTCTGCTTTGATAATTTGCCTGGTAGAACATGTGTGGAGGATTACGGGCTACACCACAAAGATGCTGATGAAGAGTGGCTGTGCCATTTTTCCCTGCTCCTGAGCAGTAGCAGCAGTCCGTGGCTGGCTGCCGCTGTACAGATCACGGCACAGCTGAGTCTGGGTTTCCTCTGCTTCATCCCAGGCTGCACACAGCATCAGAGGGCACTGGCAGGCCACACTGGCCAAAAATTTCAGTGCTGCGGAAGAAATATAGCTGCCTGGTCTGCTCTGCTCAGATCCGTGTATCTGTGAGAGCTGGGCTAGGCAACAGGAGGGTTGAGTGAGGAAGATGATGGTCACAGAGATGAGTGCAAAACTCCCTGCTATTTCCTACCTGCCAAGATCTTCAAAGCTGGTGAAGTCACCATGTTGCCCTTGACAGTTGGCCCGTCATACGCACCAGGGCCACAGAGCTTTTCTTTGTCAGGCTCTCCCATCACGTCTTAGTTGCCAAATATGCAGCAAACAGGGCTATTACATGTTTGCCTGAAGGGCAAACGAGGGATGGCATTGCCATCAAAGCTAGGCAACCCTAATGGCAGAGCACGTTGTGCCCAGGAGAAGATAAAACCTCAGAGGAAAAAAAAATAATTAAAGACGTTGTAATATGAAAGCAGCAACAGAAGTTTCATAATGCAGCTTTCTGTACCTGAGTGAACTGCACATATCTTCTTTCTGGAGCCTGTCGTGTTTCAGGATGTGCCCGGATTTGAAAGCCTGGTGGGAGCCCAGCTTCTTTTTCCATCGTCTGACTTCTCAAGGCAGTATGGTAACTTCTCTTGGAGCCTTCCTAGGAAGAGGCACAGAGGCCTCGGCCAGTGGTGAACCCCAGATCTACTGCCACAGAGCCCTGCTCCTTCTCCAGAACTACATCCAGGGGTAGTTCTGGCTGTGGCCATAGCATCTCACTGAGCCTTGGCTGAAAAGAGAGCTGAGTCAAATCAGCAACTCTAGGACCGAGCACTTCCAATATCAAGGGAGTTAGATCCATCTGCTGCTTTTTGGAAAGTAGTAAATTATTGCTCCTTCCCCTGCTGCACACATACACACACAAACACCCACAGACTTCACAGTCTGAAGATCTGCTGTCTTTCCTGCTAGAAGGGCAATTTCTACTCTCATTTTCTATGCTCATTTGCCAGTAAAACCAGCTTTTCTCTCAGATGAGGTTTTGAAATAATTCTTGCAGGCAGCTAAGAGGACTATTTGACATGAATCTTCATGACACCACACTGGGGTTCATTACTCTTTCCTGCTACCCCAGTGAAGATGAAGTGGGGCAACCGAGGCCATTGAGGAGGTCAGCAACAGCTTCACCATTCATGGCCCTCTGACTTGTCTTCCAGACCACGCAGAAGGCTCTAACCTGGGTTGACGTTGTCAGAAGCTTCACTGCACTGTTTCCATCATCTGATCGCTTGTGGCACAACAAGGCTTTTGAATCAATCTGCCAGTTACTTATACTTGGGAAAAGAGCATTCACAGATGAGGTGGAGGGTTTTCCAGGCATTAGTAGGTAGAGTGGATCAGACACTTTAAACCAATAAAAATGTTTTGTTGTAAAGTTTTTTACAGTTCTGATTCCTTTTGTATGGACTTTTAAAAATTAAGAAATGTTCAATTTTTTTTTTTCTTTTTTCTTTCTTTCTTTTCTTCTTCTTTATCTCTCCTCCTGTTAGACTTTTCCCACTTTGTTACTAAGGAAGTAAGAGCAAAACAGCGGGAGAAAAAAAGGGTCAGAAGACATTAGAAAATTCAAGTGGCACATGAAAATAAAAAATGGGTGAGATTCAGCTGCCTAACCTTAGGCAACAAGAGATATATGAGATACTTCAGGATTCCCTTCAGCCGCAGCTTTGCAAAGGCATGGTCTCTGTTACGTCCTCTGTCACGTCTGCAACTGTGTGCAGATGTCTCGGATGCTTTAGCACATCTAAAGGCCAACAGATGCCCTGGCTTGGGCAACAAAATCATCCTGGCTTCTTCTATCTTTGTTGAATAAAACAGAAATTTTCTGACAGATGCATGAAATTTTCAGGACTCAAAAAAACACCTACATATTTTGAGGGACTGAAAAATAACATTCTCCCTTGTACAAGTTTATGAAAGTCTCCTTAGAATCAGTGTCAAGGCAATAACACATGGTGTGCCAGCCCAGCTGTATTTGCTGCCATCTTCTATGTATGTGCCATTAGCTGGCAGGCATGCATAGTACAGAGGTTTCCGTAAGCTGTTCTTTTTAATGTAAAATTACCTCTTAGTGTGTTGAACTCATTTGTGCCTTTAGCTTGTAAGGTGTTAAATACAGGAATCTGGCTTTTCTCTGGCACACTCAGTATCTTGCATATACACGTGCCTCAAGGTATTGCATATATGATGATTATAACTATCATTTTAAAGTGTTTTTGTGTTCAAAATGTGCTTGGTGGTGCTCATGACAGGATATTCACTATTTGCCTGAAAATCTCATAACTTAAATAAGCATTTACCATCAACCTAATCTAATCTAATCATAATCAATACCGATACTGTGGGATCTTGTAAAACATGACCCACATGGCAAGTTCTGCCACTTGTTAATTACGCCCTTGGAGGCAGCAGTCAATAACTCCCAAGGGTTAGATGGTTCCTACTTAGTCAGGTGTTTTCATGGAGTACATGCTGACATTCAATAAGGACTTCTGCAACCACAGAAAACTTTATACTATGACATACAAATTAAAAGGCTTAGGAAAGGTAGCAATTAGAGAATTGTTTAAAAAAAAAAAAAAAAGAAGCTGGCCGTAAAGCCCTGCAGAGCAGGCCTTCAGGGAACTGACAAGACAGTTTTTCCTTTTTGGAAAAAACATTTAAAAGAGGTTTGTCTCATCCAAATCCAATGCAGCAGCCTGAACTAGCACATAAGTCACCGCAAGTACTTCTTTCAGAAAAGATGTCCAAACCTTTGGCTTGGGTACTTTGACATAGCTCCACAGAAAGAAGCTCTTCCAGCAGCTAGCAGATGAGAATCTGTCCTAATTAGTATGTCTGCTGATACTCAAAGAGATAATCTTGTTCTTTACTCTACATTTAATATGAAAACACTTTTGGTGAGAGTAATTTATAAAATAGAAAAACTTTGAAGAAGAAAGGATAGAAGCAAACATAAACTCACTGCCTTTTCTTCTGGAGAAACTTGTTTTTAATTTTGTTTTAAGCTGCTTATTTAAGTGAGTGAGTCTTATGAAAAAACACACACCGTTGGGTTTTTGTGCCACAGTTTGACCATCTCTGTTAGTTAGTTTAGAAGAGCACGAGGGGAAAGTTGGATGGCTTGCCTATCCTGTACATCCATCCCAACATTCAGTCATTGGTGCTATTGTTCTTTCTTATTTTCATTGATTTATCCACTTACAGTAACAAATCGAATTGTTCATCTATGCTGTATGAAGGAAAGGGCCCTGGAAACAAAGACCACGACTGTTCTACTGGTGAGAAAGCAATGGAGGATGCGCAGGAGATGCAAAGAGAAGGGGAGCACTGGTGCCTTGGGCTGTGATCCATAAAGACCTGCTCCGAAGGCAGCGTGGAATTTCCGGAGCGCCCAAGCAGCGGCCACCCGCGCACATCCTGCTGGAGGGACAGGTCCCGGCTCTGCGTTTCACGTGAGAGAAATGTAAACTCACACCAACCTGTGTTTATAGGCAAAACTGATGCAACGCATCAGTCATGTGGGTACTCCTATGCTAATTGCCTTGCTTGCATCTCATTCACTCAGCCTACATTCAGACGATGCTGTGTGTCACGCTACAGTAACTTAAGAAATGTGTGCCACCGTGGCTGGAGATGGCTGTCTCACAGGAAGGATGTGAGAACTGTATGGGCATGTACTCCTCGTCTATGGCAAATGCAAAGTGAAATGGGTTAGTTTCTTCCATGTCTGAAACTCATCTTACTTTGCAGGACAACTGACTGAAAGCTTGCACATGGCCAGTGACTCTGCCTCAGCTAAAAGGTATTTCTCTACTAGGCGTGGTAGCATTTTTAGCCGTTCTAACGTGGTTATAAGGATAAGTCTGTTCATGCCCTCATATGTCTTTCTTTGCCTTATCTGGTTAGACAGTGCCCCTTTCAGAACAGAGACAAGCAATGTGACATTTCAGGTACTACTGCAACCTTAATTGCAAGTCATTCTAGTAGCTGAGGTGACTAATGTAATAAAGACACACACGTGCATCGATACAGACAGCACGCATTGCAAAAATGACTTTGCCAGTCATTTCTCTTAACTAACTAGAAAATACTACGATGTGTATTCTGCCGCTGAAGTCTTAGTGGTGCCCCCAAATAGCATACAGCTGGGCCCCCCTCTTAAAAATAGCAGCAAGGTAGGAATAAGCGCAGGTTGGTTCAGCAGGAAAGAAGAAAACATCACCTCGGTAGGAACAGAGGAGTTTGGGTAGGTTTTGTTTCTCTCACTGACAAACTGCAAAGAAATAGCTTTGTTTCATAATGAAAATTGCATTTAATTCAAAATGAAACATTCAAGCACCCAAAGGAGAAGTGAGAGGAAGGCGTTAGATTCAAAGGGGGAGTGCGGAGGTGAGAGGCTGTCCCTCTCTAGTCTAGTGGCCTGGCTGTTAGGGCACAAGCCGTGTTCATCTCAGGGAAGAAGTAGGCTCAGCAAGTCGAAGATGCTAACATGACCCTGACACTGTGCAACATTAAACACTTAAAAAGGTTTTGGGTTTTGAATTCAGAGACCTCAGCCTACTTGGTTACCATGGCAAACAATCACTGGTAGAAGTCTTTTAACCTTTAATTAAAGATACACAAAAAGGAGGAAAAACAGTTTAAGCACTTGAAAAATAAAGTATTAAGTAGGACTTTCCTTTTTAAAAGTGTCCATTATTCCTCTTCCCTTAGCTGTCGACAGTTTTTATAGCAGTGCTTCCCTCCCTTTATTTAAGTTCATAGCAGCAGTAGCTGTTCTTTGGGAAAGACACTCATCGAGATAGACAGGATCTGTTGTTACGACTAAGTTTTGGACTCCGCTCTGCTCACTTGAAGACACACGTATGCACAAGGGGAGAGAAAAGGACAGCAAAGATAAAACAGATGACTTCCTTTTCTGGTGTTGACTTTTACTTGCAGTCTCACTGCTAGAAAAAGACAAGCACAATACATGGCCTTAGCCCCTCTGAGATCTAGGAAATTTGTAGCAGTGTCTGCCTCTGTCAGACATTGCTTTTAGGTGTCTCCCTGACTGCACTTCACAGCTATGTTGCACAACCTGTACCCCTCCTGTCTAGGCTAGTTTGATTGAACAGAAGGTGAAGGAGAGAGAACAGGGAGAGAAGCATGTGAGGGAATGACAAAGCAACTAAGGAAGGAGTGACATCAGGACCCCAAATCTCATCTTCCAAGTGGGTTTGCAGGACTGAGTTGAAGTTGGTGGAGCTAGCAATGACATCTGTGTGTCTCCTGGCCAGAAACTGGCCAGAAGGTCTGATCAGATCAGGTAACTAAATGCCCACAGTGTCACAGTGTTAACTTAGGTCTCAAACTTGGCAATGACAACTGTCAGGATTTTTACTTTCTGTCCACCTGTCCTATCATCAGTATCAAATTCGATGTCCCCAGAAGGTGATGAGCATGCCAGCAGCAACCAGTTAGGTTTAGCTCCTGGCGCACCAGTTTTGGTCCATTGATGATTTGGCATTCATCTTGTACGTCAGTCCTGACCGACCTCAGCACAGACTTTGGGTGATACCAGGAAGACTTTCTGTTTGAACTAATTTGGTCTTCCTATCTTTAACTTGCACTGACTGTACGAGTAATTTTCTTTAGCAGACTGAGCTGTATGTTTTTACCTTATGAGCTTTAGTATACGGGTCTGCCTGATATGGTTCTTGTGCAGGACATGCAATGCCCTCTTCTGCTGCTGTATCCACTCTTCTGGTTTTCCAGGAGAGTGCTACAGTCATGAGAGCAGGGGGATCCTGGCGAAGGCACTCTGTCAACAGCACTTTCCATTTTCCTTAATAGTCCAGTACTCATTAGCACAGACTGGGGAAGCCAGGTGAACCATTTCCATGTGAGGGTCTCAGCTGAGGGTCTAGGCGCAGACTAGGACACATCAATGGCGGGGAGTAAGAACAACCCACCTTAGTATGCAGCACAGCACAACCTTATGGTATTCTCCTGAGAGATAAGTAATGCTGGTTCAAGTTCCCCCAGGCAGAGGAGGAAATTAAACCCAGGACTCCCACATCCTTTATGAGTGAATAAAAAGTGGCTGTCTTCCTCTCAGCTTTGTGAATATAATCCTGACATTTTTTCCAGGAAAGCAATTTGGTAAGTCCACACTGAATTCGACAATCATTTCAGGACAATGGAAAAAGCATTTTTCAATGAGAAGAATACAGACTAAAAAAAATTTCTCCTGAACATAGTGACGATAAAACAACCAGACAGACCCCACCTTTCTGCCACTTTATATCCAATAGCTATGGGACAAGGAGGCTCTAATGCTCGCAAACAATGGACAAATTTATCTGGCAATGTGAAATCTTGGTAGGAAAAAAACATATTGAGGGTTCTGAAATCCTCTGGGAATGGCAGATGAAACCCGAACACTGGTGGGACTGCTCTGAATCCTGACCCAACTGCAGTGGTGTACCGGAAAACCTGTGAGGAACAGACCCACTCTATTTGCTGAGATGTGACCAATGCCCAGGTTCTAATTAGGTACTAAACGCCTGAGAAGGTTCAAACTCCATGTTTATAAGAGTGCAAAGAGGGGGCTGCATGAGGCCTTGCTCACAACTGTAAGATTGAAAAAGGAAGCAGAGGAAAAAGGGTTCTTTATTCCTCTGACCTTCTTTACTGAACTCAGAACTGCGTCTACTCGTGGCCATGCCCGACATGGACAATAAGAACCGACAGAAGTCACCATCTGAGTAGTGAGATGCTCTGCTACCACAGAAACCCCACCTTTAGAAACAAAACTAAACGTCAACCAACTGTGGGTTGTTTACTTGGCAGCCTGTCTTTCCAGTCTTGTCTCGAGAGACGAGTAGGTCACTCTGTGCGTGCGCACGTGTGCGTGTGTGTGCATGTACGTGGGGCTGAGGATGGGCCTGGGAATAAGTAAACAAGGAAACTTTTAAGGAGCAGACAGCGTCCTGAGCCTTGTCGTGAGCAAGTACGCCTGTGATGGCAAGCAGTGTCGGCTGGTGGCTGTTACTCCACCCTGCACTTCCCCTCTTGTTCTGAAGGAATGCAGTTGCAGACGTACTCCTCCCTCCTGCTCGGAGCTCAGGGCTGCGGAGGATAGGCCGGTAACCTCAGCAAGAGGGAAAACAGGCTGTGAGTTTGTGTTTGTTGTTTGCTTTACAGAGGTGGGATGAAGCAGTAGAGATGTTACTCAAATCCTGCAGCATCAGGTCATGCAGCTGGCCGGTTTTCTGTGTTGTTAAATGGGGATAGAGGAACTATATGTCCTCTTCAAGCACTTCCAAAGGTCTTGGGGTAAAGTTAGACCATGAGTCCATCCTCAGTAGAAGTAATGTTTTATTAGCAGTGGCATTATAGTGATGTGATTGTGTTTGATTGCCCCCCTGTCTGGACAGGACCCGAGTATTCCTTCCAGGGTAACACCACCGAATCAGTGTATGGGCTGTCTGGAGATGTACAGAGCCATGGCTGGTTGTCCAATGCATCAGCAGCGTCACTGAGGTGTGGTACACAGAAGAGAAGGGCACAGGTACTAGCTTGGGGAGATGGGACTAAGCATCGATGTTGTCTGGAAATGGGTTATGTCTCAGTAAAAAATGTTTGGTTTTCAGCCAGATGAGTTCCCTGTTCTAGCTTCCTGATAGGCCACCCAGATACTACCACCAGCATGAAGGAGCAAAGAAAATGTGTGGCTGGAAAGGGAGGGAAGGATGGGACAGTGTCTGTTGGTCTTATCCTACATAACAAGCTCATCTAGTATGACCATACGAACATAAGCTCCACTGATCCGTTACCTAGAACTTGTTCCAAATGCCACACTGCTTCATAGCTCCTTTATTTTAGGGAAGGGAGGGAATTCATCAGGTGAGATGCAGATGGCCAGACCACTGGGCAAGAGCACACGTCTGTCTGTGGGAAAGCAAGGTGGTCCTTAGCAAGGTGTAATGGATGTAAAGGCTAGCATGAAGGCTGCATGTTTGTTCTGACAGGCACCTTCCTCAACCCCCTCCAGCCAACATGCGCTCATATATACACCTGTACACACATGCACGCTTATGTACAATCAGGTGTAATAAAGAATGAACAGGGACAGAAAAAAGAGGCTTGTCTGGCTCCAGTGGCCATAAAATAGAATTGCTACTGTACTGACCAACACGGGCAGCGGCAGCGAGGCTTTCTTTATCATGCTTGCTCTTGGTGCTGTGCACTGGGTGCACTAAACATTCTGGGTAGGGAAGGAGCAGAGATTGCTGAAACTGTGTGCTTGATCAACTCGGCATCAAATCTGTGCAGGTACAGCAGTAATGATACCTGGTGTGCTCAGAGCCCGCTACCTTCTCTGTGGACAGCTCTGTCACTAACTGCTTTTCCCACTGCCAGGCTGGGACACAGGGCAGAAAACAAAGACTTCTGCGATCAGGCTGTACATCAACACCTTAAACTGCTTTGAGTCCAAATGAAGGTCAGTAAGGACAGCAGGGCTGCTCACCGATGCCCTCGGATAGCAAACTACAGCTCTATGAGAGGCAATATGCAGAGATACGGCAAAGTCTTATAGACTACAAACTCAGCCCTGGAGCCTGTAGCATAATCCCTTTGATCAGCAAGACTGGGGTTACTGTAGGGTCAGGGTTGACATAAAACCAACCAATCAAGCAAGACCACCTACATATTTAAATTAACCTTTTTTCTTTGGGGCAAGACAATTTTCTTTAAGGATTTTTTTTCTTTTCTGCATGGAGCTCTGTGTGGCTCTGTTTGCCTCTGCACATCATTGCTGTGAGAGATGCAGGCATTGTTATTCAGGTACTTAGGCCTGTAATACTGTAGACAAGCAATAAGCAAGGTTGCCAGAGGTTTTGTTTTAAAATAATCTTTTGAACTTAAGGAACTTTCTAATAATCACTGTGAACTTTCATTACCCCCCCCCCCCCCCCAAATCCCAAAGAAACCAACCCCAAATGTCTTTAAATCTTACACGTAATTTAAAAAATGCACAAATATTCTTTCATTTCTTTTTTGCAGAGGGGGAACAGAATCAATTTGCCATGGTTATGCCTCCTGCCAATTGTTTAGAATTTCCAGGATTTAATCTTTCATCCATGTGTGTATCCACTATTTACCTTTGAATGAGATAATGCATAATGCATTGGGCTTTATGGAAATGAACCAAGAAAACCTGCTTTTTTTGAAAAGGAGAGAGTTGTACTCTCCTTTTATGGCCTAGAAAAATTAACGTCAATGTTATAACAACAGCGAAGGCACGGGAATGTACAGGTTAACTTAGTATGAGCTCAGAAGATGTCACACATGAGGGGAAGCACGAACAGTGCAGTGGTCCTGCATCCTTCCTCTACTTGAGGCTTAGTACTGGTGATGTAGCATCACTGCTGGAACATAAGCAGATGTGAGATGTTCACTGTCTTCTACCCCTGGATGGGACTAGGTCTTTGCTAGTGCTTGAGAATCTCAGGGAGGTTTAGGAATTGTGCAGTAACAGGATTAAAATGCAGAAGGAAGGTGTGGAAGGATGTAAATACACCTGCTACCAGCTATAGGACAGAGGGCCTTGTGGGTAACAGGAGATCATAAAATGAAGGGTCATTTTGAACAGTAAGTACGTACAGATAACTCTGTAGATGTTCTCTGGACACAATTATCCTTGGTTTGAATGCTGCTTTCCACTGTACCTACAGCCGAGAATTAAGTAACTGAAATGGATTCTGGCTTTTTTTTTCTTTGTGAAGAGGAGGTAGCAGTAGCTTTGATGTAAATCGGGCATGATGCTATCTCATGCTCTAAGTGTTGGGTCTCTCTGCAACCGTCAGTAGAGAGAAAGCAACACTTTGACATGCCTCTCCTCTCTTTCTGCTTCACACGCATATAAGTGCATCTACGGAGCCTCAAAGAGCCAGAAGCAGCAGAGGTCTTTTAAGAGGTTTCCTGTCTAAGGAGCAGTGGGTGTGAGCAGTAGATGGCCTGTTATGGGGAATTTTGTCTCAGCTTTCTTCTCATGCTAAGATTTGGCTTTTTTTTTCTGTTGTTGGATGTTTTTTTCCTGAAAGTTTTTACTGGTTAGAGCAGGGATTAGACTCTTCATGAAGCACATGCACGGGGGAATTGCTCACTTCTGGCCTATCTATTGATATCTGGCTAACTGTGACAGAAGGATAAAGGAAAAGCAAAGAGGTCATGAGCATGGAGCTCAGTGCACAGACTGGATCAAACTCCAACATGCCGCACTACACCCGGAGATGGAAAAATCGGCTGTGGCTTCCTGAACTAGCTCTCACGCTCTTACTCAGTGGTCAACCCACTGTGCTTCCTTTACAGAGAGGCCAGGTAGCCAGAGGTAGCACCAGGAAACATAGTATTTAGCTTTTAACAGCATCATTCCTTCATGGCCCTAGGCAAAGAAGGAAGCTGTGGTGTGAGGAGCACCACAAACACATAAGGAGGGCTCCCTTAAAGTTGTCCCTGTGGGATCAAGACCACGTTGTTCTACATGTTGCCAGAAATGCTATTGCTTTCTTTTTGAAAATCCTAAGTCTATGAGTCTTTCTCTTCCTCGTACAAACCATGGAGAACTGTTAGAGTCACTGAGGGAATGTGGTTGGAGAACCAGCGTTAAGAGTGAAGATTCAGGACAACAGACTGAGTTAATCACATTGTGCCATGGGGCTGATGGTCCTGATGAAGGTCTATCTTCCATTGCGAAATCATTCAGCGGCACATGAATGTGCTGGTTGATGCCACCTCATCATTCCAAATCAAGAAGTTGTCTTTCAAAAGAGCTTTTATGTAGACAAAGGCCAGAGGAGATGTGACTTTCATCCAAGACAAGAAAGTAACTCTGACCTTCTCCTCTTTGCAGAATGGTAACAGGCAGCTCATAAATGGTCCTTGTTTCATCCGACTAGGGAAGAAACAGGAATGCCGAGCCTGGGCTGTGTTGCACAGAGAGGAACTCCTGCATCTGCATACAGCCCTCCTGATTCCACAGGGGATCTACTCAGGCCCCACAAGCTTGGTTGACATGGGCTTGAGAAAGCTGAGCATGGTAGCCTTACATAAAGGGGTGTAATTTCTACAGGGAGGCAATCAGTGAGAGACCGCTAAAGGAAAACATGGAGCTTTGGTTCCGGCAGGAGATGAGAGTAACTTGCTAGCAAGATCTCCCTCCAGCAGGCAATTTAAAAAATGACCTTGGAGAAGAATACAGCAAATTAATTTGTCGCTGATGAGAGGTTTTGGAGAGTCTCTTGCAATTTTATGCATGTTGGCTAGTCAGCCTTGCCCTGGCAAGCACCCTTGCCTGTGCCAGGGACGCTGATAGCTGCTGACTCTTCTATCGGACTTGAGAGGGGCTTTTAAAAAAGGCTGTGCTTCTTGAAAGATAGAATAAATTGTGAGGGGATCTGGCAAGGCATCTCTATTATGCTTGTAACTGGCAGTTATAGGCAGAATGAAAGGAGAGGGGTTGGTGGATGGTCAGATTAGGATACGTGTCTTCGCTGGCAGGAAGTTTGCGATGAGTAGAAGAAAATTTGGGGACAGGCCTTCAGCTTGCTGGGGAGGGAATTAGCAGCAGGAGTACTTCCATATGCAACACAGGTCTAGAGAAAGGGGGTAGAGTGAGTGTCTAAAGGACAAAGGTCAGCCAGTTACAAACATGCGTCACGGTGCCTTAGTCACCTTGTCAAGGTGACCAAGTTACTTGGTCCAGGCCTTCTTCTGCCAGGCTCCCTCCTAAACATCACATTTGAGACCACTCCGTTTAATATCAGGTGTCTTCCCTTTGCGTGAAAATAAGTTGATCTGTCCTCTAAGAGAGGGCTTGGGAGTATCTGCTTCTCCCAAGAAGAACAAAAACTCCCACAAGTAACTTTCCAAAACAGAGGAGAAACTGAGTTGCGATGGTGTTCAGAGCTCACACATCCCCACAAACCATGGAGATGCAGCCTTAGCTAGAAGAGGCTGCTCAAAGGCAGCCTGAGGAACGAGCACCATCCTCTTCAGTACTTATTACTATCCTCTTTTTCCCTTCCTAGATGCCTTGGCTACCTTTCTGGTAGCCTACCTGCCCTGCAAATTGACAACAGTTTATCAGTGTAGCTTTCCCATGAGCTAAGTACTTGCACACTCTTTTCTTGCTGGCAGGGAATGGGAGGTGGGCAGGAGCCTGGGCCAAGTAGGAAACAAGACTGTTCCTGTAGTCCTGAAAAGAGAAGATATCGGGGTGGAACCCCTACATCCCTTTGTCACGTGCACTAGTCAATGACTGCAGTGTCTGGTCTCAATCAGGAGTGATTAATGAACTACCCATGTTTGTCCCTAGCAGATGCTTGTAGTAAGTGTGTTGGCTGAGGTTTGGAGTGAAATAAAATACACCATTTAACGGACAGACACACTTGCAGTGAAGATGAGTCACACTGCATCTTTTTTTTTTTTTTTTTTTTGTGAGGGGGGAAAGGATTTAACCCCCACTGACTGAAGTAGTTTAGTCAAGTCGAGAACAGGATGCGACACATTGGTCTAGTGCATTGACATTTGCATCTCTGAGTGAGAGTGCTTGCTTTCACTGGAAGAGCAGAAAGACTGCCTTTTGAAACATTTAAAGGTAATTAAGCTTTTTGAGGAAAAGAAGTGAATATATTTTGATGGGAAGCTTTGAATCTCTCTGGACCTACCGGAATGGCTATAGAAAGACTTCAGCATTTCTACGTGTGCATCTTTTTAAACTGTGTGGTCTGTTTTGGGAGTTGTAAATAAATACTTATATTTTTGCATTTTACTTTCACCTGATGTAAGTGATTTCAAGGTAACTGGCTGACAGCAAAACATTGCTGATCTAAAATTAAAAGAATGTGTCCTTCTAAAGCAGGGCAGCTCAGGTTGAGAGCAAGTATCAGAAGGGTAGGAGAGGAAGATGTCTTTTCCACTGACTAGCACTGACTAGAAGACCCGGCTGGCATACAGCAAACGAAGAAAAGGCATGCTTGAATGCTTAAGTCCTGAATGCATTTTGCATAAAGAAAAAAAACCCACCCAACTTTTTGCCCCTTAAGTACACCCCTTCCCTCCACGTGTTGAAGCCCGTTGGGACTCCTGTACTAATTGCTGATGGCTAGTACCTTGCACGGGGGCTGCACTGTGTCAGGCGAAGAAGAGACAAACCTGTCAGGGTTGTGTGGAAGAATCCCTGGGCACATCCAGTCTCCAGACACAAGCTCAACCTATATCTGTTCCTGGATTTAAAAGCACTGTAGAAAAGTGCTACACAGGCACAGTCTAAATGTGCTAAAACCTAATTGGGACACGAAGGCAGACTTAATTCTTTAGAAATATCAGGGCAAATATGCACCCTTCCTCCAAGGAAAATAAAACAAATGTTACCTCCTTCCATAGGGGATGGAATCAAAAACAATCAAAAAGTCACCCATACAGCACATGACAACAGCACGGTTGGATCCTGGCTCAGCCTTTTAGCTGTTTGTGTTGCCACGCAGAGAGAGCATGGAGAGAGCAGTGCTCAGCCTGGTGACTCCAGGCCCTCGTCCACAGTATGTTAGACTATTGTCATAGAGTCCTCATGAATTTTGCACGGCAGCAAACTCTGAACCTTACACTACACATGTGCATTTGTATAGGAGACAGAAAGTAAAATTAATCAGGGTATGTAATTAGGTATTTCATGCCACATCATATTCTACTAGGGTTTAAAAGGCATATCCAGCATTTGCTAATGACCCAGACTAAGGTCCATATGCTTCCACATGTCTGTCTGTCAACTTCCATATGATACAGAAGCCTACAGACATACATTATGCGTTTAAGTTTGGGCAGGATTTGTGCCACTACCTGCACTTCTTTCTTGTGCCCCTGTTCTGAAGAGTTACTCCTGGAAACCAGTGCCACAGCTCTTAAAAGCAGTGATAGTGAGGCATCTGTGGGCAGATATGCAAAAATGTCTTACACAAGGGTGGCCAGTTAGTCACTTCATTGGTAATGTAGGTAGGCCAAAGCTTGTTTGGACAATGGCTACTCTGCAGAACTTTACAAAATTTACTTTTATTCTCTTCCTTGCCTACCAAGTAGCATTCATCTTAGCAAAAGCAGGAACCCTAAGGCGGAGAAGCAGCATGTACAGAGGCTGTTCTAAACGCTGGGACCCCCTGCCCTGCCTGTGTCCTCATCTGGTTGGCAAATAGCTTAAAACGATGCCAGGTGCTCACAGCCAAGGCTGACCGATGTCGCCCAACTCCATCTGGCCTCGGATGGTAAGCGGTCCCGGGTGCAGCCAGTTCCCACTGAGAGAGCGGCTGAGGATCTAGGCTGTTGCCACAGGGCTCACAGCATTTCCCGGGGCTGTGACTGTGCTAACTGTGGTCAGGAACATTGTCTGCAAATTGTCCTGAGTGCATGCAGAGCCTTGGGAGAAAATGTGAGTGGGACTGTGTTTCACCAGCTGCCTGGAACAGAGCAGGATATGTTTTTATCTGGAAACCTTTGCCAGCCAAACTGGCTTTCTGCACCCATTGCAAGGGCCAGCCTCTTCTTGTGGACAGGCCCCTGGTGCAGCTGAGCAAGCCGCTTTCAGGACTTAAGTTTTCCAGTATTGGCTTTTCACTCCAAACCTGTGATGCAAATCTCAGGCCTGGCTTGAGCTGGCAAGAGGAAAACTGTCTTATCATCTCTGTAATGATCTGGAGCTAAACGCAATCTCTTTGACAAAGGTGATAACACAAGCAAGGTTTAGCTTCTCTTTTACATGGTTTGTAAAACTGCCATGTGCAAACCAGTTTTAAAGAAGAGTTGAGTCCTACCTCTGGTAGCCAAGTGAAACTGCTATTGTCTCTCAGGCAAGAAAAGTGTTTATAGGCAAAGTTTTTGAAAAGTATGAATGTGATTTTGCAGGCCAACGTAGACAGTCTCCCAGGGTTGAAATCAGCCCTGCGTTTTTAAAAAAATAGCAGAAATAGGTTGGATGTTCAGCTGCCTAAAGTTTTCAGAGGATTTTAATTAGCAGGGAATGAACAATAGAGAAACGCAAGGCATCGTGCTGGGCCGGCTCAGTTTGAGGAAACGATGCAGCTGTATCGGTGCAGTGTCCTGTGTCCGCTAGTGACTCCTGCCTTTGAGGGCACCCACTCACCGCCGTCCTAAGCCAGCACGGCTGGAGCTGGCTCGAGATCCTTCACCCCTCGCTCCGGAGTCCCAGGCCTCGGAGCAGCAGAAGGTCTGCGGCAGGCGGTAGCTGGTAGATGCCAATGCTGTTTTGCTAATCTTCACGTGCTCTGTAAAACGGTGTATGAAAGGAGTCATACCTCAGTACTGCCTGGCTTCATAGTATCTTTGAGTTAAGTGACATTCCCCCCCTTGCACTTTCCCCCAATCCTTTTTAAGGGAAAAAAGAAGGAAAGAAAGAAAGCATGCATTCTGATGCTGGGTCAGTGGATATGGGATAATTCAAATTCAGCATCTTCCTCCAAGCTATGTGGTACCCAAGGGACAGTATCTTACTCTGCTCCTTCCTATCACTCTGTGCACTTGTAGGGGCTTATGGTATTACTGCAAAACACTCTAGACATGCACAGCATGAAGAAACAAGTTGAAAGGTACATTTGGATGCTCCAGACTCAAATCAGATAAACTCACAGGATTCACGTGGCCCCTGACACCAGGTGATTGCAAATGGTAATAAATACAATCCAAATTTAGGTTGGCACACGCTTTCCTAGCAAGGGGGAAAAAATAACTGCATTTTAACAGACTAAGTGGTTAGAGAACTTTGTTAATTCAGACATAAACCTGTTAGCATAAAATATCGCCGGAGGTCTGAAATGGCCTCAGACAGTTTACATTTTTCATCAGGATCGCTGTTAGAGACAACTAACCCTTTCTCTCCCTAAGAATAATGTTGCTTTTCCACAAGGCAACCCAAAAGCCAATCTCTTTGTACACAAGAGAAATGCTTCTAATCTAGACTTTATTAGACTGATCATTATATAATGGCTTTAGAAACTCTGGACAAAATAGAGCAGTGGGTTTAGCTGACGGTAATGTCAGATTGCTGTCAATAATCCCCAGCAGATGCAAACGTGTGACCCTTTTTCCCCTTAATTGTTGAATATTTATTTTTATCTTATAATGTTAATAAGGTTTATTGTGCTGCAGAGAGAGCTGATATCACATGACCTTCATCTTCCTGACTGACAACAAAACCAGAAACATTACACTGCCTGTCACGTCCTGTTGTTTAATGATAATATGTAGGTTAGTTGCTTTTCTTTCCCACACAATATTATTTATTCCTTTCGGACTGCCTTCCCTTATTTGGAGTTGCCATCATGCTGAGCAAAAAAGCGTGACTGAAATAGGAGGTTCTGGAGCACCTTTTCAGTACAAGCGGTGGCAACAACAACAACAAAAATATAACTAGTTTTTAGACAGTACTTGATCAGTTTATGAGTAGCATTATGAGACATGATTGCCTACAAGAGCAGGGGACTGGATTTGATGAAGCAGGAGGGACCTAGCAACTCAGTCTTCCTAAATAAGACCTAGATAAAAGCCTGAGCAACTCCAGTCTCAATAAACAAAAACAGACTATGTGAAAGACATGGGAGGAAAAAACCAGACAATTTTCATTTTCTTTGGAACAAAATTAGCTTCATTCATGTATATTTGAGATGGCAGGAACCCAAAGTAAAGGTTTGCATCTGGTCCTCTATTTGTGCTCTGTGTGATGAGCCAGGATCCCCAACCCAGATAAGTCATTTAGGATCAGCCATGTTGGTGTTTGTGCTGGCTTTGGCTGGGAGAGAGTTAATTTTCTTCATAGTAGCTAGTATGGGGCTATGTTTTGGACTTGTGCTGAAAACAGTGTTGATAACGCAGAGATGTTTTCGTTAATGCTGAGCAGTGCTTACACAGCGTCAAGGCCTTTTCTGCTTCTCACCCCACCAGCGAGCAGGCTGGGGGGGCACAAGAAGTTGGGAGGGGACACAGCTGGGACAGCTGATCCCAACTGACCAAAGGAATATTCCAGACCACAGGACGTCATGCTCAGCAGATAAAGCTGGGGGAAGAAGGAAAGGGGGGATGTTTGGAGTGATGGTGTTTGTCTTCCCAAGTCCCCGTTAGGTGTGATGGGGCCCTGCTGTCCTGGAGATGGCCGAACGTCTGCCTGCCCATGGGAAGTGGGGAATGAATTCCTGGTTTTGCTTTGCTTGCATGCACAGCTTTGGCTTTACCTATTAAACTGTCTTTATCTCAACCCACGAGTTTTCTCACTTTTTCTCTTCCGATTTTCTCCCCCGTCCCACTGAGGGGAGAATGAGTGAGCGGCTACGTGGTGCTGAGTTGCCGGCTAGGGTTAAACCACGACAGTGTTGCATAGGACATCAGAGCTAAATTGGTACAGTCAGAAGAATGTAATAGCTTGGAGAGCTAGGCTGTAGCTTAGGCTGCACCTTTTCACAGTGCTGCAAGGAAAGGTGAGGCTCATGTGTGGGTGGATTAACTGGATCTTGAATTCACACACCCGTGAATGAATGGCTGCAGTTCCCAAAGCACTGAGCAACACTGCCACGTCTGGCAGCTGCTTCCCACTCCCTCCACAGCAAGGGGAAAACCAGTTGTCAGGCATTGGAACAGGCTGCCCAGCGAAGTGGTGGAGTCACCATCCCTGGAGGTGTTCAGAAAACATGTAGACGAGGCACTTCAGGACATGGTTTAGTGGGCATGGTGGTGTTGGGTTGACGGTTGGACTCGATGATCTTAAAGGTCTTTTCCAACCTAAACGATTCTATGATTCTAAGGTGTGCCTCGGGCTCAGCATCTCCTGCCAGTCGCTGGGGCAGAGCAACCAGCGCATCACACCACCCAATTATTGGCCCCGTCTCTAAACTAAGCAGGGATATGGAAACCCTCGTCAATATGCTTCAGAAAAGCAAGCCCAGGGTGGAGGATGCGCAATTAAGAAGCACGATATAGCTGGGAAGTTCAGCCCCTTGGGCAACTGGCAGCAGCCCCTGAACGCAGCCTGGCTACGAGGGGTCTCGCTGGAAGGAATGGGGCTTATCGTGGAGGAGGTCCTCCACCTTCTGTGGGCAGGCAGGACCTGGCTCGGGCTTTGCATCAAGAGCTTGGCAAGGGGTGCAGCAGGAAGCCCGGAAGATTTAGCATATTGTCTGTGCCAGAAATCTCCAGCTGCACAGTTCTGAATACAAACTTTGTATATCCTCGAAACAGTGAAGATAAGTAATTTTTGGGTTTGTTACACGTTTTAAATGGAGTGAGAGCCCTCAGCTATTCCAACACATTCCCTTTGCAGGTTCATTAATGAGACCTATGGGAATTGGATTGGGTTCTTTTTCACTCTGTTATTTGGACTGTGAGAAAAAAAATTGCAGAAAGGAGAAGCTATTTTCAAGCCAGGCCTTTTTTTTCTATTTCAAAACTGAAATGTTTACCAGGCTTCTGCTGTTAAGTCCAGATATTTGGGGTATTTATTAGAGTTGTGCAGACACTAGTCTAGATTTTTGTGTGTGGTTAATTTTACTTAGATCTCTGTGATCAATTATTTACATTGCTTTTTTAAACATTATTTTATGGTATGAAAATAATATTTCATCGTATAATGTTTCAGTCCATGTGGTAGTGAAACAATATAGTACTTTTATTTTGTTCAGAGTGCATTGTAAGCATTAGTGAAATGAATGTTAGGGTGCACTTGTGAATTAGGCAGTACATCCCAATCATGGTGACATGAAAACCAGGTCTCCCTCCCAGACGGTTTTGCACCAGCATAACTATTTTGATGAAGGGGGGATCATTTTTACTAGGATAATAAAAGCTCCACAACCCCCAAGCCTGGTTGCAGTTATACCAAAAATGAAAGCACTGTATCTGGGTCTGGCTGTCCCCCAAATACTGGTATCAGCACTCCTCTGCTGACTCTAAGCTGGCATAGGCCAGGTCTTGGTTTTCAGCCTATTACATCAATACTGATGTAGCTAATGTGTGACAGATGTCGTGGTGAAATCATAGATCCATTGAAGTCACTGGCAAAACTCCCGTTCATTTAAATAGTCCCGAGCCTTTGCTCAGCACAGTTTAGGCTCCGTGTGCAATACCCAAAACACAGGTCACCCCCAGTTACAACATGGCTGTTTCCCCAACAAGGAACAAGATGATCAGAAAGCGGCAGTGTGCACAGTGTCTGGATGTGCTCCTGTACCTGTCATCCTCAGGCATTTGCAATTGCTGAGGCAATTGCTACAGAAACACTTCTGCCCACCACTTCTCTTCTGCCATCCTGCAACATCTGTGTGACACTTATAGAAGTCACCATAGTGGGCAAGCAAAGCTTCAGCTAGTTTCAAAGCAATTTAGTATTGAAAGGGAAAGAAGAAGAGCTGGTACTGCATTAACTTTCAGCTTCCCACTGGCTGTCTACCAGATGCTTGGGGACTTGAGATCTGGAAACCTTGACCCCATTGTGGGGGGTTTCACCGGTGGTGTGGGCCTGGGATTCAGAGCACAGCCTCTGGGAATCATGAGGAAATCGCACTGCAGACATGTTCCCTGAGCCAGGAAATGGGCACAGATGCCCATGGATCACCTGCACTGCCCCATTTTTCCTTGCTTTAGAGCTGTGCGTGCCTCTGTGTCTGGCGCGTGTTTATGCAAACAAAAGCAGCCTGTGCTGTGGAGCCACAGTCCCAGCTCTGTGCTGTGTGCGGGTCCAAGAAAAGCTGCTCCATGTGTCCCTTAGGGAAAAAAAAAACCTATCTGGATTTTTTTTGGTGGCCCTCCTTGAAGCAGTTTGTGTGCCATAAGCAGCATGCTTACTGCTTGCTGGGAATTCACGGGAGATGTTGATTCCTCAGCGAGCACTGTTTGAGGAGAAATAGCATCCACCTCTGCATGGGCTGATCCGCTGAGAAACGGCATGAAGTGCTCTGGCTAGGGTTTGCGATGCAGCGGTGCTTTTGGTACCCAGTTTGTTTGTTCAAAGCTAGGCAGGGTATCTCTGCCATACACTGTGGTGAAGTGAAGTCAGAACCTACTGCACCCCTAAGGATAACTTCTTTTGTCATTAAAATAAACCAGCCAGCATTATGGACTGCAATGGCAAAGAGTAGGCCTCTGTTTTCAGCAGAGGCAAAAGCTGAGTGCTAGACTGTCCCATCCTCACGCCAGTTCCTATCCCCCGCCTCAGTCCTTCCAAAGTGCTGCAACGCTAAAGTTCAGCAGAGGGAAGGGAAGGTGGCGTGTCCAGCCCCACCATGGATGAGGAAAACTTCTTAACAGTGGGAACGCCAGCTGAAGAGTGAAACAGATAGATCACCAAGGCAGTATGGTCTAGATCACTTAATGAGATGGGTACAAACCCCCAGACCTATCATTCTATGTAATTAAACACTAGGACTTCCATGCAGAAACAGAACACAGATCACAGTCCTAGGACTGCAGGGAACTCCAGATCTAGAGAGGATTGACCCTGAAATAGATGAGTGTGTCTAACAGTTCAAGAAGGTTGTGGATGAGGCGAGGATGAATCCAGGAAAGGCCACAGAACGAAATGACTAAGTACTGGAAAATGTGGCTTGAAGTGACAGACTGGAGAAGACACTCCATCTGTTTAGCTTAACGAAGACAAAGTTGAGAGGATGACTTGATCACAGTCTCTAAGTACTGACATGGGGAACAGAAATGTGATAATAGAAGGCTTTTCAATCTAGCTGACGCAACTATAATATGATCCAACTGGAAGTTGGAAGCCAGACAAATTTTGACTACAAATAAGGTGCAGATGTTTAACAGTGAGGGTAATTAACCAGTGGAACTAATTACCAAGGACTGTGGGGACTATCACCAACAACTTTAAATCAGGATTAGATTTCCTCCCCCCCCCCCCCCCCCCCCCCGCCAAAGATGTGCTCTAGTTCATTCAGGAATGAATTCAGAGATGTCCTTCATTGCGTGTGTTATTCAGGAGCTCGGGCTAGGTAATCAAGCTGGCTCGCTCTGCCTTTGCAATCCGCACCCCTGCGATTACTGGCCCTCGGAGTACCTAGACACTGCGCAGAAAACCCGCAGCGCCTGCCCAAACTGGCTCACGCTCTTCATTTCATACCCCGGGCTGTTAAGTAAGGGGACAAATGAGTAAGAGTGGGAGGAGAAGGGTGTGGGCGATGGTATCATAGATCCCCTTCGTGAAAGCCTGTACATTATCTTGGTGATTAAGTTACGTCTTAAAAGACATAAAAAGAATGAAAGAATTAAGGCAGCAAATGTAATTGTCTGCCCTGCTAAAAGCATTGCAGACAAAATGAGCTTTCAGGAAAGATACCGATAAAGTGCGCTTTGTGTCCCCCTTGCTGTGGCCGTGCCGGATCTGGTCGGGGCAAGGAGCACCCTAAAAATCAGCAGAGGAGGAAGCAGCCCCTGTCTGGAGTGAAGTTGTCCTGGGGAGCAGCAGTGAACCAGTTCACGGCTCCCGGCCCGCCAGTTACAGACAGCGGAGCCGCCACCATCTGCGGCCGGGTCCACGCGGGCAGTCGATCTAAGAGAACAAACAGCCCAGCACCAGCGAAGTCTCGGGTGCAGGGGCCAAGAAGGAGGCATACTGGCTGGCCTGGGGGCCTGCGACGGATGGAACCCTGGGCAGGACTCGCCCAGTCCCGGGTGAAACCCCTGCTGCGCCCCAGCTCCCACCTGCCGGCTGCTGGGAGGCTGCGGCTGCCTCGGCCCCTCAGCTGAGCTCAGGGCAGATGGAGGGGAGGGCGGTATGCGAGACGGGGGTACGGAGACCCTCTCTCCGGCTGTGAAACGGGTGAAATCAAGGAAAGACCGGAGGCGTTTGCGGTTTTGCTGTAGCAGCAATGCTCCCTCCCGACATGGCGGCGGCCCTGTGGCAGGACCCCGAGGCCTGGGCAGCCGGGGGACGGAGAGACCGGGGGTCTCTCCCAGGCGAGGCGCAGTGCTGCCCTGGCCCAAGGTCGGCCTTCCAGAACCTTCCAGGTCCTTCTTTCAGAACCAGCACCTTCTCCAGCCCCGCTGACGTTGAACATAGTCCCCGTCCTCCCTGTCTCTTGGCCGTGTTTCTGGCGAGGCCTGGACGTGCCCCTCTGCCGGGAGCAGGCAGGGAGCAGGCAGGGCAGGCAGGGCCTGGGGGGAGGGCTCCTCAGCTGCCTGCTCGCACCTGCCGGCGCTCGCAACTGCAATTAGTCGCACCCGGTCGAAGCCAAATTGAGGCCCCTTTCAAACCCGTAACTCTGTGCGTTTTGTTTCCAAAGGGAAGTTCATCTTTTATGTGCATGCAAAATGGATAAAACCCAAGGAACGTTGGGTTGGGTTCGCCCCCCACCCCCCCCGCTTCCTTCTCTCAGTCAGGCAGGGATTTGTTTAAAAAAAAAAAACAACCAACCCACTGCTGCGGCAGGGAGATGCAGTGGCTCGAGGTTTTTTTAGCGATCCTTCTTTTGTGGCTTGGGAAAGGTTGTGTTTTTTTTTTCAAAGAGCGGGCTCGGCGTGTGGCCCGCTCGCGGCGAGGGGATCCCCAGTGTGGGTGGGCGAGCTGGGCCCCCTGCCCCGTTTTGGGAAGCCTGTCCCCTTCACCCTGAGCGAGGGGAGGACAAGGGTGGGAGGATGCGCTTCTGCTGCCCGTGGGGACGATGCGTGCCCTGGGGGGTACAGCAACGAGCCCATCTCAGGAACAGCGTGCGTGGGGACCGACCGACGCCAGGCAGCCTTCCCTTTGCCCTCCGGCTCTTTCCCTCCTCCCTCGCTCCTCCGCATTGTTTTTTCCTGCATCCACATCCCCATTCACCCATGTGTGGATCCTTCCTTCCCGAGGAGGCTGCCGGTGCTGCTGGCGCTGCTGGCGTGGTGGTCCCCAGCCCCGCTGAATCAGTTCATCCGAAGGCAGAGCCCCCCTCCGGGTGACTGACGGGAGGTGCTGATTCAGTGGTGTGCGGGGGATCTGGCAGCGACCGCATTAAGAGGATTTATAAAAGAGATAAGGCGCAGCGCTGAGCTTCCCTTGGTAATCGTGCAGCACACAATTCGGGACTGTACGGGGAATTTCGGCGCGGCTGACAGGTACACGGCGCTGATCCAATTGTCCTTACAGCTGTTATTAGCCAAAATAAGGGGCAACTGGAATTACAAATGATTTCTGGGTAAATGCTTAGCTCCAATTCTGAATGATCTCTCAGCAATAATCCACACGTAATCCTCAATACAGAGAGTCTGCTCTAAAGGCGGCTCCATTTTGAGCAGGCGTCAATAATGCATGGATGTCCTGATTCACAAAATAAAGGGGAGGAGGAAATAGAAAAGCCACGTTTGTTTTACAGCCTTTTTTCTAGGTTGAATAAAATTTAGGGAAGTGCGTGATCACGTACATACCATTTATTAAGAGAAGATTACCTGCTTGGTAATTATTTGTTTGGGAGAATAATTTTACACTACAATGACCATGTATGACTGTCTCAGGCAGGTCTGATGTATCTAGAAAATAAACAAACGAACAAAAATCTCATGTAATGACTTGGTTCGTGATGTTTATTCCTCAGAACGCCGGTGGGTTTTTGTTTTATTTTAATGGAAAAGTCAGGAACTGGGTAGCTGTGGAGACTTAGTGTGAGGGAATGAGTGCACTGATGGTTAGCACCTTCTCTCTTCTCCTCTGCATGTGCTGATGTGAAAGATTGCCTTGGTCCAGTTGCCTTGGTGCAGCCCATCAGCAGGGCACCCGAGTGCCCTGCAGTCTTCGGTCCATTGGTTGGCCTCATCGCAGCCCCATGAAATGAAGGAGGAAAGTGTGCTGCCCTTCCCTCCTTCTCTGTCCATATCCCTGCAATCTTGGCCATAGTCTGGCACCTGGCTCTGCATGGCCCTGACCCCGGGTGCTGTGAGGCTGGGGTTGAGCCCAGGCCCCCAGGATCTGAGATCTGAAGACCCGTCTGTGGTCAGCACCATCACTCCAGGCTCATCCTTCCTCCCCCCAGGTCATCCCATCGGGGCAAGGCACGGGGAACACCGTAAAAGAGGCGGCACTGCAAGACCAATATTTCCCAGCAAAATCCTCTTGCTCTGCACAATGGTGAGCCCTGCTGTTCCCTCAGAGGGCTGCTGCGTGCGGCCGTAGGGAGGGTTGCAGGCAGGATTCAGGCCTGAGCTACCTGTCATTTGCACATGTATGAAACTAGAAGCATAGGCTCCCAATTTGTACTGGAGTGAGACCGGAGCCAGAATGAGAGAGAGAGAGACGGTATCTCCAAACTCACCTACTCATTTGGGGTGCCTTGTGCTGGCATCAGACCCAGGGCTAGGTTTTCAGAAGGTCTAATTCCTCTTATCACCCACTTGAGCACTCGAGCCTTGCTATTTATCTCCTTTGAAGAGTGCTCTTCCTACAACAACTTGATTGCCAGAGAGTGGGCACAGAAGAGTTTGAGTCTGCCACAATTACTTGTGTGAGTAATCCTTGGGTAATCCCGAGAGGTTTTACCTGGCTGACTAAGGACTCTTAGAATATCACCAAACCCTCAGATATACCCTCTAAAAATATTTTTGGCCCATTGCTTCCTCTAGGACTTTCAAGGGGACAGGAATAGGTTTTGTAAACTCTGGTATACCTTAATTAATATCCCTGCGACATTTGAAACAATAGGCTCAGCTCTTGGCTATACAATAGAGAAATGTTGGAAACAATATCTGTTCATCGTGAATCATATTCTCCTAGCTACCTGCTACAGAGGGGAAAGGAGGCCCTGCCAAATGCCACAGAAAAAAATTTAATCTTTCCCTGCTAGCAAATTCTGAAAAAGCAAATAACATTTTCATAGTTTGTTTACTCATTTGTTCCTTAAAAGAGGCAAAGGAATCTGTGAATCAGAAGAATTTCCATCTCAAAAATTGCTTTGGCAGCCAGTGGCTTGTAATTTAAGATTAAGTGATTGAATTTCATGCAGCCTTGCTTAAAATTCCCTACCCCACACACTGTCACCATACGCATAAAAACCCCCACACAACAGCCCCCCTCCCCCCACCAGCATCTATAACATCTACTGTAAGTCAGTAAAAAAATGTCCAATCAGCTGGGAGGTCACAAAATGTACTTAATAAAGACGTTGTCTGCATGACTGCTGGGTTTTTTCCCCTCATAGCATTCGCAGCCTATCAGGCAGTTTCCGTTCCGATGCAATGCCAGTGCCCGGGCTGACTTCAATCAGGCTGCACAAATCAGCGGAGCAGAAATGCCTCCTTCCCTCCATCACCTGAAGCCAATGCTGATTCATCTCTTCCGACCCATTCCTCCTGCCCGTCCTGAATTCGCTGATTGCTGAATCATTCCTTGTCCCCCCCCCCTCCTCCTTTATTTTATTTTTTTTTTCCCTTCCCCCTGGACGGAGTGTCCCGTGCTGAATGCAACGCGCTTCGTTTCCAGATCTGACTGAAAGGGAATATGGAAATTAATTGGCTCGGGCTGCTCGCAGCCTTTTACACGCGCCTGTACTCCGTGAGAGGTGCCGTGCAATTGCCTTTCCATTGTGGCTCCCCACCAGCCACCTGTCTCCTCGCGCGCTGCTCTCCGCCTGGGTACCGGAGATGGATGTCCCCTTCCTCTCCCTATTGTGCAAGAGGGAGGGCAGCTGGCAGGGCTGTCCTCGTGAGGGCTGGAACTGCCCCCGTTTGACTCAAAATAGGCCAGATTTAGTGAATTCTCCAGCTTGCGGTAAATAGCGTGTGACTGGTGCTTTGGCGAGGGCTGCGGAGAGATGTTGTACGGCGCAGCGTCGCTTCTGTTGAAATGGTTATTTGTTCTCACTGCTGGAAGCAGAGCCCAGTTGAAAGAGAGCAGCCGGGGAACGTCCCTCTGCCATGGGAGGGGGGTACCGGGACCCTTGCAAGTTGGAATATAATCTGTCTCCACGGCTACGCTCCATCCCAAACATTTTCACGCCTAGGTTTCTGTCTTCCATTGGTTTCATACCCGATTTTCTCATGGCGCTTTCTCCTCGCTGTGGAGAATTTGGGTTGCCCTGGTGAAGTTGCCCTGTGTCTTGGATGAGGGAATGTTATTTCTACCATTGCAGAAGCATGGACTGAAGATGGTGGCCCCCCTGTCCCACGCTGAGCACCGCACACTGTCCTGAGGAGCTGCCCCATGGCGCTGTGGAGCTTTTCCAGCTCCGTGAAAAGACAAAGCTGGGCAGAAAGAAGGCCTTATCTCCGTGTCATGCACGGGGGAAGCCCAATAGGAATAAGACCTTACAGCAAGGCAGGCAGGCCAGGAGCACCTACGTAACAGGGGGAGGAATGGAGACCCAAGGCCCAGACGCAACTGCTCCGGGGCTCTGGGAGTGCCCCAGCGCTTGCTGGGGACCAACGGGCTCCTTTGAAGGGTGGATGGTGTAAAACTGACCCCAGCTCAGTCCCTTGCTGGAAGGGCAAAGCTGAGCTCTAATATTCGGGAAAATATTGGTCAAGTGTGCTGATTGTTTTTTCTTTGGAAGCACTTCAAAAAGTGGCTTTTAGAGTCCTGAAGAAGGACTTCTGTGCCCAGAAGCTTGTCTAATTTTCCTGTCTATAATCAGTTGGCCTAACAAAAGATAATGTCTCTACACACAGACTTTGTCTTACCTATGTCCTTTGACCATTACGGTCACCACAAAACTACTTCGAGGTTGCTAGGGCATTTGGCAGGAGATCAGTGGCACGAACACTACAGAAGTCTGCAGCTGCCCCAGACCAGGAATAAGAACAGGTAGAGACACCCTCACCTCACCTATGGCATCAGCCCTTGTGTCCTCATCTCAACAGGCTGATGGTATGAGCCCCACTGGGTGCTCGTGTCTCATCTGTATTTGCAGGGACTCGGGATGACTCAGACTCTTGCAGCACTGTAGGTCTGATGCTGCCTGTGACGTCTCTGGCATGATGCCCATCTTTCTTTTCCATCTTTGAACTGCCTTTTGCCCAAGGAGTCGTGGCCTACAAGAAGGACTACTTCCTATTATTAATACAATAGCAACAAATGAAAAAGCAGGCACATTTGTGATGTGGTATCATTTATGGAGAAGACACGATCTCAAGCACACCGGATGTCAAAATCAAATGAGAAACTTTTCTTCTAGTTTTATCACAGTTTCTCCCAGAGCCACTGCTACTTGCATTCTGGAAATTTACAGGATGAAGGATTTTGTCATGATATCTAATTCTAATCTGAAGTGATTTACTGTTAAGTTGAAAATCAAGCCTGTACATATCCCCCTCCAAGTGGTTTCTATGACAGTTTCTATTAACCATAAAAATGTCACTTGCTAGGAAGTATCAGCCTTCTTATAGGCTTTGCAATCATCACTACCAGATGCACACTTACTGAATGGAATAAATAATAGTCTCGTACAATTAGCCTAGGATGCAGGACATGTCTGGCTATCTCTCTTGGCTCCAAAGTGAAGTTTTCACAAGCAAACCCATATATCAAGGGATGAGGTCTATCTGGATTCTCTGGAGTTCTTCAGAACTTGAAATGTTGTAATGCCTTATGGATGAAGCATAGTGGTATATAAACTTAGGCTAACAGTTTTGGTGCATATCTTTGTGGTTTCAGTCTGTATAAGCAACAGAAATACCCATTATCCATTGCTCTGATCCAGTAAAAAAAAAAATAAAATTGTGTCTATTCTGTGGCTTATAATGTGTTTTGAAGTACACTAATGGCTCTGCGGCATTTCCTGCCATTGCACAATCACAGTAAACCTGGTACTGTGTGGATGTGCCGTATGCGCTTTGTCCCCATCTACCCTTCAAGGAAATGACACGCAGAGCCTTTCTTGAGACTGGGGGTGTGGATGAGGGCTGCTGGCCGTGGGATGTGTTAACAGTGTTGAGACACAGATTTGAGTTAATCTGGTCCTCGGGTATGAGCTGAAATGAGAGTTTGGGTTTGTGTCATGCTCTGCCAGAGATCTTAGCCACTACGCTTAAGGTCTCTGCTGTTGGTGGGGAACTCAAGAAATCAGCCTCAATAATGGAAATGACATTTAATCAGTCACCACATTCTGAGGAGAAGTCATAAAGAAAGTTGTAACCTGGACCTTCATCACTCTGTTTGCATCTGAGCACTGAAATCCAGCGGGCTGCAGAGCTGAAGTGGTGGATCGGGACTGCGTGAGACACATTACCCTTGCAGCAGCAGAAGCCTTGGAGCCTTGCGGCAGAAGAAGTAAGAAACCTTGCTGTTTTCACCTGCCTACAAGAACAAAGTCATATTCTGCTCTTCTTTGCACCAGGCTGACTACCGAAGTCAGGGAACTTTGTGTGTCAGGGAAAAAAAGTCACTGTGATGCAGTTTGCAGCTGGCACTATGAATGGAGATAGCAGCAAGTTCTGCAGAGCATCTGGATCCCTTGACGAAGTGAACTTACAGAGCCTGGGTAGATCTGAAAGAGCCAGGGGAGAAAGCAAGCATTTGGTCACATTTCTAGAGTAAGGAGACTGTACATTTGAAAGTAGAAGCTCTGAAAGGGACACATGGGCTATGACTTCAAAAAAGGTTGTAGCTCTCCACCAGTTCCAAAAGAGTTATTCTGGTGTGAATGAGAGCAAATGTCCACTCATAAGGTGAGCACCATCGGTGCAGGGAGCTGTATATGGCTGTTGAGAATCATGCAAATGGGAACTCCTCCGCTGCGCTGGGCAGCGCTTGTGGGAGGAGATAAGGTAGACAGCGGAAGGGTATAGTTTTCTCCCCTCTTTGTCTGCTTTGCAAAGGCTGTTGCGAAAGTGGAAAGGGTTTAAAAATGTCTGGAAGAATGATCTGCAATCTGTCAAACCTTCTCTCAGAAGGAGAAGCTGAGGAAGCTCATTCTATGAAGCTTAAGAAAAAAAATATCTTGAAGTATGACTTGACTTCAATGCAGGCAGAGGGAAAGTATTTCTGATGCTGGAAGGCCCTTTGTCTTTTATCTACCAAGCGCGTATATATCCCAGAGCAAAAAAAGCCACTATGTGTCCCTCGCCCATGGAATTTATAAAGATTTATAAAATGTAACAATTACAGAATATTATACAATATATAATTCTAAATACTGTTGTCAGAGGGAAAAGTGCCTGTGGTCTGTTTGTGACTGCAGAATCCATGATGAATACCTAGAATGTTCCTCTCCTGGAAACACTGTTAATTGTTTTTTCACATGATGAAATTGGTTTGAAGCAATTTCACTGTCCCTTGAAGTCTTGTGAAAACAGAAAGCAGATTATATTAGTATGAGAAAAGATGATGCTCACAGTTGTCTAAGAACCAAAAAGCTACATATATTCTTTAAAGTCTGTGGCATGAGGCTGCTTTTTTCACTGCAATGTTAACATATGCACCTTGGAGACTCTCATCTCAGCCAGCGTCTGAGCATGCTCTTGCATTTCATCCGATGGCTCAGGAGCAAAAGCACCAGCTTTTATTCAGCAACATGTAGCTTCAAAATCAATGTCAGCTAAGCATTTTCATTGCTAACAAGCTAAACATATTCATAGATATTATTTGGACTAAAACTTGATAAATAGCACTGGAGGAGTCTGATGAAGATAAATTCTCCAACCTGTGAACCTTCTTCTCTGACTGGGACAGATGAGAGAAAAGAAAAAAAGTAATTTTTTGCATGTTTTCATCCCTGCTATCTATGATGTGGTTCTTGAATGGCTGAGTGTTACCAGAAAAACAATGACTTGGTGAGGACTTTGTGTGGAAAGATCCAATTTAAAAAGAGGGATTTACAGGCCACGCTGAAAGAATACATCGTGTTTCCAAATTCCAGTTCAGTGAAACCTTGGGAATTAGTTGGGCCAGGTAGTAAGTGACTTCTCCGTGCTTTAGAGTGATAGCAGGAACACACATACACGCTGTGTGCGAAGGCACTCACTGAAAAAAATAAAGTTGAGCTAATATCCCTGAAAGGTGCCAAACTGATAAAAATGGGAAGTCAAGACTTTCATCTGCAGAGCAGGTATGCCAAAGGTCTCAGCAGCCCCAGATCGAGTTTTGTTTTAGCATTTGTCTCCATGAGGAGAGAAGGGACGACTTGGTAGCAACTGGATGATCCCAGCTCACTTCATGACTGAAGCTTTACCATTATCATGTATTAGATTTCCCCACAGCAAATAAAGAATTGAAATTGAAATAAAGTATTGAAATTGCAGTAGAGGCTATACATGAATTTTAACTACGTCATAAACCATACTTTAGATGGCTATAACAATAAAAATGTTTGAGAACCAGAACAGCTGAAGATTTTGTCTTTTTCAAAAAAAATCCCAAACAACCCAAGCCCTCTCACTCTCCACCTTTAAAACAAATGTGTTCATAGCATAGGTCTGTACAAACAGACTTAACGTTGACTTTGTCCCTCTATGTTCAGTCCACAGGGGACCACAGAGAGAAAATCGGGAGTTCGTTGGCAAGCCAGACCGCAGCATTTGCTATGGTGCTGTTAGATCAGCCTTTTTGTGGAAAGGGATCCTTGTCTGAAGATTCCCACTCATCTCCCATTGACTTTATGGATAGTCCTCCGGATCTTGTCTGAGCACATCTGAATGTTTGTACAGCACCTGACGCAAACGGGCCGCCGTCCTGCTTCATTTATCAAATGATAAATAACATAATAATACTATAATTGAAGTCACTCATACAGACAGTAATCATCTGGTGATTCAGTATAGCACAGACTTGTTAGGTGGAAGACTGCACTAAGCTTATGCAGAGATTTCTATCTTGCCCATCAGTTTCTGCACGCTAAATATATTCTGAATTTACGAATGTTGAAGTTTTAAGGTGAGATTTTCTATGCTTGGGCTAAACCCAGAAGTGATTCATTTTCGTAATGCCAGAACAAAACCGTTCAGCCACTTTTGAATTATGTGAGACCGAAAGACAAGGTATTGATAACGTTGCTATTAACAGCCAAATCAAGACTCCCTGACAGCACATATAATAATATTTTTTTATTTATTGAGCAAGGAACAGCAATACAGGGGGAGGTGGAAGACAGGAAACTTCAGAGAGTTTATGCCTGCCAGTGAGCAACACCTGATCCAGAAATCAGTCTCTGGCAACGTGCAGCGCAGGGAAAGTATGCTTGAATTAATGCCTAAGACCTGGCTGATACATACCTCATAGTTAATCTGGTTACGCGGGGTTTATTTCACAGTCGGAAGTTCTTGCGCTGGAAGGGAGTCCTGCTGGGGTTTTCTGAGCACACGCCTGAATTAATGAATGAACGAATGCAGCTTGCCAGCCCAGATTTAAATTGCTTACTAGATCAAAATCTGCTCATTTTCTCTGTCCTTTTTTTCCCCAGCCTCTCTGTCTTTTATTTATTAATTTTTTTGAGAAAACAGATAAAGAGCACAGAAAGTGCCCGCGGACGTCATCGAGGCAGCAAATGCAGCTAAACGGCTGTTTTTCACGCTGGCCTGAATCCTGGCACTAGGCTTGGAGCCACGGTCCCGGGCCAGGAGGACCCTGGCAGAGGCCGGTGGGTGGCCAGTGCTGGCCGTGGCTCGCTGGGTCACCGGCGACCCTTTTCTGCAGCCCCTGGGAAGAGGACTGCGTTGAAGCAGCGAAGCCCTGCTTTGAAAGGGCAAGAAATAAACGCGGGCTGCTTTGCGGGAAGGGTCACGTCGATTCAGTCTTTCGGATCCACGCTGCCTCTGGTATTAGCCAGTCATCAGACTTTAATGGGGGCTTGCAAACGGGATCTCTGGAATATTTTGATTTATTTGGCCACCGGGCAGACCTCCAGCCTGCCGCCTCGACTGTGGTGGTTGTATTTTAATAGGAGTTTTAAGCAGGCTCGGTTAGGGGTATTTAAGGTAGTCCCTGAGCTTTTATGCAGACTTTCCCGGCTCCCGTTAAAAACAGAGCACCGAAGAGACGCAGCGGCGGGTTTTTAAAAAGCAGACACCCTGCCAGTATTGCCACCGCTGATGCCCTCCCGAAGCCCCGTTTGGAAAAGCCAGCTCCTCTCGCACCCTTTCGGCTCCTTTCGCATCCCAAGCATCCGGACTCCTTAACTCCGTGTCCAGCCGTGCTGCGCAAGGCCGGGATGTAGGCAGCCCTCCGCAGCTGGAGCGGGGGCATCGGGGAAAGGACAAGGATGGATGCTTGCTCAACCCCATCGTGGTTTTCCCCCAGCTCCCTGCATCCCAAAGCCAGACGTCTTCCTCCGAGCACCGGGATGTGCCGCTGCACGGAGGTAGCGTGTGGCTGCACGGAGCTGGAGGCGGTGAGATGGCCGCCTCGGATTCGGGTCTGCATGCTCAGGAGCGAAGGGGAGAGGAGACGAATGTCGCTCGTTCAAGGTGAAGGGCGGCTGGTGACCTGAAGGAAAAGCAGCCTGTGCTCTCTGCCGAAGCCTGGAGACCTTCCTGAAGATTTGCCGTTCAGTTTTTACGGGGTCTCAGATATGAATTTTAGAGCCTGTGGGAAGAAGAAGCTGATAATCAAGAGGGAGATTCTGCCAATATATATCCAGGTATCCTGAGCCGCACTGCCCCTGCTCTTCCTCAGCTTCGTCTCCCCATGCTGCCGACGCAGCCCGAGCGGGGATGGATAGCTACGCTGCCTGGTGCAGTGCAGGCGTGCAGGCATCTGCTACTGCAATATTGACCGGGTTTGCTTTCCTCAGCTAGACACTCTGCTGCGGATGGGAATCCAGGTCTCCGGAGGTGCAAGCCCAGCGTGCAAGCGCTCTGCCTGCTGCTGGCTTCACCCTGCCTGTTTGGACCCCGACCCCTGAGGAGGAGGAGGCAGGGTCAGCACCAAGGTGCGCTTCTGCTATACGGCGTCCCAAAGGGAGCTGAACCACTTCAGAAATGGAAATCTGCTTTGACCCGAGCGACTCGGCTCTCTAATAAAGTGAGGAGCCAAAGGAGTTTGGACTTTGAAGGCGTCAGGGTGGTCACCTACTTAATGCGCTCTGGGAGGCGGTTTGGTCACTGAAAACCAAACTGGGGAGCGGTTCCAGGCTCCCCAACCGCAGCTCGGAAGCAACTAAAACAAGGAGGTCCGTGGTGGATGATTTTTAAAGGCATTTGGTCGGAGATTTCGTTGAGTCCCCTCTGTCGGCGTGAGGCCCTTCAGAGCCAGCAAGCCGTGTGCGGCTGCCCTTCCTCACCTGCCTTTCCCTGTGGGGCAGGCGGAGGGGTGCACCCTGAGAAGAAGGGAAGCTTGAGGACCCGTGACAAGCTTGAGCTGCTTTTCTTGGTGTCCCCACACCTACGTACCCCTCCAACAGCAACCAGCTGCCCCGAGAGGAGGATGCGTAATCTCGGCGCGTTGCATGGATCCACGCGGAAGGATGGGAGCACGGGGGTAAATATCAAGGCACCTGGGAAAAGGCTTGCCTGGGTGATGAAAAGACCATGAAGTGGCACATTAATTCAGGAGGAAAGATGCAAAAAGCCGCCCATCATAACTTCAAACTTCACCAGCTTGCTGTACCAAGCATCCCTTGAAATGCTAATTAAAACGAGCTGAGGGAGAGGAGCCTGCTAACAGGATCACAGCCTCGCTTGGATTGAGTAATAAACATGTAGTAGGCATCCATGTTTCCCTGTATGTGTATTTTCCAAGCTGAGTTGACTGTAAATGTTGCGGTTATGTGAAACCCACACGGAGTAGGATGCAAACACAAACTAGAAAGAGAGGCAAGGCCTAGTCACGAAGCTGGAAGAGAAAAAAACATGACAGTCTTCCACAAATAAATAAATAACTGCCTGAAATAAGGGCTAATTAACTTGCAATAAACCAACTTAACCACTTAGGGGCAGCGTTAACACAGAGTTAACATGCAAAACAAACCTGTATTTTCTCACCTGGTTAATTTAATATGCGCAGTGAATATTCATAGTGTATGAAAACCTGATACATCAACACACCGAATGATGCAGTCTGTCAAACCCGGGAATGCGTGGCAATAGGAGTAACTCAGTCGCTGCTCAGACGGTCTTGACTTTGATCAGTTGGTGTTTCTAAACACATTCATAGAGGTAGGACTTTGCTGCTTTTCCTCTGTCAGGGTCATGGACTATGTTGAATACAAAGATTAAAACCTAAAAAAAGAAGAAAAAAAAGGACTTCACTTAAAATAAATAGGTAGAAGATGAAATAGAAAAAAGCCGTCTTTGAGAAATGCTGCTCTTGCATGCAGGAGCTGAAAACTCCATTTTATCTCCACAGCCACATTCAGAGTCACTTTGCTTTCAGACAATATGTTTCTTTCTCTACCTTGCATGCAAAAAGATCCCGGTTCCTTGGATTCCTCTGAAACATTTCCTTGCATAAAAAGGAGCTCAGACCCACTTCAGGTATGTTTACACTACCCGATCAGAACAAGTAAATAAAGGTGGTTTTTTTTTTAGTGTGGCTTGACTAACTTGAGTTAGCTCTGGCAGGCAGAGGCAGCAGGAGAAACACAGTAACATGGTTTTATTTATATTTTTTTAAAGGGGGTTAGCAGCTTGAATTCAGCCTCAGGTAAAACTCATCTTACCTCACTGCTCCTTTAACCTGAAGTTCGAAAAGCACAACTTTTCCCTGACTCTTCCTGCCCTCCCCTCCCTCCACCCCATTCACACACCTACGTTTAGGGCTCATGCATGGCTTGCCAGTGTCCCAGCATCATCTTTACAGCTGCCAGGTGCTCCCGCGGCTCTGGCTGGGGCTGGGGGCAACTGGACGCCTGCTTCCATGGTGTGCCCGGTGCTGAGGCCGTGCTCCCCTGGCAGCGAATGCCAGATCCGTCCACCACTGGAACGGTCAGGAGGAGGAATACGGTCCGGATCAGGTGCAGGCGTGTGCTCGCATTTCTGCTGAATTAGCCAGAGCGCACGGTGGGGAGCATATGCCAGCTTTCTGCTCTGTGCTGGCCAAGGGAGGACAGATGATACCTGAACTGGCATAAAGTGAGCTCGGTGTAGAGAGAAGATATTGAACATGGCATAAAGTTAAAGTGGGGCGGGTAAACAATATCTGATCTGGCAGAAGAAGCTGCTGGTACAAAGTTGGCCTGTCAGAACCATTAAAATAAATTCAAACCAGAGAAGTGAGCGCCACGTGGCCAAAGTGTTTTCACTGCAGTACCAGGGAGCCCAGAGCCAGATTCGCTGTGCTGTCAAACTCTGCACTCGGGAACGGGGTGGGAAATGCGTGCCCGATCTCGCCGGCATGCCTCTCTGAGGAACGACCCTGGGGTGGATGGGGAGGCGAAGGGCCAGGGGTGCTCGACGTTGCAGATACGGACCTTGTCCAGCATTGCCCAGGCACCGGCAGCTATTGCAAAGCAGATCCTGCCCTGGCAAAGGGCTTCCCCCCGGGGGCTGGAGGTGGTGCTGGGGGTGCTGTGCGGGGCTGGCTGGGGAGGCTGAGCTGGAGGAGGAGAGGGATGTGTGGAACCACTGCCAGCAGCGCTGCTGCGAAGGGAGGGCGGTCAGGCTCCAGAGCTGTCGCCCTGCCAAAAGCATTAAACCAACTGAAATACAGTCCCGCGAGGAAAGGAAGCAAGCGAGCTGTCAGAAGTGAGAGAGAAACAACGAGCCCACTGTACAGGATCATCCACAGACCACCCTTCTCCACCGAAGTGATATTTCTCCTTTCACCTGTCTCAAGTGGATGAAGAAAGTCGATGTTTAGGCACTTGCTTCCTTTGCTTACAAAATTTGAGTGTTGCCCCTGTCTTTTCTTCCAGGATGGCCAGCGCAGCCCAGGGAGATCCAGTCCCACAGCTCCTAGGAACTGGAAGGAGAATGGCGGGACTGAGTCGTCATGCATTATGCTGAATATTTACCCCTCATGCATGCTATTTTATTTTAAATCTAGCGTGTAATATGCTTTGCATCTAGCGTGTTGCTCTTGTGTGTTTTTCCCTTGCCCTGCCTGTCTCTTGCTGGCAGCTGCCATCGCGAAACAAAAGGCAGCTGCCAGTTTGAGTGAACATCTCTCTCTCTCGCGCTCACTCTTTCCCCTCTTGCTCTTGGAGCTGATGCAATACCACTTCACAGACTGGGTGGTAGGCACTGGTGCAAGGGGGGGGTTTGCTGCCCGTGGGATGCTTGGGCATGCGGTGCCTCCGAGATTCGCTGCCAGAGCTCGAAGCCGTGTTCAAGCTCTCGAACCTGGCTCAGCAGTAGCCAAGAGACAATCAGCTTGTCGCCCTGCCAGCACACCAAGCTCAAGCTATCTCCGTTGCAGCAATTGCCCATTTCACAGGATCTGATGTTGCTGCTTTTGGCACAGGTGATGGTTTATTAAATACCACTTTGGTCTTCTGCCCCAAGATGTGTAATCAAACGCAGGGATCTCCTGCTCCAAACAGGTGGTATTCCTACAGCAGCTGAAAAAAGCCTGAAAGAAGCAAGACTGAACTGAAACGGCACTTGGAAGAAGAAATTTTCTTATGTCAAATGAAAGTACCACGGGGAGAAAGCAGGATGAGGTGCCAGGACCCAGATCCTCAGGCCAGCTGTGAGCCTCGGGTGCTGCTGGTCTTTGGCCAGCGGGACTGCGCAGCGCGAGCTGCTGCACGTGTCGAGGGACCGCATTCGAAACTCACCCAGGGTATTTACCCCTTGGCTCCTTTTAAGACTGGCTAACTCCATGTTCTAGGAGACTCTGGAGACCATCAGAGGGGCCAGTTCAGCTGTTTTTTCCAGAGCTGGAAAGTATGGAATAGATACTTCTGCTTTTCTTGGGTAGCCTTTACCCTGAGCTATAATGAGAACTTGCTTTGGGAAAACAAGTTGAACTCTTGACTGCTGTAAATAGCCATGGGCTGGGTAATGCCTCTGAGAAGTGAGTGCTTTGTGCTGGGAGAGGGGCAGAAACTAACTGCAGTTTGCTGGAGCTGCGGTCACTGGCACATCCTCAGTATTTCCTTATCTCTCTGGGCTTTGGCAAGGGGACTGGGGAAGAGGTGAGGCACATAGGGCAGGAAGGTTGTAAGAAATCATGCAGGACCCTGAATGATAGTGTAAAAGGGAAAAGCTAAGTAAACGCAAGCCTCAGTTTCAATCAGGAAAGTTGGGAAATGAGATCTGAAACACCCTCCTGGTGTGTGCTGAAGAAGCATACTGAAACAAATTCTCATGCAAGCTGTGTCACTCTGATTGTCAGAGATACTGAGCCCTCACTCCTTTCCTTTGTGGCAATTTTCTTTCAGAGAGCTCCTGTTTGTTTTGTTTTGTTGTTTTTTTTTCCTTATAATAGAACTGGGTATCCTCACATCGTTCATTGTAAGCTCTTTTACAGAAATTGTGGGAGTATGGGCTTGTTCTGAGGGACAGTTTGGAAAGATCCTGGTTTGCCTGATTTGCCTGATAATAAAGTCCAAAGGAGACATTGTTTTCCTAAAGCATGGAGGAAAGTGAGGAAAAGAAGCTGCAGAGGACAGGTCTGGAGTCCCTGAGGAGCTGTCAGGGCAGGGGAGAAATCACAAATGCAGGTGAGAAGGTAGTGCTTTTTATAAACAAAGAGCCAGCTATGCTTCTCAAGTGAAGACGGTTTCCTCTAGATTAAGGAAGGTTGCAAATAAACAAAGAATAAAAGTTTATTGCCATGAGCAAGAGAGGGCATTGCTTCGCAGCACTGACTTGCCTCTCGGATAGGCAGGCAGGCTCCTTGTATTGAAAG
This sequence comes from Astur gentilis, assembly GCF_929443795.1. Taxonomy (NCBI): domain Eukaryota; kingdom Metazoa; phylum Chordata; class Aves; order Accipitriformes; family Accipitridae; genus Astur; species Astur gentilis. The sequence goes on from NC_064911.1 coordinate 12,319,880, forward strand.
GGTGCACTGCAGGAAAAACCAGGCAGGAAAAGAGAGGCATGAACACTTCTGCCTGAGCTATCATAATCCCCCTCACCTGAGCTCCTGGATGGAGTTCACAGGTTTTCTCTGGCTCCAAAAACTATGCAGAAAGTACAGTTTATGGAAATGTTTCCAGTTTGATTTATCTAAGCCACCTGCTAGTAAGTGGATTGTGAAGCAGCAGCAGCATAAATTAATGGCTGGATGCCTTCAGGCTGCACTGTGGCTCCCGTGAGCTTGTGCTCTCTTTTCCCAAAGTTGTGCTGCGAGGCCATCAACGAGTCCCACTGCAAGGATCTCTGTTGCTGTGATGGGACGGGGGCTCAGAGGTGCTCCAGCCTACACACTGGTTGTATGATAGGCGAAGCACGGTCCTGCTCTGAAAACCCGTCTATTTATTTTAACTCCTGCAACACTGATGAGTTAACGCAGCTATGACAGAGAGAGTGAACAAGGCAGAGCTTTTCCCTTTGCCACCATCTGCACCGGCAAGTCAGGGCCGACAGCTGGGCCAGACCCTGCTCCTCAATGTCCATCCTTTGCCATCGCTTTGGCTTCTCCTCTCTGCCAGTTAAGGAGCTTTTCCCGATCTAGGTATTTTCTTAATAGCCTTCCCCTTTGGGGAGCCCTGTTTAGCAGCAATCCCGAGCGCTCGCTCCATGTCCCCCCCTGCCCAGGGGCAGGCTGCTGCTGTCTGTGCTGGGGGGGCCCGGCGGGGTCAGTTGGGGAAGGTTTGGCCTCTGCGCTTCTTCCCACTGCTGCCCATGCTGCAGGAGGGCAGCCTGCAGCAGGCCCTTACAGCGCAGGCAGGGCTCCCCGGCTCCCCTAGACATAGGATTAAAAAAAATAAAAATAAAAATAAAAAATTATTCTTGCCCTGCTCTTTCCTCTAAATTTTCCACCCAGATTTTCTGTAAGCCTGCCTCAGTCTATCTTGCTGTCTTGGTCTCCAGTCAAGCAGTCCCTCCCTGCTGCTGGCAGATGAACTGTTCCCATTCACAAGGCGGCAGCAGTGGGGAAATATACCGTCCTCTGCTGTGGGTCTCTGTCTGGGACGCTCAGCTATCGCACCTCAGACTCACCATCACGGTTACTCTACAAAAAAGCCTCCTTGACCCCTTCTTCTTTCTCAGTATCCCTTCCCTGCCTGCTGGTGTGCTGCCTGTGCCTCTGTTGTGGGGCTGGGGTTTCTGCCACCCCGTCCCCCTGGTGCGCACTCCGTCACCTCGGGCACAGGCAAAGAGCATCCCCAGGCTGCTAAAACCAGGCTGGTTCACCCTGTGACACAATGATCTCGGGGATGATCTCAGGCATCAGGGATCAGGAGGATGTGAGGGATGGTCTCGCAGAGGGTGAGAGGGGGTGGCCCATGGGCTCTGGCACATCGGGCTGGATACAGATCCTGCAAGCCTTCACCTTCCCCTAACCTGGACCTCTGCCCATCAACGCCACCTCCCTCCCTCTCCCCCTGACATTCCTTGCTCAGTGAGAAAGTAGCTTATGTATGACTGATTCCCCCTGTGAAAGGGAGAGAAAATCACTCACCGCACTCAGACGAAGTGTCAGGAGTGACAGTGAGGATGAATCAGACTTCCACCTCCTAAAACAATCCAGTAGCCTTTCCCTTGCTGTGGCATGAACCACGAAAACAATATTTCTTCTACAACCCTTTTACAAGACTCTTCTTCAGCTGAAACCAAGGTGTGTACCCAACAGCGTAGAAATAGCATCTGCTGACCTCCATCCCGGGGGATGCTTTCCAGTGGTAACATGCCAAGCGAGGATGTGTGTGCCACTGCAGAGTCCCAGCTTGCCCTCCTGTCCTCAGCCGTGTTCCCAGACTACTGAGAGTGATGCAGGGATGTTGGGACCCGCTCTTTGCTAAGCTCTCTGCCCTGGAGGAATTGGCAAAACACGCTACCTGCATACTGAGGTGCTTTCTGCCATCCAGCCCCAAACAGCCACTCGACTTGCCAGGGTCTAGGCCTGGGGCTCCGTTGGAATTTTTGAGGCCAGATCTTCCCCCCCAGGTCCCCCCTCCACCAAAATCGTGCCTTAGCCTTTGGTGTTTTCAGCTTTTAACCAAGGCAAGCCAGGGGCAGACCTGAAACACATTCAATCTCAGGCAGAAGGACTGGAGATCATTACAAGCTCTGAGAATCCCAAGCATTGGAGAGGGCAACAGAAAATGCCGATTGCCTCAATGCCGGAGGAGATCCAGACAGTCTGCATTCCTAGAGGGACCGACCGCAGCCAGCCATGCCAGCAGGGCAATCCCAAGCACTCCCTCCCCTTCCCACATTAAGGTCCCTTCCAGAGACTGGGGTGGACTATGGCCTGAGTTGTGCAGCTGGGTAAAGCCCAGGTACACAACGAGATGTAAAAACCTCGCTAGCAAACCAACAAGAGCAAACACAGTACAGGGTGCTGGGGACCCCTGAGTTATGGGGGTCTGGACCGCATAGCTAGGGCAGGTTCACGTCTAAAAGGTCCCAGAAATGGGCACCTTTCCTGGGGGGCTTAGAGATTACAGTGGCAACATGCTGGCACTCAGAAATGCTCTGCGGGGGGCTGTCAGGACACAGTCCTCCCAGAAACAGAGTAACGGTGAAGAAACCAAGTCTCAGCCATCTGTAAATCTCAGCAAACCGTGGAAATCCCCTCTTTTTTTTCCAGTAAAAGGCTCTCTTACCTGGGGAAGAGGAAGGCCAAGCTGGCACACTGTTGAAGCCTCCCTTTTAAGACACCCTATAACATCCTTTTTCTCATGTCTCCCCCTGACCTGTCAGACCTGCCTGCCTTCTGGAAATGCACTGAGGAGGCTGAATTTCAAGAGCCGTCTTGTGACTGTTCCTTGCATGTCATCCTTCGAAAAGGAAAGCAGAAAATGGGGGGGACGTTGAGGGCTAAGATACAAGCAGCCTGTGCACGCGTGGCGCAGAAAGAAGGTTAACGTGTGGTCGAAGCTTCGTCTCCCGGAGCTGGGCTCACGCTCTGCTCAGCCTGGCCAAGTCGAGAGCCCTGCTTGGCATGGCCTGACCTCTCCATGATTTGGGCCTCAATAAAGACTCGACATCTGACCCGTGGATTTTTCTTTAAGAAGATGAGAGGGGAAAAAAAAAAACCCCAACCCACAAAGCCTCCTATAAAAAGCCAAACTTCCCAAGCCAAAGCCAATAAAAAGCTTCACAGCTGTTCCCGCTTCTCCGTGCCGGCACGGGCTCTGCAGGCAACAAAACCCTTCCAGCAGCCGGGGACCCTGCGGGGTGCCGGTGGCTGCGGGACGGGGGCAGAGACCTGAGGCGAGGGTCCCCCCTGCGGGTGTCCCTTCTGGAAAGCCGGGGGCCCCCGGGAAGCGTGAGGTGCCTGACAGAGGGCTGACTCAGCGGGAGGCAGCGGTTTGTGTAACCTCCAGCAATCCATTATTACAAAGGGGCTTTCAGGAACTCCTCCGTGCCAGGCGCAGCGAGGGTTATTGATTGAGGAGACAGTGTAAATGCACAGAGAGGCTCCATCCATTAGGGCCGCTGCTCTCCACCAATTAGAAAAAAATCATTACTCAGCAGCCATCAATGGGCTCTGCGCAGCGCTGGAGTGCATGCATTCAATCTATCTTCTCCCACCTCCCTGAAAACTTAATGACAACTATTAGAGCTCCGCTGAATGCCCGGTGTGTACAGAAGCAAAAGATTCATTTGGTAATCTTAGTAATTACGACGCCATAGGAGGACGCATGCTAAATTCAAACAAGGGTGCGAGGGGGGGGGCGCGGGGGGAAGAGCCTGAATTCCTGTGTTGTGAAAGCCCTTGTCGTGCTCAGCATCCCCTCCCTTCCCACTCACCTTCTGCCTCCCCTCCTCCCACAGCCTCTCGGGTGGGCTTTCTGGGCTTGCTTTTCCGCTTTTCCCCCCCGCCTCCCCAAAAGGGAAAAATCATTTCATGGAAGTAAATTGAAATGGAGCGACTTGGGAAATATTTGAGACCTCTGGGTGAGGCACAAGCCTGGCAACACTGTTTGACAGCACTGCCCTGAGCGATCGAGGAGGCGAATTCCCATTTACAAAAGCCCGTAGAACCGTTCTGGAGCCCCGCTGGCATAACACACGCAGGGTGCAATTTATTTACTCTGCCACAGCCCTCTCCTTCCCCCCCTGCTGCCCAGCCTTTTCATTTACACACCGCAGGACTGAGGCTGAGCAAGACCCTCGTCTCCCTCCTTGCCGACGCACGTCACTCCAAGTTACGGGGAAAGCAAAGTCCCAGGAGGGAATTTTTGGGAGAGGCTCAAGAATGGATGCAACACGTCATTGAAGTTGAAAGGAGCTGTTAGTTATAAGCGACGGTGCTTTTCACAGGCCTTCTCTTCTCCAGTCTGGGAAGAGGTAAGTCATCATTATACGAGGGGCACTGACAGCGTTCATCAGCAGCGAGAGCCTGGAGCCTGCCGTCAGTCATGCCGGTGTTCAACACCGCACCTCCCAGCAGAGGAGTATCTACTGCACCGCTGGCAACCGTGCGTCTGGCAGATTTCGTCAGGATAAGGGACGGCTAAAAGAGCAACACTGCTGTTCCCTTTTTAGTACCCTCAACAGGAGCTGATCCTGCCAGGGCCAGCTGGCATAGCACAAGCCAGTCTGAAGGGGAGTATCGCTAATGCAAGGAGAAGACGTGCTCCCGGCGCCCGCCTCAGTTCAAGGTTGCAGGCTGATCTTGCAGGGGGTGAAGAAGCTGGGTCATCACATCTCTGTAGCTAACCTCAGTATGTCTGGGCTCCAGACATTAGCCCCGAGCATCACAGCTACGAGAGGTCTCGATAGCAATCAAGAGTGAACAGCACTAGACTTCTTAGGCCTTTGCTTGGACCCCTCGGTCTCCTTCGCATGGACGTGTAGGAAGAATGCAAAAGTTCTTACAACACCCAGCAGATGGAAAAATACGTCAAAGGGGAAATGGCACAGACAACCATAGGAAAATCAGAAAAAATAAAGTAAATCCCAAAGACTCTACTCAGTTTTTATTTTGCTTTTACTCGGGGGAGGTTCTTCTAAGTTCGGCAAGATTTATTAAGCACAGAGTGAAGGCCTCAGACTTCAGTGGGTTGTTAAGGAAAATGTAACCTCCAAACTTTCTCAGAAATAAAAACAGAAAAAGGAAGACATTCAAGATTATTCAGTGGGGAGAATAGTCTTCCTCCTCTGTGTATGAAATATGAGAAGGGCACCGAGGAAGAGGTGACTCTTCTCTGCCATGTTACACAACATAGGACAGGAGCAAGGAGCCCTTTCCTTGCTGAAGGCCAAAGAAAACCTCAGACAAGCGACATATTAAGATCCGTTATAATGCTATCCAGCAACAACGACGAAAAAAACCACAAGTGGCTAAAAGCCACACGCAAAATGGGATTGCAGCCTGTGTCTGCCCCACACGTACCCTAACTCTCACAGAGTCTAATGGATCACGTGGCGGGTTGTACCCCTGTAGGGTCAGCAGCCAGAGGTGACTCTCATACTCCATCCTGCTGACCCTCTTACGTCTGCCACTAAGTGGCTTTTAATGTTGAAGTTTATTAAAGAATGAATTCTCAGCCAGGCAAAAGGGCACCCCTCGGTGAAACGCAAAGACAAGATCAGCACGTGCAAGGCACGGGGAAGAAGAAGAGGAGGTTGGCTTCACCACGAGACACTCCAATGCCTTCTTGTGCTCCCGATGTGCTGTGAAAAGGCACAGCCCGTCTCCCTCCCTGCTTTTTGGCCGGGGAGAGCCACTGCGGCAGAGGTGCTGGAAAAAGAAAGACCGCAGCAACCGGCTCAAAAGGCCGGCGCCTCCGTGATTTCTGTTCAGCCATCCCTGACCTTGAAGCGTCCACCGTGAATCAGAGCCAATGTGCGAGAGTCCATCTGATCTCCCGCTCACGGGGAAGGGGCTGGCAGCTACCACGCGGGCTGTGGATCCGGCCATCTGCTGCAGACGCGGGGTAGCTGTGTGGAGGCCCAGTTGGCAAACAGGCCGGTGGCCGGCTGGCCCTTCACTCGAGGAAGGTCCGCAGGTTCAGCGCAGATGGCCCCAGGAGACGGTGGCATTGCTCGGGCAAGGAGTTTTGTAAGTAAGTCATGGAAACGCTTTCCCTGCTTAACCTGGAGCGGGCGGTGCTGGGCTCCCTGATATACGCAGATGAACTTATCTGCAAAGCCTTGACCACTGTCCTTCAAGATTCCTTGTGAAGACCTCAGCAGCGTGGAGAGGGGAAAAGGGCAGGTACTGAATCGATAGCACTGGCCATTTACTACAAACTGCAAGCTTTGGAGGACGAAGGAGGATATATTGGATCCTTTGAGCAGCGGGGCACTTACTGTGTTTCTCTGACATTGGTGCTCAGAGAATGGTGTAGAGGATGATTGCCTAGAAATACATTTGCTAAGCTATTTGCTTAAACTACAGAGTCACTTGGGCACCATCAGACAGGAGGAAAGCCATGAGCTCTTTTGCCAAGAGACTATTGATAACGCCCTTGAAGAGAAATCTTAAAGCCCTAGGACCATTTGCTGAGTGTCCTTCTCCACATTAAGTATGATTATTGTATTTAAGTGGTAAGGACAGTAAGATTTAGGGTCATAGTTAAAAAAACTCCAACCCAATAAAGACACAAAGCCAAAGCTTGAGAAGCGGCACACATGTTACAACAAATACTCAAAGTATGGCTATTTTACAATTTTTCCATGGTTAAGACCGATTTTTTTGTTGACTCTCCAAACAAGAAAATGGCTCTAGCATACATCTCCAGAGTGAAAACTCTGCTGAGATGTTCCTCAGTGTGTGCCTGGGGACAGCAGCCAATTTCATCTCCAAGGCTTTAATTCATCCTAAATGAGAGACGCACATCCTAAACGTCTTCTAATGAGATGATATTTGTCCAGGTTCTCTTCCTGTAATTCCATAGCTGTTCAAAGAAGCTGGAACAAGAAATCTGCCCAGGGGCTGCCTGCAGATATAAGAGAGTGTTTTGAAACCGAACAGTGTCCTTTGCTGTTTTGCAGGATGTGTTATTGCTCTGGGTGGTGTATTTTCAGCATATTTATTTACATTTGGAAGAAAGTCCTCTGGATGGTCCAATCCTACCCCATTTGGAAATACTTCAGTCAGAGCCTCTCAGGGCTTCTTTTCGGGGTTTGCTTACCTTTCATTTTAGACTAAAAAATATTTATGGATTTTTAGATGTTTCTTGGTGATTGAGCTGCTCCTTCTGGATCTCTGAACCAGTTTTGTCAGAGAAAGCACTTCTGCTGCGGCAGACCAGACAGGAGCCTTGTTTTGGTGGGATCATTGCTTAGGTGTCTTCCCCTCACCCCTCTCAGCATTTATGAGCTCTCTCTTAGCTGCAGTATCTTTCCCTCTTTCCTAGAAAAGTGTGTCCTCTTTTCTATAATTTCCTTTCAACACCTACAGAGTAGTTACCAATCTGTCAGCCATTTACAACTCCCTCTGTTCTCTCTCATCCCCCTCCACTGTGCTTTTGTCAGTCATTCCTTGGCTTCCCCAGCTCTCTTCTGTTTCCGTATCTTCTGCTTCTCTCCTTCACCATCATGGCATCCCCCTTGTAACAGACGTCCCTCTGTCCCTCCGCACTGTGACTATGTCCCAGTACCAACTGACTTGTTACTGTGTGTCTAGATCTTCTCGTCTTCACTTGGCCCTTGTCTGAAATACCACAAATACCTATTTTTTCTTTGGATCAAAGGCAAAGCCACGCCAGCATCCCCCAGTCCTCTCCGTGTGTGAGCTGCACTGGGAGAGAGCTGCAGGCTGGGGGGGACAATGCAGCCCCATCCCTCCTCAGCACAAGGAGGGACCTTCCTGGCCTTGGACCCTGAGGAGAGGGAGAGGAATGAAAGATGAGCTACCTCCTTTCAGGCTTGTCACCTCTGCCTTTTTGATGGTCCTCCCCTTCCTTTCATCCCCCAGCCTGCCTTGCGGATACCAGCTATCATTTCTCTCAGGTCATCCATCGGATTGGCATAAACTCAATTGCCCTCACCCATATTTACCTTGGTGAGATTGTTGCTTCTGTTTCAGACCTGACGAAGTACTTACATTCCCAAAAGCTGGGTTGTTTTTCTCAGATATACTATTTTGTTTAATGAAAGATGCTACCTCTGCCTACATCTCTTCCACCCTTTTAGGTGAAGACATGCTGAGGTACAATCTCCCTCCCTTCCTCTCTGAGACACATCTGCTTTATCTCCTCTCTTCCATTCAAAGACACGCTTTCTCGGAAAGGACAGGCTTCTTGCCATCGTCCTGGAAGGAACATCCATGTTCTGTCTCTACTGCTAGTGAAATTCTTGGTTGCTGGAAGAGTCCCTACCACACTGTCCGGAACAGCAATGGGTCACCCACCAGCTCGCTAGAAAACCAGGCAGAGTGTCTCCTTCCAGCTGAGATATGAGGACTACCTACTGCCAAAGTAGGAGACTCCTTCCAAAGTAGTGGACTGGCATATATTACTGCCAAACTCATCCCAGTGAGGGTTTGAAGTAGTGATGGTCAATGCAACTGGACCACGGCAGGGTTACTATCTGAGAAATGTGCCCTACCCAATGCTACCAAAATTACTACGTGCTGAGGCCACAAAGTCCACAAGACTCATTTTGTGCTCAGCTTTGTGTCTCTCACTGCAGACTCTGTTATGCTTCTGTTTTCCCTGCCTCTGTTTCCAGCAGTAGGGAGACCTTATCTGCATGGAGCGTGGCCTGTGCTGCTCCTCTTTTTCTCCACAAAGTGTTGAAGCAGAGCAGAGCCGGCGGGCAGGCAGGAGACCGAGAAAAGAGTGGGTGAGGGAGGGGATTGCCCCGAGAAAAGGAGTTGCCAGTGTCTGAGGGTTGGGGTGTGAGGGAAGGGAGAGGCTGTACCAAGCCCCCCAGTGCTAAATGTCCCACACATTTTGCCATGGGATGAAGTCTCTCAAGAAGGATTTCGTTGCCCTGGTGTAACTGGACCAACTAAGCAGTAGGAACAAGAGTGATAAAGAGAGAAACTTGCCTTCACCTGGACTCCTGAACCTTCCCAGCTCAACCCTTTGTCCCAGAGGCTCAGTAAAACCATAATACTTGATGATACTGTGGCCCTTCTCTTGGTATCGGTATCATGAAAGATTCAAATGGCATTGTCCACCTCCAAAGCTTTTGCAGAATGAATCAGTTTTCCTATGTGCCTGACTTGACACACATTCCCTGACCACTTGGAGGTCACAAATTTAATTAAACCTCGGTGAATAGTAGCAGACCTCACAGAAATAAAGGCCTTAATCCAATCAAGCCACATTTGTACTCCCTGTATTGCATCAAGCATGGCCAAAGCAGAAGGGACAGAGCGTGGCGAGCTAGAAGGGCCCCAAGAAGTTCCTCCGTACACCGCCAATTATGGATGATAATGTGATTGTGACACTCGCGGACAATACGAGCAATTTCTCAAACTGGAGGTCCAAGGCTTGGTATTATCACGCCCAGCTAGTGCAAGAAACACAGGAAAGATCACAGCTAGTTCTTGGAGTAAAATGGCTACGGCCTTAGGGAGAGCTATCATTTGTCAGGTGGAGATCAACTTTAACGGCGGCTGCTACAAATCTCTCACCAGAGTCCCAGGCTTGCTTTGTATTGGTCAGTTTTGGGGAAATCTCATCCTCTCTTTTCTGTTAAAAAAAGAAAAGAAAAAAAAAGGGAAAGGCAGAAGCAGCCTGTTGCCCTAGGAAGTGCTTTTAATCAGCCTGTGCAATACTAATTAATTTTGCATAACGTCTCATGCTGCATTCCACCCTGGAGGAGGCTATGCTTGATGTGTGGGCCAGGTGATTCACTGGTGATCAAAGGAGCCGGCTGCATTTTTTTCTGAAGCTGACAGAAAAGTTTACTGAAATTTTGAGAAGAGGCAAATGTGACAATGTCTTCACAAGCTGGTCATCTTCAACCCATACACCTGTCAACATTTGGAGTGTTGAAATTTTAGCAAGGAATGGGCAATTACTTTGCTAAAGAATTCACAGTATTCATCCTAAATACAGAATTCCTACTAACCTGGTATAGTAAATATTATTTCACTGATCAGATTAAGGAAGATGCAATCTGTAAGTACAATTGTATGGGGCTTTGAGGCATTTTCTGGGTGAGAGGCATGTTGCTAACTGTCAAAATATTAGTAATTTGTGCCTTAACAGTATACAGTTAAGTAATTAAAAAACCCCAGAGCTCTGTAAGAGGAGCGAGACAGGTATACAGAGGTGGGAGGTGGTTCCCGATGGCAGGTTCTGGTTAGGAAAAAAGGCGCTTGAAGTGTGTAGCAAGGAGATGTTAAAGGATCTTATTGTTAGAGACCTCAAGGGAAGGTGGGAACAAAAAGCTGTGTGCTTCACAGAAGCCTGCATCCATCCTGCTCAAAAACAGGACCAGAAAATAGAGTGGGAATTGTTATTACTCCTTGTTATTCAGACTGTGGTAGGAGATAGAGAGCACACTGATGATCTTGCTGTTTAATGCTGTACAGAGAGTAAAAGAGAGTGCTGGTCCCAAAATGTTTGTAATGAAAAAGGGATAATGACTTTGGAGGGAAAGCACAGCTTTTGCTTCGTGTTTTTTGTAGCTCAAGTTTTGCTGCACCCTTGCTTGCACTGGTGGAGGAGGGCGAACATACGAAAACTACTTCCCTTGGAATCATTCAGCTTGAAAAATGGAGCTTTAAAAAGGAGAGAGTGGGAGAGAGAGAAAACTGTAATGTTTTACAAACCATTTCACCTGCCTGACGAGCAGCCTAGGATGGGCTGCAGCGTGCACGAGGTAGCGCACTGCCCGTTCTTCTCCGGGGATCTGCTCGGGAGAAGGCTCCTGCCGCAGGCCAGGCGGAGCAGACCACAGCCATGCTCTGCTCTTGGTGCTGCTCTGGGCTCTCTGCTTGTGCTCGAGTTCAATAGGCTTTGCCCCTATGCTTATTCAGCTGATTAAAAGTCTTTTTTTTTTTTTTTTTTAAAGCCACCAGCATGTGAGCCACAAGGATTCGTTCATTATTGCTCAGCCGTGCTGCGAGATGCCGTCTAGAAGTAATTAATTGGGCAATGCTTTGGAAATGTGGAGGAAAAAGATTTTCAGGGGAAAAAAAATAATGCAGGAAGGTGGGGGGAGGCTTACATTTTCCCTTTGAAGTGAGGATCTTTTGCTGAGAGGGAGGGAGGCATAGCCAGAGAAACAAGCTTGCTTGTTATTTTACAACATTATTCTCCACAGCTGTATGGATAAACATGTAACTTCAGCCTGTTTTTTTCCGCCTCGTTTTAAAAATAACCATAGGAGCAGGACTTTGTTAATGAGAATTTGTTGTGGGAATTTTTTTTATTTTTTTTTTTCAGGAGAGGGAAGCCTGTCCCTATTGCAAACCTCCCCTGCTAGCCGGCGCGTGCAAGGGGGGGAGCCCTGGGAGGTCCGTGCCGCCGTACGGTGTCATTTGCAGAACATCTGCTCCTTTCCAGCCAGACCTCACATAATCCTGCAACTTTAACAGGAACCACAAGTTCATGCAAGGAAAAAAGGGTGGAGACCCAGCAGCTGTCGGGCAGGCCTATTTATATCCAGGCTGCCAGCGTTGAGTGATGTCGGTAATTCCCCCGCGAGGTCTCTTGCCCGGCATCGGCTGCGCTGTTCTCTCTGGCCACGGCCACAGCATTAAACGGCACTAAATCAGCATCAACTTTTTAGAGAAAACTGCCTTTAAAATCACAAAGTCTCCCACCTACCGCCCTGACTCGAGCCTGGGAGGCAGGTTTGGTCAACTTGCCCTGAGAAGGTGGCACTCAGCGGGTTGCTTTGCAGTCACCCTTCCTCACAGAGGTCCCGCAGATCGGGGATCCACCAGCGCTGGGAGGCTGGAAACACTCTGAAATGAAGTGATCCTTCATCCCGACAGCACAGGGAATGAGGTGCAGGGGGGGCTCAGGCAAAAAATAGGGAGCCCTTGGAGTAGGGAGGGATGTACCAGGAACTACCAGAGAGCTAGAGCAAGAGTGGGTCCTATGGGCAATTCTTTCCATAGGCAGAGATTATGTGTGAGTGTGTGTGCAAAGTCTCTAGGCAAATCAGGCACTGTATATTCAAGTGACAGATAGCGGCACGGTGTATTTTGCATGCCTTTAGCAGATTTTGAACTGAGAGACACACAACCAATTGACTTTCTGTTTTGCAACGGGGAATCCAGGTAGCAAATTCAGAGAAGAAAATTGAGTGTGCCCCTTCTCACGCAAAGACCTCCATCTCCTACGAGTTTTGTCACACCCGCCTACCAGAGATGGCACATATTCAAAGGCGAGGGCTGTAGAAACTGCTGGGGGAAGGAATTGCAGTAATATAAATAATAATTAACAAAAATAATCTACTGCCACTCCCAGCGTCCACCCACTCCCGAGCCACCCAGCCTCTGACATGACCCAGCATTAGTGTTTCAGGCAAAACCCGAGCAGCATTGTCTTCCCTGCCCCTGAGAGAGGGCTAAAATTGGTCCCTCTGCTTGCCAGAGTTTTGGCCCAGGCACCCCTGCCCCACCAGCAGTTCTCTGCGATGCCGGGCTCCCCGCACGTACCGTGATGGTAACGGCTCTGACATGCTGGGAAACCAGGCGGGGCTTTGGGGTTTATGAGTTTGTGGGTGATCTTGAGTACCTTTGGAAATGGGATGGTTTGGCGTCAAAGCAGCAAGTGGAGTTTATAAAAAAAGTGCTGTTTATTTGTGAATCCGTGGCTTTAAAGGAGCATTGCGTTCCTGGTCGAAAGGGCTCAGCTGAGGCTGCGAGTTCAGCGTTGTTTTCAGCCTGTTCTTCGGGTTGCGTTTAATTGCGCTGTTACGTGATGTTTTCATGCTATTTTAAGAAAGCGTGTGTACTCATCAAAATTATCTGAGAAACACAGATTCCCAGAAGTACCCCTCATCGCAAAGGAGCGGGCAAGCCTCCTCAAAATATCCAGGGCGCCCAGGCTGATCCACCTCCCCCTCCCTCTGGCCCCCTGGCCCTCTGCCCCCCCCCCCCCCCCCCCCCGCCCCTTGATCCCCCCCATCAATAATCTGCCTGGTTTTGCCGGCTGTGACGCTTATTAGAAAGGGCAGCTCAGTGAACTGGCAGGGACGGGATTCGAAGGTCATCCGGGGATCCCCGGCCGCGGGCCAGCTCGCCCTGAGCCTCTCAGCCAGTCCAGGGGCACAGGGCTGGGAAGCAGCCCCACCGCTGCTTGGGGAGGGAGAAGAATAGGGTAAAGAGAGGGCAGAAAGAGAGAGAAAGAGCACAAAAGAGCGCGAGGCATTTAAATAGCGCTTGGGATGGTCGTTGCGATGGGGCCTGGGCCCTTTTGGATGCTGTTGCTGACACTTCTAAACGAGCTGACGGCGCCAGGTCTAGAGGATTATGTTCGGTAGCGACTTGCTGTCCCTGCCAGTAGGCGCAAACAAATAGCTTATTACACTGGGGCCAATGTTATCGAAATGGCTTTAAAAAAGCAGTCGGCTTTAGTCTCCCTCTGCTCATTAGAAACTGCGGTTAATCACTTGCTGTGAAAAGGCTCACCACCAAGTTGCTTACTCCTCCAGCCTTCCCTTTCTGCCCTTCTCACAAGTAAATCCCTTATTCAGCTGGTCCATCCCCCGCAATCAAGTAATTCCTTATGCCTGCCACCCACTCTGCCTGGATTAACCTCAGGTGGTCACTACATTGCAGGTTTCTTGAAAAGTGCTGCCTCCGAGCAACCTCTTTTTGCTTTTTATTCCTAAGCCTGGGTTTTAAAATCCCTCTGTGTATCTTGAACCAGCAAGGCTCTTTCCCCCCAGGCTCTGCTAGCGGTTTAATAGCCTCTTGTTTCTCTTAAGTCCCGGTGCTAACAGTACTCAGCCTTACCGGCGCTGGATGCGTGAAGAGCTCTGATGGGGAGGCAGCGACTGCCGGCTCCCCAACCGTGCCGGGCACCTTCTCCGCTGGCTGCTGGCTCTGACAGCCTGGGCACCCAGGGCTGCTTTCTCAAAACCCCGTGCTTGGTGCCAGGTGGCACTGGAGCCCAGATGTGCCTCGCACCCGCTGCCTGCCACCCCATAGCCACAGCTAGCACGGTCCTGTCCTGACGGGGCAATGGAGGTCGCTCCAGCCAGAAAAGTAGGTCTTCCTTTCCGACCTATTAACTGGACAGCTGCTGTGGCCACAGCTCCCTTTATGGACATCTTTTGGGGGCTTCCTAATGCTTTATGCTTTAGTTTCCTAATGCTCGGTGTCTAATACTTGTTCTGCCGGAGGAGGCGACGGCTGCGAGTCTGGGGTGAGATGCAGCTGGCTGTGAGGAAGGTGGACGAGCTCAGCCCGCGCTGACAGTAGGCTGTCCGTGTTGGCTAACTCAACGTATATTGTGACTGTTACGGAAAAGCAGTCCTAGGCTTTTGAATGGAGGCAGGGGCCAGGGAGACTGGTTTATTATATGTTAGTGCTGCCTGATGTCAAGTGATGGTGCTGGCATCCAGCGTGGGGACATTTTGATCGCCTCTCCGGTCTATCTGGCTGTTTACTAGAAGCACCAAGACAACGACTGAAGAAAGAAGAAAGTAATGCTCTGGCCCTAATGTGCTGCTAATGTAATCACAGTGGTTCAAAGCTCCGGCCAAACCAAAAAGACTTTACTTCTGCAAAGTGCTGTAGGAACTTTGCAAGGAAACGTTGCCCCCCCTGACAGTGTTTGGTGTAAGCAGGCAGGGTGGGCTTCCATACCTCACAGGGTATCTATCCACAAATGCAGAGAAACCTCTGGCTGGATTTCCAGAAAACCCCAGGGTCTCACTCTCACTGATTACAGGAAAGAAAACTAGATCAGAGGGAAACATTAGAAATGCCTTTAAACAGAAAACCAGCGAGACACCCACATTCACTTGAAGAGGCAATAATGTTCCGTGGGAGCACGGGGAATCTGTTTCACACCGTAAAGTCTCGTCTCAGCTATTGGGATGCAATTTTATCTGTGTCACCGTGCGCTGTGTTACTGCCCGCTGACCCCTGTGTGCAACGGCACTGCCTGCAAAGGCTTGGCTGCAAACGGCAGTGTGGCTTTTGCTGAATCCCAGTGACAATGGAGACAAGGAAGGTGGTCCGTTTCCCTTCCAGCCATCCTCTGGGTTGGTTATGGTGTGTGCCACCGCTTACGTACAAGCCGGCTAGCAGAGCTGCCAGCAAAACCTACCTGCTCTGTTCCTGTGCCTCTGGTTTGCGACGGTTTTCTGAATTTGCAGAGCTCCTCTGATGTCCTCTGCTGGAGCTTCAGATCTCACAGCAGTGAAATTCAGCCTCTGGCTCCGCTCCCTCGCAGGCCATGCACGAACCTGCCGTGCTTGTGCCGAGCCCCCAGGAGGGAGGTGGAAGCGAGACCCCGGGGCATCCTCAGTGTGGCCACCATCCCCCCTGGCCCCTGGCCCCTCAGGTGCCACTTGAAGAAGCCGGGAGAGCCACCCAGCCTGAGTCTGCCCGGGGAGAGCCTGGGCACGCCGTTAACCTCAGCCGGGCTGCAAGGGCCCCCCTCGGGACTTCGGGGACAGGGACAGATTTTCTGCCGTGGCTTTTGGCTGCTTTCAAAGGCATCGCTTGGCGTTCACGGCTGCCCGCGGAGGTCCTGCCGTGGGTCATACAAGGGGTGGTCCGGTGCCCGGCTTGAGCCGGCATGGGAGAAAATCCCCTGGCAGAGGGAGCGGGGACCGCAGGCGCCGGCTGTGCTGGCAGCGCTGCCCGCCGCTGCTGAGCGCCCCGGACCGACGCGTGCTTGGGGCAGCGAGCGAGTGGGCATGGGGCACGGAGGGAGCGGCCAAGTGAGACCTTCAGCTCGGGCTTTCTTCAGGTTTCAGAGGGATTAGTCTGCGTGGTAGTGTTTTTTAAGCCGTTTCAGTCTTTCATTATGTGCATCGCGGCGCAGCTGCTCACGGAGTTTCAGAGGGCGTGCAAAGCTCAGCTCTGACTCCCGAGGCTGGAAAAAAAATTCACAAAGCGGCTTTTTTCCATAGCTGTGTGGACAGTTTCCCCTCACCAAATTCACACTGAGTGAATCACAGCGCCTTACTTGGGACATCCCCTCTACCTCAGACCAGGCTAACTGCTGCAGCCTCCCTAAAGCCACCGAGATACCAGCACAACGAGTCCGTGGTTTGCTACCGTAACACGAGTGGACCCATTTCGGCCACGGGAGAAGTAACGCTCACGTGAGACGAGGAGGCCCCTTCGTTCAGGCAGCCCGCGCGCGGCGCTGGGCCAGGCGTGCGAGGAAGGACAAGCTGCTTTAAGACCTTCCTCCGCCACCGAGGCAGCTGGGGCTGGACCGATGCCCGGGTATAAACTAAAGCAGCTTCACAACCACTCTAATTTATGTCCGATTGCCAGCGGCCCCGGGGCATTTCTGTCAGCCGCGGCTCAACCAGCTGTAACAGCATCCCGGTTTCAGCTTCTCTGCCCGGTGCTCACTGCTCTTGCCGGTGGCTGAGAGGGATCGGGGAGCAAGCGGCCCCGGCACGGGTCCTTCTCAGCAGACAGCTCTTCAGGGCATCTGTGCTGCTCGCCCTAGTATCTTCTGGCCAGGTTATAGCCTGTGTTTCCACCCCCCGGGATGAGAAGTGCTTCCTACTCAGATGGTACGTCTGACGGTGCTTCGCTGTCTATATCTGTACATATGACGTGAGCAGCAAACTCCTCTGCAAACCGCCCACAAATCACCCTGGAGTCAAAAAGCCCAATCACAAAGACTACAAAGAAAAATGAAAAGCACCGTCTGAAACTCAGAAATAGACGTTGTACAGTAATTTTTCCCGTCTCTCTGCCTTTGCTGGAATTAATCAACAATCTCTGCCTGCAATTGCTGGGAGTAATTTCTTTCAAGAAATGCAAAGAAAGAGCGTTTAGGATAAATATTTAAATTTCCTGTTCCAGCCCATCCTATTCTCAATCATTGTTTGTGTTCAATTCAGTCAGCTATGCATAAGCTGAAGCTCATTCTCCTTGCTCTGGATATTTACATTTTTTTTCTGTACTGCATGTCTGATCCCTAAATCTTTCCTGGGTGGGGAAAGAATTATGTAAGTAAAATCCCCTCAGGGACTGAATTCTGGGTGAGAATGCATAGGGTCACCTAGGGCATGGAGAAACCCTTACAGATAGGGATGGTGCTCCCATATGGATGTCAGTACCTGCCCTTTTTTTGGCTTACTCCCTTCTCCCTAGTATGGTGAAAGTAGTGGTACTGAGGAGAAGGGAACAGCATAAGCAAAAATGCAAAAAACTTGGTTCTGGAAGGTGTTTTTGTGCACAAAAAGAAAAAAAGAGATTGGAATTAGTTGTAAAAAAAAAAAAAAAAGCAAACCCTTTACTGTTGTGGGAACCGTTAAAAAATGTTTTGTTGGTGTTTTTTTAATAGGAAAATTACTTAAATTGAGCTGTGGGAATAATCAAACAAAAGAGCATAAACTTCAAAGGCAGCGCTTCATCTTTCAAATTGAGAAGTTTGAAAAGAGGAAGAAGAAATGAGAGTCAACCGATTAATTCTGACCTGTGATTGTTCATGCATACGTAGGACATGGGTTTCCCCCGGCTTCCTGTAGCCAAGCATCTATAAACGCGATCCGGACGGGCCCTGGCTGACCCCCCACCTAACCCGTGCCGCCCCACCAAGGCTGCGCTTCCTCCTTCGGCGAGCTCTAATTTGGTGAGCTCTAATTAGCTTGTGCCAACGGAGGTTTGAACCGGAGCGGGTTGGGGGGAAAAGTCATATATAAACTTCCGAGACAGCTCATCCACCACGTGCAATTTGTATTTTACACCTCATGAATTTTAACAGCTGAAGGTATAACTTCACCGTTAACCCCCTGTGTGCCGGCACATCTGCCTCGGCGGTCCGAGGACGGAGGCTGTGTCCGCGCGCTGCCGCAGCTGCAGCTTGCCCGGCCGCAGAGCGGTTTTCCTCGCATCCCTTCCCTCCCTCGGCGAGCAGGGCTGGGGCAGAGGTGCAGCTTTCCCTGCCTTCTCCCTCAGCTCCGGCGCCGGCAGGAATTCCTTTTTTTTTTTTTTTTTTTCCCTCCTAAAAGAGCTCAGCCACTTGCCTTCCTTTCACACGCATTCAGGCTGAGTATTAGAGTAGCAAATGCCCTCCAGATACCACTAAGCGGCTGCTTAAAAACAAAATAACAAACATAAAAACGCAGATGACTGCAGCACGGAGTTAAAAATCGCTGCACTGCTGGCAGGCTTTGCACATAGCCCTAGCTGGACGGCTGCACGCTCGATCTTCTGCGACTGTCATTTACACTGTCATTAAAAATCATCGTTGCGACTCTAAAACAACACCTTGAAACACTTGGTGGAATCAGAGGGAAGTTGTTTTTTTTATAACATGAAAACTGCACACGGAGGTGAGAGCTGGGACCTCTGCTCCCTGGTGGTGTTTCATTACGGGCATTGAGACTATTAAACCAATTTCCTAGCGCTCGGGTGCGAGGTGTTTGTTGGATTTCCCCAGCCAAATGAACCAGCTCAGAAGCCTGCAATTCATTAAGCAAGTTATCAGGCAACAGCCTCCCCTGCTCTCCCTTTGCCGTGCCTACGATCCCGAACTAGCAGCTTGGGTTTTTTTCCCATTTGGTACCGCGGGAGCCACATTAAAAGTCTCTTTATTTGTGGCCACAGTGCCCCGGCGCCTCGCTTAGTTGAGTGCAGGTAGCGGCGTAGCCGCGGCAGCCCAAAAACTCCGCCGGGACTGTGTCCTGTGCTCCGTGGCGGGGTTATCGGCCAAGCCGGGAGCTGGGAGCGGTGGGAGCTGGCTGGAAGTGAGCTGAGCTATCTGGAGGGCACGGGGCAGATGTACCCTGTGGTCAGCCAGCCTGCCGTGTGCTGTTAGACCTAAGTAAGCTGTCAGCCCCTCAGCTAGCACACTCCAGCTAACGTCTTAAAGCGAGACAATGCTTTAAGACATCTTAAAGTGTCTTAAAGGCAAGACAATATGTCCCTTAATGCAACCTAAACCGGCTAAATCTGGCTTAGGCTTGCACATCAACACCCCCTTTCAGAGGGTGGCAGCAAGGATGTGTTCCCGACAGTCCTCCTCTATGTCCTGGTTGCCCCAAAGCCGTGCCGGACTGTTCTTTAATTTTCAGTCTGTACAGATTTTGCAGTGAACGGGCAGAGCCTGAAAAACTGCTGCCGAGGACTTGCTTTCCTCTGCTGTGCTGTGAGGGACCCTCAGGAGCTGTTGGTGGCGGTCCAGGGATTCGGAGCCACTGCCTGTAGACTGAGGAAGAACGAGCTACCCCCCAGCCTGAAGGCATCAGAGGAAAGCAGTGCAGGGGGGGCAATTTTTAGCATCTCTTATCAAACTCAGAATCATCCCTGAACCAGGTCCCACGCTGCCGTCCTGGAGCCACGACCAGTCCCGTGATGATTTTGCGGGAGGCTGCGCTGACTGCTCCTACATCCAGCTGCTGCCTTCTCCCCCCTCCCCGAACAAGCCGCAGGAAAAATTGGCCCGTGCTGAGGTCTGTGTGGCTGCAGCCGGACGGCTACTGATGCCGCGGTTTGTGGGGCACAGCACCCTCCCCGGAGCATCCCTCCCAGGGAAGAATTTGGTCTTTTGGGAGAGCTGCGGTCAGGCAGGGACGGGTTCCCCCTCCCCTCCGGCTCTCCTTTCACCCTTCTTTTGGGTAAGGGGATGACGGGGGATGACAAAGGGGCCGTGGCCGCTCGCCGGTGCCGGGCTGGGCTGCGCATATACGCTGGCGCTCGGTAGCGCGGGAAGGCCTTTTCTTCCAGAGAGGCCTTTGCATTTGCAATTTGAATTTAATCCCGTGAGCTAAAGATAGCTCTGGCTCGCCTATTGTTCCTCCAGCTGGCAACAGCTTTATTTCTTTGATGCTTTCAGTTCTCGGTCGTTTCCAAGGAACTGGCAGAGACACTTTTAATACAGAGCCTGTCCCAGCCCTGTATCGCGGTGGTCACCGCATCCCACCCTCCATCCCTTAGGTGCTCTGATTCCCGCTGGTGAGGTCTCCCGCAGGGACTGCAGGTCTCCCTCTTCGTCTGCGGGCACCCGCGATGTCGCCCTCCAAATCCCCCCGTCTGGCTTCGGGGTGGCTTCGCAATGGCTCCTCCAGGAGCAGGAGTCTTCCGTGGGAACAGCCCTTTCATGAAAGCCTTGCTCAGATATTTGTTAATTAGTCTTACTACCGTTACTCCACCAGAAGAAGTAAGTGATGTGATCGTTTCCTATATTCTTGGTGGCTGTCGGGGTTCATCTGGGTACCTCTCTCTGACGCACCCTTTTTGCGTGTCTCCTTGGTAAGAATTTAGTCATCATTTATTTCAGGAGCTTTCTGTGTCGCGTCAGCCGAAGAACCGCACGGTCTGCAAGGTCGCTGAATGCATGTTTGTCTCTCAAGTAGTTTGAACAATGATTTGAAGCGGATTAATGTCAGTAAGCTCTTATCTCTGATTGCTTAGGTTTGTATTTGGTACATGTGCATCACACATATACATCATATGTATCATACACATTGTGCTGTGTATGTGATTTGAGATCTTCTAATCTCAGGGACAAAAACTAGGTGCTTTTCCAAAAATTGAATTTGGGATTGTTCCATGCTAATTCATGTTGTTAATTAGCTATAGCAGGCAGCCAATAAAGCACCATAAATGATTTCAGGTTCCTTAGGAAATATGCCAATACGAACGCAAATACCAATTTAGATGTGGAATTTTCGCAGCGCCTCTCAGTGAAACTCATTCATTAAATTAAATAAACGTGAGATGGTTCCAGGCTGCTGATGAACATTTTACGAACTGGAAAAAGGGAGAACGCCGGATCAGTAAATCCCTCCCGGGGCATATCAGCAGCTCTCATCCCACCGGCAGGGAGGGTGGGGAGATCCCTGCCTCGCTGCAGGCAGCAGCCAACCTCCCAGCCCCGCAAGCCACCGCGGTGATTTCCTGGCTCTGGAAGGAAGCGCTGCTGGTTTGTATGGTTGGCGTGCCGCCGAAAGGGTTGCCTGCCGTCGTGAGGCATGGAGCCGCGGGAGATGAATGCGACGACAATAACAACAAAAAAAAAAAAAAAAAAAAAAGGAAAAAAAATAAAGCCAGGTCCCTGAAGCGTTCAACAGGGACACTTCCTTTCCCACAGAAGAAAAAGTCGTTCGTAAATGGAGGCAATATGGCAAAAATCAAACACAGCACAAGGGGAAATCTGCCTCTGGGCTCCTGGGTAAACTAAGGGGAATATCTGCAGCCTTTTTCCCCTTTTCTGGAGGTTGTCCTACTGCCACAGAAGACTGCATCTGAGTGCATGACATAAATGCTGCTTTTAAAATACTTTTCTGCCCTCAACGCTCTCCCAGTTCCTGGTTTGGCACAGAATGGGGATCTCAAATAAAAGCAGTCTGCAGCAAAACACCGATTGTTTGGAAAACTGGCCGTGAAGGGGTGCAGCTATTAGGGACCGGACGCTTCAGCAGAGTGGAAGCAGGATATGAGAAGTCTTCCAGGAGTGGGTTATCAAGTGGCCTTAGGGATGGACAAACACCAAAAGCATCAGTTATGCGCTCGACCATGCGTGTTTTGGGCTTTGAATGGCTTTGCACCCATAGGACTGGGAGTCAGATCTCCCCATGCAGCCTCTGGGACTTCTCCTACACAGCTGCTTGGGTGTTTTTCTCCAGGTCCGAGGAGTGTCAGGCTGAGGGGAGCTGTATTTTGTCCCTGATGTCAAAGGAAGCAGGCGCAGGAAGCCTTGATTGTCTTGATACAGTTGTCGGTGAATGGTCTTTCACATCAGACAAAATCTTAGTATCCCCAAGAAATGTGCGTACCTGTGCTTCACAGGTCACTGCTGCGCTGAGCCCATGCTAGTCCTTCTGCAAGTATACCCACCTGGCACCCCTTAAAAGAAAAATAGCACGCTGAAGTGATTTTTATCATCACTACTACGTGGGGAACATAAAGCCCTCCTGTAAGGGGATTTTGATGCTCTAATTTAAGGTATGAAATAAAACTGTTTGTGAAGGCAAAGTTTGCCCCTGTGTTTTAGTCAGAGCAATGCTGACGATTCTAATTGCATGTCCCCTTGGGGGAAGCAATGACAGCAACTCCATTGATCGGGCTTCAGTCTGTGGTTACTAGCAGGCACAAAAACTTAGAGGAAAAGGACATGGCTGACAGAAAGAACAATAAGGGTCTTCTCCCTCTTGGGAGCCTTGTGGAAGACATTATATTTGAGGAGCTAGTGATACTGGGCAAGCCACGTCTGCTCTACTGGGCCCTGTACTGGGGGGGGGGGCTGCAGACCCATGTACGTAGCAGCGTAAGGGAACATGCTGAGATGTCTCGTGCCATTGGTGTTGCGCTCTGGCAGACACCCTGAAAGAGAGAACGTCCCTACCTGTCAGAAGAAGATATATGGTTTTGTTTGTCACACAAGACTAAAGGCACCATGGTATAGGAGGGAGACCCAACCCCTCAGGGATGGGATCTGTGGCTATTCATCGGGAGGCCGTCTGATGCTGCGCATAGGTGGGGTTCCCAGCATCTGAAGGGACATAAGAATTACTTTATCTCTGTATTCCTCTTCTTATTTTATCTTATTAATAAAGCAGTTTTATTATTACGCGACGTGATGTTGTGCCTTTCTTTATTGACATCCAGAGAGACCCCTGCACCTCCCCGTGCAGGATGCCCTCTGATTCCCCTTGAAGTCCCTCGGGGGGGGGCCGATCCACGAGGATTTGGTCCAGGGTCTCGCAGCCTAAAGAAGGCAGGGGTCTGCTCAGACTCGGGAGAGGAGCTCAGCTCGGGAGGCACGACGGGCAGAGTACGGGCAGCCATGTAGGCAGCACACTGCTGCTTCGCGTGCGTGCGACGGGAGCGAGGGTGAGAAGCCACGACAGCGTACGGGCGGGCTGGACAGCTGGATCCAGGCAAGGGGGCCGCTAATTCAACCCTCCCACCTACAAGGAGAAACAGCTGCTGCTGCCACTGCAGACTGGCGCGCACGGAAAAGCCGTGGCGTTTGCTTCCCAGCCCGGGCGATCCTCCCCTTCCCGGACCGCTGCCTGCCAGGATGAGTCACGCTTGCTGCTGGAGCCGGGACTTGGTCCCACGCCAGGAACGCGCTCCGGAGGGAGACCGCAGAGAAATACAGAATAATTTGCAAATCCATAAAAAAAAAAACCCCAACAAACCACCCCGTTGCTTCTCGGTGGGGGTCTTTCGGCAGGTGCCGGAGCGTGTTTGCAGCAGGTGTCACCCACCCGTGGGTGCTCCCGGGGGGACGGACCCCTGCGCCGGGTGAGCTGGCAGGTCCGTGGTGTGCTGGGGACGGGCTGTGAGTGCCGGAGCACGTTGTCGTCGTCGGCCGTGGCTGCCCGTGCTCGGGATTGGGGCTGCTCTCGCCGCGGCGCCTCGTGAGCCATTAGCCTGGGCGCGTGGTAACGCGGCGCCGCAAGCGGAGAGGAACCCCGCTAGCCATAAAATGGCACGGAAGACCCCCAGGAGTCTTGTAGAACAGAATGGTAGAGTGTAATGAATAGTCAGACATATGGTAAAAATGAATTAATGTCGAGTTGCCATCCACTCTGCCATTTTTTGCTTTCAGTTTCCCCGCTGTGCCTGTCTCTTGGCATCACTGAATCTTGATTCAGGGAGAGGCAGCCAAGTAGCATCCTGTGAAGCCAACATCACATCCTAAGTTGGCCAACAACTTGGTAGTGCTTTCTCCTGGCTCCATCTGGCTGGGACTCTCTCGCCTGGCCTGGTGGAGAGTGACCCAGCCCCATCGGCACGGGTCCGCGTCTCCTCCGCTCTGGCAGGCAGCCACCCGCCCTCAGGAGATGCCAGCTGACGGGGAGCACCAGTGCCTTCCAGCAGGAGCTGCCGTGAGCACGTCAAAGCAAGTCTTGGGTCTCGGGCTTCATCACCTGCGGACGCGGTGGCCCAAATCCAGGACTGCAGGAGGTTCACCTGGAGCTCCTGGAGAGCTCTGTGGCTGGGGTGCAATGGCTTGGCTGCTGTCTGGGGGATGCCGGCTGTTTCAGCAGACAATGTCCTGGCAGAGTAAGGCGGAAAGGTCCAGCCTGATGGAGCAAACTTCCAGGATTGACTTTTGAGAGCCTGATACGTTGCTACAGGCAGCACCAGTGCATACACACGTGTATAAGTACATATGTGAGAGCATATGTGCATGCGAGCGCCTTGAGTAATCCTAATTTTCCCACCAAGAAGAAAAAGAGTGCCATGTGCAGTAAGTCAGTTTATGCACTGTGAGGACACGCTGAAAAAAACTCGCAGAGTCTAGTCCAAGAACTGGACTAAAAAACAGGCAGGAATATTGCACCCATCCTCTGCCTTCCCGCGGCAGCCTCTCCTTCCACAGGCATCTCTTTCTGGAGCTACACCGAAGCGTCTTTTTGCTTCTGGGTGCCTCCATCCCAAGAGCGGGGAGCATTGCGCCCGCTTCCCTCACCGCAACACCCGCAGCCCCTCGCAGTGCCTGGGAGGCAGTGCAGTTTTAATCAAGGCTTCTTGCTGAAAGCAAGCCTCCTCGCTGACTTAAAAACCAGCTGCGGTACGACTCCTATTCTTGGATTTCTTGGAAAAAAGGGAGTGCTCGTAGGGGCTAAAGGGCAGGAGATGGAGGTCAGGGACTTGTGCTCTGCTGCTGGCTCAGCCGCTGACTTCTCGCGTGATGGAAGGCAAGTCACTTATTTTTTATATTAAATAGGAGGGGGAGAGAGAGAGGAAGAGAGGAAAGGGACAGTGCTATTAAGCAACCTTTGCGAAGCGATCTGAAATCCACAGTGGAAAAAGCCGTAAATGTCACATCACGTTCATTACCGAGCAGCGGCGGCTGCGGCTGTGGCTCGGGGAGAGCTGCCGTGGCCTGGCCAGCCTTGGCAGGCTGCTCCCTGCTGCCAGGACCCATCCCTCCCATTACCTCCTCCCGAAGTCAATTTTATTATCCAGCAGTCACCTGTGACCCTGAGATACTTTTAATGCCTGCGTTTTTAGTACTGCTCTTCTGCGGGCGTGGGGCTGTTCAACCGGGCAGCCTGGCCTTCCCCTGCCGCCTCTTCCTCCTCCTCCTCCTCCTCCTGCTCCTCCTCCTCCTCCTCCTCCTCCCTTGGGTGCCTGTGCTTCTTCCCTTGCGCAGGCAGCCTGCTCCTGCCGCCCACAGCAGAGATCATACGCAGCGGCAGCTGGGGAAACAATTGGGTGCCAAATTAAAGCGGCTCTTCAAGTAATTGACTGATGGAGCAGTGCTCCTACTTAAAAAAAAAAAAAAAAAAAGACAAAAAAAATTTAAAACCCTAGTTTCACAGTATGAGTCACCAGGTCGTCTGTGCTCTGAGCTGTTTAAAAGTCAGCCCGTGGTGGAGGTCAGGGGACAGAGCTGTTTTGCTCTGTGCTGCCGAGGCTGTCCCCTCTCCTGGGAAAAGCCCAGGGTTTGTCCGGCCGTGCCGGGGCAGACCTGCAAGATGCTCCAACGGTGCGACCCGGCCCCATGAGAAGCTCATCTCCGCTCCGACCAGGCGCTCAGCCCCCAGCTCCCGCGGGCTGGGGGCGAGACCCTCCCCGGCAGCCGCTGCAGACACTCACATCTTCTGACACACCGCCAGCTACGAGACAGCTCCTGAAGGGATGTTTTAATCAAGAAGTCAGGAGGGTGAGTTTCCTCCAGACCTGGCCTAACCTCGCAAACTCTCCTGCTTCTTGCCGTGGAAGCAGCCAGACCAACAGCCCTGGTCAGGGAGCAGTGCTGGGCACCTCCAGCCATGGAGGACAAGAAATCTAACCTTAATTGCTCTTGAAAGGCCATACAGATGAATTTTTCCCCCTGCTTTCTCTCCACCATTAACATTTTAACAGCTTTCTTGCAGGAAGTAGGGCTAGAGAAGACAGGAGAGCAGTGACAGTTTCACATTATCACAGGACTCTGGGAGCTGGGGCTGCAACAAAACCTCCTGATATCCCGAGACTCACAAGAAATAGAAATGATTTCTGCTCATGCAGCACTCTGTGGGCAGTCAAACCCAGCAGTAAGGTACTCTCGCTAATCTTCTTTCCCACCCTTTCTAGTGGAAAGGAGAAAGAAGATTTCCGTGTGTTGCAGGTATTGTCATTATTGTAAGTTAACCTGGCATTTAAGAAAAAATGTAAGCAAGCAGATCTACTTCAGGGAACCAGCCAAAACCCTCCTTGACTGTCAGAGAGCTGACTCTGTGCGTGGTGACTTGTTGAAGGAGTGAGGATGTCCTTCTTCCTTGTGTTGTGCCTTGTCTTCCAGCTCTACTCCTAAAGGGGTGAGAGATGCCAGGTTCAAAACAGGCTGGCCCTTCCGCGCTCGCTGGCATCGGTCTTCTCCTCTGGAGCAATAACCCGGAGCAAAATACAGAGCAAAAATTCATCCTGAGTTTTCCATACAAAACTTAGGCCCTAGTTTCTGAAACCAGGCTGCAAACAAAACAGAGTGTAAGACTATCGCTGTGGCCAGCACGCAACCGTGGGCTGTTCCCAGGAGTGACCTGCCCTTCGCTTTCCAGGGGCTTTTGCCTCACCGTGTACTATGTCAGAACAGCGTGCCCTCATCCCGCTGCTCCCCACAAGCCTGGTTTTCAGGTTGCTCCTGAAGCCCTTTGCAGTTTGAAGTGTTTTCTTTTAGGGCTTTTTTTTTTTTTTTTGCCTGTCAGAGCAACCCAGATAATGTGGGCTGCAAAGCTGGGCAGCCGAGCGCAGTTCTTTGTACTCTCCCGTTTCCTCATCGCCGATGTCTAGCCCTTATATATTTTTCATGGAATATTGTGTTGATGCTGCAAAGGCGCCTTCTTGCCTTCCCGCGGGTCTGATTGTTTGCTCTGGTTTTGTGTACGAGGGGGGTTAATTAGAAGTCTCCCCCCGCCCCAGCTAATGTGGAAACCTGATCAGGAGCCAGCAGCGAAAGGGAGGTGGGGAAGGGATTTGCCCTTTGCAGGAGGCAGAGCGGGGGGGTAGCACCGCTCCCTGGCCCCATCCTCAGCACCGAGGAGGGTTTGGGACTCTCCCAGTCTAGCTCCAGTGTGGATCCCCCCAGCAGAAGGATGTGCATCCCTGGCTGTCCAAAAAGAGATTATGGCACATCCCTGGGGCTCCTCCGCATGGGTTTGACTGGCGAGGAGATTTTGTAGTCTCTTGGGGCTGGGTTGTGGGGTGGCTGATTTTGCCTCTACGCCAGCTCCACCAGATCGCTGCCTTTTCTCTGCTCCTGTGTGGATGGGGAGAGCGTCTGTGTGTGTGTGTGTGTATGCGTGAGAGCGAGCGCTGGCTCATGCTATTTCCTCCCTTCCCTTGGGGCTTGACTGGGTCCCATTTTTTTTTTTTTTCCTGCTGCCGCTCTAATAAAAAAAAGTGGCTCAGCCAATTCTCTTGAACCTGAACGCAGAAGGAAGGAGACAGGGAGTGAAAAATGTGAAATCAAATAGGATTTTTTTTTTTTCTCCCCACCAGACGCGGTCGCCGGGGAGTAAGGCTGGGAGTACCGTGGCCATCCCCTGGCAGCAGGTGGAGGGGGGGGGGCAATAGTTCTTTATGCTGGAACCGAGAGCAGGAGAGCTGTTCTCCCCTTTCTGAAAGAGCTTGTTACTGCCTCGGGTTTGCTTAAAATACAGCTCTAATTACCTGTTTAAACAATAGCTCTGTCCCTTCCTCGGTCTATGAAGACTGCACACATTTTAATTATCAGGAAGACCTTGGCCATTCACCTTTCTGAGGTATTTAATGCTTCCAGTCAAACGCCTGCCCTGCTGTACTCTGTTACTATGCCACCTCTCGAACTCTCGCCAGCGGAAAACTGCAGGATATCGCTGGTGAAATGACATTCTCCGGCAGATTTTTTTTTCTGCATAATCATGGTATTTGGGTTAATTTTGCTTTGCTGGGCACATTAGTCTTTGGCTCCTAAACAAGAATACACAGGCCCTCCTCCTGCCTTGCCTTTTCCCCTGCGCGCACGTGAAAAATAGGGCTTAGCTTGTGTCTTAATGTGTGATAATGTTGTAATCCTATAAATGGATGCCAAAACTGTTCCTGGGACAGGAGTGCCTGTTTTAGAGACATAGTAACCCGCGCTGGAAGGGCTCTCCTTTTCCTTTGCCCAGACATCAATCCACCCACCCCAGCATCACATCCCCTCCCCACAAACCCTCTCCTTTTGGGGTATTTCTCTTTTCCTAGCAAGCGGCGGGCTGGAAAACGCTTCCAGTGGCAGAGCGGTGCAGCGAGGGATCCTGCTGAGCCGAATGCCCGGAGGCGATCGAAGAACTGCTGTCCCTGGGCGGGAGAACCCAGCTTTCCGAGGTCTCGGCTGCGCAGCCGTGGGAGCCCGGCCAGCAGAAGAGATGCTGCAGCTAACGAGCATCCTTCCTCAGGGGCCCTTTCCTCGTTGATGCCGAGCGAGCCTAAGCTGGGATGCCCTGGGAGCCAAACTCTCGGTGGCTGCCCGAGCTTGCTGGTGGTGGCAGAAGGCAAGGGTAGGGCTATTCCCAGCAGTCAGCAACTCCTTCTGGATCTCCGTCAGTGTGCGTGGGAGAGCATCCTTCTGCCATGTTGGGCCCAGGCAATGAAAGGGTGGCAAGAGGTCTTTGCTGCAGCAGAGTGCCTGAGAAGGGGGCCAGGATGCTCAGAAGAGGGGAGGACATGTATTTGCAGTCAGAGAGAAGAAGGAGGCCAAACATTGCCCGTCCCATAAGTCTCACCCCCTGTGAAACCTTGACTGTGGGGCTTGAAGCAGCCGGCTGGGAGAAACCCAGAGTAAACTCAGCAAGCTGCCCGGAGGGTCTGGAGCTGTAAATCTCAACAGCCTGGATTTAAAGAGCTGCCAGAACTTTTCACGAGGTTAGAAAAGTGCTGGGGAGGCGGCAGAGGAACACCTGGCCGTTTCATCCTCCCTACACCGCAGTGCTGCCGCTTGGGGTTTTCGCCTTCCCTTCAGGAGTTGGTGAAGCATAATGGAGCCTTTTGGGACTGGAAGATACTGCTCTGATTTAGGGTAATTGCCTGTATGTCATGATTCAGCGCATCAGTTGAGCGCTCGTCCACCTCTGGACGTGATTAACTGGACATGATTAACTGTAAAGACCGCAGGGATTTTCCATGGGACTTATGCATGTGCTTTCCTGCTGCGCTGAACTCGGTTCCCTGTTACCACTACCGACTTTGGTGGGGTTGCCGGAGAGCGAACGGAAGAATTCAGCCCTTTTGTATCAGATCCCCCTTTGTTTTATCTGACCGCTGAAATCGCAGAGCTGGAATATTTCAAAATATTTGCTCAGCTGGCCATGAAACACGAGGGTTTCTTTGGGGGGAACGGCTCATTTATTCTCCAGCCAGATCAAGCACCTCCAGCTAATGATGAAGCATCATGGCACACTGAAGCCCTGCTAATGGCAGCATCCTGAGGAGTGAAGATAAACAGTGCTTGCCGCAGCATGGGGGGACGCCGATCCCTCCCCTCTGCTGATGACAGAGGATGAGCAAAGGAAAAGGGGAGGGGGAAAAAACGTGCCGCTCTGGATGTCCCAGTTTTCTTGTGCCTTTTTTTTTATTTTATTAATACCTAGTAGCCTTACCAAAGCTAAGCAAAGAATCCCTTTCATCCGCTGGTCTGTTTTCTACCTTTGATGGCCAGCCTTTCATTTTACTTTGAGGTATCCCCCCTCAGAAAGCTCCTTGCTGCCTCGCCAGCACATTTGTTCCTCTCTGGCCGGATGCAGATGTGACCAATTTGCTTCCCCGACACAATGCAAGTGGAAGCAGGGGTGGAGAGGGGAGGAAGGTCTGTGAAGCCGAGTCGCGCAGCAGAAGGCAGCGAGAAGAGCACCGCGCTATTTATTCCCTTGCTTCCACCGGGGTCTTCAGTGTCCCGGCAATGGTAAATCTTAACTTTCATGCTATAGTGCACCAGGATGCAATTTACTTCAAAGACAGCATGAATTCCTGGCTGCCGCTTATATCACAGGGCTGTTACATAAAAAGGGCTTATCCGCTTTGGTCCCAGGAACAGGTTTGCACTTTTCGGCACGGATCTCCACTGACCAGCCTGCGGTTGGCCTAAAAATCTCACAAAGGCCACAAAACCCAGGCTGTCCTCTGAGCCATCCAAGTGCCGAGCTCTGCCACGCTGGCTGCGGGAACGCTCTCCCTGCATCCAGCCCCACCATCACGCAGCGGTGGCTCTCCCAGTCCGCGGCTGGATGGAGAGGGAGGGGAAGCACGCGGCGGGCTCTGGGATTATTATTTTTTTTTTTTTACCCTTAGGAAAAATGCTAGCGCTGGGGAGGGAGGGGAGGAAGGAAGCAAATTCCTCCCTCTCTGCTACTGCAGCTGTCTTGCTAAAGCAGAAACCGAAAAAGCAATTTGGCCGGGAAAAGCCACGTGTGAGCTGGGTGCTCCCCTTGCGGAGGTGGGCTGGGGGGATGCGTGGCGGTGCGAATGTCTGCCCTGGCTCGAGGGTGAAGGGCCTGGCCCTCAGCTGCCGCGAGCTTCTTGGTCTCCACGAACTCTGCAAAGTCATGCCGCTTTTCACACTGACCCCGGGAGTTTTTTGTTGCTGTGGCAAATGTCGTAGATTTAAAACAGGGGAGTGCTAAAGACCTCTTTAGGCACATGAAGAAGGTACATTTTCAGAAGCAATAGAGAGCTTGCAGAGCTCAGACCCTAGTGTCGGGAGTGACGTGGGCAAGTAGAGCCCCAAATAATTTCCAAAAGTGGGACTTTGGCTCCCTTTAAGTACTGTTTATCTACCCCTTGGCCAGGAGAGGGGTTTCCTCAGCCTGATTCCAGACAACTGCCTTGCCCAGGAAGACCGGCCTTGTGTGCTAGCAAACAAAAATCAAGCTAGAAGACATCCCGTTAATTTTCTAAGAATTTAATTTCTTGGCTAAACGTGGGAACCTAGACATTTTCTGAATATTGCTTTCGGAGTGAAAGAGGAGAAAAGAAATCCCTTCTGCCCTCTGTAGTTCAACCATATTAATAATGTCTTATTTGCAAAGCTGTTTACGCCTCCCTCCCCTTCTGCCGGGATGCTGCTGTGTATCTGCCCTCATCAGAGCGCCACTATTAGCTGGCTTCATCGTTCAGCGATGCTTCATCATTAGCCAAAGTTGCTTTATCTTTGTGAAGGAGAAATAAGCCGTTCCTCTCAGAACCACCCATATTTCATGGCCAACTAAGCAATATTGCAAAAACATTGAGATTCCTCAATTTCCTTCATCATATATAGCAGATGCTGATTTGATGCTAGGAAAACTGATTAGCAAACCCCCTCCTGGCTAGTCTGTCACGGCGCTGACAGCCCCAACGCAGTCGGCTTGTCCAGCAATAGAAAGACTATTACCAAGTGCATTTTTCATGCAGCGAGAAAGAGCATTTCTAGCTGCTTCTATGCGCTGAAAACAAATTTCCAAAAGCCCGCATAGCAAAGTGCCGGGGTTATAATCCACTCCTGTGCAATATTACCTTCAAATGCGTTATCACTGGAAGTGTAAAATCCTGGCTCCTCTCCCGCTGGAGCCCTGCTGTCATTAATCGAAGGATTTCCCTGGCCGGGGGCCTGTCTAACTTGCAGGGCTGGCTGTGAAACCAAGGGCATTACTGGAGGATGCTGTCATGCACAGCCGTGCAGGTCCCTTTTAAGGGAGCGGTGGAGCCGTTGTAGCGGGAGAGCTGAAATCTAGTGTGTATAATTTCAAGGAAACGTATAGGCTTGCCGAGGCTGAAAATCAAGATCAAAAGTTCAGGGTTAAATTCAGCTGTCGGGTCTAGATAAGCTTATCTCCAAAAAGTGGCTTATGAGAGATCTGCTCTGGGCTGAAATGCTTAACTGGTGACCTGCAGGACTCGGCACTGCTCTCCTTCCCACCAGGGCTTACCTCCAGATCTGCATGTCTTCTGCGTTTCAGATGCTAAAGCCGTAGCGGGGAGGCGGGGGCCGGATAGCATGTCAGGACAGCTGCGCTCTGGCCCCAGGCCGCCCGCAGATTTACGCACTTTCGCTTAGCCTGGGTGTCCCAGAGAGAGCAGCGAGCGGCGAGCACCGTGGTTTTGTTATTACACAGAGGCCTGATCTGGCAAAAAGGGAAAATTAGAGAATTTTTTCCAAGCGTTCTTTTCCACTCTCTGGAAAAAAAAAAACCACAAAAAACCAGGCATGCCTGTAATCAGCTGCAGGAGCGGAACAGCCCTCTTAATTTATTTTAAAGTGTCCTTCAGGACTGCCTGGTTAATAACCACGCTCCACGGCGCCGCACTCCCCAAGAGGGGAAAGGCACCGCCTGGGAAACTCGTGTTTTTTTTTCCCTGGATCGGACGCCTTCTGCTTCATCCCACTGGAGATTGGAGAAGGGAAAGGAAGCAGGATGGTGGGAGGAGGACGGGGCGGCAGCAGTCCTGCTTCTTCCCCGTAGCCACCGTGGGACCGGCGGCTCCGTGTTCAGGATGCTGAGGAGGGTTGCTGGCACACGAGAGGCTCCCACGGCCGCAAAAAAATACCTGTGGCGGCAGCGTGCGTCTAATTCCAGCCCTTCGCTTAAGGGGGCTGGTTAAAGGCATCACAAATTTGAGGTGTGCGGCATTCGCACCGCGTGGGTCGCACGGCTGTTTGATCCCATCGGAGGCGTTTGCAGCGCATGGATATGACGGGTTGCTGGGAAGGGCAGTAAATGGGAAAAAAGGTCATTTGATCAATCATCTCGCAGTCTAGTGGTGTGGTGGCCTTTGTAGGGAAAAATAAATCCATCTCTTTAACCTGTCCCTATTTTTAAAACCTAGGCAGAAGTTTCCGGGATGCAGCGCGGAGACACGTCTCCTTTTTTAACAGTGAGGCATCGACTCACCCAACCGGCCTGCTGCCGCTAGAAATTAAGACCGAAGCAACAAAACAAGCCTAGAAGGGCTGCCAGCGGCAGGAAAACACAGCAGCGGGGCAGGACGAGGCTCCTGTCGGGTTAGACGTGCGGTGCGTGGGTACCCCCGGGGGACAGCCAGCACCCACTCCTGCCTACCGCTGCCCTCCCAGCGCAGGGTCCTCCTTCGAAGAGAGGACCGAGCTTCCCTCTATCTCCCTGGGGAGTCCCCTTTCGGAGCCGATGGTTTCTTGCAGAGCAACCCTGTACGCAGCGAGGCTGGAAGAACCATCCCGCAGCATCCAAGGAGTGCTGCCAGCACCCAGTGCCACCCCCCGCCACGGTCCCTTTGGCTGCCCGGGGTGCCGGCAACTCTCTCCGGCCCCCGACGCAGCACGTGGGAGCCGCCAGCTCCAAAAGAACCCCGCACCCAGCTTTTTCTCACAGTATATGATTTCCGTGCAGAGACACAGATACATGTGTGCGTATGTGTGCCTGCGAGAAAGTTGCGTTTCAGCCAAAAGGCAAAGCGGCTTATGTTGGAGATGACAAAGGGATGTATCAAAATGCAGTAATGAGAGTCATTGCCACGGTGCTCTTGCTACCTTAAAATGATCCGGAAATGTCCAAGAGATGAAAAATTAGATGTTTCTTCTCAAAAAAAAAAAAAAAAAAAAAGAAACAGAGCTGTTTTAAGGGTCTGGGAATACCAGTTTAAACTTTTAACATTCCCTACACTCTTCCTTTCCTTTCTTACGTAAAGGCAGACTATGAAATTTTGGCAAAGAGTTTATTTTATTTTGAAAAACAAGCCTTTGTAATATCTAAGAAGAATAGGAACATTCTCAAAGCTTTACAAACCCAACGGGCCTTCACTGATAGTTTTACTTAAAGAAATCCAGATGCTGCAGCAGGGAGTTCCTGAAAGGGGAACGGCCTTCAGCTCCTGTGTCCAGCCCCAGCCACACGTGAGCCTTCAGCTGAGAAAGTAAAAAGGAGAGTCGTGAAATGAAGTCATATTTTTTCTCCCCAAACCCTGTAGCTTTTCAAATATTGCTGCGTGGAAGGCTGATGGGGATCATTCTCTGAGCTAGTCACTGATTTACCCCATAGAAAAGCCCTAGGGAAGGGCTTTCTTGAAAACAATTTTCCATTGGTATCGTTTTCTTTGCATTTTGAGGGCAAAACATATATTTTTTTTTTTCTGGAAGTGAAAAGATGGTTTATTATGCAATCAGAGACATCTGAGACACAGGGCTCCGGGAACAAAATGCAACCCTATATCACAAAATTTGTGATAAAACCGTAGAATTTGGGACCTCTGTCACAAGGCAAATCTCCTACACTGAGTTTCTGCATCCCGTTCTCTTGAGCAGGGTCCGGCGTGCGAATGTCTGATGAAGCATTGGAGCAGTAGTAGTCTCTCCCTGCCAAAAATAAACGGGGAGCGGGGAGCTTAACTCCAGCTGGACCTGGTTAATCTGTGCTTAGATTATCTCAATTGCGCCTAGGATTAAGAAACGCTTTAGCAGGGACTAATCTTACCCAGTGGACAGCATGTCTGGCTGACTTCTTAATCCCACCGCTTGACTCCTGGGACTTGGCTTCCAAGGCAGATGGGCCCCGAGCATCCCTGCAGCCGGCCCCCATATGCATGGGGTTGTGCTTCTCTGTGGGGCTGTGGTGGGGAGCCTGGATGCAGCTTCGGGTCTTTTGCACAGCATCACTCTGCTTTTGGTCTTTCTTGTCTCCCTCTTTCCCCTCCTTCTACAATAACCAGAAACGATGCAGAAGGCTTTTAGCACGTGGCAAGCACAATGCAGGGTATTAGGCAGGACAAGACAGAGCTACGTTAATTACCCTGATTTTCTAAAGAGATGCTGTGGCGGAGGATGAAAGGGAAGACAGCTGACGTGAGCACATTTCTTACTTTCTGCAGAGTGATGCTTTGAGAAGGTCTCCAGTGATACTTCTGCAGGACTGTAACGGAGTTGGGGCACTGATTCTCAAACAAATTCTGGGAAGGTAACTCCGTCCCAGGCTCTGTCCCCTGGACAGAAAGCGAGTCATGGGACAGCTGCCATGGAAATCCCCCATTTTGGGGGAAACAAGCAAAAAACCCCACCCCAAACCCAAAATGGATGTTTTCTGCTTGTTTCAGGAGAAATGAAACATTCTTTGCAGTTTTTGGCAACTGGGGGGAAAAAAAAAACAAAAACCCCAAGAGGATTTTGCTAGTAATAAACCATGCAAAAACCTCCCCAATTATTTGTTTGCAAAACTGGCAGAGTTTTGAGCGGCTGAATTTGGGAAGAAAAATAGAGGTTTGCAAGTAGGAAACACTCATGTGGCTGGCATCCAGCAGCTCTCCTGCCAGGGAGGAAAAGCCTCTACCACAGATTAGCCAACAGTTTATGCAGCTCAGCTTCAGCGAGGAGACCTTTACGACAGCAAACCTCCCAACAGCTCCGGTTATGAAACCCCAGATCTCATCCCTGCCGTGCCCCCGGCCCCCTCCCCGCAGCATCGCCCCATGGCATCCCCGGGGCCGCCTCAGTGCCCAGCCTCCCCCGCCCCAGGGTTGTGCAATTCCCAAACTCGGACAGTGCCCAAAAGCACCGCTGAGCAGTAATTGATGCCTGAGGTGACAATTACAGAGGCCCTTGAGAGGAAGGCAAAAAGAAGACCAAAACCCCTGCCCCAAACAAATAAGCAAAGCAGCAGCAACAGCAAATAACCCCCTGCACGATGCAAAGCCTTAAAAGAGACGATAAATAAAGCCAATTAGCCCGCAGACTTAGCGCCAGCTTATGTGGAGCGAGCCTTGGCGGAAGGAAGGGCAAACCCAAGAGCCGCTAGCCACAAAAGCATCACTTCTTCCTGTTCTAAGAAAAAAAATATTAAAAAAATTTAAAAAAATCCCCAAAAGAGCAGGGGTGGTTGAGGTGATGCCAGGAAGAAAAGGGGAGCAGAAGGGCAGGTCCTGCCGGGGAGGAGGCTGATGGAGAGGATGAAGCCCAGCTGCCACTGAAGGACCTTCCCTCCTGCCCAGGAGGGGCTGCCCACCCACGCTTGGCAAACACCGTGCCCTGAGAACCCACGCTCCGGGTGTGAAGGTAACGCCGGGACCAAAAGACGTGTCCAGGGGTTGGGGACCTTCTTTGTCGGGTCCCGTGGGCAGCTGCAGCCCGCGTCCCTCCCCGGCCCCGCTCAGCACCCAGCAGGCAGGTCACGGCTGCCAAACGGGGACACGGCGGGGAGAGAGCTGGTCGTTCAAGTATTTAAGGCCAAGGTTAGGAAGGGATTAACGCAGCCTTTCCAAGACCTTGAACTCTTCTCCTAATCTGGATTTACAGCTGTGAATTCACTGCTGAGGCCATGTGTTGTCCCCTCCTCCGTCTTGCAACCCTCATGCCCTTGTCGGCACCCCGTAGGTACCTTTGCACGTCGTACCCTTAAAAGAAACTACCTAAAAACCACAGAGCTTTGGGACCCAGATATGCATATGCTTCTGTGCTAAACATGCCACAGTGTCTCTTAACTGCTGACAACCATTATCCAGCTGCTGAATGGGCCTTATTATAAGCAATTTTTAGAAATCATATTGAAAATGTAAAGTCAGAACGGAAAAAAAAAAAAAAAAAGGGTCTCGGGTCATTAACTGCAGCAACACCTGGCAGGTTGGTTAAAAAAAAAAAAGAAAGAAATGCTAGAAAAGTTGTCGACACGAGATCCTAGGGTGATACATTACAGACATCGACATGGATGTCACACCCAAGCCCAGGGCAGGTGCCTGACACCCAGTCCTGCACCTTTCCTCTCCTGGAACCTCCCAGCAGCTTAGCTCAGAACGGGCCAAAACCCCAAAGATTTTGAGATGTGGAGCAAACCGGAGGTTTTTTTTGACCGAAAAGATTTCCAGTCTGAGGAAGACCGGGGCAGATGGGCTCTGTATCGGGAGCAGCATGGTGTTAGCAGGCAGCTCTGCCCCTTTCACCCCCAATGCTTGGCGAGCTGCCGCAATCTCGCTATTGCAAGCGAGCGAGGCGCCGAGCAGGGGAGCAGATAAACGATGCGCGTCCCCGGGCTGGTGCCTGCGTGTGCTGCGTCGCTGGATTAGAACCCTGTGTGGGCCATTGCGGTGGTTTGAGCCACGCGTTTTGACCATCGTTAATTAAAACCCCTCCGGCGGTGACCCTAATGAGCCAAGCAGCGCGTTGGGGGCCGGGGGCAGTCCCCGCTCTCGACGGGGAGGAGGGTGAGCGGCGTACCCCGCATTCAGGGAGCCCCTCCTGGGCGCTGCTGATAACACCCAGCAATTAGCAGATTTGCTCCGAAGGGAAATCCCGAGAGAAGAGGGTGGGAGGGAGGCACAGGGCGATGGGGTGGCTCTTGGGGGGCGGTGGGGTCCCCAGACAGGGAGCGTGGGAGGGAAGGGCAGCCTGGGGGAAGCGGGAGGGTGTTGGAGCATCGGGATGTCAGGCAGCATCAAAGCCAGTGCCTGGGAAAAAGGAAAAAAAAAAAAGAAAAAAAGAAGGCAGGGAGGAAGGAGGCCGGGGGAGCCGTGCAGGTGTGACAAATTAAAGATTAGCGCTGCCGCGCATGGGGATGCTCCGCACGGGCTTTGCAGCCGCCGGGCGTTTGTCTCGCTGCCGGCTGCCGCTGCCGTCGCGACACGTGGCACATTTCTGACACGTCCTCCGGCTTTGCCGGAGCGGAGCAGCCAGTGCCCTCGCCACGACACGCGCGGCCGGCTGTCGCCCCGCCGGCCCCAAGCGTCCCTCGCCGTCCCCCGCCGGCCCTCGCCAGCCCTTCCAGCTACAACCCGCTCATTAGCGGTTCACGACTCGCAGCCTCCTCTTCGCCTGAAAATCCTGCAATTACTCGGCGCGCTGGCTCAGACCCGGCTCCCGCACGGTAGCGAAACAAAGGCGAGTGGGAACAGGCAGCCCAGCTGCCGCTTCACCCTGCGGCCATCCCCGGGCGGGCAGCTCGGCGATACAGGGGGGGAACAGGTACGGTTCGTGTTTCAAGCTGAAATGAAAGGAAGGGAAGGAACCGGATCGCCCATGAGCTGTAAAATAAGAGGAGGTTTTGTTTTATTTAACGCGAGGCCATTTTGGCCAGCGTAAAGGATCTATCAAAATGGAGACAGAAAACAGTTCTGCCTGAAAACGCCGGGGCCAAATTGGCTTTGAGACTTGCGTAGTCCTGAGCCAATTAAAATGTCATAATAACGCAACCTCAAAAAAGCCCCCGTGCCTGCTAGTTATGAAAGCTATGCAGGAAAAGAAATCATTCCCCAGCTAGAAGTGTTTATCCAAATGGTTCTTCTCCATGAGACAATCGGTCGGCGAAAAGGGAGAGGGAAAAACCCCCAAAGCAGCAGTAGGCTAGGTGCAAGCCTGCACCCTGCCCACGTTCACAGCACCCATGCTGGGGTCTCTGGAGCTCTTTAGGGGTCCAGGGGAGTCTTTGCAGGTCTCGGAAGGTCCTGCCTGCACTGCAGGACTGGGGCTTTGGGGTGGCTTCATTGCAAATGACAGTTTTAGCCTCTCTGCTGAATTTCCCAGCCTTGATGAGTCTTTGGGAGACATGTGTCCCCCAGGTATATCAGCAGTAATGGAAAGTGCCACTGTCACTACAGGCACTAACTCATCATCTTGACGACCCATCGATCCCCGGAAGAGTCGAGTGGAGGGTAAAATAAATGTGGTTTGCTGGGACGGGAAGAGAGGAGGAGAATACTGAAGACATTTTGCTTCACCGGCCACTGAAGTCAATGGAAAACCAGCCACCAGCTTCAGCAGACACAGGGCTGGACTGCACCCGTGCTCACCAAAAATCGGACAAGACGTGCTGAAAGGCAGCTCCCAAACGCTGTCATCCCCCGGCGGAGGGAATCCCACCCGTGTCCCTCCAGAGCTTCCCAGTGGTGCCGAGGCTTGTGCGTGGTCCCACCTCGCTCTGAGGCACATCCCGGACCTGCCTGGTGCAAGACGGGGACTCCCACACACTCCCCAAATTACAGGTGGCCTCCAGGGCCAGTGGGGAAGACTGAGACCCCCCCCCCCCGCCCCCAGGCCAGCGGTGCCGCACGGGTGGGCGCCGGGGAGCCGGAGTTTCCCAGAGGGAGCTGGTGGCTGCCTATGCCGCAGGCTACGGTGAGCCCTCGAGGGCAGCCCCTCGCCTGGAGGCCGGCTAGCTGCCACAGCCAAGCGCTGGGCTGGAGCTCATTAGGCCTGCTGTGAGGGAAGTTAATTAGCTCAGGGAAAACGCTGTGCTAATTTGCCTAACCGGCTTTTGGGACCAAGGTTAACCCCGCCGAGCAGGCTTGGATGCACTCCTTCTGGCTGGGGTTCTGCCTCCTGCATCCCTGCACGTCGCGGGGGGGATGCCCGCGGGCTCCGGAGCTGCCTTGAACGTGTTAGTCCTGCTCGTTTGAGGCCGTGCGATCTCAGGTCTCCTGGCAGGGAGGACCGCCATCCCAAGACAGCCCCCCGGGACCGCCGTGATGCCGGCCGGTTCCTCTCGGTGGGCAGATAGAAGAGCCTCCGCTCTTTGCTGCGGCCGTGGGGACGGCGGGGCGAGCGCGGCGTGAAGCTCTGTGCCGTGCCGGGCAGCGGTGCCGTGGCGTGCACAGGTCGGTGCAGGATTTACAACGCGTGTGGCCATCCTTGCTCACCCCTGTCCCCCGTCCAGCTGCCCCCTGCTTCCACGTTACGGTCTGACCACCCCACGGGATAGGGCTTTGCAAGGGCCTCCTCTTTTTCTTTCTTTCTCTGTTATTCCCCCTTGTCTTGGAAGAGTGTAGGACTTGGACAGGACGATTTGAACAGCGTGTCGAGCAGATGGAAGCAGGTCCCTGGCTGTGGCCAGGTGGAGGGAGCACTCAGCAGGCGGAGGCTGGGCATGGCAAGCTGAGAAGCAGCTCCTGGCTCTGCAGAACGCTGCTCCCTCTCCACCTAATGCTAAAGCAATTGCTCTCGATGGCTTTAGAATCAGTGTTTTGGCACACAAGCGCGTGGCTGTCCTCTGCTCCCCGACCCCACGAGATGCCGAGCGTGGTTCAGCACGACTCGCAGCGAGAGAGAGAAGGGAAGACAAACACGCACGGCAAAGAGACGGCGAGAGAAACGGGAGCAGGGTAATCTTCAATGCGAGCTTGCGAGCCTGTCTAAAAATAGAAGGCGAACGGTTCCCTAGTAATTAGCCGGGAGACGGTTTTATTTGCAGCAATGCGATTTCAGCAGCAGTGCTTTTGGCAGGAGGAGGCGGGAATGTCCCAGCAGCTCTAACCTTGCAGAGCAGGAGGAGACTTGCCTCCCCCTGCCAAGGGACGTTTCCCACAGACAGCAGGCGAGCGTGGGCTCAGGCATGAGCACGTGAGCATCTTCCTCTGCCTGCCTGGACGGAGGGAGCAAGAAGCCAGCGGAGAAGAGGTGTTCTCTCCGCAATGGTCTGGATTTAGATGCTCCTCAGCGATTGCTTTGGAAAAAACGATGACGTCCCTTCTGCGGCGGGAGGCAGCAGCATCCTGGCAGAAGGGCTTGATCCCTAAAGGGGTTCAAGCAAGGACAAGCGGTGCCTGAGGTCTCAGTGGGGGAGAACAGCATAGGGACCCAAGCTTGGATTACAGCAAGGACCAAGCCCGAGGCACTCACTCGCCTGCAGGTTCCTGCTGCAGGTCTTTGCATCTCGGGGAGGTGCCGAGGGCTGTGCCCCCCCCCCCCCCCAAAACCAGCACATGGAGTCAGGGCCCGTGACGGGTGTCAGGCTGGCCTTTCCCAGCCAGCCGTGGTGGACATGTGCTGGGTTAACACCAAGGCTGCCAGGTAGCTTCCCTTCTGGCCTTTTTTCTTGTGGCGGCAAGGACGGGGGACTGCCGTCCCTTCTAGCCATCGGTCAGAGGAGACAGCACAGGGCAGGAGGGGGCATCCCTGTGCAAGGTCTCCTCACGGGCCAGCTAGCATCTCCATCCTTCTTGGCCGAGTGTCCCTGAGGGCTTGGTGAGGGGGATGAGTGGCAGAACTGTCCCAGCCTGGCTCTCACGTGCCCCTGGGGCGCTGGGAGAAGTGAGAAGCTTCCTTTGGGAAATGCCACCGGGCTGGAGGGACCTGACAAAACCAGGAATAATGTTAAAAATGTGGAAACACAGCATTTATGTTCTGCTGCTGCTTGCAATGGGAGTGAGACTGGGACGGAGTCAGCTTGAATCCAGGTCGTTTCATGCATTTTATGGATTGGAATGATGCATCCTGGCTGCAACAGAAAACAAAAGTGCAAAGAGTCACCTCAGCACCCTGCCAGCCCTCTCCTGCTGGTCCGGCGCCGCACAACCCAAACCCACCCACACCCCACCAGAGGCAGAGAGGAAGGACAGAGGGACTGGGGGGGACACATTTTGAATGAGGAAGTGCAAAATGCCTGCGGGAAGCCTTGTGCTGCAGTCTGACCGGCGCAGCCCCGTGCCACACAGCTCAACGGCCCATCGGCAGGGGACGGTCACCGCTGCCCCATGCTCCACAGGGACGTGGGGTACCGTCACCCGTGTCCTGGAGGGGGACAGTCTCCCAGGACTGTTGCTTTCCATACCCAAGAGACGGGTTATCACTCCTGATAAGAGCATCCAGCTGGTGTGGTTTTGGCAGAGCAAAAGCCCTATGGTGAGAAGACAATGTGCCGCCTGACCTACAGCCAGCAGCTCTCCCTGAGCTGGGAATGAATCCATCACCGAATGAAAGAAAACGAGCTTTACATCCCATTTCAGGCAATACTCGGCCCCTGCTGTCGTCCTGTTGATTTTGTGGCTCTGCAATCAGATTTAACTTCCCATCTTTCCGTCTCCCCCATTACTGCCTGTGAGGCCTGTGCAAACAGTGGGGGAAGCGGGCTAATTGCCTCTGGAAGAGGAGCGGTGATAACAGCTACGTTGGAAAAGCCGTCACAGGCCCGCGGATAGCAAACTGAGAACACAGGGAAAAACACCCCCTTCTCCCCTGGCTGCTCTTCTGAAGGATTACTTGTACCCATAGGAGGGAGCGTTGCTCCGGAGCATCGGGTGATGCTGATTTGTGAGTGTCCCCTCCACCCGGACACGATTAACTGGAAAATTTACTAGTCGGGAGGTCTCTGCAGGAGCCAGTTTAAAGCCGGCTGTTCCTCCGGCTCGCTCCTGCGTGGCGCGGCAGCTGTCGACACCGGATAAAAATTGAAGAGCGGGATGGGAGCAGCCGGGGCGTGCTCCCGTGCTGGTGGTGGGGACGGGAGTTATGCCGGGGGTTGCTGGAGAGCCTCCAAGGTGCCCATGCTGCCCTTGGAGCTGGCACCCTGGGTGGTGGGGCAGGAGGGGAGCTTGCCACGAGCCTCCAGGTTAGGGGAGGTTGTGCGGAGACTTGCTGCGCCCGCAACCGAGGACCGCCACAGGATTCCCTTCTGACCCAGCCCCTCTGGAAACTGTGCCTCGGTGTTCTCGCCCGCAGGCAGGGTAGGAGCGTGCGAGAGATTTGCCTTAATTTGCCTCAATTTGCCTCAATAGCAAAGTGGGGTAGCTGGTGGGGCCAGGTGTGCACTCGCCCAGGGTGCGGAGAGGTGATGCAGCCCACCCGGGACGTGGAGAAAGGGCCTGAGCTGTTTCGTCTTTACCTCTTTTTTTCCCTTCTTCCCTCTCCCTGTCCCCTTCCCTGCCACACCAGTCCCACACGTGTCCCCAGCAGCCAGGGCCAGGGGTGCCACTGCTGTTCCCCCGGGCATCCCTCCCCTGCTCTCCTCTCTTCAGGGATCCTCCTGCAGAGAAATCCTCCGGGGAGGGAAGCGGCCGTGCGCTTGCACAGTGATGCATGAATGCAATCAGCTCGGCCTTTCCAGGAGCGCGGGGAGCACGTGGCGAGAGGACGCAGCCTCCCTGGGAAGGTTATACCTGAGACACATTAGAAACGGTTGCGGGGATTTTTTAAACTGGCTATCAAGAGCCAGATTGGAAGTAAAAACCAGTGATGGACAATGAGGGCAAGGGGAGGCAGGGGATGCCCCTGCCCCAGAGCTGGTCAAATCTGTGTGACTCGCTGTCCCCTAAGCAGTGAGGGACAAAACCCGTGCTGGAGCAAAGGGGGAAATTGGCCCAGAATACCAACAGCTCTGAGATTTCCCAGCTGCGAAGGAGTGGGCTCCTCTGGCCTGCTGGGTGGCAAAGCACTAATTTTTCAGTTCCCCCCACCCAAAAAACCCAAAGCAACAGTGAGAAAGAGAGGACCAGGAGGGGGACAGTGGTTGACAAATGCAGCACGTCCCATCCTGGTGCAAGTGTCCCCTGAGCTTCTGTGGGTGCTCAGCTCTGGGGCTCTGGGAGTTAGAGAGGAGGCTCCCAAGCACGCTCTGGCTCCCAGACCAAAGCTTGCCCGCTCTTCCCAAATGCACGCAGGAAGGGATGTGAAGTGTTGTGTAAACTGGGGCTGCTGATCCAGGCTTCTCTTGCTGGGAAAAGGTCTGGGGGAGTAGGAGGGGAGAAAAAGCCAGCCACAATACTGCCGAATTAGCAGAGCTTTACACGAAAGGTATGGGGAATGCCTGCAATCCCAATCCGTGCAGCGCCGAATTTTAAGAGCAGTTATTACAAACAGCTCCGTAGGATGCACAGCCCTTCCCCACCAGTGCTCCACTCTCCCCTCCCCTGTGGCCTTTTGCTTCCCATGGCTGCGGGCAGCTCTGGTGCAGCAGCCTGCACTGCTCTGCATTGGGAAGATCCTGACCTTAGCGGCTTTTCCCGGTGCCGGTTCACATTTCGGATGACAATCAATTCCCAGAGCAGAATCTGCTCCTGGCATTGCTCTAGCCACGTGGCTGGGGCGATGCCAGTGGCAAATCTGGCTGGGAATGTCTGCTGTTTCTTCAATAAAGAGAAGTTAAAAAAAAAAACCAGCCCGGCACGGCACCGCGGAGCCATGCCCCCCTGGCAATGCCAGCTCCATGCTGCCTGGTGCAGGACAGCCAGCATGGTGGACAGATGGCTGCTGCCCATGCTAGTACGTTTGAGGAGGGACTCACGATTTTCCTCCATCTACTTCTGCATATTCAGATAGCAAACAGCCTGCTTAGGAAGCCTGGGAACCGAACCAGAGACATCTCTCTCGCCAAAGGCCATGGGCACCATTTGGCACGCTTCCAGCCTCGGGGACCAAACAACTTGCTCAGGGCCACGCTGGGGCATGGGTGTCACGGCAGGGACTGGACATTTGGAGGAGCAGCACCCAGCTCTGCTGTCAAAGAGTTATGACCACACGGCTCCTTCACTCAGTCCACTGAAAACACAGCAGCGAAGCCCGTGGAAGGTGTATGAGATGGAGGAGAGACCTGCATCTCCTTTGCTCATCCTCCCCGCGGGGCCATCCATGTCAGGAGACTCGATGCCTTTTGCAGCGACACAGAAATGCTTCCCAGCATCCGTCAGCAAGGGATGGGACCCCGGCACCCACGTTGCAAAGCTAGAGCTGCCTGCGGCGCTGGGCAGTTGCAGAAGACTGCAGAAAGCCTAGGGCTATTTTTGCTCCCCTGCCTGCTTTTCCAGCACACACGTACGTGTGTGCTTACACACGCACGCACAAGCACACGGATGGCCTGCGGGGCAGGAGCAATGGCCTCGGAGCAGCGTGGCAGCAGGAGAGAGCGCAGCAGGCAGCGCGCAGGCAGGGGAGCGAAATGGGATTAGCTTGGGGGAGGGAGGGAGGAAGAGAAATAAATGATCCTTGTGGTGAGCTTCAGGACTTTCCCTGACACATGTTGGTAAGAAACTAATAAAAATAGGGCCTGAGCGTAGCAGGAACAGACTTGCTCCCTGCTTTCTGAATGGCCGCAGCCCAGGCAGGGTGAGGGCTATTGGAGGCTGGGTGCTTTCTTCCCCGTGCATCCTTCGCTGGCCCTCTGATGTCTCTGTGTGGGAGACCTGGGTAGAAACGCAGGGCTGCTCCGATGTGCCTGGATGGGCACA
The DNA here is from genome assembly GCF_929443795.1 of Astur gentilis. Lineage (NCBI taxonomy): Eukaryota > Metazoa > Chordata > Aves > Accipitriformes > Accipitridae > Astur > Astur gentilis. The sequence goes on from NC_064911.1 coordinate 12,364,826, forward strand.
GGGATGGGGAGGGAGCTGCACCTCCTGTCCCCCAGCCTGGACCCCCGGCACTGGAATGTTCGCTGCTAACCTGGAGCTTAGTGGGGAACTGAAACAGCTGCCTCTCACCTCCCTCTCCACTGCCCCACAGTGGAAACCTCTTTTTCTCCTGGCTTTCAGGCTGTTCAACCTCTTCTGCTTCAAATGCTGCATGAGAACCTCTGGGGAGGGGTTTGGGGGCTCTTTCCTGGGACCCCACCTCACGGCGTGCAAAGCCGGCACCTGCAAAGCGCGAGTGAAAGCCAGGAGCAAGGGACGAAGACCTGCTCAGCGATGCTGCGAGGGGTCGGGACCCTCGGCTGGCAGCACCCCTTGGCAGTATTTAGGTGCTGTACGGGGCATTAAGCGCAGTGGCACAGGAGCAGGAGGCCAAATCACATTCCTCCAGCAGTCCTGGGAACATAAAGCCTGGGCCTGACCTGAGGGCTGCCTGCCTCATGCATCACTCAGATGACAGCAGAGTTATTTTTTTCCTGACAGGACCCAGAAACCAGGTCACTCCGCATGTAAATCTATAACAAATCTGCCTGGGATTAGGCAGGCCGCTGAGAGGTGGCAACAGACGGTATTCATCAGATGTGCCCGTAGCGAACGGCTCCGCACCGCACACAGGGTCGGGAGCGGAGGCACATTCTTTCACGAGCAGGGGGGTTGCTACGCCAGAAGCTGCCATCCTGCCTTGGAGGATTTGGGCCATGACGGCCTCAGCAGAAAGAAATGCCTCATTCCAGGGAGGCCATTCCTTGCGAGCAATTAAAAAATAATAACATGATAGTAATAAGCAGATCAGTCAATCCCTCCACGAGCTGAGGGACCCTGGGGGGAGAGCTGGGCTTTTCCCAGAGCAAACTGGGACCAGCTCTTCTCCAATAAATACAAATAATGCCAGTACCAAACCTCAGATCTCTGGCCAAACTTTGGTGAATTATACCCTTGCAAGATGCGGGATGCATATGGGCTATACGTACGCGGCTTTAACTTGCCTGTGCAGCGGACACTGTCTTGGGCTGGGGCGGGGGGAGAGCAGCAGCGTGGCTGCAGCAAGCAGGGACTCGTGATCTGCTTCTCGAGGAGGTGAGCACAGGCGTATGGGATGATTAAAAACCAAATTGCATCTCTCCAGTGGCGTGCCTTCCTGATCCGAACTAATCAGCTGAGCTTTCAAGGGTTAAAGAATAGCAGCACTTGTCTCCATGGGCATCCAGGACCTATTTAAAAACCTCGACCCCTTTGGCTCAGTTGCCCAGGGAATTTTTCAGCGGAAAATGCCAGGGCTCTGGGAACTATTAAACCCCGCAAACCCTAGATTGCTTTTATGCCTGCCCTAGGCTGCAACCTCGGATCTTTTCTTTTCCCCTCTGCAAACTGCTGGGTAATGATCCCTTGCGGCATGCCAGCTCACCTCCCCTTCTCCCAGCTGGCAGCCCAGCTCGGCAGTGATGCCCTTTTGTTCCATTGGTGCCGCGATCTGCAAACTCATTGCTAATTACTGCATCTGGGGCTTCCAGCTCCAGCGACAATGCCAGGACTTGCGGCGGGCTCCTGACGGCCAAAGTTCATCCCCCTGCTTATTTCCTTACCAAAGACCATTATCTCTCATTTACATCTAAACTAGTTTTTTATACCAGTTTAAATGCTGCCCCTCCCCCTGTAATCTCAATGCAAATGAATTAAAAGTTCATTCTTCCGATGCTCAAATCCTGCGCACTTTCTTTTTCACTTCTTATTTAAATCACACACTGTTTTGAACTAAACCTTTTATTTCCTCCCAATTATTATTTCTGGTGTGTTTTCCAGAGCCTTACAACACGGCATCTGATTATACACAAAGCTTCGGAATAAAGCCCTGTTTTTTCCCTTCATTAAGGACACAAAGGATTCCTGTGTGAGCCAAGCAGCACTTTGGACATTAATACAGCTTTACACCCCAAATCACATCCCGACTCTCTGCAGAGCAGATTGGGGAGTGGATCCATGCCTTTCCTTGCTGCCAGCACCCTTCACAGGCTCCAGCCAGCTCCTTCCCTCCCTGGAATTAACATCTGATTAAGTGGTGCCAACATGTTCACTCGCAAATTCCCGGCCGCTGGCTCTGCCTGCATCACGACCGGGTGTGTTTCCTGGCTAATCCTGCCAGCTTGGGTGCCCTCTGCTTGCCTCCAAGTTAGTGGTCCGGGGAGCTGGGTGGGCCCAGCCAGGATTTTGCTGTTGTTGACCATTTCCCATGGAAAAGCGTTACAGGGAGTCACGTGTAAAGCCTTGGGAAAGCTCAGGAATCTGTAAATCCCACAGCCCGCCCTGAAGCCCAAAATTAACGAACTTGAGAATATTTCAAGCTAAGTGATAAGCCCAAGGACATAAAGGCAGTCAGTGGCAGAGCTGCTTTTAACCCGCATAGGCAGCTGCCTCGTCCCTCCCAGATCTGAGATCTTGTCGTCTGGAAACTGCCTGAATCAAACCAGAAGCACAGGAAACCACCCCGTCCGCAGCACATTTCCCTTATTTAGCGTCATCATGCAGAAAGGAATAATGTATGCTGTGTTTACCGAACAAAGAAGGGAGACCTTTTTATCAAAACAATGCAGTACTGAGCTGGTAAGCTGCACAAAAAGTCCTTCTAAGCAAATGTTTTTTATCTTGTTGAATATTTCAGCATCTAAAAAAAAATAAAATCTAGTAATTTCCATCTTGATTTAAAAATACTTCTTATTACAAAGAAGAGGTTTGGCAGTCACCTGGAGCCGACAAGAAGCATTTGGAAACGTGGAGGTTCAGGACAGGTTTCAAAAGCAGCACACAGGCTGTGAGAAGCAATTTGCCAAATGGACGCAGGATGGGAGTTGGATCTGGTTTCCCCAAAGAGAGCCTTCTTTTAATACGGAAAGGTTTTGCCTAACAGGCTTTGCACGGGTCTGTAAAGTAAGGATACTAGACTTGCAACTCTGATATCATACCACGCTTCTCCTTTGGGACCTTGGGCAATTCAGGTTATCCCTGTCTCTCTTAAAATCCCTATCTGTAGAACAGAGATATTGCTGCCTGCAGTAAATGTCTGCAAAGTGCTTGAATGTGAGGGTTATTACTGTTAAATATCTGTGCAGCTTTCACCTCTGCTGCACTGAGAAGCAAGCCGGTACGAAGGATCCCTGCAACGTGCTGTCAAGCAGAGTGGGAATCTCACGGTGCAGGAGTGAACACCGACTGAGCAACATGAGGAAAGCCGGAGCTGCTCCATACCGGGAATTTTTTTCCTCAAATATTCAAAATCTGATGTAACTAGCTGCTCTGGCTGCTATGGGTTTGCCTTCATTTTAGAAACAGCTGAGCCCGGCCACGTGCTGCCTGGAGAGCCAAACCGCCTTTCCGACCTGCTGTGGAGCCACGTGTATGTCCCAAATGCCAGGCTGGCCACTTCTATCGCATCGAAAAAAAATTAACATCTGAATCCCAGCGATCCGGGTCAGACTGACCTCTGGAGAATATGCACAAGCAGGGAGGTCACGAAACACCACAAAAGCCACGAACAAAACCACTAATTGGCTTCTTTTCAGCCGTATCCCTGTGCCACCGGTCTCGCCCTTCTCAAAGTGTCCTGTGCTGCCTTCAGACTGCCGACACACAGCCTATTTTTGCGGAGCCAGGATGCTTAACGATACTTTGTGTTACTAATTCTGTAATTCATATTGTTTGTGCTGGCAGGGAATCCCCTGCGACGTTTTATCTCAGCCAGTCTCCTCTGGCTGTTTAAAATATTTGGAATTATTATTTCTGGCTCGCGGGTCCACCCTGGGTCATGGCAGGATTATTCCTGGGTTGTGCACAAGCCCGTGGCCGCCCTCCCCAGTGCTGGTGGTCTGGAACAGATAGGACATATAGGGTCTATAGGACATATCAGGGGTGGGGTGGCAGGGGGAGCGCGAACTTTTCGGTTGACCGGGACCAGACAAAATTAAAGCAAATGAGCCTTAAGGTGTTGTCCCGGCTGTCCCCAGTGCCACTAAAAGAGGTACTGGGCTGGGTAGGGGAGCACCCATGGGGTGAGATGGGGAAGCTGGTGGGTGCGCGGGGTGGGGGGCAAGCGCAGGGGTAGAGCAATGTCAGGGTGCTGGTCTGGGGTCTGAGCATCCTCTGTGGGGGAGAGCTGGGGGGCTCAAGCTGGGGCAGGAGGGTGGTTTGGGGAGGGGAGAGGTGCCTGTGTGTGTGTGTGTGGGGGCTTGGGGGGTCCCACCAGCGTGGGGACACAGGGGCCGTCCGTCCTCTGCTCGGCCGTGGGGGCTGCAGCGGCTCTGCGGGCAGGCTGCAGCCCTAAATCAGCTGCGTATATTCATAACTGCTGTGCACGCCAGCCCCCGGAGCTGGAAGGCGTATCGCAAAGGGCACATTTTTAACACTTCTTTTAATCCCACGATCCTGCGCGTTTAAGCCTGAACTGCCTTGCATTTGAACCTCTGCAAACGCCTTTTGCAGCACCCCCCCCCCCCCAACCCACAGCCTGCTCTAGGGAGAAACTAATTAAAGCTGCCCAACAGGCTGCTAAATATTAAGAGCCCAATAACGGTGCAGACACAGGGACATCGCCATCTGAATGACAAAAGCTGGTAGCCAGTGGTTACTGGGAAAGGTACCGGCAGGCTTCTGCCTGCCTTGCTCAGCAGCGGACATCCCTGCCGGCTGCTGGAGCCAGGGGTACTGCCCTGGGAACACCGTGCCTCTCGCTAAAACACCGCGTGGGGACATCTCTCCGGCACTTTCCGCTCCTTATCCCACGCAATTCACGGCCAGGGTGAGGCCGGGCTTGCTGCCAATTCACATCACGTAAAGCCAGTAGGGACGGCTGGTCGGTGTGGCGGCAGCAGGCGTGGGCTGCGGGGTCCTGACCTTCATTTCTGCCCTTCCTCCAAATATTCTGCAATTACATGTCGATTGCTTGGCGGGGAGAAAAGCAAACACGCTGCGAATGCCGGCGCGCTGCGGTTGTTTGCTGTCGGCCGTGGCGTGCGGTGTAGTGGCTGTGGCACAGGCTGCTGCTAAAGAAGAGGATGGGTGACAAGCAGAGCCGGTATTTTGGGGTTGCTCACGTCGTGGAAAGCCCACCAGACCCTCCGGGGCGACTGGCCACAGGCACAAGTTCCAGTCTAGTGTTAAAAAAAAAACCAGCAAAGGGGATTTGAAATTCAGCTAAATCACACTTCCCTCTGAAAATTTCATTCCTGCAATTGTTCCGAGTAACACGTACGATTACTTTAGCTGAAAGAAATGATAAAAAGCATTTCGTTTTCTCAGCTCGTTTACTTTCTACATCTGGCAGAGTTCTGTGCGCAGGCAGTTTCACCGTTTTCCTGAGGTAGAGCAGTTGGAAATGGAAGCTGAGGAATAACACCGCAAGATGTTTTTTTAAACTGTTTTGCAAATGGTTCTGCTTCTAAGGACCAATAGACAAGCTAAAGCCCTTGGCAAAAATGATATGACAATAAATAACATAGCAGTTTGCAGTGTTATTATAATGGTGAGAAAAACCTCCACGCTCCTTATTTAATATCCAGATTCTGCCTTGCAATACAGCAGGCTACAATGTGCTGACGGTAACTTTCCTAAAGCAAAACTGCCCTGTGACCTATTACTGTCCCCAACCGTGCCGTCACACAGGGGATGAAAGGGAGATGGCGTTTTCCTTCGACGCTTCCACAGGGATTGCCCCTTGCCCTACAGACTGGTCCGGCTCCTCAAAGCTTGAAGTCCTCCAGGAGAAGGGACATTAAAACGAGCCGGGAAGCAGCGCACTATTTTGATTTGAGCAGATGCTGGGGACACCCTCTGTGATTTAGGGTCCCACTGGCAAGGCCTTTGGTGAGCAGGGTGCTCTGAAAGGACCGGAGACCCAGCTCATGGAATGCTTGCACGTGAGACGTGCCAGGCTGCGTATTGCTAATTAATCCCAACGTGGAGGCTGCTGGAAGAGGATGCCGTGGCTCCGGGGCGACGTGCGGGTTCAGGGCCGTGGTTCCCACCTGGAAAGGTTTGCAGGGCTTTAGCTCGGCTTGCCGGTGTCCCAAACAGCGGGGGAAGAGGCAGGATGAGGACACGCAGAGCAAAGCCGTGCAGCTGGGGGGGTGCTTCAAAAGTGGAGGGATACAGCCCTCCGAGAGTCCCGTCCTCCTCCTCCTCTCCTCGGCATGTCTGCAGCAGACAACAGAGGCAAAAAGGGCACTGCAATTTGAAACAGCCATAAGCGTTTCAGCGTAATGAAGTCAACTGTCAGGGGGAATTATTCTTCACGCTGGTGTAACAGGTCATAAAAAATACTGTTGGGGAAAATTCAGATGAAGCTTATCTGCCCTTTAACGTGCAGGTATGAAAGGTTGCAGCTCCAGTCCAAACTGAAGATCCTCTTACATGATGCACTCTCCCTCTTGAACATGCGTGTAACCAGAGTCCCATCCCCCGGCGGGGTCATCCCTTTCTCCGGTGAAGCTAAAGTGCTGACGGAAGGAGGACAAAACCGCTGAACCACAATTTCCCATGTGCACTCTCCGCATTCCCCACACATTTCCATTAGCACCCCTAAACCCACACCAGCAGCCCTGGGGGCTCAGCGCACACATATTGGTTTAACCCACCCTGGCTAAGCGACCACGACGCTCCCCACTTATTCTCCAGGCATCACTTACAAACACCTTTTCCTCTTCCCATCCCGCTGGATGAGAAGGCAGGGGAGAGGACGGATCCCACGCACAGGGCTCCTGCTCTCCGGTTACTCCCAGGTCACTGGGGTTCGGCAGCCCGGCATGGTCCCCGGTGCCTGCAGATCACGTATCATTCAGAGCACGGGGACAAAGCCCAGAGCGCTGGCTACGGCTTGCTTAGAAATTTTTGAATAAAATGGCTTTTCCATGAGACAATGCAAGCTCATCAGAGCTGATTTGTTCCCCAGGAGCAAAGCAGCTGCTATAAACTTTCACGGAGAAAAGGATGGAATTTCTCCTGAAAGCCAGAGTTTGGAGGAGGATATAATATCAGGCCTGCCTGGCCAGTAGCCAAATGATTAGGACAAGGGAAGACTGAGTACAAATCTTTTAGCTGAGCACAGCTTGCATTTGAACCTGGGTCTCCAACGCAGTCAGCGAGTGCCTTGGGCCAGCTCAGCACGACAAAGCTGCCCTGAAGCATCTAATTCTCCAAGAATCGGGATGTGGGATGGGGAAGGCATAAGAAAGCAAGAAATGCTGCAAAAACAAGAGCAAAAAATCCCCACAACAGAGAAACTGGAAGCTGTGATTGGCCAGGGAAAATTTCCAGCTACAAGCCTACTCTCTGCTATCCTTGCTCTGAACTGCTCAGATAACCCCCTAGGGGCATCTCCAGAGTTTCCTTTTCTCTTCCTCCTTCTTTGAATACATACATTGTATTCAAACACCGTACATACATACATACATACATAGGCTGTAATAAATACAACGCGTTCTAAGTATCTTACATGCAAACTGCATGTAAACTTTCCATTAAACCTTCTGGGTTTTGTGCAGTACAGCAGCAAAGTGGAGATTTTACAAAGACCTCTTTGTATAAAAATTTGAGTCATGGAATCAAATTGTGTTCCGCACAAAGGCGCAAAAATGGTGCAAAAATTAAGATTTTAATTTTAATGTGATCTTAAACGTTGGTCCCAATTAGGCGTATGCCCAAGTCCCATTGGAGTTAAGCACATCATTTCTTTGCTGAACAGGGAAGGCTGCTGAATCAGGACTCCAGACTGTAAAATTGCTCAATTGCCTTCAAATTTCTGGGGGAAAAAAAATAGTGTGCTCTGAAAGCAATCACAAAATACATTTGGTATTCAAAGAGTATAAGTGAGTGCAGGGCTTATAATTAAATCCTTATCTGCGAAGCTGCTACTGAGTGACTGTACATTCTGGGTAATTTTTAATGGCCTGAAACTCAAAAACCAGCATAACCAATTTTTTTCTTTTTTGCAGAAGACACAGCTAGTTAGCTATAATTCTGCAACAAATCCATTACTGCAAAACAAGTCCCTGATCCTGCAAGCATGAATGTGCTTACTTTTAACGATGCAAGTGTACCAAGGGAAGCCATGGCAGAAGCTACCGGCGTTAACATGGAGCAGCATGCAAGAGTGGGGCCCAAATAAAAATGAGGATGGGGTTGAGTCCTGAAGCATGCAGTGGAGCTCTAACTCTCCTCTTTGGTCCCATGGCTGCTCCTGCCCAGGGCCTGGGACAAAGCTCATGGCAAGGTGACATGTGTGACACTAGTGGAGACATCAGCTGCAACCAGCCACAGGAGGGCAAAAACTTCTTTGGCCCTCCTTCCCCCTCAGCTCCTTAATTATGTCGTATTTTCTTTGTCAACGCTTTTCACCTGGGTGAAAAACTCAGTGATACGGTAACAACAGTTGAGAAAATAAAGTCCCACATTAAAGAAAGGATACACAGGGCAAATTTTCAATTCCGGTTAAATGATTTTTTTTAAAGCCCTGTAATTCAAAAGACAGCTTGTCCAATTTTGCTCAACCTTTTGGGAAAATTCTGCACACTTTGAAGCCAAACAATTTTCACATCCAATAATAATGTGGAGGTCAAGTTCAAAATGGAAACTGTGGGTTTGCTTGCTGGAGAAAGGCTACTGTCCTTCCCGAAAGCACGGTGAGACCAAGGACGAGCTCTTCTTGGGTGTCGTTTTCCATAACAGTGTATTCTTTAAAAAAAAAAAAAATCATGGCACAATTACAGGATGAAACTTGAGGTCTTGCCTGAAATAAAAAGTTGCACAGCTTTAACTGCAACTAAGTGTTATAAAGAGCTCTTAAGCAGGTCAGAGCATAGCAGGGACACTCTTTGAGGACCAGTTTCCCCCCTCCCTCTTCCTTGGACAAGGAGCGCGGCTCTCCCCCACCGAGGCGGGGTTTCGGAGCCGTCGGCCGGGCTGCTCCTGGGGGCAGGGGGATGCCACCATCCCCGGGCATTACAGAGAGCAGCCAAAATAGCCCCGCTACTTATAGACAGGCTCCTCTGGGTTCCCAGCTCTCGCTCCCGCTGCCTTCACCACCCTTGGCCATGTGGCACGGGGACCTGCGCTTCTCTCCTTCTCCACCCGCCTGCCAACACCGCCCCGGCCACAAATCCAGCCGAGCCCTCACCCAGGCTTTACCAAAGTCCTGCCCAGGGCTTGGACATGACCAAGCTGTGGCATAGGGCCACAGCGATGGAAAGATGGGAGAGATGGAGGCAGGTGGGAATTTGTCCCAGCGCCCTGGGAGTGGTGTCACATTCCCTGGCTCACTGCACAGCCGTCAACTCTCCTGCTTACGCCACTGTAGGACTTTGGGAATGCTATGTCAGAGCTTGTCTTTCATGGTCCTGGGCTTTATTTTTTTTTTTTTCCCCCTGGATTTTGCCTATCTGAACATTTTATTGGCTCCTATGCATTGGTTGCTAGGTAGCTCCCACTCCTACTCCCTTCTGCTCACCCTTAACTTACTGCCGATCTCTCTGGTAATTCCCGCATCCTTTAATTACATTAATATCTGTTACAGTCAAATGAAAAAAGAAAAAAAAAAAAGGGGGGGCAAAAAAAGTGCTCCGGGAAAAAGCAAAGGCCAGTCAGCACAGCAGGCCTCCATCTTTTGGCTTTATCTTAATCCCCCCTTCCTGCTTTTTCAAGCAGACCCCCTCGAGTCCTTTTCCTTCTCTTGAGAAAAGCCCAGGCATCTCTTGAACTCATTTCTGCACTTTGCCTCAACCGTCTCCCCCGTAACTTATTCCATATGTTTGCTTGGCTTTGCCTTCTGCTGCGGTTCCCTGTTTACTCCCAGCTCCTGAACCCTTAGATCATATCACTGGGGCTCTTTGTTGACTTAATTGGATCATCAGCCTGGCTGTAAAGCTTCCCCAGCCAGCCCTGCTCCCCTCTCCTGGGCTGCTACCCCGGCCCCAAGTCCGGAGAAAAACGTATTTCAGCACTGGATGCATGAATAGATGATGCAGGTTAAATTTAAAATTTATTGAAGCTGATAACCACAGGTGCAGGGGCTGCGGTTCATCCGCTGGAAACAAATGCCTTTTTCTGGCGGGGTGTAAGGGGAAGGGGGGGGTCCCTGTGGCCCGGCAAGTGGGGAGCGCTCCCCTCCTGCTCCGCTCATGCCGACTGCTTAAAAAAAAGGCGGCTAGTGCCGGGAGGGGAGCGGATCCAAAGGCCCTGCAGAGGAGGTCCTGGCTCTCCTCCAAGCCGCGGGATCAGCCAAAGGGCAGCGCGTAGGGCGTGCGGGGTGCCCAGGCAGGGCAGGTGTAGGGTTGAGCTGGGTACCCCCACCCGCCAGCCCCCCAAAAGATGCAGAGTCCCACTCCCTTCTGCCCTAGCACCAAGCACCAGCTGGGGGAACGGGTGTCTGTCTGAACTTGCTCCTTGGCCAGTCTGACACTGATGTCGGGACTGGGCTGGACCTTGATGCATCAAACTCACGCCGGGATGTAGCTGCGTACCCCGGTCCCCGAGATGCTCCCCTTGCTGCATCCCACTGCACCGTGATGGCTGGGAGAAGCACCCATCACTTCTTCTCCTGAGCGTGGGTGCCTCAGCCTCCCACCCGTGGGAAACTTGTGCCGGTGCTGGTGCAAGGGGGATCCCCCCCAGACCCCCTGCCATGAAGGCAGAGGGGAGAGCAGCAGGCAGCGCACCCCTAGCCAGGGGGTTTCAAGCCCATGCTGTAACTCCTCCTTCCTCTGAAAATGAATGACGGGTGTTCTCATTGAACTGTGATGGCTACAGAGGAATTACACAGCCGTAACGCTAATAAAGGCCATACACTGGTAGGGAGGGGAAGGAGGAGAAACTTAAAACACAGCCTTGCGTTGTTCAATCCATGGCATGGCCAGCTTCAGAAAGAAAGAGCTGCAGTTACGGGTAATTTTTCTTCCTGCAAAAAATATCAAGGGCCCTGCCTATGTTTATCGACAGTTGAAATCTCAGTTGCAGCATCGTACTATTAAAAAAGCTTGCTTGCTATCATATTTTGCTTTATGACATGGGAACTTTGGAGGTGGCGTGGAACTCTGCGTCTGGGGAGCCTCGCTGATAGCTGGAGCCCGGGGGCAGACATTCCTGTCCCTTAGCCATGCAGACCTCCGAGGCTCCAGAGGAGAAAGCACTTATCCTCCCCTCTGCACGGACAAAACCTTCCTTGTAGATACATATATATATCAGTGTGTCCTCAAGCCTTGAGTAGGAGGCTGCTGGCTGCAAGACCTGCTCAGATCACACTGCTGCTTTGTTGAAACCGTAGCCGCGCTGTGCTGCAGAGCAGGTCTCTCTTGGACAGTCCCACAGCTTGCTCAGCTGGTTTGAAACCGTTACACAGCTTTCTGCTCCTAAGTCTCATTTGAAATGCTGCCTGTCATTCCTGCGGAGTCCAGCTGGGAAGCGAGGCCACCAGGACCCCAGCATGTCATCAGTCAATAGGTGACCTTCCTCCAGCTTGGCGTTCACAGGTCTCCTCGCGGAGACACGTTAGCACAGTGACAGCCACCATCATATTACGGTTTTGTGCTTCCTGCCACATGATAGATTTGGGTTACGAAGAGCTTAGGTGCAAACCCACTTGACCGGACACATGCTTTTTCTGTGCTCTTATCTGTCAGCCGCCTGCAGGAGCAACGGGGCTAAGATGGTGTCCCTGCGCTTTGTATACCATATACCTCCCCAACAGCATCTTCCCACAAATACAGCCCAGTCGTTACTGCCTGTCACCTATACGCTAAGGAGCAGCACCATTTCACTTGAACTCTGGGTGCGACTCGGGGGCAGCAGGAGGAGGAAAAATATGGGGCAGTTACGTAATCAGGACAGAAATAATTAGGTAGATGAAATCCTAAGAGAAGTAATCTGTCTTCTGAAATGAACTGGCAGCTTGAAAAATTTAGAAATTTTCATCAAACTATTACAAGCCCGAAGCGTGCGTGTGCTTTGTTTTATGGGTTCTTAACACATGCAGGACATGCAAGTATAATTAAGGGTTTGCAGTCCATCTTCTTGATATTGGAGTTGGACACTGGAGACCACAATAAATAATCCGTAAATGATCCTTCAAAACCGAATAGTCTATCAATTAAAAAAAAAAAAAAAAAAAGACTCTTGGCATGTAATTCACTTATCTACTTACTGTTGTCCCCTTTTGATGCTGGAGGTCTAGATTAAAAACAGAAAACATAGAGTTAAAACATGCCTACCATAATATTATCCAAGGTAACTTTTATTAACTCCATACATAACAGGAAAGTAACAGGACTAGAAAATTATTTCGCCTGATCAAAGGCTAGAAGAACAGCAAATGTTTCCTTCCACTTAGAAAAGAGTGTTAGAGAAGCGTTAAATCGTCACGATGTGGCAGGTGTGCGTCAGACCCATAAAAATACTCACCCGTATCTCCAGCCTGACCACGACTTGTTGTTCGTACTATGTATGAACACAGCGGTTCCTCTGCACAGGCTCCCCCAGCCCACGCTCCCAAACGCAGCTGTTTGGTTTTGGCTTCGCTTTTAAACAATTATCAGCGAAGACCCCTCCTCGCCATGCTAGCATACCGATGCTTGAGAAAGCGCTATCTTCTCCCACCTTGGCAAGGAGAGGAAATGTGTTTTCCCTTATTTTAAAGCTTGTGGTTTGTTGAGCATACTTCTGACTTGTTCTGGAATACTCACTAGCCGCGCTGGAACGATGCGACCCGAGTGCTGGCGCCAGTAGCTTCAGCCTGCGGAGATTCACGTGGCTCGGGCCATCGGAGCCGTGCTCCGGCCGGCGAGCTGAAAGAGAGAACCCCTTTGGTCCCACACGCAGCTTGCCGTTCCCCATTTGCGGCCGCCTGCTCCTTAGGGAGCGCTGAACTGCGAGTTCCTCTTATCAGAGGGGTGAGATGGAGGGAAAGAAAAACGCACTGAAAACTGCGTGTTGTAAGATGTGCGAACGCCGGAGCGGTCGGCCCTGCTGCTTCGGTTGTTGTCTTGCTTGTATGAATTGACCCCTGCTTAAAACTCCCTCTCCGGCCTGATTTGGCACACTGTTGGTGATGCAGCGTGTCGAAAAAAAAGGTCTCCTCCCGCTCCGAGGCCGCTGACCCTACAGGCTCCCCAGAGCACCACCAGCTCCCGGTCGAGCAGGGCTCCCCGCACCCTCAGCGCTGCGTAGGAGGTGAAGGAGCCCCAGCTTAGGATTTCCTTGCACGCTTGCATGGGGCACGGTGACAAGGACCCAAGCGGCAACTGTCCTCAGGAACTCCAGCAACCGCTGACCCACAGCCCCTCCAGTCCTTCCCTCTCCTGCTCCAGGGTCCAAATACCCCAAATTCCCTCCACCAGGCTCCCAGTTCTCCCAGGCCAACTTCTTTTACCCCAACACCCCTATCCCATCCCTCCAAGCCCCTCCAGGCCCAAAGGTGCGTATACCCCTCCCAGCATGTCCAGTCTCGGTCCCCCTTGTGCTTTGCAAGCCCAGTCTGGTCCCAGTTCCCGGCATGCTTAGGGCTCCCAGTCCTTCCCTCCCAGGGCTGCTGGCTGCCAGCAGCTGAGGGGCTTCCTCGCTTTAATAGTCTCATCTAGACTCCTGCCTGTCCAAACAGCTGCAGCAGACACACGGACACGTTTTTCAAAATCTTGGGCTGCCTGGGAAAGCCTCGATTCTCAAGGCTTTCTACAGCCATTCCCGGGAACACTGCAGGCAGCGGCTCTCCGCACCATGCCACGTTCCATGGAGTAACAGAGATGAGGTTAGGTTGGGTGAAACTTCCAGGGATTTCCATTTTTCTTTTTTTTTTTAACAGCTGGCTCCAGCCCCTGAAACATCTGTCCAGCTGGAAAAGATTAGGGAGCTCACGAGACTCATTTTTACATTAGCTGGCCCCCAGTACCAGCACTAAGCCCCACCTACAAAGGCCAAGTCATCCCCATCTGCAGCCATCTCGCCTCTCCTGGGTCTTGCTCAGGCACCCATCCATCTTGTCCGCATTTTGTGATTTTTGGGAGAACTCTGCCACCATGGCAACAGCTGTGTCAGACAGACTGACACACACCCATGATGCTGGAGCAGATGCCTCAGAGTTTTTGCCATTACCAAATCCTTCCACTTCTCTTACCCGTTAACTCTTTCAATGCTGACGTTCCCGCGTCTCCAGCGAAGCCTCTGGTCTGGAGACCAGTTTGCTTTGCTTTCACTGGGAGACGTACTGGAAGAGTTTCCAAATAGCACTTGGGAACCTAAATTGTCAGGATTAATCTTGAAGGAGGCTGGAACATGAGTTCTGAGGCTGTTGACTAGTGGCTTGACACCATTCAATAGGTAGGAGTCAGTGCAAGTGCTAGCTATGCATTGGTGGCTATCTCAAGAGCGTGTTAGCTGATCCGTATGGGATCGTTGAACAATTGCATCCTAGTGCGTTTGTTTTTACACAGCTAAACACTTTTTATTTCATATCTCTCAACAGAAATTCATTTGGATGTACAATGGGCTCAGGGACTGTGCATCAGCAGCCGAAGCAGCCTTTTATCCATCTCTTTTCACACCGGTGCCAATGACGGCTGGAAGTTACAGCCAATTGGTTTCCAGACCGATTTGGGAAAACAGGGCAACCTCAGTCTAACAAATGGCTGACAACCCCTCTCTTGGCATGGGGGGAGCCAAGGGTGAGGAACCAACTGCTCTCTCCTTATTTCTCTTCCTCCTCCTCCAACACGTCTGGGAGGGGAGGTCTTGCCTGGGAGTCCCAGCTGCATCCTCCACAAGTGTGCGTGGGGACAACTTTGCTGGACACGTCTCCAGCCCTCCAGCAGCCAAACACCTGGGAAACCTGGTGCGCCCATAACTTCTCACTCCTCAATTAGAAAGTGGCTTCAGTCCCAGCTTCAGAGACTTGGAGATCGCGCTGGGCAAAGGCGGACTTAACGCGGGGCATGGTGGCAATCGCAGGGCTCGTCTAGAGAAGCCGAGAAAACGAGCTGAGGCCGCGGGCTCTGGCACTGAGGATGTGCATCTTCTGTGGGCGAGAGCGAACGCAACGCAGGCAACGAAGCAGACCTTAAAAATGCAAATCTTTGGGCTATAAATTTACTACTCTACCCAAGGCAGTTGTTAGTTTTCCATATTTATTTATGATTCATTACAATCTGGATTTTTATAGATCTTCTACTTTAAGTTTTATATTTAATTGAATGAGAGTCCTGGTATCTTTCTGCATGCGTTTATGTGGTTTTCATTAACTACTGTGCAATCTAAGAAAGATCTTTGTTAACCAAAAATAAGGAACGTTTGTTAATGTTTAATGGAAACAATAACAATAAAATTACACAACGATAATTAAAACCACCCCAACCATAAAAGCTCCTTCTTAATGAATCATATTAAGAGAGGGTTCAAGCATGTATTTATGATCTGGGTTGTGATTTATGGGCTAAATTCTGCCCTTGTATGCCTGCACGAGGCTTTCACTGATTTCCATGGGGGCAGCACGTGCAGCGGAAGAAGGCAAATTTTGGATGTGTGCTGATTCGGTACTGCCAGAAAAGAACATTATTTTACCCTGACACAGTATATGCAGAACTAAAATGCAACCCTCCCCACCATTAAAAATAGAGAGAATATGAAGCATGACATCGCCGTGTGCCCTGGTGCTCTTCTGGTGACTGGCTGTTGGGAGCTTTTCCAATGGACAGCCCGAACTCCCAGCAGTGATTTATCACTAATCGTCGCAACGGACCTAGAGCTGCAAGTGGTTTGCAGAGGTAACAATAACTGATGTCGGCAAAACCACTTTCCCAAGCAGTTTGCAGGACCCAGCCTATTGCACAGCATTGCACGTTCAAAAATTGGGTTCTCTATTACGCTATTTCTCTGTGCCATGCCAGGAGCAGAAAAGGCTTGCAGTGGGTGCAGCCCTCGCTTGCTTTCCTTCTGAGGCTGATTGACTTTTCCTGCATGGAGTAAATGGGGCCTTAGGGCAAATGAGAATCAGACCCCAACTGTTTCTGATTTGCACGGAAGACTCAAGAAAGACAAGGCAGTATTCACAAAACTAATAAGACATTATGATGCTAATGCTTTTTAATTAGTCAGATATAGATTTTTTTTATCTGGATACTTTTAGGGCACAAGCAGATAGAGTGCAAATACTATCACCAAGCACAGCCCTTTGGAGGTATTTACAAAAAAAGACTGTCTTTAGAAAGATGACCGATCTCCATCTATTCCATAGCAAGCAGAACTGCAATCTTATTTAATGAACCCCCGATGTATGCATGATAGAGCTGCAAACTTGCACTGTGGGGAGAATTAAATTTTCAAAGTCTGCATGCGGTGACCAGCACATCGCACAGGGCAGGCTCCGTGTCTCTCTAAGATTTCATGTGCCTCTGCCAGGGCCGTGGAGCTCCCTCTCCATCCTTCCCTCTCTCCCTCCCCAGGAGCTGGTGGGTGCTGGCTGTGTCCCCCCCCCAGCCAGCGGCACCTTCCCCGGCTGAAGTATTTTGCAGAGCGAGCCCTGGACCCGGCTGCGAGCGAGACGGGTGGGGGAGGCTGCAGACCGTGCTGCTTGAGCTTGTTTGCATAGGCTGCCAACTCGGAGACTTATTTTTTAAAAAATGGAGCCCCCTAATGTCTATTTAAACCAGTAAAAATATACATCCCCGTCAGCCTTCCAGCCGGCGCCCTGGCCCCTCAGAAAGCTGCTCTCGGCTTCTTCAATTAACAAATATGAAGCGCGCGCCCTCCTTTCCCAGCACAATGCAGGCTGTCACTATTATCCCTGGCCTCCCAATTATCTCCGAGAATCTTTCACTTAATGAAGTTTCTTTCCCTCCCCTTCCCGGCTCCCCAGACTCAGGGAAGCTTGCTGAACCAATTTAGCAAAACGTTAGGAAGAATAAAATGTAAGTGCGTTTTTCTTTCTTTCTTTTGCCGTTTAGTTGGCAGCTCCCTGCTCTGTTCTCAGCTGTGTCCTTCAGAGCAGCGCAGATCAGAGCATGGAAATGCATATCTTGTGGGTGCCGGGAGATGTGAATCATGAAAATGGAGACAATTCCTTCCCCTTGATCACAGTTTGCCCACTTTTTTATTAAAAGGGAGCCTTAAATAAAACTCTCACATCCGAACACCTCCAAAATTGGGAATCGGATCTAGGTTTTGATTGTAATTCTGCCACCGCCTATGACAGTAATGGCTCAAGCCAGGCTTCGAAGGTGAGCCATTACCTGGTGGTGCCCTGTCAAAAACCCAGCGTAAATCAGGCTGGGACTGCAGTGGCTCCAGACCGGCTTCCAACTTTGCAACATTGCCTGGTCTTCTTTTTTTCCCCTGCGTCATTCCTCTTTTCTGCTTCTTCCTCCCTTCTGTGGTCATTGCTTTATTTTGTCTTCTTTTTCAACTTTAAGAGGGTATCTAACATTCCTTCTGTTGCCTTGCCTAAAGATTTTTTCCTTTCCAGGTCACCTCACTCTGTAATAGCTTCTACCTATGCTTTTAGCAGCATTCCTATAATTAAGAACAAAGAAGAAAAAGAAGTCCGCTTAGATTTTTTTTTTTTTAATACGCCACATTGCTGCCATTAATCTTTCATGTGGACAACACAACATGTCTTATTTAACACCTCACCTTTCCTGAAGAGAGGCAAAAGACTCCTTTGCCTTAACACCCCCCCCCCCCCTCGTCGATAATCCTGGCAAGGATTTGAGCCCCCAAGAGCACCCACCGCAATGCAGACTTCCCTGGTTTAAAACAAAGGCTTAGCCACCCCCAGGGGTGCAATGTTTGTGGTTTCTTCATGAACTAGCCCTAGGGGGGATGCACCCAGCAAGGTCTGAGAAGAGCTCAGCGTAGCCTGAGCTGCCAGGGCCATGTGATATAATGAAATCGGGATGGAAAGTTCCTGAGATTTCCTGAAAACTCACCAAAAACTCCAACATTGGGTCAGGATTGGTGGGAATCAGTTGGCAGACCTCGTTGTCAGTGCACAGTTGGGTTTCTGGCTGAACATTAGTCACCAGAAATGTTGTCTGCCCCGTGAAAATACTGAGTTCCCTCTGAGAAACCAGAGGTGCCACCCCCTCGATTTCCATTTGTGCACCCCCTCATGTCCTTGCTGTCTCTGCGGTCCATGCTCTGGGCACAGAGCCTCTCCCCATCCCCTTCCCGTGTCACGGGGCACCGACTGAGCCTGGAGTCTGGCTGGAAAACAGAAAGTGGGGCAAAGCGCGGAGGTGGGAGCTCTGATTAACTGCCCTGTCAGGACTGCTGAATTTAAGCACTTTGGGGTTATTCTGGCAGACAGAAAATCTCTTTTGGGAGGGAGAGAATAGAAAATTGCACTAAAAAAATTACAGCTGGGTGGCAGCTCTTCCCCTCCCATCCCTGAGGAAATGCTGATGTCTTTCAAATCAACGAGCCACACAGGGATTATCTGAGGGCAGGCTCTGACTTTACCTGAGCATTAGAGTGGGCTGCAGGACAGCAAAATAAAGAAGCTGAGTCCCCAGATGGCCTTTTCAAAATGTAAGGCACCTATTCCAGCCCGAACGCATTTCTATTGCAGTTTATTCCAAACTCAGAGCACGTGCAGACGCTGCCTGTTGGCACCTTGGACGTGCAGGTGCCTTTTGGAAAGCGGTGCTGGGGAGCTGGCAACCAAAGCAAGCAAGCAATCCAGCTCCTGGGATGCCTGCGACGGGGTTCTGCCTCTATTCCCAAGCTGGGGGGCACAGATGCCAAGCTGCTAAAGCAAGACGATGCTCCCAGGCTTGATTTTGTTCCGTGCTGGCTCCGGCTTTGTGGAAGCAGGGGTGGAAATTGCATCAGGAGCTGAAAGCTGGAAGTGCAATAAGAGGAAGGGAGCTGCCGGCTGCCAGATGAGCACCCCCCCCCCCCCCCCCCCCCAAAAAAAAAAAAAAAAGGCTGGTACCCTGAGACAGCTGCCACCCCAGGGAGCCTCTGGCTGCCCCTGCCAGGAGAGGTGAAGTCCTCCGGGGGCAATCAGGGCTGCCAAAATCTGGGAGGAACTCCGGCTTAGGGGAAAAGCACGCTGGAAGAGGAGGGAGGAGATAGCACCAGAAAAAGCAATCCATGACAAGCACACTTCCCACTTCAGTGGCCCAGGAGCTCAGTGCTGTGCTGGCACTTGGTGGAGCAGAGGCAGGGAAATCAATTTGGCTGGAGCCGGCAGTGAGCGTGAGCCTGTCCTGGCCAGGCGCTGCGATCCCTTCTACCTACCGCCAAGGGTATTTTCCTTCTTTTCCTGCCATTGTCAAGCGTGTCTCTTGATTTCAGTGCTCCCCGCTTCCTGATTTGATTGCTTTATCATGCATCTTTCCACGATGTGAAGGCACCTGTGTTCAGTGGGCGCTGCCACCCGTGCCACTGGGAACAGCCGTGGGATGGCCACTTGGTGGGCGGCTGCTCAGCATCTCTCGTTATCCCTGCTGAATGCCAGGCTGCTCACCATGTTACCTCCCAAACATTTTCCTAACAGCCAGAGGCTGAGCCCCACAGGGATTATCATCTCTCTTTGGAAAGGGCTGGGTACAGCGGAGAGAGAGGAGACAAAACTATGGCAAATTTTGTCTCTAATTTCTGGTGGCCAATTTGAACACTTGTTTTTCTCTTGTATTTCACACTTTGTATGTCCAGGCCTCCCTGCTCCCCACCACAGCACGGGCTGCAGATCTAACCCCTCATCTCACAAACTGGATACTCCACAACCGGAGACTTCATCACCCAGGTGGCGGCAACCTGTACAAATTTGGGGTTAAGCCACTTTCCTAGCATTCAGTCTGAGCTCTGTGGCGGTGAGAGACAAAAATCAGCGTGTCAAGCCTTTTGCCTTAATCCCAATACTGTGACATCTCCTTCTGTCATCCTCACTACCAATGGCCATTTTGGGCACTGAAGGATGCAGCAGTCCCGATTTGCAACAACCTAATTCTCTCTGCAAACCCTCCTGCCCTCCCCAGCACTGTCTACTTGGGTACGAGGGGATGGCATCTGTTTGCCAGCGGCTTTTAAGAATTTCTTTCCTCTGTTGTGGAATGACAGCAGCATTTGTTTTCAAGCGCAGAAATGGACACAGGTCCAGATCGGGACCAAAACTTGTGCTTTTGCTTTTTGGAAGCGCCTGTGGTTTGACTGCTGGCCCAGTAAAGAGGATTCAGAGAGCAGCATCCGACCTCTCTCGGGTTCCCTGCCTGCTGCCTCTCTGCGTGATGCCGAGGAAGGACATGAAGCCGGTCCAGCTCCCGGCCCAGCCTGGGGGTGTTGTGTCTGGCCACGGGGCCAGAGGAGGTCTGGCTGCCTTTCCTGCTTTCTCAGTATTGTAACCCAGAAATGAAGCCTACTTCAATATTGCTAAATAAGAGTGCAGGGGTTGATTCATGTCCCCAAGACAAGGGACACTAAATAGCATGTACATTGGTATTTCCTGTAAAGCAGAGTGTCTGTGCCTAAATAATATGGCCTTGGGTCTTCTCTGGGCCCAGAAGAACCAGCCCCTGTGGTCCTAAAATGTGACTGTGACCCCTTGCACTTTTTTTTTCTGGTTTAAAGCAACTGAAGGAACAGGAGGGCTGTGTTGCAGCCCACCAGAGCTGACTTTTATGGTATGACAATTTATGGCACAGCATGAGGTGCAGCCTAAAGGCTTAAGGAGTGGCTGAAGGTGCAAGGTTTGCCAGGGTAGCAGTGGAGATAGATGCTGGGGATAGCAGGAGGAGCCCAGGCTGGTGTAGCGTTTGTCATCTGCTCTGGGTCAGAGTCAAGGAGCAGAGGTAAAATTCAGGAGTGAATGTGATCCCATGCCCCACGCTCCACCTTACTCCCTGGCTGTTTGTTTAGTGGTGTGCTTGTACCCAGAGGCACCAACCCCAGCTGCACAGGTCATTTGATGGCAGAGCTCCCTTTTGCATCCTCAACATGGTCCAAGTTGCTTCTTTTTCCAATTGTACTGTCAGCAGCTTTTGAAAATCAAAAGGGAGAAACCCCTCTGCAAGGAAAAGATACAACCAGAAGAAAGGCTGCCAACCTTTAAATGGTGCTTTGGTCCAGCAGAGCTTTTGGCAGTGATCTCCACCAGCTGAGCTAATGGTGTGGCTGGTAGCTGTAGCGAACCATTCTTCACGACGCATCTAGAGGGATGGGGAATATGCACATTGCCAGGGTTTGGAGATGACCACGGCCTCTTAACAGGTGGCAAACAACCTCTGTCCCCCGGGGTGACTTCTGTGCCTTTCACCCCCGTCTGCTCCTGCTCCCTGCATTAATGCCCTCCATCCACCCCAGCTTGGGGCTCCCTTTGCCTCTTCTGCGTGCTAACGCTTGACACTTCCCACTCCTACCCAAGCAGTGCCAGGAGGAGCACTGAAAACCCGTGTCATCCTGTTGATGCTTACATCTCCAGCATCCAGCTCCTTTGCTGCTTTGAGAGCGCAGAGGAGCAAATGCGGGGAAAATCTGGCTCCGCTGCCACTGCCCTGGGGCCAGCCCTGGCACAGCAGCCTTGGACCCGCAGTGACTGTGGCCGCCACTTGCCCTGGGCTGTGCAGAGGCAGGAATGAAGGTTGTCCTTCAGAGGGTTAGAGTAGATCCACTTTGGGGTAAATTTGCACAGCGCCAGCAAGCTTTTCCCCTGGCAAGTGCTGAGATCCCTGATCCAAACCCTGAAAATGCTCGAAAGAGGTGCTAGCAGAATGGTTTTAGCATAGACAAACCCCAAGTATTTTCTTCCAGCTCCATTCGGAGAGCCAGCTGAATCACTTTTTGAAACGCTTTCCTAAATATTCAGCCAGAGATGTGGAAAACTTCTGTACAAATATGTAAAAGAAAAACATACGAGGACTCTGATGTATAATGCAGTGTATTAGAGAAGGTTAGGTGCAGCTATCCCCACCTGCTCCAGCTCTACCACACAGCCCTAACCTCTGCTTTTGTGTAGTCTGGGTGTCCTTGACCAACACAGTCAACCTCCGGATGAAATGTCATCTCTGCCACGGAGAAAACACTTCACAGGCTCGTTATGACACTCGGTCGTTTGTGTAGTACTGAAGGATGGAAAGTGTTAGACATGTGTTATGTATTATTATTAACTTGGAGAGTTTCTGATTTCTAGTACCATGAACGATAGTCACAGATGTACAAGGGTCCGCATAGTTTATAACAGAGGTAAGCTAGAATAAGGATGGTCTTGAACTTTCTATCAGCTATTTTTAATTCAAAAGCAGATCTGGAACTGAGGTTGAGCCTTTGCTCTTTAGCTATCCAAATAATAAAATTAAGACCAAAGCCAGATGAACTTAGGGAAAGTTAAGGTTCAGATCATATCAAAGACTATACCTCAGGCCCAAATTTAACATGCTGATACTTTTTCTCTTTGCTTTTAATCTATGTGAGGGACTTCCTCCTCCTCTTTACAGAAACCAGGTGTCTGTTCTTTTTTGGCTGGCATTTCACGGCAACTCGTATCCTGGTTTATGTGCCTGATCTTCATTCCACAAACAAAAAAGGAAGAAGAAGCCAGTACTGCTTGCAAGTATTAAAATGGCAACGGTGGATGGGAGCAAGATTCAATGCAACAGAAAGCAGATTAGATTAAGCAAACTGTTGAAAATTTATTCTTCTGGTTAATTTTATCTGTAAAATTGTCCTAAAGACTAATATTGTCAATTCTCATTTGGCTCTGTAGGACCCTGCGTGAATCCAAATCCATCCTTTTTTGGCAGGCCTTTTTATCACCAGTAGTACAGTGACATCTAAGTGTCAAGAAGATGGGCCAGTCGGAGCATAGAAAATTGATTTGAGCAGCACCATC
Source organism: Astur gentilis (assembly GCF_929443795.1). Lineage (NCBI taxonomy): Eukaryota > Metazoa > Chordata > Aves > Accipitriformes > Accipitridae > Astur > Astur gentilis. Next base: position 12,387,705 of record NC_064911.1, read on the forward strand.
CCCCCTTGGCTGGCTGCAGATAAACAGTTCAGCTAATATGCTGCTCCCGACCTCTTTGGGGCTGTATTTGAATATGATCTAATACGGCAGCTGCTTCACTGGAAATGCTGAAAGTAAAGTAGTCCCTGAGAAGTTTTGTTTTTCTCTTGTGCTTTTAAAAGCTGGGACAGAAGAGTAAAGAAAAAGACTTGCAACCACGAGGGCCTTAGACATGAAGGCCTATGTGCTATTTGCTGCTTAGTAATTTTTTTAAATGTTGAAAGTAAGGGAAACTAGTCTACATTAGACATAAAGGTACAAAAGCACAATTAAGCTATCTTGGCTCTTTTTCTTTCCTGAAGCCTGCCTTCCAAAACACCCGAGTAATTGATATGCTTGAGACATTGTTTTAGGAACAATTTGCACGGGTGCTGATAGCAATGGTGCTCAATCCATCCCTCCCTTCGAGCTGCTACCTTCCAGGCTGCAAGCGCTCCCGTTTCCACCATCGGATGGGAGCCGAACGCGCAGCACGACCCAAACCCTGCCCGCCAGTACTCCTCCGTCAGCCAGCTCTCCGTGCGAGGGCTGCGAACGGGATCGGGAGCTCGGTGGGGTTACGCCGGCAAGAAGGTGCCCCCCAGCACTCGCGAGGGCTGCGCGACCCTGCCGGGGGTCTCTGCGGCCGAGGGCAGAGGAAAGCCCCCTCCGGCCCCGGCCCCAGCCGCCGGCGAGCCCCCGCCAGCGGGCACGCCGAGGGCACGAAGGCAGCGGGAAGGAGCGGGAGTTCCCATCTGCTTCAGGCCTTTGCCTGGTTTTGGATGAGGGAGCGATGGAGCACAGAGGAAGGCAGGGAAAAATGTAAAAGGCAGAGCCCGCCGCTCGGCTCTTTCTTCTTTTCTTCCCGTTTTGAGATCAGGGGACTGGAGCGCTCCTGCCATTCATCTTCCCTCCCGCCTGCTCCCAGGGCTGCTGTGCTCCACGCAGTTTCTTCGAGTGCTGTCATCCCCGCAGCATCCGAGTGCCTTCCAGTAGGGCATTACACGAAGTGACTAACATCTGTCACATGTGGCTCATTCTTTCCCTCAATCAGCCTCAATCAGCTTTTCTGCAGGCAGCACTTCCTATCTGCAAATAACAGCCATCACGGGGGCTGGCAGGATGGATGCTCTCACCTCCGCTTCTCCTTTCCTAGCTTTATTCTGATTTTCTCCTATTGCTTTTCATTCCCTTTTGTTTTCTTCCTGCTCACCACCACCACCACCACTACCGTTATTTGCCTTTGTCTTCCATGTCCCCGACAAATCTTCTCTCCTCTCTTTCCTTAGCCCATTCCTTGATCCCTTTCATCTTTCTTCCATTTCCCCCCACGACCACCTTCCTCTTCCTCTCTTCCCACTGTGCTGCCACCCTTTTACCCACCATCGTCCCCGTGTCCAGTACCAGGACAGCTGGTCCCTGCCTCCACCCCAGGTTGTGTTGTGCTGGTAGGAGAAACCTCGCACCCTGCCAGGTCCCACCAGCACCTAGGACTTCTTCCTTCGGTCAATGCCCTTCATACGCCGGTTCAAACTAAAGGCATATGGAAGCAATGGCAGCCAGGTGTGGTCACACATGAGGTTCTATCCACCATCTCGGGAGCAGCCCATGACTAGGAGGCAGAAGGCTGTTGGCACCCCTGGCCTGCTCCTACCGTGCTGGTGGCTTTTGACAAGGGTCCTTGTCCCCAGTGCCTTGTTCTTGCCTTCTGTAAAATGGGCACAGTGCTACTGACTGCTTGGGCTCAGCATCTGAGGGTAGGAAGAAACCCTGAGGGCAGAGCGCAGATCCCAAGCTCTTCTCTAGCGGTGACTGGGATAACACCACGGGTGGCCGAGATGAGCTAACTCAAACTTAAATTTGACCTCCCCTTCCAACCGAAGCAAACGCCTCTCTCCCTTTGCCTGCCTTTGAGACAGAAAACGATGCCTGAATTAAACATGAGAGTGGAGATGCCCTCCCCAGTCATCACGTTCAATCCCTTGCTATGGGCGGACGAGGTGCCATATAATCCGTTTCACAAACGTATTGAGCTGGATGTTAAAAACAGGGAGTTATTATCCCTCCCCCACAAAACAGCTGATGCTTCAAAATTTAGATGTGTGAGAAAGAAGCACAAGATGCTTTTTTTTCTCAGTTGAAATTTCAGCAAAAAGGGAGAAAATTTATCAGAAAACTCCAACATTCTGCTCTTACTGAGCAGTCAGAAAAGTTTGGATTTGAGATGCAGGTAATTTTCTTTATTAAAAAAAATAGGCGTATAGGCATACAGAGAATTACTTATTTGAGGGTAATCGGTACGGTTTTTCTACAATATTATCTTAGATGGACAAATAGCAAGAGAGAGCCTATTTACTGGCAGATGCTTTAACAAGAGCATCGCCTGCACAGCCCTCTCATTTAGCAGAGACATTTGGGCCCACACCTGCTCAGCTCCAATCTATTACACAGCATCTTAGGACTGGCTGCAATTTTTGTAGACTGAAGTTTACCCACTTGTGCTGACTTTAACCGACAGTCGGCCAAGAGGAGACAGTTTTTAAAAACCAAAACGTTTTGTGATTACAAACATTTTGCCTCTTCATTTTAAATGTTGTCTTGCTTCCAAACTTGCTTGTATCTCCTCGCCCCTGAAGGACCTGAGTAAAAAGCCCTGCTTGCTGGGCTGAGCCTGAAAGACATGTCCCCTCCCTCACCTTCAGTTTTTCATTATAGATGGTGAATCAGTGAAAACCAAAACGTTCCTACAGCTCTAATCTGTTTCCAAGCAGTATACGCTGAAATGCAGATGCCCGGTCTGTGCTATAGCTCCGCACTGAGCTCCCACAATCAGCGTGAATGGTTTTACGTCGTTTCCCATTCCATCTCCTGTCGGCAGTGGGTGTAACCATCATCGGTCTGCGCTTGACGTGTTTCGGGATGCTGGCACCAGGACCAGAAGACAGGTTTGGGAGTGCCTATTTCTGACCTACCAGCATTTCCAATGAATTCACGCCCAGGAAAATCACATCTCTGTCACTTAGGGCTGATGAAGACATGACACGGGTCATCCCCCGCTGGGATGCCGCAGTGTCCTCCAGCCAACTGGAGATGGTGGAAAGCAGCCCCCAGCCAGCCAGCCGAGGGAGGCAGCCCTGAGCTGCAACATGCCGCATTGCTGCTCTCTGGCACAGGGGCTGCCTTCCCCGGGGGGGATGCCCAAAGGCATCGAGGGGGTCGGAGATGCCTCCCTCCGGCAGCCAGCATCTTCCCCCTTGCTCCTGCTCAGGTCCGGGCAGTTGGCTTCCCTCCCAGGGCTGATTTCTTGCAAGCCCTGGGCCAGCTGGTGGTGAGCGTGGATCAGCAGAAAAGCAACGTACTGGCTCTGTGCTTTGGCACCAGGTTCCTGGCGTCTCGTCAGCTCAGCCACTAGCAAGCGCACAGACGGCAGGGAGGAGCGGAGCATCCTCTGGGAGCTAAAGCTCCTTTTGGGCAGGTACCACTCCGGGCACTGCCACAAGCCAGGCTCGCTTGGGGACGTGCCAAAAGGCAGTGGGGAAAACGCAGTTGCCTTTTGCTCATCCCTTCCCCGATGAGGCTGCGCTGCTGCCAAATTCAGGGCGTCGCGGCGGCTGGCGCAGATACCATCTCGATGGAGAGGCCTCTTCCTGCCGCGCAGGGAACTCGCCTTATTAGACAGATAAGACTTGTATTTATTGTGGCTTTGTCATCTCAACAGCGGTGCAGGGTGGCAGGAGCCGGCTGCTCCGCTCTCAGAGGCAGTGGCGTTCCTACCATAGGCATTTAGGCTAAATCTGAAAAGGTGCACGCGAGATGCTGTCCCACATGCCCTTCCTGCATCCCACATCCTAGGAAATAATTATTGACACAAAGAGCCCGAGGGATGCAACAGAGCTGGGAGGCAGCTGATCTCTGCCTTTCCCAAGGAGCTGGGAGTCGGGACTGTTACAGCCTGATCCTTCTCATGCCGCTTGTGTAAGACAGTGTAAATCCTCTGCTCTTACAGAGTTAGACCACCGCAGAGCGGGGACCAGGGAGGGGAGAACCGGGCTTAGCACGCTGAATTACGCTGCCAGCGCCACGCTCTCAGCATGACAGGCAAAGGGACTCGCTCTTACGCCTGGTTTCCCTCCTCGGCAGAAGAAAGGAGTGTCAGGAAAGGAAATCAGGGTTAATCCAGGCAGCCGGCTCAATGGCTGGCACGGGTACGCGTCTGTCCTTTGTACTGTCAGCTTGCAGCAATATCACACTCGTGCAGAGGGTGTTGCTCTGGGGCATCGGTGTAGAAAGAGCCAATCAAACCCTATTTATCAGCTTTGCCTTCTCAAAGGCCGAGCTGACGCAGCACTGGATTTTTATTTTACCGATTTAACACCAGGATTTATGGGTTGTATCCAACCGCACATTGCAGGGCACCATCTAAATAAGTATTTATCACGTTGGAAGGGGCCCGGAAGGCAAGCGGTGTGCTTAGCACCGTGTAGCCCCTTGTCCTTAAGTCAGCTGCACACAGGCAGCCTGACTGTCACGAGGAGAGCTCACCCCTCAATTTTACATTGCCATGGACAGGCTGGTGAGCCGTCTTTGCCAGGGACACGCATCCCTCAATTCAGCAGCCGGTAGGCTGCTCTCTCTGCGAGCGTCGTGCCTCCAGGTAGCCAGGGCTTTGCTGGGAACCTGAAGCCATCCGCAGACCTGCTCCTGCCCTGCACTGGGCATCCTGCATCCGTGGCAGCGATATACTGTCCACAGAGGAAAAGCTCATCGATGCCGCTCAAAAATGCGTGGCGTTTCCTAGGCTGCACAGGGACGGCGGCTTGTGCACAAACCGTTGCTTCCCCCTGACTGTGCTCCAAGGAAGCGCTTAACCACCTTTAGTCTTTGAGGCCGGGAGCCGCTCCCGGAGGAGAATGGGAATGGGGCAAAAAAAGGCTTGGGAAAAGCCAATACAACTGGCGTGAGGGAGTGGTATTTCGATGCCTGACACATAGGCTGATGATGCATTTCTTCAGTTACTCAGCACTATCTGCTGTGCGTCCCAGCCTTCTCATTGCCACTGATGATACTGGCCATCAGGCAGGGAAAAGATGAAAATTGTCTTATTGCTTTTGATATATCCCTCTATTAGGATTCAGTGGAGCCTTTGCTGGGGAAGAACTGGTGGTTCACATTTCTGCTGTCTTTGTTTGATCTACTTAATTGGCATTAAGAGAGGAGCTAAATTTCCCTCTGTCTCTCTATGCTCCTTGTACAACTTTGAGTTGCGTTTTCCCCACCTGCAGGATATAGCGGAAAGTAGAAGTGAAGACCTCTATGCTAATCTCACAGTGAAGAAGACAGGAGCATGAGAAATTCCTGTCTTAAACTGAAAATGTCCCTCTCCCATCAGCCGCATCATTTCAATAAACTACTGCTCCAGCTTTCCGTGCCTACTTCTTCCTTTCTGCTCTGTTATTTACTTGCATTGGCTAGCATGGGAGGAGGAGGTGTCTCACATATTGAGGTTCATTTCTTTGCACAGATAAGCATTTCTTTCCCTTATTCCACACACCCTCCCCCCTTTTTTATACCCCTCTGTTCTCCGTTTTCTCTGTTCTCTCTGCTCTCTGTTCTCCCACTAATAAGAAATCCCACATCAGACTTCTGCCATTCAGCCTTTGGTTACATCTCACATCCTCTCCGACTTCAACGATACGACTCAAACGGAACGCGGGACGCATTCGATCCGAACCAGAGGAAACCAGATGCGACACGAAGATGCGCTCCCCCAGTAGCTTGATCCATGGCTCCGGTGGTAAAATCAGCATGTTCCGGCGGTGGCTCCGGCTGCGTCCCTGAGTCCGAGCCCAGGGAAAGGGCAGGAGCGATTCATTAAAAACCCACCGCCATGCGCTGGCGCGCAAGGCTGAATGAATGTCACCATTTTCATTACGGAAAAAGAGAGACCAAAGAGAAAACGTGACAAAGTACATCGCGCCTGGCTGTTGATCTTTAAGCAACAGTGTGATTAGCAGCGTCTTCCCTTTACATTTCAAAGCGCCGGAGCACAATGGCAGGGAGATAAACATCCAGAGGTGCTGCCTGCTGAAAGACATCTTTCTGACAGCGCATTACGGCTCCTGCCTCCCTCACCGCAAAGAACACGAGGTTTTAGTCAACGATGAAAGAGAAAAAGCCACACTTTATCTACGGTAAACAGTTGCCTATTTGTATTTGTTTTTCCCCTAGCGAGTTCCATCTTTGAAACGGTCCTCCCCTGCCATCCTTGTGCAGCCGGGAGACTGAAGCTGCTTTTCCATGGACTTATAGGGCCCCGACGCCTTCTCCGAGGGAGCTGCAGCTGTTGGGAAAAAGAAAACATACCCGATTCATCTCTTCACCTGCGCCGGGGACTTTGCCTTTCTCTCCTCTGCCTCCCTGGAAGAGGCCGAACCTGGTCCCACAAGGCAGCCAAAAGCCAGCAACGAAGTCTGCACCCTTCGCGCTTCCCAGTCAAGAAAATGCAGCCCAGCTCCCTTACTCAAGAGTTATTGGCTATGACAGCTGCATCAGCTTAGACAGGATTAAAAAAAAAAAAAAAGAAGTAGGAAAAAAGAGAAAAACCCTCCCTGCTTCTGAAATTACTCGCAAAGTCACCTTTTTACTGCTAACACACACAAAACGCGCTCAGCCACTGATTTCAGCAGACCATATGCTGCCACTGCTGCTGGCCAGGTCCTAAGGGATGAATTTTTTTCCCCTTCAGCAAGCCTCCAGAAATGTCATAGAAATTTATATGCTTATTCACAGAGCCGATAAAGCAGAAAACCGGTGTTTCAGCTATTTTTGTTTTGCTTTGCAGATGGACAGTAAAAGACATAAATCTCCTTCCCGCTGCTCTAACGCCCTGTCTGGCTCCCTCTTTTGTGCCGAACTACCAGCTCCACAGGACTTGCCCGTGGTCCGTAAGCCAGCCCTCCTCTTCACTTAAAGAGGAGCAGCAAGGCGAAGCAGCAGGAATCTCCCACGACGTTGCCGGTGCCTCCACTGCTGAGCTCAGGCACAATTTTCCGCACAGCCACCAAGGCGGGACAGGTTGTTTTTTTTTTTACTATCTTTGATGGAGAAAGAAAAGCAAGCTGTGCGCCCCGGGGCTGTCCCTGTTCCTACCCTCCCCATGTTAGTGTCCCGGCTCTGACAAAATGCACGCCATCCTCCCATGACGTTATCTGATGTATGCCCTGATTTATGGCGCTGTGCCGCACACCTCCACAAATCAGGGCAGAACCCTGGGGGGGAGCCTGGCTGGCCCCCTCCTGAAGCGCGTGTGGGTTGCAGACCCGGGTGATATTTTAGAGATGTTTGACATTTAACCTCAGGAAAAGCAATATGTGGAGGGGAGGAGGGCACCGTGGCTAAATCTTCCTCCCAGCTATATTTACAGCCACAGCATGGGATGGAGCTTGCGGGCCATTGCAAAACCTGCCTCGCACGGCACATCGGCAGGGAAATTTAGATTAGCCACCCAGGCTTGTTGACTTGCTGACTGAAGGAGGCGGCGAGAGGGCTCCTGGCTGAGGGCAGGAGGTGGTTTTATTTCAGCGGATGGCCCTGTGGCTCCCAGGGGAATTCTCCTGGGAGTCATCCCCTCCCTGGTCCTGCATTTCCCACGCCGTTGCTGCAAGCCCGGCGGGCAGCGTTTCCCTCTCCGGGCACGGCAAGCCTGGGCACCGCTGCAAACCCATCAGCATCAGCCTCAGTGCCCCCCCGTCCCGGGAGAGACCCTCCGGAGACCGGGAGCAGGGAAGCGGTGGCAGGGACACTGCTCAGCAGCTTTAAGCCCTGTCCCCAGTGCAACCCCCCCAGTTACTGTGGTACTGGGATGCAGCTGCTGGGTCTGCTTGTCTGCACAGCCACAGCAGAAAGAGGCTGCTTTCGACAGCCGTGCCGTGCCGGGGAGCAGAGAAATTAGGAATAAACCCAAACCCAGCGGGAAGAGAGGTTTGCGCCTCTGTGCCTCGCACAAGGAGCTTGACAGTTTAGGCAGACTGTCATCCTGGCTAATAACGACAGGCCAAATATTTAACTAAGATCTCACGATAGCGAGGAGCTCAGCAGACGGAGGCCTGCAGAAAGCAGGCGCTTTCCCTCCAAAGTCTGTTTTCTCCTTATTTAAAGAGGAGGAAATAGGTCAGCTGCCGTATCTGCCAAGGTCAGAAGCTCAATTTGTATTTCGGAGCCCGGGAAAGGTGAATGCACCAGAGCTACATCCCTGATGGAAACAATCACTCATTCTAATAAGGCTGGCAGAGGCTGGAGCCTGCCTTGTTCAGATACAATTATTACAGCCCGGGTGTCAGATTACTGAATCTATTAGCCGGGAATCAGCTGTTATTTCAGAGCAAGACAGCTATCCTACAAGCAGTTGTGATGTACATCATGCGTGACGCCTGGGTCCGCCTTACCCCACCGCTACGGAGAGGCGGGAGGGGGGCAGGACCACCTACGCCGCTAAGCAAAAAGCCCATGGCAGTGACCTCTGGACATAAGCTACATCTATCAGATCGTCACACCAGCATTGCGATGACTGGGGAATATCGTTACCAAACGACTCGATTTTCTGGAAGAGAAGAGATTCTGCGCTTGTAAATGCAGCACGTGGGGGTGGTGCAGGCTGAGTGTGTCCCTCCAGCCTGTATTCAGCGAGAGCTGGGGGTAAGGACCCGGTGCCAGCGCTCATTTTCTGCTCCAGAGGTGTCTGGGGAAGCCTGGATGGGGAAGGAGGGGAGCGATGCTCGAGTCAGTGGGGAGCTCTTTGTGCGAGAGGTAAAATAAGAACCGCCTGTATCCAAGAAGAAATACAAATTGCTGGTTAAGAGAGCATTCCCACCCCAAAGCACAGCTTAAAAAAACCATCTGTGCTGCTTTAGCAGAATAAGAAGTGTGCCTGCGTGGTTCTGGCGAAGGCTCTCAGAGCAAGCCCAGCCATCCTCAGGCCCAGCACCGAGCAGGCGGCCCCTCAGTGCCCCCCAGCCCCTTGTGTCCTCCTGGCAGCAGGCAGTTTTGGCAGTGATGCCCTCCCAATCCTTTTTTCTGTCCCCCGCTGTGGAGAGGATCACCTTCTACTCCACAGGGCGAGAAATGAGCCGCCACAAACCATTTTAGCTCCATCCCCGACAGCGCTGGTTCAGTGGGACATATCCAAGCTCCTCGGCTCTGTCCCATCAATGCGCAGAGGCTAGAAGTTGCAAAACTTGATGTTTTATCTTCCTCAGTCCCCATCTTCATTTTAAGCACTCTCTTCCTGTACTGGGGGACACGGTATTTTCCACACAACCCAAGCTCTCGCTCAGTGAACCAGGGGGGACGCAGGGAGCAGGAATGTGACAGGAGGGAGAAGTAAAGTCAGAGGCTTGGGGCTGTACGTGCTAATTGTCTTTCAGGTGGTTTTGCCCTGTTAATTCTCCATGTTTGCACTGCTGCTCTTTTGTTTTATAAACAAGTCAAGAGGCCGGCTTTGGGACAGGTTTCCCACGAGGCTGGACACCAACAGCGTGAATCATGCAGTGCACAAGGAGCGTAGGTGCCCGTGAAGGACCACCACAGTGAGGGTAAGGCTGTGGGGTGCAATCTATTCAGTTATGAAATGCAGCTGCCAGCAAGGGGAACAGGATCTCTGGTTGGGTTAAGGTGAGGTGAGGATAAAGAAAGTTGTTCCACCTGCTGGCAGAGTGATTATGGGCCATCGTAACATCCGCCGATGACTGGGAATGGCACATCAGGCCCATCTCTGGAGGTCATTTCGTTGCCTGCATGAGAAACTGTTTCTTGGAACAGCTTGTTTTGACACCGACACAGGACAAGACAACTTTCAGGTTAGTGAGATGTGACCAGCGGGTGTTGATGGAAATCCTACGCCACCTCCTCCACTTGGCAAGGGAGAGCTGTGTGCAGGTGCGGCTCCTCAGGGACTGCCGCAGAGGCAACCCGGTTTGGAAATGGGCTCATATAAAGTTCAGCATCGTGATAAGGGAAGCTGTCAGCAGCAGGCTGAGAACCAAGGATGAGTGGAAGAAACTGCGGCAGAGGAGCAGGCAGCTTTGGCACCTTCCTAGAAGTCCTAGCATCCTTAAAAGAAGTGCGTCAGGTCACAGAGGCCAGAGCAGTGTCTTCTGGGGCCGAGTTGGCACCCTACCATGCATTTGCTCTGGATGCGAGTCCCCCACACCTCCCAGCCTTGCTGGACACCAACATTGCCTGGTGGGCATGGGATCCCACAGCATGGAATAGGAGGCCCAAGAGGAAGATATCCTGCCTGGAAGGCATGTGCAGCCCTGAACCACCTAAGAGGCAACTAACAAAGGCACTACCATTGCAGATCCTTTTAGCATTTTCCTTAGAGGTCAAAGCAGCCAAAGGAGTAGAGGACAAATGGTAAGATTTGGGACATAACTCCAGACACCGGCCATGGGGAGGTGGGAGAGGGAAGACCCCAGATCCACAGCAGGTTCTTCTACCTTAAGTCCCAATAAAACTTCATAAAGTTGACTGCATTAGCCTTTCCTGCTGGCGACCGGCAGGCATTCATCTAACCAAAGGGAAAAGGGAGCATTTGACCCAAAGAGGCCAGCAAAGCAGGAGGCCCGGGCCCCACAGGTTTAGCTGCTCACAGGAGACACCGCAAAGGCAGCGATGGGACCCTGACAAAGCAGGTTAGAGCTCTTTCTCCTGCTGCACTTGCACACAGGAAGGAAAATGCCCAAATCTGCAAGATCAGGAGTTGCAGGAGCTTTTCTTTATTAGAGCAACAGCTCCCCAGATGAGGAGACCCTTGGGTGGTCCGCAGAAAGTGCCATGCTGTGCACCACTTGTCAGTCCAGCCAAACAGTGCAACTCGTCATCTTGCCCAGGTGCGATGCTTCGGGGATAATTGACCATTCTGCATTACTGGGCCCACCGGGGAAAGTTTTCTCTCCAGCCCAAGCACTTAGCTGTTGGCTTGTGTCCTGAAGCATGAGGGCTAATATCCCTTGCACATTTTTACCATAGAAATGAAAGAGAGAGAGAGTATTTTTCGATTCAATGGGAAACAAGTGAATAATAATTCTGTGAAGCCATGTAGTGGAAAGAGAGACTTTGAGCACAACAAGAAACAGGATTTTAAAATTTCATCTGCACAGCAGAAGGTCCTGCCAATTGAACCGTTTCCAGTAAACAATCTGCTAAGTCTGACAGTTTGAAGGAATACCAGACTGCCAGGAGTGAATAGGCTGGGATTTTTAAGAGGTTTATTTTTCATCTGAACACTTTTGTTTGTGAGCAACAGCTTAAAAAACAAAATGCATGTGCAGCGGCGTTAGCAGCCAGGCAGAGGGCTTCCCCGCCAGCCAGGGCTCCAGAAGGAGCAGAGGAAAAGCGCCGTGCTAGCGACACGATGTGCTCCGGGCTGCCTGGTGTGCAAGGCTGTGACACTGTGCTATTGAGTCTGCACTGGGAGACCCCCTCTGGTGCCCCCGCACTCCCACAGAGAGGTTTGGATTGAGCCCAGTTTCCTTCCCCGCTTTCCGCTGCCCTCCATGTGGGAGCATCGTCTGAGTCGGTGGTCCTCAAAGGGATGCCAAAGGCAGCCGACTGGGATGGGAGGGACAGGACGGGATGGAAGGGACCGGCTGGAGGTCAGGTCTCGCGATCACAGGACTGGGGCAAGCGTGGCAAGAGGCTGATGCTCCGTGTAGGTCAGGGTGGAGAGAGCTCCCCTGATGCGGCCGAGCAGGGACATACAGCCGTGGTACGCTGCAGGTGATGACTTCTCCCAGTGCGGGGGGGCTTTGCTTCCCCGCCAAGAACAAGAGGACAAGGAGGTGTTTTACTGCCCGGTTAAACACCTCTGCAAGGAGGTATTTAACCTGGGCAGGACTCCCCCTGACCACGTTAAGCCAGGGGCAGGGATTAGGGGTTGAGCCTGCACGAGGGACAAAATCAGCGATGGCTTTCTGTGCACAGCTCCATGCCTGTTAGCTCTAGGAAAAGGGTGGCTGAAGACAGGGGAGGTGCTGGCTGGGATTATCGTGGGAATTGCCTGGAAATGCGCCGTGTGTGGCAGGAGGTGAACAGTCAGCACCTTCCACACGCACAGCCCACACAGCATCCAAAATCAGGGACCGTTTTGAAGGTACAGTCTCATAGCCAGGATTTGGAGCCAGGCACGGAACACGTTGGGATTATTTTGGGCCTGAAAATATTAATGTCTTGAACCTTTCCTCTTCTCCCTCTCAGTAAGGAAAGAGGAAAGAGGTCGTGATGGGAGTTGCAGACCCAACTGGGATTAAGAAAACAGGTTGAAGTCTCTTTTCCCAGTTCAGACCAGAGACTCAAATCCATGAGAGGACAGCTCTGCCTATCTTGTTTTGCGGCAGGATCCTCACATTCAGCCTCAAGACTTTTTTGCTGACAAATTTCATCTTGAGCTGGTAAATCCCCTGGGGACTTTTCAGATTTTAGCGCCTAATGTCTTCTGACAAACACCACCCGTGCAGGGGAGAAGGGGCTTTCCTGGTGCACAGGCTGCAACACCCTTCTGTTGCAGAGCATGTAAACCGTGTCATGTACAGCTCAACCTCCATTTCAAAATAGCCCATTTCTTCATCCCTCTCCTGCTCTTACTTGGAGGCTGCTCTAGACTCCCTCAGCTTTCCTACCTGCTCTCTTTTGTAGAGGGATTTCTAATTGGAGAAACAAGGAGTTCCTTAATCCTATTCCTGTCTGGGTGATAGCCCCACAACATGTCCCTTTCATTAGAGCTGAAAATTTCTGGGTCACGAGAATTGTCACCCTACTTTTTCCAAATGCAGTTTAATAATTATCCCCCTAAAAATCGGGGCATGGAAGGGTTTTGGCAATCATTTGTACTTCTGAGAATTATATAGAAAAAGGCAAGCTTGTCACAAGCCAGCACCAAGGAAGGTGTAGCCTGCACAAGCAGAGATGGCTGAACGTACAAGAGGATAACAGCGTTGCAGCAGATGCCTGGAAATACAGCCCTGGTTGTTTGGTGGGGAAATCTCCTGGTCCAGAACATGTTTGCCATGTAGGGAGATGTGGGCCGTGTGCTCCTCTTCGTGTGGCAGAAGCCAGTTTTGCAAGCTCCAGGGCTTGCCATCACTGCTGCTGCTGGTTATCACCAGGAAAGCCTCACTGCAAGCCTACCTGGGTTTGGTGTTGGAATTTACCAACAAATAACTTCCTCGGAGCCCAAACGTCTGCCGTCACACTGCTGCAGTCCACAGGGTGGGAAACGACCTCTTCTGCTCAGAAATACTCGAGAAGCAAGGACTAGAGACTAGGCAGGGACTGAAGCCTGGCTAGCGGCCAGGCAGACAGAAACACTGACATGCAGAAGTCTCAAGCAGTAGCATCTGGAAACAGCAACCGTAAGGCTGAGATAAGAGGGGCTGCTTCCACAGCTTCCTGCGAAACAGGGTTATTTGCAGCTCTGAAGTCCAAGACTGGTCCTTCTTTAAGCACGGTGACTCCATCCCCCTCTGCAGGTGAGGTGACAGCTCGATGACGTGTCACCTAACTCTTCACCGGGTGCTCTGCCTGGGGAGGTGAGAGTTTGTAGCCGTGGGCATCGCAGGGGAAGACCTCAGCAGTGTCTTGTAACAAGTCCTTCCTGACTGTTGAGTGTAAGACGAGCGTGGGAGATGAGATCTGGGATAAAAGTCCCACACCTTCACTTTAACACATCTGAAGTTGCCTTCTCAAGGCTTGTCATGGACACTTTATGGTGTGGGTTATTCTGCATCATACGCTTTTGGGGCTTTATTTTTTTCATGCTGCTGCCCTTTGTTTTTTTTGCTTCAAACATTAAAGATTATGCCTGAAAAAATACATTTGGCTGCAGTCCACTGTAGTGGATGAGTTGGGATTCAACCTCCACAAATTAATTTTCAAAGTATAGGACATGTGGGATGTCTCTGTTGTGCCTCATCCCAGGTACCGAGTTAGTGACCAGCTTGCAAACATGCCAAGCATTAAGCAGAAAGATAGAGCGAGAATTCCCCGAAATGAAAGCATGTGAAACTACTGGGCACTGCTTAGCAACACTCTTAGGACCGACTCAAGATGTCATTGTCACAGCAGAGTGTGGCTTCTTTCCCTCTACGAGAGATGGACCAAAGCCAAATGGCATCTGCTGGTCCCTGCCGATGCCTTTTTTCTGTCTCCACCAAGGGAGGAAAGGGGCTTAAATCACCCCAAGGCACTCTTGGTGGTCAGGGCATCCAGCACCGGTGTTGGTGGTGCCCCACCGCAAGGAAGAAGACAGGCCCTGGGGGCTGCGCTTGCTGCTAAAGGTACTGAAGAGGATAAGGTGGCGGGGGAAAAAAGGAGGGACCAGGAGGTGAACAAAGATGAATTCAAGGCAGCAGCAGAGCTGGATGCTGAGACCAGTTGCTGTAGGAGTAGCTCAGAGGAAAAGCTCATCTCGAGCTGCCTTGTCACACCGGCACCGATGTAATCTCAGTGGTAACACTAAAGAGCCTTTTGCCTATGTACAAGGCCAGTAACTGCCACTGTTTCCCAGAGCTAATGTAAAATGAGATCACATTTTTCTAATTTACTTCCAGGCTCTCTCCTTTTTATGTTTTCAATGTGAATAAGCACGGCTTGCTTTCAAATGTATTAGACGGTGTATTCTTTCAATGTCACCAGCCTGTCCCAGAGCCCAAGCATCATACATCAGTGTCCCAAACCATCAAATCAGTTAACACATCACGAGACTTTTTCGGAAAGGTGTTTTCTGTGATCACCGGTTCTTTGGCACCCTTAGGTTTCTGGCCTAGGAGAATTCAACTCTGTCGGGGTTTTCTTTGCAACAGGGAAGGCAAGACACATTTCTCTTCCAGAAAGGGAAAGCTGAGATTCTTGCTCTACGTGGTTACTCTTTGGAAGAAAACCATGGTGAAGTGTAAGGCTGGTGATTAAATCACAAGAATTGGCAACTGGGAGTTACAAGCAGTGCTTGGTGCTCTGTAGGGATGCTCTGAATCGCCCTCCTGAAGTGATGCCAGCGTTGCGGCTCTGTGTGGGCCACAGCACGAGAAGAAGCCAAGTCATCAGACCAGGGGTGAGTCTTCAAGCAGGGGTCTCCTCTCTTCTATGATTTCCCTGCTTCACTTAACCAAGACCCCAGCCCTGCAATTACTCGATCACACAAAGTGTTTTACGTACTTGATTAGTTCCCCTGAACTCTGGGGGAAGCTGACGTGCTGAAGTACACGGAGGGCTGGAGACGACAAAGGCAAACAAAAGACTGGAAAAGCTAATGGGTTGCCTTCTCCCTCCTGCTGCTCTGTGGAAAGCTTTTATCTGTTGGACTCTCCCCCTCTCCTTCCTTCACAAACAAGCCTTAGGCCAGAGAGCATCTCTACACAAGGAAAAGTGCTTCACCAGCATGGCTATAGCAGCAATATTATGCCGGCAAAGTGCTTTGACACAGCTGTACCGGTTAAGCTCTGCTTGTAGAAGCCCTGCTTCCCCAGAGTAACTTCCTCTGTGCTAAAGCCTTCGTCTGGCACAGACACACTGTGCTCCAGTGGTAGCAGTGGTATTTATCCACACAGGTTTCCAAAGCAGCAGGGCTTCTTGTGGAGCTGGGAAGGAGTTTATTTCTGCCTCCCCGGTGAAAACAACATGCCAAACTTCTGGAGTCCCAAACGGCTTTTCCAGCTCCTGTTACCCATCTGGGTTTCCCTTGCACTCTGGAGACAGTGTCACCATGATGCCGAGACGCATAGCTCACCGCAATTTATATCTGGACTCAGTCAGCACAGAGCCTCAGCCCTCTCCAGCTTGCTCATTATTTACTGCATTCTGCTTGCTGACTTAATAGTGTTTTGTCCTGTCCTTGAATCCTGCATGGATGGATTCAGAAAAAAATCAATGTGCCCTGACCAGCAGGCCTTCTTCCCGCAGCGCAGGGGAATTTCCAAAGTGCCACAATTTCTAGTATTTATTTGTTTCCTTTAAGTTATTAGCATGACAGGGCTAATTGTGATGTTTCAGGTGCATTAAATCTCGCCTTCCACACTCTTAAGGCAGTCGGGAAAGAAAAGAGCAGGAGTTATAAAAACAGAGCATATATAAATACTAGCCTCCAAAATGAAAAATAACGACGGCAGGAATAAAAGGCACACTAATCTGTGCGCACGTCGCTTATTTATAAAGCACTACCATTGTCATAACAAGGTACTAAGGCAAAATGAAGGAGCAGGAGCAGGGTAGCCGAAGAGTTCTCCACCGTGGTTTAATTAGGTGGGCAGCTATGGCTTCTCTACCACCACCACCATAATTAGCGGGCATTGATGAAAGGCGAGCATCAGTGTGACAAGACCTCGGGCCAGCCAGGGCTCCGTACCGGGCTGTGCTGGCGCAAGGTTTGGTCTGACAGAAGGATGCGGACCTGTGCAAGGGACTGGGCTGGCACAGTGCTGGGTCAGGGAGGTGTTTTCTTTACATTCATATGCGACATGGCTGTGCTGGCAAAACTTAAAAGCACAGCCACCTCACTCTGTGGCCTCCTCGTCCTACTTGTGCAATGTAAACAACGAAACCGCTGTATGCTGTGTGGGCTATGTGCTCTCACCTGCTCGTGCAGCACCTGGGACACCGAGTGTTAAAACATTTAAATATGACATTTAGCAATAAATGGACTTATCTAGTATTCACAACTCTTTTATTCGAAGCACAATATTTATAGTCACTACATCGCCCTAAATCTAGGGCGTAAAGGCTGTCCCCTGACAAGGTTTACAGACTCAGGGGATATAAAGAAGCAGCAGCGCGTTTCCATGGGACGGGGTACAGAAATTTTGCAGCTCCGTTTTGGTGCCGACGCTTTGCCAGCGGGGAAGATCCAGAGAGCTGTTTCCCAGACAGCCTCCTTGGTAGGTAGAGAAGCCCTTGGACATCAGGGCTCGGTGTCGATAAACTGCAGAGCTGCCTGGAGCTGAGCTGGGGCTGGTGGCTGCCCTCAGCACCCAGTGTCTCAGCTCATCTCTGGGCCTCCCCCCTGGCTCTTCAAGCCCTCAGATCCAGGCTCCTGCTGCAGAAAGCACGTGCAAACTGCACGCAGGGTGCTGTGCATACCCCACGAGCCGCTCTTTTGGTTACTTTCCCACCAAAATAACATCTTTCTGCCAGTCGCTTCCTCACTTCGCTGCTCCAAACCTCGTCATCCTGTTCCGCATCCAAAAGCTCAGCCAGATTCATCCAGGGAGGAGAAAGCAACAGCACTGCCACAGGGAAAGATAGCGGAGGGGGTTTTAAAGAGGCAACAGATGCAGAGCTGGCTCCCCTGCCAAGGTGGTTGTCCCTGTCAAGGTCCCGGCACTGCCTGGAAGTAGGGGACGGGTGGTTTTCACCTCATTTAACATCTGGGGCTCGTGCCTTTGGTTCTGGCAAATGTAGGGTGCCTGAGATCAGGTCCCTGCTGTACCACAGGATTTATAGGCTGCTCTAAAACTGATGGGTCCCTCCCATAAAAAAAAAAAAAAAAGGGGGAAACAAAAAAAATCCCTTTAGAATGCTTGTGCTCCTCTCAGGGATGCAGCGGAGCAGCCAGAAAGCAAGGCAAGCCAAGGCAACGCTCCATAACCAGCCGCGTTCACGGTCCCTGGCTGAGGAGGTAGCAGCAGGGTGCAAAGGGTCCCCGGGTGCTGGTGGCGGGGCAGAGTCCTCGCTGGCCTCTCCTCGCACCCAGGCAGAGGTGGGCTCGGGAGCCACGATGCCTCCTCTGCGGGTCTTTGCCGTCCCCACAGCACGGGCTGCCACGTCCCGCTCCACCGGGATGCTGGCCAGATTCACAGCAGAAGGAGGTGTGTGCTTCACGTCGCAATCGGCAGACTAAAAATCTCCTCTCCTGCTTTCCTCACGCACCACCGAGCTGCCTGCATTGCAATGCAGGCACGGTGCGGTCTCGGGCTGGGATAGCTCAGACACTTGAGAGCAGCCTCGGGGAGGGGATTTTTTTGTGCCCTGCTTGCAGCGAAGCAGGGGCACAAACAATCAGCTGCTATAAAAATGAATTCCCCATCCCTGGACCTTTATAAGAAATGCAGGATTTTTCATACTTGGCAGGGTCTTGCTTCAGCAAAGAGGTTTTGGCCGCTGGAGTGCATAGCAGATGAAAGGAAGAGGCTGGGATCCACGCTGAACCGGCCTCCGTGCTGGCATTACCGCGCCGAGCCAATCCATCTCCATTAGAGTTCACAGCCTCTTTGATCAATCTCATCTTTAAAAATACCAATGCTCCGGAAGGCTCGGGAACTGCTTAATGTTCCTTCATTATTTTTCAAGCCATTAAAAACAGAGGTATTAGCTGCTGAATACTTTTTGTCTTGTTTTGAAGTAAAATGGAGAAGTAGTAGAATGCTAAAAAAGCAGATTAAAATGATTAAGAATAACAGAGCAATGAAAGTCAAACTGTTGGCTCTAAAAATGTTGATGTGTTGCATTGCTGTGGGCATTATATTCATATGAATGAGAGCGAAGGGCCCTGCTACCTGCCTCTGTGATGAACTGTGTGTGTCATTACACATGGCTGTTGCATTAAATCTGGAAGGGTTGCCGTCTGTTTGTGCAGCAGCCAGGGCTGCTTCTTTGGTGATACAATACAAGGTGATTCCTGTATAAAGCGGACTCATCTGGGATCAGTTTTGGGGCATAGGAGGGATTTTTTTGGGGCATGTGCCTATTTTCCTTTCTAAAGAGTCCTGCGAATTGCTGGTCTGGACTGGCTGTCAGGTCTCAGACCTCTCCCAGCTCTGCAGAGTTACCCCACACCCCGTTGCACGTGCTCACGGTTGGGCGACACGATGTCAATGCGGTTCATGGTTTTTCTTTTCTGAATCGGCCAGGGCTCTGCTGATACACGTACGTGTCCATCCAGTTCAATACTGATGGAGGCTTGGCCAGAGCTGCAGGAACCCACCGCTGGAGCCTCGCTTTTCTTCCTCTGCTGAGGTCTTTACCCTAGCAGCAGATCGTATGTCAGTGGCTGTGGGTAACCAGTCCAAAGCCTAACTTCCATTTGAGCCACAAGAAAGAGTGCTCATATATCTAGCAAGGATTAAAAGACCATCCGAAAGCTGTGGTGTTTCTTGTGAAATGACTATGTGGTTTTAGGGTACTTCTTGATGAATAGCTTTTACTTGCAAGCCAACTACATGTTTAGTACCACTATGGATAGGCTTGGTAGGTACCGAATGGACATGCAGGCCGAGTGCTTCTCCTACATGCCTGATGAATTCACGTCCAGTCGCTGCCAAAGGCCGTTTGCTCCTGGCCTTTGCTCTGTTTCGTGATGGCCAAGAGGGTTCACTCCTTGATTTGCCAGTGTGTTTTGGCTCAATCCCATCCTTGCACTGGGATATGAAGCAAATATTTATTAACTCCTTCCCTTTCCGCTCCGTGACTTCTAACCAAAAGAAACCGAGGCCGTTGGGTCAAGGGAAGATGGGTTGTCGCAGGATCGGGTCATCATTGAGGGCGGCAGGACCAGCCTACACACCAACTGAGGGGGTCAGTCCCCCATTCCTGGGGGCTAAGGCTTGCGAGCAAAACAAAATCTGCTTAATTTAGAGAGAAAGCCTGGGTAGAAGTTTTTGCTGGCTAAACACATATCTGTCGCCATTTACTTTCTAGGGAGGGTTTGCAGGCGTGGACGCTTGTTTCACAACGGGGCCCAAGGCTGGGGCAAAAATCATTTCAGCATGTGTGAAGGTGTAGGGTTTCTCTTCACCAGGCACACTCTCACCTTCTTTTCCATCCCGTCTGTTGCGTCTCTTGCCAGGCTGGTGCTGAGCCAAAAGCGAGAATAGGCTGAAATTAAAAGAGAATTTGAATGCTTCGTCAAAGCTTATCTGAACTCCACTGGTTTGCAGAGCGGGGCCGTGGCACCAGCCCTCGTGAGGCTTCTTATGAAATGCTGGCTATTTCTGGCTGCTTTTTTCCAGCCTTCCCAGACGTGAGCAGAGCTCCCCGCACGCTCCTGGCGCCTCTCCAGCTGGATGCTGGCACGGCCGTGCTGCCTGAAGACGGAGCGGCGTCGCAAGGTGGGGCAAGGGGACCCGGCTTGCTGGTGGGGATGGATTTAAATGCCTGGGATGCCTTTATCCCGGCATGGAAGTTGCAAAGATGGTTACGCATGCAGACCAGGCTGCACCTCATTTGACTGAGGACCGTAAAGGGCAAAGACAGGTCACTGCAGCCTTACGTACGGCGACAGCCTGCGCACGGTCCTCTGAACCTATTGGGAATGGACCAACCGCCCCTGCGGCTTTTTGCGTGAGGATGGGCAGGGGATGCCAGCCCAGGCGGTAGTGCCCTTCGCTAGCAGCCGTGGTGGGTCTCAGTTTTGTGAGCAGTTGCCTCCTCCAAGGGCAGTGCCACAGCCCTCTCCCCTCCTCCTGGACCATTTCCCAACACGCACAACTTGCTCAGCTTGTCGGCTGGTCACAGCCGAGGCTGCGTGAGCGTGGCTTGCAGGATGTTCACAGCACAGTGGGCAGGCTGCAGCACGGGGCTCAAAAAAAAAAAAAAAAAAGCACGTTACAGAGGCTTGGCTGAGATCAGCATGCGAGATTTGAAAAATGGAGCCCTGGAAGATCCTGGAACCAAACACCTCTGAATTTGGGGGGAGCTGGAAGGAATGTGGAGTCCAGCCCTGATCCAGGCCCATGGGTATTTGGCAGCACCTATAAACATGCTTAGGATGTGTGGATTACAATCTGAATGTTAATGCGGCCCCTTTCTTCCAAACAGAGAGATGCCTGGCTATTGCAGAGCAGTAGGATATTAAAATGGATTGGATTATTATATATTGGACATAGCAGCAGCTGGGCTGTATGGCAGGGCAGGTAAATACTCCTATCTGAAAGTGTGGCTTCTGCCTATTCATCAGTAAAAGCATATTTCTGACATTCCTTCTGGAACAGCTTCATAGTGATACCCAGCCTTCTTTGTGGAAGCCTAGATATACGGCAGCAGCTCCCAGAACAGCAAATCTGCCTTGTTCTTCCTTTAATTACCCCACTGCTTAAGGAAAAAAAAAATTGACACACTTTTCTTGCAAGTGAAGATTAAGCAGCAATTCAGCTCCAGCTCTAAACTGTGCAGCTTCCAGCTCTGATTTTAAACAAACAGCTAAAGAAATCCCTAATGCCTAAAGCCAGCAACCTCAGACCATGTGGAGGTTCCCCACATCACTAGCCTGATTTCCCAAGGTGATGAGCTGTAGAAAGCCCCCTAACCCTGATATGAATTATCTGCATTAGAAAAAAAGAAAAAAAAAAAAAAGAAAAAAGAAAAAAGCATTGCAGACACAAGACCCAAAGCCTTGGCTTCTGCTGCGACTTTTACTCAGCAACGAGTCCAGTGGATCTCAGCACTTTGGGTCAGCGCTGGAGCTGCGAGGGACTGCAGCCAGACCCAGACCTGCTGGGTGGACGCTCGGAGCTGGCTCAAACGCTGCCGTAGTGGCCAGATCCCCCATGAACCTAGAGCTGGGCCAGAGCTGCCCCCTGGCTATCTGCCTGCCGGGATGGAGGTGGTTTGCATCTAGCCAGCCCTGAGCACGGCTGGAGCAAGCATGGGTCTATCTGTACCTATCCTCCTGGCTGTGCCATGAAATGCTTCAATCAGCCATAAGGATTAACCCCACAGGAGTACATCTATTTCAAATCTCCCCCTGGATCGCTGGTTTTTTCAGATTTATATGGAGACCAAGAAAAAAGGGCCCCGTTCCTCAGATAAGGGATCCAGAGCTGGGTTCACAAGGAACTAAAGATACATCTCTGCTGCTGTCACCAGAATGGTGCAAAGACACCCAAAATACCTCAGGAGCTAAAAACGGCGGATTAAGGTTCACAGGTAAAATATTACAGAGTTGAGTTCAATTGTGGTTATGCTGCAGAAAGAGACTGAAATACAGTATTTCATCCTGCTGGACAGTGTCCAGCTATTAGCCGGCAGCAGATCCCAGAGGGATGGCGGTTACTGTGTCTTCTCACCGGCTCCTGTGTAAATAGTAGCATCCCCACAGAGTCAGGGACCGAGCATGAGGGACATGACAGTCTTGGGGGGAGAACATCCAGTTGGGAAGGTGGAGTCCCCACACCAATGAATACTTAATATGGTAACATTATTTAATCACTGATTTATCTTTAACCACTTTGAGGGCACATTATATTTATGCATTTGTGCTCCTCCCCTCGGAGAATGGTCCTCGAGTCCCCTAGCGAACGATACTTGAATTTCTCTTTCCCATAGAAAAATTTCCTTTTGGAAGTGACGGTATGAAACAGATATTAACGAATTTTTAGAAACAACTTCTTCATACTTTTTTTCCTGCCAAAGCTGTTTTCCAGTTTAAACTTCAGCTGAACTGAATAATCTTGGCTTCCTATAAGCTGCATTTCTCCGTGAATAAATAATTTTCCAGTTCTCCCTCCTTCAGATCTTATGTCCCATGGTATGCTTGGAATATCTCTGCATAGATGCACGGCATCATTTTCCATATGGATCTACACTCAGTTCCTTTATAGTTTGACATAAACGATTGCACAAAATTAGTGCCTGAGTACGGGGAGCCCAAATGTTCCTTAGCATCCTCCCTGAGACTCTGCAGCACGGCGATCTGAGCCACCAGCTTCTCACCACGAAGCCAGTGGCTGGCCCTTGGTCTGTACAACGCTCGCTGCTGCGGGCAGCGCTCTCAGCGTAGGCGAAGGCCACCTCCTTCGTCCACCCCGTCACGCTACCCTCCTCCTCCTCCCGATTAGAGATGTCATCCCTACCACCCTGCCAGTCTCCTGACAGTGTGGGAAGCCCGAACACAGATGTTCCTCTTGATCCCAGCCTCACACTTGGCAGCACAGCGCGCTGCGCTCCCTCCCAGACGTGCCGCTGGGCCAAAACACACACAGAGTTTTATTTTTAATTCAGCGCTTTTCATAGCAGCCTAAGTTGTGTAATTCCTGCCCTTTCCTTTCCCCTTCTCTCCTCTTTTTTTTGACGGCAGCGCACACTCGGGTTACATCCAGCCCGGGCATATCGTGGTATGTAGCTGTGACTCTATTTTTACACCTCCTCCTAGCTCAGCTGCTGGCTCCGTGGTTTTTGGTGCCGTAGGCAAACTGGAAAAAGAAACACCCGTTGTAGCCCAGAACCACACGCAGCCAGCAATTCCCAAACCCCTGCCTGAGGCTGCCTCGGATGCTCTGCCTGCCCGAGGATGCCTCCATGCCTCAGCTCTGGTCAGAAAGGCTTTGCCCCCCCCCCCCCCCCAGCACTGCTGCCCATCGGCTGGGCAAGCATTTTCAGCGCTGTCCCCCCCACTTCTGGGGAACCCCGTGCCTGGGAACCCCCAGCTCCCTTTGCCACCCAACCTCCGAGACCAGGCGAGACCTGCAGGGTCCCACCTCCCAAACCGCCGCTTGCTCTTCCCCAGAAACAAATTTCCCTCCTTGTGACACCCGGGGGCTGCTTTGCTTTGGTGAGGTTCTGCCGATCATCTCCTCTGTGGATGCTTTCTCATCGCTGCCGCTGCAGCGAAGGAGGCTGAGAAGCAGAAGCAGGGCACCCTCCTCCGTGACTGCTGCACAGAGGGGAAAGCCGGGCTAGCAGAGACATCAGAGGGTTTTTTGTTGGTTTTTTTTTTATCACTTCTGTCCTCTCTTCCCATGCTTCTTGAATTATTCTTGCTCCCTGGCAGTCAGTCACTGCAGAGAGCCACCGAGGACGCAGACACAGAGGTGCTCAGCTCTCCCTCCTCCAAACCCCAGGGTACTTAAATATTCACCACCTCTTGGGATGCCAGGGATCGACCCCCTTCTCCTGACCTCTCCCACCCTATTTCTACCCGCTTCTCCAAACCCCTGGTTGTCTCCCAGCTCCAAGCTGCAGTTTCGGGCTGCACACACAAGAGGCAGCCTGCCCTCGCAAGCCGGCAGCCGGCTGGGCCAGCGGCACGCTGGCCAACGGGCCCGGTAGCCCTCAGCCCAAGACCACCAGGTTGCCAGCCCTGCAGAGAAGGGACCCGAGCCTCCCCCGGGGCAGAGACCCTTTTACGTGGCATCAGCTACTGCTGTCGTTGAGCTGGTGACTCGAAAGCACAAGGCGCGGGGCGGGGAAAGGAAAAAAAAAAAAAAAAAAGGCAACTGCAATGTAATTAATGCTGTAACAACTTGTTTCCCCCTTGGAGAATTATACCATTAGCTGCTTCAATTGTGCATGAAATATAAATTACATTACTCAGAGGCATCATGTCTAAGCAGACACAATCCTAAGTGACATGGCTTGCCACAGTGTATCATGCTCCCTGGTCAAAATTAACAGAAGCCCGGTTGCCTGAGGCTAGCAGATATTCATTCGGATATCAAAGTTATAACCACGGTAGTTCAACCACCTTCCTGCCTCAGGGAATTTCCCAGGGGAAAGCAATGTAACCAGGCTCTATCGTCCGATGAGAGCAACTCACAGGTTTGAAAAATGCTGGTGTATTCCTGGCAGCTTCGCATTTTGGAGCCTGGTCCTTTAACAATTCAGGGATGCTGTAGCATCGCTGTCCTCATGCCCACCTCTGATTTGCACGCGTCCGATTTCCATTTGCCAGCAGACAAAGCCTGTCCAGGATCGTGCTGCTAAATGTTATAGGTACTGATAGCAAGAACTTGGCAGGAGGGCTGCTGAGCTGTAAAAGGGACCCAGAGGGCGGGAATCTTCCCCTCCCACTGAGCCAGGACTCTTTTTTGGGAGATAGGCAGCTTCAGTTCTTGTACTTCCCTGGCTCCTCTAATTTTGGGGTTAGCAGCTGGCTAGAAGACACACTTTATTCTCCTCTGATGCCCATCTATAATGAATGATTGCAACCCCGCAGCCTCGATTAGCTGTTTGTGAAGAATAATTTGCTCCACTGTTGGAATAGCATCCCAATATTTTTTTCTAGTCACTTAATATGGACCCTTAGAGCTGCAAACGCTGAAAACACAGACGGAAAGGGAACAGCAGTTTCTCTTCTCTGTCTCCAGAAGAATAGCTTTTGCCTTGGTTTGCCTTTGCAAAGTTGAAATCATAGGCAAATCTCTTCCTTGGAAAAAAAAGATATGGAAAAAAGGACAGCCTTGACAGCCCGTCAGAGAAGATCAGCCAGTATCTGCTGACACAGGGCCAAATACTGCAAGGTGCTGTGTGCCTTCATCTCCCATTTAAATCAAAGGGAAATGAGGATGCTCAGCACTTTCAAGGCTGGGTTTTTGGCATTTCAGCATTTTACCAGTGACGTCGCCCGAGAACCACCAACACAGAGTTGTCAGAGATAGTTGACTGTGGTCTCCCATGGCGAGGATCTGATGCTACGCAGAAGAGGGCTCAGGCTAGGTACCACCCACAAGGTTTACTTTCCGAGTTGCAAAAACTGCAACACCATTTTCTTTGCAGGGGCCGTACATGTGTGCTTTTTGTCAGTAACGTTGCATGCAGGGTAGTGGCTCAGCGTCAGATTAAACTGTAGGCGTTGACAGGTCTTATCCAATGCAGTTTTGGTCTTTTGGTTCCCTGTGACCTCTGCTCCTCAGTAAAGCAGGAAAAGTGAATGCCAAGTACATTGCTCTACGCCAGAAAACCTGTCTGTCAGCAGAAAGAAAATGATCCTGGTCCAAATTGACTTTGGACGGAAAGGTTGTTTTCTCGGTCTCTCGTCTGGCTCAACATCCAGGCAGCCAAAATTTCTTTACTCCAGAGAAACTGCTACTAAATTCAGCCAACGAGCAAAACTGGTGTAATTTCAAAAGGAGGACTCAGCCTCTTTTCTATTTTTGATTTTTGAAGGGTTCAAAGGGCAAGATGCCTGGTTCTATTAGAAGGAAGTATTTAATACAGAAGCAAAATCATCCCCAAGCACTTTGTCTCCTGAAACACAAATCCCCTCCTTGTTCAGGGAAAATGCACAGTGCTGCTGGTGTATGCCACGTAGCCAAAGCATGAGGGCAGTTATCCTGGTCAGGGCTGAAACTTGTACGTGTGAATGTGCAGTCACAGGGCGCTGAAGGCTTTAGTTCAACGGCGGGGCAATCCCAGGGGCACAAATGTAATGCAGCGTACAACAGGGGCACCCTGTGCAGGGGAAGACCTGGGATATAGCTGCCTCCCTGACAAACAGGAGACCTTTCTAAGTGTGGAAATACCATGGCACCTCTTCCTTCTAAGCCTCACTGCAGCAGCCAGAATGGCAGCAAACGTTTTTGAAGAAAGGGCAAGGAGGATGGAGGGAAAAGGGGATTTTTAGCAGTGTTGTTCTATGAGAGCCAGGCACCTGACTTGCACCATGCATCTGGAGAAGTCTCCCCTGCCCCCACAGCTACAGCTCATGCAAATACACCTAAACACGTCAATATTCGCAACACAGCACTTTAAAAAAATAGCTGGAGGAAATCAAACATGTTGCTTCCTGAGAAGATCGGGGAATATACATTCCCAAGCGCTGAGCAATATCATCCATTATACATTTCTGTCTATTCTGCTGACTGCCTGCATATCCCCCACCTGCCTACGCAGGACAGACACCCTGGTTCTGTATCCAGCAGAGGAGAACTGCATCTACCAAAGAGGCACCTCTACATCCATGGGTTTGCTCTCCCGAAATGTTGAGATGCCAGCACTCTTTCAGGGACAATTTTCTTGGCAAGGGAAGATCTTGACTGTCGATTGCACTTTGGCAGCAGCCAATATAGGAAGTAGCGGTATAAATTCTCATTCTCATTAAATGTGTCTGTCTGACTGATGGACGCCGGTAGAATTACACAGCAGATCCAGATTTGTGGGTCTGACAGTAATAAACCAAATTTTCATATAGAATACATGTCTCGGAGGGGTGTCGGACGTGCTTTATTTCCATGAGTTATAGGTGCTGCGTGACACGGGAACGGTGCCGGCCACCACTGAGGGGAATGGTCACCGAAACCAGCCCAGCCCTGACAAGTGGAGCGGTGACCTCGCAGACATACGCTGCATTCACTCCCCAAGAGACGGGCTCACCCGCCGTTTCTGTACATCCAAAAAACCTTTTACTCCGAAAAGCTGCCCTGCATGCCATGAACCGCTCTTGCACTCTGTTGCAGCAGCCTTGGTGGTAACAGGCAGAGAAGGGAAAACCGGGCATGGGAGCGTCTGAGCTTCTCTCCCAAACCCACCATCACCGCTCCTGTCCCTGATTACCTCTCCAGAGAGCCACTGTGACCAGGCAAGCAGTGGAGAAAGCACTGCGAAGTCCACGCCACTGACCCTTTTTTCCTTTTAAAGCAAGAGCGAGCTGAAGGTCTAGGTGCTGGGTCTGGGATGCCGTGGGTCACTGCACCACTGCGAGGCAGCCAGGACACCTGGAGTTTTGTTTTCCGAATCACTACAGCAATGGCCAGGGTTAGATACCGGAGCTGTTAATTCATCTGCATGACTGCCAGCGGTGGAGTGGTGCCAGAAGGAAAGGTCTGCAAATTTTCCCAGTGTGACTATTTCTCAATACTGTTCTCTGTCCTGCTGTTTCAGGTGGGTTAATAAAAGATGTAAAATATTTCCTTGTCTTACTTTTGCACTTTGAGCTTCTGTTTTGCACACAAGGCTCTTTTTCCTCTCCTGTCGCAACTTCTTCCTAGTAACCTGTCTGCCCTTGGCCCCCGCAGCCGCCGTGCTGACCCTTCAAGCCCGGGGTGCGAGATGCCATCCTCCTGCCGCCGGGGTTTTGAACCGTCCTCTCTTCAGTCTCCCTCCCAGGCACTAGATAACGCTCAGAAAACCCAAGGCCAGCTCCTGCTTGCTGGTTTTCCTTGCCGTGGTCTAATTTCAGGCCCCGAGCCCTGTGCTGCCAGGCTGCTGAGCCCCATCCTGAACGTGCCTCCCGTGCCCACCGCCTGTGCCGTGCGAGCATCCCTGGTCCAACAGCCTATTTGCTGCCACGGTCGTGAGATCCTTCGCTGGCTTGGATTACTGCAAGTGAATCAGCCAGCAGCAGCTTTGCTTTTAAAGCCCTCTTGACAGCGCTTTCTCCCCCGGTGGACGTGTCAAAGGAAATTCCCCTTGATGAGGTTGCTGGCTGTGGAAAATCAGCTGGGAGCGTGCCGAGCAGAGGGCTCTGGTGGGTCTCATGTTGCAGGACTAATCCTGCGGCCCACGGTGGAGGAAGGTCCTTGGGATGGCGGCTGAGCGGTCCAGGCTGCCCCAGGAGCCCCTGAAAGAGGATTAGGTCGGCACACTGAACAAATGGAGGGCGAGTGGAAAGCTCAGTCATTTTGGGATTGCTCATCACAGCCGCAGATAAAAAGGTGAAAAGAGAGACTTAAAAGATTATTCCAAAAGCAGGTCAGACTTCAGGAGAGCAGCTAGCTGGCGGATGGGGTCGCAGCACCCTCCCACCCATCCCCGATCCGGCCTGACCGCCCTCATGGATGAGGCTGGGTGCGCGCTCCTGCCGGCCAGCACTGGCCAGAGGGCTTGCCGTGTGAACGACGGGCGAGAAGGGTCCTGAGCTCAGCTCAGGTGTGTGCTCAGCCGTGCCGAGCTGGGCTGTAGGCAGCATAGGTCCTGTGATTCCTCACCCTGCCCATCGCTTTGGGGTGCGCGGGGAAGCCCCGGGCAAAGCCATTTCACCGCCTGCGCTCGGGAGGGCTTGAGGGAGCACCGAGCGCCTTCAGGGTATGTGCTGAAGGTTAAAGACAGGGACAGTGAGGCTGTGGTTAGGCAGATTATATGAAGATGGGGCCTCGCATTTGTTTCTTGGATATATTTTCTCTGTCAAGGGGCACGGGCAGTTTCTGTGTTGATTCTGGTCCCGTTATCACGCATTTGTTTATTCTAATCTTTACCACGCAGTTCTCCCCCAGTTCCAGCCATTGTCCCCAGAAGCGCCTTTGGGCTTTCCACACTGACAAAGCTCTCTCAGGGGATACAGTACATGCTTACCCACACACTGGGGGTCCACCTTGCCTTGATTACTTGGGAGATTTTGCTATTCCTGGAATGCCAACCTTTCTCAGTCGCCAGGCTGTACTGAGTTTTAGGTTGTGTTTTAGGATTTGCGTTTTTATGTACCATGTGTTTCACTGAACAGCCATTCTCTAACACAGATTTGTAATGCCTTGGAAGAAGTTTCCTCACTCTCCCCTCTCCTCCATGTCCTTTAAAAGTAATAGTTGATAAAACTAAGCTGATTATGCATTCTCCAGTTGATGTGCCAGACTGATCGTATGACTTCTAACTCCTTCTTCTCGTTCCCCAAGCCCTGCATTACTCCTACAGGTTATACAGACTTCTGCTTGTCTGTAGTGTGATAGCAGAAGTCTGGAAAGAGAGGAATGAAGAGAGAAAAAACTAAAATTTTAGAAATCCAAACCCCGACCCATTCCCCATGCTTTCAGAGACCAAGCAGTGGTCATTTGCCAGATAAAAGCCATCACTTCCCAGAGATGCCTGTAACGGTGATCTCAGAGACCACCCTGAGCTAAGACTCAATCAAAATCTCTCTTGGCAATTACAGATTTTGCATGGAAGAAAAGGTCTTGATTTCCACATGTCAACAAAATCCATTTCTGAATACTTCAGTGTCCAAGGATTCTGAGATCCAGCCTTGCAGTTTTAGCCTTGCTGTTCGAGAGGCGAGGAAACAGCCACAAATACCTGATGCCTATTTCACCCGGAGGTCCCTCCAGCGCAGGGGATCATCCTCCCAAGCTCTCATCCATGTGGGCACTGCTTTTTCCTTCCAGCAAGCTGCCCTCTCCGCTTTCCCATCACAGGGTAGTCACCTCCCAGTGCCGCAGGGCTCAGCGATCCTTGGGTGCTTGCCTTTGTCCTTGCCGGCTCAATCAGAAGAAATGAGATGCTATACCATTGTTTTGGGAGCTAAGTGTTCAAGATGCGATGCAGACCCGGCAAAGTGGCAAAAGGTTATGCCAGTGAAGCAGAGAAGATGCAAGCTTTATCACCACTGGATACGTGAGCCTTGCCACCCAGGGCCGGTGGGTTCTAAATCACTTCCAAAAATCAGATAAGAGAGGCCTTTTTCTTGGGTAAAACCTTCCAATAAGAACTAGGTAAACAAACAGCCTTTTCTGCATCCACCGGAGGTGAAGGAGATAGTATGGATTTACCCTTGAGGCAGATGATATGCTGGTCTGAAACAGACAAAGCGATTTTACCGACATTTGCTCTTCCTTCCCACATTTTGCAGGAGTCAGGCGGCAGCAACTGGAGCTGTAGGATATTAAAGGACTTGGCAAAGTTATCATAGATTGTGACATATTTATCAGGAGCTTGAGCTTCTCTGAAAACCCTGACTGCACCAACCGTATCTGTTACTTGATTAAAAATACTCATAATAATTCACACTCTCCCGCAGCTTTTGCATGGAGCTAAGTGCTGGGCTGTTCTGTGGGAACTCTCCTTGACCAACATATTTCACAGTGCTGATGTGATAGATAAATACTTTTGTTACATCAAATACTAGGTTCATTTTTGATAAGCTGGGCAGAATTGTACCATGCTGCCATGAAGATGTTACAAAGTCCAAAATGGCTAGTTTGCTACCTCTGGTAGCAACAGACTGCACGTCAGCACTTAATTTGAGAGAGCAAATTGTACGTTATTTGGAACAGTCCCTATCTGAGCCAGACGGTTTTGCGCCCTAGTCATTGGGCAGTGGTGCTTAAAGGCTTGCAATATCGTAACCTAAGCAGGGATGCATAGATCATTTCATGTTCGTTCCAGCCTCTGGAGGATGATTGGATTGGTTTCTCACTGCACTTCTTACACTTAGTGGGTGAATGGAGGCTGCCGTTCACAGAGTAGAGTGAACTAAACAGCCATCGCATGAGCTCTGCCTACAGAGAAGGAGATGGCAGCTTGCACCAACCCAGTCCAGCAGAAGTCATTGCCACGAGTACTTCGGGTATTTCTGATGTGACACCACTTTCCTGCTGATGTTTGTCTCCAGCAAGAGCTTCATGGGGGTGGCCAGGGAGGGTCTGGGCACCCCTTCTGAGGGGGGCAAACAAATATGCCAACACCCTCAATGCCTCTGTTGCCCGCTTGTGGGGTGGGCAGGGGTTGATGGTGCAACACACAAGTGGGCTGCAGGAGCATGGTGGGAGCAAGTGTGAGGATGTGGGGAGGAGAAGGTGGCTCCAAGCCGCTGAAGGAGATGGGAAGGACCAGGAGGACTTTAGCTTCAGGAGCTAGAGGAGGGTGTGAAGAAAAGGAATCGGCTCCGGAGGCTACACAGCACCTGGTGGAAGGGAAAGAGCCACAGAGGTGGCCAGGAGGAAAATGCAATCACCTCTTCTCTGCTTAGTGTCTTTGTTGGACCAAGTCCAAACCTGAGCACTTTGCAGCTCAGACCCACCTACAGAGTCTTATCTAAGCTTGTGTAAAGTTAGAAAGAAAAATCCACAGTGCTGAAAATCAGATGGCTTATGCAGGTGGCTAAATATAGCAGTGAGTGTCTAACTTCAGGGCACCTTGTTGAGGACCTCATGCCTCGCACGCCAACGGCAGCATTCTCTCTGCTCACATTGTCCCTCAAAGGACAACCCAGCCTGGCTTGCATGGCATACCTCAGATGTTTTGGGAGCACGAGAGGCCATGGTAAGGAATATGGGAAGGTGCAAGAACAGCTGGACATGTATATTGCGTTAAAGAATTGTGCTGACGTCCCAGGCTGACGCTCTGCTCCCAGCTGACCCAGCCAGCTCTGGAAAGTGTGCGGTCACCCTTTCTGAATGCCCTCAGGCAAGCTGGGCTCCTCCGCAGCTGAGCCCCTGAGAGTGGGGTGACAGGCACCCAGTCCTCCCTGGGGATGGACGGGTGGCTGGACTGGATGCCCAGGCAGCCCCGGCCCCTTGCTCCCGGCTCTGCTGCTTACCTGGGGGAGGCAGTTCCCACCGCCGCTCCCTGCACTCAGGAGGGAGGAATTTATAATCCTGACCTTCTTCCCGTTGTCAGATCAGCTGATGAAAAGGTACTATCTAGGAATTGATTGGGGACCGGTCCAAATCACAACTATAAATCTAAATGCCCCCAATCAGGCGTTGCAATATAAAGTTGGATTTTAACATTGATCCTACCTAAAACAGGCCCAATCTGGATTCTCAGTCTCCTCCAGAACAGTTTAGTTAAACTTTTCCAAGTCTAGCTCCTAAATACACTAGTAGTAGTGAGTGAATTAGTGATCTCCAGCAGTTCCGGAGTTAATCAAGAATAAATTGGCATTTTCAAATAGATTCAGCAGGCCTGGCCATAAATCGTTTGTATGTCTGTATGATAAAAAGCAAATACAAATTTTCAAAAAAATTTAACCTTGCATGGTGTATAAAGAGAATACATAATATTCTTGAGCATAAATACATCTCAAATCAAACCCATTGTGTATACACAGAATACGTAATGGGTTTGCTTGCGGTATTTACCTCAAGCTGAGGCCAAACCGGCAATCTTTTTATGACCCATATAGGTCTTTGCAACACCAGCTTTCCCCATGCTTGTGTGTATATAATTTTGCAGGCCCAATATAGACAGTCTTCAAGTACATGTAGGTGTGCAAAGGATATCTAACACCTCTCTAACACTATAAGCTCTGGACTCAGCTGCAGAAGCTGGCTTGTGTAGCCCGAATGGACAGAGCCTGTAGGCAGAAAGCAGCGTATTAAATGAAGAGGCATATAAGCCAACTGGAAGAAGTGGAAAGAGAACACGGGGCTGGAGCTCAGATCACCTTTATCTGATGGCTTAGGACAGGAATGAGAGACAGCAGCAAGAACCACACTGACCTGACAACTCTCAAGCACTCCAGCTCATGCCACGAGAGGAGGAAAAAAATGCTGTGGCCGCAGGAGGCGCAGATAAAGCCAAGTCACTGCCCTGTCTTTGCATGTGCTGTGACACCATGCCCCTGGCACGGCACAGCACTGAACCATGCTCTTCAAGCCGGCACCTCCACCGGCTGGGCTCTGGGGCATATTGCACTGATACGCTGATTAGATGTGCTGATCCAGTCGAAGGCACAAAGAGAAAGAAGCTGTCCTGGAATTGACAGCAGCAATCACCCGTGTCGTGACTTGCCTTCGCAGCGAGATGGTTCATTCTGAGATGGAGACTGGGTCAGAGGCTGCAGGGAGCAGCAGTGGAGCTGGCCCGAAGAGGCAGAGATCGCGCTCACGTGCGTGCACGCGCACACGCACACGCACACGCACACGCATGCTTTTCTCATGCTGTTTCCTGGCTTGGTGTATGTCACATCTGCAGGTCAAGAGTTCAAGTCAGATAATCGGACTGTTATTATTGCGTTTGAATTAGTGTAGGGTTCACTGGCTCTGTCCACGTGGCAGGGCTCTGGTACCAGGACAAACAAGTGCCTAACTGCACATCTGGATGAGAAGTGGTGGCACACCATCCCCCTGTGTATCTTGCTCGAAGTAAAACATGGGCAGCTCAGAGGGAAGTGGCAGAAATCAGATCCTGCACCCACTCCTGCCGGAACCTCCACGTGGGGACAGGGCCGTGGAGGGTGTGTGACTTTCGTAAGGGCATCACTCACCAGGAATGTCCATGGCAAACCCTTCCTGAAACACGAGGGAAGCTGGTTCCTCAATGCTGGCCTCTTGCTTGAGGTCTGCTGCTTCTTTAATGTTAGCAAAATCTATCTCACCTCTATACTAACACCTCATAAACGTAACTGCAATTCACAGGAAACCAGTGTGTGCCAGAACAGCCGTGCTGCATGCAGGAGACCTGCTGCAAGAATGATATTTATTCCCCCGTTCCGGTCACAGGCCAGAAAGTAGGTTTATGAAAGG
Organism: Astur gentilis; assembly: GCF_929443795.1. NCBI lineage: Eukaryota > Metazoa > Chordata > Aves > Accipitriformes > Accipitridae > Astur > Astur gentilis. The sequence continues at coordinate 12,421,598 of NC_064911.1, forward strand.
TTAATACCCCCTTATATGGCTGCTGTCAGTTCTCACTTCTTCCAGTGGCTACGTTTTAGTCTTTCTTCCTCCACCCCCCCCTTTCCTTCCATCTAAGAAATGCAGCTCCCGAAACATGAGAGGGAAGCACTGAGGAAACGATACCAGTGTCCCCAGCTGATCCAGGCAGTGAAAGCATGGTAACACCAGCAGCACTAGAAGTGCCTGGGACTGCTCCCACCGAGCCACAGTTCCTGGCTCATGGTTTGGCCAGGTTTTCTTCTCCAGCTAGTCCCAGCAGTGGCAGCCTTCATCTGAAGTCCAAGCAGACACTCCAGCTCCAGTTTTCTCCTCCGATCCAGCAGCTTTGTGCTCCTTCAGTGACATAAATTGTTCTCCCCAAGCTTTGAGGGGTGTCCACACGAAGCCCCTCCAGCCACCTTACCTGCTCAGGAGGTCTGGAGCCACCCCAGACATTTCACACCCTGTTCCTCGGGACCACGCTTGTGTATGTGTGGGGGTAAATGGTGAGGGAATAAACATTTCTACAAACTTCCTCCCTTAACCCTTACTTTCCTCACCTGTCTCTCTTGGGTGACATTAATAGAATTTGACATTGTGGCATAACCCGTTAGTCATCCTGCCAGACTAGTAATTTGGTCAAATGACAAACTTTCAATCATTTGAACAAATGGCTGTTTCACTAGGGCATTTGATCAAATGATTAAAACTAAAAGGCATTTGGCCACATGACTGAAGATGTGATCATGGCTCTGGACAGGTGCCGGAACAGATTTTTATAAAACAATCAGACTAGTGTATAATTCTTCATGTGCCGGAGCTTCAGTATGAACAGGTCCTGCCTGCTGCTGATGTTGTGAAGGAACGTGGGTTTCCCTGCCTTCTCCCTCCGAGTGGCCTCTCTCGTGTCCAGGGTGCCTGGGTCTGACCCCAAAGGCACGGGAGCACTTCCCGACCCCTTTGGCCACGGGAGATGGGCTGGCAAAGGTGAGGATGAGGAAGGTCAGCGGTGAGGATGAAGGGGGAAGCAGCAGCGGGGCTGGCCATGGTACGGTGCCCCCGGGAGTGATCGGCTGGCCACCCCACATGGCCTCTGTTAAAAGCACCAGTTTGCTCCAGGGAAGGCCCCTGCCTTTACCAGTAGCCCTGCCTTCCCAGGTTGAGTGCTGGGGAGGGTAGGGAAGGGATTTTCCTCCTGGCTTGCCTTTGTTTTTAGTGGGGACGAAGCTCTCCGTAAAGCCAGTGAATGCAACGGCCATTTTTGTCCACGTGGACAGAGCCAGTGAACCCTACACTAATTCAAAGATGCCAGATGCACTGGCATCTTTGATGCCAGTGAAGCAACGGCAGAGGAGCCTGGCAGGACTACGATGGGTGAGGGCATGCAAACTCCCTGCCACCGTGCCTTCACCTTTGCCTTCACATACGACGACATTCGGGGTGCCTGGAGGGCTGGGGTCCTGCCACTCTGCATGGGGAGCAAGCATGGAAAGAGCTGAAACGTGGTTCTTCCTCTCATGTGCAATGGAAAGGCTCTGGGGAAACTGGGATTCAGAGGTATGTCTGGGGTTTGATCTCTCCCCCAGAGATCCTCCTGGGCACCTTACCCATTCCCAGTCTGTCCCGTTTATTTACGACAGCAGGATAAACACTTCCCAGGTAGAGGTGACCAGAGTCTCTCTTCTGCAGAGATGACAAGCTATGACTGGAGAGAGAGACAATGTTTACAGTGAAGAGCTTCCTGCAGGTACAGAGAGGTCAACAGGATGCTTACCAAAAATAGGGTTCAGTTCATTGAATTAATGAAGTTCAAGCAGGGAGCATAGAATATACAGGTGAAGAGAGGAATCAAGCTTCTAAGCAACAACAATGGTGATGCATTTAGACAGTATTCCCAAATCACAATGCTTGATGTTTTTGCCAAAAGGTAAAAAAACCCCAAAAACAAAAAAAACAAGAGAGCAGAAAAAAAAGACCATTTCCTGACCAGAGTCGTTGCCCAACCACTGGCTCTTTTCAGGTTCTCCCGGCACACTCACAAGAAATGTGACCTTTGTATGCTGTTGCTGGGGGTAGGCCTGGCTCCTCAGGGGGATGGGAAAATACGTGATTGCTGTATGAAAGCAAAAAGGAAGCGGCTCAGCCAGCAGCAACCCTGGAGGTGTTTCCAGTGCCTACTGTACTTAGAAGACCCAGCAAAGCCATGTCTTCCCTCCCACGACTGCTGGAGGCTGTTTCCACCCTTCTCTTTTAACATAAGAACACAAAAAACACCCCACTGGGTCAGATGAGCAGTCCGGCATGCCCAGTGCTCTATCTTAAGAGAGGCAATTTAAGGAGAGCCTGTGAACCCAGCCACTCTCTGTCACCCTGTTCCATTCATCCATCCCCCAACACCCACACTTGTAGGTGTGTTAAGGATGCTGAAGGGCACATCCCTGTCTGTTCTTTTCCATTAATATCTGTTTATGAATCTGTCACCTATGGCTATGTCTAATCCTTCCTATGGCTGTTCATAAGAGGAGAGGAGAGACCTCATCCACAAGACCCCTTATTTCATATTATGTCCAGGAAGCTGTATTTCAAACCAGCCATTCAAAACATGCAGGCAGTGGGGACAAGGTCAGTGAGTGCTCCAGGCTGAGGACTGCCTTCACCCGGTGTCTGCACCGCAGAATCTAGTGGGATCCCCGTCTTGATCAGGAGATCTCAGGAACGTGGAGACAGAAAGACAACTACATTTCTCTCCACCTCTGCATGTACTTGTGTCTGCCCCTTCTAGGAAAGCCTTTTCTTTTTTTTTTTCCCAGTCCTTCCTCTGCAGAATTACATGACAAGAGGCTTTTAACTAAATGCTTGGAAGTTTCTGTTTGGCCAGGGGACTGTGAGATTTTCATTTGGGTAAATGAGTGAAACTTTCAGCCATTTGACTGACAGAGTGCTTGGGGAGCAGGAGAGCCTTATCTACTGGAATGATTTGATGAATTTACCATCAGAATGACTAAGACGTAGATCCGCACAAATGGGAACTCCTTTCTGCCTAATAAATAATGCTCGCTCACTTGCCCCACCAGGGCATAGGGAAGACTCATTAATTACTGACTCTGCATAGCCTGGAAGTCAGAAGATGCTACGCAAATACTAACTGTTCTTATCTTGCAAAGCAAAAGGTTGCATTTGGGTTTGAAGTTTTTATTTTGGCAAAGGCACAACCAGTAGTTTGTTCTGCGGTAAGGCTATTCACACAGCTACTCGCGGCAAGTATAAATCATATGGACTGTGCGTGGTACAGGAGAAATCTACTCTATGCAAAATTAATGTTGGGCTGGCCCAGCAGAAGCAGCGCACGTAGCAAAGGTGAAGTGCACAGTCTTAGGGGGAAGCTGTGTGTCTGCCCACCTGGTAAATTTATGTCTTTCACCTCTAGAACTTCAATTCATGCACAGTGTGAGGTTGTAAGTGAAATGAATTTATTGGTGTCAGTTCATTCCCTAATGGGTAACAGTTCATGTCACAAAATCAGCACAGATAATTTGTCATGATTGGAAGTCTCTTCTAAAGAGAGGCTCCGGTGTGCAGGGGTATGGAGGAATTAGTTGCTGGCCCCTGGGAGAGGCGGCAGAGCTCGGTAGAGAAGCCCATGCTCCAGTAGAGGAAACAGAGGTAATAACTAACCCTCCCTCCCACCTCCTCACCCCCTTGTGAACTGCGTCAGAGAAAGTTCCTGTGCTGCAAGTTCAACGCTAATGAAAAACAGGCCTCCCTCAGATTATACCTCATCTTTGGATGGGAATGAGATGCAACGGTTACATTAGATCAACACTAAAGTCAGTGGGAAAACAATGCTAGCAGAGCAAAACAAAGGCAGTGGACCATATTTGCAGCTGTGCCAAGAAAGAAACATCACCTAATGACCCCTAAGGGTTTACTGAAGGGGAGACCCTGCTGACATCTCCAGTGGGACTTGACACCGTTCCAGGATGCTCCGTCTCCCCGCTTAGCCTCGGGAAGCTGGCCTTTCCTTCCCTTCTTCGACCCCCCCTTTCTGTCCCTCGGGGCAAAGCAGCCAGGAGATAACTGACACATACTTCAGACCCTTGAACCATGTGCGCGTCTGACACGGGAATGCCTCAGAGCTACCTTCAAATATTTCCCCTAATCTAAAACCCTCAAAATCCACTAACTGATCTGGAACAAACAGCCTGGAAAGTACCTGCGAGCAGCATTTTGGAGCACTGCCTGCGAAAAAGCTCCTTGTTTTGGCCAGGACACGATGGTGACACGAGTGTGACCTTGCCTCAAGCAACGTCAGGCTGAAGGTGGGTCTGCCATGCTGAGCCGGGTAGGACAAGGACAGCCACATCACTTCAGCTTTTTGCAGAGGTTGAGCTGGGAAAGCCCGCATCTCGCTGCAGGCTCGCTCGTGCCCACCGTTCAATTGCCACCTGCTGTCAAGTGAGTGCCCTTCTGAGGCCAAGTCATTTTAGTGATAGCTAAGAAAAAAAAAAAAAAAAAAAAAAAAAGGTTCATTAGGTATCTTACCAGCTGATTTTCTGAAAGATTGGAGGCTACTGGGAAAGAAAGAGCAAAATACATGTTCCACTCACTGCCACCTTACATCTTTGATTCCATTCCACTCTTCTGCTTGACCCAAGGAGGAGAAGCGTCACAGAAGGCCAAATAAAACTCTAAGATGTTCAGCCTCCTCTTATTGCTTAAGGGATGACGAGAAACTGCTCTTGGTGTACCCTGGGTAATTCTGAATTAAAACCCAAAGGAAACAAGGAAGGAAAAAACCCAGCCAAGGAAACAAGCCTCAATCAAATTTGATTCCAAAAGAGGAGGAAAATGTATAAAGAGAGGAATCTGTGTCTCTCCTGCAGGGCTGAAGTCCCTGAGAGGTCAGAGAGTAGGCTGGCCACCCACTTGCTCTCTCCAGTGCCCTCCCAGGGCTCTATGGCCGGCCAGAAAGCCCAGGGGCCAGGAAGCCCTGGGAAGTCCTGCTGCCATGGAGGCAGAAGATGGAGGCTTGGCAGCCTCCATCCCCTGCCTGCCGTCTCCCCACCAGCCTGCCAGGTGGGCTGCCAGGGACAGAGGTAGGGAATCTTTCAAAACTTGCTTGGCAGGGAGGATGTCATCCTGCATCTGCCTGGTTTCTGGGAGGATCTCATCAAAATTGACATGTTTCCAGTGTGTTTCAATGTATTAGATTTTGCTGTGCCAGACAGGCATGCCAGAAAATTTCTGACCAGCTGTACCATGAACACTGAGCGCCAGCAACTATCAGCTTTAACCCAGTCCATCTTTCCAATAAGCAGCCAGAGAAACCTGGGAGCAAACTCACCCACCTGGATAGCAACATTCCCACGGCATCCAGCACCGGCTTCTTCAGACGTGGGCAGTGCAACGCTGGTGCATGTGGGAAGCCTGGTCACGGTGCCAGAAGGCTGGACTCCAGACCAAGGTGCGCAGAGGAGGGATGTGGTCTGTCAGCCTTTACTTTATGCCTGCTCTTCTAGATAGGCCCTGGGCTTGACTGTTGACCTAGGTTGATTTCCAAGCCCTCCCCTATCAATCAGACATGCACACATACTGTTCCAGTAATGAATCAAGCTGGCTTGTTCTTGGCCTCAGTCAATCAAGCCTGTGTACCACACAAACTTTTATCAAGCTTGGAAATAACAGGTAAAAACAGCCACAAGCACAGCTTATGAAGAGTAACTCCCCATTGCAGCAGTTCTTCAGAGGACAGAAATCTTTCGGTGTGCACAGGTGCGTCAGAGACACTGGTCAGCAATTAAAGATGGCAAAGAAAAAGATCCAAACTCAAACATTTTCTATTAAAAATGTATGAGAAGACACAAAATACTACTGGCATAGAAAATTCAGGAGGCATTAAAAGCTCAAACTCTGGGAAATTCCACCCAGTTACAGAAAAGCAGGATCTCCTGTGCTCTGCTTTTAAGCCTGCTTGAGGAAACCAAACTGTCAGAGTTAACTGGGGCATCTTCAAGCCAATAGCCGGGAATGAGCTGCCCAGCCAATCTGCATAACTACAAGTTTCTGCTAAGGTCTCCTAAAGATATTGGGAAAAGAGCCATGCAGCCAGAGCAGAGGCATTCGCTGGCCCTGGAACGTGTCCGGGTGATGAGCCATCATGTAACCTGACAAAGACTGATCTACAAGATACAGCAGAAAACCCTTATTAGGCACCAGCCTCCTTATCAAGCAACTCAACAAGCTCTTCTGAATCACTATATGAAAACTTACCAATAAATGTATCTTTCTGAACGTCGCTTTTCTTTCCCAGCTGTGCTGAGCTGACCATTCCTGATTAAAAAAAAAAAAAGCAAGCTGCACCGGATGCATGCTTCAGACCCAACCAAACCCATGTTTATCAGCTCCTTCCAGATGTTCCTGCAGCTGTATCGCCTCACCATCACTGCGATTTGATGTGGCACCAAAGCAAATTAAGAGCTACGTTTTTGTAGGCCTTGCCGATGCTCTGTGCTGTGTACACTCCAGCTCGCTTCTCAGCCTATTTTTTACACACTAGTGTCCTCAATTACTTTTCCAAATGAAAGGGAGTCATGCTACTTTAATTAAACATTTAATTGAAGGGAGAAAAAAAAAGAAAAGAGGGAGGGAACTGATGTTTGCCAACAAGGAAAGGATAACGGTGAGAGATTGCTGCTTCTAAATGAAACCTCACAATGCTGCTTTCTGCAGCGAGAGGCACCCTGGGCTGGGGCTCATGTATCAAAGTACAGCTCAGCTCCTATTCAATTAATGTGTCTGTTTCGATGGGAAGGTTTTGTAAAGCATTGTTGGAAATGGTTTCTAATTTTCCCTTCAGTTTTTGGCTGGCTTAATTAAACTTACACCCAGCGAACCCTTGTGCCTCTCCAAAGGCAGGTTGGTTATTGACCTAAGGGATTTTTTTTAATCATTTCTATGTTTCCCTGGCCACCTTCAGTGAATTAGTGAATCCAGCTTTTTTTTTCTTTTTTTTTTTTTTTTTTAAAGGTTGATCCAACACTGAGGTGTTTCTCCTCCCTCCCCCTCAAAGAGCTGGCAGAAACGTGTATCATCTTTCTTTTCCGCGGGAGCCTGAGAACTTAATCAGCTGCAACTCTGCACACTGGGGCTTCCCCAGGTAAAGAAGTCACGCAAGCCAGCTCCTCCACAGCAGAACTGGGATATTTGGGCCCTCCTTGCCCTTTGCCCAGGGGGTAGGATTACCTGTGAGAGCAAAATCACTCACACATATAAAGGTTCATGGGAGAGGGTCCTCATGAACTTAGGGCACAAGTTTGTTTTGTGAGTGGACTGAGGAGGTCTGGTTTACTATCAGCTTGGGTCTCAAGAGCGAGCAAAGCCCTGTGGATTTGGTAGTGTTTGGGTTGGATGGAGTCACACAGTGGTCTCTTCCTCACCGGGGAATTAGTAAAGTCTCTCTTCATTTGTCTGGTCTAAAAAGACTTGGGGGTCTTATTATATTTGGGATCTCTCTCTCTCTCTCATAAAATTCAGTGGAAATCTGCTGATGGGCTCATAAATTATGGGAAGGTTGAATGAAGAAACTTGTGATTGTAGAAACCTCCTCCTGTTGGAAAACAGGCTAAAAATGAGGTTGAAGCCTGGGTTATGTGGGTGGCTGAGTGAAAGTTCATGCCACCCCCATGTTATTTACCTGTGGGCCTGAGTGTATAAAACACAGCACCCCTACTTCATCTGATGTTGTCACTGCAGGCAGTACCTTGAAATTTAGGCTCTGCCTGCTTGTTAAAGGATGAGAACACTCACAAGTGTCAAAATACAAAAGAAGGCTTACACAAAGAGAACATCCTGCGGCATACGAGCATTGCCGTTGCACAGTCATTCTCGTTGTCACTAATAAAGCGAGGGGCGAGGGTGGGTAAACTGGGCCACTCTAACAGGAGTGACTCATGGTGGAAAGAATAACAAGCCTGAGATCAGAAAACGGAGAGGAAGTCTTACGAGCAGGTTCGCCTACCTCGTTCTCTTTTCCAAATTGTCTGAAAAAGCAGCAGGATATGAAGTGTTTCTTGGGGTACAGCTGACTAAAAATTCAAGAAGAAAACATTCTTGTCTGCCCACAAAAGACTATGTAGGCTTACTCCTATCTAGGGCACAAAAACGGTCCCATTCAGACCTGAAACCTTGTTGTCACGCACTCTGTAGTGGAAAAGCGGTGGAAGTGCATCAACCGGCTGGATTTCCCACTCCCAGCAGGCAGGATAGCTACTCACAGCAGGGAGATAAACATGGTTTCTGCTCAGCATCGTGACTGTGCTATGGATTAGATGCAGATTAACCCAGCGACCTACCATCCGCTCTCATCCATACCTAAGAATATAAGCAAAGGGAAGCTGATGATTAGGGGGAAGAACAGGTCAAGATCAGCTCAAAGTTCAATGTCATTGAAAAAAACTTGAATATCAAAATCACAGCGGGTCTGTGTTTTTCTGTCCATAAGCCTATGCTGAGCCCTCGAGGGCTGGGTCATTCTGCCAAGGGTTCAGATGAGAGCGATGAAGGAGGGGTCCAGCCCAGACCAAGGTTCCTGGCGTGGGGTCTCCTATGCTCTGCTCTTGGTTCTGTCACCAGCCGGCTCTGGGACAAGCCACACCGATTCTTCAGACACTTCTGAAGTGAAGATCCTAAAACATCCTCACCACACGAGGGTCTTTTGGCATTGCAGGTGTCTGCCCCGAGTGCTTGGGGATTTACAAATGCGAGGTGCAGCAAAGCTGCAAAGTGCATTAGGAACAAGCATCAACTAAACTCTCCAGCACAACCACTCCCAAGCTTTATGTAGGAAGAGAAGGAGAGGGTTTGGAGACAGACTTGGTTTTACCCAGATAGGAACAAATTTCATTTCTAGGACTGTTTCTAATAAAATAAAGACAATTCTCTCTGGCTTATAGCACCTTACTAATCACTATAACTGTGATACAGAATCATTCATGCTTTTATTTTGTACTCCTTTTTTATCTTAAGAAAAGCAAGTCTATTCAAGCAGCTCTTAGAATGGAAACCCATTATATTTGTTGTGTTTTCAGGTAACTAAAATCGTATTGGCTTAAGAGTTTACTTTTCTACCCATAGCCGAGGAAAACACGACGAAGCAAACTTTCTCTGCATAATATAAGGCAAAGGGACTGTCTAGCCCACTGCTTTCCATATGAATGTATTTTATCTGGGCACTGCTGGTATTATTATTTATTATTATTATTATTAATGTTCAGATAAGCCCCTGTGTGGGCAGGAGAGTGGGAGCCTGGGTGCACCAGAGCTCTGTGTCACTGTGATGGTGTCTGTTTGGAAAGGCAGCAGCCAGGTTGTATACCCAAAGCAACCTATGTGCTCATTTTACCTTTCTTTCAGGATAATTGCAGAATATGGCACATTAAAATACACATTGTGATGTGTTCCCTCACTTGCTTTAAGACACAGTTCAATTAACAAGCAGTTCTGTGGACGTTGGCACTGAAAAGAGCAAACCGCATGGATATGTGTTTCAGGCACGGCTGGCTTTGGGCCCTGAGAGATGAGGAGTGTTTCTCTCTTGGTTTAGAAAGGTGTGAGGACCTCTGGTGTGAGGTCTCCAATGTCTAACAGTGGCTGAGCTCATCCAGCAGCATGGCATCCTGTCCAGTGGCAGCTCTCTTCTCTTCACGGGCCTTGTACGAACTGAATTACCTAAGCAACCTCTACCGTACTCTTGCATTTTGTTGCCTTTGGCCAGAGGTTTTCAAAAGTTATTACAGGGAGAATCACATACACACGGCATGCTCGCATAAGCCTTTAAAAATCCTGCTCCTGCTATGCTGATTACCATGGATAGTCCCCTTAGCTGAAAAATGAGTCATAATTGTAGAAAACAGTGCAGAATTTGAACCTAAGCCATTAATGCTAATGTAATATATGGTGAGAAAATACTATTAACGTTTGGATGGATGAGTTACAATACTCTGATTACCACACATTTGCATTCCTTAGCTTCTACGTGATTACAACCTCAGCTTTGAAGTTGTGTTACCACAAAGACCTCTTTTACCGTTTCGATTTGTTTTCTTGGTGTGTGCATATTTAGAGCCACAGCCAGTTTGCTAGTATTAATAATATTGATTGCACAATGATTCCTGCAGTGCCCAACCAAGACCTCAGAGAGGGAGGATGGATGATCCTAAGAGGGTGAATTCCCATCCATTTTTCAGGCTGAGCTTCTGGAGATTTACAGAGGAGTCGCCTCCCTGAATTGCGGCTGTTTAATGGCTCTTTAAAGGCCCAAGTCCAAGCTAGTTGTCCAGCCTTCCAGTACGTTCAGTGGAGAGAGAGAAAAGCACCTCTAGAGGGCAATTCATTCCAAGCATTGCGGCTGCCTCTGGCGCAGGGAGCTCAGGCGCCTGCCTGCCTTCAGGTGCCTGGAGCTGGCTGGATCCAAGCCTTCCCAGGGTGACTCTCCCGGCTGCAGGTGCTCAGGCTGCGCAGAGGATGCTGCATTGCCATCCAGTCAGCAAAACGGTTTCTGCTGACTCACTTACCAGTGTTTTCCTCCAGGTTTTTCCCGTTGAAGACTTTTCTTGTGCCTTTTCTGGTCGGGCTAAGGATCAGAAGGATTCCCTCTGTCTCCCTTGGTGCTGCTGTGCTGCATGCTTTCTCCAAGACACAGGCCGAGAAAGTCTTGTTCCCTGGCTAAGTCTGAGCAGCAGCGGTAGAAGATGGCAGCAAGATGGACCCACCTACCCAAATAACTGTGATGTTTCTGGTGTTCTTTGTGTGACAAAAATGTATGGAGAGATCAGATGGGCAGTGATGAGGCCAGAGACCGTGCCCAAACGTGAACGATCTGGCAACGTCTGCACTATTGGTAGGACCATACTCTAGGACCTATGAGAAAACAGTAAGCTAAGTGATGAACCCTCTGAATAGCTTGAGGCCTCCCTAGCACACAACTTTGATGGAAAGCACCCATTTCCTACATCCTGCACGTGTCTTACAGGTTTTCCCTATGTTCTTGCAATACCAGCCAGCCTGGGGGGACAAGTTCTGCTCCCGCTTAAATGAAGAACAATTCCTCCAAGAAGTAGTTCACATCACCCAGGTGCAAGTGGAAAGACTGGCTGACCAAGAACCCCTCAGGCTGTATCCCTGCCTGGAGGATGTGGGCAGGCTTAACTCTAATTGCCATACTGGGCTGCAAGTTGGGGCCCTGCTCGCCCTTAGTTTTGGAGAGAAATATAAACATATGTATGGTGCTCACAAAGCCCATAAATACAGACTAGGTGTTTTAAATCTGCTTTGTGCTAACACTGCAAAAGTCTTTGTAGTCCCTGTGGTGGGAGAACAGCTGCTGGGATCACCCAGTGCATCCTTTTCTGGACCTGGAGCAGGGTACTGGAAGACGTGTTGACAGACTCAAAGTCAGAGTATACCCTGGCTTTGCAGAGAAGGGAGCTTTCTATCAGTGCAGAGCGAAGTGTGTGGGTGCCAAACCTCACCCAGGGAGAGCTGAAGGCAGTATCACGGTGCTGGTCTGCCCCAGCCCTGGACCTGGCCAGGAGAAAATGCTGACTGCTGGTTGGTATATGGAATTGTGTATGTGAGGGAGGTGCTGATTTTGTAACCAGCATCTATATTGCAGTTTTAAATTAATGGCAAGTTGTCTTAATCTTGGGACAGGTGTTCTTTTTTATTCTTGTCCCTGTAGCAGAATAAATGAATGAAATAAAAAATGAATAAGAACTTGAGCCTTCACATAATGAATATTGTGGATACAACCTCCTATAAATTACATTCCAGACTCCCAATGGGTAATGTCTCTTATATATTACTGGGATACTTTCAAGTTTTTTCAAAGGCTCTCTTACAGCAAACCCCTGAAAAGTTAGCACAGTTCCTGCAGGTTAGAGAGAGTCTTATGGAGAAGTAAGAACAGTAGGGTCATTAGGAAACATCGTTAGAGGCTTAAGAGCTAATGATCCAAAGCACATTGACATTAATGTGACTCTTTTCTTTGGACTTCAGGCACCTGGGCATATGAGTCCTTGCTTGCGATATTTAACATGTCTGTTTTTCATGCATAATTACCTGTTTTGGAATGGGAAAGTTTTTTTTCTCCTCTGTAGAGTTAAATGCAAACAAATAAACCCCTTGTGCTGGACAAATCAAGCCCTAGCTCCGGAGACAAGTTTTTCCTAGAATTGGTGCCATCATTCAGTTGCTGCTTTAATTTTTTTCTATGTTTATAAAGGCAGTAACTAGTTCTATTGAAAGGGGTCAGGTTTTTAATAAAATTAAAAGTCAGAAATTAACAGTCACTAAAAACCTTCCTACTTGGCTGTTGCAGCTGTCGCAGAATACTGTTCCCATTCACTGCAGTTAATCCACAGGGACAAAACTAAGCCATAGGTGTAGCAGATGCATCTGGTGAGCTATTCTAGCAGCCAGAGCACACCGAGCCACTGTCCCTGGGCTTGGGCAGAAGGGGCATGGTTTCAGGGATACAGCACTGGGGCAATTGCTCGGGCACCTGGCTGTCTCAGTAGGAGTACGCTCACTACGCTTAAGTGTCATGGTACCCGTGAAACTCATCTGCTGTGTGGGTGGGAGGGCAGGGAGTTGGAGATGTCTCTCGAGATGGTTTCTCCACCCGTGAGTCCTTGCTCCTGCTCTGTAAGCATGCTGTTTCCTCCTTCCCCTGTTCCTCCTGGCAAGGACCAAGCACCCTCTCCCTTTCCAAAAATCTGTCCCATGCTAGCAGCTAGCGGCAGTGGCCAGCACTGACCATTGACACTGTGTTCCAGAGGTGTCTGTGCCAAAACCCACCACAATTAAACCTTGCCTTCCTGCCCAGTGGAAGGAAAAGCCAAGGCCAAGGGCATTAAACCATGCTTTTTCTTCTGCTGCAATAAAGCCACAAAAAACCTGTTGTCGAGGCCTAGGTGGAAAATCAACATGTTCTCCTCGGGGGACACTGTTTCACCCCTCAGCAGGGAGAGGGTTCAGGCAAGAGCCAGACTCTTGCTGAACAGGGCCGTGCAGGTGTTTCGGTGAGGGGCTCTGTCCCTTGTGTAACTCTACGTTAAGATTTACCCTCTGCTTGAAGCAACAGTTCCTGTGCATGCATTTTGACCTGATAATGGCTGTGTAACAATCCCGGATCCCACTTATTTACTTTACTCCCTGACAGTTTAAAAATTCATTAATGGCTCAGCAATAAATTCTCAGCAGACTTCCCCGAAGAGATGAAAAATGGGGGACATCAGCTAATGAATTATCACAGAAATACTCTGAAAGGAGGGCCTGCTCTCCACTTCTACCCCATTCCTACAGCTGAATGGAAAGGGGCTTGGTTTTTATGTTTTGTATTTTTATTTCTGTTTTTCTGCAGAATGTGGGAGTGACGGAGACGACCTCCTCATCTGCCACACGCAGTCCATATGGCAGCCATACGATCTCCTCCCCTCCGTTTCGGCAACCTCTGAACTGGAAGGGCAGCCCTGTCTGAAGCCCAGCATGAGCACCGAGTCACTTCCAATTCCCATCCTGTTCTCCCTCCCTCCTGCGCAACTTATTTAACAGCGACAATTTACATACGGTGGTTTTACAGTGTGGACTAGGATGCCCCAGGGACTGATTTGAGACTCACAAATCCATTTCAGAGTCTTTGCGCTGAGGACACAGTGGGGCAGATTCAATATTCAGCTATGCTCATCTAAATCCAGCGGTGCTTCAGGGAAACAAAACCCTCCAGATCTACTGTGGTGCAGGAGAGCAAAATAAAGGCACCTTCCTGGGCTCATAGCCACCACACATCGGTGGAAGATACCCTGCATGCAAAATTCACAGTACTTTTTAGCTAAAGATAGATGACAAGCATGCCACTATATATGCAAATATTGCAGAAAGCAGAAGAGCAAACAATAAACAGATCTTTTACTGCTAAGTTACCTTTCCCTTCCTTCTCAAAAATGTGAAAGACTTAGAAAGAACTGAAAGCTGAACTAAACTTTGTCCTTGTCATTTCTATGATGAAGTTAAGCCAAAAGTCTTTTCCCAAATGATTCTTTGAGATGGATGGCATGGATGAAAGACCCACATGTAAGCCATATTAAGTTTTAAATTTACTAGGGGTAAAGGGAAAACCCAGCTCAGAAACCACTGACAACGCAAAACTAAGAATCTGACTGAAGGAAAAGAGTTTTATTAAAGTTATGGAACACTCTTTAGTCTTAGTTCCATGGAGATAGTGAGGATGTGTACTGGGGAAGGGAAGACCTTTCCCAGTAGACCTTTCCCAGAAGTACTTCGCCAGGGAAGACCTTAAGCATCATGCCATTTGAGGCTGAAACAGCTGAGAGAGGGGAAGAATGAGGAACAGAAGTCCTCAGCCTCTATCACTTTATAACAGGCAATTAACTTTATTTAAACCCTGACAATTAATTTTATTTAAACTCTGATTTCTTTTTACCCTATAGGAATATGAAACAGTGTCCTGAAATTAATAATAAATGAAAAAAAAAGTTGAAATAATTGTGATGAACACATTAGTTTTCATGCATACAATTGGTTCAATTCCAGTCTCAAAATTAAAATGAAAATGAGAGGAAATCCAGATGTAGATTGCTTTGTGTAAAAACCAGCTATTTCCCTTAGGACCGCCATCCAGCTGCATGGTGCCATAGGCTAAAACAGCACGAGGAACCATCCATTTTCATGTCAGAGGCTTGTTTTCCATCAAGAGGGTGGGAGCCCACAGAAGAAGTCGAGAGAGATTATTCCTTCTCCACCTGCACATTCCCATTAGTCCTTGTGTAAGCAAACGCTGGGCACGGTGCCACCCCGTGTGATGCACTGCCAGCCGTGCCACTTAACCGACTGCCAGCAAGCCTGTGGGCTGCTGGTGTCGCAGCTATCACCTTCCACACCATCAGGTACCTCCACGGTGCATCAAGGTGACCAGCAGTGTCTCAAAGGGGACACGGTAGTGTCCTCCCTGCCTCCGTCCCATGGACACAGGTCCACACTCCATACAAATTCAGCTCAAGTTATCCCTCTCCAGTCATACTCTCCTATATACCTCACTGCTGCTGGGGCTGCTTTGGATCTTTCATGGACCATCCATGCAAGCGAGCATGTCCACATTTTGAAGGGGAAGCAGCTTGGGAAATTTTCTAAGGTACTAATCGTGCAAAAAAACGCACTGCATTGGAACTGAGGGGCTTCCAACTTCCAATATGTGTAGCAAAACCACTTCAGGGTGCTAAATGGCCCAATAATCGGGAGCTGCCACTACTGATGGTAGTAGCTACACCACCTCTCCTGCTGCTGGCAGTCCTGGGGGCAAAAATGTCACTGACACCCGTTAGGCTAAGTTCAATAGTTTTGCCAGGAATCTACATACAGGTGAACAAAACCTGTGCTTCTGACTCTTCTCCCCCGCTCATTTGAACTCTGGCCTTACCGGTGTTCAAGAAGCAAATCTGGGCAAGGAGAAGACCCCAGCTGGGATGGAGCAGACGGTGGGTGGGCTGTAGGGAAAGCATGCTCCGCAGGTCTGAGACTGATGGATCTCTTCCCTTGTTACCAAGCAATTACAGCCAGGTGTAGGACAGTGTGTTTTCCAAGGAGGCTATTTAGTCTTTTATCAGTTAACATGACACATGAATGTCTTCTTTTCGTGCGTGGCAAGAACATTATACACGTACACATTTGTGTGCGTGTCTCTGTGTGTGTATGTTAAAAAAAAAAAAAAAGTACTCAGAAGCTCACAATAAAATGATAAATGAATGGCGCTGTTATCCATGAGACTCTACCCTGGAGCAGGGAGGCCTGAGGCAGTTTTCACATGCAGAAGATCACACTGACTTTTCTCCAGCATGCCCTGTACTCAGACACCCACAATTCTGCCAGTGGACTTCCAGATTCAAAGCTGCTCTGTGCTCAGATTTGGTCCTTTCTGCCAAGTTGCAACCTGGAATCACCCTGAAATTACAAACTTTCCAGGAAACCCTTCTACAGCCCTAAGCTCAATATCCAGACTTCAGTGGGATCAATTGGATTCTCTGAGCTTTCTGGGTTTCTCGGCAAAGTTTCATTCAGCTCATGTGACTCACCGTTCCTCCTGTTGAGATGATGGAAAAGATAAACCTATGCTTGGATATCCACACCCAAGAGACCACAAACACCAAAACCACAGACAACAGAAATTATTAAATAGGAAAATATTTTTAAAATATCTCTAGGTCAGATATGAAGAAATCTTGAACAGCAAATGCTTTCAGCAGATGTTTTCTATCAAAATTGCATCTGGAGACTTCTGCCCTGTTCATTTTGCAGACCCATCAGGTGCTGTACATATGTTGAACTATTCACATGATTTCAGCTCTCCATCTGAGATTAGCGTAGCCTAGCACTCACAAAAAAATGATCCTAATCCCCCTAGAACGGGGCAGCATGGTATACTCAGTGTGACCAGGCTGCAGCAGAGAATGAGGAAGGCCAGCTGCTCAAGCAGTCCAAACTCAATTAGTTTACATTAGTTCTTCCATAGTGCTACTTGATGGTCCAATTTAACAAACACAAAATCTCTGAGTCAGTGGAAAGCCAAAATGAAGAGCCATTTTCCATAGCTCTGTCATGTACTTAACAAGGTTATATAACCAGCCATTAGTTTGCTCTTAAACTAGCCATTAATTTTTTTTGCCTAAAAAGGGGTAGAGAGGAAGAGAGATGAATCATCCACATATACCAAACAGACTTCCTCCATATCTTTGTGCCAGTCAAAATTACATGGAAGCCAAGCTGCCAGCAGAAAATTATTTCTACTGACGACTGGCCACAGCCAGTTGTGATTTCCTCCCCGTCTTGCAGAAGTTTTCAAACTACTCAGTTCAGGACTGCTCCTGGTGAGCAGGAGGTTTATGGCTTTGGAAACAAAACTGTTTTTTCCCCTCTGAATGTGCTTTTACTCTGTCTCCTGTGAGAGGACACACACTACTTGTTACTCTTCAAGAGCCTGGGAACATACTCAAAAAAACCTTAAAACCAAAAAACACCCCCAGCCTTATATGAAGCTCATTTATCTTGTAAACTTTACAGGGCAACACTTGAGGGTCCTTGTACTGTGCCTGGCAAAAGACATCCCGCCTGTCTTCTTTCAACTCTTTAAGAAATAAAATGTGTTTAGTAACAGTCTCACCGAAGACATCCAGGTAAGAAACCCACCTTATCCACGAATAAAGCACCAAGGAGCCAAGATACTTTCTCTCTGTCCTGCTCTGCTGTTGATCCAGAAGGGACACAGCCCCACTGGTGGGAGCCCAACACAGGGGCATGGTGCACGGCCTCTCAGCCACAGCACGACAGTAATATGGCTCTTGGGCATTCACCACCAGAGCACCCTCTGGAAGCTGGAGGGCAGAAGAGAGGAGAACCTCACTCACCCCTGTCTGCAAGTGGTCATCTGAGAAAGGCAGGAACAGAAAAAATGCCAAATGCTGTCCATCACCTTATTACAGTAAAATATTGCTGCCTAGCTCTCATAGCTGGAGTCTTGTCCTTCTGCACAGACTTTAGCATGAATGACTTACGTCAATCACAACCCATGCATGTCGTTCACACAAGCTACCAGGAATCTCAGGTCTTTGTGAGAAGGTTGGGCCTGACTTACACTCTGCTCTTGGGAAGATCTGTCTAAACATCTTGTAGAAATAATAAGGAAGGATAAGCACATACAGGCTCTGTTTGGAAAAAAACCCACCAACAAAAAACTCTCAGAAGAAGTTGGTTGTGTTTTGCCTTGTCTTCTTTATGGAAATTTGGAAGGCATTTAAACCTCTCTCCTGTTGCCTGATCTTTAGTGTTTCCATATAGCGGGATCTGGATCCAAATGATTGTTGTGCCAGTCCAAACCCTGACATACTGATGCCTGGAAGACTGAAGATACTCTGATTTTAGCTTGCTCAGCCTGGGTGTGACTGGGAGGCTCTGCTCAAAGCCAGAGCACTGCTGCTCTGACGTGCAGTCAGTAATAACACCAACAATAAAAGACACGGAGAAGTATACCCGGTCCGCTGTGCCGTTCCTCACATGCAGTGCAGGAGCTCTGCAGAGGTTACTCCCCCAGGCTATATCACAGGCAGGGAGCTGAGGCTGACGAGACTCCTGCTAAATTGCAGAGAAATCCTGGTGGTGCCTGAATAATTTTCTGGTCAGAGAGGTTGTGAGGAAGGGAAGGAGGGAGGTATTTCTTTGCAGACTAGAAAGCAGACCTGTCCAACGTTAGTAAAGTTCCCTATTGGGCTAGGGAGTCCAACACCAACTTGGTGAAGTTGCTGGGGGCTTTCTGCATAGAACCAGTCTCCTGGGCTTTCTCCTCAAACCTCTTCCTCTGGGAGTAGGAAGATTAATTCTCTGGTCATCCTTGAATTTAAGAGGGTCATCACTGGGAATCTGTCTTA
This sequence comes from Astur gentilis, assembly GCF_929443795.1. Lineage (NCBI taxonomy): Eukaryota > Metazoa > Chordata > Aves > Accipitriformes > Accipitridae > Astur > Astur gentilis. The sequence goes on from NC_064911.1 coordinate 12,440,089, forward strand.
CTGTGAAACGTGAGTTTTCTGTCCTGAGTGATTTCACCACAGTTTTCCTTGGAATGGGACTGTCCTGTGTAGTTCTTGGGGATTTGACAGAACCCTTCACCAATACTTCACAGCCTTTGCTGGGCAGTGCAGTCTTGAGAGGACAAGGAGGTTGAAGGCTGAGGTCTCTTAAGCTCCATTTCCTTTCCTCCAAGAGATTTCAAACTATCTTTGGGGGCTTTCTACTAGCTACATCCCTTCTGTGGCAAAACTGGGAGGGGATGATCTGGCTTCGTGCGCTTTTTAAAAAGCTTGAGAACTAAGAGCATTAGCTTCTCCACGCTGGCTAAAAAAAGGCTTGCTAAACCCGTTGAAACCAATTGAGGAGCAGAGCAGAGTTAATCCTGGAAAATGCTCACGGTAGCTCAGTGACGCATGGTCATGCAAAGGCAGAACAGTGTTGTTGCTAGTGATCTGCTCAAAAGGGACTAGGAGAAGTTGCAGTTAAATTTTGGGGTGGGGGTCAGCCCTCAGGGTTGCCTGAGTGGAAGTGGGGGCTGCTGCTATGAAGCTTCTCATGCTGCATCTTTAACATTTTCTCTGTTGGGAATTTTTGACATTTTTCTGTCTGCCTTCTGAATTTAGGCTCATGGAGGACAGGCATGAAGTGCAGACACAAATGCTTTCTCCTTCACAAGGGCTGTGAGTTCCAGTCTCTATTTGGAAAAACATTTTATACTGTATTATCACTACCCATTACTGTGCAGTGGTACAAATAGCACCCATGTACCTGAAATGGGACTAAGGCCCCTCTGTCCCAGACACTGTACTCCCAAGGAATAAAAGCTAATCTCCATTTTCAACCTTATAGTTTAAGCATCAGAAAACATATTTAAACTTGCAATGGCATTCTGACTGGATTAAACATATTTGAGTGAAACATCTACCCTTCATTTAAGGTGTGAGAAGCCATAAGCTCTTCTATTAAATTAGCTTGCTGAAGCAATAGCACCCTCCAGCCAAAACATGGGTTCACATCAAGGCCCAGATGAAAATGTGTGAAGCTTCTAAGGAATCTGAATTCCATGGAAGGATGAGGTTTTCTAGGTATAGTTTTAAGAGACAGCTCTGTGTCTGTATGTACACAAATGCACAAGAGAAAGGAAAAAATGCAAATGCAGGGAAAAAAAGAAGGAAGCAGAAAGAAAACCTCAGAGACGGATACAGAATTGCTCATGGCAGGACCCTGAGAAATATCTGAAAGAATGGATGTTTAAGTCTGAAAAGGGCTTGGAAGTTTGGCAAAGAGGACTACTGACTGTTGTGTGACTCCCTTGGGAGCAAGGTCTTTGGGCAGTCCCTCAAAATTAAAGGAACTGCATCCAGGAAGAAACTGTCATTAATTCTTTTAACTGGATCACCCCAAAGCTTTGCTAGTGGCTTGACTTAAAAAGAAATTACAAATCTTAGAATAGAAATCTACCATTTTTTCTCATTTTTAACCTACTTCAGTTCCAACAATGAGTTCTCAACAGGCAAACGAAAGTGTCTGCAATGGAAATTTTCTTCTAAAAATTACACTGCTCCAATAACAAACAGAAATCTTCCATGTGACATGATGTATCCTATCAAAACTGTGCCATACAGCTTGCATTTCAAATTCCAAATAACTTATCACACCTCTGTTTGGTTTTGGTTTCTTTCAATTTTCTGTTTCTGTTGCTTTGCTGTAGAAGGATGACAGCCAGTTAAAGCCCACAAGAATCAAGCAAACATTATCCTCCTTATACAAACATCACTGAAATCCTCTGATGCTGTTTGTTCGTTGACATGGTTTCCACAGGGGCCACTCCCTCTAGTCCTTGTTTAATTTTCAAATTTGCCCTGGAACCAAATTATTCAATTATGCCCCGGCCACATGAGATTCTGCAAAGGCAGCTTAAGCACAGAATTTCCAAACTCCAACGTGGTAAGACACAAGGTGTCCTCTTCAGTGCGTCAGCTACCCATCCCAGCTCTCCATAGGTAATCAGAAGGAGGATGATGACTCTGCAGCTTAGCTAACGGAGCTCTTAAGGATCTCAGTTATCTTACTGACAAACTAAGAGGTGTCAAGTATTACTTTGTATGTCACTTTGCCATAAATGTGATACTCTAAGTAGTCACAAGCTGGTATTAACCCCCCCCACCAAGCTGACAGGTACAAAAAGATGGAGCTCTGGCCAGTGTCTTGGAAGACACCTCTCTTTTGCTGCTGGTTTTCCTCCATAGTTTGGACACAAGATAGGATAGTCCTGACTCTCTCTCCACCTGCAGCACCATGAATAGCACAGACTCTGTGTAACATGGGCCCGTGGAAAGTCATCTAGCTATGCATGACACTATCTTCTCAGCTGGCCACGCAGTTTCTTTTGGCTCATTTCCAGGGAAAATCACACGTAGAAAAGGAAAAGGCAAAATCTAGTGCCAAAATTAGTATCTGATCAATGGCCGTACTTGCTAGTCAGATGAGGTTTCAACACAATGGCCTCCACCCTTCTCTTCCTCTCTCTGCTGTAAATCAAACCCAACTTTCCTGAAACCATGGAGTGTATGCTGCAAAAAACCATTCCATTGGAGTGGGAAATCACGTCTACTCTTTCCCCAAATTAATGGCCATGTGCCTCCCTTCCCTCTCCATGGCAATAAACTGATTTGATAGACATCTTCTAACCTGTGTCACTCTCCCTTCGTGCTCTTCACATAGTGAGATTTCTTCTATTCTCCTCCATGCTGTGCTGCTCTCTAATATGATGACAAGGCAAAGTGCGGAACTGGGTGAGAAAAAATCCTGAGGCTGTTTTCATTAACATGGAGAAAAGATTCAGAATAGTCTTGTTTCTTGGAAGGTTTGAGAGAAAAAAAAACTATAGTAGAGAAACATCAATAGTACTTATTCTCTTGTTTTAAATCAGATCTGATCCATCCATCAAGACCAGCTAAGCTGAGAACTTCAAGTGGCCATAGGGCTATAGTCCATAGACTCTTTTTGCTGCCATCCTTATCACTGAGTTAAAGGGCTCATTTTCCTGAGGGAGACATGGAGGAAGTTCCCCTAGGAGGCACAGAAGTTTTCCTCTTCTTCCCAAAGGAGGAAATATTCATGAGCAGCATTCGCAAGGCTGACACTGCAACACTAGCATACAACAGTTTTATTTTTCCCACCTGTGTTGCACATTGCCTCTCATGACTTGAGAGCTCGGATGCAGCCCTGCCCATTCCTAAGGAGCAAACCTGCCATGGCTGGCTTGTACTTTAAGGTGTGGGCAAAGTTAGGCTGCAACTGTCCCCTCCTGCCCAGCAAGACATACCCCAGACCCCAGCCCTAGCCATGCTCTGTCACGAGTGATTTTTCATCAACAACGAGAGGCTTAGAACGGCACAGATCCTACCAGCGTAGGCAGTCAGAGGCTTTTGTTAATTACTCTTGCATATTCGCTTGGGAAATCTGCAGCATGCTGGCAAGGTACCTATTGGATTCCCAGGCTAGCCAGAGGCTAGCCACAACACACAAGCCCCAGGAACCTGACCAGCACATTTAAAATGAGTAAAATCACTCCAGACTCTGCACACTAATTAGAAGCTACTTGCTAGTAAAGTAATAACTTTACTGGAAATAAGACTGGTAGCAGCCCTCTCATTGGATCAATCAGCTGTCATCCAGGCACCAAAATAAGCAAACAGATCTTCATAAGCACTCTGGCAATGAGTTCTTCTGCAAATATGACCCTGATTTAATCATGTAAACAGGAGGAAACTCCTTTGGGAAGTCCGGTTTATCAAAGAAGCCAGTAATCACTGGTCACCACCAACTTGGACTGGTTTGTTCAATTTACCAAAAATTAAGATATATGCACACCTGATCCATTCCATGTCTGTCTCTCCTTATCACTATCATTTCATAAATAGCACAGAATATGCACCAGGACAAGATCTTAACGCACTTGTTAGAACATAACACTTCATCATTGTCAGGCAGATAACCGAAAGCCCAATGCTGAGGATACAGTGCACTTTTAAAAGGGCATAAACAGTTTAGCACAAATGAAAAATAAATCTGGCCTGTCTTAATAAAGACCTCATGAATACACTGATGAATTACAAGGAGATATATGGAGGTGGGGGCAAAGATATCATTCTAATACAGATTTTTTCATCAGTGTTGTTTTCCCACTTCAAACAAATAAGGGGAGGAGGGAAATATGCCAGGTTACAAATGAGAGCGAGAATCAAAATTCTTAGCAGTAAGTCCTCTCTTTCAAAATCAAGAAATCTCCTCTTTGATGCTAAAGAATGTTGTTGAGCATCCTTGGAGATGCACATAAAAACATATCAAGGACCAGAGGCTACTCACTGTCCCTCCAAATTTGTGCATTTTAAATACAGACATACATACTTGTACAAAGATAACCCTCTGTGGGTGGGTGTGCATGTACTCCTGGGGGTCTGAGAGTTAGAGCTTCCCACAGGGAAGAGCAGTACCGTCTATCAGCCTGTCAATAGTTTCTTGCCCTTATATGAGTTTGCGAGGTAGGGAATCACTGCCCTGCACAAGCAAGATGCCAAGACACTAACTGCTGGAGCCATTTCTTTTTCCTCTCATGCTGGAAGGACAATGGGGGAAGGGGAAGATTGTCCACTTTGGTAATAGGCATCAACACCACCAAGCAACAGAATCATTGCAGGGGGTTGTATCTAGACTTTTTGGAAAGTTAAAATGGGTCTTTATGAAAGAAACCAAGAGACACCTGTCCTAGGGAATGCCAGCTCCATTTCTCAAGTGGTGCTCAGCCCAGTCGCACATCACCAGTGCCTCATCTCCATGCAGCGTTTTGTCTCTCCGTCCAGCAAAGCCATATAATTTACAAGAAACAGTTTTACTAGACTCTGCCCTCCAAATCCCAGTTCTTCCGCTGTACAAACCAGATGGCAATGATTTTACATTTTGATCTGCATTTGCTCACACCACCAAGCCTTTTCTGCCAGAATCTCTGCAGTCAACCCTCCGCTGCAGCAGAAGCAAAAACTCCCTTAACAGACGTGAAGCCCTCAGGTTTTAATGATCACATCATCTACTCCTGTTTCAAACAGCTCTAGGTGGTGTTTTCAAATGGGAAAAACATTTTTGTATGGCAAAGCTTTGCAGAGAGCTATTGTATGCAGAGGTAGGAACCTCCCAGTGCCAGAGCAAAAAATGAGGTAGTTTACATGCAAGGTCTCCCTGGAGCAATGAAAGTGCAGGTAAAAAGTGAGAAAGGATAACATTAAAGTTTAAGTTTATTGCATAAGACTAAGTTGGCTTTTCCAGACTTTGACCAAGTTTGGTGTTAGGAGGAACAGGTCTTTCTTACAAAATTTACCAAATACTCACTTTTCTTTCAACTTAACTTGCCAGCTGATCCAAAGCTTCATTCAAACGCAATATTGCTATACTTGCTAAAGAAGCTGATGTTAAGGGGGTTTTGTTTATATACTCCTCATGACCTATGCCTTGTCTTCCCACATACGTCTGTTGCTGCATCTTGACCTATGTGCAGCTGCAAACATTATGTGCCAAAGATATCATGTGTCCTTTTACAGTGGAGCTAAGTAAGGAAGAGCTCAAACCAGGACATAAAGTTGTTCTTTCATTGCAGGTCTCTCCAATTTGACATGACAGATTTTTGCCTCTGTAGTTTGCATTTGTTCCTCTTACTTGGTCATAAAACCCAAAAATACAGTATCATCACATTTGGTAAGAACATGTGAAAGGAGACTTTACCAGAATTAGCACTTGTCCATAGAAACACACAATCCTTGTGTATCACTTCTTAATGGAGCAGACTCAGTGGTGTAGTTGTTCTGGGGAAATAAACAATTTTTTAGCTATTGATGAGAAAGAGAGAGAGAAAGTGAAAGTGAGAGAGTTGTTTTCCAGTGGGAAATACAAAACTAATTATTTTTTCCCTTAAGACCATGCACAGACAATAACAATGTTTCATGAGGAGTATTTTCAAATAAATATATGTTGTGAGTCAAAACCCCCACACCTCAAACCGCCTCTGAAGACTGAATCTCACAAACAAATTTTGCCTTAGAGATTTCAGGTCCAGAAACGAATCCAGGATTTAAAATGGACAGAAAATAGTGCTAATACTGTCACTTCTGAACAAAATTTCTTTTGCTTGTACCAACATCATTGGGTTTGCTTCTTTAGGATGCCTCCTAGATAGCAAATGATGTGCTTTAAGAAACTTCAATTTCACCAGATCTACAAGTTAGCCCACTTTAAGCCCTTGAATTAGCTACAGTCAGCAGGAGCCACCTGCATATCAAAGGGAATAATATAGTCCTCAGCAACTGAGAAGAGGAAAGAGGAACCTTTCTAATGAAAGGGACAGAAGACACCAACATCCCCCTCATTCCTCATTAATGAGCAAAATGAACAAGCTTCTTTTAGAAAGGATAGATTTTCATTAAATGAGTGAAACAAAAAAAATTTAAAAAATAAGGAAGACTAGGAAGCTACATAGGCCATAGAATCATAGAATCATTTAGGTTGGAAATGACCTTTAAGATTATTGAGTCCAACCATATTTCAAGCTGAGAAATATAAAGACAAACTACCACCATTGCCTAATTCAGTTCTCCCTCAGTTTTGAGAATATGTTGTAATATCCTTGTTTTTCAGAAGTGACAGAAATCAGGAAATTTGTGTGTGATGGCGTTGGTGACAGGCATCTGAAGCATTACTGGAGGAAGCACCAGGCAGGACCTAAAATGTCCTATAATGACTAATGTTAGAATCTAATTTTATCTTCACAAACTTACAGGTGAAGTAGACAGGATAACCTTCTTTAGAGAAGCCCAGCAAGCAGATAGCCTGGACTTACCCACATACCACACATCTCAGGGTGGCTAGTTCAAATTAAATCATTAGCTGAGAAGGAATAATCCTGGTAGGTTCAGAAAACCAGTTTTAAATTTGGCCTGCTAGCAAAATTCTGAATGTATTTACTCTGAATTCCATTTCTCAACCCATATTAAAGCTCCATAGCATAATCAATTATGGGCTTATTGCAAAGTACAGTAGGATTCAATCTCCAGGAATGCCTCAGGGTATGTCTTAGAAGGACGATAAAACTAACAGTAATGGGTCTACAGCTTCTAAGGCTAATTTCCACAGTTACAAATTTTATAAATAAATAGAAGGAATGTCAACTCTCAGTCACTCAGCTTGAGGTCTCTCATGCTGATAACTCCTCTCTTCTCAGATACTCTTCCGTTTCTCAGATATATTCCTTCTTTTGTTCCGAAGCCCCTGGGACTTGTTCAAAGCACTTCCATTCCTACCTTTCACATCGCTAAATGGAGCAAAGAACTAACGCAACCAGGAATACGGAGCAAGTACAGGAGGGGATAGTGCCCTCCCTAATGTTGAAGTTGCATCTCGAGGAACAATCAAACCGCCTGCAACTGTGACTTGACGAGATCTCAAACTAAGCAGCATGAGGCAGGCGCCAGATGGAGGAGAGGCTGCCTTGGAAAGTTCAAGGGCTACGGGTAGTAACATTGGTTGTTTTGCCGTAGTTTCTCTTCAGCAGGCTAGATGACACAAGAAAAAAAGACTCGCAAACTCAGTGGCTGTCTGCTGGAGTTAATGAGATTATTTCATATCACGTGAAGGAACAAAATCAGAAGCATTCTGCCACTGTAGTTGCCATTTCGCACCAGACGCCACCGAGGTCCACTACCACGTCTCACTAGCCTCAGTTAAATTGTGCTGTGTCCCACCAGCAGCTGAATTTCAGCAGAGGTGTTTGCCCATCGGTCTGTGCAGCACTCTGTGCAGAAGGAGGCCAGAAACTCTGCTGGGGACAGTGTTCCTCACTCAGCAACGGTGGTGCCACGCCACGGGGCACTGTCCTCAGTGCCCACTGGAGCAGCTACCCCTGGTGCATCAGATGTGCCAACCGAGACCAAGATCCTGAGGAGGATGCGGCTCTGCAGGCCTGGGGCTGCAGGGGTGCCTGGGGTCTCCTGGTGAGGCTGGGGCAGGGGTGATGGTCTCCTTGCCTGCAGAAGGGGTGCATTAGTGGAGGATCTGTGTTGCCACGTGAAGGAGCTGCAGGAGGAGGTCCTGTGCAGCTCTGGAGATGACGAAAAGGAGAGTGATTGGATCTTCTCTGAGACCCTGCGGATAAAATAGCCCAAACCTGCAACTGTACCAATGGAGACACAGGCTGAGTCTGTTCTTAGGGGGCTGGGAAATAAGAGACCCCTGTGACAGCAAAGGCTGGAAGCTGGTGACTTGTATTACCAAAAGGAAGACTCCTGCTCCACCCACAGACCTGCACCTTCAGAACAGGGTGAGTGCACTGATAGAGGACGAGAGGCTGGAAGTTGTGTCCAATGAAGCATCTGGGCTGGCTGAGCCCAAACTACCCAGAAGCACCAGAAAGAAGCTGTAAGTGATAGTAGTGGGTGACTCCCTGCTGCGGGGAAGAAAGGTCCTCACCTGCCAACCTGATGCGTCATCTAGGAGGTTTGCTGTTTGCTCAGGCCTTGGATATGGGATGTTGTGGAGACACTGTCAAGGCTTTTCAGACCCTCTGAATATTACACCTGCTACTCTTCAGTGGGGGCACCAGTGTACGGCCAGGGGAAACCTGGAGCTTATTAAGTTTGGTTTTCTCTTCAATCCTGCCAGCAATGGGGAAAGGCTAGAGGAGGAATGGATAGATTCTTTGTGTCAACATCTGGTTATGCAGGTAACATCAACAACAGAGATTCAGCTTTTATGATCATGGGGTCTCTCTTTGAGGATCGGGGACCAGTAGGAAGAGATGGGATCCACCTCATCAAGTGGGATAATGCATCTTTGTTGACAGGCTGGCCAACCTGGTGAAGGACTGGCATGGGAGAGAGATGATTACCTGCAGTCAACTGAGGAAGTGGTGGAACAGGATGGCAAGCAAGGGTTGCAGGGTAATGTGGACAAGAGAGAAATTCCTTTTAAAGGTAAGAAAAAAGCTTTTTTACTGTAAGGATGGTTGAACACTGCAGCAGGTTGTCCAGCTGCTCCATCCCTGGAGATATTCCAAACCTGACTGGACATACTCTGAGCAACCTGCTGTAGGTGACCCTGCTTTGACCAAGGGGGCTGGCACTAGACAATCTCTAGAGGTGCTTTCCTGCTTCGACCGTTCTGTGATTCTGCCCTTCCTCTCTTTCCACTCCCTCCTGTATCCCTTTCAAAGATATTGTCTCACAGTTTCCCACACCACTGCAGCTCTTCTCAGAGATGCCAACACAGAAAAAGGTGTATGGCACTGCTACTTGATGGGGTGGTTAAAATCCCAACAGCACTTTGTCTGTTAACATTTCCAGTGTCCTTATTCTAGATGAGATTGCACTGGAAGCAATGAGACTAGAGACAGCAGAGGAAAATATAGCTAATTACTTTAGAATCCTCCATTAAAATGTTACCTGTTGTATGTTGTTATAATCTTTGACAAAAAGTGTTGGTGTGGTGGGTTGACCCTGGCTGTACACCAGGTGCCCACTAAAGCTGCTTTATCACTCCCTGCCTTAGCTGGACAGGGGAGAGAAAATATAATGAAAGGCTCATGGGTTGAGATAAGGACAGGGAGAGATCACTCACCAATTACCGTCACAAGCAAACAAGACTTGACTTGGGGAAATTAGTTTCATTTATTACCAATCAAATCAGAGTAAGGTGATAAGAAATAAAAACTAAATCTTAAAACACCTTCCCCCCACCTCTCCCTCCTTCCCAGGTTTACCTTTATTCCTGATTTTCTCTACCTCCTCCCCACCAGCAGAGCAGGGGGATGGGGAATGGGAATTACGGTCAGTATCATGTGTATCACACATTGTCCCTGCTGCTCCTTCCTCCTCAGGGGGAGGACTCATCATGCTCTTCCCCTGCTCCAGCGTGGGGTCCCTCCCATGGGAGACAGTCCTCCATGAACTTCTCCAACGTGAGTCCTTCCCACGGGCTGCAGTTCTTCGCACACTGCTCCAGTGTGGGTCCCTTCCACGGGCTGCAGTCCTTCAGGCACAGACCGCTCCAGCGTGGGTCCCCCGTGGGGTCACAAGTCCTGCCAGAAAACCTGCTCCACCGTGGGCTCCTTTCTCCACGGAGCCACAGGTCCTGCCAGGAGCCTGCTCCAGTGGGGGCTTCCCAGGGGGTCACAGCCTCCATCAGGCATCTCCCTGCTCCGGCGTGGGGTCCTCCCCGGGCTGCAGGTGGAGATCTGCTCCTCCGTGGACCTCCCTGGGCTGCAGGGGGACAGCCTGCCTCACCAGGGTCTTCCCCAGGGGCTGCAGGGGAATCTCTGCTCCGGTGCCTGGAGCATCTCCTCCCCTCCTTCTTCACTGACCTTGCTGTCTGCAAGACTGTTTCTCTTTCTCATTCCTCTCTGGCTGCAGCTGCACAGTTCCCCCCCACCCCCCACCTTCTTAACTATGTTACCACAATGGTGCTACCACCATCAGTGATGGGCTCAGCCTTGGCCAGCAGCAGGTCCGTCTTGGAGCCGGCTGGCATTGGCTCTGTTGGACATGGGGAAAGCTTCTAGCAGCTTCTCACAGAAGCTACCCCTGTAGCCTCCCCACTACCAACGCAAACCCAATACGGTTGGCCTTAAAGGATAAGATTAAAAACCATGGGGAAATAACATGCAGTTGAAATGGCTAATAAAAGCATACCAATATCCACGTAGTCTTCAAGATCTAATATGATCCAATAAACAGAAGATCAGCCTGGAATCCGTGACTGACTAAATCTTTGCCTCTGCTGCTCCCTTGGCTGTCTAACCTCACGCAAGTCACTTGACCTTTCTTTCCATAATATCACTTACACACAGAGTCCTACTTGCTCCTACACCTAGCTGTGAAATGGGGTTTAAAACAATTAACTACCCACACTTCTTATTTGATGCCAGAATTAATTAGTTCCTTTGCATATGAAGAATTCTAATGCTGCTATTGCCATCAAAGTATTCCTTCTAGACAGTAACTGCATTTTATAAGAATATTAATACTGCTTCTACGCAGTTACACAATGGATGTATCATGACCTACAAACAGCATCATGCTTCATGTTGGATGTTTGCAGAGCAGAAAAGGGATCCTTTTGGGAGCAATTCCAAAACTCCCCCTCACCAAGAAACCGTTGGTGAAATTCATATTTGCTGCCAAATTCTTAAGGGAATTCCATCCAGGTTTATAGTCACTCACATATTTCTCTCCCTGACCAAGTTCAGCAAAACCTATGCCTCTGCACTTTGAGACATCCATACTTTAAAACACCATGTACACCTTCCACCTCTTGGTACACAATAGCTGTGCATGGCAAAATAGAAAACTGCCTGTTCATTACTTACAGCCTGTTTAAGCCAGGTTTTCAAAAAGAAAGAAAGATCATTTTTTGTTTCCCTTTTTCAGAGATAAAAATTGTCAGAGAGCATTCCAGCTGTTTCATAGCTTACAAATGTGGTATCACATTACAAAGGATTGTGGGGTTGCAAGTCACAGTTAGCACCAAGGCTGATGCATGAGTATTTTATGTGGGTTTTCAGTCTATTAGCCCACTGGATAGCCTTTTTGGCTTTATTTTTAGCAGAAACCCACAGACTGGGAATTGCTCAGATAGATAAAGAGTGATACCTGCTCCCCATTCAAGCAAACCCAGCTCCCTGTTAGTTCTGGTAGGCCAACAACTGCAGGAAAAGCACCCATTTGCTTTTTCCTTGGTGTAATCCCACCTGAAACGCCAATGGGAAAGTTTTGCATGGAAGGATGCAGAATGAAGCAAGTTTTCTTCATATCATTAATGCTGTTCCCAGTTCTAGACTCTGTAGTTCCACCTGTGCTGCAGAAAGATTGTGTCATTTTTCCAGGAGCACAGTATTACCCCAAGTAATTCACTTTCAAACAGTGCAACTGCCCTGCCAAGCTGGCAGGGCTGTGAGGCACAAAGTTTGAATCACCAAATTGCCCAGGAATGCAGGCAGGATCAGTCATATATAGATGTATGGGGCCACTACGAGAGTGAGACGCAACGCAGGACAACATGGTGGTCTCTTGGGTCTTTAATATGTCTATCATGTGGAGTGTTGTAGAACTGAACAACATAGACCTTTTAATTAGAGGTGGAGACAGATACCTCATGCATCCATGCCAGAATTATCCAACCTGCCTGCTTTAAATAGCTTTTCATCCATGGCCGAGCTCTTTAAACTTTCTCCTTTTATTAAAACAGCTCAACTGAGACCATTTTAATGTGCCCCCATCTAGTTATTTTATTGGAAAATATTAAAAGTGTGGACCAGGTGAAATTAAATGCTTTGAAAGTGGAAATCAAGCAGTACTTTCAGTTTTTAAAAGCACCTTCCCCTTCTTGTGCTGATGCACTTAATATTATCCTCTCATTTAAGAGGTATTGTTTGGGCTAAAATTCTGAATAACACCGTAATGGGCATGAACAAAGGAAATGATAAGTAAGAAAAATATAGCTCATTAGAGAGAGTGTGATTAAAAGGATAAATGGACTTCCAAAGGCTTGGGACATTTTTCTCTGGTTATTAAACAATCCTTTTAGCATTCCTTCCACAACTTGCCAAGGGTAGATGGGAATAAAAGCAGGAGAAGCCGAAGATAGCATGTCCTCCCACAGCTGCTGAGACCAGCAGGTCACCTCCAGGGAAAGGCTGAAAGGGAGGCACAGAACAGACCCCTTCTATCTCGAGCACAGAAGTCATATCTCTTTTGTGGAAAAGACCAAGCTGTTACAGATGCCACTTTCCAGACTGGCATGTCCTAGCTGAAGGCTTAGCCTGGATGGTTAAGCCTTGTGCGTGGGTCAAGAGTTACAGGCCATAACCAGGAGGACTGAAGTGCCCACATACCTCTTGCCAAGCCAGCTAGGCAGCCAGCCTTCAAAGCTCTTCTAATTTCAGGTGAGAATGGCTAAGAGGAGGGGGGTGTGTGTTAAGACAGTAGTTGGCAAGAAACTAACTCCTTAAATGCATACACTGAAAAGTCTTTTCATCCATGACTAAAATATCTCCTCCTGGTTCCCACTGAAGCACTGCTTGTGTTTTAGGTCCCATCTGACGCTAAGGTCATTTACAGAGGACAGGAACAAGGCCTTGGATACCGTCATCATAGATGCAGCATTGTCACCATGGTGGTATCAACAGTGCTGGTCCCAGCCCTGTGCCAGCCTGTGCACAAGCCCAGGATGGGAATCCAACCACAGTCCTTCTCCCCAGTGAAGGATGTCCCTGACTTCGCTGCCCCTTCTGTCACGAGCAAGCCATGGAAGAGTTGTCCGGACACTCAAACAGTTCTCCTACCCCAAAGAGGCATTCTCCTTGGCACGACTTTGATGTAACTTGCATATCAACCAACGTTTGCCACGCCTGATGCAGAACATCCCTTTCTTTGTAACTAGAGGTGTGATGCGGTGGTTGCAGTGGGATCCCAGCGCATTTTTGTGGTTCACATTATCTAAAGGCTGAGAAACATTCCTCTAGGCAAAGGCACAGTTGAAGAGCTGGCAAAGAGCAATCCCTGGAGCTGCAGGAGGAGAGAGGGGGACTACAGGGTACAGAGTGAGGCAGAAGGGCATATTCTGGTGTAATCAAGCTGTAAAGGTTGACTGTTAAAACATGCCTATCCCATCCACCCTGGCAGAGCACCAGTGTAAGCTGCACCAGTTCAGCTGGGAGGGAGGTGAGGACTTCCTCAGAGGCAGCATGACATAGACACGACACCAAAGCTGGCCTTTCGTGAACCTGATGCAAGATGCAGCAAATCCATTTTATACAGGTCCCGCTGAGAGGACAGCTGTGCATGTTCATATCACAGCACTCTCACAGAAAAAGGAAAGGAGAGCTATGGGAACAGTACTTCCCCCCAATTTTGGGTTCTTACAGCTTTTATTTTAACGACCAAAGTGATAAAGACATAGTAATACAAATAAAAAATGTAAAATATGACTTTGATTTGACCTAAAGAGGATATGGGATATGGACAATAAATAAAATATTTCTGAAACTAAGGAATAAATCTAGCTCTGGGAATTCTCAGGGAGGGGAAAAAAGCATTCATAAAAATTCACTCCTCTCTGAGCTGCAGCCCTGAACCTCCCATGCACTAGATGGGAGACACTGATAAATCTAGGAGGCCATACGTGCCAACCAGCTCATATGTTTTCAGTGAGCAATGACAGGGAGCCAAATTGCTTTATTCCGATTAGTGAAGGTCCTCTGACTGCAAAATACACTGTGCGAAAAAAATATTGAGTTTTAGTTCGCTGACACATCAATTTAAGAGAATTATTGCTCTCACATAGAGGCCAAAGCATGTATCTCCCTTCATGTATGTGCAGTAAAAACTAATTGTCAACTTTTATGTAGGGGCGAAAGAGGAGGGAGGGATGGGAACACTACCTCTCCGACCCGCGGCAGCATGCTCTGACTCTCGTGTGTTATCTCACCGGTAAACTACTGGCATTTTGTTTTATTCCTAAGGACAAAACAAGCTCTCTCTAAACAGCATAAGCATGGCTCGCATTTTTTTAGCTGTCTTTTCTCTAAAGAACTTTCCAGAAAGCTGTTTCACCCAGCTTCTTAGCCATAAAGTCTCGCAGATGGCAAAAGAGACCACTAATGAAATCCACGACTAGACCGTGTCCAGCCGCGGCTTAAATCTTAACTTGCCTTACTCACAGAAATAATTTGGTGGGGGGAAGGCGGGATGCCAAGGTGCTTGGTGTATGTGGTCATTTCAGTGCCTCGTCCGCGCAGGTTTTAAGCACTGTCGTGTGCTGGAGCTGATTCAATTATGCTATTTCCTGATTTGCCATGATGCTCCCCTCACTCAGAGGAAGGGGGGCGGCGAGTCCTACGCACACTAATACCACTCAGACAATAGGCATGCGAAATTGATGTTCATGCAATATCTTGAAGTCTCCAGAGATTTGTATTTTAGCTATTGTACGAAAAGCTTCGCTTTCATTGCCTCTCTCCTTCACCTTTGTTTCCCAGCTCACCGTCTCATCTTCTGCCTTGGCTGGGGCTCCTGACTGCTGCGGGTTTCTTCATTGCATATTCAGGAGATCTACTGGTGCAAAGCAACTCATTTTCACCACCTGAAATTCGCACCGTGAAGGCAGAAATAATCAAATATTTTGAAAAAAACTGGTGAAGCGAAACACTGCGCATTAATTATTGTGATAGTAATAGGATAATAACTAATTATTAATTATGCTTTCCAGCAATTCCTGCCTAGTATTTTGTTGAAATCTTCAGCTCGGCATTGAAATTTGTATTAATTCTTCTAATGCATCATTTTACAATCAAAATATGTAGCGTCCTCCCATTTTTGCCGGAATGCTTTTCGCTGCGCTAAAATAGGAGCTGGCCTTTCCTAGGATGAGAAAACTACCTGTGCCAAAACCAGAAAAAGAAAGGGAGAGAGAACAAAAATGGGGTTTTCTAATCCCAGCTTCCTCCTCTCCCCAGCCATTTTGCCACTTCTCCATTTTCTCACCACAGACTGCCTCTGATTTGCTTTCAAAATGAAGGCCTAGCTGACCGACAACTGTCAGAACAAAGGGGCGCAAACAGGAGAGGGGACTTTGGGGAGGTGCTGGGCATGGGGGAGAAAGGGGGTGGCTAGGGGTCCGCAGGGGAGACGGGAGGGTCGAGGAGGCTGAAGCAAGGGCAGCGTTGTGCACGGGCAATAGGCAAATGAGAGCTAATGGCAGAGAAGAGGCATGGAAATAAAGGGGAAAATGAAAAGCGAGGAAAGGAGAGCGCAGCCCGTGGGGTGTCCCATTGCCTAGCCAAAGGGAGGATATGGAGAGAGGCAGGATGACCTGCCTGCATGAAGGAACGGCCGGACCAAGCGGAGCTCCTCCTGTGCCTGCCAAGGCTGAGCCCTGATCCCCAGGGCTTGGTTCAGAGTCCCTGCTGGAGGGGAATGAGATCCAGAAGGAAAGTATGAAAATGACTTTAGAAAACGTCTTGCGCCTTTCTGCTGTATTTGAAAAGGGACCAGTGATGTGGGACCTGTAGCCTCGCAGCACGCTGCTCACGGCTGGGAGAGCAGGGGAACTGTGAGGGTTCCTCCAGTCCACCCAGTGATTCTGCCCTCGTGCCCAGGGCTGCCGGGCCAGCGCTTCCTTCTCTGGGGTCCTGCTAAAGGCATGGGTCTCAAACTGGGGGCAGGTCACCCAGGAGAGCAGGCACAGAGCTGAGGATGAGGAGAGAAGGGGCGAAGCGCTGCGAAAACACTACCAAGCCCTCACCTCTCCCCTTTCCCTGGCTCTCCCAACTCCGGCGGCTGTTGGGTTTGTGTTACTGGAAGACAGAGGAGAGGGGGACCACAGGCTGCAACTGGGGTGGAGGTGTACCCTCCTTGTGAGGGCTGGCTCATCCTCCTCGCCTGCTGACCTGAGCGGGGAAAGGAACAAAGCTATCACAGCCATGTCTGCGTTTCATTTCTCCGGGGAAATCCCTGCGCTGCTGGCTAGGATGGGGCTGAGGGGGAGCAGGCACCCAGGAACCATGGAACCATGGAACAACGCCAGTATGATGGGGAGCCGGGGAGGCAAACGTGAGGGGACGAGCAGGCAGTGAGGTAGAGACAGGGTGCGAAAACCCGCCACTGGGGAGATTTGTGGGACAGCTCTGGACAGGATCAGGGCTGACTTTGCTGGACTTCGGGATACAGCAATACTTTTGCTGGGCACTAGACAATATGGGTTGTTCCATCCAGGGGAAATGGGAAGAAGCTGGAAGCAGGCAGGCAAGTGTTTGGGATAGATCAAAGCATATCAGAAATGCTTGTATGGGAGGAAGCCAAAGTACTTCAGGATTAAGGAAAAAAAAAAAAAGAAAAAAATTTAAATAGTTTTAGAACCACTACTTGACATAGCTAACCAGCGTTCAAGCATTCAGACCTTAACAGCACTAACAGAAAGGGAAATTTCTTAATGACACCATTTCCTACACAGTCCTTTATCTGTATCAGAGATGCATAACAGGATCTGGGCAATCTAATGGAGATTAACTGCTAAAAAGAAATAAAACCCACAACACTTCTACACGGTACTGGCTGCTGCCTCAGCTCCCCATCCTCTGGCAGCTTCCCAAACACACAAGTTCATACCGTGAATGCTGAATTGGAAAAGCTGGAGGGCAGAGCTCCTGTGGAAACCACAGGAGAGAGCATACATGAAGAAAAAGCTTTCTGCATGACAGGATTTAAACTGGAAGGTACTTCTACTGGGGAAATAGCCCCACATACCAAGACTGAGACGGGGAAAAAAGGCCTCGCTAGAGTGTTGTTGATTAATCCTACCGTGATCCAAAGAAGCAATTTGCTACTTAATTGTAGCCAGCCACAAAAAGGAAAGAAAAAGAAAAAAGGAAACAGTAAGAGAGCATTTCCTTACTACATCTAGTTCAGCTTTTTAAAATTTTTGTTCATGGTGACTTATTCCTCATACAGAGTGTAGGTATTTATTTAAATAATAGATAGATACCTACCTCCAGGTACAGAATTGGGCATGCCACGAAGTGTGTAAACAAATTAAAGCTGGGCTCAGTGCCCAGATAAGAAAGCTCACCAAAACCAAACAAGCCAACCCCAAAAGAAAAGAGTCGCAAAATAATGTCTGAGGTATGAAAGTAAAAAGCTGTAATGCACCTGACTGGAAGTGTCTGATTAGTAGTATTACATCAGCCTATGTGTCAAGGCTTCCTTATGATAAGTCCTGTACAACTATATAATGAGAGATGGTCCTTGCTACCTACAAAGATGAGGCAGTCGAGTCATGAGAGAGGAATCTGAGATTTAAAGAAGATATAGGATCTGGCCCAAGTTGCATGCAGAGCTAGGATCGGCTACAGACTGCTTTCCTCCCAGTCCTAAATTCAGAGATCACATCACTGCTGAGATTCATGGCTCGTCTCCTGAAATCCAGCATGGTATATTAAACGTAAGCCTGACCTTCCTTCTCTGACCTCATACTGTGCCTTCAAAGTCAGGGAAAGGAAATTCAGGGTTGAAGTCTGAAGCTGTTAAGGATAGGGTTGGGAGGGGATGAGAAAAAAACTATAGAAGAGACGTCTAGTTTGAGAAAAATCATCCAGGACAGAAAGCAAGGACAATTCTGTATGTGTCTCATTTGCCTTGGAAGGACATGACAAAGCAGCAGTCACTCAACAGCCTCAGGCCCAGATAATTAAAACCTTTATATAATATCAGGTAAAAGAGTAAACAGTCTTTCCATGGCATACTGAATTCAAACCCCCCCTTCCCACTTGCAGCTCAGGGTTGTGGTTTTTTTTTTATTTTCCAGAGCATCTTGAACAGATAATCAGAGCGTGCTGACATTCAGCAGTAATCAATTAGCACCTACTTTAGATTAAATTGAGAATATGTAAATTGGGCTCCTCATCAGGCACCACAGTCAACATTTCAGAGACACTCACCATGCTCTGAACATATCAAACAGATGAAATGCAGAAGTTGTTCCAAATCCTACTCCAAAATGGGAGGCCAGGTGGGCTATACCAACCCTTTAAGATTACTTTTATCGGTTTCTTTTTTTTTTTTTTTTTAAACTTATTAGCTTCTGTTAAATTAGCCTCTACAATTCTTTTGCCAACATGAGACAAACCTGACCCTTTTTATGGAGTTACTTATATATATAATATGACAAAACTCATCGCTTACAAATTAACACATGGATTCTGACCCCTAAAAGAGGCATTACAGCATTCCCCCTGATTGTCCTTTGGTCCTTCTTGCAGAGAAAACACAGCCATGACCAGGTGTCAAGAGCTCATGCTGGTTCTGGCAGTGTTCAGGATAGTTCCGCTTTGTGTCATAAAAAGACAAGGAGGATAATCCTCGGTGTCATCCCACTCCCAGCACCACAGCATCCACACCTACTGGTTAGCTAAGTTTCTGCTGGACCCAGCCCAGAAGTCCTACGTAGGTACATGTTCGATAGAAAAGGCTTGCAGGAACCACTTCTTTCTTCAAACACTGAGCAAGGAGCTTGGCTAGAGCAGTATAATTATTCTTATCATAGGGATTTTATTCCTGTCTTCATAGCAAACTTTCCGTCAGACCCTATCTTGGGTCAGTCTGCCTGACCTCTCACTGTAAATTAAAAATGTTGATTCTTCACCACCTCAGTTTCACAGCACCTACTCCCAGCTGATCACATTTGGAGAAAAAGACAATAACTGGACCCCGCCTCAAGTGGATATTGTAGTTGGTGCTCATTAAAAAGAGCATCGAACCTGTGTGAGGATGAAGGAAAGCATGGATGTGTTAAAAATACATATATCTGAGTGGCATTTGTATATCCTTTTTGTCTCTAGAGATCATCCTCTTATACAGAAGGGCTTTTCTTCTGGCCTCTGAATGCATGTGATTGCCATGACTATAGGGGTTTTGCATTTCATTCTGACTCAACAAAAGCCGTATGCTTCAGCCTCCTCTTCCCCCGCCCCACATTATAGGTGAGATTGTTTCTCTAGAGACCAGTTTGTCATATTTGCTTCAACGTATGCCATTTACATAACTCATAAGGCATTAGCAAAAACGTACCCCTCAAAACAAGCCACACACATACATATATATATATCCGTATAAAGCTGTCATATTGTGCCTACAATAGCATAACAATGTACAGCAGATAGATTATACTTGTCCCACAGTTTGTTTTTGTGATTAGCAGTCACGATGCAGACCCAATAGATATTAGCATGTCCGGGAAGCACTCACAATAAATTGCAGAGCTACTAATAATTTAGATATTTTTATGACTGTTCAGTGGTGGCTAATTTCGTCTAATAAAATCCCATTAAGTTGCTGCCTGGTCCTTTTCCTTCCTCCAAGTCCCCGAACGGGACTTATATGCTAATTGCAACCAGTATATGCTAATTACTCCTCATTTCCATTTCTTAAAGAGATAAGCACTGCCTTGTGCCAACCAATCATTAAAACGTCCCACCTTTGCCGCAACCTTTCCGTCTGGCTCACGCAGAGGCGCGATAAAGCATCGCTTTCCGCCCCCCGCAGCCCCGGAGTGCCAAGGGGGGGGTCCCTGAGAGGGAGGGGGCAGGGAAACGCCGCCCCCTCCTGCCCTTGTTGCTTTTTGGGTCGTCGCTGGGGCATTTACAAGGGTCTTGGTATGCGAGTGGGAAAGAAAGCGAGGCCAGGTTGACAGCGGGTTTCGATCCTGTGGCTCCTCTGCACAAGGAGGAGGAGGAGGAGGAAGAGGAGGAGGAGGAGGAGCAGCCCTCTCTTCACCGCCCGGCAGCTCTCCATCACGCCCAGCCCACGCGGGCTCATTAGAGCTTCGGGGAAGCAATCAAGAGTTTATCATGCTTGAAGGGGCGGTGAGTCTCCTTGCACTGCCTCATGCGATTTCATGGCACTGCAATGTAGTCAGAATTAGATCCATATTAAAGACCGGTTAGTGGAGAGAGAGCGCAAGAGCAAAAGAGGTGAGCACCACTCAGGTTTTTTGAAAAGCACAAGGTGCCTTTTCAACTGCTGGCTGCAGGATCATCCACCTTGCTCTAGGGAGGGTGACCTTCAAATCCCCGGGCCGAGATTCGTCAAGAATTTTGAGGCCGAATACATTAAGAGTTCAAGCAAATTCTGCGCTGTGGGTTAAGCTGGCAGCCTTGCTTCGTGGTCTCAGGACCAGAGTCTGAGCTCATTGGCACTGGGGTAAAAGCCCACCGGGGAAGAAATCACGCCACGGAAGTTCGGAGGGCGGCTCCCAAGTTACGTGGGTGTAAATTCGGAGCAGTGTCACCAGCATGGTGCAACTCAACAAGGAGTTTAGGCGAGCAGTTTATCAGCGTGTACTTCTCCCTATAAAAGGCATTTCTTGAAATTACATTAAAATGACATTTCCGTTGTGCCCTCCCCAGAAAGCTAATAGTAACATTTTACTGTTTGAAAAGGACAATTGCAAAGTCAAAGGAGCTGGGAACATTAGCAATGCCATTGTTTGGAAAAGAAGCAGCCTTGAAACATCATTTGCAAATCTATTCATTATTCTGAAATGCTAAATGCAGTAAGAGCGGGGTTTAGCATCTGTCTGCTAACTAACTCCCTTCTTATTACCCAGTGGAAGAACACAGACAGGCAGAGCATTACTTCAGGACACCCGAACGCTGCAGATGTGAAGGGTTCCCAAAACATGCAGAACCCTCCGCCCCCGCCCCAGACAGGGCTCTTCACGTCTTTGCTTTGTGCTGCGCTTGACAAATGAGGGTAGACCGGCTCCTTATTTTCGTGGGCAAAATGAATCCCCGATGTCGTCTCCGGGAGCTCAGCGATGTTACGCCAGGGATGAATTTGCCCACGTACGCCTCACACTAATGCAATTCTCCCCATAACCAAAATCATTATCCGCCTGATTTCCCCTCCACCTTTCTTATCTCTCCCCTCTGTACACACACACACACACATTCACACACTCACACGCACACGCTTTTTCACCGGCATGTCAGTCACAGCTATCTATGCAAGAGGACTGAACTTCATTCCTCAGCGTCTCTAGAGAGGTCACAAACGGCAGATGCAAATACACAGCAGGTTGCTGGAATTCTCTGTCTGGGGCAATAGGACAGAAGGGCAGCATCCCCTTTGGTGGAGGTACCAGGGCAGCCATCCGCCGAAGGTAACATTTAATCACAAGGTGGGGGGGAAGAGGCAGAGTGGAGAACTGGCAGCTATCCAGTGTAAGATAGCCTGTAGCGGTATCAGCTGCACACTGATGCCGCGAGGGAGTGTCAACAGCGGCAGCAGAAGCAGCACAGAGATGCTCGTATAAGATGGAAGGAGAGGGAAAGGGCATGCGAGGCGAAAATCCATCAATATGTAAAAATCATCGCAAAGGCTACTTTCTTTCAGTAAAATTAAATGGACTGGGGGGGTTGGTAGGGAGGGTGTCCTGAAGAGCTGATCTTTTTATTGCTTGCACATCTCTATACCTCTCCCTTCTGCTGTTACTGATTATTTAACTCTGTAGCTGCACTTCAACTTTAGAAAGAGCTCCAGGATACAGTCAGTTTGAAGGGGGCCACACAAAATAAAATTTTATATTTTATTGCATTGTACTGTTCAGCATTTTAAAGAGGTAAATTAATCACTAAACTGCTGTTCTGTGCTTTAAACTACCAGCTGTTCAGTGCTCTGAATTACAAGATTTATTGTTCAGGATTTTTTTTAATCATTTTTTTCCACCTTTTGTATAAAAAATTTATAGGAAAATAAGAACATGCTGGGGAGCGGAGGAGGGGATTAAGAGACAAAGAATCACACCGTGCTTTGGTCTTCATCCCACATCAGATGACTTGGTGACAGCCCTTCCCCTGTGGGCTTTACAGCTTAATTACCTGGATTGTGGGCTTTCCCATTTCCACTCCTTCCAATCACCCTTAGACTTTATTAGTATTTAGACCATCTTGCTTAGTCTGTTGAGTTTTCTCTTTACCTTGGCAGCTGTAGTGTTAAACACACACAAAAGGCCTTTGGTAAGCCCTCATCACTGTGATCTGTGCTTAAATCAAACAACACAAAGTCTGACCACAGTGGGGACCTTTTTTCATTACAGGTAGAAGTGAGGCAATAAAAAGAAATGAGGGGGTGGGGGGGTGTTTGCAAATGCCCTCTAAGGTGTCCACAAGCCCCCTCCCTTTAAGAGAGTGTGCAGGGCTGATGAACGGGGGGGAGGAAGGATGGTGGAGTAGTGATTCCGTGCATTCAAATTCTCATCTTTTCCTTTAGCTCTTCCGAGTCGCTTCTCTGCATTTTTCATTGAAACATGGTTTTGAGCCCTGGGGTAAGCGGCACGAGCCATCTGACGCCTCCCCTTTCTGTACACCTGGCTGGTGGCACCTCACCTGCAGCGTGTGCTCAAAGCATCTGCACCGTGCTCAGAAGGGCCAAGCTCAGGGTTTCTGCTGGGAAATGATGCCAGCACGCTGAGCTCAATTCCCAACCCATCCAAATGGGGTGATGGGGTGTCAAGGCCTGAGCTACAGCACAGAGTGTGGCTGGGCTCTCCACATAGCAGACAGGATAGACAAACCCAGAATCCTCTTCGCAGCACCAACATAGCTTCTTCAGCCTTTCTGCCTCCACCAGTTTCTCCCTCATTTGCTTCTGTGTTATACTGGAGAAGAAGACTTCTGCAGAGAGTGGGACACAAGAGGGAGGAGACCAGGTCTCCGCCTCTGCGCTGCTGCTAACCCTTATCAAATCAACTGCTGTGCTGCAGTTTGGCCTCTCCTTTGTACAACTGAGTTAGTATTGCCAGCCTATTCTTGTGAAGTTCAAGGTCTAGATGGAAAGTCCTCATACAAGTTCTAGGACTGAGCTGAATGTTCTGCTACATAACAGAGATAGACCCCCACACAAACACAACCTGCATCCTATATGGCAGGTGAGAATGGAAGTTGAATGCTTACAACATGTCTGGTAGCCAGAGAAATACAGGAGATGGAAGTTTCTTGGTAGGGGTAAGAGGCATCAGACAGGCTTTCTGAGCATGAGTTTGGCAGTCTCATGCCAAAGGTCTAGGCTTATCACTAAGACATTGCCTTCAGACACCAATGAAAAGCCCCAACTCTCAGCCACTGACTATTGAATCTCCTCTTACTAAGAGCTACAGTTCTCCTCCTCCTCCAGCCGGAGAGAGGTGGTAACTGCTTCAGTCCAGAGCCCAAGTGACCATTGCTGTGAAGACTTAGAGCCTCCTGAGGGCAACACCACCTCCTCCTACCATTCCTCAAAGCATCTTGCGGCCAACAGCTAGGGATGTTCTCTGCTTTTGTAGTATCACCTGCCCAAACATCCTTCCCCATACACATCCCCAGACAACTTCACGTGCTAGTTTCTACATGCCTGCACAGAGCATCCTTCTAGTCATCTTCTCAACTTTTTCTGTAGTTAGATCCAAACTTGCCATTTTCCCCCTTCTGTTGCTCTGAAAGGGATCACAGGCTTCACTTTTGAATGGCACTTGACCATGCAGCTATGTCAGTGCTATTAATTTCACTAAACTTTCTAATTGAGAACAGGATGTGCAGCCCGTCACGAGCAGTATGCTGGGTCAGCAGACAGGCACAGACGCTGGACCCAACAAAATGACTACAGACAAGCCCGAGGAATTCTGAGGGGAATACATATTTCCCTGTTCTCACCATTACACACCCAGCCATTTTCAGGGAAAAAAATATGAGCATTTGAGTGCAATGCAGATCATTATTTCACATCTACCTAAACCTAAGGCAGAGATGAAAGAAAAGACATTATCAGTTCTTCCATGTGCTAGACATTTATACTAACACAATCTACTATGTTTAATTAACATAATTAAACATAATCTATTCAGGAGGATCTTTATTTCCTTTAGACTGGGTGACCACACAGCCCAGTTTGGCCTTGGGAGAACCTGGACCCCAAAGAAAATCTTTGGCATGTTCATTTGTCTTGGATATTCATCAGGGCAAAAAAGCTACCCCTTTTTCAAGAGCACTGCAGATAGGGGTTGTGGACCCTTACCCCCAAGCTAGCTCATTTATTAAAAACTGAGTTAAAATGGGTGTTGAGAAGAAGGAGAAAGTATTGCAATAGCCCCTGCTTCTCCAGTCCTGTTAGCGGGAATTTAGTGCAGCACCTGTGTCTACTACATTCCCTAAAACATCCCCAAACACCTAGCTACATCCCTTAAAATACCACCTAACACCCAGCCACTCACCGTCACAAATACCACTAAGACCACAGACCTGCCCTGGTAGACTCCAGAAAAACACACAGTAAGAACCTGTCTTCTTCCCTCGAAATCTTACAGTTCAAAGAGAAGTACACAAAACACTAACAAACAATGACAGGTAAAGGAGAAAGAGGTGTTGGCATAGCAAATGATGAGCCCAGCGTACTCTACTCTTATCCCACTGTCCAAAGGCTCTTAGGATTCTTACTGTCTCAAAGCATGTGTGTGAGCTTAGACAAGAGAAGCCACCGCTCCCCAAATGCTGGAAAAGCGTTCGTTAGATGGTGTCTTGTGTGGAATCAGGGTGATAAAAGCAGCTCTTGGTGAGAGGTGTGGAAAGGGCTGTGAGGGTAGGCAGGAGGAGAGCCTTGGGCATGACTGGAAAGAGCAATTTCAGTGATTCATGAGGATACTGTGTCACGAACTGTGTACTATAATGCAAGTCAGTAGGTTACTTGGTCACTTCAAAACCATTGCCGAAAAGGTAGCCTTCATCATGGCATGCTCTGAATTTTAAGTAATCCCCTGAAAATTATTTGAAGCCTCTCTGAAATGTTCAGATGCAGAAAGCTTGGTGAACTGAAGTGTGGAGATAATGCAGAAAGTTTTAAGATAACTTATTAATCTTGAAAATGTCTATGGGATGAGCTTGTTATCACTATGCTTTTTAAACCTTTGATAAGGTAAATCAAAATATATCTGTTCAAAGAGAGTTTGCCACACCGATAAAAAAAATCTCATGACATTTCAGTTTCCAAATGTTTTCCATTCTCTGTGTTACTAGCAAGTTTGGATCAGTTTCACATCCCTTTGGAAACATTATCTACAATTATTAACTTCAATCAAAGGAAGGAAGACAATCAAACTTTAAAGAAAATTTGTATCAACTTCACTGGCATTTGGAAAAACCACCCAAAGATATGCATCCCAACATCCTATGGTTCCTACTGTAATTTTACCTTGGAGAAAGCAGATTTAAAAGAGCAGTAAACAGTTTCATGCACTACAACCACACGTGCAGTATAAAGTTGATTGTGGTACTAAGTCTGGACTCAACAAGGCATTACATGAAATATCAAGGGCCCAATTCTCCATTGTTTGCTTCTTGTACAGTCAGTTACAATGCTGCAAGTCTCACTACATCATTCTCTGCATTCTTTATAGCTACTCTGCATAAGAATAAATCAGACTTTCTTAAATTTCTGTGTGCATGAGTGTTGTACATTGTGCAGCAGCAGAGCCTACCGTGTCCTGTGAAGGCTAACATAGCAGGCTGGTGGGCTAAAAAAGTGCTATGCTGCACTGCAATCAGGACAGTTAACACTTTCTGGAGCCCTTCAAAACACCAGGCCTAATGCAATCCCCAGGTCACATAGTTTGGCTTCCGTAAGCATCATGGGCAGAATTTGGAGGCCACCAATAACAAATTTCCCATGGAACAAAGCAGTGGAGATTTTCCACATGACAGCCCAGCAATGAAACAGTGAAGCTACCAGCGGACACCAAAACATATCGGAAAACTCAGTCTCGAGCATCTTCTGGCTGTTGTGTACTTCATATGAAGAAATGATGCATAGCGAAAGCCTGGCACCAGCTTCCCAGTTGGATACCTATATTCAGAAAAAAAAGTGAAGAAGCAAAAAAAATATAAAATGTTTTCCAAAAGAACCTTACCTATGGTGATATCGACACAGAGATGTGAGGAGCTATGCAGAGAAGCAAGCAAATCACTAGAATGACTCAAAGCAAACCTGGAGAAGAAATCCTCAAGCGAGCTGTGCTAGTAAACAAGGAAAGACTGGAGCTCACCAGCAGTGAGAACAGTATTCAGAGACACTCAAAACTTACTATTTCTCTGCTTAACCCTAAGAAAGATCTGGAAGTAAAGCACTAGATGTCCATGATATGGTCAAGTGCCCTGTTGCCTGGGGGTGGGCTGGGGGTGGAAGATTTCTGACTTAGGCAGTGGACCTGACTACCTCAACTTAGGATATGGAGAACATACTGCACAGACACATCCAAGAGATTTACCATATCCATTCACAGACTGTTCTTCCCTACACAGATGGTGTTTATCACCTGAATTTGCTTCAGAATTTTTTCCTGGGGAATTATTGAATAATCAACTTCTCTCTCACATAATCCCTTCCTTATTATCCAAGGCAAAACCCATTGGATCTAACAGAAGACCTGCACACAAAGGGCAAATAACGTTCATCACAATTGAACACAAGTAATTCTTTCTTTAAATCTCAGGTGCTACACTCCACAATGGCATATTTTTTATCTAATGCCACACCAAAATCTGATCAGATAAAGAGAAGTGGAATTGGCCTGATATTGAATTTTAGAGAATTAAGAAACCACAACTCCCCTGATCAACCTGATTTCACAGGAAAGAAACCCCACCAGCTTTGCCCATCCCAGATCCCAAAACAAAAACCTGAACACAATGCATATTCATGATAGAGGAAGGAATAATACCGTCTTATTGAACACACTCTGGGAACAGGTATAGAGGAAGAAAATAATAAAACAATATGAAATCTGGATTATATTTAGTTGAAGATTTACGTGCAATTTAAAATCAGATTGGATAGCTCTGTGAATGAGATGTGCTAACACATGATAACATCATAATATGCTGCATGGGATATTTTTCTGAAGAGTTTTCTCAGGCCGTGAGTGGTGAGGGAGTGAAGGGAAACTCAGCACAGCTTATCCAGCTCAACATCTCTCTTCAAGACTGACAATGAGATTTTTAACAAAACCATTAGTCATTTGATTGAAGGCAATTTGACCAAAATTGATTCCCCCTGATCCAAAGGAATTAATTTCAAACACTGCAGGGTGTTTTCATGTAACATGAAAGGGCTCCTTTTGTGCTGCATGAGATTCAGACCCCACAGATCTGCTCTTCTGCAGCTCCCATCTGTGCATGGAAAATCCTTGACAGTTAGTTGTCCAGATATTTAATGTTTCAGAGAAATAATTTATTACGGGGCTCTGGCACCTTTTCTATAACCACGTAGCAACAAACACATGCCACCCATGTTATTAATTACTCTGCTTTCCGGAAAACATAAGAAAAGGGCTGCAGAAGGAAAGAAAAACATATAGGGTCATACATATATTTATATGGTTTTTATTCTGATGGTACACTGCTTTCTTATTTGGTTGGTAAACTGGAACATCCTTGAGACATTTGGTGGAGTAGAATTCCCTCTGATTTGTACTGCTTTGACTGCACCACCCTGAGCCGATGCTGATCTGAAGAAAGAATCAAGCTCTAGGTCAGGGATCCCAGGCTGTGGAAAGCACATCAGTACAGCTGTCCACGCCACCTTGGACCACTGTGTGACTTGGCACAGAGGAGGGACACGGTGGGTGACCAAAGACAACGACAGCACCAGTTGCCACAGAAACTGCCATAAGGGGAACCCAGTGTGTGTCTGTGTGGACCCTGGGACTCCCTGTCCCAATGGGTATAATTTAGGACAAGGCACAACTAAGCTTGCTCTCAGAAGCTGACAGCTATGTTAAGATGCCCTTTTCTGGCCAGACTGGCTTTTAACTTGGTGGTTTGCATACCGTTGGGGAAGGTGTGGATTTGAGTCACTTTGGCGGAGCCTTGTGAGCAAGGTTTCCACTCCATTCTGCTTGGATCCTACACGCTGGATGTGCCGTGACAATACTTAGCAGCATAGATCCCTCTGGGGAAATAAGCACTGAGTGCATAGCTGCTGGGTTAAAGATGAGATTGGTGTCACTCTGCTCAGCGTTCTCAGGACTGAGGTGTTTCTGGGCATGAGCAGATGCATAGCTTCAGCCGGTTGAGGAATATTAAGGTAAAAAGTTTATGACATACAAGATGAGGTGGACACCTTCAGGTATACACCTTTGCACTTCAGCACCTGTATTTCAGTTATATGCCACATTTGGTGCATAGGTCCTTTTTGGGATCAGCCCTCCATACCTTCTTGGTTTCTTTCACATTCAGTTTTCACAGAGGACAAAGCGTTTCAAGAATGTTTCTGATACAACCTGCATAAAGAATTAATTGCCTTTTGAGAATACTTTCACTCTTTCCTTCTGCCGTCATTACAAAATTTTAAATCATAAAGACAAATCTCTCTTTTCCCCATCAACATGTTATCAATATGGAGAGTTCATAGTCACAGGCTATTCTTGGGGTTAGAGAATTGCAGGAATGAAAAAAAAAAAAAGGCTTTAACAGTTCAGTAAAAAATAGTTACTAGCATACAAAATGTATTTTTTAACCTTTCATTTTAGGATATAAGCCAACAATTAACTGCTTATCACTACAAAGAAATCTCTACTAACAGTTTATTTCCCATTTCTTTTTTCTTTGCTTGGTAGTGTCTCTCCTGGTCACTGATGTACATGTGACCCTAGAGAAGAAGACCGTAGGTGAGGGCACTGATGCAATTTGGTCATTGCCAGATGAGTACCAGGAACTGCCATATTTTTGCAGAGACAATGAAAGAACAAATCTGCTGTTATCTGTTAGAAGATGATGCCTGGTCACAAAATAATCATTTCTGAGAGTCAAACACTCATTTCTGCTGAACTCTGAACCACTGCTAGCTGATCCTTCTGGCAATCTTTTCAGTCACCAGCTCTTCAGGAAGAAGGTGTGGTTCTGCACAGAAAATTTAATAGTCATATATGCTGAGCAGGAAGACACCATGAATGGCAGGGATAGACACGGGAACAGATAAAACATTTTGCTGGGGTGAATGCAGAGTTTAACCTGAACAGAAGGGCTGAGTATACACGCACCAGATTGCTGTTATGAACAGTCTGCTGTATGTCTCATGTAAGCAGTAAGGCCTGAAAGTGCCCTGATGGAGCAAGAATGTACAATGTAGTGGAACAGCCCAGATGCCACCTCTGTCCCATCTCAGGAGCAGAGACGACTTCAGAAGGAAAGACACTTCTTGTCCCTTCTTTGTAGGAATATGTCTTTACTAGATCTATAGCTAAGCTGGGTAGGTAGAAAGGAAAGGTGAGAAAAAGTACGACTGCACCACTGTTGCAACAATAGTAGTGGTTTCTAAGTAAAGTTGCACATTTGGGGATTTCAGCAGTTTTTTCCAGTCAGATATTGAAGTTTTGAGATGTTACATTATAAACAGCAGTGTTCAAGGCTCCCTAAGTGAAGACTCAATATTTTACAAGAAGACTTGAAGCTCGGCTACAGCAGAGCAAAAGTAGGAATTTCAGCTGCAAACATCTCCCCAGATTTTGCATCCTCTCTGTTTATTATTTAAATAATGTGCAAAGCAAAAGCAATAACCTTTGGTCACTGATGTTGTCGCTGGGCCTCTAAGACCCCACCCTCAGTACCAAGGGAAATTCTCTTTGTAATCAATGGGAAAAAGGGACAAGGCACTTTGGGATTTCTAGAGAAGAATTAATTCAGGTTGTGCAAACCCAGTCGAAGGGAACCCTTTGCAAGCTTTGAGGCCCACTGTCATGGTTTAAGCCCAGCTGGCAACTGAGCACCATGTGGCTGCTCACTCACCACCCACCCCCCTCCTCCATGGGTTGGTGAAGAAAATTAGAAGAAAAAAGTAAAATCTCATGGGTTGAGACAAGAACAGTTCAATAGGACAACACAAAGAGAGAAGAAATAATAATAACAATAATACTAATAAAAGAATATGTAAAGCGAGTGATGCACAATGCAATTGCTTACCACTCAGAACCCGATGCCCAGCCTGTTCCTGAGCCTCCTCCTCTGGCCAGCTCCCCCAGTTATATACTGACCATGACATCAGTATGGTATAAAATATCCCCTTGGATAGTTCGGGTCAGCTATCCTGGCTGTGTCCCCTCCCAGCTTCTCGTGAAAATTAACGCTATCCCAGCCGAACCCAGGACACCCATGTAGCCTTCATTAGCAATTCAGAAACACATGCAAGTGATGCAGAGAGACAGACTAGGTAGGTAGTGTGAGCTTGTACACCCCTGGAAAAAAATATCAGACTTTGATAAAGAGAAACGTGAAGTATTTTACAGAATATGAAATCTCTTTTGAAGTTTGCTAGAACCACTGGGTCCTCACTGAATGCAAAATTGATGTGCAGTATCAACTCATATCCAAAAAGATTAATATAGTATTGCAGCCATTTCAGAAAAGTGGCACAGAAGATGAGAAGAAACTCAAACATTAACCTGAGAAAAGTTCCTTCTTTTGTTATAAATTATGATTGGGAAGGATTTGGGAACTAAGCATTTCGGTTTGACTGCAGTAACTTGTCAGTTTAGAACCCAAGATCTTACTCTTGAGGGTACTGTGCCCACCTCAGGATGATTCACCTCTTTTTCCCCCACAGAAAGTGGTCCAATGCAACTCTGCAATCTAAATTATATAAAACTGGTACCAGCTCAGATGGATTTTTCTGCTACTTATCAGAATACTTCAGTGGAGTGTATATTCAAGTTCAAAGGAGAAGGAAAGGGAAGAAGAAGGATGTGGTGAGCAAGGTCTATAGAGATGCTCTGATCCCTTATGGAAAAGCCCTATAGACTATCACAGAAAATAAAAGCCAACAAACAGAATTCTAGCACCATTCCACAGAGTTTAAGAAAACCATATTCCTGCCCTTTAGAATCCAACTGAACAGGACAATGTGGAGAAAAATCACATTAGCCTTGACAGAGCAACAATTCTTCATCTGAGGTACTTCTACTAGTGTAATATTTCAGTGTCTCACACTTGTAATTATCTAAACTTCATGTCTGTGAGGCATAGAAATGCTCTTACACCCTTTTACAGATGAAAGAATTGAGAGCTACTGCAGGGTTCTGGCTTAGGAGCAGGATGGGTCTATCTGGGTCAGCAGTAGCACAGTACCTGTACTTGCTACAGACGCTCTCAGGGCTGCAACTTCTCCACTACAGGAAAAGTTTGTCTGTTCATGTAGCAGTCACCAAATCTCTGCTGCTTGCTACCTTGGACAACACAGGCCACACAGCTCTGCAGCTGCTACACAAACAGCTGAGCTTTCTCTGAACCCCTGTTCAGAGGGGAGCAGAATCAACAAGGTGGGGAAGAATGGCTATGGATGCTGTCAGTGACTCACTGCAGGTCATGAAGAAGCCAGGGCAGGGAAGGAAACCATGTCTGGATTTTACAGGGCTACTTTCCTCACTGCCATGCCACCCTGTCTTTCTCAAGATCACATTTCTATTTCCATTGAACAGTATTCATCTTTTCTACCTGTACCAGCATCCTTCATATGATGGCTTCAACTGGGGTCTTGATCATCTTAGAATATAGTACTTACCTTGCTAAAGGACAGTGCAAAACTGCTTGTATTGCTGAGGAAACCAAGAAAATGACAAACAACAGAAGAATTAAATGATGATATCTGTCCATATACTCCTGACATGAAAATGGTGGTCTTTCTAGTTTTGAGTTTCCTGTTCCTTTGATGAAAGTTTGCTGGACTTCTGTAAGAGATTAGACTAATACCTTACTTGATACTCTTCATATCAAGCTCCTATTGACAACTAGTCCTCACCCAAGAAGGACAAGCTCCATTAGGAAAAGACCCAGTGTACATTTAATCTCACGGCTCCAGATATGGACCACAGGGGAAAAAAGAAATACAAAACCAAACCTTTGGTCTACAGTTTTATGCTCCCTTACAATGTCCATTAGCTACAAGCTGGAGCATAGCAAAAGAGGGTTGCTATACAAAATTCTGTTACACAGTACAGTGTAGAGAAAGTCAAATTATACATAGTGGAGTAACACCTGGTACAAAACAATGCAGTACTACTGGTTAGGCTTATGATCTAAGAGGAGCAATGTCCCTCTTCCCCCATTACTACCCCAATCACTGCTAAAAAAATAAGGACATCTCCTTTTGGTTCTGGTGCAGGCCCAGCTATAATTCTGATGCTCAGATACACACTCAATCACGTGTCTTTCATCTAGCCAAAAATCTCACTTCTAGCTAGGAAAAATCCACACCCTATTGCACATACCTATGATGTAACTAAAAGATTCGTAGTCAGGATGCCAGAGGCGTATAAACATTGGCAGCACTGCAGCTTTTGCAATCCACAGTGGCAAAAGGATTGCTGTTAGTTTACAAAACACAGCAGCTGACACGCTCCTCTTGGTTGTCTGCCAGCATGCTGTCCTGAGATCCCCTCTCACAGTCTTTTTTGACTTTGACACAATCAAAATGCGGTACAGACCTGTCCCCGACTGTCCTCAGGTCCCCTGCTCTGGGTAATCAGACTGTTAGTGGTGGCAAGTGCGAGGCTGAGGGTGGGATGTGAAGGAAGTCACATGAACCCTGTATCATGAAGGATGATAACAAAGAGGTAGGAGACAGGTCAAGTTGAAAAGATGCTTGGTGGGTACCATAGCAAAAAGTTTGTATTTTACCCTGTATTTAAATGTGAACTTAATTAAAGCATAGAGGCCAAATCCTTTCCTTGGACATGTATCCATGAGTAATTCCTAGCAGCTCAGAAAGGGAAGAGTTATCTTGACTCCAAGGTAATTAAAAAAACAACTTTAAAAGCATCTGACTAATAGGATTGCAGCCTTCCAGCAAGCCTGAAGGAACTGTGGGCTTATCAGGAATGCCAGCTCTTATGTCATCATTAACTAATGATCAACTATTCATGCCCACCTAGAGATGAAAGTAAAAATTTGCACATGTAATATCTGCTTCTTCTTATGTTTCCCTAACAGACTCAGAAAACAGAACTTGTAGCAGGGCCCGACCCTGCATTCATAGTAAATTCCTATGAGTGCCAGCGTGATATGAAGGCATATAAAGAATACAAGCCTTAGAAACTGGTATGTGAGAATTCCACACTTCAAGTTCTAAAATAAAAAAAGGTGCTTTGAAGTATTAGTGTGTTATAAGTGCAGATGGTCCTGAAGGCTTTTAGAAGTAACAAAACACTCAGTCTTCAATCCCATGGTAATCACATTGATAGCTGATTGTATCTGTGGATGTGTTAACCTCTTAATACAGAGCTTTCTGTGTAATTTTTACACTCTTCCTTTACCATGATTAAGCATATATGAAAACCTCAGAATAGATAACCAAATGTAATTCATTTTTTGAGAAAATGTATGTTGTAAATATTGTGTAAATAGCCATGCAGACAAGTTGGCAACAGCGTGCAGCTGAAGACGTACATCACCTTCAGGACCCTGTGAAGGGCAGGTGTAAATCCCTACTGTGTGACTTCTGTGCAGGAAGCAGGCAAGGTTTATACAAGCATTTATAAATCTGGACACAAGCCTGAAAACTTTACAGAGCAATAATCAATAACTAAGAGAATCACAACCTAGAATTACACGAGTGTGTGAATTCTGCTGTGGTATAGGTAACTCGTTTGCCTGTGCAGGTGTATATAGCTATGCAGCCAAAATAAGGGTGCTGCTACTTTCCTTATCCTTGCAGGTAAGATTTTCTTTATAGTTAAGGCATAACTAGAAATATAGGCTTCATGTAGCCAGAAAAGCAAGGTAAGGTTTGGTCAATTGTCTCTGACCTTTGAAGAAGTGTACTTAAGCTGTTCAGTGGCCCTTTGCTGTCAGATACTCTGGTTAAATTAGAAAATGTGGTTTAACTATGTGAGTTTTGTTGCACTGGTAATGAATTAGACAGTCAGTTTGCAGTACATGTGCATTAAATGGGATTATTTGGCAAAGAACTGCTGATTTATTTAAGAGGGAATTTTAAGGTAATTTTCTCCTGTGGGGAGATTTTGCCCTGAACAGTTTGTCTTCCTCTCCTTTGCCAAACACTGCTCTCTAGCTACCATCCCATTTGAACTCTCCTAAATTCAGTGGATGGCATTTTTTTTCCCCAAGATCAGCTGGGGGAAAAACCTCTCTCAGGCTTACTCATTTCTGAATCTGTCCTGCTCTTCATAACTGGTAAAAGTGTTAAACATAAAACCATGCTCACCTATTTATTCCCTGGCAAAACCAGTCTGCAGTATGACTCTTCCTTGAGTTGTCAGCCCATCAGGGTGAGGATGGTTTTTATTTGTATTATCCAGCACTGAACTCCTTGGCAGGACACCGAGCAAAAGAATTAAGCAACATTTTCACCTCCAAAGGGGCAATCATTTGTTACATCTAAAGAGAAGACATTTATTTTCTATGCTGCTTTTGAGTATTGCTTCCATTTAAAGATCGTGGGGCCAGGCTCTTGGCTGGGATTCAGTCCAATAGCAGCCTGGTGATCTGCACCAGCTGAGAATCTGTCTGCTGGTAGGGATTTGGGGGATCACTAGTCTCCCTCTTTCCCTTTAAATTTCAAGAAAGAAAATAAAGAAGAATCTCCTAGAGTGATACCCTGCAGAGCATGCAGCCCAGGTACATGAGATCTCTCCCATCCCTGCTGGCTTCTTCTGCCGATCAGCCCCAGTGCCTGCAGCACTCTCCATGAATTGGGAGCACCGGTGAATCCAGGCCAGAGATGCCCAAGGCAGGACTGGATGGAGTCAGCCATGCCTGGGGAAGGTGGTGGCAGCCCCAGGCCAGGGAGGAGCAGTAAGGAGAACTGGCCCAACCCGC
Organism: Astur gentilis; assembly: GCF_929443795.1. Lineage (NCBI taxonomy): Eukaryota > Metazoa > Chordata > Aves > Accipitriformes > Accipitridae > Astur > Astur gentilis. Next base: position 12,475,533 of record NC_064911.1, read on the forward strand.
TTGGAATTAGTGGTTCCAACTTCACCATTGGTTCCCAACCAGTGAGAGTAAGAAAAGCAGAGGCTTTCTTTACAGGATTTTCTGAAACCTTTGCTGGAGAAATACTGGAATGATCTTCAATCCTTTAACGTCAGGTAAGGTTTGGGATGGGCCACAACACTCGTGAGAGTTTTGCCAGTCACACAGATTGTCCAGTGGGATTTCAGAAGGTATGCCGGGAAAGAAAACCATTCTCATTCATCACATTCCCTTGTGCAATTCCACAGATTCAGAGACAGGAGCAGACTGTTCTCCCACTGTGAAACCTGATCAAACCTTGTTGAGGTTGTGGGCAAGGTCTGAGTGCTGCTGAATACTCTCCAGTTCTGGGGAAATCAGCGTGAGGGCTAGGGCTTCCTTATTGCTTTGATGTAGAAAGAGAAGGAAACAGGCTGAGAGAAAAGAAGAAAAAGGTTTGTTTTCAGGGGTACAGCTAAGAGCAAAAAAATTGAGCCTCGTGGGGGGCAGTCCGTTCCCCCTCATAGCTGGCTATCTGCAGCACCCGCAGGCCCTAAAAAAAGTATATGTGAGGGCTGGGGGTGGGAGACGAGGAAGCTGGGGTCTGACCAGAGTGCAGTACTGTTAGAATTGGTATTCTGCAGCAATGACCGTAACAAATAACTTAGCAACATCTATTATATGCTGCGCAAGGGGTGGGAGCAGTCATATAAGGTGAATTTTTGTGCATTTGGTCTGATTCTTCTCACTGTTTGCTCGGTTTACACTAGGGTAATAACAATAACGCTAAAGAAATCTCTTGATAAACACTCGCATCAGTGAAAGGGGAGTCAGTCTCCTCGTCCTTCACACACTCTTCCTGCCCACAATCACACTGCCTGTGACTGACAGCCACGCTGCAAGCATTTGGGTGCAGTTAAATGCCTTCACTTACCTTCTGCCTAAGCCAGGAGGTAACACACAGGGATCCCCATGTCACAGATTCATTTTCCTCAGAAAAACACATGGGAATGAGCTGCTGTAGCTAAATTCTGCTCCCATTCCCTCCAGAGTAAACTCAAGGCTCTGCAGTGAACTCAGAGGAGGTAATTCAAAGGGAAATGGGGCAACTGACAGTGGTTTGGCTGGATAAACTTAAACAAAAGAATATCTGGCTTCTTTTAGATTTAACTGAAGTAATTTTATTTCTCAAAGCTTTGTTCCTAGGCTCAGCTCCTGTTCCCTGTCACCCTATGAAAAGGCACCACTGACAGATGAGCTTCCAGCAGCTGCAATTCAAGGCATGTTTATTTGGTGGCAGTGCTGGCTTAGTAGGCTTAGTCTTTTCTCCCTTCACCACTGGTTCCCTCCTCACACCACCCATCTGCTCTGCTGGGACAAATGTTTGCTCCGCTGTATAGGAAGTGGCTGAAAAATAATGCAGCTTCCCCCCACGCTCCCAAGGTCACCCTTCAGGAGGATCAGTTCCCCAAGCTGCTGGGAGGGTGCAAAGGACAAGACAGGGAACCCCAAGGGTCTTCAGGTATACCTAAACACAGCTTAACAAAGGTTGAAGAGTGAGGTGCCTACATGAAACCTGATGTAGACACCCCCATTCCCAGCTTTGCACTGTCAAAATAGATGTACCAACTTCCACCAGCCACTGGTGGGGCTGCAGGGGTCCCTCTGGAACCTCTTTAAAATCCAAGCTGCCACTCTAAAGGAACTTTTAGGCTGGGGTAATATCCCTGCCTTGCACGTTTACCTCTCTTTGCAGGATGGAAATTACCTCTCCTGCCTGGCTTCAAAGGTACAGCAGCAGTGCATTGGGTTTGTCACCAGAAAGGGTCAATCAAACAGCAGAGATTAAAGCAGAACAAACCAGTTCCTTTCAGGTGAAGGTTTCTCCACACAAGGTCTTTTCCCTTTCCTTTAAATTATACATGCAGATCAGCACACCATCAGCTCCACAGGCTCCTAACAGCTTCTCTCCATGCTGAAAATGCAACATTTGGGAAGCTGAAGAAGGTCTATCGGTAACCAAAATGAAAAAAATATCTTTTTTTTTCTTGAGCCACAGACAAGGGACAACCCATGCTTGCTGCTTATGCAAGTGCCCCTTGGGCTATGCAACCCCAGCGCTGCTGTAGCCAGAGGACTGGAAATGCTTGCTTTGCCTTCTCGGGGCCGCCTGGCACGTGTTGGTTGTGAACGCAATGCAAGCGGTGGTGTCTCGGTGAATTCGCACAAGCCATGCAGGCGTGCAGCCCTACGCAAGCAAACACTTGCCTCATCACTGCTGTCTGCTCCCATGGGTCCAGGTAGCAATACCTGTCCGCAGGCCAAGGAAACTTCACTGCCAGGTTCAAGACAGCCCTTCAGCTTTCACCCTGAACGAGCACACCTGTACGGGAGCACTGGTGGAAAATGGGAGAGGAAGGGAGGCAGCAGTGGGCCAAGAGTAGTGCCTTGCTGTGCGGGCTTTCCACAGAAGAGAATGGCGGTACGTTTCTGCAGGAATTTAGTTCGGCCCGTGTGACATCCTGCCCAGGCGGCTTCTTCTTACCATTAGTGGGAAATCAGGGTTATAACTGATCCCCACTGCGGGCTGGGCTGAGGTGGATAAGAGAGCCCCGAGGCTATGAGGGGAGAAGGCAGCTCTCCATCTCCTTCGTATCACCCTCATCCCTAGTAAAGGGCATGGACAAATTAGTCAACCTTAAGGGTTATTCTAATTTATAGCAGCAAAGAATGGGCCTCTGAGAGCCATTATACTAGGCAAGGGTAATTGGAGAGCTAACACCCTTTAGCTAGATGTCCTTCTCTGAACACTTTGTACGTGGGAACTGCCAAGAAGCCAAATGGCACCAGTTTGGATAAATTCCCTGTTGGGCAGATCCTCTGCCCCTCATCCATGGTAGCATTACATCTCTCTAGCTAAAAGGTGCTGTCATTGCCCCATGTGTGCATAGTATGGGTCTGTTCTAAGACTGATGATAACTTACGCCCCTCCTCTGTTACACAAAGTACCTTCTTGTGAAGAACCAGGGCTTCAGTTCCATTTATACACAACCATCCCAGTTTCTGTGATTCTCACAGCCACTCCTGCCCCCAGTGCTTGCAACTGCTGACTTAGGCTCTCATGTTTGATCTCAAGCACCTCTTCTATTGTTTTGCAATGGTCTCAGCCCCACGGAAGATAAATTGACCAGGGCACATCACCCCATCTACCCACACTGTTCCCAGGATAGATTTCCAGGAAAAGTGTGCAGAAGGGATTATATAACACATGAAGAGCTTTTCCAAGACATTAAGGTGCAAGCTGATCACTACTTGAATGATAGATGCTTGCTAACTTAGCCACACCTTTGCTTCAGGTACTATTGCAACAATTAGCAGTTTTGCCTCTCCCCCTAAGCCTCACGGCTGACTCATTACATGCCAGTAACTATTTTTTTAACTATAGCTAGTTCAACACCCAGCCAATTGAATGTCTGATGCTCAAAGGCATGTAGTAGAATACAATACAGCACACAGAAGTAAAGGCTGTGATATGAAATCAGCTGGCCTGGATCGTTTTTTACAACTGTAGGCATTTCTCTGCATCTGTTTTAAGAACCACAAAGACCACATTATGCTATGAATATGGTAGCTTAAATCTAAAGTAAATTTCACTGCAATTGATTTCCACTGAGACCAGACCAAAGGAGGTAAGAATTAGGCTCTTATTCCAGATTTACACCAGGAGAACTAACGGCAGAATGTACAATTTTCTCCCAGTAATATCTAATGATTAAATAAAGCAAAAATGAAATTTGACAAGCAGCTGGCTTGATAAAATTTATAGGCACAGAATCTGATTCTCTGCCTCTTGCAATTTACATAGTCATTCAGACCAACACTAAGTGACTTTAAATCTCTATTGTTCCAAGCCAAGGGTGTCTCACGCCCAACATGGTAAAAGTAGAAATGATTGTACAATGCATGGGGCAGTATACAATCAGCTTCAGTAAAATCACTTGTCTCCTTCCTTGTGAAAATTTACATCCATGGAAGTTCTGATGTTACAATCATGACACTGGATCCTTCTGTGTAAAAAAAGAAAGCTCTTGCAGTTATTCTCAACAAATGGAGAGCTATTAAAAGGGGGTGTTTTGGAAAATCATTTTACCAATTATATTTTGTGTATAAGGCCATATCTTCAGCCTCTGTAAACTGATCCTAACCGAAAGAGCACTTGAGAATGCTAAAGAAAGTGTGGCAGGAAACAGGACTGATAACTCACTGCTTGGTCTAACTTACTGTGTTTTTTATGCTACGAAAATAAAGAATATTTTGGCTTCTAATATTTATGATAAGAAACGTGAAGGGAGATTCCAAGAAAGCATGAGTTTATGTCACTGCAAAATTCTGGTACAGGAAAAGGAGGTGAGCATAATTCCTGGGATCTGCAGAGCTCTATGTTCTCATTCTAGAAAGTGTGCCAGAAGAAGCAAAAGAAATAGTGCAGTTGCCACTTTAGACCAAGTGGTGCTTAAAAGCATGACAGATCAAGAAGCTGGCTCAGACGCTGTAGCCAGGCGTACATCTGGCAGTGAGACTTCAGTAGGCCCGTGCACTAGAGAATTTTGCAATCAGTGTTTACTCTGTAGACAGGACAGCTAACTTGTCAGAGAGGGGAAAGGGGAAGCACTGAGAAGGTTTGCAACAGGCAACAGGTGAACTTCAAATAAAGCAGTACAATGCTGCTTTCTCCACTATACCACCTGGTTTTTGACACTGTAACTATCCTAATTTATCCACCACTCTGATTACAAGCAAAAATATTAACTGAAGGAATACACAAGTTGCTGCAAGGCAAGATGGAGCAGGACCTACAGGACATTAGCTAGCTTGTGGCTGATCTTGCACATCTTCACTAACTCCGAAGCAGCTTACTCCACTTTTATTGTGGATACACTTTGCAATTACTATAGAGTTGAAGTCCAAATGCAGGACTAAACACAATCTAGATAAAACACTGCAGATTTATGTATAGCATTCCCATGGAGATAAGCCTTCAAGAGTCCACGAAATACAACTTCAGCTTTTTTTCCTTATTACTTCTAGGAACTTTTTTGCTTGTAATTAATGAAGGTAACACTCTGATCTTCATAATGTGACAAAAATATTGCAGTAAATTGTATTAGACACTTATATCACATACACCTAAAGTAAAAAAGGAGCTAAATCAGCAGGTAAAAAAACAAACAAGGGAAGTAATTAATTAAAACTAGGAAAGTACAATAATCTTCTGATCTTTAATCTATGGCAAGTACTGCATCCTGAAGTCCCCAACCCCCTGGCATGCCTCTCCTACATTTCTCTTAATATTTAAATTACCTGCTTGTTGACCAACAGCATTCATGCTTTAGGCTACTGCAAGAGGAAACGGCAAGAATGGCATCATGTCCACACTGAAGGGAACCGTTGAAGCCTGGCATCCACACAGCTGTGCAATGAGAGGATGTTGAATTATTCTGCCATGAAAGTTCAATTTTCTTTGACTTGTACCAAGCACCGCCCAGAGGCATGGAGCACAATGTCTTCTTGAGGGCCACTCTCTGGTATTAAGGAAAAGAAAGGGAATGCAGGGAAACTAGCGCTGACTGTGGTGTTGAAAGAGATGACAGAGAGAGAGCACATCCTTCTTTATGTTATGCTTTTCTTGATTCAGAATACAATAACTTGTCCTTCCCCAGCATCACCTCTGTGATGATGTGAAGTGTGGATGGGTGCCAAAGTGTTCTTCACCCAGTCACGGAATATGCACATGATGGTGAGCCTTTTGGTGGGCAGGTAGAGGCAGCATAAGGATCCTCTTTCCACTTGGAATGAGCTGGGATATGGCAGCTCCTCTTCCCACTACAGGCACCACTTCAAGGCTGTTCAGAGAAAAAGAAAAAAATCCAGTTAAGAAACCCAGTTCCCCCAGGAAACAGCTTGAGATCATTTTATCACAGATCTTCTGGAAAGCTGTTACTCCGGACTATGAGGAACTGCAATCTGAGCAAGAAAAACACTTAAATGGTAGGTCAACTGTCCATGACACAACCATTTTATGTACCTTTGCATTTAAAAGCACAATTTGAACTGGTCATTGCTGAATTAGAGTTTACAATACAAACAAACAGTCTTCACCTCAGAGTTAAGCAGGGGTAACTTCCACAGCAGTGCTCAATTACAACTGATTTCTATCACTGCTAAAGGAAGAAAACCGTGAGCTGACAGAAACATGCATTCCCCAGCCACGTGGCAAACACAGCATTCAGCTGCTGTCCTATGTTCAGAGGCATTATGAAGACAAAGTCTGTTATGAATAAAAATAAATACTCTCCTGACAGTTAGATGAAATACCAAACAGAACAGAAAACAAAACAAAGCCAACACTCTGCCAGCTGTTTCTGAAGTTTTCTCTTGCTTCTGCAACTGAGGGCTACCACACTGAAGGCAGGTGCTAACGCGTGTGCCCGCCCACTGCTGAACCTGGATTTAAGCCATAAATTGTAGCTTAAATGCTCTGAGTAGTCCCGTGACTGGTGGAGTCTGAGTCTTTCTGTAACAGAACAGAGGTCTTCTGAGTACCTGAACTTGCTGTGCAGTACAGCCTGAAACCAGGACCTAGGAAGCCAGGTGAAGGCAATCATGCCGCTTAGGTGGGGGCTAAATTGAGGGAAAAGGCACGGAGCAGGGCAAGTGCTTCTTCTGCAGTAGACCAGACATTAACGCTGGAGTTAGCACAGTGTGCCAGCTCTGGCTAAATCTATCACAAAGTCTTCTGGATTGTTTTAAATGAGCTATTAATAAGCTTGCCTTGGGGAAAGAGACACGGCCACAACTGGTAAGATGCCCATCAGCTCACACAACCCACGCGCAGTGTCACAGAGCATGTGAGCCCATGGTCATCTGTCAGGAGCCTTGTGACACCCCTCGGGATGGCTCAGCCAGCACCAAGGCAGGCTGATACCTTGGGCCATGTCCCTCAGTCCTGCCCTGCATATTCTGACAAGGCTCTGGATAGCCTAGTCAGACGTCCCCTTGTCTAAATTTTGGCAGCAGCAGAATTGTGGGTATGATACACAGAACAGCAACAGAAAAATAAAACATCACACAGAGGCTGGGGGAGGTTTTGTTGGAGTTTATTTAATAAAAGCAGAAGTTGGTTATCACAAGGAATAAAATATCATGTGAATAAAAAGAACTCATTTCAGCTGTCTGTTTAAACTTTTCTGTGCACCTTTTCCTCTGTAAAAACCTTGAAATACGCCTGCCTCCATTTACAATGCGCCGATGTTGCAGTTTATATGCAGTCCTCTGAGGCACTTGGTTGTTACTGAGTATTGCCAGGCAACTAGAGCTTTCAGTGACATAAAAGAAATTGGGGATCTTCTGCAGAAGATAATTAGTATCTAGATGGATGCTCTGAGAACCTGATTCAAAGAGAGACGTGTGACTCTTCTCTACTTACACACCTGTATCCCTTGGAAGAGCGACGCGTAAGTGCTTGCTAACTTTCCTGGTAAAAGCATTAACATTTTTTGTGATCAGGTCCTTTCTGACACAAGCTGCAAGTCAAACTGAGAATTTCAAGAGTGAAAGGAAAGCATCCATACAAAGCTCTGTCTTTAGCCTGAAACAGCAATGAGCTCATGTCCTGATAAAAGGCTAAACACTGAGCAGAGCTAGCAAGATCAGAGGATTTCCACACAACACAGTCTCAGCCAGCTTCGATATTTTCCTTCCTTGCACACTGTAATAAAAGCATTCACTAAGCAGGAATGGAACAACCTGCTTTGGTGGCAGGCACCACCTCACCCTCCTGCCAGCCAGCCAGGAAACTTGTAAGGCGGCCGGGAAACTTGTAAGGCAGCTGGGAACCTGCCCTGCTTGCAGGTTAGATAGTTCCCCAGCTCCCTGGGAGGGTAGAAGGTGAAGTCGAACAGCACGGCCACTCATCAGATAGCCAGCTGCAGACGCCAGGCGCTCCGATGCCAGGCATTCCTTTCACTAACACGCACAGAGATGATTTGAATCACCACCCTCTCAGGCAAGTCAGCCAGAAAAAAGCCACCAAAACCGGATTTTCTGACAAGGCAGGGATGTTCCACACAAAGTTTCATTGTCAGAGCAGCATTTGCCAGAGGAAAAGGATTTCCCTGGCGATGAGGTGGAGAGGAAGCACAGCAGCACAAGGTAAAAGGAGGACAGAAAATTGCGTTGCCTGAGAAGGCATCCTCTTCCTATTTGTAGGGAGGTCAAGATATCCTTCCCGTAAAGGGTTTTTGTGCACCAGTATGAGCTCTTTTCCTCACACAAGCAAGCCAGGACAGGTCTGGCATGAGTGGGATGGAGGTTTTCGGGGCCACACCTAGCTCACAGAAACTTGCATTGGAGCCAGCTGTGGCAAGTGCCAATAAAACCTGCAATCAGTGGCAGTTTTCATACTAAATGTGTCCAGGCTGACTTTCCTTTCAACATAATAAAGGATGAGACTGCAAAGTATGTAAGCAGGTTGATTTTTTACAGGACGTTTTAGAGCACAGGCCTGTCTTTTGTTGCGGTGGCTGAGATGCTAGGCAGTCCAGCACAGGGAGGAACTCCCTGATAGACACGGTGGAGCCCAGGGGACCAAGGAGGTGGGGTGACCAAACATCCCCTTCCCACCAAAGAGTAGTGTGTGGAAGAAGGGGTGAGGGGGAGGGTGCACACCCCGCGTTCACTGCCTCTGTCTCTTTTACTTGCTAATGACTGAAACTAGTGGCAGACTCATACCCCTGATGATACAATCTCAGGACTGCGCTTTAGACTGGAAGTGGCTGTTGCAACAGAGCTGGGTGAAACACTATGGTTCTGTTGTTTATTCACTAGAAGCTGCAAGTTTCAGGTTGGCCACCAAAAGAAGATCTAGTATTTACACAGATCTTTAGAGAAATTAAACATCCATCATAGCACCATAACCAGACAATTTAAAACAAAATCCAAACCTGAAAGTCCTCCAAAGCCTGGATTATGAAAATATGCAAAAGCAACATCAGTATCCCCAGAAAGATACAACCGGGTAGTCAAAAGAAGAATTTGGCCACATTCTGTGCTTTCACAGTCCTGCCAATATTTATTTGTTGTGACTTGCACTCTCATGACTCTAAGCACAGTAGAAACTGTTCATTGAACACGTCAAAAATCGGTTGACCTTGACTCCTGTTCTGGGTGAGAAGTAGGGAAACTATGTATTTTTAACTTGCAGATTTAATCATAATTAAATTGTATGCAAAAGAATCCAAATGTAATTTGATAATATAAAAATTTGTTTTCTACATATTCTTAGAAACTTGATTGTATGTTTTTCTCTAAAACAACAACCTTTTCCTCCTGAGCAAAGGCCAAGCATTGAGGAATAATTTTTCAGGAAATTGTAAGCACCAGAAAACAAGCCATTGTAAGACAAGTGCAAAAGCAGCCTTAACTAGAGCTTTCACTATCAACAAAGGCTTTAGTAAATGGTATGTGACACAAATGACTTTGATTCTTATTCCAGAGACTTTAAGGTGTATTGCTATTCCACCTGAAAACAAACCCATGTAAACCCAATTAATAGTAAACAATCTTGAGCCTTCTTATGGGTTGCATGCAGAACAAAATGCCTTGTTTGGGATTCTTCTCCGTATTTCCCCTTTGCTATTTGTTCAACCTCTTCTAATTTTGCAGCAGCCTCCGCTTACGCCACAGCCAGAAAGCAAGAACCCTTCATTGCACACAGTAAAGACTCAATGGCTGTTAATCTGATGTGATGCTTACTGTGCATGCATCCTTTGCTGTGCTGAGGAGCTGCCACTGAGGGCTTCAGAGAGGTCTATGGGCAAAAGTGCAGGATGCATTCTGCAAAAGCATTTCCTCAACCCCATCTGACAGCTTGTGAACAACCCCACAGGCTTCTCTTGGTCAAAGCGCCGTCACTCCTACATTTCTACACTGTACCACTTTGCTGGGCAATAGTATTTTTCAAACACAGCCTAACAGGGAGGCAAAGGCAAAGGCACAGCCTTAGTGTTCTGGGGGAGAGCGGAGAGCCCCGCTCCTCCCTGGGCCCCCGGAGGACCAGAGGAGCTGACGGCAGGCGCAGCATGCTGCCGCTGACCCAGCCTGCCTGGATGCTGAACTGCCGCACCACGGAGAGAATTCTAATTTGTTCTAACAGGATGGGCGTACGCCGGGCCGCGTCCCCAGCCAGTGTAAATCACAGCAGCCCTCCTGAAATCAATGCAATTACGCCAATTTTCATAGATTCATAGATTTTCAAGTCAGAAGGGAGCATTGTGATTTACATGTTGGTTATAGCTGTGATCTATGTTGTAAATGAGGATTTATACCAACCGTGAGGATCTAGCCCTTCAATGCATTTCAGGGAGTCTAATCTTTTAGTCAGATAAATTCTATAGAGCAGCTGCTTTGCTGCAGACAATTTTTAGCCCTGCAGGAGAATAGCAGAGTCCTGCAGATCCACATGGAGTGGGAAGGGTTATTTACACCTTGATGAGAGGCTGAGAGGGGCAAAAAAGAAACAACACAAAGTACTGCCTGGAGTGGAGGACTGGGTCAGGGAACAACAGAGGTGGTTGAGCAAGGAGGGGATGACAGCTAGATGGAAAGCACCAGCTCAGCATGCCCTCTTCAGCATTCTCAGGCAGCCCCGAGACCTCCCTTTCTCTCTTACTGAACAGCTCGGTGTTCCTGCTGTGGGCCACCTCTTCACTCTCCTCAGCCTCTTCTTCCTTCACAGCTTGATATTGCCAGCCTATGGCCACGTTGCAAATGTACGCCTCGCAGCCTCGATAGCGATGCATCTCTGATCATCCAAAATACCTGCTGACAGCGTCCTCTCTATCTTCTCACTGCTCCTCAGCCCACTTCACTGTGACCATGCGCTGTCCCACACTCATTGGAGGCTCTGGCCTTACCAGTATGAGCCCCCCTAGGCTGAGGGCACTGGGGAAGAGGTCCCTACCCTATTCTGCTTTTCTGGCTGTGTTGTTCCAGACACCCCTGGCAGCTAGAAGAGGGCAGGCACAGAGAGCAAGGCAGCAGCTTTTGAGGGACAATACCATGTTTTCTGTCCTCTTGCAGGACCAGCTCAGCAGGGAACCTGTAGGCTGAGTGGGATTTTGAGACCTCTCCCTCCTCCTTCCAATTCCTCGCTGTTTCCCGAGGTGCCTTGCTTCTTCTGCTCGGGCTCCCTCAGCACCTCAGCCAACTGTGGGCAGCCCTGCATGCAGGAGAGTGCTATTCCTGTCCCTACCCTTGCAAGGGACTACCAGTTAGTGGACCCTTTAGTACACTGTTTGATTGTCTCACACAAAGATTTGCACTGATCATTTAGGGGGTTTACAGATATTAATTAGTAGGTTCATTCAATTTTCCCCATTTTCCCCTATTTACCCCTTCCTACCAGTAGGAAAATGGAGGCACTTGAAGGTTAAGTTAACAGTCACTGAGGGAGAACTGCACCGATATTTAAACTATTTTTTCCCATGCCTTGTCCTTTCACCATGACAGCTAGAAAACCCTTCCTTTTGTATTGCCAAAGCATCCCTAAATGTTGCTTTTTGAGACAACACAAATGTGGGGATAAGGACCTGGCATGCCAATGAACTCTGCAGAGCAGCCTGACAGCACCTAAGGACTGACAGTGAAATCCCAATGGACAGGATTAGTATGGGAGGGAAAATGAGGAGGCCTTAAGGCACCTTTTAGAAGCTCCCTCCTTCCTCAAAGAAAGAAAAGAATTAAAAGCGATGAGTCCAGTCCAATGCTTCAGGTAACTAGCACAGGCTGGGTTTGGCTTTACTGAGAAAACAAGTCAAAGCAATGAATCTAGAGCTACTCAAATAAGCTGTGGTCATTTGGTTTCATCTCACAAAAGAAAATAGGGCTGGCTTGAATGGAGCAGCCCATCTGCGCTGCCAGGAAGCTGTATATGTTGTAAAGTCTTTGTAGGGAGAAAGGGGGTTGGTTCAGTCACTTGTAGCCAACTGAAAGGCATCAGAGGGCTGGCCAACTCTTACTGTGCCAATCCCTCTGCTTAACCTTAGCTCATCCAATTCAAACCAATGTAAATGAGACAGAAAGCTGCTGTAGGCTTAGGTAGGGCTGGGGAATTTGTGAAGTCTTAGTGAGAGAAAGAACATGTATTTACTTCACGGACTAGACCCTGGGCTGATGTAAATAAGCCTGGCTTCAGGGGCGCTGACTGATGCTTGATGAGAACTGGCAATTTGTGGTGCCTTCTCAGAAGCATTAAGGCTGCATTTTTGGGGTGTTGCACCTGGATCTGGGATGTCATGTGCTTTATTTCAATAGCTGTGGTTACCCAAGCAGGCACAGACATTTAACTTGAGCATTCCTAGAAGCTGAGATAAAAGAAGCTCCTTTGCTTTCTAAACGGTAAATATGGAACACAGTCTAAAATTTCTCAAGTCATGCAAAAAACATTGAACTGCCTTTAAATCTTGCCCGCAAATATAGCTGTTGGAGAATAAGGCCTGGTCTCTTCCATATCACCTAACCCAGCCCTTACTCTAGTCCAGAACATACAAAACAGCTCTGGAACTGCATCAAGAATATGAACACAAAGTGCTCTCTTTCCATGATTAATTCAATTCACAATGCTTAAGGAAGAGTCTATAAACACATACACGCACACACGCAGCAGCAGTCTACCAAATTATGCAAAGTGTTTACTTCATTTTTAGTTTTGCAATCAACCCTCAATTTGATTAGTGGCATACTGACACTCACCTGGGAAATTTTTCAAAATTGACTTTTGCTGCTATGAATGCACGTTTCAGTCATCCTCCACCAATGCAGCAGCAACCTCCCAAGGTCCCAGTGGGGAAGGGAAAATGTAAGGCGGTAGCTGGGAAAGGCACTGCTCCTCTTGCCTTTCTGGTTTACATCTGCACTAAATCCCACTTGATTTCTTCGCCAGGTTGGCTTGGACACAAGGAGCAGAGGAGGGACAATTAGCACTCGCCCCCTCTGCACACACATACCATCTTGGGAAAAACATCTCCGTCTCTGGAATCTCTTTTGTTCTTTCCCTAATTGTGGACTGATGCTGAAGGATTTTGAAGCGAAGCACAAGAACTGCTATTCACAACCAGTTATTTCCTAAAAACTGTTGATTTCTGATTGCTGTTTAATTCCTCCCAATGTTGCTGTTAAGAATTACATTTTAAATGCCAACCCAAAATGCAAGTCAGTGGTGCAGAGAATCCAAAGAAAAGCATTGCAGGCTTAGAAAGTAGGCATGTGCACAGCACACTGGCCTACCTCAGAAGAAAGAAAAAGTGCTGAAATGGTAAGAAAGGTAATTGGAGACTTTCTGGACAGCTGCTCTTTCTGTGGTGTGCACTTCCACAGGGATTGTGACTTGACTGCATGGTAGAACTGAGAGTGGCACCACCGGTGCATGAGAGAAAGGATTCCTAAAGAAAGTATGGAAAGTAACTGAAAGCAATCCAAATTGCTCTAGAAAGCACTAGGAAGACATATATATTATTCAGGGACTGGTTACTACTACTCAATCACTGTAAGTCCTCAGAACCGAAACCTGAGCTTAGAACAGGGACTGATCCAGAACACAACCACCCCTTTGGCCTCAGAGGGTTTTGCTCTGCACGCAAAATTGAGGGCAAAATGAATTCTTCTCGTTTAGAAGCAGAGGTGCCACAAAAATCTGCATGTCTGTTCTGGGCGAGGGGAGATCACCATTTGAAAAACAAACTAACGTTTCAAATCAGAACAAAAAAATAAGATAGAATGTTTCTGCAGAATCAGAAATTCTGTACTTCTGCAACAGAGCCAATATAAATATGGAATATATAGACAGAAATATGTAAATACAATAGCAAATGCTGCAATAGAAAAGTCCAGATCTAAATGAGGAAATCAGAATGAAACATTTTCACTTGCACAAATGTAACAATTTGACATTATCACAGTGAAATGAGAAAGTCAAAAGATAATTGTTTCTCATTTTCCCATTTTAGATTTTGACACATTTCCACAAAATAATTGCATTTTGACAAAAACACTTCCAAGAGAAGACCACTTCACTGATTCTTTTTTCTCAGTCTGCTCTACTAAAAAGCTTCCTACAATGCCACATGAGGCAAATATTTTCTGTCTTCTCCTGCACCTGTGCACTTCCGCAGGAACCGCTCCTTCCCTTGAATTTCTAGCCTGCTTCTGCACCAACTCTTCCCTGCTCATCTGTTTCAAGTCAGAGAAGAATCTCATACAATTGAAGTCACCAGCCTACCCATGGATTATGATAGATCTCATATTTTCTAATCTAAAAATTCAACTGTGCCAGTGAAAACTAAAGCAGGTCATTATTTTTTATTTCTGGATTCATGTCAGGTCTCTCAGTGAAAGGCTGGTTCCACACTCAGTTCCCCTGAATGCCTCCATGTTTTGCCTCTTCTGTCATTAAAAGAGATGCACTGTTCTCTGCTTCTCTCCTCCACTGAATAGCTATAAGGACTCCTATGACATGATTTCCACTACTTGACTATCCACATCAATAAAGATGAAAAATCAAAGGAGATCATCTGGAAATAAACAATGGAAGATGCATGACGCGTCAGGCCACAAGCAGACCTGGTACAGCTCAGTGTAAGCCCCCCTCGCCCCACCAAGGACCACCTGTGAAGTTTTGGGCTGTGTAAAGGCTAGCTTGGAGACCAATACTAAATCGTCAGGGACTGTGAGAAGTATTTGGCAGACAGCGTTCTCCCTTCAGGGTATTGGAAAGGAGTGCTATTCTCCTTATTGTCTGAAGGAGATGCATCACTAGGGCTCTAGCTGCCTCTGCTGATGGAAGATACTACAGCATTTTTCACAAAGGGGGCATGTGCCCCAGCCAAGTCCCCACTGAGTAAATGCTTTCAATCTATCTAATTCCTTCTTACAGCTTCCACAGAACACGGCATTTTTCACTGCCTCTCCCCAACTGTTGTGTAGCATCGTTCTGTGCTTCCAAACACCTGACACGTCATCTCTGTGATGGATGAAAGGGTTCACACAGATTATGTGGCCTCTC
The DNA here is from genome assembly GCF_929443795.1 of Astur gentilis. Classification (NCBI taxonomy): domain Eukaryota; kingdom Metazoa; phylum Chordata; class Aves; order Accipitriformes; family Accipitridae; genus Astur; species Astur gentilis. The sequence continues at coordinate 12,490,648 of NC_064911.1, forward strand.
GGAGGCTCCAGAGCTAAAGCTCCTGTCTAACTCTGAAATTTTAAAGCACAGTCTAATTTCCTGGAAATTCATGTAGAAATGAATGCATTCTGAAGCTGAACCACGTTAAAAAGCAAGTGGATCTTGCCTTTTCTGGATGACTCAAACCCACATTTCTGCTTCTTCCACCCAACATTATAAAGTTCCTCTGGTTTGAAACATTCAGCCTCTGCTGGCCTACTGAGGACTTTTACTCCCCTGGCACCTGTCAGTCCACAATACAAAGTGCCACGGGGACTTTGTTTTACATAACCTGGAAGGAAAATACCAGTTTCAGTGGCAAGACATAGAACCCCAAACCAGTCATCAGGGGAAGCCCAATGGAAAGTGTTCAGGGACAACTCAGCACCATAAGAACTGCCTGTGAAGAACAAACATTTCCCCATCTTCTCCATCCGACTGCCTGGTTGTGCTAAAAAGCACAAGACAGTAGGAGCGCTAAGTAGGCACTACAGTTGTGCAGCTTCACTGATTGCTGGCATTGATGTGGCTTCTGACCTTGAAAGCCAGCCACTCCATTTTGCAATGTTCCTTTTAGGACCAGGCTGGCCCTTACAAAGTCTCAAAGTTCCCTGAGATGGGGAAGGGCTAAAGGAAAAAGAAAGAAGAGACAAAAAACTGATTATGGGGGACAACAGTGAAAAAAAAGGAAGGGATGTGCAGATCACAGCATCAGACATGCATTGAGAGAGAACCGGATGGAGGGGACATCAAGCAGAGCACCCCCAATATCACCCTTCATGACATGATGGCATCTAAGAAGCTGGTGGATGCAACCCACTGATGCTCTGCTCAGTGATGTAAGAGGATGATAGCACAGGCAGAGCTCCCACCGTTTCTGGGATTTACCATCAAACTTCCCACACTGTGGAGGTGACAAGGAGGTCCCTTGACTTTTTGAGCTCATTAGGATCCCTGAAGCTACATATTCAAGCTTCACCCTGAAAGCCTTTCACATTAAAGCTGAAGGAAGCACATGAATCCAGAAGCTGGAGCTTTAAGAAGCACAGCACACATTGCAAAGCTTGTAATAAAAAATGCACCTGGCAATACCAGGAACCTTCCAGGTGCTAGTTAATCTTTGGGCTGCTTGGCATACAGGGTGAGAGAGACCTACTGGGCAGAGAAGGCTTGCAAGCTGCAACAGGTCTGGAGATCACGGTTGTTTTAACAGTAGTTTCCGTGCTTTCTCATGATGGTTTTAGAAAGAAATGCATATACCACACAATCTAAAAGTCTAAATTGAAAGAGCTCTGTGCCCCTCTTCTCATCTTCCTCTTCCTTTCTTTCCAGGTGTACAATACATGCAGCACTAAATTTTGCATTAAAGTATATCGTGTGAAATTGCTTACTTGAATATACAGTGTAAACAAGTGCGGGGTTTGACCGGCAGATAGGTTCGTAAAATCTATAATTTTCATGTAAACGGTTGTAAAATTATCTTTGTACAGAACATTGCATTTTGACATAGTATCCGTTGTCTAGCTCAGGAAACCCCAGCAACAAACAATGCAATGCACAGCATATACTTTTCCAAACTATTTCTGGCATGCTCTTTCATTTTGCATAGCATATAGCTTTAGGCTGTGTTACATGTTATACAGTAACAGTAACATTACCTTTTTTTCAGATGAATGCATTTTTTGTTACACAAACCTGTTAAAGTAGCTGGTTTGTGTGTGCATGTGTGTGTGTCCGTGGATTTCCCTCAAAAAGAAACACATTGATAAAATAAAGTATGACAACAGTAAGTTTCTGCATTGAGAGTCAAGCTTTTGTCAAGTTCAGGCATACTTTTTCCCCTCTAAAACCTGTAGGATTGACTTTCCTCTTGCTCATACCATGTTTATATTACTGCAGGTTTATTACTTCATTGAAGACACGGTCAATGGATACCAGAAAACATGAGACTGAAATCAAGTCCAATGGCTGTGCCATTAAAATACTGACATAACCCACATGGCAGGAATGCAAACATGCATAGGAAGGTGGCCAAAACTGGGGATATGCAGCAGGATTTGTAAAGTCACACCAGTTAGCCTTTAGGTTTCCACCTGACAACAGAGAAAGCAACTGCTGTAGTGCTAACATTTCTGCAGTGTTAACTCTGAATGAATGGCAAGCAGAAAGAAGACACCATGAGCGGCATAACTTAACTGTTCAGGTACGGCCAGGGATATACAAACAGCAGACTACAGTCCAAATGAATATATTTAATGACTCAATATATTTTGTCCAAATTTTGGTAAGACTTCAGATATATGATGTTCCCCATATTGCTGAAGGAGATCTTGCATTTCTTGGGGGCTGTTGGAGAGCAGCTGCCACCACTGCCATACAGACAGTAACACAGCACCCAGTTCATTTATAGATCCGGTGCTGCAGTGGAGCAAGCCAGATCTGCTGAAGTGACCTGCATAAAATTACCCCATAAGCCTGGTGAAAGCTAGTAGACCTCCATGACATTTTTCACCAGACCTTAGCAAAAGGTCTAGAGGTCCCTAGCTCTGGGCTGGCCTCCAATTTTATGAGGACTACACTTTGCATTTTTTCTGCTTGTGCAGGCCCCTTTTATAAACATCTTTATTTTTCCTCTTTCAAATGAATAATGTCCTGCTTTAAACACTACAAAAGAAAGAAAAGAAAATACAGGAAAACATGCAAGGTTCTGCATAATGTGTATAAGAAATGAGTGTTTATCACTGTATGAACACCTAATTAGACCAGACGTGTAGCTCAACATCAAAATAGCAAAACTACGGGTTAAAGCATGCAGCATTCCACAGTTAGTACTGCAAAGATACAGACAAGAATGTGTAATGAAAACCCTGTGAAGTAAGAACCATTAAGCAGTCAAGTAAAAAAACCCTGCAGAGATGAAGGCATGCCTTAGCTGGGCAGCCACTCTAATCTCTTCATTGCAGTCCTTCTCGTTCTCCACCCATTCCCAGTTGTGCATTTATTCCCTGTCCTCACAGAGATGTAGGCCTGCAACCTGAAAAGACATCTGCCTGTCTTTTAATTGAACTGAGCTTGTGGGCATAAGGTATACTCAAGGCAGACCTCTAGGGATAAACGCTGACCTGGTTTGTTAGCTCAGACCCAGCATCACACTAATGTGGTTACACTGCTTCCAGCCCCAGCTGGCTTGCACTGGTTAGCATGGAGCTTGGGAAGAGAAAACCTGTGATCGACAGCACTCATCCATACACCTAGGAGGACAGGTTGCTCTGGACAGAGAATGTCTGTGTATGTTTGGTTTTGGATAGCATTCAGAGCAGTACATGGCAAAATGCTCACAAAGCCTGTTGTTCTCACTGACCATGGGGTAGTATCTTATGTATCTTGTGATTTATTCTTCCAAGCAATGAGAACAAGAGCCTCTGTCCAAGTCCAAACATCAGATTAGCCTTAAAAGTGTTACCTGAGAGCATATGAGGGTAACAGAGAACTCATGGTGTAGTCAAGACTGACACTGTGTAAGAAGATGTGTACAACCTTAATACAGCACATACTGTGTACAGCATGCTACTTACAGGAAGGCTTCAGCTGGCAAAAACATCCAAAATTTTCTGTCTCCTGGAGGTCCTGCTCCTAACGGTCCCTTTTCTGGCTCCATCTCTTTTTTAACACTCTACCAACAGATAAAAGCCAGTGAGCAAGGTTTCAGAAGTGGTCCTATCATCCCTGCCCTGTCCTTAGCCTTTTCAGAAAACCTCTTTCCCTGCTGTGAATCGCAGGTGTCCATTTCTCCTCTCCTGTACAGGAAAAATGGCAAACCATTCCCCCAATATCTTCTTGCAATATAGTTCCCTTCTTTCTTGCAAAGACTTTCTCTTTCTTCCACATCCTACTTTCTACTGTTCACTTCCAAACTCAGCTAATCCCTTCCTGAGCTTCTGGAGTATCCTGCATCCCAGACGCCACCACAGTTTACTCCTCTCTCATACTGCCTGGGGATCTGACTTATCATTTTTGCAATTGCTCCTTTGCATCAAAGCTTCATCTAATGCTTGGCCCCTCCACATGAAAAACTGTGGTTAGAGGAGATACTCCTATCTAGCAAGACCTGGAGATAACAAAAAAGGGGATGAGTTAAGGCCACTGCTTTCACTGGTGGTTTTTTTTGGAGTGACCTGAGATGGTCTATCCTGGGCAAGACCAGCAGCTCAGAACAGAACCTGCCTTACATTAAGAGGTGCTGCAGTCTGCTGCAGGCTTTTCAGCTGGTGAGGTACATGCCATGCATTCCCTAATGCACCCTCAGCAGTGACACACGCCTATTGTCTGCCTTGCGCCATTTTGCAGTTGGCCCCACTTCTTTTCTGAAACCACTCCTGAGCAGCACCCACCTGAACTGTCCCATCACCGAGACTGCTCAGACAAAGGAGCAGAAACGGGTGTGTGAAAGGCTGGAGGGAGCCAAACATGCTGGCCCAGATTCTCAGCTCTCACGCTGCTGATTCACTGGTGACTGTGTTGCGTGCATGTCAGTAGATTAGCTGCCTTATTCCGCTATCCGTTTTTGTGCTTCTCGGAGAAGCGTATTCGTACATTCGCCTCCTTTCCAGACCAAGCTGGGTGCATTCTAGATGTGGGTGATCCCCCCCCCCCCCCCCCCGTTTAATTCTGCTTTCTGAACTGTGCATTTTGAACGCTTCTACAGTGCACCGTGTGCAATTAGAGACAGTCCCACAGGGCAGAGGTGCAGGCTGCATTCTGAGATATTCCTCTGCTGTAGAAAATAAACAACAGCCTCTGAGACTATTTCCCTGCCAAAATAATTTTAGCATTTCACTGTCACACAGCAGGCGATCTGGGTGGGGAGGGAATACGCCGAGAGGTGCCGCTGCGCCAGCCTCGGGAGGCTGGTTATTTTAAAACGCACCAGACAATTAATTAATTTTCCTTTAAAAAATGTTGCAAAAAACGTAGTTCGAGGTATTACACTTTCATAACAAAGTCTCTATTATAAATGAGCCTCTCCTTTTCAGACAGGGCTGTAATTAGATTGCCTGTGGTGATGATGAATGGCCAAGGTGAATTCATTTCTGGGGAAGCGCGCAGCGACAACCCGTGTCCAGAAGGCACGGCTACCTGCGGTCGCCCCCTCAGCCAGGCACCCCGCCACCACGGCAGGGAAAGCAACTGCCCCACTCGGGGGGGTGGAGGCCGCGGGTAGAGGTGCTTACCACAGGCAGCCGGTGGGGTCTCCCCGACAGCCCCCCACTAGGGAAGAGCCATGGCCGACCCCTTCCCCTCCTGCTCCATCGCTCCCGGGCAACCAGCCCTTCAGCAGCGCGGGGCTTGGCGCGGCCCTCCGCGGCGGACACCACCAGCGGCCCACAAGGCCTGAAGCCGCGGCCTCCCCCCCGCCATGGCGGCCCTGACAGGATCTCCCGCCCTCCCCCCCCGCAGCCCCGTTAACTAACGACCACCACCCGCCTCACCGCCAGACCCCGCCGGGCTGCCCTCGCCGCAGCCGCCCGGCCTTTGTCCGGGGCAACATGGAGGCCCGGGCGAGCCCCAGAGCCAGCGGGGCCAGCGCCTGACAGGAGGCGCCAGCTGAGGGGCCGAGGGTCGCAGCGCAGCCTTCGGAACGAGCTCCAGCCTGGAGCGTCTCCGGGCGGCTTTATTACTGTGATTAATATCGGTATGGTGAATCCCCCCCCACCCCCACTCCCTCCTCCCCGCCTTTCTTTGCCTGCTACACAGTAAATGGCGTTTCAGAGGTAGGCGGTGGGAGAGCACCGTGTCTCCTAATGACCAGGGAATGCTCTTTTTTTAAGGTCTGGCTTTAAGCGCGTTTGCTGTCAAGAAGGAGCAGCTCGGTGGTATGTCGCAGTGCTCGTGGCCGCGTTTTGAAGGAACCTTCTGTGGGGTGCAGCGGGCACCTGGAGAGACGTGGGTCACGCTGGGCTCAGGCCTGGGCAGGGATCACCCTGTGTTTACAGATGTTTGCTGCTCATAAAGGCCAGGAGCATTTGGCCCGTTGAGACTAACAGCTTAAGCTCTGCACTGTTTCAGAAGTTTCTGCCTTGTCTAAAGCATGACTTTTTTTTTTCTTTCCTCGCTCTCAACTTTATTGTTGGTCGTTACGCAACAGACCATGCCTGGAAATGAAATGCTCCATCCACAAGTAAAAGCTGCTATAAAAAGAAGGAACTGTCCCCAGGACAGATCCATTTCAGTAAATGGTGAGGGTGATGCAAAATGAAAGTTGTGCTGAAATCATTAGCTCCGAGAGGACTGAAGAGGTGTAAGCTGAAACGTAAGAATTATAAGCAGCATTGTCATTTACAGTTACAAAAACTCTTGCATGGACAAAATCATTGGCAAAATGAGGCGGATGATGGCTGTAGCAGCAGCAGCAGCACGTTTCTGCTCTGTGGACTTTTTCCCAGCATTAGTAAAAATAGTCTACTTGGAGGATGAAACAGCCGCTTGCCAAAGGGCCTCTGGCTCCCCACACAGCAGTGTTTGGTGTGGCGTGAATGCTAAACCTTAGGAAGGAACACTGGATTTGGAAATTGCAGGCCTCACTAATGCACAGTCTGATCCACTTTAACCGCATGTTTTCATGGGCCTCCCGTTCCTCCTTTGGCCCTGAACACTTTCTGAACAACCCTAAAACTCTCAGCATCAATTAATGTAAATGTGACAGGCTTCTCTGATAGGTAGGGTAAGGAGTCTTTCAGCCTCATTAGAGAAGGGAAGGGCTTTCCATCCATCTCCTGATTTTGATGGAAATAGTATACAACATGTTTTATCTTTGTGAAACAATAAGAGCGAAGGGGCTGTGAGCCAGGGCCGCCAGCTAAGAGTTGAAGATGAAATTTAATTGGTTAGTAACAAAATTTTAGTGCTGAGACAGCTTGTTTACATCTATTTAATGTCATTGCTTCCTGAATTTGTCTATCAGGGAGTGCTGCCTGACTGCTTCAGCCAGATAACAGACTGGTTCATGCCGCTTCCAGATTTATCTTCTCTTCTGGCCACCAACAGCCTCTTTCCAGTCTTTCAGTCTGTGTCTGTAGCATCCTTTCCTACTGAACTGCACTGAGGTGCATTCTGTCCCTGCTTATACTGTGGCCTTTCACCTGCTGGTACTGCTGTTTTAATCACATCCTTTATCTCTGTCCTGGCTCTGTGCCTTTTGTTTGCCATCCCGTAGACCTTTGGCAGATTGCGCTTCCGTGTTTCCCAAACCTGCTCTTTTCCTCGCTTACAAACCCTGAAAAGGGCATTTTATTTAAGTGAGACATTTCAGCTCTAATGCTAAATTGCGCAAGGACTTGGGAGCTGGATGTCGGGAACATGGAATTACTGAGTGTGCTCATTACTTTGCGGGACTGCGCCTATAATGCAGTCCTATTTTCCTACATTTGCTTTTCCTTGAGCTGTAGCTGCCAGCTCCCTAGCATGTCTGTAAAAGGCAAACGGGATAGGAAACTGCGTTTGTTCAGCTTGCTGCGACTGTTGCACACTGCTGTATGTTGTAGGTAGGGTCGGAGTCCACATGCAGCAGTCTCTGACCGAGCACTCTTTAGCTGGTAAGTGGCAGTATTTGCAAACCTGAGAGTTCAAGCATGAGAGGTAAAATGAATGCAAGTTTAGAGACAAACCACAATATAGCTGAGAGCATAACGCATGTATCTGTATGCAGATGCGCCAGAAAGTACCGATGAATTGTAAAGCACCGTAATTGCGCCCATTGACATTCAGGTGGTGTGCCAAACAAAGAGCAACTTGCACATCCAAGAGGGCACACAAAGATTGGCTCCACAGTTCAAGGGGGAAAAATACGAGCCAATATCAGTAAAGTGCTCCTGTAGGAAAGCTGAAGGCAATGGTCTGCCACTCTGCCTATCTCTGCTATCTGTGCCATGTGGGAGAAGATTTTGAAACGGTTTTAGGACCATGACAGTATTGTCTATGAATGGCTCTTTGTTACTGTTATATTATAAAAGAAGGGAAGCAGCTGTAAGTTTTTTTTTAAAGTGGGAGGCAATTGTTTATGAAAAGATGCTAGAGGAACAGTCAGATGTACTTGAAAACAACTAGCATAGTATGTTTTTTTTTTTGTTTTAAAGCTCAACAAAAAGCAATGAAATGATTCTTTAATTAGCTTTGTACCTGGGTGAATCCCAAATTTCTCTGTTTGGGTCTTGTTGGGAGGATTACTTGGCCAATGCAAGCAATTGTGAGCATTTCCAAATTCTTCAGCTAAACGCTGAGAAAATTGAATCAGAACTAATAAAAGGTCTCGTTACAGAAATAGGTGCTGGCATGGAAAAGGGATTCCAGCCCTCTGACTACTGACATATGCATGTTCATCATGTTCAGAGTGTCTGTTTCGCTTAGACTGAGTCAGAGTTATTACATAAGGTTTAACTATTGCATACATGAACTTCTAATGGTAATCTATTGCCTCATTACAAAATAACTAGCCTTGCAGAGACTCTGAGGCTCAGCTACTTCTCTGTGATGTCCTCAGAACCAAGCTACAAGAGGAGCAGAGTTTTGGACTGCAATGTATAACAAATGATAACAGAAAGATGTCGTCGGGAGGTATTAGTAGGCTAAAGGAAATGAAGAAAATTGTTTGTGGAAGCAGCAGAGAAAGAGGATCTCATTAAAATGGATCCCATTGCAAGGAAGCTGTTTGAAAAAGAACATACCTTTTCAGAAGTCGTAAGAATACTTACGAGAGCCATGAACCTTCCGCATCTATCATTAGCTGGTATTTGGGGTTTTGAAACAGTACAGATGCACCCCTCAGAGCCTTTCACAGTGACAGAGCCTTAGAAGGTAACACCGGAGAGGACCTCCTCTTGGGTAGGGGAGGCTGACAGCAATGGTGACATCAGATAATCACTACTATGGGTGAAGACTAACTGGTGCACAGCTCTACCACAGAAGATATTTAATACCATTCCTCTGGCACCACATTTTGTTAGGTGGGAGCATAGGCCAAAACTGGCATGTGTCAGGTCCCACGCTGCCGTGGGACTTGGGAGAGAGACTGCAGTTATCTACTTGTGACAGAACTTTTAAAGACGGCCACTTGGTTTTGGTTTTAAGTGAATTACAGGATGTTCTCCCCCATCCCCTGGGGCTCTCACACCTATGTGCTGCCTTTATAAAATGAGGCCTTTTTCCTTCAGGGAGCAGAAAAGAGAATACCCTTCATACAATTTTACTTTGCCCATAAGGGCATCAACCAGGCTTGACGTATTCATGGCAAATAACAAGGTTTGTAAGTATACTATGTCTAGGAAGTCACTGGTGGCAGATGTTTTTTCTCCCTCACTGCACACAAGCGTTGTAAGCACAAGCACCCTCTCAGCATAGTAGTGAAGGGAAAATGCAGTGATGTCTTGCAATGGAGAGAGAAAAGACATTGTCTAGAGTTGAGCGCCTGGGGCGGGGGGGGGGTGGGGTGGGCTCATTTAGAAAATTAAACATGACCTTTTAAGCAGAAAATGGATGGATGTAGAGCAGACATCCCATCAGCTGTGTGAGGAGACAAAAATGTTACAATCTGGCTAAAAGCACCCCATGCTTTTTTTGAACTCTAGATATTATAAAAAGCTGTGGGCAAGTAATTTTGTCCGGTTCCTATGAGTATTAATATATGCAACCATTCGCAACAAGAAAAGCAGCAGTGTCTAATAATAATCATGATGCATTCTCAGCACTTAAAGGAGCAAATTTAGCCCTGATGCAATCAATACAGTTGCACAAGACTCTGACTTCCCTGCTGCCTACATCCTGCAGGTCCCTACATGCCCTTATGTTTCAGTGGCTACAGCTCAGCCATCTCTGAACTACCTCCCTGGAGTCCCAGCACTCATCCCCCAGACGAAGAACCGAGGCACCCGCTGCAGTGTGTGCTTCATCCCTGACTCCTTGCAAGCCTTGTCTTCTTGTCAGGCTCAATCTGGTGTGTCACAAAAGCATGGCCAGGATGTGCACCCTCATGTAGGAGCTGAGAAGCGCTCTCCAGCTCCCCGGGGCCAATGCAGCCGTGGAAGATGAGCAAGTGCTCATTGCCTCTTAAGAAGAGATTCTTGCAGGAGATCCAGAACAAGACCTAGGGCTAAAGGAGACCTCAATGTTTGCAGAGCAGAGCACAAGAGCTGCAGAGTCATTGATGAATCCACTGAAGTATGTGAGGTGAAGAGTGAACTGCAGAGATCTCCTGCTGTGTTGCGCAAGTCACATCTGTCCTCTCCAAGGTCCCCATACCACACCACAACCTCTATTGACCCCTCCTTGGATGCGTTATGACCTTCCCCCATGAGAGTAGGGGCAGCTGGTGAGCCAAAGCTGCCACCTAGTCTGCGAGTTTGGGCTTGTCTACTGCCCTTTAGGTGCTGCCACCTCCATTTCCCTGGTCCATTCAGCTGTTGCATCTTGTCACAGTGCCAGCCACCTGGTGCTCTGAGTAAGCGATTGCGTGGAAATGTCAAAAAACCCCAAACCTGCCTGCCCTCCTGCTTCTGCTTCACATCCCAGACAGCCTGTGAAAGAACACAACCTTGTGGCTATGCCTCTAGCACTGTGAGACCAGGGGTTATGGCACGCTGCTGTGACTTCTGTCACAGCAAGCCACAGCAAGCCTCTGATTTCAGGCTCTCCTCCGTTTTTAATAGTGTGTTTCATTCATCCAAAGTTGTCTGAATGGAGGAGCCCATGCCCACACTGATACTGGTTTGGAGACATCATTTGTACGTTGGGTTTTGTTTTATTGCTACTCATCACCCACTTTAAAGTGGAGTCAAATCATTCAAGGAATGCACAGGCTTGGTGCCTTCCTCTGTACAGCCTGTATAACACTGGTTTCCAGGAAGAAGGTACAGTGGGGAGGGAGGGCAGGCAAGCATCAGAGAGTTGAGCTTTTTCATTTCTGTGTTTACATACTTAGAAAAAAAATGTAAAATAATATTTAAAACTCCCTTTAAAATAGCAGGCATGCTCTTTCTGCTGACCTTGCATAAAAATGATAATCAAAGAGCCTTTTTAGTTTACAGCTCCAATAGAATCATATGGAGAGAAAATACATGTTGGTCCAGTGAGTGACAGGGAGAGAAGTGTTACTAACAGACTTCCAATGATGTCATCCCAGGGGAAAAATGGGAGGAAAAGAACCAGCTGAAAATGAAATACAATAATAGAAACACATCTTTTCATATGAAAATGTTGATAAATATGGACATTTAGAGACATATCACTGCTGGATGTAAGTCAGCATAACCCTGCTGATGTCAGGAGTGCTGTGCCAGTTCACACTATCCAAAGAGCTTTTCCTTTAACTATGTTCTGCTTTGAGCCAATGAATTCCCAAGTATACTTTCCAGCCTCCAACTGGACCAAGTATGCAGGTTCATAGCAGTGATAAACCAAAGGGCTGGAGACGTGGCCAGGAGCCACTGGCTTAGAGCTTTTGCTCCTGTCTGAGAAGACGGGGATCAACCATGCCTGCCTACAGTGGGTGTCAAGAAAACAGTAAAAATATTTGACATTTTAAGCAGTAGTACACTAGCTTTGAGGTGGCTGCATGAACATTATCCTTATCTGGCAAATGGGAAGAATCCATTCCCTCAGCATCGGGTAGCAGGTCTGCGGCAACCACAATTAGACCTCTGGTCTTCTGTCTCCAAGCCCCAAGCCTGTGACTCCAGCTCAGTGCTGTCACAAAGTGACTCCAAAGAACGAGCACTTTACCTTGAAACAGAGCAGACTGCACCAGACACAAGATATTAAAAAAAAAAAAAAAAAAATCAAGCGGCAGAATGCTCTCAGTGCCCCTGCAAGGTCTCCACTTACACACAAACCATTTCAAATCAGCCAAGTTAAACACTGGCCTGCACTATCCCCACACTCGGTACATTTCCCAAGGACACAGTATAAATGCTTCCATCAAGGCACAGCTTAATTTATTTGTTTGCTTCTCTCCTTGCTCACGAGAAAGCATTTTTGTTTAAATGGGGAGAATAAATAGTCTCCTGACCCTTCTCTCTGCAGCACATGCTCCAGCACTGCCCTGTGTTTATGAGGCTAATGGGGGAGAATGCTGTGGGAAGCCCTTGTTAAAACACTGGCAGCACCTTCCCTTTCATAACACAGTGATTCGGGGCTGCATCGTGTTTGTAGAAGCAGGAGGAAGAGGAGGCTAATAAAAAAAATCCATTATCGGAGCTTTCTGTGCGTAAGGACAGCCGGTCAAAATGCAAGGAAGACAACAAATACCTTGAAATAAAGAGCCCATGATGGAGATAAATAATCATGGGGCTCATTCAACAAGAGCCTGCTGTTCAGAAATCCACTGGAACAGCTGCAGCTTACACGTCATTATACTTCTGATCAGTGAGCATTAGGAGCCTTTTTGTGAGTCCCTTGTTTGTTATAATAATCATTGCAAAAGCAGACTCTACAGATATAAAACCACACAGGAAATGTGGGGACTTCTCCTCACCCCAACTTTGCCAGTCAGTCTCCATTTTAATCTTTTTCACTCCACCCCTTTATTTTTCTTTTTTTCCAGTGGTCTGGGGTGAAATGTACATCTTCCTCATCAGATCTGCATGGCTTTTTGCCTTTTAAATCATCTGTTAGCAGAGTTTGATATGATGTCAAGCCTTCTGACTTGGAGACACTCATGGAAATCTGGAGCCATGAAGGTAGGGTCTCAGGTCTCACATATCAAGCTTATTTCTGCACGCACTTCTGGCCCCAGCAGTATCTTGGCATTGTGGCAACATGCTGTGCAGGAAAAGTTGTTTTTCCCTCCTCTAATTCTTCTGGGAATGCGCTGAAGGAAAGTGGCATATCCCCGAGAATGAAGGGGAACAAGTAACCTGGCTCTGACTGTGAGCAGAAAGGTGCATCTTTCTTTCACAAACAAGTAGAGGAAAAGAATAAAAAAGAGCTGGGACCCCAACTGCTCTCTTCTTGTTACAGATATCTTCTTCAGGCTTTGGATCTAGGGCTGGGTGAAAATCATTTGGGTGCCTGAACAGAGTGTTCCTTAGGTAGATCGGTGAGGTGTGCTTCATCCTGCTTACCTCGTGGTGGTAGCCCATAAGCCACACAGAGTCATGAACGACCTGCAGTTCCCTTGGTGGAGGTAGCAGTAACCGAGCCTCCCCCAGCAGATACTTTGTTGGACAGGAGAGGGCAATAAAACTATGCCCACTGCCTTCGTCCTCCCCAGCCACTAAAGTTCATTTGTGAGTTAGTGTCACTGTGGTTCATCTGCAGCCACAGATCTTGTATTGAATACTTCTCTGAGATGTGTGGGGTCTTCTGCAGGCACAGATGTTTGTCGTGGAATGAGTTGTGTTCAATCTTTTCTGTGAGGTTTTCTGTGGATCCGCACTGGCTCGATCGTTTAAGTACAAGCCAATACTGATGTAATTGCAGGAAGCCCCATTTTCTAAACTGTGTCGGTATTACCAGATTGGTTGGAAGTTCCCAGCTGCTAGCTCCAGATTTGCTCCACCACATTCTGACCCCACACCTTCCTGCCACCTCCTTTCCACAGTCCCAGCTTCCGAACACAAGGGAAACCTGGGCGTGCTGGCTGATGGTGAGCAATGACATGGTCTGCGCAGGTACCCAGTTTGGACCACTACAAAGGCAGGAACTTGGGGTGTTCTGTGGACTACCCTAGCATGCTCATGTGGCTACAGTCTCCATCCCATCGCTCCACAACAGAATCTTAATTGCATAATTCAGCTCTCGATATCTTCCTTAAGATCTATTACTTTGTTTCCCACAACCTTTCATCACACATAGCCTGCTTCGATAAGGCTGTATCCTGAGTTAGGTCTTCATCCTGCCAGGGCAACTGCTAACCTAAATATATGCCTCCTGTGCCTGAGAGAGAAAATCCCCTGGAGGTACTGAAACTTTTGCCCAGGTGCACATATTAATGTGAAAAGATGCCTAAGCAGCAGGAGGGCTTTATATATACTGGACCGAACAGTGCCTGTCACACTGAGGACTGTATCATGGTGCACAACCTGGGGAATACATCATGAAACACAGCAGGCAAGTTCCAGCCCAGGTAGGGCCAGGAGAAAGGATTTCCCTTCTTGCATTTTTCTTGAGACCACTGCAGCTACAGTGAAGCATCATGAGGAACACCAAACAGCCAAGCTAACTTGGGTCTCGCTTGCTTTCACTGATGAATGAGAGGATCTCTCTGCTTTTTGTGTTTAACAACTGTTCTACCTTCTCAGGAACAGATGGGAAAAAACAGTTTCCAGCATAATGCTTTTGTGCACCACCCACAGATCTCACCTGGCCGTTCTCCACCTCTATCTGGTCTGCCCCCACACAGCATGGCCCTTCCAGTTCCCCAGGGATGGGACATCTCTGCGGTGATAGAGCCAACTTGTCCTGTCTGTGGACGCAGCCCTTTGCGCTGGCCATTGCTTTGCTCATTCTGCTGCACGCACACTGAGAAGTAGGGTTTTTCTGACAGCTTTAAGTGCAGGATCCTTTGGATGCTGAACTCATTCTTGCAGGTTTTCTCCAATTTCCTATCTCTTCTAGACTATTATCTTTCCAACAGTGTAAGGGTGACAACGCAGCCTATCTAAACAGGAACCTAAACACGAAGTCAGTGGTTAACCATAGCTGAGCAGGCAATCCACATGCAAAAATATAACGTGGTGTGTTTCCGAGATGTTTATTTAAGATCCTGTGAGAGATAAAATAATATTATTCAGAAAAATGATGTGATATAATTAAAAAGGCCTCCTCCACCCCCATTGCCTGCTATTGGTTGTTCCCTGCTCTCCTTGGAGCTCCCTGGCAACATACGAGCAAATAAGCAGCATCAATCACTTACATTCAGTTTGGTTTTCTTTTTCACCCTTGTTGTTTAATTTAACAATGCTCCAAAGTTTTTATTGTGTTCCCCCACTCCAAATAAAGAAAAAAATCATAAAAAAGAAAAAAACCAGGAATTAGTACTGACTTGCTTGTGACCTGCCTGACTAAATATCACAAGCAGCCATGTTCCAACCATCACATCCTCAGCCCCTGACACCAAAGCTGTTCTCAACAACAGCACCTGAATAACTTCAGCAGGGTGGGTAGCTTCTCCTGAAATCATTCATAAAAATGATTTGTTATTTAGGAGGGCAAGTAAGGCCACTGGGATTTGCCACTTTCTGTTCAAGAAAGACATACTACACACTGTCTGTGCTAACCCTCTAGAACAGTTACGTACATACTCACCACAACCAACAGATCATAATTAGACTTCTCATTAACCCCATTAGAAAATTACCCCAGTGATTTTTCTAGAGGTGTTTTTTTTCCATTGGCTTTTGCCCTAACCAAATGCAAAAAAAAAAAAAAAAAAAAAATCATGATCAAGCAAATGCAGACTTTCTGAAGAAGAAAAAATATTCCCAGGGCAGGAATATTTCCTAGCATGGCTAGGAAAAGTGAGTCATATTTATGCAAAAGGGGTTGTCCTCTGGGCAGTGCTTGAATAATTAGGAAACATTAATTCCACAAGAAAAAAACCTCTTCTGTGCTGGAGAGCTAACATTCAGTCCCACTTTCCAAAGGAACTGTAATTCAGGGTAGCAAGGTTAGTCCAAAGTCTCAATAGAAGGGTCTCCACAAAATTTCTCCCTTCCAGCTGCTTTAATGCACCATGAACCCCAAGACAGAAGGACACAGGAATTAGGAAACTTGCTCCTTTGTCTTCCTGTAAATCTCTGTGGCTTCTGCACAGCTAACGAGAGAGGCTGCTGGTGAGGGTGGCACATACCACTGGCTGTCCTCACTGCTGAAATTATAGATATCTAAGGAGAATGAAAGGGCCTCATCCAGAGGTGACCCAAATCAACAGACTGATGGCTTCAAGTAAATTTGGACGGGGCCTAAAATAAAATGCTGGTGTCGTGGTTTAACCCCAGTGGGCAGCTCAGCCCCACACAGCCGCTTGCTCACCCCCACCCCAAGTGGGATAGGGAAAGAATCAAAGAGGTCAAAGTGCAAAAACTCATGGGTTAAGATAAAGACAGTTTAATAGGTAAAGCAAAAGCTGTGCGTGCAAGCAAAGCAAACCCAGGAATTCATTCCCCACTTCCCATGGGCAGGCAGACGTTCAGCCATCTCCAGGACAGCAGGGCTCCAGCACACCTAACGGTGACTTGGGAAGACAAACACCATCACTCCAAACATCCCCCCCCTTCCTTCTTCCCCCAGCTTTATCTGCTGAGCATGACGTCCTGTGGTCTGGAATATTCCTTTGGTCAGTTGGGATCAGCTGTCCCAGCTGTGTCCCCTCCCAACTTCTTGTGCCCCCCCAGCCTGCTCGCTGGTGGGGTGAGGAGCAGAAATGGCCTTGACGCTGTGTAAGCACTGCTCAGCATTAACGAAAACATCTCTGCGTTATCAACACTGTTTTGATCACAAACCCAAAACATAGCACTGTACAAGCTACTATGATGAAATTTAACTGTATCCCAGCCAAGACCAGTAGAGCTGGGAATGTCTAAGCTGTGTTCGGACTTCCTACACAACCGTGACAGCTATTCTGATGTGTAGTTCAAGACCATGGGGGATTCAGTCCCCTGCTCTTCAGACCTGCCTGTCGGGACAGAGGGAGCCAAGGCATTGAAATCAAGCGCTGGTAGAGTGCAGCCTGAATGCAGTCACTTTTCTGCACTGGGGAGCAAAGGAATCTCCTGCCCTGAGGTTTTTTTACTCCTCTGTTTTGTCCTGGAGGCATTTCCTCTGTCTTCTCCACCCAAGTGGCCTACTTTGGGAAGGATACATAATCCCCTGGGGTTGTTACTGCAGACAAGTTGATTTAGCAGAATTCAGAGAGGGAACAGTGTCTATGAGGAGCGAGGATGTCTTCCCAGGCCTCCTTGTAGCACATCACCAGCACAGGAAGGGCTTTGCAGGCAGACAGTCCATCTATACGCTGGCCCAGCTTCCATTAGCTGTTAATTGCCCTGCAAAAAGTCTACCTCGGGGCTCCTCAGCCTTTTCCATGCCGTGACCCCTTGTTTGAACACAAAAGAAGTTTTTTGACCTCTCCTCCCATATCTCCCAGAAAAAAAGGAGGCAGAGGGGGGAGTGTTCAATCCCCTGCTGCAGGCTGTAGCCCAGAGGTTAAGGGACTCGGAGCTAGGACATCTGCATTTCTTTATAAACAGCATTTTTAACACTGCAGCACCAGTAGTGGTGAGCGGAAGAGCTTTGCTCTGAAAAATGCTGCCACAGAGCGCAGCCTAGCAGGAGACATGGTCTCTTAGCCGGTGAGTAGTAGCAATCCAATATACCTGCAGTAATAGCTGTGGCGCTTAACGATCTCCAGGTCAACGCCACTCTGTCTAATCAACATTTACATGGTGTCCTTGAGAGCCCAGAGCACCTTGGGGAGCAGCAGCATAAACCCATGTTTCCCGTTGGATCCCAGGGATTTAACAGCCCTCCTGCTCCAGAGCCAGCAGGGAGCTGGGGGAGAAAGATAGCAAATCCAGCCTCTCCCACTATCACTTCTCTCTTCAGGTCACAGTGACCAGCAAAGGTGGCCTGCCCCACACACAGTAATAAGCTGATAGCAATGCTCTCCTTGCCTTTTGGATGAAAGATGTGCCAAGGGCAGCCCGCTATGTACCCGCAACAAGGCGGCAGTACTGCCAGAGCTGTCTCTGCTGCAAGGTGAAGGCATCGCTCAGAAAGCTGAGAAAGTAGTCTCTGCCATGCCCAGGCAGTCTGGCAACAGAGCTCTTACTCAGATCTTTTATCTTCGTGCTAGGAGCTGGAATTAATCTGGGGATTTTGGAATTATTATAATTTGTCATCAAGATGGAGTGCGGAAAGTTTCACAGAGCAGAAATGTACGTGAATTCAGTCACTCCCCTAACATCATTCACACAAACCCCTGGAAAGAACATTTTTTTCTTCTGTGTTTTATATTTGTGTATGAGTTAGACCCAACCACCTCCTTTGGCAATGCATGTGTGCGGGCAAACTCGCACTAGGGTGGCCTGATACCATTTTGGCTTGTCTGGAACTTTGCCAAAGAAGACCCGTTTGGGTTGCATCTTTTTGGGTAGGTTTGGTTTCAGTTGTATTAGCGAGTTACAGAGGCAGAGTGAGGACTCATGAAAGATGTCTTGTTTTGCTTTGGTAAAGTCGTAAGGTATAATTAAAGCGTGTGTTTGTAAGAAATGTACAAGCACAAAAAGGCCAATTTAAGGATACATGTGCAATGATAATTTATGTACCTAATTTGTAAGTATTTGACTTCTCTGTCTTAATTTCTACCTTTTGTAAAATGAAAAATGGGCTTCTTGTACATGTGATACAGCAGTTGTTTCTCTGGTCTTCTCCTAGTCCCTCCTGTCTATCCCCGAGTATAAAGTCTGCATGTCAGTGTCTCTCACCACTCTGTTACCTTTGTGTATGAATGAGCAATATTCAAGATACAAAAGAATTGTGAAAGCCCGGTTACAGTGTAGGTATGTTTACCTGTATGCTTAGCAATATACCATTGAAACTGGACTAATGACAAAGGAATGTCCTTGTAATGGAACTAACTTCTGAAGAAATTAAACAAACCTTGTCAGAAGAAACTAATGTCATTTGCATGTTAGGCAGGCAGGCACTTGGGCTGCAGTCGTGTGAATGCACCTTGATGTAGGAGTGGTGCAGGGCCCCAGGCTAGGGCCAGAAATGGAAAGAGTGGTAGGTACAGCCCGACTGGTAGCATGCTGTACCCACCATAAAAAGCCCCGCAGATTGCTAAGTAATCACAGCCCTAATCCTTCTAGGCTTGAGCATCTGGGCACGTGCTCAGGGGTGCAGGCACGGTGGTGGTAGCAAAGCCATGCTCTCAGCCATCGCTAACTCACGACGCAGAGCCCTTCAGGAAGAACCAGGTGCTTTAAGGAAATGAACTGGGATCACCAAACACCCCTAATACCTGGTTCTTTCCCTCTGATAATCTGTATTGCTTTCTGTTTCCTCTGAAGTATCAGAAACACAAACCTAATGCCCTGTTCACTTAACCAGGACAATTCCCAGGAAAGAGATGGAAGACATTGCCTTTCAGCAGCTCCCGCAGTGCAGTGCAGCTTGGCAGTCACATCCTTACACACCTCTTCAATTAAACTCTTCTTCTGCCCCAGTGGCTGTTTGCAAAGACTGGCTGACTAGTGACAGCATCTAGTTAGGAATAATGGTGAGGCGAGGGAGGTAGTTGTCCTGCTTAGTTTGCATGACATAAGGCTTTCCATTCTGTCCATATAAAAAGGAGAGAGATGGAGGAAAGAAAGATAAAGGGAAATGTCAATGTAGAATTTAAAAATGGTGGCAGTTGCAGGTTACACTGTATAATCAAAACAACTTGTGTTGTGCAGAAACAACTTGTGTTGTGCTATCTTTGACAAATAATCAAGGGCTATTTAAACGCAGCTGCTGGGGTCAGTCCAGATGCCAACAGCCCCAGTGCAGGGTGGCAGAAGGAGAGAGATGCTGCCACTGCTTCCTCAGAGCTGTTTTCCTGACTCAGCTTTTGCAAAGCAGCCACATGGTGCATGATCCCCAGACCAGCCGGGTAGCTCCTAGTCTTGCTCCCAGTCTTTTCCCCAGAGACAGAGAAATCACCGAGTCCATTAAGGCATCTCGTCTTCTCGTGACGGACTAGCCTCCGCAGCAAATCTGGCTCCCCTGAGCCTGGGTACCTCTGCAAACACACACGGGGTGGCCCTGGGTGTGCTGCCCGCTCCTCCTGCCGCGTACCTGCCTGATTAGTCAACACCATTGAGCCTTTCTGCTGGCGTAGCCCGTGTGGCTATGAGGGTAGGCCACAGGGCTGTCATGGAGGCATGGAAAACCACGTACCCCGGCACCTCCCTTCTCCCGGGATGGGATGCGATCCCGTCGCACGGCTGACACCAGGGTGTCTCTCATAGGACTTCCCTGGCACCCTGTTATTTGACCAGAAGTGCAGATATGGCATGGCCAGATGTGGAGGTGTGCACCCCCAACCCTCACCCATTTTCACCCACTTTTGTGCACCTTTGGAGGGTTGGGGTGGCAGGGCAGGGCCACCCCTGTGGTAAGTCTCCCTCTGGCACGAGCAGCCAGTTGCCCGGCTCGCAGGAACGTTTATTGCAGACGTTTCAAATCACAGTCAGAAAACAGGCATCTGCTTCGCTTTGATTTTAAAAGAAACCAAGTCCCTTTTCCGAATTATTCAGCTCTCAAATTTCAAAGGCAGGGAGGAGACCGTGTGTGCAACAATCCTGCTTTATTCACTCCCTGTAATTTGTGGTGTGGCTTCTGCTCCCGGTGTCAGGGAGTAACTTTTCAAAGAGAATTAAAGAACAGCAAGCACTGAGCGCCTCTGGGTGAACAAGCTGTTTTCTTTACACCTGAAGACATTACAAGAGAATCCCAGCCTCTATTAACACAACTGCTGAGCTTTCATGGTGGCAGAGGAAAGCTTTTGAGCATGAACTCTGACTGCTCAGAAAGCAGAAGTCAAATGAGAAACACGGAGAATATATCAGTCACAGGAAGCCCATTAGTGCAAGCATGGAGGGATGCAAACATGAATGAATCCAACAGCAGCCTGTTTGTAAATGTTTGTAAATACTGTTTCGTATCACTTGGGTATTGCAAATCCTCTAAATTTTTGCTTTCCCAGAATTCCTGCTCTCTCCTGAAAACTCCCATTGGTTTCAAGCTGGCATCTCTCAAGGTCACACTGGTCTACTATTCACTATTAAATCCACCTCCCACGGAAGAAACCATTAAAAGCATCAGGAATCAGATCGCGAGCCATTTACTGCAGAGTCTGCTTCTCCCACTGTGTTTGCCGTGCTCTTAGCTAGCACAAAGGGCTCCTGATCCTGAATGGGGCCTCCGGGCACGACTCTAAATGTTAAACAGTAATTATTTTTGGTTAGTTTCGTTTTAAACAAAACGCATGAAAATCAGGGCTTGCAGAACTCCCCAGACAAAAGGCAGCTTGGGTTATCATAAACTGCCCTGGTCTGTGGCAGACCATTTGCATCGCCTCCCCTGGCACATTCTGGCTCTTAAGGAGGTCAAACTTGCCTTGGCTTTCCCTAGAAAAAAATGTTGTAATGCTTTGTATGACACTTGTTTTTAAAGTAATTCAAAAAATAAATATGACTATCTCTCCGCACAGTTTATTTTTATGAGTCTCAGAGAATTGTATTAATTGCTTAATTTATATTTCCATCAGGGTCCATCAATTAAGAGGAATCGGTAGTATTATTATCCTTGTAAAACACCACATCAGTCAAAAATGAAGCAGAGTCAGAGGTCTAACTGTTAATCAGGTCACATTTCACTTCCTGTTGACATTTTTATTTCCCTTGCAGAAAATATTTGACGTTAAGTCTCAGATTATGAGCACTATTCACCCAATGCAAACACTGCAGAGAAGTAGTTGTGCTGGTGCAGCTGGGAAGTATGCACCGAGGCACTTGCAAGGCACCTCTTTAAGCAGCGCAGGGTGGATCGACAGCTATTCATCTTGATGATGAATGGGAAATCACTCCAAGGTGAAGGTCAGATTTCCATCTGCACCTCAGAAAGCAAGAAACAGGACCAGCAATGGCAGCAGAGGTTGTTCTTGTTGTGGCTTTGCTGCAAGGTGAGCAATTTGAAGAGTTTGGACAGGGAGGCAAAAATACCACAATGTGATAAATGCAATCAAGTGTTTACTGGCAACGGGGAAACAGTAGGCTTGGCTGATGACACGGCAGAGGAGAGTACAACTGTGGTCAAGGATTCACTTCAAAACAAGGCATCAAACAGGAAGGACAGTTTTGTAGCTGAGGACATTGACTAAGAGAGAGGGAGGCTTTCAGTTATTCGGAACTAGATGTTCATATGCTACTTGAGCAGCCTTGAGCAGGTAATTTAGTTCTGCTGGGGTAAACTGAGCCTGGGAGAGGTGTAAAGCATGTCAGCCTGAGCAAGATGGTATCGGGTGGCTGCTGCACCCTGAGCAATACTGGGAAACACAGACCCCTCTCTGCCTCACAAGTTTCTTCCTAATGGGCTTGTTAATTTACATCCCCATTACGTCAAAGACACATCCCATGATAGTTTTCTGACTCAGCGTTTACTACTACTCAGAACACTACTTGTTTGCAGTCTGTAATAAGGATCTAATAATATTTTCCCTTTGTTCATCAGTAACTTCCCAGAGAAGTCCCCAGTACTGTCTGTGGAATTTGAGTAATGTGCTCTGCTCTTGAGATAGCTGACTTACACTTTGAGAACAACATACGGTGTCTTCCAGCAATCATACCCAATGTAGCTAGTTTAATCTCTTTCTTTCCTGTTCGCCCTTTGCTAATGGCTCCTCCTCCTCTCTCTTTATGCATATTGTCTCACACTATATAAAGAGATGCTTTACTTGTTATTGCTCCTTTCTCCTGCACCCCCCATTAATGCTTTTTCTCAAAGTGATGCAGAATATTGATTAGAGTTGTTTGTTAACAATGATAGCACTGCACTGAAAAAAAAAATAAATCTTTATTAAAACTTTTTGCTTGCACCAGCACCTGTAAAGGTGAATCCACTGTTGATAGAGACAAAACCAGTAACTTTCTAAAACTGTTTGCATTTCACCGTTTTATTCATAGTTTTCAAGCTGAGAGTTATCTAACTACCTCCCTAACTGTCTGAGCTGCAGAGACTAAAAAAGGGGAAGAAACTACACAGATGTGTCCTTTTTCTCAATCAAACTTTGTAAAAATTTCAACTGTCATTAGGAAGCTGAGCTTTCCACCTGAAAGATCTGCAGAGAGCTGGTAAGATCTGTTTCAGAGAGGACCAAAAACCTCCATTCCTGTGAGCAGGGGTGGAATTAGATCCATGCTGCGGTGCAAAGTCCATTCCTATGGAGTGTAACACACCTGCGAGAGGTATTCTGTTAGCAGCAAAATCAGCAGACCTTGCCTCTCTTTCTTGCCCACAAAAGGCATGTTTGAGTAGTACTAGTTCTCAGATAAGCAGATATTTCCTCTTACACATATTTACTTTCTGTGGGGTGTGTGGCTCCACATTTTCTCTACAACAGCTGTCTCAAAACTCCCTCTTTTTTGGATTGCTCTCTAAACTCTTCCAGTTTGACAGCACTGCTTAGAGACCACTTTAACTCAGAATAAGGGTGGGTTTTTTTCAGATTCTGCACTAAATCCTTATTTCACTGAATATTTTACACGTTTGAAGTACATGCGTGAAGAGGGGAGGGGAAAGAGAGCTCTCACTTCTGGCTGAGGGGCACGTGTGAAAAAGTGTGGCTTTGCTGGGGCCAGTGAGAGTGATTGAAATCATTTTGCAGTCCCGTAACACTCAGAAGTTTCCTGAGGTTTCTGGCTGACTCTCAGGCCCCCAACAGAATCAGCAGATAGGGTACTCTTCTGTTCATTTAAAGCAGGTCCTTTCTGTGTGTGCCCCAGGTGTCAATCTTTTGACACTCCTGTGCTGAGACAAAAAATAAGCCCAATTCCAATCCCCTTGATGTATATAGTCTACCTCCTGGATATAAAGAAAAAGGTGGGCAATTAAGACCTCCAACGCAAATAAATTTTTTAGTCTTCCCCAGAGCTGATCCACCGTTGAGCAACCAGTTGCTCTTCATTTCACAGCAAGCCCCCATCGACTCCCAGTATTGCCACAGCTCTCCGTGGTTATTTGGGTTGCCTGTTCTTGGGGCCCCTTTTGTCCCAACATAAGTTTTCAAAAGCCACCAGCTTGAAATCTCCTCCTAATACAGGTGAAGCCTTGGGTAAATATTGGTATCTTCCACCACAAGCTTCTCTATGAAAAAAAAAAGTTTAGCTCTGCAATCTAATTGTGAAAGAGCTTGTTCCTTTCCCTCTGTAATATTGCATAACTGCGGCTGAGTGTGAAGGGAAAACAAGTGCATACGTCTATTATTTTTCCCTATGCATTACCTTCAGACAAAGGATGTGGTTTCTGTTACATCTCTGGCTGCAACAGATGGAGTAAGATGGGTTTTTTTTTCCTGTGTATGACTATAACATCTTAAAAGCTACCTTCCCAAGTTGATCAAGCAAGTCATGAAAAATGGTCTGTTTATAAAAATGATGATTCTGATTGAGTTAAGGCACTGTAAGGCAGGCAGTACTGTCCCTAAAGAGAGAAAAAGAAAGGCTTTATGGAGAAATATCTTGTTTTCCTAATAGCTTGGTTTGGAAACAAGTTTATAAAACACATTAAAATCCCCCAGGGGCTTCAAGACTGCAGTGTTTCTAAACAGTCACATTTACCTTGACCTTGCAGTTGTAGGATAAGGAAAGATTGCCTTCTTTTTAGCCCCAGGAATACAATACTTGGCATTTATGTGGCACTTGAAATCTTAATAGGTCTAGAACCATGAACTGAGTATCCTCACGGCCCAAACAGAGCAGAGGGTTCAGGCACCTTTACCATCCCCTGTATTATGCCCCTTTCCTCGGCTGCCTGAACAGAGAGCCTGCCCTGTGGGACTCTTGCCTGCCAGGGTCAGAAATTGTCAGCAAGACTCCAGCAGGCTACTGAGAGACACAGGCCAGTCAAACAAAAACCAGCCTGTTTCATGTAGGTTGCAATGAACAACTTCGATTTTGATCATATTTGAAGTACTGCTAAGGGCTGCTGAGTGGAGAGGCAGGATTTTCATTTGTTTGATTTGTTTGGTTTTTTTGAGATGTGACAACCACATTTTGTAATCCTGTTGGCTGCTTTTAAACCTTAGGAAGATCTTGGTTCCTACCGCTCACCTTATTATGCAAAGCACTTGGAGAAAGAACATGGAAAGGAGAGGCAGGGACCAGTAAGTGAACAAGCTGGAGAGACCAGACGCTGTCAGGTTCTAACATGGATCAACTTTTCCTTTGTCTCTTGTTGTCCTCACTAATGCCTTGTGGTTTTTTATTTTATTATTTTGACTCAGCAAATTAATGGGAAAGTGGCTGAATGTAAGGCTAGCAAGAGAGATTTCTTAATGTCAGTTCTGTAAAGTGACAGTGCTTTATTTCGTTGACCACAGCACCAAGGCAGAAAGTTCCTTACTGGCTTCATGATCATTAAAGACAAACTATACCAGTGAACACTGCATTTTGTTTACCAGAGGGTCAGTCAATGTCCATCCAGCATTCTCATGCTCACCCAGAACATAAAATTCTCATCAAACAGGGTAAAATGTGGACATCGGTGTGTTCCTGTGGCTCTCATCTTCTCCATCAGACCCATATTAGAGAAACAGCTCACCTTGTCTCTTTGAATGGCAGAGCGTGATGGTGGTAGGCTGCCCAGTGCATGAAAAAACCACTGCCTCCAAACTGGGAGAGCCCACTGTCTTTTGAGAGGGTTTCAAGAGGCTTCATGGGGTGTTGCCTGCTGCCCAAGCACTCTGTAGGTAAAGACCAGCAGAGGGGAATGAAGTCAAAGGAAAGTTTATTTTAAGGAGGCTTCACTCTGGGAAGACAAGGTGGGAGATGATGATGATGATGATGATGATGATAATAATAATAATAGCCTTCTAGCAGAGCCAGGAAGCATTTATCTAAACAGATGAGTCCACAGCAATATGGACTGTCAGATACGTCTGTCATGGTGACTAGATCTTGCACCTCATTTTCACTCCTAGGTATGTCTTTTAAATTGTATACTTTTAACCATTGCTTTAGATTTATAACAACTTAGAACACTGGGATCTCAAATCATGATGGGAACCCCTCAGATATTAACTCAATTGGTTATTAACCTTCAATTATATTGCACCGTTTCACCCAGCTGAATCATTACATTGAATTATTTAAAACAAAGACTACCATTGAAAAAAAAGATTTTTTTTTCATATTAACTCTATTTTCCAGAAGTAAGACACCATTTTCCAAAAGCAAGGAGTATAAAAATAAAAAATTGCCACGTCATCTTATGCATTATATAGTACTTAACTGAGAAGAATAGGCATCAACTATAGATTTAAAAACTCAGTGGATCCCTGGGAGTTGCTGTGTAATCTTACTAATGCAATTATGATTCAAAGCAAATTTTAAAATCAGTGCCTTTCTGACTCATCATGAGCAATGCATCCCTCCGAAGAGAAGGCTGACCATGAAGTTAACTGATGGATGCCTCTCCTGTAATGCTGCGCAGGGCAAATAACTTTACAGCACATTCCAAAGTGCTGCATGGACAGGAGAGAGGCCAAACCCCTTTGTGATTCCCATGGGAACCAATCCAGAGACAGGTGGCACTCACCAGTAAAAAATTTGACTTGCTGAATAAATTGTTACATTTTTTTCTCAGTCAGATGCTCTATATCCACCAAAATGAGGATGCTGCACCAACCTTCCCAGATGAAATCAAATGGCAAAAAGACCTGTGCCGTGGAACTAAAAATGTGTGAGTTTATCATGGTTTTACCAGCAGGTAGAGACTATATTGTGAAAACCTCTGGACTCCATCTATAAGCCTGATGGTGGACAGTAGCATAGCTTTATCCTTCAAGGAATTCCTTTAACCTAGCGAGTTTTGACAGTCTTCTACAGATCTACAGGAAGTTATGGTTTGACTTTTCCTATACATAACTTGTGCTTGGTAGTCAACCTTTTTGTGATAATTTCTTTCCACAGCTGTGTCCTTTAGATCATAACAGAGGTTGTAAACTGTCTGAGTTGTAACCAGTTTTTCCATGAAATAATTTTGGGCTGCCCTTGTGTCATTCTGAAAGGACTGGATGTAAACACTCTGTGGATGGGGAGGTGGATGCCAACAGGATATGTTCTTAAACTCTTAATCTCAAAGAGGTTAAAACCATCGTGAATGCTCTGCATTCAGAGTCAGAAAGTGGAATTATCCTTTTCCTTACATCCCTCAGTGAAAAACCAACCAAATAAGAAGGACCAACAAGGACCTTTCTTCAATATAAAAGAAGTCTGTAGTTCTGGCTGGATGCTTCCCATGACAGTGGCATCTCTTCATACTAAAATAATGGTGAGCTAATCCCAGTTAAAAGAGGACTTTCAGTTTAGCAACTCCTGCCAATGAGCATATATGGCATACACTATAACAGACCATGGCACCAAGTTGGAGAAAGTCATCATTCATTGCTGGGCCCCACAAGGCAGACCATGGATGAGAACAAAATCGTCCTCCCAGAGCTGTTTTTTTCTGTCAAGGATTACAAGCAGGGAGTGTGGCAAGGCCGAGGTGGTGTTGGCGGTTTGCTCCCCAGGGATGGCACCCTACTTTTGTACCAACATATCCAGATACAGCAGACGAGGGTCCCCTGAAAGAGTCTGCAGAGATTCCTTAGTGGGAACAGCCTGACAAGTCTGTCCTCTGCCCAAAGAAGCTCACTTCAGCACAAGTCCTGAGACACCTGATGACAGCACCTGAAGTTCAGTTAAATATCTGCAGACAGAAGTCGCTTAAATATCAAGAAGGAACCACAAAATAGGGAAAATTGTAGAGAAAAATGGTCTCCGATACTCTGGCATGCTTTATGTAGAGGTATCTCACACGGAGACGTTAAGCTGGGAAGGCTTACCATGGCTATACAATCTAGAAAGGCTCCACTGGCAGTAATGTCGTTGTGATTATTCAAAAATATAGCATCCCAAATCCACAAAGAGTTGGGATCCTTCTGAAATAGTGCAAATTCATAGCTGTCCTGAGCATGGGAAACAAGTATCAGGTTTGCTGTGCTGGGAGATGGGACATAAAGCGGGAAAGCTCAGGGGTTAATTAGGCACAGGAACACATACACAGTAGTAAAGCAGCTGTTGAACCACTCTGAGATATACAGGGACATCAGGAGGGAGGGAAGACACCCCAACATGACCTCTCAGAGGTACCAGAGGAACATCACACGTGACCCAAGACACTGAGCCAACTGGCAGACTGGCACAGACCAAGGGCAAGTGCCTGGCAAGCATGAGATCATGGAATCATAGACTGACTTGGGTTGGAAGAGCACTTTAAAGATTGTCCAACTGCCCTGCTGTGGGCAGGGATATCTTTCACTAGCCCAGGTTGCTCAAAATCCCATCCAACCTGGCCTTGAACACTTCCAGGGATGGGGCATCCACAACCTCTCTGGGCAACCTGTTGCAGTGCCTCACCACCCTCATGACCACCAGAGGCAGTTCCCTCAGCTTGCCCTCGAGTGCCGTGTCCCACGGCTCCTCACCATCTTGAAGGCTCTGGGCTGGCCCCACAGCCTGTCACCACTATCATTCCTGGACTGGGGAGACCAGGAGGGGACGGAGGAGTCCAGATGCAGTTGCCAGAGTACCGAATAAGAGAGCAGGAAAGCATTTTTACTGTTTTTTTTTCTTGTTTTCTTTTTTTTTTTTTAATTTTTTATTACCAATCTTGAAAACAACTAACAAAGCAGTTAGAAGGGACCTTAAGGCTGAAGGCCAGCACTTCTTCCTGGCAGAACTGCAGTCTTCTGCTCCTCCAAAGGAACGGCTGTCTCTCTAACTTATTTGCTTGACCTGTTGTTATTCTTCGTGCACTGCCGCGGAGGGTCTGGCTTCATCTTCAACCACCCATTGGGCAGCCTTCTCATCCTCAGACTGAAAAAACCCCCACCTCCAGGGCCCAGGGACCTTGGTGGCCCTCTGAGGGACAACTCCTGTCACCCAGGGCACAGCAGCCCAGCAGAAGCCAGGTTGTCTCATCCCCTGTTCTTGGGGCTCGAAGCAGAGGAGATGGCACCCCTTCAGGAGTTGGGGGGGGCGATGGGAAAGAAGGGCTCACACCACCCATGGCAATCACAAAATAATTGCTAATTGCTGGGAGATGTAACGGGTGAGTCTGCAGGATGGCCAGGAGCAGAGGCTGGGCCGATGGTAGGGTGCTGGCCGGGTGGTCCTGCGATGCCACTGCCATGGTGTCATGGAGGGGAGCCCTGGCACGGTGTAGTATCCTTGGCATCCAAGGGAGCCATGCTGGACGTGAGTCCGCTTCCACTGGTTCTTCTTGAACTTCAGATGGATCCACCCGCATGGGATCCACACCACCAGCCACATGAGCGATGGCCATCGCTACCGTGCAGCTCATGGTCCTCCCCACCGAGGCCACCTCCTCTTCCTCTGTGGCACCTGCAACCATCTCTCTTCTCTGCCACTCCAAGGTGGGCAACCACCCACCTTGCTGATCTGGGACCTCTTGCTTCCAAGCATTCTTGGCATGAGAGGGTCTCGAAGCTCAGCAAATTGTGGGCCAGCTGCTGGGGTCCCTGTATTTATAGGGCCTGGTACAAACAGCCGTGAGGTGGCCTGTGACATCAGGAGGCCAGTGTGATGGTGATGCATGTGGCCAAAGATGGCTGTTCTGGGAGTTGGGAGGGCTGTGGCCTGAAAGTTCCCCTACTGTGGGAGGAGGAGGAGGGTTGGTGGGGGGCTGAGGGCCCCTTTGCTGGGGATTCCTCCCCTGTGCCATTCTGCTACCCCTTGGGCACAGGGACTGCCCTCCACCTCCCCTCGTCTGCCCTGAGCTCCAGCCCCCTCCTCATCCCGTGCCTGGGGTCTCTTGGATGAGACGGTGGCAGCCAGTGGGGGGGGTCAGGGGTCCTCAGTGACACCCCCCCCCAACCCAGCTCCTTGCAAGTGGTGCAGCTCCCTGCACTTGACAGCAGCTGCAAGGGGGCGAAGCATCCAGGCATTCCGCCGTTGGGAAAGGGAGACCCAGCCTGCCCGCACAAGGTCTCCCTGCGCTCCATAAAAGAATTGCCGATGGCCAAGTGTTGCGTGGGTCCCTCTTCCCTGTCCCCTGGCCCTGCCCCTGGAGCGTGGAGAGGTGCCATCTCCTCTGCATGGAGCCCCGAGGGAGAGGGTCTGGCGTCCTTTGGGTCGCTGCGCCGGCACGACGCGAGGAATCTGTCGGCAGCCCACCAAGGTCCCTGGGGCCCGGAGGTGGTGGGGTTTCTTTTCAGTCTGAGGTTCACCCTTGCTCTCTTCTCTAGTTTTAAGGACAAACCTCACAGATTTTTTTTTTTTTTTATTATTTAATAAGAAGGGGGAGACATATGTCCTGGGAAAGACTTCAATAAGCGTGTGCATTCTTAATGCCTTGGCTCGGTAGTTGCTACGAATTTCTAAGTGAATGCAACTGCTGCCTCCCATTGCTGTGAGAGTACAGACTATGGGGCATAACTGCTGTTCATAAAATTTCCTCTGAAATAAGCATGCACTGATGTTTTCAGGAACGGCGTGGTGCATGCCTGCCTTGCATCATCTTCTGCACTGGGGGGTTGACAAACATCTGAGAGAATGCCAGGATGGTTTCCTGGAGTGTGTGGAGGGAGGCTGGCGTATCTTCACAGCCTTCTGGGGACTTTCCCTTGGAAATCTGAGCTGAAAACCTACCTGCCCCCAGCAGATAAGTGAGCATCACTATAGGCTTCTTTGCAAATAGGTGAAGAACGAGGTAAAGGCTACTGGGATCCATGCTTCAGAGCCCATGTGGATGCCTCTGAGCACACAGCGGGCTTGGCAGGACCCCAGCAGCCGGCAGGGGATGGGGGTGACTCTGCCCACCTCCAGAGTTCACCTGGTGTGTCCCCGGTATGGCAACCACCATAATCAGAGGTAACTTCTCCCTTGTGATGATTAATGCTGCTGGAGGATAGGGGTGACTGCGAGGATTTCTTAACAAGACCATGGGTTGGATTTGGTTTTACCTACAGTAACCTTTATTTCCCCACGTTTCCTTTCTGGCAAACATGTGATGGCGATGCGTAAAAGTGTAAGGAGCGAGCTGAGCCTCCGAAAGCAGACTTTGGCACTCACACGGGAACGTGGGAACCTTGTTTTGTGGTGGAGCCACCTCAGGAACACAGCGCTGCATTTCTTGTTCATTCACAGCATACGTGCTGCCAAGGCCTCATGCTGGTCTCTGCTTCTTGTTAGCTCTTCAGCAGCTCACCAGGCCCCAGCTGGTGATGGCTAATTGCAATCAGCAGGTGAAAAATGCAGTGTCTCAGCAACAGAATTGGCTCCAGCTTTGGGACACATTCTGGAAAATGGGGAGTACATGGAAAAAGAAAGGGAGACGCCTTAAACCTGAACTTCTGTGAAAAACATTACTTGAGAAAGACATCAATGTGCAGGACAAATCACATTTGCTTTTACTGGAAATTATAATGGAATGATTTAGTGTTAAGAGATGGGAGCCTTTCAGCACTCACCTAGGTGGTTTCTAGTTGCAGTTTAATATCGCCTGATGCCTTTGTAACATGGCTTTTTTTTTTGCAAGGCTGTAAGCATCCTTCTGAAGCTCAAAGGACATTGAGGGTATAAAGGCTGTCTTGCACTTGGACCAGCAGTTCAAATACGGCCCAGGGTCATAGCGTCTGAACGGTGGCCTGCTGACATTGGCCATCAATCAGCCTGTGGCCTTTGGTGGTGGGCAGTTTTCCACTTCACTGTGGGTGTTTGGGAACCTGGGATGCCAAAGCCAACTTACGGCACAAGTGTGTGATCTGTGTCTTGTAGCAGTGACTGC
The DNA here is from genome assembly GCF_929443795.1 of Astur gentilis. Lineage (NCBI taxonomy): Eukaryota > Metazoa > Chordata > Aves > Accipitriformes > Accipitridae > Astur > Astur gentilis. The sequence goes on from NC_064911.1 coordinate 12,522,253, forward strand.
TTTCAGGTGATTTTGTCTGGCCTAAAGATATCTCTACCATCTTGTCAGTCAGAGCCCACAGCAGAGGAAACAGTGATTAGATCTGCAAGTAGAATTTGCTGCTTTCTCGCCCTGAGAAGTAGATCCTTAGAGGTCAAGGTTGAGTCACAAAAGCTGAGAAACTTGCCAGGCAGCAATGTAAGCCTCTCTGTTGATAAATTTGAGAGGACTTCCATTTCCGTGGCTAGCAATATAGTATCTTGACAGGTGCTCAGTTATCACAGCAGTAGGTATGTTACAGGACATAGAAAGCTATGGATGACAGATACATGTTTGAGCAGCTCTACGTTTTAACAGGGTATTGTGAACCTAGGATTCCTCTGAGGTAGACGAGTGGGCCGTTTCTATGTGGTTTAATGAATGAGAACAAAGATTTCAGTCCTGCAAGAAAAAAAAAGACACCATCTTCTTCCAAAAGAAATCCCACATTACCTCCCATGCAGGGATGGCCAGTATAGTGGATATGTGATATTAGCATATGTGCTGAGCAGTTCCCCATCAGTGATGCTGCATGCAGCTGCTGAAATGAAAAAGCATCGAGCAGCCTGGGAACAATGGGAGAGATACCTGGATTCTTCTAATGCGAGCGGCATGTGTGTGTTTATTTGTTTGCAATTGTGCCAGTGTTATGGGATGATCAAGGGCAAATTCTGCTAGATACAGATCAGTGCATGGGCAGAAAAAGCAATTAACGTTTTATTATCATCCCGTTCATATGCAATTAAAATAGAGTTGATTCTCCTTCAGATAAAGATGCATAAATAAGCAGAGACCAGATTGGGGTCCTAAAGTAGACAAAGGTATGCTGAAAGTCATAAAAGATCACCTGTCAATTCAGTCGCTCAGACTGAGAAGCTGCAGGAAGAGGTGGCTGAGACAAGCAGAACACATGGGAAATGGCAAGCCAAACGGTGAGATAGGATGCATGCAGCTTTTTTTTGTTGTTTCAAAACCTGATTTTAATTGCTGTGGGTTTACAGATTAATGAAACAATACACTTCTTCCAAAGAAACAGCTGTTCGGTGGGTAATTTTAATCACAACCTGGTGATAACCTCCCACGGGAGTTCATCTGAGCTGCCAAATAACTTTTTAAACAAAGAGTAAAGATGGTCACGAGGCTGTAGCTAGAGAACTGAACAAGTGGAAACAATGGTGCAAACTGAAACACAAGTCTGTCCCTTGCATGCATATCTCTGAGTAGAGGGAAAGGCTTGAGAACACAGATCACTTTGTCACGAGAATACAGCTAGTACCAGCATACACACAATCCCTATTGCTAATCATCAGCTGGTGCGAAATGGCACAGCACATTTGATGCCAATTGATTGCACCCCAGCATGCCACCGATTAAGCAGTTTATTGAAGCACTCAGTTTGGATATGCTGCTTTGAGGCAGCCTCCACTGCTGAAATTGCTGGGAAATGGCTGGAATCAAGCGCTTCTTGGGTCAACTAGATATTGGTCACTTAGCCTGACGTTAATTGTCCCAGCAACCACTCACTGTAGAAACAGGCTTCTGCCTGTCTAGGGTAAACAGCGCTAGTGACACTCCCTAAAAATCAGACAACCTGTCTGGTGAAAGCTTTTAAAGCCTTTCACAAGCTGCAAAAGAGCACGTAAGTGATCGAAGGCGGTAGGGTGGGTGCATTATTGTTCTCATTAGAGCATCATCTGCCAATTTATTACAGCAAGAAGCCAGCAAATGCAAAGCCTTCTCAGTGTAATGAAACCGCCGCGCTTTTTATGTTACATTTAAAATATTCAGGAGTTGGGCACGGGGTTCGGTGAATGTGGCCCTCGCTGAAGCCTGGTTCTCCGTTTATAAAGGCAAAGGAAGGCAGAGGAGGGGGCAGGGAGGTGGCCGTACAAAGATCCCAGCACATGGCCGCAGCGAGGGCTCCTGAGGGCACGGCAGGCACCAGCTCAGGGCCCAGGCTGTCTGATAATGTAAAGCACGTGGGCTCCCCAGGATTTCATTATAATGAAAAAAATGCAGATTCTCACCAGACTGTTAATTTTTATGCATAAAAAGAAATACATCACTGTCTTAGACACACGCTTCCAGCCACACATTAATTTGATAAGGTGGATTGATTTTTCCCCATCTTCACTTACTTATGGCCTAGATCCTGTTGCCTTTGAAGTGTGTGGTTTCTGTAGTACAGGATCAAACATGTTAGCAGCTCTTGAATTAGAAGAATCCCACACTGCTCTTCTAATAACTGTCCATCCACACGCAGCCATCTGTCTCCCGTCCTTCTAATGGACAGGCTAATAGTTTTGCTTAAGATATGCTGGTGGAAGAAATCCTACTTGGGGAGCAGGCAGGGTTTGGCCATTCATTTACAACAAAATTTGTGGTATAATCAGCAGTTCATCCCATGACTGCTAGAGACCAGGACTTTGATAGACCCTGTGCGGTAACAACAGGTAACCCTAGTTTTGTTCCTCACTATACAAGTTAAATAGTCAGGGACTGCAGGTCATTGTGGTGTGAGCAGCTCTGGGTGCCCGCTCAATCCCTACTGGCATCAGCTGATTGCAGGAGCATCGGAGGTGTCGCTCCCCAGCTGGCGAGAACAGCTGGAAGACTTGGTGCCTTCACTGACCCCGCTGGGACTGGGTTTGGCTGGAGACTGGCGTCTGCCCAGCGAGGCCACTGAGTTTCCCAACTCATTGGGAGCTTTGCACACCACTGTAATATGGACTCAACAAATGAATAAAGGCCTGTGATGCTCCAAAGAGGTGCGTGTGCTACACATGTGGATCTTTGCACCTGCTAGGGAGGCTGCAGGTTTTATACGAGCGGCTATTCCATTTCTAAAAAGAAACTAAATTTTGGAAGTTTAGGGAAGTGTCATACATTTGCCCTACCCTCAGGCAGACCTGAGGTGTTTTGAGATGGACGCGAATCCTCTTGCCTCTTTGCTTTCTCAGCTATAGCAGCCCACTTCCCCGGAGAGAAGGAAACCGGGAAGAGCAGAGGACCAGTGGCCAGGCTATCCTGACGAGCTCAGGATCCCTCACCTCCCAGTCTGGTGCTCTGAGCCCAGCCGAATCTACCTTGAGAAACCTGGCCACCCGCCTGTTTCTAATGGGCAGTGACACACGGCAGCTCATGCCCTGCAGAACAACCCAGGGAAAGGAAAATCTCAACACATTCAAATCCTTCCCACCGTTACACTTAGAAGCACGAAGCAACGCAGGGGACTGCTCTGTGGTACGGCACTGACCTTGTAGCATCTCATTTCACAGCAGCGCAACTGCAGGCTGACGGGGAGGGATGGACTACCCGGACCTTTGCAAAAGATAAGGGTGAGAGGGCACTTGCGGGAGGGATCGCAAATGCTTTAGCCACACCGCAGTCCTGCACCAGGCTTCAGAGTGCTGCTGGCACTGGAAAGCGTGCCGATCGTCAAAACCTGGAAAGGAGCTTCTGAAGCAGCCTCTATGGCCGCGGAGGGCAGCCCATCCAGCCCTCCCCTAGCAATGCGTTGCGCCTGGTTTGCAGAGGAAATAAACTGCCTGGCTGGCTGCAAAAGCATCTCCTTCAGGGGAACGCACTGGGTAGCTCTGATTGAGACACCACCTCCCAGGGGAGGCTGGGATCCCAGGCACCTCAGCAAACCCAGCCTTAAATGTTTCTAGGTTTTTCAAGTTTTGCCCGCCACTCCTTTTCCTTTGTGGCTGTAGATCAGAGAGAGAGAGAGGAGAAAAAGCAGATGGTTTGTCTAAACAAAGGTCAGACTCGCTGCTCAAGAGGCAGCAGACCAGTGGTGTTCTGCAACGAGCAGTGTAACACTGTCAGGTCACGCAGCCGGGGAGTCCCCTTGAGAAGGTGAAAGCTTTATCCCTCTGATGCAATTCCTATCTTTTACGAAAGCATGCACAAACACACACAAATTAAGCAATTAAATAGTACTCAGCTGGTACCTTCTAAGTGACTCAGAGAATATCAGGCAGTAAAAGCAGCAGAACCTCCTGCTTAAAACATCCTAGGGGTGCAAAACCGTGCCCCAAACAAGAAAACCTAGTTTTCAGCCATGTAGCTGAGCCTATTGCCAAATGAAGAGTACAAAGTCAGGAAACGTGCACATGAGAAAGCCGGGTGGGTAACTAGCACTGCCTACTCCAGCAGCCGGACCTACTGGGGCAAAGGAAACCTAAAATTCAGTGCTTGCATTGCATCAAAGACAGAGCGAAGCCAAAACGTGAGCAAGCTGCGTAATCAGGTTACGCAAAGTTGTCTTTTACTTCTCATTCTTTAAGAAGGAAGCATTGTTTTTTATCTAACAATGGCTATAGCCAAACTGTAAAGCTCATGGGGGAACAAGTGAAATACCGTACTATTTCAGTAGAGCAGACGTCACTAATTACCTTCTTACCTTGTAGAATGTCAAATTAGATGAAAAAAATAGATCAAGCTACTCTTAAGTACAGTGATTAAAGTGATCAAAAGCTCATAACAGCACAGATTGTGCAGCAAGGTTGTAGTTGCGCTCTAAAACCTGCATTTCATGATGGAAGATAACAACAAGAGGCAAGGAGAAATGTAAACATGAGTATTTTGCAAATTCCACAAATCATCTCAAATGTGGACTTTTGGATTTAATCTCAGGCTTCAATCTCAAGCTGTGTTTTTCCAAAGCTAGGCAAGGCTTGTAGGAAGAGGTAATATTCTCTCGTTTGACCTTCAGTCATCTTGGCTACAAAACACTGTTATGCCATTATTCCAGAGGCTCATTAATATTCTGAAACATAAGGAGATATTGCGAAGGTTTAAAAGACCCAGGCCAACTTCTGTGTCAGCATTCAAACCAGCCTTCAGTTTTTCTTCTAAAGTCTACGTAGTCATCCACCTCTCCATCTGGAATAGAAGGACAGATCTCATTACTTCACTATATTTAATATATTGATCTTCACAATGCTACTGTGTGGACTAAATGCTAAGTATCTTTTTACATATTTGGAACAACCCCACGTAAAGGTCAAAGCCTGGACTTTTCATAGGTCCCTTTAGGCACCTAGCAGAGTTGTCTAAGCTAGCAGACTAAATTTTCTGCATATCCATGGAGCAACACGGGCAACAGAGAAGGGTAATTTATTCAGGCTCCCAGCTCCCTTCAGTGGCCCTCAAGGCAACACAGCTTCCTAATTTAGACCATGCTCCCGTCATAGGGACTTCCAGTGATACAGCAAGAATTAGGTGCAATAAACCCAGACCTAAGCGACTTATCCAGTGTCGTACTGGGAGCCTGTGGCAGATCAAAATTTCAAGCCATGTGTCCCTGGGTCCTAAACTATTCCATTATAATCAAATTGTTTTGTTGTTTTGTCTCTTGCCTCAGCAAGGTGGTAGATGAGATCCTTTTGGAAATTTAGGTTTGTCCAAGTTAAAAATCTGCAAGAAAGAAGCAGATGAAAAGCGTGACAAATGACAGTCACAGTGTCCATAAGGGTCCTCTTGTATAGTCCACGGAAACAAGAGAACCTGTGTTAAGTTCAATAGACTTGGAGTTAAACCTATGAACCCTGTATGAAAGATAATTGGCTGATTTTATAAAGAAATCCCCCAAATGAATATTATTTTGCCTGACATCATTTATCTAAGCAAACAGAGCCAAATAGATACTCAATGGATGTAAGCCAGACTCCTCCAAACACTGTTGCATTAGTTTACAGCAGGACTAAATTCAACTCAGCATATCTAACAGGATATTTGATAATCAGGATGAGTTTGAGAGATCCGCAATGATTGCTTCTGCTCTTGGCCTTGTGTTTCTTTAGCAGATGAAGGGGCAATTCCATAAAGTTTTCACAGAGATTACTGGAAATTCTGGAGAAGATAAGATTAAGCCTGATGAAATACATACAAGTATTGTCTTTGGCATCCTCATAAAGTGTTGCAAGAGAGAAACTCATTTTCTCTTTGAAACTGAGCAAAATTGAACCTCAAGGTGCAGTAACATTATGATTTGCACAGAAAGGGAGACAGCAAACAAATCAGGAATGAGAATTTTTAAAATCAGTTTGTTAACAAAAAGTACTGTTTTGCTTACTTGCAGTTTCTGCCCAGCAAAATGTAATTTCAGGAGAAAGAACCTTCCTGTCCTTAATTTCTTACCGAGAAATTATTTTTAGTAAAAGGTAGGCAACATTCCTATCATACCTCTGTTCATTAGTAAATCATCCAGAATTGCTCCTGTTACTCCTAAACATCTCCATCTTCAGGAAGCAGCAGCGGTGTAGGTGGAGCACTGCTGACTGTTCACTGTACAGTGCCCTGGGAGCTGCAGGCTCTCCGGGAGACGTAAAGGCACCGGAGCTGTCTGAAAACTGCTGAGGCTGTGGGGCTCCACAACAGTTAACATTTTGGGTGCAGAGGAGAGGGTGGGGGAGGGAAGTGGTTATTAACAGTTTGGTCTCTAATATGCAGCTTGGCAAATAATTCAGAATTAAGAGAATTCAGCCTTTTCCTTGGCCACTATTGCAAGCATGGACACTTGTCGGCATACGACTGAAGACATACATATTTTCAGTGTTTACAGCAAAGCGTCTCCCTTGCTGGTTGTTCTGCTACTGAGAAAGGGAGGGCAATTTTATTTTTCCTGTATGTGTAGCTAACAATTCCAGGAACCCCAGTTCTCCTCCCACTTCCCTTTTTGCCTTTCCTGGCTCCTTTCCTCTGGGATTTGACAACACCCGCCTGAGGCTCTGGGTTACCCCTAACATCACTTCTCCCCTCTTCCTTCCAAACACTGTAAAAGAATTAAAAAGTGAAATTTGTGGGTTTGTTTTGCAGAGGAAGACCATGGGAAAACCAGAGATAGCACAGCTCTCCTGGACTTTCAGCTTTGGGTGCATCCAGTGCAGTGCTGGGCGGTGGTGTGCAGCGTGCTTTCAGAGCCCACGCTAGCCCAGGATACTCACTATGCTGCCCAGGAACAGCCTCCTTTCTAGATTTCTGCCACTTTCCTTAAGGCCTGGCCTCAGTAATCAAAATATTGAGCTAATTCTGGCCCTAGATTAATCCTTGCGGCAGTCATCCCGCTGGCACAGCCTTATGCCAGTGGCAAAGGTAGGAAAGAGCCTGATCCCACTCGAGACCCAGGAGATACCTCAGGGGTTGTGGCTGTACTTAAGAGGCTCATTCCTCAATACATCTTCCAGGCATTAAAATCTCAGCATGCACCGAGAGGCTCTGAGAAAGATAAACACAAAATCTGGATACCCTTAGAAATGGAAATTCTGGGGTACAGGGAACAGTGGGTGCCACAAGCTTTCTTGCTGCCTCTGTCTGTGTGTGCAGCTGGATTAAATACCAGACGTGCTTTTATACTACAGCATTACATCCCTTCTGGAGGGCACAAAGAGGCAGCACAGCAGTGAGAACGGCAGGATGTCTGGGAAGGGTCTGGTTTCGCTCCGGTACTTCTTACAGCCCTGGTCGATGTTAGGGGAAAGTTTTCCTTTTGCGTGACTGTGAAGCAGGGAGATGTCTGGTTTCCCTGTCACACAGGGAGTTTATGGCTGATCCCTAAAGCGAACCAGTTCCCCTGATTTCTAGTCTCACGCTCTGACCCTGACACCGTCCTTCCTGCACGGTTCCCGCATGCACGTTGCGAGCAGGGCTGGGAACGCAGCCCAGTTTGAGACCGTAATAACCTAGACCAGTGGTGCCCAAAGCCTTTCGATCGCTGCTCACCATGCCAAACAGAGCATGGCGTGTGGGCCACTGCCACGTGCTGGGGCATACCTGTCATGTCAGGTCACCGTAGCCAGGGAGAAGCCAAGTCCCTGCACTGGGGCTACCACACATGCCACCTACAGGGGCTGCCTTGGGTAACTGTCCCGCCACGGTGTGTTGCCCAGCTGGAGATCATGTCTCCTGGCCTCACAAGTCACTAATGATCTGTAAGCTACAGCCTGGCATGGCCAACAACTGAGCAGAGGGTCTGTTTGGGAAGTGAGTCACTTCTAGCTTTTTTCCCCAAAGAATAGCTTGCATGCTTCGCCGGCATGGAAAGTCATGATGTGGTATTTCTTAAAACAGGGACTTCAGAAAAGGTTTTAAAGTTCCGTTTGAAACATTTTGTTGCATTAAAGTAATGGTGTGGTGACTTTCTCTGACCAAGCTTGGAAGCTGGCAAAACCTAATTTCAATGTTTAAGTGGGATGTTGTCTGTTTAATGCCATAATAGTGTTGGCTGGAAAGCCCTATGAAGGCAAAAGACTTTGGCTCATGCTACAAGGAAAGTTTTGGTTGAAGAAGACAACGATGAAAGTAGTACAGCCGTAATAGCTCTGTTTTGCCAGGCATGCACTTAGTTCAGTGCCCACCAGGACTATTTTACTGCATTTACATTTATAAAGTCCTGCCCACTACACCTCGGGCTCTTGGTCAAAATTAAGTATAGGCAGCTGCACTCACGCTGATTCTTAAATGATTCCTCCAATCCTCCTTGCCCCTACACGAGCAATAGCTTTTTCTCCCACCCAGACCCTCGTGCACACAAGCAGTGGCAGCAGCCGGCGCGTGTAACGTTACGGTCCCAGTGAAGTTGCACTGGGCTCCCCTGGCTCAGAATACGACCTTCAGGACTTTACCCCAGCAAATGGGCAAAAGAAGGCAGGACAGCAGGATTTTTGCAGCTTGGTTGCGATTTTTCAGTTCAGTTTTACTCTCCGGCTCAGAGGACTTGTTACCCGTCTCGCTAGACGGGGTGTTTCGGGTCCGTGGGGTGCAGCTACGGCACGCAGCCACGGCAGCTATTTGCTCGGCTCCCCAGTGCTCGGGGCCAGCGTGGGGTAAGCAGCGCCTTTGCATTCCCGCTGATCCCTGCTGGAACAGGGCCAGCCCTACGTGGCCTTACAAGTCGGCTTCACTTTCTTTCTTATTTAAAGCTACAAATTAGCAGCCAGAAAAACATTTTTGGTGTCAGCCCCTGGCAGTCCTCAATTTCACAGCAAGGAGCAATCGAAAACTGAGAAACAAAGAAAAATGCTAGGAAAAAACCCCAACTAAGCAAAATATCATATAAGATGGGTCCTAGCTCCCTTCCCGCTCATGTTGTAAGATTATTTAGGTCCCCATAGCTTCTTAGTCCTATGGGTATGACAAGAGGTATGCCAGTGTTATTATTATCTGTTCAAAAATCCTGCACAGAATTTCCAAGTGACAGTCAGGACTGCAGTGTATGCAATATGAGAAAGGAAGCACAATACCCATTTAAGAGGTGGGTAACGATAGCTGTAAGAGACACAGCTAAGATTTCAGGGCCCAGAGCAGGTCAGGTAGCCAGTACCACCAAAAAAGGTTATACAGGTGTCACAGGGCAAATTCACTGAGTAGGGAATCGGAGCCGTGTGGTATTTAGGAGTACAAGTACTTACAGAAAGATTCAGCATTATGGAAGTTTCTGCAAGAAGCTTTTGTCAAAGCCAGTATTTAATCCAGATCTCCCACATACCTCCCCAGTGCTTAAACTGCAAGAATATACTTGTTGCCTAATTGCAAAAGAACACCAAGGATCTGTAAGTATTTCTGCCAGTGGGATTGCTGAGTGTTGGCATAATCAGAGAAACCCTTGACTGCAGGCTCTCAAGTGTCCAAGCGGTAGGTCAGAGTGCTTGTTGCCATGCTAAGTGGCGTTTTTTAATTCCCCACCCAAATCAGATAATTTAGGGAAGGTGGTGCAGATTAAACTCAAGAGCTCCTGAATGCCGTGTACCCATTCTTAAGCAGGAGAAATTTCCATTGCCCTCTAGAAAGGCCGTAGTTAAGTAAGGTCTGAGTATCACCTTGGAATGTATCCTGAGTGAGTTGTGCAAGCTTTGCTCTTGCTGCTGCCCTCAGTTCAAGTAGCCTCTTTTCAAAAGCCAGTTATTGCACGCCCTGAACCAGCTCTGTGTATATATGCACCTTTGATGTAGCTGTCCCTTTTGTAGTACCTCCCAGCCAAGGATCTCCAAGACCCATATAAATATTAGTTATGAAACTCTAACGCAAGCCTGTGAAGTGGTTTAGGATTTCTCTTTGTGACACGAAGAGGAGTGAACGGAGGGGCCGAGCTAGGAAGTGCTTTGCCCAAGATAACAGCTGTTGGTGGAACACAGTTGGAGGAGTAAGGTATCAATGGAAATATGGGCTCCTGCTTTCAAATCCCTGCCTTTTACTGACAGAGCTGCAGTTTTGAGACTGCACTGTCTTTAAGACACCACCAGAGTTCCTTTGGCCTTCATCGAGCCTCCCGATTCCCTACCATTTCATTTATCCCCGTTTGAATCCGTGCGACTAAAGGAAACGTGAATTTGTTCCCAAACTGACTCTGCACTGCCGGTGTCTCAGGACCCGCCTGCAGCAGGAGGAGGTTTACTGGGACAGTGGGACAGGAGGAAGAGGATGGACGAGGACCGTCTTGGCGGGTGTGATGGTGGATGGCTGCAGCCACCATCGCTCAGCCCCTGCGCCACGCAGGCGGGGACCGTGTCCATCCCTGGGTGCGACCCCCTGGGTCTGACGACTTCCGAACTCTTCAAAAGCCGGGTGCTGGCACACGCCACCGGCCCTGCCGCTGTGTCCTTGCTGCTGCGGCTGTTCCGTACGCCATCTAGATGACACCAGCTCGTGTCATTCCTATGTGCCAGCACAGGCAGGGGGGTGGCCAGGGACAAAGGGGAAGGAGCTAAAGAAGTGAGCAGAGGGATCCTTTTGCACAGCACGACCGCGAACACCCCAGGCACCGACGGGCACGTTAGCGAGGCTGTTTTACTTCTCGCCCCTCCTGACCGTCACCTTGATGGCCAGGTTCCTATGCACCAGCGTGGGAAACAAAGGCTGAAGGTGCCCCCCAGCAGGCAGCTTGCCACAGCTATCGGATGATCTCCCTCGGCAGGCACCGCTGCCTCCGAAACGCCTTCACCTGTTGTCTGCTTGGCTCCCCCGTCGCCACTGATAGCATCGCCACCATGACCTTGAAATCTTTCTCACAAGTGCCACCCTGTCTCTTAGCAGTGGGAAATCAGATTTTCCTTCCCTCAGCACCACTCCCCGCATTTTCATTTCTGAAGAAAGAGCCGGGGAGGGAATGAAGTTTTTCCCTCTGCAGCAGTGACTCTATTTTCAGCCGTAGCCCAACAGATTGCTTCGCTCTTCAGCCTTATCATCCAATACCACCTTAATGCATGCAGCTACGAAAGGTTACTATTACTGACTGATATCACTGGCGCTGCTGGCTGGGGGTTTTAACCCTAGATGAACCAAAATCTCCTCTATACCACATCCTTAGTACTCTCCGGGATTTCAAATTATTTGAGCTGTTATTATTATTTTTAGAGTGGTTTTTTGTAAAACAGAAAATACGGTAAGTTTGTTACGTCAGAGGAAGACAAAGAGAAAAGTCAGCCGTTCTCTAGGACCAAATGAATCAGTGGTTTACCATGCACGGAGTGACTGACAGCTCTGGCCCTCTGGCATCATAATTTATTCTCCAGTCTCATCTCTTTGTGGGTATTGCGTGTCATGCTTTTAAAAATGTATATATAGAACCAGCTAGGTGGTTATATTTAGTGCGACCGTAGGTATGGAAGCATTTCTTTTTTTAGCTTCTCTTGGTACATATATAGAGATAGGAGAGAATCGAAAGGCCCTTCTGCCCCTCTCTTCTGCGCTCCTGTGAAAGCGGCCCCTCCGTTTGGCAGCGTGCCCAGAGGAGTCTGCAGAGATGCTCCCGAGAAAAAGCTCTGGAAGGAACAGGTCGAGGAACAGTGAGTTTACAGGACATTCCCAAATTTCAGCAATAACCCCCCAAAATCTCATTCCAATGTGGAACAAAAAAGTGGTACAAAACAGAAGTTACATTCCCCACCACCCCCACCACCCCCCCGGAAGTCCAAACAATTTATTTTGATGTTTTTAAACCTATTTTGACACAGTGGAAGTCACTGGAGGTGCACCAGTTGATAAGTGGGAAACCTCAAAAGGCCAAACACCCCTGAGTTAAGCACCCACTCCGATATAAGCATCCTCCAGTTCAGGATTCCCCAAACGTACCCTTCTTAGCAGGTTCGCCCAGATCCAAGGAAGGGAAGGGCTACCAACTTTGGGAGACCCTCAAGGCTCCCAACCTTTCTAGGTCACTTCCAGCCAGGCAAAGTGGGCAAACTGGGGAAACTGGGCAGCTCCAGAATGTGGTTCCAAGCACTGGGAAGAACCCAGGGACCGAGAAATCCGCTGGAGACGGTTGATGTCCCAGCCATATCCCAGTGGAGCGTGTCTAACCACACAAATCCGCATTTTTTCCATGGAAAAGTTGTTCCAGCAGTCCTGGCTTCAGACTGGGCATCAGAGAGGCCCTCGGCAGGGAGCTGCTGGCTGCGGGAGCGAGCGTCACGGCCAGGGAGCGGGACACGGTACACGGGCAGCCCCAGGGGTGCAGGGTCCCTCGCCAGCTTCCAGCTATTCCTGACAGCTGCATCCCACGGCCTGACAGCAACTGTAAGCACTGAAAGTCATGAAAAACAGACAAGTGTAATGGGTACATGGACTTTTTGTCAGATCTGAACAGAAACCTCTGCCCTGGCCTGAGGAAGGATTTGTGTGTCCCAATATACCTGTTTTTTTTCAGGCTGTTATCAGCTGGTCCGATAAAAGGCGTTACTTCTTGCAGATCTCACTTTGCTTTTGCACTAGCCCACAAGAGGTACAGACATATGAATAGCCTGTTATAAATGCACCATAAAAGCAAACACCTGCTCGCATTTTGTAAACGCTGTTGTCCTTTTATATTGCGGTTTTCCATTTCTTGTCTGTTTGGTATCTACTGGTCTGTCCACACATGAGCATGCTCATTTGTACAAGCACAAATCAATTTGCACGCACCCTTTCCTGTGCAAATATGCTTGTTCCTTGGGCAGTTGCATATCACAGACCGGTGGCATCTCCACAGCTTATTTTAGGAGCCGGAGGTAGGTTTTTCACATGTTGACCTCAAAGCTACACACACAAAATAATCTTTGCTCTTAAACTGTCAGGCCTTGTTTTTCACACTGCCCAGCAAGAAAGAAGGATAAAGCGCACGCAGACCTAAGAGTGTATTTTATAACCATCGAGAAAGTAATAAAATCTTCTGCTTCAAAGCAGAGGTACGTAATCCCTGTGTACCTGCCCGCAGCTGGTCTGAGCAGAGCTCCCTCCTGCAGGGCTGAGGCCAGGGTGATGGACGCAGTGTCACCGGCTGTTTGGAGACGGCAGCGTTTGTATCCTGGGTATCGGTAAGGGCTTGCGAGTTATTACATCCCTTGCTCAATGGGTGAGAGAGATAAAGAGCACTTTCAGCAGGGTCTAAACACACGGGGCAGTGATAAATGCAAATCCCTCGTGCTCTGCGCAATGCAGGTAATGGGTCTTCAAGCAGCTTCTCCCCAGGCACAGTCGGGCTGACCTGGTCCAGGAGGACAAAAGACAAAAAGGCGAGAACCTGTAGGATGCAGCAGTTACAACAGAAAGGCAGAGAGGTGTTTTGGGGTCTGGGGTCTCAGAGGTGCCAGCCCTGGCCACAGTCTCCGGGGGTAGGAGACAGACCACTGCCTGGTGGCAATCTGGCCAAAAGTGGCAGAGCACGCATTTATCTTGGTTGAAATCAAGCTTTTTTGGAGGGGTTCAGTTGAAGCTAACCAAACGTCAGCATTCACCCTGGTGTGGGCATCTCCGAACCAGAAATAAACCCCGGAGCGTGCCTCGCAGCAGCCCTGGCGTGTTCAACCGCATGCAGGCGAGGGCAGCGGTAGCAGCAGCCTCTCACCCCGGAGCAGAGAGGACGAGATGTCCCAGCCGGCTCCAGGGGCTGCGATTGCTAAAGCCACAGCCAGCAAACATGCCGAAGTCACCGGGACTGGGGAGAAAAGCCCCTGGGACAAAATGAGATGCCGACAGCCCTGGGTCTAGCCCTGCCGGGATCCCTCTTTGCAGAGGTCTGAATGCCTGCGGCGTGCTGTTTAAAGAAATATATCTTTTCCCTGCCATTTTTCAAGCTTGAAGGATGCATAATCACGACTATTTGATGAAGCTGCTTGTTAATTATGCTTACTGAAAGGTGTTTCCCCCTGTGTCTTCCTGAAAGACGTGATGCTCTCCCACAATACACAGCACAGCTCTACACTGTGGAGAAAGTTAGGACAAAAATACCACCTTTTCCAAGGTGTTAAATGACTAGCATGGACTTGCATACTTAGTATAGTATACTCTGTTCCCCTCTCTGCCACAATCAATACCACTCTGATTTCTTTATCATGGATGATGGGGGATGGAGATGAGCGATCCCGTTCATACCTCAGCTTTGGCATTTTGATTCCCAAACAGCCCATTCACTAGTAGCATAAAAATAATGTAAAAACAAATACATCAAATAAATGTAGCTTGAAGACATCTCTATTACAACCCTACTCTGTATTCTATAAGCAAAATATGTACTGTGCATACAAACACCGGGGGAATGAAGGGATGCAGGTATTAACACTGACATATCAAGCGGTTCCTTCATGAGACCATATTATCTATGCAATCACCTACAAGTATTTACATTTCACGAACGAGATTTTCCAAACAGCACCTCCAGCCATACCGCCTCATGCTGTTCTTGGATGAAGTTCAGGGGAAGAACGAGGCCAAATCAACGCTTACAGAGGGTGTTTTATGAAAGACCTGGCTGCACTGGGAATCAGTCAGTGCTGGTGGCTCAGGGGGGGACACGTCTCCCTGGTGGGGTGGCCCTGATTTGGGGTGACTCTGCGGCAGGGAGAGCCCCGTGCTGCTGGAGGTAAAGCACCGCGTTTCTGGAAGACGTCGTCCAACACCCAAGACAGGCAAGTCCCCAGGCAGAAAAAGGGTGGGCAGCTCCTTAGCTGGATTCAGCCTTGAACTTTGGCCACAAGTTTGGGTGACCTTTTTTTTTCATATTTCGGTATTGGTTCCTTTGAACACAGTTTAGGGTAGGCAGACCTTGCAAACTATGTACTAGGACTCCTCTCTAGAGCCGTTGTGGCTAATTTGTCACTCATGGGGCGTGGTTGGTGGCTGAACTCACATGGCATTTTTATAGCCTTTGCTGGATGAAAAGTATGTTAATGAGGAAGAAGGTTTTAAAAAAGCCACCCGTTCTGCAAATAGGCTCCTATAGATCTGCTGACCGAACAAAACAGTGCTGACAGTTCAGAAAGTTTGAAAAACACCATAATCAATTAATGGATTTTTTTCAATATTGACCCACTCCTAAATCCTGACCATTAGTTCAGATAGGGCACTTTATGACACTATTAAAACAAATTGTGGTGTAAATCGTCCCAGCATCAGTTCAGCAAGTTGCATCCAAGTACCAGACTGACTCCAGGTTTTCGCCGTGTCCGGACTCTAGCACAAGTTATCCATTTTACTTATTTAAATTCCCTTTGCAGTTCCAATGAGACATGTGCTACTTCTTTACTTCTTCTCCTATGTCACTGTGATTACATTTGCTTTTAAAAAGTGCCTGTTTCACTGAGTATAATTTACACGGTAAAACAAAAAAACAAGCCGCCCCTCCACCCCTTTTTAAAAATTGAAGTATTTGGGAATGAAAGGTGCTAATACTGTAAAAACTATTACCCTGTGCCCTTCTTACTCAAAGCAGGAATCCACATTTTGTGCAAGGACAATTTATATGACACCATATGAAGGTGTGACTTGCATTTTTACAAACCTTTTTTTTTTTTTTTTTTTTTAACACGCTGATGAGCAGAGCAGGAGGTGGCTGGGACATCAATGCAGGATGTGGGAGATTAGGGCTAAACTCCTGCTCGCCCAAGGGAATGTGATCCATTGCTCCCACCTTTTACTAGGAGAGTCTCTTTATCCCCTGTCTTCCAGCTACCCCAGGCTGTGTGTGCTCCCAGCCAGCTGCTGCAAAACACTCGACTATTTCCTGGCAATGGGAGAAGAAAGCAAGTGAGTGCCCATGTGAGGATAGAAAGACACACAGTTATGCTTGTTAAATAGATAGACATAGTCCAACCGGAGAAATAAATGAATTTAGCATTCAGCTCTATGTCCCTCCAAGCACACCCCAGCTGCTGGAGTAATTGTGCTGCAGCCAAGGGAGCAGGGCCATGGAGAAGGATTTTCTCTCCAACTGGAAAAACCCCTGTGGCCCCTTTGAGGTCTCTTTTCCAATGCTTCATCTCCAATGATAGATATGACCACAGGTCAGGGGGATAGAGCTGCTGGCTGAGGTTAATAGGAGGGTTCAGGACATGCCTCGCTGGCCGCCTTCAGTCCTTTTCTGTGACGTTTAGGGCAGAGCCGCACTTTGTAGATACCATGTTAGCACTGGAGTCCTATGTAAACCTGTGCCATTGGTATCCAGCTTCCTCACAGGCAACAGTCCTAGAGCAAATTGAGTTGCAGTGCCTTTCCGAATAGCCAGATGTCTGGGCATTATCCAAAGCTTGGTGAGTCTCTCCATTGCATTTTCCTGGCTTTTGAACCAGAGCCTTCCTGAATTTTGTCTTCAGAGCACCATTATGAACTTTGCATTTACAGCTGAACCTTAAAGAAGTGCTGTAAACTAGGACAAATAAAGCTCAGCTTAGAAAGTAGTCCTTGCTACAAAAACAAGAGCACATAGACCAGGCTGCCATTAATGGCCTCGTTTACAACCCCACCTCCTGTTTTGTGGATTTTCCAACTATCACAGTTCCTACAAAAGAAGGGGAGAGCGAAGTCCTTCATACTTACGACACGCTTTTAGATTAATGCCAATCAGATAATTATTCCTCTGTAAGGAAAAGATCCGTAGATAAACTCCAGCCCATTACAGGACACGGTTCTGCTGGCATCAGTCATTGGTACTTCCACAACAGGTCCCGCTAAGTATTTCTCCATTATTAACAAGCCTGAAGCCAGGTGGATGGGTATAGTTGTGTCACAAGGGACACTGTTATATTCAAAAAACTCTGAGTTAAACAAGATCACCCCACAGTAAGTTGGAAGTGCTTCCCGTTTGCTAGGTGAGAACTTGCACCAGCCCAGGTAAAGAGCAGGGCTGAGCCGTGGGGCAGTTGATCAGCTGGCACTGCGGGGTCTCATCCAGACCCCATTCGTGCATTAGGAAATTCCTCCTCACCTTCCACAGGCACAGAAGGAAGCGATAGGATGGGAATTAGCGTTGTGTCGGTCGGTGCCAAAATCTCTCATGGAAATCTCAAAAAAAATCTTGTCCAAAAGCCCTGCTACCAAGACAGATAATGAAGATGATGAAAGCTCGATAAATTTAGATTCCTCTGGGCTCTTTCACTTTACCCACCTCAGGTCTGTGTGCCCTTCTGATTTGTCTCCTGGACCACTGTTTTCCGTTTTGACTCTCAGGCTAGCATGGAAAAACTTCTCATGGCACAACAACAGCCCTCTATAGATCTGCTGCTCCCACTGTTGTCCTGTCTAAATTGGGCCATAACTTTTGGAGAAAGGCCTGGCAGGGTGAATTTTACCCACCGCTGGTAGTTTGTAGAGAACCACTACGTGTAGCCCACAATTCATGCCTCCTTCACACAGCCAGAGTGTGAGAAGGGGTCTGAGCAGAAATTAAAATCAGCCTCCTGGGTGCCACTGCAAACAGGCAAAGAGCACACTCCCACTGACACCCGTGGGAGGTAGGCACCTATACAGAAAATGGACGCCTCAATCGTTTAGCAGAGTCTGTCTACAGTATTTATGGAAAACTGATACCTACGAGCATTTGCGGAATTGCATGAATGAGGGAAAACATTTGAATGATATATTGCTGTGCAGGCAGGCACCATGTGGGACCCAGACAGTCGGCCTCCTGTATCATGATAATAGTATTTTGTTAGTAGTCTTATCATCTCCACCTCCACAAGTGTTCATCCATGGTTTGCCCCTTGGTGAACCACAAAGTCATTTCCAGTCCCTGGCAGCATGCTCACAGCCTTAAAATGAGCAGGGGGAATGATTGCCTGTGGGAAAATAGTGTCCTGAAAGGAGGAATTGGGGGAAACCCACACCCCTAGTTTTCTCTGGAAGAGCTGGAAAATAGCTGTTTCCTCATCCCTGGGGTAGGCGAATTAGGGAAAGGAGGAGAGGGCTGAGCTCTGACCTGGCATCTTTGGTGGAGATGCTAATGAAATCATTATGTACCAAGGAGCCATGTGTCGGATACGGGACAGAACCGGGCAGGCTTTTTACATCTACCTGTTATATGAGAGGTAAAAAGTCACGCAATCGCTTCCTCAAACAAAGATTTGCAGTCAGACTGTGTTCGTGTCAGTTGAAGGCAGATCACAGCCTCCCGAAGGACTTCAAAGATAAGATAACAAGCACACACACAAAAAATGCGGTCTGCCTTGAATTCCTCTGGAGGGTCACTAAGGCACTGCAAAGCCAGCTCTGGGTTGAACGCACTGGCTTGCCTATAGTCCTTCCAGTAAAATATGGTTTTCTGCCTGCAAACCCCTGTACTTAGAAAAGGAGAGATGGGTGGAACAGTCTTGTCTCCGGAGCAGGGATGCAAACAGCATCTCTGGATTGACACGTTTATGCAGGCGATCTGCTGTGCCCGGGGACCGCACGGCTTGACCTGCACCGTATTGCAACGCAGAAACTGCGAGCGGTATACGGGGTCAGAGCAAAGTTTCTGGATCGGCCCGGTAGTGCGTTCCCGAAAGCAGCCGTGGGTGGATGGGGAGGGAAGGAGTAAGAGAAACACGGCAAGCAGAAGGCGATCCGACTCATCGCCACCTTCTCAGCTTCTGGCAGACGTGAAACTTGAAGGACTGTCTGAGCTGGAGCTTGCAGCTGAACTTCTGTGCCCTGAAGCCCCAGTTCGTCCATCTTCCCAACTCTGGCTAAGTCCTGTTGAAACCTGTGTATACTGGAGGCTTCCACATTATCTGGCGGCAGTGAGTTCCCCAGTTCAATTACATATGGTATGGAAAAGCATTCCTTTGCATTTATTACCAATCGGCTGCCTGGTAATTTCAAAGGAGTTCCCATTCTGTCCTGTCTAATTCGGAGGATGTGTGCCCAGTGGGTACACCACAGGATAGGATCTCTGAATTAATTCTATTTTCATCTCTGTCATTCCTCTAAAAGTGCAGGTATTATTATTCATTGCAGTGAGTTTCACCGTCAGCCAGCTCAATTAAAATTACCCCAAGCAAACAGTGATCTGGAATTTAGACTGAAATGACATAGTTGAGACTAACGTTCCCTGTATACCTGCAGAGAATAGGTAGAAACTAAACTAGGCAATAAAGGTAAAAATTCTATTTTAAATTTCCAATGCCTGGATTGATTTGTGCAACTGAAACTGCTGCCAACATGTTATGAAATAACTTGTCATACAGTAGTAGACCCTATTATATAGCAGAACGCCTGTAGTTACAGAAAGATAAGATGAGATCCCACATGAAAGGGAAAAATGTGTAATTTCTAAAAACAGCAATTTACATACTGACCTAAGAACCATCTATCGAGCTGTTGTAATTGTGCAGTTTGCTATTTCTATTGACATGTCCTCATGTCCCTTGTTGTTTGCCAGTGAAACAGCACAAAAATCTTGAAAAAATTCAGCTAGACCACAGCGTGCTTAACAGCCTGTGTTAGCGGGTGAGTAACCAAACAGCTGAGAGAGGTTCACAGATATAAGGGTGCTGCTGAAAATGAGAAGTAGTAAGTGTCCACTTTAACTATAGTCTTGGGCACACGCTAGTACTACGCTCACAGCCCAATGTTATTGGGAATTTTTTCCTTCTTTCAGAAGCAAAAAGCCACAAGAAAAGCCAGGCAGCCTTTCTGTAAGGGGTCATTTGCATCCAGGACGTGTACAAATCTCTTTACATTTATTTAGAAACTAAAGCAATTAAAACACCCCAGGCCCCTCCTGTTAACTCAGAAACATCATTATGAAGATGCTTATGCCACAGCAGCTTACTACGCTCGGTTTACTGGAAAACTGGAAAGCTGCATTTTCAGCCATTTGATCAACAATTTCCCGAGGTTGCTAATGACTTGCAAAAATCTGCCCAACAGTAACAACCTCAGGGAGACGCCGTTGTCTCCTCTGAGAACCCTTATTTGTTTTCAGAATGAGAAATTTAATTAGGCGAGGGTTTTTTGGCGGAGGAGTTCATGCCTTGGGCCCTCAACAAGCAAACCCTGTGTGACTGCCCAGCGCCACGCAGGAGCCCGAGCCTTGGCAGAGCCGAGGACCAACCGGGGCAAAGGAAATTAATCCAATTTTAAACCAGTCCCCGCTGTGTTCCCCCCCCCCCCGTCTTGCGCAAGCTAAGCAGCTGAGCTCACCCCCCACCTTTTGCATGAGGGTGGGCTTGTGCATCGGTTTCATGGCTGGGGGGTGAGGCGGGGGCCGGTGCCGGAGTCCGCCGTGGCTACTCCAGGGCTGGCCAGGAATGCCACCGCATGCAGCCGGGCGGCATTCCCCTTGCGAGGTGGCAGGGCGATGGCCAGGAATGGTGCACACAAACAAATGCATCCAGGCAGGCGCGGAGATAAGGGACAACCGGGTGCCACCAGCATTCCTGAGGGCTTTCTCAACTTCCACTGTCCTAAAAAAACCCCCACGCTCACGAGGCATGGTTAGGAATCCCCAAAGACTCTCCATTAAGTCACTAATTGCCGCTAATTATTGTGAGCGCTGGTAACGTGCTTGGTGCTAAGGAGACTGCAGAGCAGTGGCCGGTCCCCAGCTGGTGGCAACGGCGACCGACAGAGGTGCAAACATCATGAGAAGCAATTTTTGTAGCAGGCAGCGGCCCCTCGCTCCGGAGCCATCCCAGGGGCACTGAGCAGGATACAGTCCCCCTGGGGACCACGGGGTCGGGGGGTTTGAGGAGGACACACGACACATCACCGCTGAGAGCACCTCGTGATGGGTGAAGTCAGATGGGGAGAGGGGAAACGGGTGTTCTGGTCACCCAGGCATCCCCTCACCAGCACTGGAAAGGGTTGTTCTCCGGCTCGTGGAAAAGCCACCTTCTCCACCACCTCAGGGTGTTTTTCTCAGCAGAAGCAGAGGAGGGGAATGTCATGTTTATCCAAAGAATATTAACAGCCTCTCCTCCACGTATGGTCTCATCACAGGAGACCCAAGCACCCAGACAAGTGTAAGATTTGTATGATGCATGGGTTGTGTACTTTTTTTTTTTGCATTTGCCATTTTTTCCGCCTGAAGACCTTTGCTTCGTTTAGCTCCCTGTAGAAAACAACAGCCTTTGCCATGCCTGGTTGCACTGCACTCTTCCCTTCCCCTCCTTTACCAAGATGTGTTTGCAGGCATGCTCCCCAAGTTATTTTGAAGACAGACTGGCGCTACAAGGAGCTCAGATTCTAAGGAGAGGAGGAAGATGAGGTACTTGCTTTTTTTCCTGGTGGAGGAGAGTGAGCCACTGGTGAAGCTCCCCTCTGTAGGATAAGAGACTCTTCCTCTTCATCTTTGGGTGGCAGAGTAGCGCACGTAGCTCCCTGCCCTGCGAAGGAAAAGCCTGTACCTGTAGGTAAGTGCCCCCGAGGTTAGGCACTCCTCAGTCAGTCACTGCCTGCCAGCCTCCACCTCTCCATCTGCTGTTCTTTGGAGAATGATTTTTCTTAAAGCAAGTGTTCCCCCCTCTCCTTCTTGGCTAAACGAAATGGGCTAAATCAGTGATGGCATCTCCTACAGAGCCCATTATTTAGTTTGCTGTCAAAATCATTACATGTATCATTTTTGCACAATTTTATTTCACAGCGTAAAATTAATAGAGAAGGAGAGGGGGGCTTAAAAAATCAGTTGTAAACAGCATGTTCTGATGTAAATGAACACTCTCCGGCAGCATTTGCAAATCTGCAGTAGAGCCTTGCGCATCAGACTGCAAAGGAAAACTAACCGGGGGCCTGGCTACAGAGGGAAGCCTAGGTTTTTCTCTTTTTTTTTTTTTTTTTTTTTCCCTTTTCTACAGTTCAAACTGCAAGGGGAAAAAAAGGCTAATAACATGCAGCTGAAAGCTAAATTAGATATCTAAAATTCACTCTGTTAAGTTAAGGAAGGAATTGCTCAACGCTCCAGAAAAAATATGCTTAAGGTCTGCGGTCTGAACCACAGTGCGGGATGCTTCCCTGCATCAGGTTTTCCCAAGAAAGCTCCATCTTGGGCTCTGCCCTATCTCCATCTCCTGTGCAAAAAGAGTGCAAACCAGAGACAGGCATTTCCCACTCAGCTCCAGCGGCCGTCAGCAACTGATTAGGAAACTGGCCAAGATTATTTTTAACCTAACAACATTCATTTAAAGCTCATGACTCCACAACCCATTGATCTACGATGAAGGTGCACCTGAACAAAGTCCGATACAAAATTCCTTTTAAAAATTACTTAGAAGTGAATGCAAACGTAGATGGGAGTTGGAAGCTCGGCCTCCAGGGAGGCCTTCCCTACGGGAAGTCATTCAGAAGGAAAGCTGTACCCTGCTAGACAACCCTTGATTTTCATATCTGTTATCTGGGCATCACAGCGAGGGCCAGACTGAGATTAGGCAGATACATAGGTGGATGCTTTACATTGCCTTCTAGTGACAATAAAAGGGCCCTGGAGAGACTGCAGTCACTTGCCCCAAGGGAGGACATAAAGGGTGACACATCTGTGATAAGGGAGTAGCTCTGCGGGGGAAAAAAGATGAACTCGCCCACCGTGAGTAACTCAGCTGGTAGCTTCTACTTGCCCACTTTGACTCTGTACTTGTGGAAACTTTGCTCTAAATAGCAAAATATTATAAGCCACAAGGCTACGCAGTCAAAATGCTCTGTTTATACATCAAAGTTTTCACTGAAGTGCCTTAATGACTTAACAGATGCTGTAAAGCAGCTTGTTGAGGTATCTGCTAAGCTTGCGATTGAAAGCCCACCAGACACATCGTGGACAGAAAAACGGGGGCTTGCAAATTACCTGGTGGGGCTTTTTCCTGCCTCTGCCCATGTGGTGGGTTGGCTCTCCCTTTTCTCAGACGCAATGAGCTGTTTGGGAGGGAAACAGAGAAGCTTTGCCTTGAACCTTGCAGGACAACTCGCTGGCTGAAACGATTCACTGAGATACAACAAGCTTTGTTTAGAAACGGATATATCCAGCCAGGAGCCCTTGGAGACAATAAAGCATCTGTTTGACTTCCTCAACGGGTTAGCTGTGTGTAAATCATTTATCCCCACTCCTGCTCTCCCTCCTCAGCTCTCAGTATTTGTATTTTTTTGCTAAAAAAACGTCGCCTGCCTTTCTGCTGGCGAGCAGCTTGGGACACATTGCCTGGAGTCTGACCTCAAAGTAGGGTGGGATTTGAATCTGAAATCCACTCGGTTTGATCTCGCAAGAACCGCCGCACTGCACAGCTTGTACGTCTTTAGTAAAAAGGCATGCCTTCAAATCCTTCCTTTTCAGAGGCCTGTCTCCGTTGTCAGCTGCCATCTTTCGAGAGAAAGATCTAAAATTAGAGAAAAGCTGCCCTCCACTGCTGGAGAATACTGCTGCTGTGACATTTGAAAGCAGAAAAAAGCTTCAAATAAAGGTCTTCTGCTTAGGCTCACGTAACAAGCAAGAAAGGCTTTGGGTCTCTCCTGTCCAGACCGGCGTTTGTGGGAATCTGATTTAAATAGGCAGCCACAGCACCAATGCTTATCTTTGTCTGCCTAAGCGTTTATACTTTGCCTGTCATCTTAGGCGCCATTATTTTGATGGAAACCTACAGACCCGAGGGTTTTTCTTTTAAATACCTTTCCTAGGAATCCTGAGGGATGCCAGGACACCCCACTCTTATCGATAAATCAGTGAAGAAGAAAGAAACCCTCCGTGTGGAAACAGTGGCTCGAGACTTTTTGTACGGGGTGGTTATGATGAGGTGTGGGCACCGTGGAGGGAACCGAGCTCTGGCTGCAGCCCTGGAGACCTCGGGTTCAAATCTGTGGCCTTCGGCTAGGCCTGAGGTGTCCTCAGGAGCCCCCCGAAACCCATCACCAATGGTAACACTGGGAATTAGGGGTCTGGGGCACCTCTGGTAAACCCTGCCGGGTCCCTACTGACCCTGCCGCTGCTCCCACCACCGTGCTCTCTGCGCATCGCTCCATCCCTCCCTTTGAATAGTGTTTTCCCACCCCGCAGGGATTAGTGGGAATAACAGGGTTAGAGCTGCTCTAATGTTCCACGGCACAACACCCCGGCTGCGGTGCCCAGAGGCGGGGAGCCCTGGGGAGAACCCCTCCTGGTGCCAGGGGGGGAGAGGAGCCGGCGGTGGCACACCAGGGCAGGCAAATTAAGCTGAGAGATGAGTGCAAGCCTCCCACTACCTGGAGGCGATGAAGACACTACGAGACAGCAGGATTTGGCTGGGAGCAAAGGAGCGCGATGGTTTACCTTTTAATCCGTGTGTTTTACCGTGTCCCCAAAACAGAGACCCTGCTCTGACCCAGTGAGCATACGCTGCTGGGAATCACAGCGAAGAAAGCAGAAAACAAACCTCCTTCTTCTATCTCCTTTTTCTCGTCTTTTTTTTTCCGTCGTCCACCCCCCAGCATCCAAAAGACCCACTCCCCCGCCGTGTCATCCCTCATGCCTGCGCCGCGGTGGTGATACCATGGGGCAAACTACCTGCCTACGGGCAGCTGGTTCCAGCAAGAGTGAAATGGGTTTCCCACAGCCCAAGCTGGCCACGCTCAGATCCGTCCGGCAGCACTACCGTGCTGCGTGGAGAGGGAACAAGGGGCTTGCTGTGAAAGGTGCATCCCGGGGTTTTGGGGGAGGAAAAACAGGGGGTTACTTAGTAGGAGTAACTGCCTCAGCAGTGACCTGGTTGAACAGGAGGTTGTTTGGAAGTTGACTTTAAAAATCACTAGCCAGATGTGTGCGCTCTGAGGCTAAGCTCTCACCTACCAGAGTGCACGGGGAAGGAGTAGTATGGGCACGGGGAGGGCGGGAGGACGCCAGGACCAAGGGCAAGGTGCAGAAATTACGTGTGTGTGGGGAGGCTTTGATCTGGCAGGGCTACAACAGATGTCTGCAAAACCATCCCAAGCGTGAGGTGCTTTTAGAAGCCCTTTTTCCACGTTGTGAACGCAGGAAAGACTGCTCCTGGGCTTCATCCTCTGGGGTCTCCCTGCAGCGGGGCCCTGGCAGCACCAGCCCCGTGCACCGGCATCGCAGGCTGCCTGCGGGAGAGGCTCTTCCTCGGATCCTCTTCGCCACAACGACACACAACGGCCGACTTTGTCATGTGCCTGGCAAAAACCAGAGGCTTCAGTGAACTGCAAATGGCCTGCCACCAGCAACTGAAGCGCCGGTGTGTTTTCCAGACCCTTTCAGAGGCCCACAGCTTGTGAGACAGCACATTGACGGGGGAAAAACCAAAATTAATAGCTGGGCTGCAAGTGCAGGTGGTGCAGGCATGCCCAGTACCCCCCAGGGCACAGGGCATGGAAGGTAGGATCTCGTGGGAGAAAGCACCTGGCAGCTTAAGGGGGAGTGGGATTTGGTTGCTGGAGTTAAAAGGGACCCGTTTTTCTTAGGCAGGAGTGGTAGAGGTTTGTCTTCTTGAACCATTAAAGTGTAACCAGGATGGCTTGTCATCATCTGGCATCACCTCAACGCCGGTATTACTGTTGGTCCTGCAAAGGGATCGGATCAAGCTATTAAAAGGCATGGCTAATTGTGTGCAGTCGAAAGCGCATACACTTTTAGCATCAGCAGCATTTCAGGCCTGATTTGAAAGCCAATGAAACCACTGGGAAAAAATCCGTTTGCTCCCTCGAGTTTTCTCTTCCCAGACTGGTGTTATGGGAACAGTCCCACAGGAACCCAAGCTGTCAGCAGAACATGGCTACTTGCACGCTATGTACATGGAAAAGCAGGACACATTGCTTAAACTGAGAAACATGAGTATTAGTGAGTCCGTGTTGCTCTGCACGGTATTACTGCCATGCATGACTGTGGAGGATTTGCTCCAGAGCCTTGCCTCATCCCTCTCCTACTTCTCCGCTCCTATGTTTGTGGAGGTCTGTCCGTCACAAGGAAAACCTGATTGAAAATGGGTTATTTATTTTAAGCCAAGCCATTCGGATCAAGTTCTTAGGATGTCCACCGACTAAAATACCTGATCTCTAATCTCTGCTTAGCCTCTGCCTTTGCACTTGACTTTGGAGGGTGCGATCCTGCGCTGCAGGGATGACCGCGGACGCAGCCCCAGGTCCCGCGGCCACGAGCCAGAAGGTCAGCAGAGCAGGAGCGAAGAGGAAAATAGGCAGCTGCCTGAAATCCGTGGGGCTGAGGCATGACAACCTTTTGCAGGCAGGACCCAGTCTTTGCAGGGGCAGTGGGTATTTGCCTCGCCTGCCGGGCAGCATGTGGGCTTACAGCTACTGCTGGGACCTGCTGTAGCTGCTGGCAAACATAGCCTGCTCTGCCCAGGGTTACAACTCCATTTCTAGGCCTTTCTCCAATTTATGAGTAGAGAAAAGGATGTTTCGGTGTGGCTCTTTGGGCAGATTTTGGCCAACCTCAGAGTGCTGTGGAAAGCTCATTTCCAGGGCACCTGCTTTCTGGCCATAGCCAAGCCATGTGGATAGCGATGCATCCCAGTGGCTGGGTGTCCGTGTCTCCTCATGGCCCCTTTCAGAGCAGCTTGTCTCAGTTTGGACACTGTACTGTACATCCTTTCCCACATCCCTTAACTTGCCCTGACTTCCCAGAGTGTTTTCCAGCCCGCACAGCGGGGTGAGCTCTCCAGTAGACGCGTTGGGTGAAGGAGACGGGACACCCAGCAGGGATTCCCTTTCTGCCCAGTATGCGTGGTTGCTCCCAAGCCATCCCAAAGCCCACCCTGCCGAGGCACCGACTGCAAAAAAAGGAGGCAGAGCTGGCACTACCCTAAAAACTTGCTTCTGCTGCTCTGTGGCCCCGTTCCGAGGGCAGCTCCCTTCCCAGCTAATCCTGTCGAGCTGCCTGCCCATCAGCGGGCTGCCCGGCTCCGGGGCATCTGAGCCAGACTCTGTGCCCGGAGGGGTGGACAAAGTGTTGTTGCATCCAGGGGCTTGGTTCTTCCAGCAGCCCTGCACCTTGAAAGGCAGGACCTTCTGCTGTGCATCTCCCGGGAGGGAAAGGAGGGAAGCCATCAGTCCAGAGCCAAGCAGGTTTTTAAGCTGCTAAAATGCTCCTCTTCTGCTTACATGGGAGTAAATGGAAATGGGAAAAGCAAACTCCTCCGCACCTGGGGACAGCGGGGCTCTCGGTGCTTGTGAGCACCAAGGATCAGCAGCGACGAGGTGCTTTGGCTGCGAGGCTGCAGCGCAGGAGCGGTGCCGTGACGGGGTGGGAAGCTCCAGGCATTCAAACAAAAGAAGAAGTGGACATAGTTAAAAGGATTTTCTGATATTTGTTTAGCTTGGCTGCTACACTTTACTGAAGAAAAGGAAGGTTTTTGCTAAAGTTGAAACAAACAGTAGATCAGAACATTAAATAAAGGGTTAGCGAACCTGCCAGTAGTGCTAAGTCAGGTATGCTGATGAGGTCAAAATT
The DNA here is from genome assembly GCF_929443795.1 of Astur gentilis. Lineage (NCBI taxonomy): Eukaryota > Metazoa > Chordata > Aves > Accipitriformes > Accipitridae > Astur > Astur gentilis. The sequence goes on from NC_064911.1 coordinate 12,549,884, forward strand.
TAATTCCGCACTGAAATTGGAAATTTCAAGTACAAGTGTTCACAGCAAGCCAAATTATATTGCCTACCAAACCTCCAGGTGCTCCGAACAGTCTCTTTCATTGTCATTCGTCTGATCAGTATTTGCAATACTAAAATCCACCACAGAAACAGAGACGGAAGGAGAACAACTTTTTAGTCTATATAGGGCAGACACAGCGGGGAAAGATGGAAACTGTCCACCCAGCACACACATTAGCCCAGGCCAAAAAAATAAGAAAGTAATGAAATAATGTGGCTTCTGCTCCTATAGCATCCTTCCACCACAGGAACTCCTGCGTATTTGGTGAAAACGGGGGCGTTCATCTTGTCCTTACTCCTGTGGCAAAATGAGCAGCATGAGTAACTCCTCGCAGGGGTGAGTAAGAGATTCGCAGCTCAGGTTGCTCGCTCCTTGCTCAACATCGCACTGCCCACCATCTGCAGCAAAGCCAGGAACAGATCTGGTGATGCATAACATCCGAGTTTGCGACTTATGAGTAGTAATTATTGTAATTAAACAGTGGTCCCGAAATACTCCCTGAGTTACGAATGCTTCTTCACTCAAGTAAACTCCCATTTACCTAACTGAGTAAGGGCACCGCAATTCTGCCCCAGAAGACTTCGTGTAGCATTTTAAATTTGTATCCTCAAATTACACATCTAGTTAAAACACTCTTATAAGTCATTTTCCTAACTATTTGCAGTATAAACGTATTACAAATTAAAATTAAATGTGCAATTAGCATATAACATAATATAATATAAAATTCACTCCTTATAATACTATCTAAAATTCACCAAATAGAACAGTAATGCTATGTAACTAAGCAAACAGGATAGGTGTGAAATTAAACAGGATATAGATGCATTGTGCGAGAGAGATGTGGTGGTGGAAATGAGTCACCTCTTTCTCAACGGCATCGCTACCAGCTACGGCATGCTGTGTAGAGGGGAAGCAAGACATCCAGCACAACAGTGGCCGTACAAAAATAACGCCAGCGCCGTCCCGGCTTGCGCTCAGTACTTTTTAACAGCGAGACGTGCCACGAGCGAAGCTCAGAAATGTCCAGGCTGGAGAGTTGTGCAGGGTGGGGGTCCCCAAACCGGCTCCATCAGCTGCCTCCACCCTGTCTGCAAACAGGGATGACCCCTCACGGCTTGGAGAAGAGATGACTGAAAGCTTATGGGCAGTATTGACTCCATCCAACGTTTCTGATAAATAAAGGCAGGCAGTGCTATGTCAGAGCTGTCCTAGCGCCTGGCTGGGTTCACCCCCGCAGTGAATAAATGAGTTCTCTTTGACAACCTTGTTCCAGCATGCCCAAGAAGGGAGCGGTACCCCGAAACCTGAGGGCAGCAGTGCTGTCTCCCACGCAGCCAGCCGCCTGCCCTGCAGCCAGCCTCAGGCTTCGCTCCCAGCTGGCAGCACAGTCCGAGGGGTCTAATCCTGCTTTCAGGTACACTAGCACAAATCCGGGACCGGGTCACGGGCCCAAATTCATCTCTGGGGTGCCCCGGTTCCAGCTCCTCTTGCTGCTGGCCCCACAGAGAGAAGAAGCCGCAAGGGGCTGCCGTACATTGAGGGTGCCATACATTGAGGGTGCCCTTCTCCGAAGGACAGCACCGCTGAGAGCCGTGGACCAGCAGACCAGGCTGCCTGACTCCATCCAGACATCACGTGGACCGCAGCTCCTTTCACGTGCGGTGCTGTGCCGGGCTGCCATGGGGACATCCCATTCCCTAGGGGACCGAGAATCGTGTCCCTTGATTTAAGCAGCGGAAGAGCTGACTTTGCTCTGCGCTATTTTGCGCGTTAATTGTTCCATAAATGCATTCAAATGTTTGTAAGGTTGATTCAAAATGTTGCTAAATCAGACTGCTCAGATTTAACCACCAGAAATTAAATCAGATAATAAACAATCAGCATTTCACTCCTACAAAAGGATGATAATTTTGTAGGACGCTGGGTTTATATTGTCTATGCACCTGCATGTGGAATGTTAGCGATAAAGTGAGATTTGATAGCAAATTGGACTGGCAGACAGTTTTTGAACATAATTACTCAAAAGAAACCACCCGGAATCAATTTAATCATAGTGCAACTGATTTTTAATTTCCAATGGTACAAAAAAGTAACATTCACACTAGGCTTTTACTGACTTTGGTTTGTAATCATGGAATGTCTGTATTGTAGCCAAGCTAATTAAATAAATGTTAAGTATTTCTCACTTTGTAATACAGAAAAAAAATTAAAATTAAAGGTGCCTCCTAAACAGCAAAATGAACAAAAGCTAATGGCTTGGCAGCCCACTGAATCCGCGTTTATACACAGCCTGTACTTGTTTTGCAGTTGTGAAATTCTGGGACTATTATCAGCAATTTCTGTTGAGGCTCTCCGGACAATTAGCAATTGCGCTAACAGACGGCTAGGACACAGAGGCTAACCGCCAGAAAGGAAGCATTGCTGCAAAATACCATCTGAAATTCGGTGCGCGATGCCGGTCTCCATCCTGCGGAAAAAGAAGGGGGTGGTCAGGGGCTAGGACCGCAGCCTGCCCTCTCTGCTCTTGCGTTTCGAGAGGTGGAAGGTGCTGTGCAGCCGTCAAAACGAGCGCGACAGAAGAAGGGCCAGGGCTCCTTTCGTCTTCCTCGGTTGTGGAAGCACTCGGCGTGGACACCGGCAGACGAAGCAGCCGCTCACGGCTGTGCGCGCATCAGAGGGGAAGGCAGCCGTCAGGGCACCCGGTGACTGGAGAACGAGTCCAAAAAAACACATTGTGTGTATTAGGATGAGCAAAACAAACTGCCCCGTGGCAACTTGGTCCTGAGAGGAAAGGGCTGACGCAATTACGCTAATTTCATCTGGGATGGGAAGTCGTCCCCAACCTGCTTTTATTCTCTAAGTGATCCTTTTTAACCAATTTTGGTGTTTGTTCTGGATGTCATTCTCTTAGCTGGAAGCTACGGAGGCGCAATGATCTTAAAGCCCTGTATCCTCCTGAGACAGAGATCTGAGATGAGACAAAACTGGATTCTCGCCTTCTCATCTTGCTTTTGATTTAGGGAGGGAGGAATTAGATCCTACATTCGCATGGGGGGGGAAACATGAAAAATCATTTCTTCCTCTGAGCCTGTAGAGCATCGTGAACAAAAGAACGTAGACCTCGGCCCGGCTGAGGATGTATCCCCCCAAAAATGAGGTTCTTCCCCTCCCGTCCGTGACTGCAGCGTCCCCCTCCACTAGCAACCTGCCTGGCAGCAGGCGCGGATATTTCTGATGAAGTAGCCAAAGAGCAAAATAGGCCTTTCTGCTTTTATGCTGCCTTTGTGAGGGCTGCAGGAGGACAGACAATACCTGAGCTGACAGGACGCCTGACAGCCCACAGCCTTCAAACAGCTCCTGGTGACGCTGAACTGGCAGAGTGAGTTCCCAGTGAATCAGGACACGGCACTGCCGGGCTCTGGGTACCACGAGACGCTGCGGCACTTTGAGCTGAGGCTCAGAGCCAAAAGAGCATCACTGAGTCACAGCCCAGGTCCTGCGTGCCCAGTCACCGGAGAGAAATAGAGAAGCCTGTGCTGGGTACCAGGGGATCCCACCCGACACAGGTAGGTGCCAGGGATGCTCAGGGAGCTTGCAGGGTAGGAGCATGAGGGCTGCCGGCCGGAGCGAGGGGAATGCAGAAATACCCTCGGAACTGATAAAACAACCTGTGACAGGTCCTGAGCCCCACCTTCTCATCATAATGATGTATTTAGGGTCGTATGCTGCTTTTCTTTTGTGTTTGCAAGGCACCTCAGCATCGCTGGGAGAAGTGCTCTTGGTCAAGGGGCAGTGTTTATGCCAGAAAGCTTGTCCCTGCCCCAGACACACGGGCACCAAAGAATGGGTGTTTATACAAGGCACATAGCAGTGCGATGCCTTGCTCATCCCTCAGGCCTTAGGCAAAACCAGCCTGTTCCACTATATATATTTAAGATTGATAATTCCTGTCACAGGAAGGCCCCAAGCAGTTGGCCTGGCTTTAATAAAACACAAGTCACTGGTGCCTTCTCTCTTTTGCTCAAGGGTGAAATAAAAGTTGCTCTCGTCCTTCGTGGAGCCAGGAAAGGACATGCATCAGAGCATTTCAGGCACAAACCCCAAACACTCGAGATTAGGCTACACCCACGAGAGGTTTTTCCCATCCTGCAGGACTCAGCTCCAGCACAGGTTAAACAGCTGACCCTGCGTTCAGGCACTGGAGACCAGTAGCGTTGAGAGCTGCAACGGCCCCCACTTTTCTGGGTAACTGTGATTAAAGCAGCTCACCGGCTCCCTGGGATTAAGATGCTCTGGGGCTCAGTCCCTTCACTTTTGCTTCACAAAGCAAGAAAACTAGAACAAAAAAACCCCCACTGCAATATGTTCCAAGCATCCAGAGGCTAAAGGCAACCTACACCAAAGAAAGTCAGCTTTCATTCTGAATGTAGGTATTCCTCACTCACATAGCCTGTGTGCCATATTATTGGAGATGACAGGCCCTTTCTTTACCATATCTGTCCCACAAAACCCCAGGCAGCCTTCCTAACTCCATGCAGAACTAAAAATGAACTATACTTTGGAAAGACATCCAACATAGTCTAACAGGAAGCAAACAAAGATTTTCAAGGGCCTGTTATTTTTTTTTTTTCTTTCTTTTGAAGAACCCATTTGAGAATGGCAACATCCCCAAATAAGCCTGTAGTATTCCCAGGCAATGACACAGCTCTGCAGGATGGTTAAAAATAAACTTGTTGAAAGGCTCTGCCTCTCTCTTACACTCTGCGGGAATTTCCTGTGACTGCTACCTTCAGGGTATGCTTAGCAGTGACACACAGGGAAATGCCGGCACGCTTCATCCCTCTTGCCCCACGCCGACACCAGGGAGTGGGTCTGCTGGGAAAGGGCTTTGCTGACTCACCAGGGGGGATTTGGGTGCCTAAATATAAGTGTCTAGTGCCATTCGAGATGCCCTAGGGTACCCTGCTTGATTCGTAGCTGCCGCTCCGCTCCGGGAGGGTGGGCATTGCCAGCAGATCCTCTGCCGAATCTGCCTGCCTCAGATATCCTCCGGTCTCTAAAAGGGCACAAGGTGCTGAGATATACGGGGTCACCGATGTTCCCGCATCGGGTCAGATGGATCAGCCTGGTGCAGACATGCAGGAGGTGAGCACAGAGAGCAGAGTGCCTACGCTCTTCCTACCAAGCCAAATTTTATTGAGGTCCTCAGGGTGCATGAACCGGGATCCCAGCAAAGGAGGGATGCACTGGATCCAGGGCAGCCAGGAGCTCTGCAGCGTCCTTGTGGCAAGGGCAGGAGGGGTACAGCATCACTGCCCTGTGAAAAACCAGGAGAGTGGGAAACATTGCAGGATGTCCCGGGGCAGCACGGGGGAAAGATGTGCCTCAAACACCGAGCAAAATTTACATCTGGTCCCAACCAAGCTGGCGTCCGCCTTTCGCTCAGCCCTGGTTACCTGCAGAGCAGGGCTGGTAAATGGCTGCCACCCGCCTGAGCTGGACCCACGAGCAAATCACACGTGTTCCCAGGTATGGGAAGTCTCCCACGGGAAATCACATCATCTCACTGTCCTCCTGATTAGATTTCTTTCAGTGGGAACAGGTGAGATGCCCCAATATTTTTCCTTCTCTGTGCCTTGTGGAACAGGGCAGGAAAACCTGAAAATATGACATAAAATACACTCTTTTTCCCAATGAGATATTTTTAAAATAAAAATATAAAATGTAATAGAAGACTTCAAATAAAATGAAAAATGACGGTGTCTTGTGGAGAGGAGGTGCAGGCACTTTTCCAGCTTATTAAAATTTGGGATCTCTTTACTTTATGGTTTATTTTTCTTCTCCTGAGACCTGTGAGTCTGATAAGAACGGTCTAAGCATCTCAAATGAGCTCAGGCCCCATCCCAAACAACCAAGTACCTGAGCTGTTACCTGCACAGGGAAGTTTTGCCAGATACTGTAGCACAGGAACAGAGAAGACTTACATGTGGACACTACTATTGTGGTATAACTGCTGCCTTTGTATGGTGTTCAACTGTTTCCCAAGTTTAACCACACAAAAAAAGCATTTTTATTGCAAAGTGGAAGCATCTACTGTGTGGCTTATGTTAGTATAGCTGCACTGTATTCACACCTTTGCACCCAAAAAGCTTTCCCACAAACAGAAGGGTGAAGGTCAAACGCCCGCAATCATTTATCCCGGTCAGAGCTTCGTGGATGTTCGCAGATCCGTGGGCTCCCCTGGGAAGAGCAGAGGAAGAAGACTCTTGCTGAGTGACTTGAGGAACCAGCGTCAGATTAGAAATCGCAACATGAGGAATAAAAAGGAAGGTTTTCAAGGCTTCCTACGGTCTCTAGGACAGCTGAGAGCTTTAAAGCCTTCCCTTCCTATCCCTCCCGTGGCTGGGCTCCCCAGAGTGGTGGCTGAATTTCTCAGGTTTGCCTCCCTCCTGTGTCCCAGGGAGGCCAGGCCACTATTTCAGGTGTTTCTGTGAAACACGTCAGGGCACGAAGGGTTATGAGCCACAGCTCGAAAGCTGCTTTGCTGATCTGGAGGGAGCCGTCCATTTGTGGGGAGGATGGGAGCTCTTCACAGGCAAAGCTGGTCTCTAGGTTCCCAGCCCCAGGAGTAGAAAGTTTCCTGTCTGCAAAGGAGACAGCTCTACCCAGAATTTCTAAAGCGAAACTCTGACACCATTAATCTTTAGGGCATGTGATGAAAAATGTTGGCTGAATAAAGTTTATGAATCACGGGAGACTGCTGGGGAAACAAGCCTCCAGGGAGAAAATGCATATTTAAGAGCAGGGCTTGTCCAGAAGCGGGGATCCTGGCAGGTGGAAGCAGCACGCAAGAGCAGGGCTTTTTCTGCAGATTGGTTCCTACTACCAAAGGCTATGCAAGCAGCTGGACATATATATTTAGCTAGATGAAACGAGAGGGAAACCTTAGGATCTGACCTAGAGAATAAGCATCAAGAGGTGCTGCAGTCTTTTATTTCAGTACAACTGTTTTCTACCCCAGCAACTTAGTATACTATTTTTGTAATAGACGTGCTGCTGTCAGTACCCATCAGAGCTGCATGCAGCTGGTGCTGCTGCCATCGACAGGGACCTGTAGGGAAAAGAAAGCCACCGGGACATGGTCTTTGGCCAGTTCCCAGGCCTCCCTAGAGGAGGCAAGAAGAAGGGTCCAAATCCAGAGCAGAGATGAGCAACACTTTTCTTTCAGCACTCTGGGCACCAACAGAGAGACAGCTGGGACTTGTCCTCCAAAACCAAATGAGGGATGCTGCTGCCTCCATTTGGCACAGGTTATTTATCAGCTTCCTGAACGCAATCCTTTTTACAGGATACAGTATCTGCCCTTGGAGCTTACACAGACATAAAAGGGGAGGCTAAAAAAAGCACCCTGACACTGACAGGCTGATAGCGCAGGTTTGAGGGGAAGGTTAAGCGAGCCTGATAAACTGGCTCATCAAATAGGTCACAAAAGCCGCGTAATATTGGATCCCATTAATGCTTAGACTTGTGTGTAACAGGGTTATTGCCATTCCAGATCGAGCCACCCAGCCACACGGCACTTCCATCTGCCTCTCCTCATCCCAAACATCCTTCCAGTGGCTGCCTGGCCCCTTTCAATGGAACACCCTGGCCGTTCTCGTCCCGGCCTGCCTCTTGTCTTGGTTGATGCTGCCAAGCTTTCCCGCTGGTTGGCAGAGCTGGCAGGTCTCACCACAGCTGCTGTCCCCACTGGCACAGGGACGCATTTATCCCTGGTCCTCCAGCCCTTGACACGCAGCTGGGGTGGCAACGTGGATGAAGATGTTGCTTAGGATAGGACCCAGTCCTGGGAATGCCGCAGACGCCGCTGAAGCTTCATACTACAGTATCAAATCAGAGAGTCATTTAAAGTCTAGTTTCATCAAGTCTGGCGATGCCCGAGCCCTGCTGCAGGAGCAACGGCACATCTGAGAGGCGGATCTCTTCTTGGCAAAAGTGCCAAACTTCATACATGGCAGTCTGATTGTAACTTTTCCAGTATCACTCTATCCCCTCTGCTTTACTGTAAAATGGCTTATTTTGCATTCCTGAAGGCAAACGCGCACTTTGGAAACTTCCCTAACCTTGGCGGATCTCCCACGAGTGGACACCTCTCTAATTTCCAAGAAGACATTGAGCAGATCTGTCTGCGAGGGGGGTGGACCGGGGCAGATGGGGGAGGTGGTCTCCCACGGGACCCATGGCAGAGGGTCCCCCATCCTCCCCCTCCGCGCACCCATCTCCCGTCACCCTGCCTTTGGGACGCCTCTGGCCTCCCGCACTTCATCGACCTCCACCCCCCGAGATTCATCACTTCTTCAGTGGTCTGATAGTCAGGCCATGCTCTCTTCTTTTCTCCCAGTGTTTTTTGTCCTCCCACAATGTAAATTAGTGTGGGATATGCCCTAGCCTCTCTCATCCTACCTTCCTTTGGGAGTATTAAGGAAAACAGTTAATTATTTTTTTTTTCCATTTACCAGTGGCCAACTCACATCAATAAATCATCCTTACCATGTCTTGCAAGTAAATTTGCTGTCTTCTCCTGAGAGCTTTTCCCTTGCATATCAGAAGAGTTTCTTATTTACCTTAACCTCTTGCACAGTATTTCTTTCATGCTTTATTTTTGCTTTTGTGTGTTTGTCTCTGAGTACGCACGTGTGTGTGTTACTTCTTGCACTCGGTCCGCTCTACCCTGTAACGCCTCCCTCCCTTCTCTGGGGTGACATTTTGCACTTCACATATGTCTCTCTCTTATCCTTGATTATTTTCTGTGCTTCCATACTCATCCACGGTGCCCTGTTTTAACTCCCGTGGTATTTATTACTGTTTGGCATATAAAACCAGTGGATGGGCCGTGATTTACGTGTCAGTGCTTTTCATCTCCTACCAGCCCACTGCATGTCTTTTCTCTCCGTTACCTTGCGTCATTCGAGCTCACTAATACTTCTCATTTTTCCTAAGCAGCTGCACTAGGAGCAGACATCTCTGTTTCTCCCTGTTCGGGGATTACTTTAGGATTTAGTGAAACCACAGGTTCTGCCTCTCTCCAGGTGAGAGCTCCAAACACCCCCAACGAGCACCGAAAGCACCTGGCTGAGCCCAAAGTTTGGACATTATTGAAATGCCTTTTTGATGCAGGGCAAGAGCAGCACCCAACAGCCTGCTCTGTAGACGCCTGGTTGAGGGCTGGCTTAACACCAAGCTGAGGCCAGTGGGATTGGGCAGGCGTAAAAATGAGAGTGGTGGACCAGACCCACCGTAGAGCTCTCTGCAACACCGCAGGAAAGGTCACGGTTAAATTGCAAGGGGTGCCGGAGGGGCTGTAAAAGGGGAGAAACCCAGGAAAGGGCAAAGTGGTGACTCTGCTCTGTCCTCTGGAGATCAGGCAGGGCCGGGTTTATCTCAGCCATCCCAGCCAGGAGCTCGTTTAAGCCATCCTTTAATCTGTCCCAAGAGCTAGGGTCAGCCTCTGATTCAAATCACCGTGAGCCAGCCCCATATACCATTGTCCTAATGCCTCTTATCTCAGTTATTTCTAAACATTCCTCAGCAGCAATTACACCTTTCCTCTCCAATCTCCCCCAAAGTATCCTTTACTATTTACCCACATCGATTTTTTGCATCCCGTTTTATTTATGCCTATTGTGCCTTGAATTACAAAGTGAGCGGCAAATGTTCAGACTCTAGCATGCTCCTGATTGCCTCTGTGTGTCTGTTCTCATTCCTACCTCTTCCATACACCACAAATTGCTCTTTTGTTAGTGAAGCTACTTTACAAACTACCAGAGGGAAGCCTTGAAGAGGAAGCGCATATCTCTTTTTTTTTTTTTTTTATGTCTAGCACTTTCCTTTTATTTTGTCCGTGGGCAGATGTATCCTCTCGTACTCCCTTGGGATACTTGTCCCCTCCTTTCCATGGGTTTCTTGTTAAACAAAAAGCAAAATACCTCAGAACATAGAAACATGCTCCTTATCCTAGATTTAAAAATCTTCAGGCCTGGCTGTGTCTTTCTTGGACAGTGCATTTAAATACTGAAATTAATCACAGGGAAGAGAAAACTTGTCTGTTTGAACGATTATAAAGACAAATAGCTTACTAAAGGCGGGTAGATAGTATTTTAATGCAAGCATTTCTGATGTTATTAGAGTTCTCCTCAGAGACTGCATCCAGAGCATACACAATATAGTGAAAATGAATAAGTTGTTCACCTGAAACTCGCTTCATGGACAAACTTTACAGAGAAAACACCTGGTGAGGCAGTGTACAGAAATTACAGGTGAACCCTGGGAGTCGAAGTTGTCCCAAGCTTCCCAAATAACTTCAGCCAGCAAGCCTGATTTTCCTATAGCTTATAAAACACCCCACTTGTTTGCAGCTACAGGGAAGCCCTAAACTATGTTAGGTCTGGCGAAGCTTCATCCCAAAACTCAACAGGAGCAGGCACATTCAAGTCCCGTATCCAGCACGAAAGGGAGCTGCCTTCTCTGGGAGCAGTGGTGGGCAGCGGCGAGCGTGGGCTCCCAGCGCTGGGGCTTTGCAGTCACAGGAGGTGCTGGGGTATCTGGTCCTTGTGTCAGCACCCACAGGACGGCCTCCTGGGACAGCTCGTTAATTTAAGAGCAGGTGATGGGCTAAAAGCAGCCCGTGGACTGGTATTGGTGGATAACGGCTATGGCTGATTGCTCGGTGCGTTCAGTAAAGCCTTAACAGATACAAATCTGCTTGTGCCCATTAGAGAGCATCTCCTTCTAGACCGCAGCTGTAAAGCAAAACATCAAGTGGGTCTCTAAGATGGACTTCTTCTGACCAGAGGTAAGGTAATGAGTTAGGGACAGCCTGAAGGGAGAAATCAGCCCTGCAGTGGGAAATAACAGGTTTGAATGACTAGTAAATGTAAACACACTTGAAGAAAAACCTCAAATGTCTGTGCCTTTAGTTTGCTTGCTTGAACATGTAGCTTGAATTCTGTTTTGCTAGGCAGACATTTCTCTTCCCTTCTTGACAATGATTCCGCCTCTCCCTTCTTTCCCTGGCTGCCATTGCCAAACGTTGCTGCTAACTGGCACTAGAAAAGCAAGAGCAGAAGGGAACAAAGAAGCTACTGTCAAACAAAAGCAGGCATAAATAAATGGAGTTTTCCTGTGGTACTTCTAAAAACTAGACAAAACCTTCTTTCTCTTCCAAAAGAAACCATTTTATAATGAATCATTCATTCCACAGGGCTTATTGTTCAGCTGATGAACGTGCGTAATGCACATTTACATCAGTGCAGGTGCTGTGAGAGGAGGGTATAGCACAGCATATAGAAAACATGTCAGTTCCGGGATGTTGCACAGATTGCGGCATCTACCCTGCTATGACATTACTTGCAACTGTAGTTTCAATCTTCCGTCTTCAGCAACAGATCTTATTTATTGGTCATTATGATGCAGAGGTTTTACATATCAATGAGCATCTTTCTAATAACTTTCATAGCTCTGAATCAACCCCTGAGTGTGCCCAGTGTGGGTTAATAACAGCAAGGGAACTCCCTCTCTGCCAGCTTGAAAATACTCCTGTTGAGGAGGGAAGGAGTTTGTGAGTCTCCGACGGGATCGAGTCCTGCCTTCTCAGAAATCAGATGGGAGCTTGGCGTTTGGGCTGTAAGGCTTAAAGAATAACCAAGCGCTATCCCGTGGGCTTTCCAACAGGAATCCCACCGAAACCCCCTTCACGGAGGGGCCGTATCTCTGAGGGCATTTATTGTGGGTATGGGTGCCACCAGCTTACCGGGCAGCATGCCGGCAACCGGCCCCTGTCAGAAATCAGAAATGAGCCGAAGCTGATCGCTGACCGGTAACGTGGGGCTTTATCCTTCAGGAAAAAGGCTGCAGGACACCCAGCCATCCAAGGTGCTGCTGGCTTCAGCGGTGAGATGGTTACTCTTCACGTTGCTGAAGCAGCTCGGCAGCCCCTCTGCAAGCTGAGAGCAAGAAGGCAATGATGGGCATGTAGGCTGGAGGGAGCACCCCAGCTCTCCGAGCCCATCACCCTGCACCAGGGCAGGAGGACTGAGGCCAAACTTTGCAGGCAACAGTGGTTTGTCAAGCGTCTCCCGAAGTACCCCCCCAGATAAAGTTTACCCAGCTTCTTGCTGTGACTTTCTTGCTGTGGGTTGCACCGTGTTTCTGATGTGGCTGTCTGCTCCCAGCAGCTGGTTGATGTTATAGAATCATAGAATCATAGCGTGGTTTGGGTTGGAAAGGACCTTTAAAGGTCATCTTATTCCAATCCCCCTGCCATGGGCAGGGACATCTTCCACTAGACCAGGCTGCTCCAAGCCCCATCCAACCTGGCCTTGAACACTGCCAGGGATGGGGCAGCCACAACCTCTCTGGGCAACCTGTGCCAGCGTCTCACCACCCTCACAGTAAAGAACTTCTTCCTTACATCTAATCTAAATCTACCCTCTTTCAGTTTAAAGCCATTACCCCTTGTCCTATCACTGCATGCCCTTCCAAAAAGACCCTCTCCAGCTTTCCTGTAGGCCCCCTTTAGGTACTGGAAGGCTGCTATAAGGTCTCCCCGGAGCCGTCTCTTCTCCAGGCTGAACAGCCCCAACTGTCTCAGCCTGTCCTCATAGGGGAGGTGCTCCTTCTCCCTGATCATCTTCATGGCCCTCCTCTGGACTCGCTCCAACTGGTCCATGTCCTTCTTCTATTGGGCGCCCCAAAAGTGGATGCAGTACTGCAGGTGGGGTCTCATAAGAGCAGAGTAGAGGGGTAGAATCACCTCCCTTGACCTGCTGGCCACACTTCTTTTGATGTTATATGCTTTTGCCCATGAGAAAGAGCCCGTCGTACCAGAACATCTCTCTACACAGGCACATCTGTACGATTGGCTCCTGCTGATGTCTGGGTGGATGCAGGGATGGGACGACCCATGGAGGTACCCCAAGCTGGGAGTCAACCCTGCTCTTGAGGAGGTAGAGCCACCAACCATGTGTCTCACCACTTGGTCTTTGCCAGCACAGAGGACTCCACCTTCTGCGGGCATTTTCCTCCCGTGGTGTGCCCTCCTCGATGGTCTTCCAGCATCAATTACAGGCGGGCTGTAGGACCCCAGTTTGAGCTCAACCTCCGCTCCCCTGCTTACTCAGAGGAAGGCATTTTCTCCAGGCCATGAGTCACTTTTGGAGGTACGTTCTGTCCCCCTCTCTATTTTCTCAGCATCCTTTTAAGGACTGGACAGCAGACCCAGGCACAGCATGCTGTATCACTGCCTTTGATTCCTGTGCTGCAGGCACAAGATCCACCTCTTTGCTTCTCTCCGTTTATTGCGCTGCACCTCACAGCATCCCATTAGCCGTATTTGCAACAGCGCTCTACTGAGAGTTCATCTTGAGCCATTTGCTTTACAATCATTGGATTTATAACAAGCTTGACCAAACCCCAATCTAATTTGAAACTGTGCTAAAGCACTTTTATATTTACTTTAGTAATGAAATAAAATTTCAGTTCTGTTTTTAGAGTGATTTATTTCAACATCGCTACTGGTACAATATCTCATTTGTGTTTCATAAATTGCCGTAGGCAGGAACAAAATACTAAAACTGTTTTCAGCAAATTACTTCTAAAGAGGATGTTTTCCCCTGTACACTCTCACACACAGACTTACCTTTTCAAAACTAACCGGTGATTTTGGTGCTCAATCTGACGTCTATAAAAAGTGCCTGATGTTTAGAAAAGGGTGAATAGCTATCTTCTGACTACCCAGGTCTCTCTGAAGTATCTTAGACAGGATACCTAAAGATAATGCTAAATTAAATCACTTTTGAAGCTGTGGACAGAAGTTATTTAAAAATAAGATATTAATGTGATCAGAATGTGGTCAGCTAGTTTGCAGCACGGTAGCAGTGTGAGATGTCCCTGACAGTCTGTGTTTCTAGCCCTAATTTGGCAAGCAGGATCTGGTCTCCCACTGAGGACCAGAATAGGTGAAGAGTTCAAGGCAAGGCATCTCCACGAAGGGGATGGAGAAGAGGCGCCTCAATTTTGAAACTCATTTTCCCCTTTGGTCTATCAGTGCCCAGATTTATTAACCTTCCCAACAAGCTGTAAAGCCCATCTATTTCCCTGTTCCAAGCTAAGGCTATTGCTAAGGGTGTGAACTGAGGAGGAGTTATTTATGGATGGTCCTTTGTCTAAGTTTATGCTGTTATTTTTAATTTATGTGGTAGGCGCCCAGTGTACTGCTAAGATGCCTAGACATGCATTTTAAAAATTTGAATACATAAATAAATAAAAAACTCTGTACTCAACCAGACCTGAATTATGTAGTACGAAGAGAGAAGCGATTCAATAGACTTTAGGGAAAGGACCAAAGGAGCACAGCAGACCGATGCTATTTACAGACCCAAGAATCCTTACCCTTGAGCAAGCAATACAGAGGAGCTACAGCTGGCAGCCCAGATTTTAGGCGGTGTTACAGCTCGTCATCCAGCCTTTTACTTGAGAGCTGAGTTCATGTCTACAGTGACCCCAAACCCATCAAAGAACAGAGCTCTTCCTAAATAAGCTGAATCGGGTAGTTGTGTAACACCAGCCGTCGGCGGTGAAACCCTGGCCCCTGTGAAACGGCCGGGGGCTTGGCCAGCAGCTTGTAGGGAAACGAGGGTTTCACCGACTGGGTTAATCAGTTGGGTACGTCAGGTCTAACTACTGGATGAATCCGTTGTAAGGCACCCACCACTTAAAAGGCAGATGTTTAAAGAATCAAAAGACATTAAGCGAATAAACATCAGCTGGCCTATCAACAGGATGACTCTGATGATGATGCAAATACTATAGTGCGCAGTAAATATGGCATACATCTATAAATGTACGTAATTAGAGGTAGAGTATCATTTGTGAATGTGACGCAACAAACAACATATCACAAGTGTAAGAAAGAAGCAAGCTGGTCTGTGATGGGGTATCTATAAACATATATAATTATACGTAATAGTGCTATAGTATGCTGATAATATATGGTACTTATTGGATATGTAATCCCAGATAGCATCTCACAAACAGTGTTATGGTATGCTTGGCTAAACTGTATAAATGATAAATAGGGAATAATAAATATATCCATTTTATGTCCTTCTGTTTGTGTATGGTTTTAACTCAGATTCTAAGGACAGGCAGGACCAAAGGCAGAACATGTCAGCACCTCTGCACACATCTTGCTGTGGCCCAGGAACACCTGGAGCAGAGGCTGCAGCAAGCAGAGGGGGCTCAGGACCTTTGCCAGGCAACATGCAAACCCCACGTCATCGAAAGCTTCGCAACAGTGAAAGCACTGATGGACAAACTTCTGGCCTGGGTTTCCCTGGGGCAGGTTTGCACCGCAACCGCAACTAATAAACGTTACTGAGCTATCACTTAAGCAAACCAGCTGGGGTAATTTTACCAGTTCAGTGAGCGTGGCGTGGGCTTCGGTGACCACAGGCTTTTGCTCCGGCGGCTGAGAGTCCCTGTGGCCGTCGCTGCCGTAGATACTGCGCTCAGGATCAGTAATTCAAAAGGCAGCAGCGCGGCCGACCCACCGAAGCTGCGCTGGCATCTCAGGGCTGCGCCGGGGGCTTGGCCTCGGGAAGCAAAGGCAGCAGCTTCCCCTTTAAAACACTTTCTTTTGGGGTCTCCTGTCTGGATTTCACCCAGCCCAAGATTCAGGCTGGCGTGGGGCACCCCTCCTTGAGCGTGCTGTGCGTGAGCATCCGAGCATTTCCGAGGCATCCTCCCCAAAACGTGCCAAGCTGCGGCAGAGTCAACCCGTGAGCGAAGGAGACACCGCACACGCTCCTGGTGTTAAAGCAAAGGCATGGAAAAAGGATGTGAAGTAGGGAAGGGTCTTCCTCCTCACCTGAGCTCCAGCTGGCATGGGTCACCCAGAAGCTCCTGGCTAGCGGCTGCCACCCCAGGGGACAGGGACGAGGACATGGAGGTGTCCCCCAGTGCTCTGCTCACCCCAGTACAGCCTATTGCTGTCACCACAGCTGGGAATGGTGGCACAGCCCACAGCACCCTGCCAAGCCCCATGCTCCTGCCGGGTTTTCCCCCCACTTGCTCCCACTGGCCCACTGGAAACATGCCATCGTGCCTCCACTGGCCCACTGGAAACAAACAGTCACTGTCGCAACAGACACTGGCCTCTGCTTTCCACCCTCTGGTTCCCAGTGATGAACGATACCAGCTTGAGCAAGGAGGAGGATATATTTGCCATTAAGTGCATGATCAGAAATACCTGAAAGGGGTGCATGGAAGCTGTAATTGATGGAGGCATTGATCTCATTTGCTGATATGAAGCAATGGGCATCTTTTGTCTAAGAGAGGTTGTCAGAAGGCATTGCACAATTCAGAAGTTTTATTCCCTTTGTTTTGAAAGAAGTCATTAGGAACCAGATGGCTCAGGGATTTGGTAATAGAATATGAAACCTCTCATCTCTCCATCGACCATTCAGATATGACCTATCGTATTAGTCATAGAAAATCATCAGATTACTTGCTGGTGTCTTATGCAAAATGAGATAGCCATCCTCTTCTGCGGCGCAGCTCCAGCTGAACAGATTTTCCAGTTGAAATGGTAGGATTTTGTTCCAGCAATTTGGCTTTCAGCTTTTAAAAAAATCAGTCTTTCTGGAGTGTGAGCTGCTGTTAGCTCCTTGCTGGGATGGAGTTGAACAGGACTGCTGCCTCATGCCCGACACTGCTGCCTGCCAGTGACACGGGGAAGGGACAACTCGGAAACATGCCTTCAGGTGTACGTACTTCACGAGTGAAAGTACCTTATGCAAGATGCTTGGCCAATGCTCCTCAAAGAGAAGAGCACGTTGGAATGGGTCTGTGGCTTTAGCCGGACGACTTCTCAGGGAAAACACTACTGAAAGCAGTAGAAGTGGTGAAACTGCAGAACAAAGATGCGCTTTGGCAGACTAATTTAGGGGAAAGACCTCAAATGGATCAACTGTGTGAGCAGTGAGAGGTTTGGAGTAGGTTTTTCCCACAGACGGTACTGCCTAGCACAGAGGAGCAGCTTGCATTAGGTGGTAGGAGGCAGTGAAGCAACCCTTCGGTGCACAGCACAGCAAGCGTGGGAGTTGCTGTTTCACCAGGACTGCAGCAAGTCACCACATTTCAGCTGATTGGGGGGGAAAAAGCCTGCAAGGAAAGTCCTGCGTCACGCTAAATGCAAGAGGATGAGTGGTAGCACCCAATGACAAAGCACTTTTATCATCCCTTCCACTTAGTGGAGATGCTTTGCGATTTTCGATCTCTGTGCTGCCAGCTGGAGTGCGAGGGAGGGGAGTGGTAAGAGAATATCCTCGACTGGGTCCACGACCCACACGGCAGCTGAACCAAATGCCAAACGAAACAAGTGCTCTGTTACGATGAATGAAATGGTAACAACATAGAACATCAGAGGCTCATAAGGAAATAAGTGTAAATATACTTCAGAAACACAGGAAAAGAGGAATGAAACAGGACAGAAAAGCAGAGTCTTCAATCTGTTCAGCTTTTCCCACTCACGACAAACCTCTGCTATGTAAGCACTGGCTCTCATCCTGGGCAGCTGAAGTAATTAAGCTTTTAAGGAATATGTGCCCTGCTGACCTCGAGGACAGGACCAGACTCCTGAGCAGTCATTCAATACTTGGTGGAAGACAGAGCATCTCTGACACTGGAGCACTGCATGCCTAACCTGCTCAGGCACAAAAGTTGCTTGCGATCCTTTGCAAAAGCAATGAGCGGTCCCATCCACGGCTGCATTACGAGCTCGGGTCATAGACCCTCGCCGTGCCCAGTGTCCTACCGGCCGTCACCCTTCTTCGGGGGCTTTGGGCAAGGCAGAGTCAGTCCATACTCTAGCAGCTTTCTTTAAAGAGATGGAGCGGGCGAAGAGCAGCTACTGGCAGCTCAGAGATGCTGCGAGAATGAGTAGCTAAGGCTTGCAAGGCAAGAATAAATGGCTGAGGATTGTGGCATATTAAGAAGAACGGAGGGGCTACACCGGTCTCCTCATTTACAGCAGATGGAGCAAAAGGGAGGCTGCTGTGGTTTGGGCTGCGCAGCTGTAACTGCAGGGAACAGCCAGACCCGCTCTCCCAGATGGATACCAAAATATATTACAAAGCAGAAAAAGCCTGACATGTTTTTAATAGAGACAAAATTTGCTGTCCTGCTCCCCTTCCTGTAAGCCTCGATAATGTAATGTAAAAAAGGAAAAGAAAAAGAAAAAAAAAAAAGGGTATGATCTCATGCTCAGTGCTTTATCTAAAGTGAGTTGCTGATCTCAGTCCAGCTTTTAGCAGGCAGATGTAGGCTCGGTGAGCATCTGCATGCTCGTGACCTGCTGGTGGTTTCAGTGGGAAAGCTGTGGCACTGAGGGCCCAGACCTTCCCCGGGGAAGCCACAGGGGTTTTGCTTTTGATTTCAGGGGCAACAGAGCTGAAGGGATGGAGACTGGAGTATTTTTTATTTATAGAGGTGGTTCTTCCCAGGTGATGGATTAGATTTAACGGTGGGGTAGTCTTGCTGAGTGGTTTTGTGCCAATGAGGGCTAGAAAGCTCCATGCCCGTAGAGGCAATGTATTCCACAAATCCAAACTTCACTTAAAAGTGAGAGAAGTAAAAGTGCTAGGAAGTAATTACCAGAAAATCCAGCAAAAGAACAGCTGAAAATACATTTAAACCCACCCCGAAGGGGGTTGTACCCTTAGGACTAGAGGGGCCACCTCGAGAAGCCTTGCTTGCGCTGACGTGACTGTGCTACTGTTGCATCCTTTTTGTCTGTTTATCCACTTTCCATCCCCAAAGTCCTTTGCCTGGGGGGGGGGGGGGCGGGGAGGAGAGGCAGCCACCTCGATCAGTGGTGGGGCAGAGGGCTGGGGCAAGGGGGAACGCAGGGCTGAGCGCGGACGTGGTTTTGTCACCTGTGGGCTGATGCTCCACCAGCTGCTGCCGTGGGAGGGGGACATCCCTGTGCCCGGAGAGGCAGCCAGCTCTCCTCCACCCTGGCCGCGGTGGAGAACATCAGTATGGCAAATGTTTCTATCCCTCTGCCATCTTGGCTACGTGCGGCGTATTCATCACCTTTATATTTTTTAATCTCCTCCATTTGCATATACACAGGTCCAAATGACAACAATTACCATAAAACAATCGCGTTGTCGCCCTACCAATAAAAATTGCTCTGTTAATCAGGAGACTTTCAGAAGCACCATGCCTGAAAGACCTCATTTTAAACTGGCAGGCTGAACAGGGCAGCAGATAAATTAGCCTATATATGATTGCATGCTGAAATACATTGATTTAAGATTTTTCCCATTCAGCCTGACAACTTGTCTAAATAGGCTCATGTCTGAAGAAGACAGCTTGCAGACATGATGCGAATGACAGGGCATTGCAAATATAATGCAGCACTGCGCAGAGCGAGGGAGCGAAAACATCGCGGAAGGGATTAGCAGGATCAAAGAGAGGGTTAAAAATAAACAGAAGCAGGTACTCTAAACAGCACAGCTCTCAAATTTCATCCTGATTTTCTTCTTCCATTTCTAATTGCTAAGTCACTACAGCAAAAAAGCAATTACTGATCTGCTATCATTCACCATGTCATCTTTAGGTCCTCATTAGCAATTCCATTGACAATCTTAGCATTTAGCTCCCATCCTGTGATTCTGAGTGTCCTAATCACACCGTGATGGTTCGGGGTGCCTGAGGAGCAGACAGCAGAGACCACGTCTTCCTCCGTGTTTGGAGAAACGTGGTACCTTAGATATGGATTGTCAGAAATGAGTGATGGAGATGGGCTCCGGTCACCACCGGTGCTGCGGGCTCTGCCTGTGCCATTCCCCCATACGTTTTCGATCCTGGTCAACAACGGAAACCCTTGAGAAGGACTAATTCTTTTTTTTTAGAAAGCATCCTTTGGAGCATCCTGTAAACCAGCCCTATGCCATGAAGGTTTTAACTGTGTAGAACTAAAACCCAGTATTTTTCTGCACCAGCAGCACACAGCGCCAAGAGGATGAAGGTGAAAGAGCTGGCATTACTTGCAGCATTAGAGTAGACTCAGCATTAGATCTGAGATAAAATAATATGTATATTTTAGTACACTGTGTAATACCATCTAGGCCCCAGTGGCTTATAAATATTAAGTAACTGCTGGATTTTCAGTGCAAGGCAACGGCAGAGAGATGAAGAATTATGGAGGGACTTCACTGGAGACCTTACCACCCAGAGAGCTCAGAAGGGCTGAGCTCGGGGAAGGTGTCCTGACCCTCGGTGGGGGTTGAGGCAGACGGTGCCTGGGACCCCCTTGGCCCTGCATGGGCACATGCGGAGCTGGGCTGTACGTGGCTGTGCTACCACAGCAAGCTATGGTGGAAAGATATTCTTCTCTGCCTGTAATGGACGTAGACTGGTGGGGTCCCAGCTTAGCCTCTGGGAAGCGCTCCACTGGAAATCCTCAGAGAAGCCTTGTCCCCAACCTGCCAGCCCATCTTTAGCACTTTTCCTCCCCCTGAGAGGAGCTATGGGGTTTTTGTGAGTCTCCATTGCACCTCAGCCAGAGGGTCTTCCCCTCCACCCCCTGCCAGGAGCAACTCCTGGGCCCTGCCAGGCACAGGGGCAGAGCTCAGAGCAGGGTGCTTCTCTCTCTCAGGACATGAGGACACCCGGACCTGCAGCTAGGGATGTATCTGTCATTTGTGGAGTTAGTTTTTGAGGTTTGTAGTGGTCAACATCAAATATTGCCACTTGGAGGTATGTAGTGTACTACAGAGAAGTCTACGGGTAAAGCCTTGTGCAAAAGAGGTATGTGGTCCTAACAAAGCCCTGACGACACATGCGATTCCTATGAAGACTGTGGCCTTCGTAACAGAGGAACTGGGAGGAAAGCGGTTTTTTTTCCATGTGTACCAAAGCACCAGTGGAAATCCCTTCCCCTTTGCATGCAGACATGCCCCAAGGTGGAGCATGTGCTGCACAGGGGCATGGGACCCTCACCCAAAAACTCACCTGTGCTCCTGCGTACTCAAACTCAGGCCTCTCTTAGCAACGATGACCTGGTTCCTTGCTGCATTGGGTCATGACATAACTGGGCCTCCACTGTCCAGAGACCATGAACTTTTCATCTTCAACCAACATGGAGTGATGACCAAGGGTAGCTAGGAAAAGTCTATTAAGAGCCCAACATGTGCCATTTGGTCCACTGGTGCTCTAACTCATTAAGTGTCAGTCACCAGAAAGGTTGGGAGCACTGTTGTGATGGGAAGTCCTGCCTGTGTCCAGTAGGACAGGGAAAAGCCGCTGCGGGTGGCCGGCTATCAAGAGCATCACATGGGCTTTCAAAACCTGCTTCATGCTTCTGCCTGATTACTGTGGCATACTGACATCTGAAGAGGGTGGGGGATCTGGGAATGCCTCTCTGACACTCTAATTATCATTTATTTGATCGTCCCGCGCCTTAGATCCTTATTAAAGCATTTCAGACATGATGCAGTTTTCTCTAGTGGACCAATAAATTAAGGAGTCATATATTTTTAGAGCAAGCATTTTAGTAAACAAACAGTCTGGCAGGAAAGAAAAAAAAAAAAAATCCCTGGGACGCTGATACCGGGGAGAAAACAGTCTTTATATTCTGATCATTGAAAACTCCTCATGTTGGACCAGTGGGAACAACACAGCTGCCTGGAAGACAGGGAGGGAAGGGCAGGGGTGGGGGGCAGAGGGTGCTGCCATGAGGGCACCTCATGATCGCTGGGGGGGAAAGGACAGGTCTGCCACTGTGAGGGACAACAGTGGGGTGCTCAGAGGTGACGCTCTTCCATTCTGTTTGGAGGTATAATGCCAGTACAGAGACACTGCTCAGTCATCCAGGGGGGGTGATCCTCTTCCTGAAGCTGGGGGTCAAGGTTTGATATGCAGAGGGAAAAGGGTTATAACCTGTGGTTCAGAAATTACCCAGAACTAAGGACTGTGCTTCATCTTCTCAACTCCTGTGCACAACAAGGCCCTGCAAAGCCCCAGTGCATGAGTTCTCCCACCTCTTCCTTGGACTCAGAGCATCCATGTCCCCTGGAGGACATCCCTCCGATCCCTTCTTCGTTGCTGTGGCCCATCACAAACGCATCCTTTTGATGGGACCAGAGGCATGGCAGCATTGTAACTCAAATAGCATTTCTGTCTGCAATTGCTGGAAGTTGGATCTTTTCACCCACCACAGTTCATCTGCAACGTTCTTGTGTGTGTCCTGCTTGGGACCCATGGATGCTCCTCTTCCTTCAGATGGCTGGTTCAGTCCTGTCAGACTGCACCGGTTTTGTTTCCGTGCAGGATTTGCCTCAGGTAAGAGCATCCTCCTCTTTCTCCCTGTCCAGGCTATGCACAGTCCACCGATTCTTGCAAATTCTTCTGCACAGCAATGCAATGCATTATATTTTTGCACAACCTTTACCTACCGGGGGGGTTAGTTTATGCTGGCTGTCACAGGCTGTGCCTCTTTACATGCCATTTTTTGCTAGAGTCTGAATTTGAACTTCTCATGACCCCTTGCGTCAAGCCTTTACCTGCAGTATCTTGATTTTTTACTTTGTCCCTTCTGTCAAGACGCTGTCCTCCTCCTTCCATGATTTACCTCTTTCTTGACATGCTTTCATTCTTTGTCACACATTAATTCCGTGCCTTCCTTTAAT
Source organism: Astur gentilis (assembly GCF_929443795.1). Classification (NCBI taxonomy): domain Eukaryota; kingdom Metazoa; phylum Chordata; class Aves; order Accipitriformes; family Accipitridae; genus Astur; species Astur gentilis. Next base: position 12,572,701 of record NC_064911.1, read on the forward strand.
CTCTCCCAGAAGGTCTCAGTCCAAACCGCGGTTATAACATGATCTTATCACAGACTTTGCTCCTAAAATCATAAAGGTATTTCTGCAGCTCGAGATCACTTGCCAGCTGTTCCTCCCTTGCCTACACATTCAGAAAGATGTACGTACATCTCCTTTGTTTCCTGTTGACATAACACGCACCACGCTGAAACTTCTGCCACGCATCTTCACAGCTAATCTTAGTTAACTGCAAATGATTAAGAACGCGCTGCTTACCGCGAGGAGCGGAAGGGCTCTTTTTTTCTGGCACCAATTGCTTGCGCGTAGTGCTTGGCTGTAGCTGAACCTCCTCCAGCTGCTCTCCATGTTTGCAGCGTTTTGGTTCCCGCTGGGAGAATCCAGCTGCAGAAATGGGATCCCTCCACCCCACCCCTTCCCAGTTTAAAGCTGTCTCCTGACGTTGAGGCGAACGCGGATCCTAACTCGGGGTCCAACTGCCAGCGATTCCCCTTCTTGGGGGGGGGGGGGGGGGGGCAAGGCCAGGGATGTGTCTGTGCCCGATGCGCTGATGGTTGCCGTGCCGCAAAAAACGTCCCTTTGGGGATTTGCTCTTACTGCTGCGCCCAAGGCAGCGCCGTGCACTGACCGCCCCGCTGCTCGGGTGGCGAGTGGGTCCATCTCTTCTGCATATTCATTAACGGCGATATAAAGAACAGATGGCAACCTTCTCCCTTTAGTGCGCTGAATTGAAGTTTGATATTGTTCTCTGTTCTTTGTTACAAGCGGGTTTAAATTACATTAGAGGCTTCGAGAGCTGCAGAACACGTCATCCCTTATCGTGCAGGGCAGGGAAAATAAACATCGCTGGGCTCGCTACCCAGTGACTCATTCGGAGGAGAAATTTTACGTTGGGGGATCGGCTCTTGGGCAGTGCACATCCAAGGGCCAGACCACTCCTTCGCTTGCAGAGACAGCTGGAAGGGTTGATGACAGGGAATGCCAAGAAAACAGAGTTTTGCTTTGGGGAATATGTCTCTAAAACAGTTGGAAATAAAGGGGGGAAAGAGAACCAGATTTCAAGGATATAATTAGGTTTTTAGGTATTTGCATTTTCATGTTCAATCACATAGGTAGGGGATTAAATGCACATTAATCATTGAAAAGTCTCAGGATAAATATTTAGTTACATGGAAATTATCTCCAGATTTCAATTCCAAGGCAAAATACTTAAGAGGATGTTGAGAAATGGCCAGTACCCCGAACAGTTGCCAAGAAATGAGTAAAAGCTAAAGTTCAATTTTACAACAGGATCTGTGCTGTTAGCCCGGTAATTCCTGTGAATAACCTCTGGCTTCAGTGGATTTACAGCCTGACCTAAATAGTACTCAGCTTTCTGCTCACCTTCCACACAGGAGCACACTTCAGCCTTCTTCATACTCAACAGAGGTATGGAAATTTATTTTTGCTTTTTTGTTTTCACCCGGAAATTTTGCTTCACCATAAAAGCATTTACTTCTAGTGAGAATCTCTGGAAACACCCATAGCCCCCCTGCCAGAAACATCGTATCTGCGCTCCCAATGGTAATAAAGTGGGGTTTGCTCCTATTTGGCTCTCCGTATGGCCATCATTAATTTTGCCATCATTTCTCAATGCTCCAGGCACCCAGTTTCCCAAGCCGCTTTCATTATCATAGAAAAAAATGAGCACTTTACACGTAGAGAACGTATTTCAGCCAATTTGTCCAGCTACTTTAAGTATCACAGCACTCCATGGAGTCAAGCCCGTTGATTGAAAAGTGAAGAAAGAAGTTTGTTGACATGGTCCAGGAGTAAGGAGCACGTTAAACAGAGAAGTGGGAAGAAAAGCCACTTGTTCCGAGTCCCAGCCCTCTCGTCCAGGGCACGTTAACACCCTCCTGCCTTTACCTGCCGGGGGTACTGCAGGAGCGGAGAAGTTGGCTGTCACACTCCTGTGCTTTACTTCATTGCTGACTTCAGGAGTAGGCTTTGTCCAAAACCCGAAGCATTTTTTGTTTGAATTTCACCGTTTGTAACACCACTGCTAACAACGCAGCAGCTTCACTTAATTTTAGGTGAGCAGCAAAGCTTCATCTTTTATCCATATGTAATAAAGCGTGTTGTTTCCTTTTGTTGTTGTTGTTTCCCCACTCCTTGCTCACTGGATTTGAAGTCGCTGGTAATCTGGTTAAATCCAAATTGATTAAAAATGCAGCTAATGAATGAAACTCAGGAACCTGTCAGCAGCGCACGCAGCCTTTCTGCAAAACTCCTGCAAAGTTCCCTCTGAGTTCCAGCCTGCCCTCATGCATTACTGGCAACCCACCGTCTATATTGTTAATCATCCAAAAAGCTGTCCCTACAGCAGGCAGCCATTTAAACGCTTCCTTCCTGCCGAGTGTAACTCCAGGGAGGATTGACAATCCCCTGCAGTTGTACAGCCACATGCAGAGGGCTGGGGATGCCGGAGCAGGGCACGGCTCACGCAGAAGATTTGCCCACACGAAACGTGTCTGCCCCACCGGCTCCCCGAGCTCACTTGGCTTCCCCGGGACCAAGCTGAACTCAGGAAGGGAGAGAAAGCACGGCACTAGATGGCTTTCTTTAAAAGGACTGTCCTCCCTCTTTCCAAGGCAAAAAATCCTTTAAAGAGATTGACCTCCCACTCCCAATTTTGGGTCAGCTAGTTAGTCCCTCCACCCAGGTGACCTCCTGCATCCAGGAGGACACCAGACTTCTCCAGAGGGCTTCTCTGGGCACAGGGACATGGTCTACCACCAAGGCATCTTCTGCAAGGACTTTCCTCTCTGTCCCTCCATCAGGAGCAGAAGAGCGACTAGACCCCTAGCGCTGGGAAATTCATTAAGCAGGCTGATTAGCCTGTTCCCAGACGTGATCTGCATGGCCAGGTTCACAGTTTTCCTCTTTTGCTGATGGGTAAAACCATTCCTGGTTGCAAACACTTTTTTGTACTTTTTGTTATCAGCCACACAGCCAGATCTCAGGCTTTTATCGAAAGCTCTGTGGCACTTGGTATGCCAGCTAAAGCACCCACTCCTGGCGATGTGTGAGTTTATGAACATTTCAGCCTTCTTTTGATCACTTCACTTTTTTCCCCCTCTTTGCTTTTAAATAGGTTTCCTTTAACTCTTATCTTAGGGAATTTACAGAATTGTAAGACATTTTTTATAAAGAAAATACACATTTTTATTAAAAATATTGTAGGAGTTTTCTGACTGGCATTCTCACAAATAACAGAATAACTCCACCTTGGTCTTGTGAAATGATCTTTGCTTCTAACTGAAAGAGAAAATCTCATGTTTATGTATTAAGAAAGTTAAAAAGAATAAATGCAGTTGTACAGCCACGTGCAGAGGGCTGGGGATGCTGGAGCAGGGCACGGCTCATGCAGAGGACTTGCCCATGTGAAATGCATCTGCCCCATCAGCTCCCTGAGCTTACGTGTCTTCCCTGGGGCCAAAAAAAAAAGGCCTGAAAGGAGGTATGGATATACACCAAATCCATCAGAATGATACATAACACCCAAATAAAAGATGAGAATATCAAGACAGTATATTTTATATACTGGTTTATTATATATGATATTGAATGTACTTGGCTCATCATAGCAAAGTTATGCCTGGATGTCAGAATTCACCAGCACATTAAAAAACACTAAAAAGAGCTAAAAAAGAAGAGAAAAACAACTAAGACTCCTTGTAGGTGTTGGATCCAGTTCTCAAGCCGTGGCCCAAGCTTGCATACCAAAGACGCTATTTTTAGCAAGGAGAAAACTTTGAAAACGGCCGAACTTCTTAGCTCCCAAGTTTTTAGCTATACTGAACCTTTTCCTCAAAACAAGGCAAGCATTCTTCTCAAATCCTTCCCATGTGATCATCTTCAAACACTTTAAAACTCTTTATAGACCAGATAAGCTTGAAAATATAACATAACTGATTTCCAAAGTCCTTTGGAACAACCCACAGTGCCAAGAAAAAGCCCTCCTCCTAGTTTACAGATAAGCAGTGATTATTAAACCAAGCTCAAGACTGGGGAGTTTGGGACTATTTCATGCCATATTATCAATTTCCAGATAATGATTTCTCCTGTGATCCCCACATCGGTGTTTTCTGTCTTGTGGTCCCATGATCAAACCCATAGCTGTTTTCCACATTTTAAGTCTGTTCATCTTTGCTCAAGCAATTGTTTTTCTCCTTTGCTGTTAACTCAGATGTGTCCTAGAGCTGAAGACGTCTCCTTCACAACTCTCCAGCAGCAGCTCAAACTCCCAGCAAAACATCTGCCAGGCAACAGTCCAGCTCCTTCCTTCCTCCTCTCTCTTTTGCAGGACTTCTCAAAGAAAGAAGCGGCAGCCTCTGCTTCCCTGCACAAAAATGGGCATTTGCAGGTTTTCAGCGGCTTTGCATGTTGCCTGGAGCAGCTGTTGTGTTATGGAGCCGAGGATGGACCACACAGGACCCAGGTTTGCTCTTTCCTCAGAGGAGGGAGCTCTGTCTTGCAGGATGAGGCTGAAGAACCCCAGGTGGAAGCCCTATCATAGAAGCATAGAATGGTTTGGGTGGGAAGGGACCTTTAAAAGTCATCTAGTCCAACCCCCCTGCAATGAGCAGGGACATCTTCAACTAGATCAGGTTGCTCAGAGCCTCGTCCAACCTGACCCTGAATGTTTCCAGGGATGGGGCATCTAACACCTCTCTGGGCAACCTGCTCCCATGTTTCACCACCCTCATCACAAAAAATTTCTTCCTTCTATCTACTCTGGCCCTATGCTGGGCACCGATGGCTGCTGCACAGAGTTCTGCCCTCTCTAAATACATGAGCTGAAGAGAAGTAACACCAATCTAATGAGACCTGAATCTCACCCCACCTTGCCCCTAACTGGTAGTGGATCTGCCCAGTGTCCCTGAGCCTTGAGGGGAGCCGATGGTGCTTTCCCTGTCCCCCTGCCCAAGGACTTGCACTCTGGAAAGTTGCTCTAAGTCTCCGAGTGGCCGATACACTCAGCCTCCTCCCTGGCCCTACCATGGCATATGGACTTGGGACCTTCAGAAATACCCTAGGTCTGTGGTACAGATGTACTACACGTGAGCATGAGAGGTGCTCAGCTCAGTTTCTCTAAGTTTTGATTCCTTTTTACCATTACTCAGTCTCAGGAGGCTACACTTATTTCCAGAAGGGATAAATACCTGTCAGGAGGATGCATCTAAATTGTAACGATTAACCGTTAAAGATCAAGAGCTGTCTCCAGGTGGGCTGGGAACCAGCAGCATTAGCGTGCATCCCTATTAGCTTCTGACATCAATCAGCCAGGGGGTCGTGCTGGATGTCAGGCAGGTGAGGACCCTTCCCCACAACAGGCACCTCAGGGGCCAGGCACAGGAGAGCAGCTTGACAGACCTGAAGCCAGCCTGGTTAAGCTGGCTTAAGTAAGAAATACATTCTGCAGAGGCAGAGAGGAGAATTTGCAGATGGTGAGCCCGCTGCAGCCAAGGAACCTGCCTCCCCAGCCTTGGAGAAACTCCTTGCAGCCGTGCAAGGGACAGCAGGAATTAGGGAGGTCTGCACTCAGACACAGGAGCTTTACATGTCTACAGCGCACGATGCGACCAAGTGAGGCAGATCGGGCCTGCCGTTGTCTTCATCGACCTTCTATAGACAAACGGGCACTTGCAAGGCACAGCTCGTTTCCTCACATACCTTTGGTTCCAGCCCGCCGTGCCTATTCCTCTGCCCCGGGGAACTTGGAGAAGAGTGACAATGCCTGCACCCCTGCCTGCATCCCAAAGGACCATGCCGCCCCGTGGCACGCCGGCAGCCCCCGGCGCACCCCACCACCTCTGCGCCGAGGGATTGAGGGTCTTGGATCTCGCTGAGCTCGCACCCTCTTGCAGAACGCTGGGGGCCCGGTCCTCATGGAAGTACGTGTGCCCTGTGTTATGAAGAGCATCCCTCGTTTCACACTGCGATTGCATATGCGCGCACGCTTAGCCTAAAGTACTTTCTCTCCCATTTTACCTAAGTGTTTTAAAACCGTGCGGTGTGAGGGAAGAGCAAATTGAAATTGCTCGTAGCAAGGATTGTGCAACGCGTCAGCAAGCGTTGTGTGTTGTAGGGCGAATGGTATTTACTCTACAGATGCTGCCCAGCCTAGAATATCAAAATATTTTATAGATAACCATGATATATAATTAAAAGCTGGAGGTGTCAGTTAGGAGAAACAGGCAGCCAAAGGCACGTTGAGGGGAAATGTTAATAAGGGCAGAGCAGAGGCAATTTCCCTTCTCTCCCCAGCGTCCTGCCGGATCAGGACTTTGGGAAAGACACGCTGCCCCTCCCCTGCTCTCCAGACACGGCCTGGCAAAAATACAGGAAAGATTTTGCTAGTCAGCAGCAGGAGGTGCAGGAGCAATCATGGCAGGGACCTTTGGACGTCCTGGAGAACTTTCTGGAGCGGACTGAGGCAGGGAGGAGGACCGACCTCTTCTCCCCAGCCCTGTCCCGCTCCTGGCTTTTCTGCTTCCTTCTCCCTGCCCTGTCCCCTCCCCAGCCCTTTTACCTGGGATGATGCTGAGACAGAGACTTGCTTTAGTTATGCAAAAGGTCTGAGAGAGGACAAAGAACTGAATCACCCCTGAATCAACACCACAATCCCCAGACACCGGGTGGCTTTCCGGCACACCCAACTACCGTGTCCTGGGACCAGCAGCAAGGCTGTGTTTGGCACTGGAAAAACAGGGACTGAAGGGATCCCTCGTGGTTGTCCAGACCAGTCACACACCGTCAAGGAAAGCCATAACTCCATCAAAATTTTGCCAAGCTGCTCCTTTAAACTAGTTAGGATTTTTTATTTTCTTTTTTTGCCCCAAGTATTACTTGGTTGTATTTATTTCCTCTGCATAATGTTATGACAAACTTTGAAGGTAGCAGCTGAATTTCCAGGGGAAAAAGAAAGTAATAGAGCAGGGAAAAGAAGATACAGGCTGAAATGTGTCATGGATGTGAACCGACATCAGTGCTACCCATCCTCCTGGATTGCTTATGCTGCAAATCCACTGACATGCCCAAAAGATGCAAATATGTACAGGCTTATCAGCACAGGCACTTTGGGGGAGAAAAATAATGCAACACCAGCATTCTTCTTATTTTCATCTACCCAACCATGAGAGAAGAGAAAAGTGGGGTGGATGCGGGGGAGCCCACCAAGGACTGCTGATTTTGTGTCCAGAGCACCCAAGGCTGTGCGGCTCGGAAAGAAGTACCTTGACCCACCCCTTCTCTGCTTGCTCCATGCCGAAAACATAATTTCCAGCAGAGCAGAGGTCCCACCAAATTTGGAAGCTTTTTTTCCACGGTGGTAATCTTTTTGCAAAGAGTTAGTGTAAGGAAGCTACACTTGAATTTCCTCATTGCTAGAAGAGCTGGGATCTTATACAAATCCGATCAGTGTCCTTTTCATGAGACTTTTTTTCCTTTATTAGCGTACATTTCAGATCTGGAGGGGGGAGGCCACCTAGCAGGCAGGAACGGACAATTTTCTCCCGCCTCACCCAGCGTCGACCAGGCAGGGTCACTTCACAGCAGGTGCAAGATCTACATCCAGATTATTTTTGTATTTTTTTTTTCAGCGTTTCCTAACGCAATGTTTGCAGTGTTTTATGAAATGAGTGTTTATGGAAGAATCAGGCTTTTGGTACAGATACAAAGAGCAAGCACTGACCCGGGATAGGTGTTTCTGTTATCTGCTGGCTCGCGTGCCCCATCTGTTCCCATGCCCAGCTCCTGAAGGACAAAAATCTGTCGCAATTGTTGTCAAGCAGACCTAGTTCTTTAGTTCAAAAGGCCAGAGACTAATTAGCTCCCTTTTGAGATCCCCCAGCCCAGCCTTTGGGGCGCTGTATCCCACTTAGCCAACTTTCAGGGTGCCAAGTTCCTAAGCCTCCCAAGATGTGCAGATGGTGCTGGTGTTTGGTCCCCCTTCCCCAGGGGAAATCAGCAGTAGGAAATTATATAGCTGCTACACACACACACACACACACACCCAATCCACAGAATCCACCCTCCCGTGAAAATGCCAGAGAGATTTAAACAGCTTGCATAATTTCTAGAGGAAGTAGCGAGGATACAAATAAATACACATTGTAATTGTATAACATGCCCAGGGTTAAAAAAAAAAAAAAAAAAAAAAAAAGCAGCAATTTTCACAAAGGTATCCAGATCTGCTGGCAGCTCTTGGAGCCAGATAGGACTGGATCTACAGAAAAATACGGCAGGGAAGTCCCTGCGATGTGACGGGAGTGGTGAGCTCCGGACAGCCACCATTGCTACCCATTGCTCCAGGTGGCTGCTGGCACTTTGGTGGTTTAGCAGAAGTTGCAATGATTGCATGGACAGACAACCTCAAAAAATGACTGCTTTGAGATTTTCTGAACCTATTTTGTGTTCTTACCTTGTGGGGTCTGCTTGCTTTGTGTTTTAAACTACCAAATGCTGATCTGCATATATTAGCAAGGGGGTGGAAATTTTACTTAATAACTAACGTAACTAACACAATAAAAATCTCTTCCAGACAATTCCAGGGCGAAATAAAGAGCTTTTCTCTCCTGCCTGGGAGGCTTCATCTCAAGTTACCAGGAGACACACGGAAGCACAGTGCCCTCAATCCCTCAGAGACCTTTGCCCTGTGAGTTTGCCCATCTAAGAAGCAGCTACTTGAGCAGGGACTTCCCACCCGAAATAAAGTACCGGGCATTTTGCGGGATGGAGGAAATACAAGATCCCTGCTGCTGCAAGAGGGAAAGGCTACAGTGAAGTCAGGCGGCTGGTGTCCCTGCGGCAGCCCGTACCGTTCCCCTCCTCTCGGCAGAGGCAAGCCCCATTTCCCCTGCAAACAAAAGGAGCATCAAACCCAGGAGCTTACACGCTGCGATGACATTCATCCCAGCGGGGCTCTGCTCCCAAGGAGAGCAGGCACCAGGAAATTATGTGCAATACATTTAAGTGATTTACAGCTCCGTGCGTGCGCAAGCCCACTGTCAGCTCTAGTTACCTTACAGTCAGCGGCAGCTTCGAACCATTTAAAGATTTCTTTTTCAGCTCACGATAACACATACAAGGTGGAAATGAAGTCTACAAAAATCATGAGTCCGGGTTAAAAGGAAAATATAATCTCGAGGAAGAAAATGCACATCACCCCATAAGACAGAAGGGTCTTGGAAGGAAACTCCCCACGCTGATGCAGGCGCTGAGGACCTGAGAGAGGGGCTCGTGGGGGCACTGGGCAGTGATAGTCCCCTTGAGCCCACGGGAGACATCAGCTAGAGGGGCACGGGTGAAATGGATACCGTCGGCATATGGGCACTTTCACCCAGGATGGAGAGAATCTGCCTGTTGTTTCCCTCCCGCCCGCCCCTTAGCGTGTGCGTAGCTAAAGGAGAACCAGTATTAATATGAATTTAGCTGGAGGTAAACAGCCTTCTCAGAAAAGCAGTGGCAAGTGCGGATGAGACAGACATAAATCCAGTGACAAACAGTCAATACAGAAGTCTCAGATTCACACATTTTGAGACAAATGTGAAATCATTAAATATATTTCTGTTTCTCATTACGCTGCATCAGAGGGAATTACAACACATCTTTTAACGTGCAAAAATCTTAGTTAAAGTTAAAAATTAACTTTCCTTCTTTATCTACATCTAAGCTGAACTCAGGCTATCACAATGGGCACCCCTCCAATTTCTGTTTACAATTTTGAATCACCCTTCAGACATCTCTTTTGCTCTCATAGCAAAGACCAACTTTGAACTTTGTGCATTACCAGGTTTTCTTCACCAGGACCTATATATCTTTAAAAAAATCACCCAAACTGAGGCGATTTTACTTTCAATGCATTTAAATTTTATCCCCCTTAAGCTTGGTGACTGCCTCCCTGAACTCCAGTTTGGGCCTCTTCAAAGCCCAGGGGAGCAAATGGGATTATTTCCATCCGTTTCTATCATAATTAGTTGAAGTCCTTCTTGTGCATGTGATTGAAGCACTAGGAAGTGTCAGAGTTTACTGCAGCTCCTAGGTAAGTTGGAGGAGAGAACTTCTTTCACATCTCCTACAAACATTAGGGTGTATATCTCCATCTCCTTATAGCCACAATTTCTCCATAGCTAGACTTTCCAGGGGTTTCCCGTTCCCTCTCTGACTTTATCAGACTCAGCAGGGAGAAAATGCTCCAAAGAGCTCCTCTAAATTAATTACTATACAAGCATATAGGAAGAGGCAATTGCTATCTCGTAGCGTGTACGACTGGGACATTTTCCCTAAACCATCGACACAATACACATGGCGAAATAATTAAGCCCATCTAAACCCACACCTATGTGCTGGGTCAATTGGAAAATGGCCAAAGATGTTTGCCAGATCCCACTATTTTGTAGGACTCTGGAAAGAGGGTCTAACTGCAGAGGGGATAAAGTGTCAGCAAAGACCAAGTGACACCCAGACACTTGCCTAAAGCCCACTGGTGAGCGTGTGTCCCTGTCAATGCATATGGAAGACCTCCACATCCCAAGCTCAGAGACATACACGGGCTCCACAACCCACTCCACAGCAAGCACAAACCCCTTCTGCCTTCTTGTCACGCTCTCAGGGAACAGATTCTCTTGTCCCTCGACCACAGGGAACGAATTTGGTTCCTTCCCAGCCCTCCACCTCCACGCACTTCTCCTGAGCCCCTTCCTCCTGGTGGGGAGCTGGCAATTCAGGAGGCATCGTGTGCTACAGTGAAAGCCAGATGTCTGGTCTTGCCAAGCTCGGCATGAAATGAGATTGAAACGGCATAATAAAGATCACACTTAAGTGAGCCCTGCACACGATCCTTATCTTGAGGTGCAGATAAACGTAAGTACTACCTAAACCATTAAGATTGAATTAATAGCATAGAAAATGCTCTCTTTGCTATGCACACAAGTAATTAGTCTTGTATTTTGAAAATGGAATATTAATAAATAAAACTTAGCACCTATGTTGTGGCTGCGTTTCAAACTGCTTTTCAAATTAATTAATTTTCACCAGCTTGTGTGAGGCAGAAAACCATTGTTAGCCTAGTTTTTACACGCTGAGGCGGAGAGCTTTCTCCAGCCTGTAAGCTCCTTGTGCAACAACATCGCCTAGCTCTTTAAATAGCGCTTTTAACTCCCGGAGCTCAGGTTACTTTGCAAAGGAAATTGGTTTCCTTTCTTCGAGATGAAAGGAGCCAGGAGGAAAAGAGAGCTGTCAATTCAGAGGTCTAGACGTGTTTCATTTAAACCCCTGGGGTTCCAGGGACGCTCACCAGCTTTCCTGGCCAGTCCCCCCTGGCTGCTGGCAGGATCCGGGAATGCGAGGAGGGTCTCTCCCAGTGCTTGTAGCCTGGAACGAGGTGGGCACTGGGGAGATGCTCCAGGCCCTGCTTGGCGTCACCTGGGTCTGCCCGGTGGCAGCTTCATCAACAGGCAGGATCCTGAGCTGTCAAGTAGCCTTCCGCATGGGACCTGCAATTTTAGCAGAAATCGCTGCGCCAGCTTTTCTAGGGTTATTATCTGGTTCCTCTTGGCCGAGATCCCCAAACCTCTGCTCTCAGTCAAGGTGCAGCTCGCAGGTCCTGGAGACGCAGACCTGAGCTGTGATTTGGGATGGGCAAGCCCTGAAGCCCCTTCCTGGAGTTGGATGGTCCAGGACTGGAGATGGGACAGGTATCCCAGGCAGCCATACAGCTTCTCCCCAAGAGGCTGCTTTTTTAATGCTGAAGAGTCTTTTGCGGGGGGGTCCTCTAACCTGCTGTGCGGTGATGGGGCAGGACAAGAGCCCCAGCCACCCTCCCTGGCCATCACCACAACTCCTGCCCACGCAGCCTCGCTCCGGACAAGCCGCTGTGCATGGGGAGACCACGCAGCTGGTGATGCACATGAACAACCGACTTCTGGGCCGGCATTTAAGATTAAAACATCCACAAACTTCTCCAGGGCTTAGCAAGGATCCACCAGAGCACATGTGCAGGCACAGACACAAGCCATCTTCACGGAGACTTGCCAGAAAGGGGCCAGTTCCCCGAGCCAAACCCGGGACAAAAGGCAAGGTTGTTTTAGTTCACTTCTGTTTGCTTAAAGTAATTCAACGGAAGAAGTAAAATAAAAAGGGCATGTAGAACTCCTGCTGCCAGGTGACAAAGGCCATTTTAAGTAAGGCTCTGGCTTGGCCTGGCCTCGTCGTGCCTTGCTGCCAGGTCTTCCCCTTACATCCCCCCCCCTCACGCCAGCCGTGCCCCCAGCCCTCTCTCCCATTTTCTGGCAAACCACTTTCCCCCGACCGCGGTCCTGCGCCCGTATCTGCTGTGCCCAGACCAACGCTATTTGCATCTTCTAAACTCCACGCGATCAGGTGGCGGACTGACTAGTCCTCTTTGGTGTCGCTAGCAGGCAAAATGGAACGAGTCGTCCTCTGCAGCAGTATCTCAGACCGAGTAAATGGTCCGTGTAAAGCACAGGGGACTCTACGTGACCACAAGTTTGATTTAGCTTCTGAGTCAGTCTTGTGGGGGAGGGAAAAGCCATCAAAATTATAAACACAATTTCTGCAGAAGTATGCTATTATATCACCGGGACACAAACACAGCTGTCACTGCCCTGTTCTCCGTAGGAGTGCGGGAAGCAGTCGGATGTTTGATACTTGGAAATCTGTCAGCCACGTAAGACCAGTGCAAGCCAGAAGCGAGTTTCTCGGTGTCACGAGCTGACGAAGGGTCGAGGGACCCCCAGAGCAGCGTGTCAGCTCTAACCACCACCTGCAATAAGGGGTGCCAATCCCACCCCGCACCCTCCCGGCTGCCCAACTTGCCCATCCGCACCCGGCACAGAGAGCCCTCGGGGATGAGAAGGAGCAGCACGGAGCCTCTGCTTGCAGCTTCCCATCTTGCTGCAGCTGTCTGAGATTTTGGCTGCTGCCAGGAGGGGCTTCCCCCTCCTCGCCGTTCCCAGCAGCGCCAGGTGATTCCTCTTGCAGCAGGTACGCAGGGATGGACTCCCCTGCTTCCATCTCAGCTGGGGAAAGGCAAGCCTGTGCGAGCAAAGCCACGTTCTGCAGCCTCCCCTCCTCGCCAGAGGTTGCGTTGGCAAGCCCTTACGGCGCTTGCACACCACATCTCGACTAACTGGGTCCTAATTTGTGGAAAAAACCCCACGGGGCTCCTCTGAGAGCAAAGGCCAGCAGAGCTCACGAGTCCGTCAAGCAGTTCAAGCACTATGCGAGACCAAGGCTGGAGGCTGTTAAGAGACAAGACCTAGGGCCCCCTCTCTTCTGGGCTCTTCTTCATTTAGGTAGCAGGTTTGTTCAGGTTGAACAGCAACAGCATGTAATAGAGCAGTAGCTGCTCCCTTTTCCAAATGATCGTTTAGCTTGGGTTTGCCAAGCCATTCATTTCATGCTTATTAACCTTAGGAGTATTGTTTTGTCCAGACTGCCAGACAAATTAACTTTTAAGAGGGGTCTATATGGATGTCTGCAAACTCCCTTAGATGCAAAGCAACTCTTGAGGAATATTTAATGAAATATGTAACAGTCAGTTTATCTATCTATAAACTAACACATCATTCTGGACAACAGCTCATTGGAAGTGCTGTGGGTAATTCTCAGGAAAAAAAATGAATCATCTAAAGAGGTGGGTAGGGAGGAGAGTAGGATGGTCGGAAAACTCTAGAAGATTCATCCACAGAAGTGTTTATTACTGCGTGGAAAAGATTTACCTCGCTGTGGAAGGAGCTGCAGCTTACAAGGGTCCTCACACGTAGCCCAAAAGCTCATCCCCATCAGCTGCGCTTATCAGCCCTCTCCTTCCTGATGATTAACGTGTTTAGGAGGCTCAGTACCCCTACTCAGCCCCCTGCCAAATTTCTCTGGAAGGACAGAACTTGGATCAATATTGTAAGAAGCAAAACCAAAGTCCACCCTGACCTCTGCTATCACTTTAGAAAGGTGCGTGGTGCAAAGGGCAGCATTCCCCTTCTGAGCTGTGCCCTGTACCACACGCACAAACATCCCTCGAGGATGTCGTGCCCCAGTCCTGAGAAGCTCACAAAGCAAACTTGGCATGGCTTCAGGAGCTCCAGTAAGTATGGTCTTCTACGCGGCTGACACAAATCTTTTTGAAAAGGCTCGAAAAACCCCACACCGGATCCCCGCACAGTGTGCCAAAAGCCAAGCATCGGACCGCAGCGAGCTGCAGTAAGGAGGTGGCAGCTTCAGGGGGTTTGGATGACAGTGTCATCCTAAGTCACTCGGGAAAAGGCCGGTGGAAAGCAAATTCCCTGAAAATTGCCTGGAGCCAGAGATTCTCTCTCACGACATATTTGCACGCAGGCCGGGTCTCCTTCTTAACATACTTTGCCTTTTGTCTTGTTTTTCTGGCTTCCAACAACAACCCAAATGAAACGCTGGAAACAATGAAAGCATTAAAGGAAAATGTCATGCCTATCAATATACGCCTTTGTGGCTGTAGGAATGGAGAAGGCGTGATGTCACTGGTGGGAATAGCTTAAAATTTTCCATTGAGAAAAGGGATCTGCCTTTAACAGAAGCAACACATCCCAAAATATGCGCTGTGCCACCCAGCCACGCAGGAGAGCGCTGAGCTGCGACGCAGCACAGGCCAGGAAGCCGATTTAATTCAGAAGTTACAGAAGCACCTTGCACTTATTTACCATAGGGGCACATAGCGGCGATGAGCGTGGGATTTAATTCTGAGAGCAAAGACATTGAGGGCAGCATTCTCCGTATACCGATACAATAAAATAAAATAAAAACAACCTACCCAGCAAGTTATATGTGAAATGCTGAGGCTGGGTGTGGCGTACATAGCTCTGCAGCTGAGCCCATCGCCGGGCTGTTGAGTTTAACTGTACTACTTTGCATCAAACCCAATAACAAGTAATTACAGAAGTTTGCTCCTTCTCACCTAGGACCAAGCAATTGGCTGTCTGATGGACTCCAGTTGCTTTCAAGGGCATGTCAAAGGGATGAGTCTACTCTCCTGGTGATGGAGATGTTAACTTCCCGGGTTGACTTTGTTCTGAAGTGGACTGGAAACAGCAGCCTGGTCCCTTACAGCTGGCTGGTGGTTCAGAAAGCCACCCCTCACCACCTCCCAGCTCCCACCCTTTAGTTGCTCAGCTATTTTAAGTGCGTCGCTTAAGAGCTTTCTGGCTGGGGGCTCTCTGTTGTGACAGGTATACTGGATTGAGATCAGATAAAAAATTTTAATTTGAGAAGGGCCAACGCTATGGTGGTTAATTTTGGATCCAGATGTCACACTCCTGAAATTTCGGGGCCCGTGGGATCTGAAATTCTGGTTTCAGCAGATACAGAGGTCCAGAGGTGAGGTGGGGGCTTCAGTTCTGGGCTGGGTGAAAGCTGCTGTAAAACACTTCATCACCTCTTCGGCTCACTAAAAACTTGAGACTTCCCCACCTGGGGATAAGAGTGAAAAAGCAGCCTCAGACAGCAAAGTCCTGCCAAGCCTTCTGGTTTTCCTCTCTACAGGCACCATTTCTGCTCTTTTAAGGAACAAGTCTGGAGGAAAATTAGGGCAATTCACAACGTTACAGCAAACTTTATAATGAGAAAGTACAGGCTCCTGGCAATTTGTGCTAGAATATATAGAAATATATGGAGTTTCATGCAAATGCACGATCTATAGGGCTTTTGTTGTTGCCGTTGATGAAAGGCACCAGCAGGTAAGAAACAAGTCAAGCAACAAGCCTGCCTGCCTGCTTTTGAGGTCATCCTCTCTCATCTGCAGCATGGCAATTGCTTGCTGCCGGAAAGATCCCCAGGTCACAAACAGAGGAAGACAGCTCCGGCTGAAGCGTCAGCAAGTGCTAAGGTACAATTTTGTCCCAGGAGAAATGATATTCTGAAAATGTCGGTGCAGGGCTCAGAGCATCTATTTGCCCTGCCCAGAGCCAGCCGAGCTGGCCCCGCACGAGCTGCCTGGCGTGGGAAGGACGCGACCGGCTTCGGTGCCCCTCTCTAACACACCTTGAGTTGAGCCAACGGAGACCTTGAGCTGGCTGGAGCGGCTGTACCTAAACCGTGGGGCAGGTCTGCTCTCTATTTACCGTGGGCTCTGTCCACGGAGCGGACTGGCACGTCCCACAGCTCCCTGCTTGCCTGCGTACAGGGGTTTCTTTGTAAAGTAATCGAGGCCAGCGGAGGGACTGCTTGTGGACCTGCATCTTCTCGCAGTGTGCAGAGTGGGCTCAGTCCCCACTGTTTAGATGCTGCAAATCCTACCGGCCCTGTGAACTGACCCTTTCTTCAGGATGGATGATTTCTGGCTCACCTACCCCAAAAGTCAAGTTGCTACAGCTAGAATCCACTGAGCGCTCCTGTTTATAGAGCAAAGGCCAGCACAGCTCACATTTCCAAAGCATAGTTGGATCCGGTTTGGAGAAAGAGCAATGAAGTCATAACAACTTCTTCTGTCATTAAATTCAGCTGGCCCAGTTTGGGCACGTTCAGGAAGCAAAACAATTGAGGCTGAAGTTAACCAGACCTTTTCCAGGGTAGATTTGTACTGTAAAATGCTACGGTTCTGGGTTGCTAGGGTTCCTTCACAAGGCTCCCGTGCAATGCTAACAAGTGAAGGGTCACACCAAATGCCTACCATATGCTGCACAGGCACAGTTTCCTCTCAAGGTTTTCATTATATTACATTTTGATTCTTTTCCTCTAAGATTTAATTCCCTAGGCTGTTGTTGGAAGTAGATGCAGTTGTATCAATGGAAGGAATTTCACCTGCTCAAGTCAAGTTTTGAGGGATCCAGACATAGCTGGGCTTTTTACGTTGCCTAATAAGCATTCCACCCCTTGTCCCTCCAAAGTATGGTAGTCATGCTTCTCATATCCTTGCACATACCCAAAGTACCCCTGCCTGTGCGGCACAGGGCTAAGGCAACACAAGAACCATCTGCTTACTTAACAGAAGTATGTAAATGAATGTCACTACCACCTCTAATGTCACGCAAAAGTCAACACAGAAAGATTATATTCCACCAAAACTCTTTGTCTGCAGGTCACCGTCCCCCAGCCAGCCTCCTCCAGCTATTCCGGGAAAGTCAACAGACCCCAACAGGTCATCTCTTCCAGGTGGGTCAACAAATGACACCGCTGAGTTCTTTCAGACTTTTTAAAAGCATAATTTTTCAAACTGGGAAAATATATACTGAGCAAATTTCATTCTAGCTCAGACACACTTAGCCAAATTGCAGTACAAAAGCTTCTCTGTTTGTTACATTTCTCTATAAAAGCATTGCAAAAAAGACTAATCCACATCGTTAACCGTACCAAGTTGGTAACAAAGTACATCAGCCAATTCTATATTTCAGTTTCTAATTTTGAGTTTCTACACATGCTGAAGAAAGCTTAGCTGTCACAATTTGTGGAGCACTGTCAAAACCTGTAGCTTTTAAACACTTTCTTATGCAGGTCCTGAGTTTTGGGCAGTTGCAATTTCAAAAGATATATTCTCAGTGAAGTCGTGGGTCAAATTTAACAGCCAGGTCAGGTCAGGCAACTTAGAAAACAAATGCTTGGGAGCCCACTTACATTACTCTTTACACAGACAACTGTTCTTGGAAGTACCCCCTCTGAACAATTCAAAACCACGTTACTTTTTTATTGTAAACGAGGCAGAGTTGAACTTAGATTCAGGCTGAGAAGGGAATTAAAAGACTAGTTTTTACAGTGATGCATTCTGGTTCCTGGCTAAATCTGTCCTTAGGTCTTACTAAGGATGTGTAGAAAGTGTTATAAACTCTCATTTGATGTGTAACATAAAGGTTTGGTCCCACATTTAGTTAACAGTATTCTATTGCTGCTCACAGCCACGGTAACTTTGTCTAGCTATTTTAAGATATTTCTGCAGCCATTGGAAAAATGGAAATTTTAATATTCCACTTGGGTATAATAGAAACATGAATACCAGAAGCTCTTGAAGCAGAACTCATCCTTCAACTCATGGGTGGAAGCAATAGCTTCCTTGACTTCATAGCATTGTTGAAGAGTCAATAAACTACCACCTCAACCTCCACGTACGCTAGAGAAGGATGAGACTTGAATTTCCCTAAACTTTCCCATTTTATAGGACGTGTAGTAGAGAGCTTGAGAACCATGGCTTCACCTAGGCATTTGGGTGTTCACATCCAGTGAGCACTACACCAGCACTCACTAGGTTAGGAGGATGAGGAAACCATCAAGGAGATTGTGTGGGAGGTATACAGGCACTCCCCAGTCAATCATTATGTACTTACTGTTTTTAACACCACTGATCACACTCTAACCAATTCTAAAATAGTGGATAGATTGCTTCGGGACGTCCCTCAGTCGTTAAGAAATTTTTTGGTATTTCTTCTTCCATCGTGGCTAATTACAAGATGTGAGCCAATGCACAAAGACTCTGTCTTTTTTTGCGGCCATCTTACTCTTATCTAGCCGTGTTTATTTAATGGTGTCTTAATCCAAGCTAATCACATCCCTAGCAGCGAATTATGTTCTAAATGACAATGAATTACGTTCGCAGGAGGATAATCAGGGGAGAGCAATCCAATCACTTCTACTTTTTTCAGCCTACCTTAATCAAAAACAGCAACGAAGAAGACATATTGCAGAGCACTATATGAGAGGAGTAAAGTATTGCTGAACCTACCTGGACCTGCATAAGCAAGCGTGAAGACAGCGTAGGTCCCTGTTATCAGGGCTGTGCCTTCAGGGTTGCACTGACTTCAGGGCAAGTAATGCATGGCTTGTAGGAAAATGGGGAGAGGGATGAGGAGGGGGTTGAAGGAGGCTGGCTGAAAAGTGTTACCTGGATTTGAAAGCACATTCAGGATCATGAATAATTTGTAATTTATTACTCCAGCACTAATAGTCTGCACTAGACTCCAGAAAAGTCCTTGATGGGTCAGTACCCCACTGAGTATGGCTGGGACTGTGCAGTGTTTCTCTTACTGATGTGAAGAGTGGAAAAAAAAAAGGGTACAGGGGGAAGGAGCAGGATCAGTGTGTTAAGACTTGCAGCGTCTCAGCGGATGCCGAGGACAAAAACACAGCGCGCTGCAGAGCTGCACAACCCCTTCTGTCCCCCAAGCTGTTCGTCTTCCAGGCAGGCACAGTATTCTGGATACTGGGTATTTGTTAGCCTTTCGAATACCCCGACAGACAGGCCACATGTCAAACACGCTATTTGCCAGGAAGCACTTTTATTGATTTTTTTGATAAGAGAGTAAAATATTGGCAAAAGTTTATCTTACTCCTTATCATGAGCATCAACGCAGAGCAAATTTCATGCATTAGTCCCGTACTTTTTCAACAATAATGTAGAAAGCTTAAATAAATGCATTCATCTTGCAGCAATGTTGTTTCTGGAATAGCTGCTTTGTAGCAGTTATTCAAGTGCTGGGAAGTGACAGATCAGCAGCCAAACAGCACAGCCAGTCCTGGCACTCAGAGGGGATTATCCAGGGCTAGAGAACTGCCCCTTGCAGAAATGGGTGCTAGCAACAATTTGCTCAACTGATATGCCCTGTCCCAGAGCTGAAAAGTACCCAGACGCTGGGACCCTTCCTCCATCCGCCTGCACACAGCTCTCATTTGCTTCAGCCTGAACGATTCAAAACTGTACTGATGAAAAAAGTACATTTTGTCTTCAACAGTTTCACATCTGCCACAAACACCATGAGAAAACAGGGCAAAGCCTTCTCTGCAGTGGGAAAATACCCTTAACGGACAGCTCTCTTTCAGCAAGTCTTAGCAAAAAAAAAAAAGCTCCTAAAAAGGCAGTTTTTGAGATTCAGCCTGAAAGAATGCAGGCTGGTATGTTTTGGGGGGAGGAGGAGGGAGGAAAGGGAGGAGTACAAAGTAAGAGGCACTTAAAGCCATGAAAAAAGCTGAGAATCAATAAACAGACTGAAGAAGAGCGAAGAAAATGCGCCAGGATTGAAAACAAAACAAAAAACCCTCCAGCCTTGGGAAATTTGTGCTGCATATACAGATGCAATGGCCCAGGAAAAGAAAAATCGAGGGATCTGAAACTGCAGATGGCTGTGACCAAAACCCTGCACATCTTTATTTCCCAACTTTAAAAAAGACCTGGGAGTTTATTTCCCATACCCTACCTTATGGCAAGCTCTCTAGGACTGGGATCAAATCTTGAAGATTCGGTGTAGCTGTTTGCTGCCGCTCTCAAGGGCTATACCTGCCTGATGGGGTGGGAAGGGACCCTACAAGAAAAGGAGGCTTAGGAATTTGCTTTGGGAAGTTTGTAACCATGCTTTGTATACACCGAACGCTCTCAGCACCACACCGACTTTTTAAGAAGCGTATGTAATGGAATATAGTTATCTGCTTGTATTTCTTTCTTCAAAGTGTGTTGCCATAAACCTACTAGGCTTCTTAAAGCTTGGGATTCTGTTTTTCTAAGAGCCTCTTTTCCTGTTGGGGATGTGCTTTAGCTCCGGGCTGAGCACAGGGAGCTCAGGCAGTGAAGCTATATACACCACTTCCATCGATGCCTGCTATGACGCTGAGGAGAAAAAGGACATAATGTCACCAGACCCTGCTCGCGTCATGAAAATGCACAGGCGAGAAGGCAGAGCACACGGAAGAGCACCTCATCTCGGCACCAACGTCCTCCTCGTTACGTCAGGTCTCCTTCCACAGGGATACCAGCTGTGCTGTCGGTCCGTGGGGGGGTAATATTTCTTGCATTAACAGCCCAGCGGTGGGCTGGCCCACTCCAGTAGCAGTTTCCCCCGTGGGACTCCGTGTACGACTGCAGTGAGCGGGAGCCAGTGCCTTCGCACGCGAGTGTATTGACCTAGTCCTGGAGGAGCGGAGAAGCACCAGAGCAAAACCAACGGGTCTTGCTTACGCTTCGGAGCGCGTTTTCCCTCGTCCCAACCCACTGACCGCAGGGACCTCACCAGCTCACCGCAGGCAGGTCTCGGCGCCCACCCCGGAGGCATTCAGGCCATCGACCCTTGTGCACCACGGACCTCTCCGAGGTTTGGGAGCTGCTTTCTCCCAGGTGTAAGCATGGGACCAGCACCCCATAGAGCCCACGCGACTCACTCTCCCTTGACAGGCAGCCCATTGCTGCCTTCTCTCTCCGGAAAGGTTGCCTGATCAAGAGCCTTGCTTTAAGCCTGGTTTTCAGGGAAAAAAAAAAAAAGTCCACGTGATTTTGCTGTGCGCATGCATGAATGCCTGGATTTCCCTTACCGGGTTTTGAATCCATCAGCTCACTTTTGTCCCGGGTTTGACAAAGGAGTTGGTATTTCCAAATGCACTTAGGGCTAAGCAACCTTGGAGGTGACACGTGCTGGGGTACCCGGTGGAACATGCCGCGTGTCCCACGTGCACATTTCCCTCCTCTGGAAACCAGAGCCTGGGGCTGGAGAGGACAGGGGCACTGGTGTTTGGCTGTGTTTTGCCCCCACACAGGGTGAGAGTGAGGCCATGGGACCCGGGAACGCAGAGGCTCGCGGGGTTTCGCTGTCCAGAGGCAGCCAGAGATACCCGGCTCCTGCAGGTTTTGTGAGAAGAGGCAGCTGGGTATTCGCGCTCTCCCCGGGGCAAAGACCAAAGCATGAGGTCATGCTTTGTTGGCAGGGAACTCACACGCCAGAGAAAACACGATGGAGACAGACTTCATAGTGCTCCAGCTTCAAGAAGAGCGTCGGTTGAAACTTTCATCTCCTTAGACATCAATCAACGCCGAGGCACAGACCTGTAGCAAACCATCCGGTCATTAACCCTTTTACTGCTACTCCTCCTCTTCCTTACCCAGGCCCCCAACATGTTCTACCAGCCCACTCCACTTCTGGGGTATAAAGCTTAAGAGGAAAGTGAAGTCACATCTAATCTGCAGAAAATAATACATTTTATAGTTTTAATTATTTCCCCCCCTGCAGATCTTCACATGTGCCACAGACTTTTCTCCAGGCCTCAGCTCCACATCCAGGACTCTCATATCCCCTAGGATGGAAATCTGAAATCACAAAACAATATCTCATGCATTTTTCTTTGCTCTGGTTTCAATCTCCCTTCCCTTTTCCAGCATATTTCCAACATACGAAGCATGCTTCCCAATGTTCATTTTCAACGCTCTTTCTTCCTTACTTCCAGTTTAGCATATTCCTTCTCCTTGCTCTTTCCCCCGCCCTGTCTTTTGTCTACCAGTCCTCCTTTCCTCCTTCTGTCCTATTTCAAAATCTCCCTATGAGCCAAGCCTACTATCTCTAAAGAGTAATGCTGTCAGCTTTAATAGGAGCTGGATTAACTCCCACGGCTTTCATCTTCCCATCTTCCCCCCCCGCCCCCCGCATCCTCTCTCTGTCCTCCACATCCCAGTTCCTGTCTCCATCTCCATCTTCTCTGCAACTTGCTTGAACTTTTCTTTCCATTGCTCACCTCACACCCTTCTGTTCCAGCCCCTCCTCGCATCTTTCCTGCTCTTTTCCATCTATCCATCTCAAGGCAAACAATCTGCCTAATCTACCATCTAGCCAGCCACCGAGCTTTCCAGTCCACACCCACCGCTGTTGTATGTGAGCACCTAATATATATTAAGATTAGGATCTCTCTTGTTCCCTCCCCTTTCCTTTCCAAACTATGTTGAAAATGCTGGTGTGTGGTTTTTTTCAGTAGTTCTGCCTCTTCCCTCCATGCCCCTCCCTATGTCTCCTGGAGAAACAGAAAGCCAGAGATGTGGGTTACAGAAAACTGTAGTCGGCACTTACTTACTCTGTTAAATACAAAAGAGCTTTACTGTGTCTCTCTCCCCACCCCAAAAGGACATGAGGCCTGACATAATGTCATCCAAGTCAATGGAAAGACTGAGATTAAACTCCCCAGGAGCAGGAATAGACCCCTGGGAGAAGTGAGATTGACAGGAGATGTGTGAAAAAAAGAAATGTATGTGAGAGGGTACTACGGAAGATAGGGGAATAAAGGGGGACATTAGAGGACGCCCGTGTTACCTGAAACATGATCTTGTCCCTTGTAATCAGGATCCCCCTTGAAATCTGTATTTCACTAAAACAAATCGGTACTCCCCGGAGGGGTTATTCTAGGAGGCTGACCTAGACAATAGGGTAAAGGAGGATCCACCCATCATAATCTCAGCTATTTCTTTCTCATAGTTCATAAGAAAGTAATTTTCCCACAGCCACTGTTTCTCCCAAACATCTGTGCTATTCTGGGAAATAAAGCAGAAATGGGCAACTTTCTGCTTCACCCAAACTGGGTCATAGGAGAGGGACAAGCAGGTCTGGGAGGGATTCAGTAGCCCTGACAATAGTAGAGGAGTGGATCCCACTCCTCTCTGTCCCCAAAACCAGGAGGAGAAGACAAAGAGAGACCCTTACTGGAGTCCCTAGTCTTTCTGTGGGGCCAGGAGGGAAAGGAAACAACAGAAATCAAGAAGAAGGGTGGAGAGATGCAAACGTCTCCTATCCTCTTCCCAGGTGCGGGAGAGAAAAGGAGAAGGGAAGCGAGGATGAAAGCCTCTTCCAGGTCTCTCTGCGGTCTGTGAAGCATCCGTCTGGGAAAAGCAGTAACATTTAGGGTAGGGTGCTGGGGGCAACACAGGGAGCAGAGGACTGAACGTAGCCCTGCGGCCCAGAAACTTCTTCGGTTCCACTGTGGAAGAGGGACAAAGGTGGAGGAAATCTACATACGTGTTTTAGAAAGCATGCTTCCAGCCCTGGAAGCCTGGCTAGGCTGCTGCAGGCAAGCACTTCTCCAAAACACAGGGTCTAAATGCAAAAAATGCAGACAGGAAAACCACCCCAAGTTGCCAATCAGCTTCTTTAAGAAGGAAAAGGAAAAAGAGAGGAAGAAAGAGAATATGAAGAAGGAGAAAGAAGGAAAGAAAACCAGGGTCATAGAAAATTTAATTCAAAATCTCTTAATTCACCAAAATTCAAATCAGCTATGTTCTGTTAAATAAATTGTGCTAGTAAGTTAGAACAGCCTTGACTTGCCTTATCTAGCCACCACAGTTCTTTAAGTGCGTCAGCAGTAAATTATGTGCATTTGCCATGATGTTCTTGCAATCAGAATTAGGTTTCTGCAGGTTTCAGTTCTCCTCCTTTCCTACAGCAGGAGCTGAGGTGGAAGTAAGGAACAATTCTACTCATACACTACTCACCATTTCCCCTCTCTGGATTACTCAAACTTTCTACTCCAGGCCACGTAGTTAGCAGCTTTTTCTGCTGTGTTGAGGCTTTGCAGCAGGTACAACATGACACCAGCTACATGTCCTGATCTCAGGCCATAATGCTGAATTAATATAGTGTGTTTTTCCACGGACTTCCATAAATTCAGAGAAATATCTGCAGGAAGGAAAAGACAATAATTCTATGTCCATTCAGATGAATTACAACCCCAAAATAATAGCTGGAAACTTGTTTGCAAAAATCAGTAGACTTCAAAAACAGCAATGTGTAGTTTGGGAAGAAAGATTATCATGTTGATGTGCACAAGAAGGAAAAGGATTACAGTATAAATAATGCAAGAGGGAAGGAAGAAGGGACAGACAAAAAGAACATATTATTGGTAAAAATCAATAAAGATCATCATAGAGTTTTTATGAGAACCTATCCTCCTGGAATAGGTGAATGCATAGGAGTGTACCTCAGTAGCCTAAAAATCAGAATGTTAAAGAGAAGTAAAGCAGACCATGTTTTTACCACTTGTCAAATAAAATGCAACATATTTCTGAGTAACTAAGGCAGTATGTCTGCTGGCAAAGTAGCAGTGTATAATACTGTCATCTGTATATTGGGGGAACACAGATCTGCCAATTCAGAGAAAGCGTGGCTTCCTAGAAGTTAGTAATTCCATCTGATTAGTAATGAAAGGACTTTTTTCTCTTTCCTGAAAGAACGTCTCCCCTTTTTGGGTCAATTTATTGGGGCTCTCCTCACATCAAACTGCAACCTGAAGAGCTTGTGCCTAACAGTTCTGGAGACTGGCTGCGTCAGAGAGCACGGTTTAGGAGGCATCCTCAGAAAAGCCCTTATCTGAGGAATGCCTCAAGTGGCACAGACAATAGCTTTTCCCCAGTGCCCACAAACTGCCTTTCCCTGCTGCAGCGTGCTGAAGGGACCCCGGCAGAAGTGACAGATCATGCACTGTGTTCTCGGTGCACCTCGGGGGACTTTTCTTTCCCTCTGTAAGAGCATCTTGATTTCCTTGTGGGAACTGAAGGATACTTATGTATCTTCATATATCCTTGCTACTCGCAAATAATGGAAAAGACCTGTAAAATGCATTTGTGTTTCCTCTGCAGAGAAAGCTGAGAGGACCGAGGTCAAACACAACTCACCATCTCTCTGACATTAGTCAACATGTGGCATCTATACTTAGCTGTGCTCCACATCTTTTTGTATTCTCGCTCCTAACCACTTATGTTTTCTACCTTGAGGCTGGAGCAAAGGTGACCCACTCTCGTTCCTTTAAAAACAATTTAGAAAAGGGAAACAAAAAAAAGTGAAGGCATTGCTCTACAGCAGAAAGGATGACTTTGGGACCAGACGCTCAGACAACATGAGTCACGCTGCTTTTCTAGTAAGGGGGTCTTACCATGCACTGGAGATGGACCACACCATTACCTTTTTTTTTTTACTCAAAATACTGCCACGTAAACCATGCACTGACCCAGCACATGACATTTAGGGTAAGTGAACGGAAAGAAGACAGCGTATAGCTTAGCCAGCAGAGACTGAACGATCAAGCATCAAAGGTAGTCACATTGTGTTCCCCACAATATGCTCTGACAGTCCACAGACAGCTGGTTGGTCATATGGTGCCAGTCTCTCCTCCCTGCTTCTAGCTGCTACACGATATTAAAAAGAGCAAGAAGGAAAGGAAATCACTTCTTAAAATCGTGTATACAAACAATAGTTGCATCAATGCAGATGGAAGGGGATCCTGTCCAAAACACACAGTCAAAAGCAGCGAGTGATTCAGAGTCTGACAGCCAGTCTCTACCGAGCTTAGCTTTCGTGGAGAAAGCTGTTGCACCTGGAGATGTCCCCTGGCCACTGAGTCAGGGGAGGAAGAAGAGGAAGAGGAGGAGGAGGAGGAGGAAGAGGAGCTGCTCACCCTACGTGCTGACCCTATGTCAGATGAGGGCCTGGTGAACAACATCCTCCCCTGCCTTCCACTTTCCGTATGGCAGAAAGCTGGGCAGGAAGGCTGGCCGGAGTCACGTAGCCCTCCACAGCAGCTCCATGGCCTCTGCAACCGCTGCCGGTGACTGCCAGGCACATCAGGGCTCACAACGTCCATCTAGGCACTGCTCCAAGTCTGAGATCTGGTAAAGGATGCAAAGGGAGAATAAAAACATTTAATTTCAAAATACGAAGCTTTTTTGTGCCATTCTCTTCATCCACCAAGCCACGACAGCGCAAAGGAACATAGTTATCTGTGCTTTCACATCAAAGCTCTCGGCTCTCTAAAATGGTGTTTACGGCCTGACGAAAGCACCTTACTCTTGCAAGCACTGGGCTGCTTGGCATCTCTTTCAGAAAGAGTTCATATACCAGGCAAGGCTGACTTTGGGACTTGGGGGAGATAAATCAGGTTGGAAGAGCGCCGTGGATTAGCACCCTTGCTCCCACAACAGCAGCTTCGTTTCTGCTCCCCCTTCCCATGAAGGCAGCATCCCCCGGCAAACTCAACGGGCAATCCCTCCTCCTCTTTCCTGATGGTACAGGCTCCTGCCTGCACCCTCCGGTGTTTTCCAGGTGGCTGCTCTAAGAGTAGGGAGGGAAAAGAGGAGGAGAGGTGGAGTGGGGTATGGCAAGGCTCCAGTGCCACTGGGAGGGGACGAGAGGGAGGTTGGCTGGGAAAGCCATCTCCATGCAGCGCTGCCTACCCCGCAGAGAGAATCGGGCAAAACTTGCCGGGAGAGGCTGCCTCCCTCAGCTCTCTACCCGTGCTGGTTGCAGCTGCAGCAGCAATAACAGAAAATTTCGCCTTACATGGCCTCGTGGAAGGAAGAGAAGAAGCCTGGTTTTTCCTGTAGCGCAGCCAGATCCTACCTCCTGCAGAAGGAGGGAACCGTGCCGAAATCTGCGCTCCTCTAAATCACAGCCCCCAAGAGAAATGGTTTCAGCCTTGTCAGTGGCCTCGGAGCGTATCTGCTGAGAAGGGCACCCACAAAATACTCTGCCTTTTTAGCCAGCAGCATCTTTGAAGGCTAGCAGAGACCTTATTTTCAAACCTCCGCGTTGCTTCAAGTTCACCTCTCGAGGTTCCTTGAAGAGTGGTTCCAGTCCCTTCAGGAGCAACCGGCTCTCCTGGCTTTCAGTCCTCAGGTCGCAGCCTTATTTTGCATGGTATCCTTTAATTAGAGAGCAAGAGAGACCTTGTGCTCAGGGCGTTTTCAGGGAGGGCATGTCCCAGGCTCCCGTCCCCGCGTCAAGTCGTGGGACTCGGCGTGTGTTGGTGCCTGCACACAAGATGAACCCAGCATTCCTGTTGCTCTTTCCTCTTTCCCTCCCACGCGCTCCGTCAATGTTAAAGCCTGCCCTATCAAGCAAAATTGCTACCATGGTGTATTTGGCATCACTGTCCCGTACCACCTTCTAGGTGCTCTCCAGGAGGCTGGGACACAGAACTTCACGCTGGGAGAACTTCCCTCACCGGGAAGCCTCCCGGCAGCTTCGGAAGAAGCCAAGTATCTCGCTCTTAAATACCATGTGGAAGCGTGTCTCCTCTCGGTGATGGCCACCGCGAGGGGATGGAGGCATCCAAGTGCCAGAGGGCTGAGGTGTAATCAGCCCTGTCCCCTCAGATCTTGGCCTGAGCAGCTGCCGGTTTCAGTGATACTCAGAGTCATCAGCATACAACTCTCTTTTGAAGACGGGACTCAGGCGACGCTTTCACAACCCGCTTAATCCCATCTACGTGAAAGCGGCTGCCAAGAAGGGAGGTCCCACTCTGCCTCCTGGCAGCACGTTCCCAACCCTTCCTCCACGCCAGCCCCGCAGCTAATGCAGCTACACCTTCTGCTGAATGAGGGAATTAGTACAGCTGAAAGCTTTTTTCCTCTGCTAATTTTCCACTGGATCAGCTCCCTGCTCTGGTAACTCCATCGCCGCATGAGCGTTGGTGCCGGCACAACGGGAACGGACGGCTCACGGGGACGGGGTGGGGGACGGGGACAGGACGGGACCAGCCTTCTTGGTGCTGCACAGGCTTAAGTCAGTCAAGAAATAGCCACCTCTGGGTCTTAAAATACATAGACCTTTGAAATATATTGCATGTGTTCTTAGTTTGGTTTTAAAAATAAGACTCCCATGACTGCATTCACCTAGATGAGGAATTGTTCTAGTCTTTGCTAAATATCGTACTAACAATACCAGCGAAAGCTGAAAGAAACCCACCGCCTGTTTCACTACAACCAGACTTTTTGACTTCTTTAGATGACGCATTTTTTGCACGATGCTGAGCTTGAATACAAAAGCCAGCATCGTAAATGCAAAGGCCACGATCTGCCAGCTCCTCATCGCCGTACAGGCTCGCTACAGGGTATATTTTTCTCTCAGTGTGACGCTACAATTAATACTAATGGCAATTATTAGGGCTCCTCAAAAGATGAGCATAGCACACATTAGCAACAGAAAGCAGCTTTCTGCATTGTTGGCTCTGCCTTCAGCACAGCTATTTAGGCACTCAGATATTTCTCAAAGTATGGATTGGTGATCAGCCATCACTATTAAAACATTTTCAAAAAAGCAATGCCTCCACATGAAAAATAACAGGTTAATAAAAGAAGCCAGGTTTAATTACATGATTCAAACGAGGAAATATCGTTAAATCACCCAATACGCTGTTATTACCAATTACAGTTCAGTTCAAAACTGAGACCTGTCTGCGTGATGAAATGAGATTGGTTTACTAGGAATTTCAGGGAGGAAAATCTCAGAGAGATGGGAAAGGGAATTGGGAAGGACACAGGGACAAGTCCATAGGAAAAACAGCCTTCAGGGAATGAAGGAAGAGTATGTGAGGAGAAGTGGATGGACAGCACACGTGGGAAAGCAAGAAGCAAGGCAGGTGGCTTGAGCCATCCTGAGTGTTACCCACTGGTGGGCACTCGGATAAAAAAAATGTGTGTGAAGTCGATAGATGTTTGGCTGAAAGAAATCCTCGTGTGGGCTGTTCACAGCTGCAGGAGCAGGCTCCTCTGTGGTTAGCAATCTTGATAACCGTATTGAATTGGTGGCTTTGTGGGCTTCTAGCTTCAGCGATCTAAATGGACAATTTTGTAACTAGCTCTGCAGAAATGCCAAATATCACCGTACTTGTCAATATACTCTAACTAGTGCATATCTGCATAACTCTTCAGTTAGCGGCGTACAATCAGGCTCAGGCATTCCCATTTCCAAATGGTCTGATAATAAGGATGAAATGCGAACTAACTTGGTGCAGAGTGCAGGAAGCTCTGTAGGTTGCTTATCCCCCCCTGAAAACTGAAGAAAACCAGACTCCAGTTCCAGACTTCCAGGGGAGGATGGTCATTCCCCTCTTTGTGATGACAAGTCTGGGGAAGCCATTTCAAATGTAAGACGAAATACAATACCTCAGAAGCACAGATATTAAAACTCGAAAAAATGCTTTTGTTGAGGTACGTCTAATTGAGACCTTGTGTCTCCCTGGATCTGCATTTAGACTGTCTACCTACAAAAGAGACAAGGGGAGCAGAACTTTACGCTGAAATATTTGAGAACTAAAACTATTTCTTCGCATACAAAAAACATCACTCTCGCATTCCAGTAAAATTTCCTCCGAGTGTGGTGTAAGTGAAACCAGCTGACTGGCCAGGCTTCCTACAGACTCACTAAAAAACCAGGAAGGGTGTAGTCTATCTGACATATCTAATCTCTGCATTGAAGCAGCCTCCATCCATGCAATATCTGCTTGTTGGCAGATGAGTGCTGACTCAGCAAGTCTTTAATCTCTCAACTCCCAGGTGTTTTGATAAACCACGAAAGCTGTCAACTTGGACCTGAAAGAAATCTTTTCTGCCCTGAGTGTGGTGGAAAACCTTTGTGTACAGGCACCATCGCTCCCACTCAGGAGGGATAAAAGGATGCTTCATCGTTTCCCTTTCTTTGCTCCCAGGGAAAACCCACATCGGTTACGGGGTGAGAAACCTCCTCATTGCCTTTCTCCCTCCCACCACAGCACGAACTGGAGGAAACCCCTGAAGTAAAGCTTCACCTTGCATCCCTCTCCCCGCTCCAGCACGTATGCCGTTGACTAAACAGCAATCCCACAGCAAGGGGGTTGCCGTGCTGCTGCGCTATACTCCGAATCACGGCTTTAGGCACTCTGCCCGTCTTCTCAGTTCAAATACAGATGCAAAGGGAGATGCACTTAAAAAGGCTCAGCTAGTCTTAAGTGGAGCATCCGTGCCTGTCAGACATCAACCCTGTTGTTTGTAAACCGAAGTTGCTAAGGTAAAACAGGCCAGAACAAAAAGAAGGAATTAAATTAGAATCAGACATATATGTAGATAAATGCGATGAAAAGATACAACGCTTTAATTGATACTATGGCAAACCTTACGAACATCACGAGGTAGGCTCATTTACTCTTTTGTGATTTAATGCAGAGGCACCTGTTTTCTCTCTAAGCTCTCCAAGCTTCTTCTGTGCCATCTCTTCCAGGACAAAATTCAAAAGCACAAAAACTAGAAGGTGTTTTCCCCGTTCTGTCACTCCGGGTCAAAAAAGTATGAGTGTGTTTGAACAGGGAAGGAATATTACTTTTTATAAAGAGTGTCAATTCTGGCAGTTGGCTACCAACAGAAAGGTACACAATTACTGCCCTCCTATTTGCAAATTTCCTTTTGGAAAGGAGTTTATAACTTCATTCCTTAAAACTAATTTTGACCCAACTTGTCGTGCAAGTCTGTGGTCTGGAAGGAAAGTGATTTTGCAACATTAGAACTAATGCATTCAGGTATTTCCGCTTGCTTAGAGGTGACAACAACAAATAACAGAGAAACGCATGCCGAGCTGGAACTGCTTTTGCAATGCTCACCCTGCTTGCACTCCTCTCAGATTCTATGGCAGGTTATAACCCATCACGCTCTTCTTTTTTCCCTGTGTGTATTATCACCTACGGTCTTTGAGCTCTTCGGAATATAGTACCCATCACACTGTTAGCTAGATATAAATAATAAAAAGATTTCATGTTTAAAGATATAAATAATAAAAAGCAGTACTTCCAGACAATCGTCTCCCATACTCAGTGCTTCAGGGAAGTTAAGTCTGTGGGAGAAAATCACTGCAGACTTTTCCACAAGGTGATAAACTGTGTACCAAACCCATAGGCACAAAGAAGAGAAGCTTGCTACCCCTTTCTTTTTTCCTTTTATTTTTCCTGGTAGAACAGGCTGCAGAGCTTAACTCCATAAAGATGAGAACCTAATATAACCTTCCATCTGGCCACTAACGGTAGTGCATCTTTCAGCAAAGCTGAGCTACTGATGACTCAAGTGTTTCGGTGCAAGAGCCTGTGCAGGGGAAAAAAAACAAACCACAAAATGCAGGTATCTTGATTTATTTAAAACCTTCTGAAAGAAAAAAGCTTTCAGAGGGAAAGTAGGAAGATGAGAGCCTAGCCTGACTCAGCTTCACCTGCACCCCTCCGAGCACAAGGGACTGCAGCAGGTGGGTCTAGTCCAAGTGGGTGCCAAGATACTGATTTCAGACTTTTCATCAGCTCCTGGGCAAGAAAGGGGTATGGCAGCTGACTTCTGGAGGGGAATGGAGAAAACTTTACGGTGCCAGAGGCGGGCACGATTCCTGAAATGCACACGTCGTCCAGCACAGACCTGCCATCCATCCAGGGCAGCAGCCAGTGGCCAAAGCAGCCTTCGAAAGGATGTTCTTCCCATGGGACTCACGCCCAGCCGCAGTGCCCTCATTTGTATACACATATATATATACATATCTTGAGACAAAAGCTTGGCTTCCTCCCCTCCCCCCCCTTTGCCCTCCTGTTCTTTTGTATACACAAAAATAAGAGTTGACTCATAAACTATAATGACACATACCGGGCACTTCTATATATTAACTGATGCATCCCATGAGCAATGTCCTTGAGGCTCCTTGGCTGTAACACACCTTCTGCTGTGATCAATTTGTAACTGCAAACTGTTCTCGGTCTCATTATTTATTACTCTTCTAATGTCTGCCTTCCTGCATATTGAGTCTCTTTCATTTAAGTGAGCTAAAAATGACAACTGCTTCTCACGGTGCACGTGCACGTTCCCCTGGTTTGTGCACGGTTACGGTAGTTTGACAAGTTGTCTTTATGTTCACTTGTGGCTTGGAGATAAAGCCACTTGTCAAAGTATTTGACATCACAAAGATACTTTTACGTTAGACTGATGTCATTTGTCATTATCACTTACAAGTATCAGAATCACTTTACCGGAGCAGACTAAAGCTTTGCTGAACTTGGTGTCCAATCAGGAGCACTTAAAATGATCCAGTCCTTCAAAAGAAAAGGTAACTCCTAATAATAAACCTAACTGCATTATATAGCACCACTAATGGAAATTTTTTCCCAAATCAGCATCTAAGGTACAAAATCTGAGTGTTAAGACTCTGCAATCTTATCTTTGCTTACTGCAGTGTCAGGAGCTAGCATTTACATAATTGCCTGACCACCCCACCTTTTAGGCTGAGTTGTTTTCCACAGCAGCCAACAGCAAAGTCCCGTCCCTTGTCCTTTGCATGAGAAATACTGGTTTTTATCTGTCGGTTTCCCTCCCCCCCCCCCCCCCCGCCCCGCATCACGAGATCGCTTTCTTGATCCCAAGAGCCTCGATCTTCTCCCATGACCTTGAAAAAAAAGGGGAATTTTAAAGCAGCTGCCAGGTAGGAGGTGGCAGCATCTCTTCTGCTGGTGTGAGTCTCAGCAGTTTTTGCCGCGGCTGAATTGGGATTACCCGGGCTGCTGCCAGCCGTGCGGCCGGGCCCTGCGTGGGAGCCACGAGCAGTTCAGCAACTGCGGGTTAGTCACTGACGCAAGGCAAACCCTTGAGTCACAGTATCATCCTATCTCCTCTGTTACCCAAACCTTTACTTGTAAGGAAATGCCACCCTTGCTGCCAAATAGCGCTAGTTTTGAGCTGCCCTTTCACTGAAACTTTTCTCTTGTCTTTTTTTAGGATGCAAAGGGAAGGGATGCAATATTCACGGTGACGCTGCACTAATGTAATGCTATTTTTCTTGTGTTACTCACAGCCTAAATCAGCACCACGCTGTCTCTTGTGCAACTTTTAAACAGTATCCTCTAAATCCGTACCAGGAGAAGTTACCGGGAGTTCAAAAGGAACGCTGTTGAAACTGCGCCAGCTGCTTTTGTCTGAGGTTTTACCAGCGCTCCCGAGCAGAGGTTGTACTGTGGTTTTCAGCTGGCTGAGCGCAAGGCAGAAGGGAGCCACACAGCAGAACGGGTTCTCCCTCTCACCCCCTCCTTCAGGAGAGCAAAACTTTACCGTCCAGCGTAAGGCACCGCATCTTTTGCGTTACATTAGTCAGACTACGGCAAAAGTGGCGAGCTGACATGTTAGGAAACCAGGGTAATCCCTCTCCTTGTTCATGACTTTTTTCCTGGCAGCTTCCCAAGGGGGGAGGGGAAGAGGAGTTAAAAACGTTACGAAAAGAACAAGCATTGCCAAGCTAAAAATCATCCGGCCTTACGAAGTTCTTCTTTACCCTAGAAGGGAAAACCTTCCAAAAGATTTATTTTTAAACATACACGCAGACCGATTGTTTTAACTATACAAACATCTGCCAACTAGTACCATGTCTGGAGTGCTCATGCTTTAGTACAATGTTCGAACAGTTGGGCTGAAAAACAAATTGCTAGGGAGTACCTGAATTTAAGCAAAAATATCCTTAAAGCCGAGAGAAAAATTCTTCTATTTTTAAAAGTAAAAAGAACACCAAAGAAGCCCTAAATCTGATGGCAATAATACAAAGTGAAATTTCAGTATAAGGAGATGTCTACAAACTTGGCGTTTCAGTGCCCGAGAAGAAAACTTCATACCTTATGGAAGGACGTACGTATTTATTAAATGGTTATCCTCTGTGATAGGCACGCAGTGTATTGTAATCAGTAAGTACACTTTTAATATTAGAACACTATATAGACACCCAATTCTGAGGCACATTAATTCAGCAAATGAAAAAAAAATATGCAGAAAAGAAATCAGTACTATTTGGGTAACATAAAACCAATTAATACCTAGTATCCAAGGAGAATTACAGAGGAAAGAAAGTAACGCAAGAGATGGGGGAGGCAAGTATCCCAGACCTATTTGGAGGGAGAGAAAAGAGCTCCGCACAGTACATTAAGATACTTCCCGAAAAAAGCAAGAGTCATTCCAAGGCTTTGCTCCAACCTCCATGAATTGCTGCCTGCAAAGTAACCGTGACTCGGTCTTCTCGGATTTTGTTAACGGGGCACTGACCTTCACGCCAGCATTCACGCAGAGCAACTGGACTGTCCGGTTGGCAACAGCTTACCAAAACTCAGGCCATGTACGGTGCAGTTAACAGGGTCATCCATCCATTTTAGATATGCCAACTTAGCATCACTACACAATTGCTCCCTTTGGGGGGGTGGGGGGAAGCCACAAACCCCCTCTCTCTTGCACATGCAAAGATTTCTGTGTCTAGTAAGGCAGCTCTGGGAATAACTTAGAAGAACAACAGAAGAATTCCAGATGTTAAAAATATCATTTAATTAAAGAAACGTAAATCATACCAAAAAGTTTGTCACTTTTAGTTAATACATTCGCATTTATTTTAGAATATACTCTACATCTGAGTAAAAAAAGTTTTAAATAAACTCCAGTACATGTACAACCGTGGGACCTGCCATCCGTCCCGCGACAGAGGGATGCTCATGAGCCCGCTGGGTTCCCTCCTGGGTAAGAGAAGCGATTTTATGCCAGTTTTGTTATGCTCATCGGCTCGCCTTGAGCCTCCTATCCGCCAGCTACGCCACCACCTCGTACACACGCACGGGCTCGGCCCCGAGCAACCGCTAACGAGAAAAAAAAAAAATAAAAGGAGGGGGAAAAATAATAATTAATGAACTAGTACTGATTAATGTACACCTCTCTCTCGCTTGTGCGTTGGTAGAAAACCGGCCGCGGTCCTGGGAGCGCTCAGGGAAGCCTCAGCCCCGGGGGCGCAGCCCTCGCCCTCCTCCTCCTCCACGACCACCGCGGCAGCAGCATCGCCGGGCGGGGGGACCCGCCGCTCCGTTCCCGGTGTCCCTCCGTCCCCCGATCCCCGATTCCCGTCCCCCCCCCCCCCCCCCCCCGCCGGCGCTCACTGCCCCCAGCTGCTGAAGCCGATCTCCTGCTTGTATCTGTTGGTGAGGACGTTGGCCTTGCGGGTGAGCTTGGAGAGGACCGAGTGGAGTCCGCTGAGGTGGTAGTGGAACTGCTGCTCCAGGTCCTCCTCCCCCTCGCCCTCCTCGGCGGGCCCACCGCCCAGCTTGTCCTTCTTGCGGGTCGCCTCCTCGCCCGCCGGCGGCTGGACCACCCCCCACTCGATATCGTTGCGGATGGACTTGAGCAGCATGTAATGGCTGTACATGTCCCTACGGGAAAAATAGGCGCCGGGGTCGCCGGGGGGTAGGGGGGTTTCCCGTTGGGGACAGACGGCTCCGGCCGCGTCCAGCTCCTCCAGCAGCAGCGGCACGTCCCGCAGCAGGCTGGGCACCATCACCGTCTGGTCCATGTTGTTGACGGCGCCGATGAAGCGGTTCATGGCGTTGAAGAGGGAGTACTTCTGGCTGTACGAGTCGCAGATCTGCATCGTGCCGGCGGCTGGGAGACCTCGCAGGGGTTGGGGGGCGTTGGGGGGGGGGGGGGCTCGGACCGCGGGGCTCCTCCGCCGGCCACCTCCTCCTCCTCCTCGCCAGCGGCACCGGCCGCCCTCCGGGCTCGGCGGCTGCTCCCGGGCTGAGTCCTGCGGGCAAGCGCCGGCGTTAGGGGCTGCTGTCCCCCCCCCCCCAGCCCGCCGTCCCGTCCCGCCGCCTTTATCCTCGGCCCTACCTCCGGTTTTGAGGCTTCCCCCCGCCCCGACACCCCCCAAAAACCCCCAACCCCACCACTCCTCCCGGCAGCCACGCGTGGCGTGCGGCTGGAGGAGGGGGGCGCCACGCCGGTCAATTAAAATTCAGTCCCGTCCCCCCCCACCGCCGCCGCCTTCTCCCTCACCCGAGCCGGCGTGGCCCGGTCCGAGGCACCGCGGGGCGGGCACCCACCGTGGTCCGCAGCCGCTCTCACGGTCCACCCGTCGCCCGTGGCTGCGCTCCCATCCCCGGCGCCGTATTTATAGCACCTATCTTAAAACTAGGTGTTCCCCCAGTGCCACCCCCCGCGCCCGCACGGCAGATAAAGGCGGCGGGATGCGGCCACCCCCCCCCGCCACGGCTCCGCCCCTCGCCCCGCACCGGGGGAGGGCACCGCGACCGGCCGGGCCGGTGGAGCAACCCGGCGGCTTCCCCCCAGCCCCCAGTAACGTCCTACTCGCCGCCCCCGGGCACGGCGCCGTGACCGAGAAGACCTTTCCCCACCCCCCCCTCCCCTCCTCGGCGACAGGGCAAGCGGCCCGCAGCCGCTCGGTGCCCGCCGACCCCCCCCGCCCCGGTTCCCCCCTCCTCCGCCTCCGCCACCGACCGGGCGGGGCAGCGGGAGGCGCGGCTCGGGGGAGGGGGGGTGGGCGGGGCCGTGAGTTGATTGACAGAACAGGCGGCGGGGACACGCGGGCTCCGCGTGCTGCCCGCGTTCCCCGAGGCCGCCCATTGGCTGGCGGGCGCGCGGCGAGCGTGACGGCCCCCCCTCGCGCCGCGTGCCCCGACGGCAAATTAGAGCGGGACGGAGGGGAGGGCGCCGCGGCCGGCGGAGCCCCGCCGGCACGGGGCCAGGCTCGCGTCGCCGCCTCCCAGCAAGCCCGCCGAGGAGCCGCGGCTCAGCCGTGCCAGCCCTGAGGTGCGGGGAGGAGTGGGGGGGGGGGAGCGGGCGCGCCTTTGTCCGTGGGCCAGGCCTGCGGAGGGCCGGCCGGCAGCGGCCGCGGGGCGGCCGGCATCACCCCACAGCCTCACCTCCGGGCCCAACCAATCGGCGGGCAGCCCAGCGGCCCGGCTCCGCCGCCCCCTGCCAATCAGCGAGCCTCGGCAGCAGCCAATGGAAAACAACAGTTTCCCCCCCTCCGCCACGCCCCCCCATCAGCCGGCTGGCGCGGGGCTGGTCACAGGCCAGTTGGCTGGAAGAGCTGCCGTGGGTCACGTGGGGCAGAACGGCTTGGGGACGGGACGGGGGAGGGTGTGTGTGTGTGTGTGTGTGTGTGTGTTGAGCGCGTTGCCGCGGCAACGGATCAACCAATAGCCCGAGGCGGGGGCGGGCCGACGCCTTCGGCGCCTGCGCGGTGGCGGGGTAAGCCCGCGGCCGCGGCCCGGAAGGGGACGGGGCGGCTTCGCTGAGGTGTTCGGGGCTCGGCCTGGTTCCGCGGCTGGCGGGGATGGGAGAACCCCGACGAACGGGGCCGGCCTCAGCCGTGCCGGCCGCCTCCGTGCTCCCCCAGGCTCTCTGGTCCATGGGGCTGCTTCGGGTTTCTCCCCAGGTCCGCGGTCTGGAGGGAAGGAGCACCCGGGGCCCGGGCACCGGGTGGCAACCGGACTGCCTGAGGGAGGAGAGCTCGGCCAGCGGCACTGGCTCTGGCAAACCGTTGAGGTTAAGGGGAGATACGGGCTGGTGTCAAAATCACAATCTGTTCGCAGATAGTTCATTGCGAAAGCAAGCACACGCAAACAAAAATGATCGCACCAGGCCAGAAAAGTGGCCACAATGTGTATTTCTGTCTTTACGTAGACACAGTGCGTCGTTAATGCACCGGTAACAGTTTTGCGGCCTTTAATTGAAATGCCGCGTGTGCCGAACATGCAATACATTGGAAGAAGCAATAGATCTTTAGGAACAAGAGGAATTGGTTTATTGTCCAACTTCCCTGTCCAAATTAACAAAAATATTAAAACACCTGAGCAAATTTAAAACTGGAGGCTTTACTTGTGGTTAGAACATACTGGCTGGGGAGGAGAAAAAGGTGACAGAAACAACCCAGCTTGAAGCTGCAAATGGGGGAAGTATGTGGTCGTAGCAAAAGCACCAGACGAGGAAGAGCTGTGCCTTCAGTGCGATGATACTATACAAATTACGACCTGAGCATAAAGTAAATTTCGCTCCTACCTGCCCTCTTTGTAACGCAAAATGTAGAGCCGCACGGTCTGCTTCCATCTTCGGCTGTAAATGTTGCCTCATTTTTAGCGTAGTGCTAATACAGTGCTGTAGCCTGTGCAGGCATGTGTCTAACCCATTAGGCTGAGATAGATCATACTCAAGTCAAACTTCACAGCATAAGGCAATAGGCTTTTCTTTTTTTAAACTTCCTTATGTTCTGATCGATTTTGATATGCAGTGTAAATGTCTCTGGTACGTATAATGTATATCATTAACACAAGCCTGAGTAGGTTTGATTGCTCTTTGGTTAGAGTGAAGTAAAGGAGCACGTATTTCTAACTCCAGTGGTATGTAATTGCGATGGCTGTGCACACGAGAAAAAGAAACGGCACTTTTCTTTTTCCCCTCCTGTTAAGAAAAGATGATCCCGTATGTGGCACAAACTTTAACGTGCAAGTGGCATTTCTTTAAAGTATTCCCTCTTCAGAACACTCTGATTATTGTGGCCACGCAGCACCTGGTAGAGGAATCAGCTGGAAACGCCTTGTCTCGTGTCCTGAGCAATGAAGGAGCTTGCATGTTTGCTATCTGGCAGTCCAAGAAGGTGTAAACGCTTTCCTTCGCCCAGCACAGGGTTCTGGATAAGGAAACCAAAATGACAATGTGCAACAGTAGGTCTTTACCCAGCACCGCAAGTGCAAGCCCAGCAGTGTGGGGGTGAAAACACCTTTCCGTTTGAATAGATTTGGTACCGCTATGCAGGAAAGGAGGAATCACATATAAATTACTGTATTAGCTGAAAACTTTTAATTTTCCCTGAAGTGAATGAGAGCTGGTGGTGTTCAGCCCTTTCTGGACAGGGGCCTTCTTTCTGTGGCCGAATCCTGAAGAAGAACGCGGATGAACTATCGCTATTGCTATTTAGCTATTACTGTTACTGAGCTATTACTATTATTAACTAGTTAACTCAGCTGTACATCAGTATTTAGCCACAGTAGCACTAAGGTTAGTGCTACAAAGGCTAGTTATAGTAACAGTGCTGCTAGTGGCCTGTCTCCTCCAGCAACATGAGCAGCTGCGCAGTATTTTTCAAGAAAAGACAGATGATTCTGTCAACTTGCGTGGGTTTTCGTACCATTTGCAAGGCCTGTTTTAATTCTCTCTTCAGTGGCAACAGGATAACAAACCGTCTTTGTTAACAGTTTTCCCAGGATGCGTGCTGGCATGAAATAGGCGCCACTGGCACATTGCAGACCAGCGATGGCTACACTTTGGCGGTTAGGAAGTTGTTCTGCTGCACAGTGTTTCCAAAATAAGATGAGATCTTGTGTAGGCGAAAAGTGATAAATATGTGCAAATATTTAATGTTGCATTCTGCAGCCTGGGAACACCATTTGGGCCGGCCTTGTAAGAGCAACATCTCTTGGGAATTTCACTTCCTCTCGTAATCTGTTGTCGATGTGACATGGCAGATTAGAGTTCAGCCTCGGAAACTGCGAGTCGTTTCCTTCTATTCCTATTTGACGTACATTTTTGCTCAAACTTGTGAACTGCTTCCATCATTTTGGGTAGCAGTACAGATGCACACATTTAGCACTTTTCTCTTCTCCTTTTTCTTTCTGAAACGGAGTCCAGTTGTACCAAACTCTGAACCGAGGAAACCCGTCATTTCTCATCCAGAAGGAATGTATGTAAATTTATCGTCTTAATTGATGCCTCTCCATGAGTTTCATATAATCAGCCCTTGTAGCTTAACGTGCTAATGGTCAGGGTAAGTAGAAATCTAATATGTTAAAGGAATGCAGACCAATTTGTCTGAGTCCTGCTGACATCTGTGGTATAACTTTTGCAAAGATTTACTCATCTCTCTTCTGTCTTTCACTTAGCTGCCTTTTACTCCTGTTTCTGTTGGTCCTCTGCGAGCGGAATGATTCTCCAAAGCGGACAGAAACCTCTGGCAAAGCATGCAGAGGGGTCAGGAAGAGGACATTTGAAGAAGGGAGCGGCAATCCTAAACCCCCTTTCCCTCTGGCACGCATGCAAGTCTGGGCGAGACTGCACATTGCCAGAAGCGGCGGCACAACAAGGGCTCCGCGGTGTCGCGTCTCGGTGCAGAGGAGCAGTGTTTTGTGTGCACGGTGAAAAGCAGGAGCTCTGCTGGGAGCAGTGCTGGGGGGCGGGGGGGCAGCCATCTCAGGCAGCTCCCGTGAAGCCCCTCCAAGTCGGCTGCCTGGCTCTGCAGGTTGCAGCTGGGTCTCTCCAGGCCCACCAAGTCCTCACTTCCTCAGAAGCATTCCTGGAGATCACTGCAAAATGAGCTTTGATCTGTTCGCCAGTCACTGCGTATTTGCAGGGCCTGGGATCCCTCCCGAGCGGTGCTCAGCTAGCACCGGGAGGTCAAAATGGGCTGAACCCTGCTGCGTAAAGGAGCCGGTGGGATAAATGCTGCCACGGCGTTGTTCACGTGGCGTGTGGGTAGCATCCCTCTCCCCTACCTTTTGCCAGCCTCATCCGTTTCCCCTGGAAGCTGGTTGGAGCAGGCACTGTGGTGTACAGTGCTCAGGACGGCAGCGGCCCTTTCCAAATGTCTCCTTAGTGCTGCCATAATAAGCCTGATAAATAAAACATGGCTTGCAGACACGGATTTACTGGAGAGGGCTAAGGGGGCTGTAGCTCCCTCATTAGTATCTCCCGGTGCAGCGTGTGTGCTCCTCATTATGTGGCACAGTGGCAGTTGTCTAGTCATCCACGATGAGGCTGCAGCCACTCCAAGGATGTGCCAGGGATCCCAGGGACCTTTTTTTTTCTCCTGTGTTAATAATAGGAATTTACAAGAGAAAAAAAAAAAAAGACCTTGAATATGAAAAGGATGAAGGGGGAAAGACTGCAGCACTGAGTCTGATTTCCTCTCCCTTGTGTCTCTGTAAGTCAGCAGCAAACGCTGAGAAATCCATATAGCTGTGCTAATACGGAATTGGCATGAGTAGGATCAAGACCTCTGGACTGCACAAACTCTTATTTTGGGCAGCTTTGTTTCCCTTCAGTCTAAAATGCTGCTTGTAAACTCTTGGCCGAAGTATAAACTTCATCTTCTCCCTCCTATTTTTCTTCTTCTGTTTAAGGGAAAAGAATCAGTTTGGCCAATTTCAGGTCCCTCAAAGCTGGGGACTCGGGAATCTGGGTTAATCTGAACAAGGTTTGTGGAGGTTTGATCCAGTTTTTCTTTCCGGCCGTCATTTAAATCCCTCCTACCTCTCTCATACAAGCTGCAACTGCATCATCTCAGTAACCCTGTGACCGAGAGGCATGAGAGTCTCCTCTGAGACTGTAATCTCACTCTAAACAGCTCTCTGGCGGGTGCTCGTGAGTGGCGATACATCATGCAATTTTCTCCTTTAGAGGCTCGCGGTGTCATCTCCACC
This sequence comes from Astur gentilis, assembly GCF_929443795.1. Lineage (NCBI taxonomy): Eukaryota > Metazoa > Chordata > Aves > Accipitriformes > Accipitridae > Astur > Astur gentilis. Next base: position 12,614,512 of record NC_064911.1, read on the forward strand.
GTGATCCCTGCCCTGCCTGGTCAGTGCTGGTAAGCTAGAGCCTGGGGCCGGCCTGGGAGCAGGTTCTTGGCCCAGCACCGCATGGCTAGGGCACATGCGGGGTCAGGAACGGCGTTAGCAAAATCTGCCCCTTCCTCTGTGCCGCCCTGCCCACACTCTGGCAGAAAAGATACCTTTTTAGGATGGCAGGAGACTTTACTGGCGTAGCAAAATAATCTTCAATAAACTCGTGACTTTCTGTAATGGTATTTAATATGCAGATAGCCAAACGAATGCCACCGTGATATATTTTTATGGACAAATATTATATATTAAGCCCTGATTTATACATTTGAGCGTAATACCTGGGGCTCTGAGGAGAGCCTTTAATCTCTGTCAGCGAGGCAGCACGCATGCTAAAACGCCGAGTAAATCTGCACGGGAGCGGTGAACCGAGCGCAGCATATATCAGAGTTCTTCCGCCTGATAAAATTAAATACACAAGACCACCTTTCTGTGACATTAACGGTTTGATACGCAGGGGCTGACATCAGGAAATACCGATCTGCGCTTCCCACTCTGACCCTAACCTGCAGCGTTCCTGCTGCTTCTGCCATCCCCATCCCAACACGCGGGATGGGTGCCACCTCAAGCTCCCAGAAGTTCCTGGGTGAAGGAAGGGTCTCTGCCCGCAACTTGCCCCCTCTCTTCCCATCACCCTTGCCTTCCCTGTTGACTGCCTGGGTGCAGCCGCCCTATTTCTCCTTCGTCAGCACGTGTAGTAAGGTGAGCATCGGCTCAGCATGGGGTTCTGCATTTAATAATCTCACCAGCTCAACTGTTTTTATCTCAATCTCCCTTCTGAACTGATAAATCTAAATTGCACATTTTCTAAACCGCTTAGCTTAGGGGTAAATCTTGCAGGTATCCTCAAATGACTAGCTGGTGTCTTCTGCACCTGTCTAGCACCATCTACTGTAGCTTTTTTATACTGTTTTCCTTTCCCTTCCCATCTGCAGGCTTACGATTCCTGCAGGAGCTGCCTTCATCCCGAGGAGTTTGTGGAAGAATGGGAGCTCTGGTTTTCTTTGAAAGGCCCGGGGCTGGCATGGTGGTGAAACAAATACAGTACACGTTCATCCTATAGATTACGTTCCGCGTTTTAAACCAGTGACCCAATTTTCAGTGCCTAGCTTGCTATTGATAAATTTTACACTCTTCTCAGTGCTCGGAAAGAGAAGAAGATGGAGCAGAACAAAGGTGGGCCACCTTCACTGAACCTTTCCATACTCGCTGGTGGAGCAAGAATTAGGGATGTGGCAGGACGAGGGGCTGGAGCAGAGCTTTGTGTGCGGAGGAGAGGGCCTGCCTGGGAACAAATCTTCAGTTGCTGCCCCGAGATGGCAAGGGTGAGACATCAGCTTGGATTTTCTACCATCTGATGCAGAGTTATGGGGCGGGACTAGAGGCAGCAGGATTTTCCTGTGAAAGTCCTATCTCTTCTTGTTACGTTCAGTATGAAAAGGGAAGCTGCTCTGAAAGAATATCCTACTTTTTCCCAGCTCGTCAGTTCAGAGCTGACATGGAGCGTTATGTGTCCTTATTATAGGCACTCCTGTTACAATGTGGTTTTGGCTGGAGGATGTTGTATGGTTAAAGACAACTATTACAACCGAAAATATAACCAGAGCTTTCCGACTGCTACGACTATTATGGATTTGTATGATTAATCTTTTTAGTTGCTTTACAAAAAGCACCAAAAGCTGGAAGTCAAAATCAGAGCAAAGTTGTGCTAGGGATTGCGTATGTTTTAAAAGAAAAAAAAGTAAAAAAAATCTGTTCATAGTGAGTACTTCTGTAGGTGATAGATTAACATAAAAATACTGCCAGTCTTTTTCAGGTTTGTAAAACACAAAACAAGGTACATCATACTTTTGTTGTTGTTGTTATTGAAACCCAGATTATCTGTTTGAAACTAACTTGTTTCAATAGCAAGTAATATATTTTTCCACAGTCCTTGTGAAAACTGGAAATGAAGTAGATTTGGCAGCTTAGCTTGTGAAGTTCTGTGGCAAATCTGCAAACCGAAAGACCAGAGGGTTTTGTCCTGGCTTTGTTTCTTGATGAAATTCTGAAAAGAGCTAAATTAAATCCATGCTTTAGCCATATGTGCAATTTTGTTCTACTGGAATAGCTTATAGCTGTCAGTGAATTTCTCCATACTCCCAGCATTGTGTAAGGGATGATACAAGAGCCTGAAGATTACTCTCTCCAGTAGTACCATGCATTCGTGAGCTTAAAATTATTACAACAGCATTTTTTTCATTTACATGGCTGGAGAGAATCTGCTTTTGCAGTAAATTTGTGTTTCAAAGCAGATTTCTGTGTCCGTCGTTATTGGTGGTTTACAAGATTTCTCTTATTCACACACACACACACACACACACACACCCATGTGGGGATGTGGCAGCAAATGAAATAAACCCATCATAAAAAATAATTTTGTCCAGGTGGAACATAAATCAGCCAAAAAAATATTATTCTACATGGCAAATAAAAAGCATATGCTGTATTATTTAAAGCACAGCCTCCATATTCACATACAAAATTAATGCTACAGTGGGAGGTAAAACTGATGGAGGCAGACAATGAAAATATTAGGAGTAAAACATGATGCCAGGAACAATTCAAGCAGAGCCACTTGCAGGGTCATGGTCATATTCCATTTCAAATGGGCATGGAAATACACTGTGGGTTATTCTTCTCCAGAGATGCACAGATAATAAGCACCTGCTCCCCATGTCTACTCTTCCCTTTTAACTGTTGATTTATTGGATGTTTCTGAAAGCTGTGGTCAGGCTCGTGAGGGATATATAACGTGGTGCCTGCAGGAAGAAATGGGAATGGGCAGACGAGCTGCCACGCTCCCCGTCACTACCTCAGGGTGAAGGGCTGAGCGGGGTTCAGAACAAAAGCCGGCTCCTCTTCAGCTTCCAGGCAAAAAGACCCTACCGAAAGGTAAATCAGCGGTCTCCCTGTACGTGCTGTGCCTGGGTTACACCTAGGGAAGTCAGTAAAAAATCCTAAACTATGTTCCTTGCCTCAAACTAGAGTAAATGGTGGGTTCAGAGGAGGCGCATAGAGCATTCAGAAGTCTAAGGCACCAAAAGGGGTCTTCTCCATCACTAGGTACTTGACTTCCACAGCATCAAGGAAACTACTGGAATATATGTCTATAAAACATACTATTGCCTGTGGTTTAAGGTCATTTTCAGAACAACATTAGGAATCCAGCCTTCTTACATGTATAAGAAGGTATGTACCCCATACTAGTACACCTTACTACATTGGAGACATTAACACCAGCAAATTTTTTATGTTCATCCTAGTTCTCCCAGGGTCGGGGTGGGGGTTCATTCCATTCCTCCCCTAAACTGACAAACAGCCTCACTAAATAAGGGATGAACAAAATCTTCAGATAATGTTGAAGCTGGGTCACTACAAAGAGACTTTGAATTGATAAGATGTTTTTCTGTGTAATTTAATAAAAAAATCGTTGCACAGAGAGCTTGCTTGGTGTAAGTTACGCTTTTTCACTGTTCTTTGACATTTTCTTCTCTGCAGCAGGACTGGAGCTTTGCAGCTATGAGGTCTCGAGATGTTCTAGTCATGTAGGTCCGTGAGATTTAAACAACACTGCCTGCCCATTTAGAAACGAAAGAAAATGCTGTTTAATTAAAAATGTGAATCTGGAAATGCAGGGCTATTGAGAATCACTCTGAGCTGCACATTTGACATACATGGCTAAGAAAAATGTCCACTGTAGCAACTGAAGTAATGCAGCGTTCAGTTCCCCTATGATGGTAAGCAGTTTATTAACCTAGGACTACATAATCATTCAAAATGACATTTGGTGATGTTGAACTTCTGACACAAATGGCCCAATGTAAGGACACCGAGAGGGCAGCCGCACAGCCTTCCACTGAGCCCTGCCGTGTCTTTAAACAGCAGCAGGAGAGGTACACTGGCAGCCAGGATCGGAAAGATAAAAAAAACAGTGTAGGAGCAAGAAACTCTTGCATTTAAACCCTGGCTGCTGGAGTTTCAGGTGTTAAGCAGTCACAGTGAAGGCCAGGCTTTAAATAGAGATCCATGTGCTCATTCCTGAGCCCCTTGGACCTGACTTAAACACCCAAAAGAGCACCGAGGTGTTTAAAACCCAAGTCCTGATGGTGCAAGCTGGGTTGCGTTGAAATAGGATCCTTAAGGTCTGATCTTGCAAGTTCACGATGGAGTTGTGAGCACGCCCCACTTACAGCTCTACTCATGCTACCTCTCAGGCAAGGGAAGGACTGACTCCTTATTTACTCTTGACTACAAGGGAGCGTAACCTTGGCCACCGCTTTTGCTTCAAGCACCTGTTGGGGCCTTCTTGCAGGAGGAGGGCCCGCGGGACCCACCTCCTTGGTTGGACTTGGCATGGAATGGGAAGCAGCACGGCTGCATCGGTGCGGAGCTTCACCCTTGGCGTGATGGTGTGAGCCGCTGCGCTAGCAGGGCTTGACTGCTTTCGGGATGCGAGCTCGTGTCTCTGCGTGACGCTGCACTACACTGTGCAGGGTTGCCACCTTGCCTGGGACTAGATCAGGGACCTCTGCACCATGTTCCGTCCCATGCTGTCGATGTGTCCTCTCTCCATTTGATACACCTCGTGCTTTTTCAAAATGACATTACGAAGAGTTTCAGGGAGTACGCCTGACCGCGAGGCCTCCTGGTAGACTTTATAGCCCAACAGCTGTATTTCTTTTTGCATAAAGCTCTATCTTCTCTCCTTTTCGGTGCCTTGTGCCATCTATCCTTGACCATCGTGAGCCAAAGACCAGGTTTTTCACTTCTGCATGTACCGGACCTTAACCAAGGTGTAGTCTGAACGACACAGATTTACTTATGTGCGCAGCAAGGCAGAAAAAGATCATCCCTTCCCACACAGGCTTCCCAACCTGGGTTCGGATTCATCACCACTCGCATTGTAAATCCCCCAGAGATGAATCTGCCCCATGTAACATGACTGGAGGGCAACGCTGGTCTTCTCTGCCACCAGTGGTCACAGCAGGTTGCCAGAGACCTGGTACCCAAAGCTCCTCAGTGGATTTCCAGGTAGGCTGCTGGCCAGATGGGTGCACAGGCAGAAAGGAAAATCAGGCAGACCTTATGGCTTGCGTGGCAGTTTGGTTCCTGGTCATCAGAGGATTTTTAACTCCATGTGAATCTTTTTCTTTGACAGACCAGTTTCAAGGAAAACATGCTTCCCAGCCTGACCTGCACGCATGCATCGTGTCTGCTTTAGCATGTAACTGGAAAGGAGATTTGGGGCACAGGTCTGGCAGAAAGCACTGCCAAAAGTACAAAGTAAACATACCTCCCAAAATGGGAGGAGGTAAATTTACTCTCTGATATCTTTCAGCTCTAGTAATCTCAACTGGTCCAGTAATCTCAACTGGTCCAGTAATCTCAAGTGTTATAAATAACACTGCAAATGTTCTCCAGCAGAAGCGTTCTCTTTTGGCTGATGGCATCCCTTTAAGTGCTAAGACACTGTTGTGCTGAGTTTTTGCTGTAGCCAAACAGGACTAGATTGAAATCAATAGCCCCATTTCACCTGTCACTTACTTAAGCTTGATTTGAACCCATGTTTGTAAAGCTGAAAGGCTTTTCTAGTCCGTGGTTATTGTGCCTCCCACGTCCAACCCACCTGTGAGAATTTCACACTCCTACATATTAAAAAGAAATATGATGGACAATGAAGGTAAATGTTTGTTTTGTTTTAGTATATTTAATTTAACAGGTTTTCTGTTATTAAGGCTGGGCTAAAATGGGACTGCTTGGAAAGCAGACATATCTGCTCAGAGCAGAGACTTTCATAACTCATTCAGAGTTATTGGTCTTACCCACAATATTAGTGATAAAAATTGATTATCCATTCCCACTTGCTTCACAATCCATAGCTTTTTTTTCCATTCATATTTTAAGTTGGTTTATACAGAGTGAGACAGTGTTATTTAAATAGCCAAGGATGAGCGTAATACATCTTACTTGCTAAAAGCCCACTCCAGCAGAAAGCAGGATTTTTTCATGTTAGCCCCGTCCTGTCCAGAAGGTAGAAATAATCTGGGCTTGGCAACTGTCACAGCTTCTTTCAAGTCTGAAGAGAAAATACGCTTCGGTCAGTGTATGTGCACTGCCCACTCAGGCTTCCTGCTGCCTTTTTATCCCCAAGTGCAGTCTGGGACTCGATAGGGCCCCATCGTTCGATGAACAGTTATGCTGAGCTTCCTAGGGGAAGCTCATTTTGGCACTGTCACCAGCATCTCATCGAAGGGAGGGGAGAGGGGGAAGGACTGAATCTTGCAAGGACAGAGAGAAAAATAAACGGGAGGGACACAGCTCAAAACTTCTGCAAAACTTTCCGAGTGAAAGCTCTGTTTTGGAAGTCATGCTTCAGCAATATGGGCTCACCTGCTCCCAAGGAAGGGGACCATGCGTAAGACATCTCCAGGGGGATCACATCATGAGCATTAGCATCCAGAGCCTTATACACTCTCCTGCAGCTGTAGAGGAGAGGAGTAATGTTCCTGCCACCAGCTCTCTAAGTTCCCAAGCATTAAAAGGACAGAGCAGTTTGGATGTTGCCTTCAGATGAAGCTGTAAAAGTTGCAGTCTCCAACTTAAATTGATTCCTTGAGTCCAACAGTTAGATATGGTGTGGGACCAGAGGTTATCCTTAAGATGGGGTAAGCTATAGCATTGCAGTTGTGAGGAGGAGTTTATTGACATGACCGTAACCTTAACTCCCTTGCAAAAAATAGACGGGTAGCTTACTGGCCTGCCCAGAGATCAGTGGTTTTGACTGAGACCTAAAAGATTTTGGTTATTTGATCCAAAATTGCATCCTGGAGATTCCACCTTTCCCTCTGTAACTCCTTGTAGCATAAACAGGTATTATCTGTACACAAAGAACAGGGGGAACAGACTCCTAATAAAAATACCTCGCAGCTGAACTGCATGGGTGGTAGCTTCCCTCACACAGTAAAACAGCCAATGCATAGACTGACGTAAGATTGAAAGGAGAGGTGTTTCCCCGTGGGACTATTAAATGTAAATCTCTTTTTGTTCAGTAAGGAGATGAGACAAGTTTTTCCACCCAGTTGCTGGGTAATCTCTTTTGGGGTGAGGACTGCTTGTCTTGCACAGGATCTAGAGCTCCTGAGGGCAACTGCAGAGCAAACAACTAACGCCAGCACCAGCAATAATCAAAAATAGCCACCTCTACATCCACACCGGCCTTTACGGTCTCCTCGCCTCCGGTATTTCAGAGCTGCGTCCCATCTTTTAGGCGCGATCTCCGCGGCCGTGGGTTACCCCTCTGGTTTGAAGGTGGGAGAGGAGGTCAAGCGAAGGGGCAGGGGGATGCGCAGCCCACCCACCCTCCGTGGGATGCCCACGGCCAGGCTGTACCCGCAGCCTGTACCTGCTTCTGGGGGGGTCAGGGGGGGCCGGCACCAGCAGCCGGGGCTGTTCTGCCAAAACTGACGCTGTTTTGCCATCTAGTGCCGCGGGTCCAGATTGCAAGAGCCCATCGCCGCCCGCCCCGCTCCCGCATGGCCAGGCTCTCAAAGAAACCCAGTTTTATGGTCCAGCTAGAATTACAGGAATTTCAGCCTTTTTTTTTTTTTTTTTTTTTTTACATTAATTTGCATCAATATTTTATGTGCCATAATGGCTGGATAACCCCGGCTCAAAGAAGTGGTATTTCGTGTTGTCGATAGGAATGGGAAAGGGATAAATCGCCCGTGGCCGCGTGAGCTATCTGTGGCTCGCTGGGAAACTCTTCCCTCGCCCATTAGTCATCGCCTAAAAGTAGATATTTTGTGTCATTCGGATCTCCTGATTTAGGGCTGAAACCGTGACGGAGCCGAAGCCATTAGCCGAGCGCCGCTGCCGCCGCTCAACTTGTTTGGCAAATGAGGCTCCTTTGGGTTGTGAGGGATGTGATTTACACGGGGAGCTTGGGAGCAGAGCCAGGTGAATCGCTTTCAGTGACAGCGAGTAATGAATTTGATCAATTTTGCAGGCCCTCCCCCTCCTCTGGTAATCGTCCATGAGTAGGTCACGATTTTCTCACGTTTATTCATTCTTCTAAATTATTTGGTGAATAATTTCAGCGAATGTAGGGCATCCTTAAAGGACGTGCGAGCAGTTTATTGAGGGAGTCCTGGAGTCAAAGGGATTTTAGCTGGTTGCCTGGAAGCACAGAAACACTGTACTAAGCCTTTCAGTCAAGACGCACAGGGGTTACTCATGTGTGCAAATTTATGATTTACTTTCTAAAATCATTCTCCCCTGTTCGTTTAGAGTGTGCTGTGTCTACAAGCTTTGGGGCTGTGACATTTTTAAGACTATAACTAGATATGAAAAAATGCCTGTGATGCAGTCCGACCTAATTTCCTATAAAATACAAATTAATATTTGCTGAACCTTTTAGGTTTAGGTTTAATTTCAGAAAATTCTAGTCACCTCCGAAATGGAGAGGGCAGAGATAAGTGAGTTTGGCTGCCCCACAGTCAGTTCCCAGCATGTAGAACTAACAAGTCTCATGCTTCACGAACTTAAGTTAATGGGGGTGGAAAAGGGACAGATTTGGTCTTTGAATACCATTCCCACAGAGGAAAAAACATCTCTTTGTTGGTAACCAATTTCCAGAGGAGCTTTAGAAATCATTTCTGGTTTCGGTATATGAAACTTCCTTCTGCAGTTGGATCCACACATACATCTTCACAGGTACAAGACTTGTCATAGGGGGGGAGTCGGCATTGCTTGAGTAAAGGACGAGAACATAAACCATGAGCCAAGCAGGTTAAAAAGTAGATGATGACAGGGCAAAGCAAAAAGAAACTGAGTTGAGCTGGGGACAGAGAGGTAGTCAGAAAGAGCGAAGGCAACGATAGTATACGAACGAGCTGTGTGCAGAACACCTCTACTGCTGCACAGGAAAACAGGGCAACAGACATACCACCACGAGGAAAACTTGGCAGCTTTCAAGTTAAGCCATACCACACCCTGTAGGGTTGGTGAGCTATGAATAATACCAAGGTTTAATTTTACATGCTAGCACAGGCTATATTGTCATCTACAATTCAAATCTTTACTTAGGAGGTTATTGGGTTTGCTATCAAGGGAGAATAACAAAGAAGCATTTGAAGATGGGATCCAGTGAGACCTGGTTTTCCACAGATTCATGGCTTAAGGCTGAGCGCCTAAGAGGACACTGTACTGCCTAATAGCAGTTATGCTCACACTGTTCCCTTTCCCTCAGCTGGGAACGTTAATAGGGTCTTTTCCATCCACCTTCCTGCTTTCATGCAACCCACAGGAAATTTCTGTCTTGGACATCTTTGGCCCTCTGTCACATTTGGTTAAACTGGCCGGTGAATTTAAAAACCGTTGAGGTTAGCTGGACTGAAAATCAACCGACGGATTGAATTAGCCTTGCTTCCTTAGCAAACTCAAAGTTAATCAACACAGAGTTGGAGGGATGAGGACTTCAAAATGGGATTGAATCGCAGCAGAAAGGATGACCTTTTTGAAGCCAGGCAAGCATTTTCATCATTATCAACAATAATGACTAATAAAGTAATAACAATAACAGCCGACCTTTTACGTAATAGCTTACATCTTAAAGTGCTTTTCAAGCTTCTTTCTTCCGCATTTAGAGTAATTTTCTCGAAATGCACTACATTTTTGCAGTGTGGCTGAAGTCCAGTCCCTCCTTGGATAGGACAAAGGCAATCACATGGGTTGTAACACACTGCACATCAGTGTAGGGAGAGGAAATTTTAGACAAAGACATTCAGATAGATTCCTGCTCTGACATAAAATGTCAAGGTTTCTTTCATATTAAAGCAAGGAAGCCAGGACTTAAACGGTAGACATCTTATTCAGTCTTTTCTTGGCTAGACTAGGCAAACTGTGAGCATTATTGCAGATAAGACACCCCAAAGCCAATCTCCCGTCAATACAAGGAGCTGAGTTCGGATCAGAGCTGTGCTGTGAATGCATAAGCACAGCTGAGCTGATTTTATGAGTTGTGCAGTGACGTGCGATCGCACAGATCCTAAAAGATACAGAGCACGCACCAGATAACGCCTCAGACCCAAACTTGTAAATGCTCCTCTTCCAAGGACTTGAGTGCCAAAGATGTATTCAAAGGCAGAGAAGCAGCCACTGAAAAGCCTTTGAAAGTATTGATGGTGAGCTGCACTTCAGTTTAACTTTTGGGGCAGCATGGGTTATATTTGTTCATATTCTTACAGAAATATAAGCTATGGAGTCTCCGCATGTATGAGGATATATATACAAAGAGACAGAGAGAAAAAAGTTGCTGGATGCTTTATATTTTACTCCTTATAGATTCTAAAGTTGCTGGCAGTTACATGTCGAGAGGAGGCTGAGCTCTCGTTACTCACCTGCCATCAGCACGCAGACACGAGTGCTTCCTCTGCAGTCTGGCGAACACACAGAAAGGGTACCGTAACACTTACTAATTAGTTTCCCTTTACAGTATTTCATTAAGATATTAGTATTATTGTTGTTGTTATTGTTACTATTATTCTCCCAGTGAGTGTGCACAGAGAATGACTAAATAATTTGGACAGACACAGCATGATTGGGAAAGAAAAGGGTTTCTAAGCACTTCATTTTCCCCATCCCGTTCCCTCCAGCAAGAAGAATAAAATCCTGTGGTTTTCATGCAGAACCTTGTGCAGGAGACAGGCAGCAAATAATTAAGCGTTCCTTTCCTACAGCCCAGCTTAGGCCTTGTCTGCAAACACGCAGATAATGCCACTGCAGAAACGAGGCTTTCGCGGCGGCGTTAGCTTGCCGGTACGCCAGTAAGTGTAGGAGGAGGCTGCACGCCGTCAGCGCTTGCTCACCGACCTGATCCGTGTCAGAGGGTCGATGCCAAGCACGGGTAAAGCCTGATGGATGGGCATAAACCGCAAAGTGTAGTGGGCTTGTGTAGGGGTCAACGCCTGGATGAACTCTACAGGCTTGAGAGGAAGAAAGGAGCGGCACATCTTTGGCTTTCCTTGGGTTCATATGAAAGCAAGTTAACGACGTAACCCCTGTCCGTCTCCCTGAGTCAGACACGCGGACAGCTAGGAGATGCTGGAGCAACCTCAGATAGAGTAAGCCTACACCAGCTGCTGGTGCGATGCCAGGTGTGATGTGCTGAGCGTTGAAGCTGACGGAGGAGCGATGGGCATGGGATCCTGACTAGCCAGCTCTCCATCCAAATATTCCCCTCTGATAAAGGAAACTTGGATGGCTTCTTTAAAGGTCCCTAGAGCCACAGAAGCTCAGTTATTTTTCTTAGAAGGGCATAGGATAAAGTAACAGATGCAGCTGGGGGTGGAATTGAGATGAAAGAAGGGTAAACTAGACCGAGGTTTCCTTCTGTACTTTATTGATGCAAGCAGCACAGATAGCTAAACTGAGGTGTAGGACCTCAGAGAGATAAAGACAGGTAAGGAAAGGGCTGAAACACATTTCAGAAGGGCTGAAACACTTTTCCATGTCAGTATCGCTGTGTCAGGAATGCCCTTCCAATTTTTTTTTTTTTTTTTTCCCCAAAAATAACAATGTGTGAAGTTGCATGAAGAATGTTTGATAGGAAATACTAATTGTGTGTAAAGCTACTTCTGGAAGTTCTATAAATGAGCTTTTCAAGCAACTTACAGGGGTGAGAGGTCAATTTTCATTGAATTTCAATGGGATTTGTGCATCTGTTGTGTCACAGCCTTGAACAAAATTCCAAAACTGTTGGTTTTCACAGCAGCAAGACTTAACTGCTTTCTTCACACTCTAGTAAAAAACATCAAAGTCCTTTAACTACAAATCAATATAATGGACAAAAATTACCATTTCAAAATTGTAGGCTACTATATTCATTTAAAGAAAACATTCTTAATCTTGCTAATCCCTATTCAAATAAATTCAACAACTACTTTAAGAGACATATAATGATCTAATGTAGTCAGCCAGCTCTGTGTCTCCTTGAAAAACTCAAGGGGAGAAAACAAAACAAAACAAAACAAAACTCCGGCCAATTGCCAGACTGGGATACGACATACCTTAGTAAATTCAAGTAAGATGGGAGACAGATGGACGCCCTTTCAGAAGTCAGATTTTGGTAGTTAGAAAGGACGGTGATAGTCAGGCCGTGATAAAATCCCAGCTACCAGTGACCCAGAGCAGACTGGACCTAACAAAGCCGTGGGTATCCAGGAGTCACAGCCCTACATTGAAAGTCTGTAAATAGTTTAGTTAACTCCACAGCTCTCCGATGCTTGAGATATGAGTTATTTACTCGGGAGCATTACTAGGGCACTTGGTACCCTGGACTTCAGGCTGTTTTCTCTCCAGTTCAATGTCAGTGTGTGGAGTCATTGCAAAGCACTTTCCCACACTCCCCCTTGCACGCTTTCCTTTTCAGCATCGTGGGAAATACCATGTCCACACTTTCCACGAATACTCCCTAAATGACTGAATGTTCATGTTGGGAATATGTGGGGGGATTGGTTACTCTGTCCTTTACTTTGAGGGCTTGTTGCTGGTTACAGTATTTCCTCTTTGGCCGCGTTTCTCTCCCTGCTCTCCCATTTTGCTGGAGATAGAGCACGTTAGGCTTTATGGTGTTCACATGGGATGCTTCTGCTTTCTCCAAATCATTTGTCTGTATCTCATCAAGCTGAACGCACTGATGCTGGGTGGTATGCTGGCTGCTATTTTGAATTGACATCATTCCTCTTTCAAACTTTCAACCTACTTCCAAAGGCACTCACGGTTACCTACCAGGGGGCTACTCCCTGCCTTTGCCTTTTCTGTGGCAATACAGTAGTTTAGGAGCAATTTCTACCAGGATGCTACAGAGCGAGGGGATGACCATCAAAAAACTGCACAGTGACGTACATGACCTAGCATGTCTTTCCAAATTGTGTCCCCTGTCCTTGTTGTGCCACCTGTGACGCTCACTACAGGCTGCAGCCTATATTCTGGAGGTGACACACCACCTCTCCTTTCTTTAGCTCTCCCTGTGGACATCTTGCTCTCTTTCAATGACTTTTTTTTTTTTCAGTTTAGCAGCTTTCCAAAAGCAGAGACACTTGATCATCATCTCAGCTTCACCAAGCATGTTAAGTCTGTGCTGCACATCAACAAATGTCACGCTGTTTGATGGATTATAGTTTAAGAGTAAAAATATGGCCATCCTGATGAAATAGACACTTGTGAAGGTGGGAACCAGAGACCATGGAACATTTTACAGTCATTGCCATAGCTTGGCAAAGTCCTGTTATTTATTTACAGCTGCATTTTGGCCTGTAGCATGAGCCTGATGGTAGTGGTTGAAAGGGAAAGAGGGGGAAATATTGACTGGCGATGCTGGTAAATGCTTCATATCCTTGCTCTCGCCCTTTCTCTGTGCTCACTGCTCTTGCTGTCATATTTATTCTGTATATAAGCAGTGCAGTTTCTTTAGTAAGTGGCTTGAGTTGCATCGCTGGGTGTGAACACACTGACCTACTTCAACCTCCTTTGCAATTTCTAAATTTCCTTGTTTACCCCTTTCATTCTCAGCTTGTTCACGTTGCTTATAATCAGCAGACTTTACTGCCTCTGTGGTGGGTTTCCCCAGACATAATTAAATGATCTTGGATTGAGATATGGCTCTGCTGAGGTTTGGGTTGCATCTCCTTGGCTGCCTCAACGTCCTCCTTGATTTGGGATTCCGATCAGCCTGCCCCCGCATGGCACATCATCAATGGGCGCTTTCATTCCCGCAAGACTCTCTTGTATCTGCAATAACGCCGTGAAGTGTTTCTGGCTCTCAAAGCATGCCGGAAGGTTATTTCAAGACTCGGTCTCAGCTGCGGTGCCTGTCGTGCGTGCTGGAGCCTCCAGCGGGCCTGCATCAAACTACAGCAATTTATAGGGGTCCCCGTCCCTTCGCAGGAGGGTCCTGAACTCTCCAGGGCTGATGTCTTCCCCTTCCCAGGACTGCAGCTCTGCTTTGGAGCATCCCTTGGTTCTTTGGCGGTTGATAAAACCCTGTCAAAACAGCTGATTTGTGGAAGAATCGGGTCCCTTCCTGCTGCCGGTGATCTTGCCTAAAGGTCAAAGCAAGACCCGGTATCCCTCCTGCCCCCCTTCCTCTCCCCTGCAGTTACAAAGCCTTCTCTTGTTTTGTGAGCTACAAGCTATGCTATCTGTGCTCTTCTTCTGCAATGCCTCTTTTAATCCCTTAATTTCAGGCTTGTGAAACATTGCAGGTGGTAACAAGAACAGACCTCATCTTTTCCATGACATACCTATATGTCCCTGGGTGACGTCACTGCATCTTTCATAAGAATACAGTTAGTCCCCTTGCTCCTGGGAAGGCTTTTTGCTAGTTATAGTTGCAGCTTTTGGTGACGTGCACCCTCTTGGTCTCGAGCCTCACGGCTCACAAACATGCAGTCTCGTGACCTGCTGCTTTTCTTTGTCAAGTTCATTGACTTGAGTGGATTTAGTGACAGGTACCCAGTCTAGAGATGTCCCTTGTTGGAAAGTTAGACATTGCAAGTTTTAGTCTTCAAATTACATTTCCTGAGTTTTCTGGTCCCGTGCTTGCTTGTGTGGCCATGGTTAGCTGTGACCATTGCTATACTTTTCACTAGTGTGAGCCTTAAAAGCTGGCAGATTGTCCTCTCACTGCACTTGAACTCGCTCTTATCTTTCCCATAAAGACCCTTCACCTCCCAGCTTTTCCCACGCTGAACGTTTTATGGTTGTTTCTAGTTGGAAGCTCTTCAAAGTATCCATTCAGTCTGTCTTGTTATCACTCCTGGTGGAAAAGGTTTCCCCCTTTCTGTTGGATTTTCTGTGCACTTTTCCTCTGTCTGCTTTACTCTGGCATTTCCCACCACATGCTCATTGACACTTTCTAGACATCACGTTACAGTGGTGTCTGTGCATTTCTGCTGCGGGCACGTTGCTTTGCCCAGTGTGGTCTTTGCACCCATGCAGAGACTGCCATGTCTCTTTGCTTTTTATAGCCCGCTAAGGAGACATTCTGCACACTTGTAGGGTGCTAAATGAAGATGTGTAGAGATCAGTTTTGAGTTACAGAGTTTCTTTAACATATCAGATTAACAAGGCTAATGATTTCTTTTAAGGCTATTTTCAACGTGTAGGATTTTTTCTTTCCAAATCCTTATGCAGAACATCAATATTTGGTAGATCATTTATGTAAACGTGTCATCTCCGAAGTCACGTTCTTTCCTTCGTACCATCACTCTCAGCCTTGCAGCTCCAACCACCACGAAAAACAACAAAAAGTGCCACTGTGTTGTTTCCCATTTTCCCACCTAGCTCAGGCCAAGAGGCAAGCCTTTATCTGAATTTTTTCCACAGTACCCTTCCATGTTCCCTATATTTAATCTTGTAAGCCTGGCACCTCATCTGCAGTAAGTAAGATTCTTCAAGTAAGCAAAGTAAACTCATACAGCAAGCGGCCCTCCAACGCCACCGTGCTCTAGCCTGGCTGTATTCTGGAGCTGCTTCCCAGCTCCGCGTTCGAGGCGCTGCGAAAGTCAGCTGGAAACTTGGTGCCGCACAATAACCCGCTAGGAAATACAGTCGCTTCAGATTTGCTGCTGCGCTTAATGCTTCACTGGAGATGACCTCTGCGTGCAGAAGCTGAACCTTTTACTACACAAGCCCTTCCACCTCGTGCTAAATGAGACGTCCTTTATCTGTGACAAAGCGGGAAATCGTATTATTAGCAAGATTAGTTGCTCTGATCTCAAGCATGAGGGCAATTTATTAATTATACCTTTCCTTGATTAGGCAGTCTTCTCCCAAGCACCTGAGCTGCATGAAAGTTCAGGTCCTGCCGCGAGAGCCCTTAATGTGTTCCCGCACGGCACGGCGGGCAGAGCCCTTCCTGGGAGAGCCTGGAGCTGCTCTGGGCTTCCCATACCGGTGAACAAGCTTGTTTAACAGGAGGAATATGTAAAACCCCGGTCTTGTGCCTGGGGTCATAACTATGTAATGAGAAATCTTCTTTTTTTAAGCCCTGTGCCTTTTGGTGCCGGAGTCTTTGGGCTGAGTCCCCCCAGTGATCAGTGTCTGTCTGTGTGTTTCAGCAAGACCTTGTTTACACCTGGGCTCATTAATAAGAGCGAGATTTACAGAAACAACCGCTGCCAGAGAGAGAGGGCTCCCCTCTTCCCGCGTTTACGTCCCTGGCTCCTAACTGGAAGTGCTCCTGGGATGAAGGGAGTGGACCCACAAATATTTGGCATCCAGCATAACTTGTTTTCCGCCAGCGGAGCTGGCAGATCAATCAGCAGACAGTAAATTGGGACCAGTTTCAGGTGACTGCCCTTTGTTTCCCATCGATTTCAGAGCTGCCTCCGTGACAGGCTAATGAAGGCAGCCGGGTGCCAGGTGCTGCCGGGGAGTGCCACCGCGCATCCTTCCCCGTGATTGAACTGCCACCGTATCACAAAGCAGCGAGAACAACTTTGATACGCTCGGGAGGTGAAATGGCAAGTACAACTGTGAAGCTTGAAAAGGAAGCACCAGAAAGCAGAGTACAAGCTACCGCTTGTCATTTAGCAGAGACAAACGTGAGTGCAACCGAAACAACGGCATTAGCCGATTAGCAAGCACCTGCAACCCGACACGAGCAGATCTGCAAATGCAGGGGATCTGTCAGCTGTCGTTGCAACACCGCCGCGAGTGCCACAATACATTAAGTGGGAATAAAGAGTGGTGGTGTAACAGGTGTAATTGCGATAGCGCTGAAAGGGACGCTGTCAGAGCTTGCAGACCTGAAATTAGATCTCCCCGTCTCCCGCATGGGTGTGCGGGAGATGCGATGTTATATTGCACTGAGGCTCTGCCTGATGGATCCGCTGTGGCATCCAAGGATGCAACAATCCTGCGCTCAAGCACAGAGCTTGCGGAACTCAGCATCCCCTTTGCTCGCGGTCCAGAACAAGCAGAGGACTGCTGCGACTGGCGATACCTTAAAGAAAGCGCCTGGTAATCCCGTGCTTGGGACCACCTTGCTGACCTACCAAATACATCTCTTCTGCCCTGGAAAGCTACCTCTCAGAAACTCCTATCAGCTTTAAAAGCACTCAGTCAATTTTAACTTGTCCTTCCCTCGCCACATACTCTCCCTTCCCATAAGGCAAAAATGTATTCAATTTCAGTCAGAGCATAAGGTATACAGGTGTATTATACAATGATGATGATGATGATACGTGGCATAGTAGCAGTCTTTTACACACATACACAGATGTGAGTACCACCACACGCTTTATACTTTACAGAAAATACTCAGTATATGACATGTCACCTAAGCGTGTTTTATCTGGTTGTATTTCTTCCCTGGAGGATAAGTGGTAAAAATAAAGAACATTGATAAATTGGCCATATAGGGGTTTTCACAGCTAGGGATCCTTCTGCTCATTAACCTGAACAAAACGGAGAAGATATGGTTCACATGAGGGGCTGGCCCGTCTTCCACTTTAAAGATTTTACAGGCCAGTTCATTAGGCTGCTACTAATATATTCAGTTTAGTCAATCAGCCCTTGGTTGTTGGGCTGTCTTGGGACCATGCCTTAGATGCAGAGATGTGCACCCTCCCTAGTACCTTCCCCGGGTGGCACAGGCGTGCATCTTTCTCAAGGAATCAAAACGCTGAGAGTGTTAATTGGGAGGGAAAAAAATCAAAAAAGCTTGGTCTTTGAATGCAGTGTTGAAAATTGCACTGTTGGCATCAACACAGGGCTGGAAGAGATTGCCAGGGCTGTGAAACATGGCTCTTCTAGACTCCTGCAGCTGGCCCTGTGGGTTGTGTCCTACACAGCACGACTCAGGTTTAGCCAGCTAGACCGGACTAACTCCAGCATGGGAGAAAAGCCAAGCCCTTTGCTATTTGCTCCCGTGCCATTTTGGCACACTCGACGCAGAAGGGCTGAATTTCCAAATGTCTTTTGGGTGCTGGGACCCCGCAACGCCGGGGGAAGCTCTGCTCTCCACCAGCCGCAGAAGGGATGGAGATTCCCGGGGGGGTACGGGAGTCCTCCCTGGCCATTTATCGGCAGGTCCCTGGCGTGCCGGTGCCAGGGGGAGCAGCACAGCCTGGGGTGAGGTGGGGGGGGGGGATCGCACCCTGTGCCGTGCCCAGCAGTCCTTCGGCACAGCCGAGTAACGCAGCCTTGTCAGAAGATGATGGAAGGCTCTCCTTGTTCACCTGCTAAATCTATCCTTGCGAAGGCACTACATACAGTGACTTGTTGCAGTCCCTGTGCCCTGGTTTTGGCTGGGATAGAGTTAATTTTCTTCCTAGTAGCTGGTATAGTGCTGTGTTTTGGATTCAGCGTGAGAAGAATGTTGATAACACACTGGTGTTTTCAGTTGATGCTAAGTAGTGTTTAGACTAAGTCAAGGACTTTTCAGCTTCTCATGCCCAGCAAGAAGGCTGGAGGGGCACAAGAAGTTGGGAGGGGACACAGCCAGGGCAGCTGACCCAAACTGGCCAAAGGGGTATTCCAGACCATGTAATGTCATGCCCAGTATATGAACTGGGAGGAGTTGGCCTGGAGGGGAGGGATCACTGCTCGGGAACTAACTGGTCAGTGAGTGGTGAGCAATTGCACTGTGCATCACTTGTTTTGTATATTTTCCATTTATTATTATTATTATTATTATTATTATTTTTATTTTCTTCTTTCTGACCTACTAAACTGTTCTTATCTTAACCCACAAGTTTTACCTTTTTTTTCAATTCTCTCCCCCAACCCACGGGGTGGAAGGGAAGTAAGCGAGCGGCTGCGTGGTGCTTAGTTGCTGGCTGGGGTTAAACCACAACTCTGTGTCATAAAAGCAGCTTATTTTTTTCCCCAGAGAGATGACAGAGTTTGCTGTGAGTTTTTGGACACCTGTGCGCACAACATGCCTTCTTTGGCCACAAGCAGAGGACTAGCATGGCCTTGGAAAACTTATCCTACTCATAAAGAAAAGGGGCTCCAATTATTCTCAAATACAAGACGCTGGCTAGCAAGAGAGAATTAGGGAGGCTGAGGAACAGTAACAGCCATAGCTTGTCCAACCTGGGAATAAGCCAATGGCAAACACAACAGCTCCTTTGTGCCCCAGCTAAAAATTGCCTCCTGACTATTGTAACTGTGCAGGCTGTCCAGCGTTCGAAACCCTCCCGGGACAGGCAGCTCTGTGCAATTGCCTTCACCGCTACAGGCAAGTTTATTGCAGGCAGCAATGCACCAAGAACATGGGCGATGCTTTGGCTGCCGGTTGGACAGGTTGAGCTTCAACTCCATGACCGTCTGTCGCGTTGCTGTGCCAGTTCGGGCCGAGAGAAATAGTTCTTGGCATTTCCAGCGTTCATTTTTAACATGACTGTTCTCCGAGCGTCCAGCCATAGGCTGCTCATGGGGAAAGCGAGAGTTTGGCCATCAAGGACCGGGAACTGGAGACCCTGCTGCAGCCCCTGCCGTGATCTGAACCGATGGGTTGGTGCTTGTTTGGGCTGGAATTTCAATGCCTTTGCGGAAACACAGTCTGACTCCAGAAAACGAGCTATTATGAATCACCTCAGTCATCCACGAGCTGCATTTGCCATTATTTAAACAAGCATCAGTTGATCCACTAGGAAATACTAAAAACAGCAGAGGAACAGTTCAGACTCAGAAGTTACTCTAATTCTGGGGTTTTATTGGTTTTTGCTTTTTTAAAGGGAGACTGCAGCTCTGTAGCTGGAAGGAGCTGAGCTCCTTACTCCGGTGGCCCAGGGGCAGCCTGAATTTCTGTGCATTTCCCACCCTACCAGCACCACATCCCTTCCTAACAGGGAAACTTAGGCACACCACATCCCCCTCAGGACTCGAAGTAAGCTGTTCAAATACTCAGGATAAAATGCAACAAAAAAAGGAGCAAAGCTGTCCATCTCCTTACTCCGTTAGCCTTTGCTCTTGAACGGCTGCCGCACACAGCCGTACTTCAGAAGCCCGGCAAAGCCATCCGGACGGGGAGCCGGGAGAAGGGGAGATGCTGGATTTCCAGTCCACGGCAGTGGCAGCATCCTGGGAAGGACGGCGACTGCCCCGCAGGCTGCCAGACCTGGCCCAGGGGCTGGTGCGGGGCTGCTCGTAGGTAACAGCCGTCCAGGCTTTACATTTGCTGTGCCCACCTGGGATAGGGTCCTTAAATGCTGTATTAATGGGAGTTTTGCAGGGCAGGTAATTTATAGGGAGGGTTTGTGAGCATCTCCCACTTCGGTAAGTGCACCTCTTTATGGGGTCACAGCTCCTACGGAACCAAAACATACTCACCCCATAACTCCACCTGGTTTTGAGCTTGTTGCTGCCCTTATGTCTTAGAGTCTGATCTGTTCTAGCTGCAGATACTAGCAGCTAGTGTTTCTTGGCGCTGTGGCTGTGATGGCATTAAAGGATATTTTCCTTTCCAAGCTTCAACCATTCCTGCAAAAATTTCCTTTCCTGGTATTGCAAGAAAATGTACGGTGGAAAATACAGACTCCAGCGTGCTGTATGTATGTGACTAGGAGCAAGGGGGCTGATCTAGGGATTGCAGCCCTGCTAAGGGTACCTCAGAGGATGCTTACGGTTCCACACGAAAAAAATATTTTCCCCCGTGTACTTTTTTTTGAAGTAATTACATCAAAACAAATGTGTGCTCAAAGAAGCTTACAGCTGCGAAATTAGGCATTCATAATCTATGAAATGCCAAAATTGAGACTGCCTAAAGCAACTGCAATGCAGCGCTGTGCTCATTGCACTGATCCCAACAGCCTCCATGCTGCCTAACTCTCTTCTTGTTTTCTGCCCGTTTGTTCCTACCCTTACACCTACAGCCTTAGCTCCATGGCATGACTGTGTTTCCTTGACACATCCAGTGAGACGGTGCTCTGATACGGCACTATCGCCTCCAGGCAGCACCGCAACGCAAGTTAAACAATCAATACATTTACTACTGAGTGTTTTATCTTGCTGCACACAGCGTGGAACAACGGCAGATGTGTGGCCACCACAGAGGTGTTTGGTAGAGCTGGCTATTAGATTTTGTGTTGGCTCCAGAGCCGGTTGCCACGCTTGCCTCCAGTGCTCCCAGGTTGCCCCCGGGGCTACAGGACCATATCCCATGGTTCTTGTCCCCAGCATGGGGGGGGAAGGTCCCTGCTCCCCGGGAAATTGCAGGGAGGGCTGGAAGGAGGAGAGGTGGGAGGCATCTTTTTGCCTTGGGATGGGAACAGTCTCCCTAGCAAATAAGTGTGAGATGGCAGGGAGAGAAGTGGGCAACGATCTCTGTAGCATGTAAATTTGCTGCTGGCCTGCTTAATTAGACCTCCCATTATCTACCGTCTTTCCACGGGGAAAGCCAAGTTCCCCTGCCTCATCCCGGACCACTTCTTCCCAATTTAGCAGCCCAGCTTGGAGGGGAGGATCCAGCTCTTCGCTTGAATCCTCAGGTTTGTAAACGTAACGGGGAAGCTCTTAAAGCCCGGCTGCAGGATGCTAAGCTGGCAGCCCCCCCCCCCCGGTCAGCAGCAGCAGCCGGGGTCCCCACCAGCCGTGGAGACGTGCGGGTCGGAGGGGACGTGCGGGTCGGAGGGGAGCGCTGCCCCAGGGAACAGCGGCAAGGATGCTCCCAGGGCAGGGGAAGGGCAGTTGTCGTTCATCTGTTCGCTCTTTGAGGGCTTTCCTCTGACGGGGACCACCCCGAGGAGAACCGGGCGGCCGCGATGACCGCGGATGGGCTGTCAGAGCGGGACAGCCACTGAACAGAGAAGTCAACGTGATTTTTGCATCTGCACCGAGGCGTACGTCGCTGAAAATTCCAACAGTCAAACAGGAGCAATGGGGAAAGGATGCTGTCGCCCGGTGCTCGTTCCCTGTGGTGCCAACGGGTTAAGCAGCGAAGGGCAGACGGCAGGAGCACACAACCCTCTGCCCCTCGGCTGCTAAACACCTCTCGGACTGTAAAATCACCATGTCCAGACAGCCACGCAGCCAGGTCACGTTCCACCCCGTCAAGGTATACGGACGCATCCAGCAAAAGGTAGTAGCCGGCACTATTGCATCTCCATTGGCTTCCTAAGCTTTGCACCCGGGGACAAATGAGGCGCTGGTCTTTTCGTACGCTTTGCTTCATCTCCTTAATGAGTAAGAACTTAAGTCTACTGCACTAATCCAGGCAAATTATTAATGGCCTTTCATTTTGAAGCAACCGGCTCCAGCGCTCACCAGAGCAGGATTCCCTCCTGTTTGTGACCGTCCTGCCGCCTGCGCTGTCAGACAACATCGTTTTACAACAACATTCATCTGAAGTGGATTATTATTGGGTTGACTACCCCTCGGGGTGTAATGAAAAGCATTCATTAATTCTCAGGGCAGGAAGGCTAATTACTTTTTTTATAAAAAACCGTGCTAATTGCCAATAACTTTTTTATTGAATGGGTCTCATAGAGATGATTTTGATTGGCTTTTTGATTTCCCTTTCACATTGTAGCACTTAAAATACCTAGTCCGAACAAGCAGGGAGCCATCTAGGTTATCCGGGTGAGCATCAGGAGGAACCCCCGCCATTACAAAAAGACCGGTGGACTACGCCGGTCTACGCTCAGTTCGGTGCTCAAGCTTGCTGTGGTGCCAGCCAGGGTTTTCCGAGTCTCACGCCTTCACGCTGCCTCATGCTTCCACACAGCAAGTGGAGATCTGTTTTCCGCACTCCTCCAAGGCACGGCATTGATTTTGGCAGGCTGTCGGTGCCGGCACGGCGGAGGGAGCGCACAGGGCTCGGGCTGGTTCCCCGCAAGGCTGAATTCCACCTTGCCGGCAGGGAGGAGGCAGTTCCCGGCCCTTCAAGTACCAGGATTACATGAAGGTAAAGGGAGTCGCGCACAGCAATAACCCACGGGCTCAATGTACCAGTTCCTATGCTTGGGAGAAGGACTCATTCATCTGTCATTTGGGTCACACTGAACTCCAGGAGGAAGAAAATTCTGGGCAATTTTTTGTTTGCTTTTAATTACAAATAACCAAAGGGCTGAAGGAACCAAATAATCAATATAAGCACCAACGAGTTCTTTTGAGCAAGCAATAACTTACAAACATGACATTCAAGGTAAATCCCAGAGAAGCACAGTAAGCCCGTGGGAGCCAGGGTAGGAAACTACGAGTGTCAAACCGCTCCTGCAAAGCCTCAGGTAGTGCCACGGAGAGACGCTGGCCATGAATTTCATTGCATGTGCCCCGCGGTAGTTTCTAGCAGTCTGACACGTGCAGGGACCCACAGAAGGCTGCTCTCCCCATCAGGAGGACATAAGAGGTGTCCTGGCAGGCAACAGTCCCCTCTGGACCGGACCGCAGACCTCCCTGCTGCAGGCTTGAGCTACTGAACCTGCTCAGCTTGGAGCTGGGGTTTGCTGCTCTGCCGTGTCAGACACGCGACCGGGTTGAAATAGTTCCCATTTCAAACCCTTTTGACTGAAAAAAAAAGTTTACGTACTTTTTGCTTTCCCCCGCCCTGTCCCAGCCCAGCAGTTCTCCTACTGGGCATCAGCCTTCTCTCACATCATGTTTTCTGACTTTCTACTCAAGAAGATAAAGCACACAAACCATGGCTTCCATGCAAGCCAGAAAGCTTTCCTTGCTTCCCCTCTGGAAATAATTCAAATTTTTTAAATATTAATTTATTTTTTTTTACTTGGATGAATAATCTCCATTTTAAGAACAGATAGGGCTTTCAAAAAGGCCTTTTCACTTCTGAGTGCCCTGAGAGGTTTTGAAAGGACTGGATTCCCAAAAGAGAGGTTGCTTGGCACTTTCTGAAAGCTAGAGCATTTTGGAAATACCTCTAGGGGCCTGCCAGAAATCTACTGCTTCTGAAAGTCTTGGCCAAAACACTGTGTTATATGAGTATGGTGAATAAAAAAATAGCATTCTGGTGATTTAGTAGTTGCATTGGGAATATACATCACATGAGGAGCTACTGTTGTATAGCGCATCAGGGATGCTGTATATATGTGTATGTATATACACACCCCAGTTATCGATTACACAGAAGGGCTGCCATCTAAAATAAGTACTCGGTGTCACCTATAGATAGCTTCAGCAGAGACCAAAAATAGCCACACTGCAGTTACCACGGAGCAGAACAGACTCCAGAGCTTGAAGAGTTGCTGCCTCAGCACGGCTTGCGTTTAATGAGCTCGCACGTACCAAGTATCTCCAGTCACACCGGGCGAAAATGAAACGTCCTTTGAATAAAACGTTTCCTGACTGCAACAGGAACCAGTGCAAAGACAAGCAAAAGGCAAAAGCAACAGCCTTTTTTCCTCAAAATCAGGCCAAGCTGGTAAAAGCGGCTTGCAGAAAGTTGACCAGCCTTTAGATGTTTGGGGGGCAAACCACTTTTACTTACAAAAAAGCAGAAGTGTCATTTGTATGTCAAATTATGAAGATTCCTATTTTTATTATAAAGGTTCATACTGAAGCAGCCCTAACTCAGCCCTGGTAGGTCTGACATCCCAATCAATCCTCCCCCTCCAGTGGGATGCCGGGTATTTTATGCATGGGGCTTGGCTGACAGCAAATTAATTTGCTAATCTTAAAATGATCTTAAAGAGTAATGACCCAGTGAAGTCAAAGGGAAGAGCCACAGAAGACAGAATCATTTTAGCCGCTGCATTGGGTCCTTCGAGGAGCAACAGGCTGAAATCCCGTGAGCAGTCCCGCAAAGCCCGTCTCCTCCTCCGCAGCGATGCTCGCCCAAGGACGGCAGCACCCAGCAAGGCCCTCCAGCACGGCCGCCTGCTCCCAGAGCCGCAGTTTGATGCTACTGTGAAAAAAATCACCTTTACAGCAACGTAACACCGTCTCGGCAGTGCTCGGGGCCGTCCTCCTCAGCAGAACAAGCCTTGGGAGCCAGCTCAGGATGGGATGCATAGGCCACCTAAGGTCACTGGTCCACCTTGCAGCCAAACCAAGGTAGCAGCTCACGGGGACCAAAACGCGGTGATCTCTTTCTTCCTTCTCCCACAGTCCCGCTCCATCTCCCACTCCCCTCGTCCCCCAGCCATGCCCCGTTCCTCCTGGGACTCGTCCAGCGACCCCATCACCCGCTTTGACTCCCAAACCTGCCCACCCTTCTTTTGCCCAGCTCGGGTCCGGTGATGGAATGCAGTTTGCTCGGGGAGGGATCAGGCAGCCGGAGCCGGACCCCTGCGCCGCCGATTCAGTTCATGCCAGAGGGTGGACCTCAGCCTCCCAGTACCCCCCTCCAGCTTCACCTCTGGAGGCAAAATCCCACCCGGCTGACATCAACCCATACTCGGCAGCTCCGGCTTTGTTTCCTTTCCACCGTCTCGCTTCTCCCTCCAGGAGGGAGGGATGGAAGCGTGGGGATGCTGCACCCATGGCAGGGGATGCCACGGTGCCAGCTAGCGCATCCCTCCCCGCCGGAGCTGCTGTGTGGCCCCAGCCCGAGCTGGGGGAATTTCGCCAGGGAAGCCCTTGGTGGGTCCTTCGCCAGCTTGATCCTGCCCACGGAAGCTGTCGAGAGCCCAGTTAACTCACGCACTCCACACGAGCGGGAGTGCTGCTGGGTTGAGGGCAACAATTGAGCACGCACTGAAGGGCTTTGCTGAATGGACTTAATTCAACACTTACACCTTAAAGCTGAGCACATGCTTTACTGAATGGGGAGGGGCAAGCTGGAGCAGTTTGGGGGCCTGCTGACCCATCACCCAACATCAGCATTTTCAAAAGAAACGGCTCTTGGCACAAACAACTCTTTCTTTCAAGAAAAAGGAAAAAAAAAAAAAAAAGGAAAGAAAACCGAAGAGAGGCTGGTGCTTTTCCACTCCGGAAGGTCACTGGTGGCTCCTGAGGGAGGAGGCGGCAGCCTTGCCTCCCTCCCTCCCCTCCATGGGGCAGGGGAGACCTGCCCGGGGATGAATAGGGGAGGGAAACTGGGGCAGCTGGTGGGCCAGTTCTTTCTGGTGTGGAAAAACATCCCCCCGTGAACTTCCTGCGCCTGCGGGAGAAGGGCATCGCTCCAGCATCGCGTAGCCCCAGCAACCCAGCAAGCGGCTGCAACTGTTTTTAAGCTCTCAGAAGGGACTGCAAATGTGAGTGCTGCGACCCACGCCCGGTGGGTTTGTCCCCCACAAAGTGCCCAGCATTTACACAGGACCTGTATGGGCGTTCTCCACGTTTAAAGACGGCCCGCTCCCTCACAGCAGATGGTTTGAGGGCAGATTTAAATTTGTGGACCAGCTTCTTCTCTCATTTTAAAACCTCTATTTCTCTTCCCTGCTCTGCAAGCGCTCTCTGAATAAAGCCAAAGATGCCACCGGGGTTTTTAAGACGTGCCGCCTCGGCATACACCGATGGGTTTTTGCCTGTGCGGCTGCCAGCCCGTTTATAGTCGTGGGTGAGAGCGCACCGACCGCGCCAACACCGCTCCGAGGTTCATCGGGAGATGATGCTGGAGGCACCACGCAGGGCAGCCCCCCGGGGTGGAGGGTCGCAGTAACCGGGTGGGTGGCACTGACGGATGGACAGACGGATGGAGGATGGGCTGGGATGTGCGGACACAGGCGCTGCGCAGCTCCTCCACAGCTGGAAGGGTACAGGGCCTCCCTCCTCACGTCGTCTTCTCTGTCCACGTTGCCGAAGTAAAGGGCTCGGTCCAAAACTTCCAGGTTTAAACTTTCATGGGCTTTCTGTCAGATCTTCAACGCTTCACGTATTCAAATGGAAAGAGATAAGTGCCTGCCTTTCCACGAAAGCAGCAACGATGGCTATGACCCGCCCCCCTCAGAAGAAGTCCCTCTTCTCCCCACCCTCACCAAAATTAGAGAGAAATGCTCAATGACAAAATCTCGCACAGCACTAAGGACGTCGCAATAACAACGCTGCAGATCGTTATCAGTCACAAGAAGAAAAACTGCAAAGCAGAGGGTATGTATTTGTCACGTGGTGACACCAGCTGTGGAAGGTTTTTCTAGGAGTTTTGAAACAATTCCAGCCCTTTCTCTTTTTTTCCCAGGGTAGTAATACTTTTCTGTCACCAACAAGTTAGTCGTTAAAATACGCATAAAGACACGCCACTCCAAGCTGTGCACTTGTGCTTGCTGTTCACTTCGCCCCTCGAAAGAGTTTTGTTACGACTAAAGAATGAAAAGGAAGCGGCTAGAAATCTGTAATGGTTCCATTTATTAATACGTATATCACAAATACTCACAATATCAATGCATTCTCGTTGGCATGCTAGACAGAGGCATTATTAAAAAAGTCCTATTTTTTTTAAAAAGGTTTTAAACTTTTGCTTTCCCCCAAAAATATTTCATATGCCTGTTTTTTTTGTGATTTTTTTTGTGTGTGTGTGTGTGTGTGTTTTTATTTCAATTTGATTCAACAATGTATTTGGTGGCTGCAACCTCTATGCAAAAAGAAAGAAAAAGAAGGAACAGGAAAAAAGTATGAAGGCCGCAGTACAGCACAGTTCAATTAGTTCATAACTACCTAATAAAAATAAAGGAAGCAAAATTCCTGCCTTCACAGTAAGCAACAACACAGCTTAATAACAGTATTACACAGGATCAGGTTCAGAGGCAAAATGCACTAGACAAAGCCTACCGGGATACGCACTAGGCATACAACACTGAGTAAGAATCAAAGATGTAGAAGAACATCAGGAATAACGGTTCCCTTCAAGCACAACATTTTAACATCATTTTCAAGTATCTTTATGTTATGTTACTGATTCCTTTGTTTTTGGGGAAGGGGGGCAGGCGCAGGGAAGGGGGAAAGGATGAAAACCTTAGTAAAGCAATAAACAAAACAAGAAAATAAGATAAACCCAAAAGAATATATATTTCATATACCGTTTTTATATGAACGTGTGCAACACTTATTAACCATGGTGAAAGGCTAATTATGCCCTCCAGTCACTACATGCACAGCCCGATCAATGCTGTTAATGAATTACCTTTGTTAACTTACGATGCAACTACTGTGTGACCAAGAACATACATACGGTGCCATCCTACGCCGAGCCGCGGGGATGGGGTCTGGGTCCGGAGGCCGAGGGGACTCAGCTGCTCTCGGTGGCACCGCGGTACTTCACAGAATGGTACACTACGCGTGGGACAGAATTCGGGAGGTGGGGGGCGAGTGCGCGCGCGCACGTGCTTGCTTGTGAGGGTGTGGGCGTGCGTGCGTGCGTGCGTGCGAGAGACAGTGGGTGCTATAACATTCGTTTCAGTCTTTCTCCAATTCTGCAGCTCCTGATCTTCAGACAGGCTCTGGACTTCGCACTTCTGAAAGACTAGGGAGCAGGGGGGGCGAGAGAAAAAAACAAAGTAGTGGGTTGCTTTGGTTGCTAACAGTGGTCATGGCAGGTATTTTGCCCTCTTTTTTCAAGAAGAATACTGAAATGACCAAACATTCGACAGTACATTATTTCCCCCTTTTTTTCCCACCAGACAGAATATTGGGATGAAAATCCCAAAGCAAAGAATCCTGTGGGAAGACTTAATTCTTGATGAACATGCTGGGCAAACTTGCCTGCTATCTTCAGCAGAAGCAGCACAGCCATGGCAATATACCGAGGTGTATATAAAATACCGCATGGAAAGGGGGGAAAGCTCACCTTGTTACACCATCTCGTACTGGTTAGCAGTAATAAACCGCGACAGACAGCATGCCAGCAGCATCCCGATCAACTGTTCCAGACAAGAATAGAAGTAGAATAGAAGGACTTAAGTTAAACAAACGCAGAGCAAAGGAGAAGCCATGGTGAGCAAAGATTTCATGTTCTGGAGTTATTATGCGCTACAGAACCTATGCCTTATTTTAAGGACCACTCTAACCAGAAAAACAGCACTGAAATCTCCCGTCTTTTTTTGTCGGATCTTCCTCTCGATCGTTATCAGAGAGCGTTTATTTGACAGGCAGCATGCCTTTTTGCTACTTTCCAATCCCGTTGTCATCGCCTGGCCAAGTCAGGCGTGGATGGGTAAACGACCGGGTACCGGCTGTGTTTCACTCGCAAGCTCCACCTGGGTCCCCCGCCACCAGCCACCGCCACCGAGAGCTGGTGGTCTCCTTAACTTTGTTTCACAGCGTGCTGGGGAAAAGCTTCCTAATGCCCCAGGGTGGTTATGCTTTCTTTACAAATAATGCAGCACCAGAGAAATGAGCGGTATAAATCTGGAAATAAATAAAAAAAAAGTCTTTCGCTATTCCCTTGGCTGTCACTCAGATTATTGAAAACAGATCCCTGGCTTCCACTCGTCAATAAGCACTCAGTCATTTCAACGTTTTGCCTATTGCAGTTTGTTAGCGTTTCCCGCATATGCCAACAGCGTTAATATACTATAAATAATTCAACCTCGCTTTTCTCATTTGGGTTGGTCTATTAATTAACTCACGAGCATATCCAGATTGTTACAGCTCATCCCCGGCTACAGGGGTGAGGCCAGAGGGCCGTCTCCACAGACGGACCAGCCTTCCCTGGACCTGGCTCCAAGCAAGGGCTGTCACGGCCGCTCCAGCCGGTTCACTCGTGCCCGTGGGGCACCACCTCTGCCCGTCTCCTTCTGCTGCAGGCAACGGTGCTTGAGAAGGAGATCACAACCTTTCGGCAGCAGCGGAGCTCCCTCAGACCCCACAGAGCACGCGTAGATAACGCCTGGCTGGCTGCTCGTCCAAACTGGCTCCTATTTCACGCTTGGGATTGCGTGTCCTTTCCCCTGGACTGTCAGTGCTCCCTGTTAACACGATCATCATCAAAATATACGTCTTCTATACCAGCCAACTGCTTGATCTGGGCTGGCATAAGCCCAGAGCAAGACCAAGCCAGGGTACCTCAAATCCGGATAAATTGTTTTCTTGCCTCTGAGATGTCACATTCCTGGTCAGGTCACGCTTCACTTCCCAGAAATTTGCTCCCTCTCCTGTTTCAGTGTCCACCAGAACCGTTCTGGGCATCTCAAAAGGGCACAGAGTCACCCTTAAAAGCAGGCTGAACTCCCAATGTTCTCCCCCACACTCCCTGATTTTGGCACCAAATACCGAGGAGGACACTGCCTTGGTTATAACTAGACGTGGGGCACAGATGACCATCTGACCCTGTGTTCACCTCCTGACCAACCTCCAGTAAAAACTTAAGCTACTAGAGTGCAGGGGCTGTATTTTCAGTTGTCAAAAGAGATGTGGGTGCAGAAAACCCTCCTCAGCTTTGAAAATCTCACTTGATACCAAGAAGACCTTTTCACCATCTTGTTGCCTTTTCTACTAAACTTCTCTAGACGCATGTTCAGGCAGGAAACTTATTTGGTAGCTGGAGCGCTCATGCACTTCCCCAGGAGTCTCATGGACCAGCAAAGATGAGGATGCTGGCATTGGGCTTTGGATTTCCACGCTTAAATGCTCCAGTCACTGGGAGGATGATTTTACCAATTTGGCAGTTTGGAAAGTGTTGCTGAAAACCCACCCCATTCTGCAGGTGTACTGGAGAGGCATTGACAATCCCACTGCTGACTTGTGTGATGCTTCTTTAGCTCAGTTCTGTTTTGGAGAATGAGATTTCTGTTTTGGAGAATGGTATGTATTTTTCTGTGCTTTGACAGGCAGAGCAGAGCAAGCGCCTCTGGGTGGCCCTGTCCCACCCGCTTCGCTATCACTTTTCTGTGTTTGTGGTAATTTTCAGTCTTTTCTCACTTTCCTTGGCTGGTCTCACAAGTTACTTCTCTGCCTTACTGAATTAAGAAGAACTTCACAGCGTATTTAATCCTATTTATTTTCACTAAGCAAATTCCAGCCCAGACCCAAATCAGTTCCTCCCTCATCCTACAATTGCCAACAACATATGTACGTTCAAGTTTACTTTTTTTAAAAGTTTTTTTAAGTACCTGTGCCATGAGGTACCTATTATTTCCCATCACAAGCACCCAGATTATGGCCATTGTTGTTCCCAACCACAATCTGCTGCTTGTATCAGGTTTACAAGGGGAAAGATGCTGCAGCCCATACAAAGAGGAAGCCATGGGCTTTTCTTTCCCCCTTCAGCTGTAGCAGACCTCCACAGCTACCTTTAATTAGGGATTCTTCTGTTTTACACAGGCTGTAACTCTTCTAATCAGCCTGTCTAAGCTTTGCAGCATTTGCAGGCATGTGACAATGTTTTGATTTACTCAAGTCACTCGTAAGACGAATGGTAAGTTACACATGAATGTATCTTCTGATCTTTGGCCTACTTACTAATTCTTTGCTCTGTCCATATGCTGGTTTATGCATTTAGAGTGGTTATAGTACCATAATATTAAGCTTCTATATTTCAAAAATAACGGCATGCATATCGAGCCGTTGCATACACATTTTACACAGCATTTCTAGCTATTACCAGGACATAGCAGAGCTATGATAAATATCTTAGAAGTACTTTGAAAACATATAAAAACATCTATTTTCCAAGGTGTGCAGACTTCCACATTTAACCACAAGAGCACTGTGCCTCCTGTAGCCAAGAAGAAGCGATACTGTATTAAGTTGCTGAATTTTCCTCATGGTGCTCTTTCATTACAGGCATAGCTATGGTCCTCTGCATTTACACCAGGTTAGAGGCTCCCAGTCTGCGAACCACAAATGAGCACTCTCCACCCACCCTTGCTTTCTGCATTTGCTTGATCACATGCAATCTCTGCTCTTCAGACGGGAGGAAGGCCCTTATCCTGTTGTGCAGCAAGTCCCTGCAGCTCCTTTGAAAAACCAGAGGAATCGGCGTAAAAGGATTCTGGCAAAGAAATCATTTGCTAGAAGTTGCATTCATTTCCCTTCGCTCCCATTGTCTCTCAAATGTCCCATCTCAACTTTAATCCACTTATTCATTTTTTTTATTTTACAGTCCCAGTTTTTTAAGTGCTAAGATGCCAGACTTGGTTCCACATTTGTATTCTCTCTCACTTTTCCCCTTTCTTCCCTTTTTTCTGAGATTATCTTGGTCTTCTGAACTATTATATGGAAAATTGAGAGTTTGTCTTGGCACCTCTGGCCTTGCCACAGGAAACTCAAAAATGCTGACAAATACTTTGGTTTAGAGCACTGTGGGAAACCCACATCCCTCGGGTGTATCTCATATACTACCATCCTGTTAGCCAAAGCTCATTCCAGAAAGCACAATGCAGTGCCTGAGTTCTTTATCTCTCCATGGTTTCTAGGAGTAATCTCAGGCATATCTCAGTTCTGACCACTGAAATACATCCACAGCAACTTCCTAGCAATCTTATCTCCTATCATATACATGACAACTGGCTTTTTAATATAGTTATTTAGCAGGAGCTAACACTGACTGGAAGCTGTCCTGCATGACGTATTTATTACATCTTATTATATTGAGGAGAAACTGAAGTGCAATTTGAATTTCCATTTTATTTTGGGTCTTGGTATCTTCACCATTTCTCACTCTTTGAGAGAATTTCTATAAATAGAAATGTGCTGAACTAACTTGGAATTTGTCAGTAGATCAGGTAAGCTAAACCAGGGGGTTTTATCCGTCAGGAATAATTATTTAGCTCAATGATTTACCTTGCCATATTCTCAAAATGCAAATCTCCAAGCATCCTGGTTCCCTGGCTCTATTTTAGAAGACAGAGAATTTTCTATGTCACATGTCGCCTACCTGAGTCAGCCTCCTGTGCCGTGGCACGCCTCTGGCACAGGTCCTATCTCCATGCTGAATTCACACCGATTAGTCTTTAGAAGCAGCCTGATCTTATTTCAGATTTCAAGTCACATATTGGATCCCGATACGGATCCCACTCCCTAATCCTGGTGCAAGGGGTGACAGAGGTGTAATCCTGTGCTACGGCCAACTCTCAGCCTCCCTATACTCAGACAGGAGTTGGAGCAGACGAGGTGGATGATGTCTGTCTGCACCAGAACTGCATCCACAGTCAGGCAGAGTACTCACATTAACATTGACAGTAGAGAGGGCAGGTGGATGTTGCACCGTAGAGAGGGACTGTAGCTGCCTGAGGACATATCGTCAAATGATGGGAACTGTGCGTGCTCAACAACTCGTTTTGAGCACATGAAGAGCACCTGACTTCCAGTCCTTCAGCACAAAGGGAATAATTTGGCCTTAACACTGCACTGAGACTCCCCTACTCAGGGACTCTACCGCAACCACAATCTATAAACCCCTCTAGACTCTGTCTCTTGCACCTCTTAAGCCAACGCCTGCACTGTAGTTTTATCTAGGCGAAACTCTTCATCGTCTATGCTGCTTGCATAATTTTATTCTCCGTTGGGCACAAGACAGAGATCATTTTGCTGCTCTGAAGAGCACCTGCTAAACTGAAATTACTCCAGCTGGAAGTCAGCATTGGCATCCGAGTCCAAAAACAATCAAATTGTATTTTATTGTTATCGTTTCAAACCCGAGGAGCAGTGCAGACGATGTCAGCAACGCAGCAGTTTTTTTAAAACTCTGACTCTGACTGGGAGGTCTGTGCCAGGCCTATAAGATGTGCAATGCCATTACATCAACTTTCCCTATTTCTGGGAATCAGCACATTCCCCATGCTAGTCAACAGCTAACAAATCATGTGAAGGAAGGGCCCTTGAGCATGCTTTACTGTAGAAGAGCAACATGATCTAATTTGTCTTTTATTTCGACTAAACCTATTCTCAGTAGGAACAGCAAAACCTCACCTTCAGCTGGAGCACTGCCTGGCATTACTGCCAGCCACAGTTAACCTGAAATCAATTTGTAAACACCATCCCTAATTGGGTCCAGCAAAACAGATTAGGCAGTAAATTTTAACTGGCCGCTTTCTACTCTTCACACCCCAGGAGAGATGCATTTTTCTCCCCTGCATCCCCTCTCTTCTCCTTTTTACAGGTTCGCAAACACCCCAAGCAGCTGGATATCCACTCGGAGTGCCAGAGCCTTGCGCTTACGCAGGGGAGCGACATCCCCAGCTGGCAGCAGGGCACGCGCTGCCATCAAGCAGCGTGAGCTGCCAACGCCACATCCAAACATACTTTGCTTTTCACTCGGAGGCGCAGCAGCGAAGTGCCTTCCTCCCCGTGCTGCCTGCAGCCTGTCACGCTCATCTTGCCTTGCACCAAAGGGCTCCCGTTGCAGGGGCCACATTCTGCCCGCGCTGCCCGCCTGCCTTCCTCTACGGAGCTCACAAACAACCGATGACCTACAGTAAACATCCAGACACGTGCCAAAATAATAACAATTCCAGCTGCACTCTTCCTACAGTCTCCCTCCCAGCTGCAAACAACTTTCAGGCAAGATAAGATGATGCTTTGCCTATTGTACCTATGATACATCGATTAAAGGCTTTCAGGTAGCATTGGTCCTGACTGAGGCACTTTCCCCAGCAACGTATGAATTGTAAAATTCTACGCATCCCATTTTTCTTTTGGATAGTTTTACATGAGGCGTTTTAAAAGATGCTTTATAGCCTTCTGGCTGTCTAGAAACCAAACTGAAATAAGAGCTCAGAGTCCTGTAGCAGTAATCAAGTCATAATCAAGGTCGGAGAAGAGTATCAAGAAAACTGTGACCATTCAACAACAACTAGAATAGCCTATAAAAAAAAAACCAACCAAAACTCCCGTGCTCCATGCACCAACAGCTCCAAACTGGTGTTTTCACCGCTTCTGGATCCCGAAGACCTGACGCCCACGCACATGCCCTGGGTGGCTGCCGGTATGACGAGCCAACATTTACGCCCAAATGAAACAGGCTGACAGGCCAAATCACGGTGCTTCTCACGTCTAACATGTAGGCTACAAGGCATCAGGATTCCAGGATTCCTGCCCAAGGCAGGGCAGTCAGCTGGTCTGAGCCCAGACAGTTTTAGGGCTCCCTCAGGTTGTCCATATGTTGACCGAGAGGATGTGGTGGCCATTTTCCACACGGCTTAGGGACAGTTATTCTGAAGAACCTAGAGGCCATTTCAACTGCTGAGCAAATGAAACCTCAGAGAGATATAACTAAAACACCTTGCAGCCAAGCACAGGCTGACCACATGGGGCAGCAGGGGAAGAGGGCAACCACAGCCCTCCCATTAATTCACTTGGCCAACACCGGCAACAGCACTGGCAAATCTCTTGTTTCCAGTGCAGCACAGTGTAAACCTACAGCTTGCTGACTGAATTCATGAGTTTTAAGAAGAAGTCAAATGATTTTTCCTAGCACTTCATTTTTTCCAACCACTGGATAAACATAAGTCATTCAACAGATATATTCATATTTTCAGTGTTGCCTCAGGACCCAGATTTTTAATATTGTGTGAATGAAGCAAATGAAAGTTGCATGAGAGTTTTTGAACACGACATTTGCAGTTGTACTATGTACTCTCTGCAAAGAGAAGGCGGATTGCCTCTCAGGTAGAAATGGTTCAGGCATCATGCATGCCACTGTGCATTTTGCTGAACCATTCTGCAAGCACTTTTGCATTGGCCATGTTTCCCTCTTTCTCATTTTTGCCTGTTTCCAGGAGAGTCCTTGCCATCACACACAAGGTGACTAATACAAAGGAGCATCTTGTTGATAGAGGCAGGTGTTTTCCTGCCCCTTATTGATCAGAAAATTCTGACCAGACCTTTAGTTTCCCCAATTCTTGTCCAGATAAAGGCAGCGTCAATATCAGGGAGCAGCAAACACCTTCTTAGCTCTCCTCTTGTCCCTCCCATGCCAAACTCCTTTTGGTGCAGGCAAGGAGTTGGTTTAATAATCTGGTTTTGGCAGATCTCTGCTCAGTGTTCAGTGCTAAAAGGGGGGGAGAGGGGGGAATAATCGGTCACCAAAACCAGGTGCCCCCTCCAGGCTCCAGGTCCAGGATGGGGAGGCCTGAAGGTACACTCTTATTTGAATTCTAGACTCCTTTAAGAAAAAATAAGAGTACTTAGAAGATAGAAGCCTATCCAAACAATGGATAAGCTATTAGTCTTCTTAGCTGTTTATGCTCCATTTAAGCCAATGTTTTATTGGGTTAACCTCTATTTGACCCAGTGGAAGGACAAGTTGTTTTCCTTGAGCTAGTCATTAGCTCAACCGTAACTGATATTCCCAAGGAGAAACTTCATTTAAGTTGAAAAAAAGAAAATCAATGAACAGATGACCTCAGGACTAATGAGCATGCTGAGTTCAGTCCCTTTCCATAATCCTTCCTCCCTTGAAGTCCAGGGAAAGAAAAAGAGAAAGGGGGAAAAAAGGGGGGGGCGAGGGAGGCGTTTATGCACTTACCTGTGAGAATGCAATCCCAAAAGCCACTCCAGCTATGATTCCCATATTTGTCTCCATAAAACTGGTCACCAAGTCATAACAGCCCTGGAAAACAAACACAATCACTCCTTGTATCAACCTTCCCTACCACAAATGCATACATACAAATTTCTCATTTAAAATGGATGTGGGCTAGACAATATTTTTGCTGTAATTTCCACCAATGTCACCTTTTTATTTAATAGCAAGTGTGAGTAAATGACAGAAAGTGGTGGCAAACCCAGTTCTTTTTAGAAACAAATGTATTTCAGTACTTTTAAAAGCTAAATGTGATGTTGCACTCATTTTTATAGGTCTTATTAAAGAAAGTCAGTTTGCATTGTTTTAAAAAACATTAATATAGCTTTGACCTGAAACCAAACCAGTAACAATATAAGGTAATGTTATAATACAATACAGGTTTCAAAAATGAATAACGATGCTTATCTCCCAACACTCCACATATTTAATACAAGCATGCTTCAGGCATCCAGTGAGGCATTTGGCTTGCCTTTGCCTGTCAAAGGACACCAGGCAAGGTACTGAGTAGTATATAACTTTGAGTCATATAACAAAGTTATCAAGGGTTTTGTATGAAGTTTCTTGGTTTGTTTGCTTTTGGACATAAAATTCCCTGTCCTGCTCCCCAAACCCAACCTTCTCTAGCTCAGACCCTGACTCCATCAGCTGACTTGCTTCCTCGTGCCTCAATTCACAGCCCACACCAGGGCCAGAAGATTCATATGCACTTCTGTCCTTCTTTTGGATAGGCTGTTTTGAGATGCCCCCCTCAGTATGATAATTTTCACCAAGTTTCTCCCCTCACCTACTCTACCCCTCAGAAAAGCATTTGAAATTAGCTTTCCTAGTTTGTGGTGCCTAAATGAATCTACACAAGTGACGCAAAACTTGGGGCAAAAAAAAAAAAAGAAAGATGACATCTACTTTTTCTTTCATTACTAACCCATCTGTCCATACAATCCAAAGCCACTTCTCAAGTCCTTCTGCCACGCTTCCTCAAATGACCAGCACCACTCTCAGCCTAAGGCCAGTCCCAAGACATTTTATTTAATGCTATAACTTTATCCACTTTATCAGAAGTTGGAAAAACCAGAAATAACAGTGAGTTCCCCTTCCCAGTTTGGACTTGTGTCCCGTAAGAGATAAGTGTTCCACATTTCCCCTCCATCCATACACCCCTCACTTCTGCAAACACTGTAGGAACTCAGAGGATTAGATGCTTGTAAAAAATAACAGCTAGAAGGAAAGGACAATGTCCTTTGTTAAAGACAGGCCATTCGTGAACTAAATTGCATCACTTCTTTAACCTCTTTTATAATATCAGAAGGCATTTTATTTAATCCTGAGAGTAATGAAGTGGTAAACCTACTAGTAGCTGAGAACCAACACAGCAGTAATTCATTTCTGAAATGTTTACGTGTACATATTAATCCTTAATTACGTCTTACAACAGTGTACAGTATGTCAGATTCAAGTTTGCTTATTTAACACATCAAGCAACTATAGTTGTGTGTGTCTTACATGTTATGAAATTAGATTAGATTTCTCAAGCAGTGCTTTCATGCTGTCTGACATGGCTTAATGTTCTCCCAGCTCTTCTGAAATCTGTTCTGCTCAACAGCCTTCAAGAGATGCAACATCTAACAGCAATGGTAATTTGAGGGAGACAGAAGATCTCGTTAAAAAAACATGCAAGTGAGAGAGTTGTGATCGCTCTCTTCATTTGAAGACTTTGTTTTCCCAAATCACAATAATCTGTTTCCTGAAGTACATTGCATAAATACGGCTTAATTGCTCAGTCCTTACTGTGCATGGAGTGAGAGTGCAGGAAGCACCCAAGAGTTGCATACACATTACAGAAGTATGTGAAGCACTGTGTGTGCACATCTGGGTGCTGATTCAGAGGACAGAAGTGACAACTTAGCAAGCATCCGATCATTCTTGACTCCATGCATCTGTTCCTTTATTAAGATTTTAGAGAGAAGTTCTTGAGGTTTGTTGGTAATAAACTCTGAAGATTAAAAGCACCATATGAACATTAAGTAGATAATCCTAATGACAGCTCTCAGTTACGTGTTAGTCTGAGATGGAGAAACAGAGAGGCTAAATGATTTACCCAAGGTCACTAAGCAAGTTAGTGGCAAAATTGGCAAAGAAAATCCAGGAATGTTGTCTTTCAGTCCTGCAATTAGATCATCAGTTTAATCCTCTTTGGATAATTCATCATTAGTCCTCATAAACTGCTAGTAATGTGATTAGCTCATAGAGAACTTGTCTTACTAAGAGTTTTGCACGATCCACCAACAAGATGTATTCCAAATATACTTATCCGCAGGAACAGTAAAAAGGGTCTTCCACAACACAGACAATATGTATTTTCCTTTTTCTCCAACACAGAGAGCCAAGTGCCTATTTCCAAGATGAGCAAGGGGCTTAGGTGAGAGGCAATGACGTTTGCTTCCTATCTGAAGTGAAAGCATAGGGCCACACAACATTTCCTCCTGCTTGCTTTTTATTCCCATGCCCCTTTCAGAACCACCCCACCTTCCTCAAACATTTGGGACAATTCCGAGAACTCGCAACTGCTGAACAGAAATCTTTACAACTTTTGATTACAAGTGGCTATCTCAGAAAATGGGACACAATGTGGCAGGACATCCAAACTTCCCCTAGGTAATTAAATCATGTAATTAAGTCAAATGCTTCCTGAAGAATCAGCAGTCCTTTTCTGTCAGGTGACTCGTGCATTTGACAGCAGAGATGCTTAGGAGCAAGCGTGGCTGGAAGTGAGTTACTAGCCCTGGACTAGCACAAGCTTATTCATCCCTCAGCCGCTTCCTACAATTTAGCAGGCATCCTTTGCAAAGAAGAACTCACAAGTAGACAGGGATTTCTCTGTGCATGCAGACCACACAGAGCAATCCTGGCATTTTGGGGAAACACCAAATCGGGAATGCAAATGGCACCTGCTCAGTTATGCAGCCAGGAAAGGTTCAGAGTCCGCGGCCATCCCAAACTGAAAAGGTGAGACCTGCTGGTAGAGTACCAGTGACACCGGAGAGTTTTCCTGCTGGGAAAGTGGGCAGAAGCAGGGGCTCAGGATGGGCTGCCCAGGAGGCACTCTGCCTGCAGCCGATGCTGGCCGTACCGCACATCCCCTAGATCCACCCTGTCCTGCCTCTCACCTTCTTTCCACTTCTACAAAAATGGAAAGTTACTACAAGTTCATGAAGTGCAGCTGAATGGAGTGGCTCACCCTTTACACTCACGCAACCCAGCAAGATTACTTTGGTGGTGGCAACTGTGAGTTTCTTAACAGATGGACGTCACTAATGTTCCACATATGTCTGCAACAAGTGGCTCTCATTAAACTATTACAGAAAAGAAAGGCTTAGTGGAAAATAATCCTCTAGTTGTTTGGTTTTTTTTTTTAATACATGCTAGAAAATGTTGTCCACTTGACTGGTTTTCAAAGAAAGATGTTTCAGGCTGTGCTTAGCCACCACTCCAACCTCCTGATGCACAGGTGACTGAGGTGAAAAAGACAGAAACAGAACACAGAGAGGTATTTCCATATTTCCCCTGTTATCTACTCAGGACTTTTATTTATTTTTTTAAATTCACCTCTGAAAACAAAAACAGAAACGAAAATAATCCTTAAGTCTGACTAAGCTATGCTGCAACTTAGCATGGTGATTTGGCCATTGATGATGCACTAGCACTTAAAGCAATAGCTTGAGCTGTATTTCTGCACTGCAGTGTCTGTTATATATGCTGCATTATTTTCTCTTTATTCCTCCCTTTCTTTGTGTTTTCTGTATTTTTGTTCTCAACTTATTCCTTTTCTTCCTTTTTTCCCAACCTGCTTTCCCAACCCTGTTCTGTTTTCCCAACCTCCTCCTTCAGGTGACCCCACGGGAGGGGTCATTTTGGCTGTGCTATGCTTGCAGCAGCACACGTCCAAAGATTTTAAGAGTCGTTGTAAATGTACCAGCCAACCACAACGCTTGTTGTCAACTACCCATGTTGTCTCTGTTCGGCATGACAGTTAGGCTCCAGCGCTGAAATTACTGTTTGAACATAAGCAAGAGTAAAACCTGTCCTTCCCCCCTCCTAGCTATGCCCTTGTCCTCAACAAAACCCCACACCATTCAGCAGGAGTGAGCAGAGCAGCAGAGAAGTGCTGACCGACCTAACCCTCAAGGGCAATCGAGCGCATGTGCCACTCGTGGTCCTAAGGCTGGCCAGCATTGCGTCGATGTGCACTGCCATACCTCAACCTCTGCTGTGAGGAAGGGGAACAAATCCCCTCCTCATCAGAAACGTCGCTGCACATGGTCATTTGAGAAAGGCCAGCTTGAAGAATTTGAAAGCAAGTGGGGGGCAAAGCCCATCCTTACCATCTCTCCAGCCCAATACACACGTTATCAACCAACCATTTGAAACAAAATGCAACTGTAAGCAGCCGTACGCTCCACTGGCATACTGGATGGTTTCATAACAACTGCCTCCGGCACAATGTTACTGGTACCTTCTGGTTTACTTTGGTGGCAGCCACGGTCATGTTACGCAGATCCTGAGTATTACAGTCACTGGAGTTCATGCAACAGCTTGTAGGAATGCCGTGTTTGAAGAAGTAAGGGCTGGTGCTCCAGTTGGTGTAGCTCTGAATGCCGCAGCAGCTCAGCTATGAGGAATAAGAGGCAGATTTAAAACAAACAAATCATCCAGAATTAAAACTAGTACAGAATCATCACTGCCCACTTAGTAAGCTCGTAATCAAAATAAAGACAAGTTGTCTCCAGTTTTGAAAAGTAGATACCACGCCCCACCCCGTTTATTACAAAAGTATCAGGAATGTCATTTACAGAAGGTGGGAGCAGATGACCTACTAAAAAAAAGATATTTTATGAGAAGAGCTATTATTTGCAACATTTGACAAAGGTCCAGCCGTAAGGCCATCTCTTTTAGTTGAAGATCTTTCGGTTTTTTTTCCATTTGTTTTTTTTCCTTTGCTTATTTAGTTATTCGATTAAAGCTGATCTTAGAAATTCAAGACAGCCTCACAATACAGTCAAAAAAAATGGCCTTAAAAACCCCAAAGCATTACACAGAATTACATCCTTCTCGTCTCCGAGTCAGGAACCTGTGGTGTTCCCAAATTGCTTTGCTGTATTACAGATGGCCATACTGGCCAGCATAACGGCAGACTTTGAGAGGCCACGCTGCAGGCCAGCCATGCAATGCTGGCTGATGAAGGGCCACCACGTCCCTTCAAATCCTCTGGCATGTCCTTTGCCATCATGCGCCAGATCACTTCGCAGGGAGAGGGTTTTTTTTCCCAAGAAAAACAAGGAGATTTGTGTCCAGCAGCTCCAGAAATCTCTGGGAGCCATGCTGCCAACCATATACGGGGTCAAACTAGTACAAATTGCTGAGGTGAAGACAGCCTCTCTAACTCACCAAAATAATTTCTAGGAAAATTCACTGAGCCATGAATAGGAGACCATATGTTCATAGAGAGTGTCTATGAAATCAGCTGAAAAAACGTAAGTTGGAAGGGATGTTCTGCTCTAGATGCTAAGCTATAAGACATTCACTCAAAGATATGGAGTATGTCCTAAATTTTCTGCATGAAAAGGGCTTGTAAATGCAGTTCCTGTAAAAACAGAGCTACAAATGAAATGAACATTTTGCTACGACAGAAACACCGAACAATTACTCAAAACTATTATTTTAGCCAACTCCAAGGAACCAGAAGTTCAAAACACAGGTTAACATTAGGCAAACAGACAATCTGATGGCAGAATATACTCAGTTCAGAGCAGTGCAGTAATCTGCTAACCCAGAGAAGACAGGTTACAGGCACAGTTTCAAACACACTGAGGGGTCTAATATAGAAGTCATCAGTACAATTACATTAAAATTTCAGCTGTTCAGCAAGTTACAATCATATGAATGTATTGTGAGCTGAAGGGATAGCTGCTTGCTATGGTACAGTTTCCAGTAGGAATTTAAATGTGAATTTTATCTCTCTGTGTTGTAGTTGGTGGACTTGGTCCCTTTTGGTTGGCATCTCCGACTAGTTTGGCCATTCTGTAGCATTCACTCGTGCCCTGTGCCCTGCTGGAAGGCAAAGCAACCTCCCATTGCCCTGCTACTGCATTGCGTGGGTCAGAAAGGCTCTTCCACCAAGCACCTAATCCATCCTTCCAGCATGGCCAGAGAACAGCTTTCATTGCCGACCTCAGCAGCACATTTCTCCACACCCTTTTCCTCTGGAGAAAATACACTCTGTTTCTCCCCTTAACTCACTAGGTGTCCTTGGCCAGCCTGTCATTGTACTTGTGAAGAGAACTGACGCAGTTTTTCAGTGATACAGGATGCTAGACTATAAAATCCTGTCTCATCCAGCTGAAATTTACATTTCATAGTCCCCTTGACAGATTCCCTTAAGAACAAGGTGTGTTCTTAAGGGATAAAACTGGCCCCTAAACCTAACTCAAGATCTGGGTCCAACAACAAGCAAGTGCGACAGGCCCTGTCTTTATTAGACAGCTTGTTCATTAAAACTTAGGCATCTTGCACGAGCATATCAGTTGAAATACTTTTTCTTTAGATCAGTTTTGCCAGCCTCTAATTTTGCTTGCAATATACAGCTTGCAGATTGAACCATCCACACTTCATGTTCTGTGATCAAATCTGAATGTATGCTTTGTCTCTCTTTATTAATTTTTAATATCCAATTTTAGACTTACACTTTCCTGTACGTTATCCACTGCATGGCTCCGTTCATCATTCTTGTTGTAATTCTGGATTGCTTCAGTGTATGTCCTAAGGAAAGTATCCTTGATCTATG
This sequence comes from Astur gentilis, assembly GCF_929443795.1. Taxonomy (NCBI): domain Eukaryota; kingdom Metazoa; phylum Chordata; class Aves; order Accipitriformes; family Accipitridae; genus Astur; species Astur gentilis. The sequence goes on from NC_064911.1 coordinate 12,657,822, forward strand.
AGGGTGAGGAAAAAACAAGCACACATGAGCAACGAAAAGCATAACATCTGGAGCAGTTTTCGCAGGAAGCAAATGCATTTCCAAACCTAACAAGGCACCCAAACTACCCCTTCCCACTCATTTTTAAGTGTGTTTTCAGAGCTGGCAGAGCTCCCTCTTAACTGCCAGGCGTCATTTATGCCCTTTTTCAAGTGGGGTCTATTGGACATAGAAAGAAAACTACCCCAGCAAACTGCTACATTTTAAAAAACAGAAAATGACTTAACCTATAAGAAAGATATCCTTTAATGCTTTTTCCAAAAACACTTTGTTCCAGCACTAAGTCTGGTGACAGAAGCCAGTGGCATCAAAAGAAGATGTGAATTCCCCAACTGGGCAGCAACCCTCGTCCCCAGCACCAAAGGTGTTTGCGTAAGGAACAAGAGGTCTCTCAGCTGGAGAAGGTCAGGCACATCACTAGAAAAGGCACTTTGGATGGTAAAGAGGCTGGGTAGCAGATGATTTGGGCAACCCACATGGCTGTGACCTTCGCAAGAGACTGCCTCTCCTAAAAGGGAGCAGCAGCCTGACACTGAGGAGGTATTTCAGGATCAAATTAAAACCTATCCATCACTTGCAAGGGTAGATAACAGAAAAGCTTATAGCAAGGGAAATCTCATGTCAAAAGAGGAGGCTAGAAAACCAGTTAATACAAAGAGAAGAGACAAAGAGGGTCTCTGGGATTGTCCTGCTTCAGCACTAATGGCATGTAGGTTCATGGACTTGAAGCCAGAGGTAGACCTGATTACAGTGGATAAAGCAGAAGTACTACTACAAATCTAGACCATCATGCTTTTTTAAAGCTTCTTCCTGTCCCAGTTTCCTACCTCATTCTATTTCTAATCTCTCCTTATTCTCAGGATAGAAACAAAATCCCATCCCACTCCCTCCCACCCCCCCAAAAAAAAAGATTTACAAAACATCGAGTCTGGTCTGATGCAGAATTGCTCTCTGCCTTATATAAACAAGCACTTGCCTGGCTGAAGAAGCTGCGTTTAAGAAAAGTATTTAATCTATTTTGCAGTCCTCAGCATATGTAAAAGAGTAAAGAAGATCTTACATGATGGACACACAAAAAACGATAGCTCCAGAGTAAATTATCAGGCAGCTGAGGCCAAGAGCTTTGGCTAAATCCCTTCATTTGGAATCACATCAGTTTTTAAGAGCTGTACATGTTATTGTTGCACATCAGCCGCATCCCTGGAGATGTGTATGGAGCCGCCGAGCTCAGCGACCTACACATTCTCCACGCTCCAGAGAACTTCTCAGCAGCTCCTGCCCAGGAAGGCACTGCCATATGCAAACTCAGCACATTTCCACATACCTCGTGGCGAAACACAAACCCTGAAATGCCAGCCACTAGCTCAGCCAGGAACACCAGGGACAAGAACATGGCATACTGAAAAGGAAGGAGGCAAGAAAAGTCAGAACGTGACAGGCTCTTGTCTTAGCACAGATACCGCTCAGTTATCACAAAAAATTTAACTTTCTGCTCTAGACACTCTTTAAAGATGTAAAGAAACCAAAGGTCTTTTGGAGGTGATATACAGGTTATTGCCTGAATATGTTATATGTGTTTATACAACTCACAAATGATATGTATTGTCTAATTACTGACTTTTCTGACATTTCTGTTCCCACATTTCTTAGTGTTCTCATATAAATTAAAACACGCTCACATGCCAAAGATGGATCCAAGTCACTCAGGTTTTGATCTTGCAGTAAAGAATACACACAGACCCCTCATGTTTGCATGGCACTCTGCTAAAGTAAATAGGCTTCTCCAGGTGTTTTGGTTCATGTTTATCTATCTCACTGCTAGACTGGGATTTGCTGCCTGATTCTTGAAATTTCTCCAATGATGAACTGAACCACTGACTTAATTGGAAATATTCTCACTGTAACACTAGACAGATGCCTCAAATACTTTGCTGAGCCAAGGCCCATGTTTGGCTTTAGGACCAGCATTTGCATCCAGAGCTAAATAAACCTTGAAAACAGTGCTTTCAGTGTAGACACTCACAAGCTATTAAAAATACATCTAAGCAGAAATAAAGAAGGTAAAGAAAAAAATGCAAAGTGGGATGGTAAAAGTTGAAGTTGGGGCTTAATCTTCTGGAAGGAAAATTACCTTTTTTCTCCACATGCTAAATATCAGCGAATTAAAAAAGGAAACATTTTAAATTAAATTCAGTCCTAGCAGGATTTAGTGGAAAGAGGAAAATTTATTTTTAATGGAAGGTTGTTGGAGAAGGGAGGACGACAGTGAAGGCAGAACTAGAAAAATCATTCTCTCCAATTAATGCAGCTGTCAATTCACTGCCTGTAGTTTGTTCAGGAGAGAAATAAAGTTTTGAAACATTTCTTACATGTACAATGAAAATAAAACCATATGCTTGGAACAGCACATGCCACTGTTAGGGGCATACCTTTAAAAAAGTGACATGACTTACAGAGCAACTAACAGAGCCTGATTTCCTATGGATTTATATCACCATTCACCTTTATCCCTTTCCCATCTGGACTGCAGTAGCTCTGACAAGCCTCTACACGTGCCCTGACAGCACATCACCAGCAAGAGACAGCAGCGGTGCACCTACAACAGCATTAGGCACATGCCGACTGGCCACCAGCATATACCTGCTGATCGATCTGCAGCTGCTCTCTCTCCCCTACTGTGCCATCAGTTGAGGAAATTAACTCTCTTTAAGAGGTGCTTTCTTAAAATACAGTTCAAACTGGAGAAGAATTGTCCCATCTCCTTAGAAAATCAGCCCCAAAATATTGTAGCAGGAGATGCATTGTACTGTCAAGCCCTTTTCCACTATCTCAGTGCTACAAGTGCTATTTCCACCCTTCAAATCATTACACATGCAGCATTTTGCTCCTGAATATTCCTAGAAACACAGTTTATCATACAGGTTTGCTTAATCTATAGTTACTTTGCATTTTAAGGTGGGCTGGAAAACTCGGAACAGAGAAGCTTATAGGGAGAGATTTTAAACTGGACTGAAAGACAGCTGCTGTACCTCTGCTTAGTGTGCCTTGAGTCCATGCTGCTTTTGAGATGAGGACAAACATACCATACAGAGCTTTGTTTTCTGGGGTTGACTTGTTTTATTCTAGTGAATGTTAGAAGAAAAAGAAAGGCTGGTGTGCTTTTAGAAGGTATCTACTGTTTTTTCCATAGATTTCACATGAGAGTATTAAAATGACCCCTTCAAAATATACTTGAAATGAACTTTGGACATTTTTAAGATTGTAAATATACCTATCACCTGGCTCAGAGAAAAACAGAACGATTGTAGAGTTACTCACAGAGCATTTCACCCTGCTCCCAACCACACATGGGCCTGTATGCCGTGCAGTAGCAGAATTCATTCATACTCAATCAACAACTGGTTTTGGCAAAGATTTTTTTTCCCCTTCTTTGTCCAAAAGACACACGTGTTGAACATTAAGATCAATAAAATCTAGCTTATGTGCCTAAAAAAACATGTTAACATCTGGTGAAGCTTGGCAGGGGGTAGGGGGAATCCCAAAACATCGACAAAACCTCTTCCCCTGTTGCTTAAGGCACTTTGGCATGCTTACCAGTTTCAGCATCCATGGGCTGCCACGACAAGTGGCAAAGCAGCCGAAAAGGCCGAAGACAATGATTGTGGTACCCGTTCCGATGAGCACGTAGGGGGCATTGGTGGAGTTCTCAGCAATGAGAGAGATGTATGTGCCAAGGGTGAGTTTGCCCCAGACGCCAACTGCGAGAAGGATAACGCCTGTGATCTGCAAAGCAAGAGGAGGAAGCCGTCAGGAGTTACCAGGGAAGGCATCCAAGTTCAATACACAGTAATCCTGAAGGGATTTATTGGTGCTGTTGTGTTGGCAGAAGGAAGACTCAAGACTTTTACTAACTCCAGAGGGATGGACAGAGAAAATTAATTTCCACCATCTGGAGATGTTACATTAAGACTGCCACCAGAGGACAAACATCTAGGACTAATCACCACAAAGCTGACGATTGCCAAGGGAGGATGCAGTGTACCACCTGCAGGAACGGGCTCTCTGCTCCTACAGCACACTGAGAGAGGCGGCCAACTCCATCACTCCTACCAAAACCCAACAATAACTGCCCAACAATTTTGCCACAAAAACTGCCTGAACCAAAAAAACCTGCTGTTTGATGTCCCAACCTTCTTAACGCCAAAGTTTCAGGCACACGAGCATCCCTTGCAGTGCATTACTCTGGCTAGTGAGCTTTCCCCAGGCTATATAGCAAGAGACCCCGCTGGCTGCGCAGAAGCTTTCCCCCCCGTGAGCATGGAGTGGGAGGACACCAGTGGGCCCTGGGAGCACCCAGCCTCTTGCCCGAGATGTTCAAGCAGAGACAGCCATGCCGCAGGGCAGCCGGGGCACGCAAGCTCCCAGCACCAGCAGGGACGCGGGGGAAGCCCATGGTGTGCCGTACGCCGACATCGAGCGGTGGCCACAACAGGGACGATGCCTGCAGCATCTGTTAGTCATCTCCTGATGCTGACACGCCTGCTTCAAGACTGTACACACGTAAATATTCCCACAGCGCGTCCAAAGGTGGGACACGAAGGGCCTGTCCGGAGTGCCAGATCTGCAAACGCTTCCTGAATTCCCCCCACACTTCTTACTAGCTCCTCCTGGCCACTGCCGAGGGGCAGGAGCAGAAGAAATGTCCCGACAGTATTCTTGTGTTCGCTTTCCAAGTTTTCTCTTGTGAACATTTTTATACTGCTGTGAAATCTTGAAATTCAACACTATTACAGCAGGGTTGCCCTCCAGTTGTTTGTGGAGGGGATCCTTGTTCACAGTTATGTTGCACCTAAAAAATCCCAGCTGAGCTACGCTGTAAGATCTTTCAGCTACTTTCCATACAGGTCGATGTGAATTAATTCAGGGAAAGCCTTCTCGAAGGAAAAAAGGAAAGCACCTTTTTTACCTAGGCTGGCTCAAAAAGGACTAGGCAGGGTGTACCCCCATCACTGCCTTCCCACCGTGCCTTTCCACCGTCCTGCTGCTCGGCACTAGCAGGCAAAAAGGAGCCCGTCCTCTGCTCGACCTATGTCTGCGGCAGCGGCAGCAAGTGCTACTCTGGTGCAGCACTTCTCCCTCTCTGGAGAGGGAACTGCGTTCAGCAGAGCTGCTGAATAATCAGAGCCACCTAAGGAAAATACCAGGAGGAGGGAGAATACAAAACAGATGCTCTGAAGAAAGATACAGGGGGAGGGATGCAGGGAAAAAGAATAAACCAAAAAAAGAGAGAATAAGGAGAGAAACAGGAGAGGGGAGCAGGCAGACAAAAGCAAATTAACGTGTCCTCAGAGAGAGGAGATCCTTTCTATTCTAGAGAGAAAATAATCTCACCGGGCAATTTTGGCACTTCCCAGTTCATTCCCTTCCTTCCCCAACACCTCCCAGAGCTGTAGGGAAGACATGCCCCGACCTGGCTCCCACTCAGAGCACACTGGAGTGCAGCACTGCCAGGGAAACCCATCAGGTCCCTCTGTCTCCCTAAGCGTCCCCTGATCCCCCGACGAGCCACGGCAAGTGTCGGCATTTCTCTCACATCTTGGGGACAGGATTAGCAGAGATTTCTCCTCTCCTGCCCACCGTAGCAATAGGAATACATCTGGCTCCTGTCCATCTTTCAGTGCAACTGCGTGAAAAGTGCTGATTCCTTGCTCTTGTAGCCCACCAACTAACAGCTGAATGTCAAAAAAATCACCAAGTAGCTTACATACCCACAGGCATCAAATGCCTCTGCTGAGTCTGGTTCCATCCACACACAACACTGTCTTCACCTCTCTCCCTCTTCTCCCTAACAAAAGCTTTTTCAGAGGGTGCAGATTAATCAGCAAAGTCCGAAAGCGAGCTGTGGGGGACTCGGAAATCCGCAGAACAACTTTTGGTTTCTCGCCTCCAGTTCGACAAAGGGCTGGTTTCTGTGCCTGAGCTGCTGAAAGTTTTACCACTGTCCCCAGGGAGACATAAAAGCAGCCTTCACTGCCAAAATGAACAAACAGCTTCACATTTGAAAGAGAACTCAAGCCTTGCAATAAAAAGCATTTTTAGTCGGCTGTTTGAAACAATTACTAACCCTTTACTATGCGTTTTAAGAGTTTGGTTTCCCCCTGTCTCAGGGGGCCCTATCCAATTTATGGTACACACAGACTTTGGAAAAAAGGAGCAAAGCTTCTCGTGTGTTTTATTCCCCTTCTGCTTCTTAATAGAGCTCCGATTTACATGGATTTAAGGAAATCCCTCAGTTTGTGGGGAGGTCTAAACCCCCAGCAAGCTTGGCACTGTGCAGAGAGGACGGGATGTTTCCACAAAGACACGCTGCAGACATGCCTCGGGTTGCAGCAGCGCCAGCTGGAATTTCGCTCATGAAGAGGAAAAACCAGAAGACTTCCCTGCAAACATTTTCATGACCTTTATTTAACAGAGCACGAGCAGCGGTATGACTAACACCAACCTCCACCCAGAGGCAAACCTTGTTTCCTTATTTTCAAGACACACTTTTTATCCCTATGTCTCTGCTCCATCACGCAACCAAGGGAACAATCAATGTACTGGACTCTTGTTCGGTTTGGATTTTAGGTTGTTTTTTTTTAAAAGCAGGAGGGACAAGAGCAGAGAGAACACTGGGATAGCGCTGTCCTGAAAACAAGGCAGCGGGAATACACACCGCGCCTGCCACTCACCATCACTACACGCATCGTCTCCTACTCTACCTCTTGCCCCAACAGGCTGTGGAAATAAGCGTTGTACGGTTGTACCTGATTAACGAAGCAATTCCTTCATTTGACCTGAAACCACCACGCCAGCCTAATTCTGTGTCCAGTGTGACCTGTGGGTCAGGCCCTGTGGGTGCAAGAGCTAGGTGATGTGGGTCCGTTTGCATCTGAAAGGTCTAAAAGAAAACTCAGAGCACCTCCTGCAATGAAAAGTCTCCCCCCAGTCTTCCCCACTCCCTTCCCACTGTAACATTTCCATTCAGACCGTGATCATAGAATTCAGTGGCGAAATGGAAAATTACCAGGAAATCATCGAGATAAACAGTGGCAGAGAGATATGTGGATATGATCAATACTTCTTCTCCTGGAGGTATTTCAGATATCCTGGCAGTCAGAGGAGAGTGACCGAAAGCCTTTCGACTTTTAGAGCCCTCCCTGAGCCAGGATTCACCATCCAGAGCAGCTTTATTTATAAACACCTGCAACAGCCAGCACACATGGAGTGAGAGAGCAGCAGTCCCACTCCATCGGTGGGCTTCTACAGCAAAACCTGGCCTTTGTGTGGCCCCTCCAAGGATTAAGAGGGTGAATGGTATGGAAATGGTATGACAACTACAGCCTACGCTGAAAGGGTGGCACAACCCCACTCCAGGTCCTCAGCAGACACAGAAGAAATGAACTGGCAGCTGCAGAGCCTACAATGCCTCAAATGAGATGTCTGGAGCGGTACAGAAAAATAAGCCATAGCAAAGGCAAAAAAAAAAAAAAAAAAAAGTTTGCTTCTAAAAAGCAACTACAGGAGAGATCCTGCCCAAATGTAAGGAGCTGTGGGAGAACTGTCAGTAGCTGCTCTTTGGAGGGCTGGGACCCCATTCCCCCCACAGCCCCCGGGGGTCAGAAGGGTCAGAGCAGCCTCTCTGAGCTTTGGCCCCATTTTATGCAACACCAGTTGTGACAAGCATTGATATGGTGAATGCAATCCTGGCTTTCGCCACCTCCCTCAAGCATCTCTGACTTCGTGGGCTGTTGGTTTTTTTTTTATGGTTTCAAGCTCAGAGTTTGAGTACGCACAGAGGCGGCCGATCGGAGGAAGGATGCACAGAGAAGGGCTGCCTAGGTAGCTCAGTCATTTTCAATATTTACCAGCCGTCACGTACCGCACCATCCCCTTGCCCAGTGGCTAATGACGGGTCTGTGTCCATGGCGCAGTGCAAGGCAGAGGCTCCCGGAGAGGCAGGAGGGCGAGGGGCAGCCCGTGGGCACGCTGCTGCCCTCGGGGCAGGATGAACGAAGCCCATGGAGCAACTTCCAGGGGTGGGCTGGCAGTGCCTGGGCTCCCAGTTGCATCGGGGAGCTTTGCTCACTTGCCACCATTGCTGGGACCCCCTGACATGGAGACCCTGCCCTCCTAAAGCAGATCTCTGAGCACCCATTTAGTCACAGCGCTGGGTCCCACAGGGGACAGGGGGCCAAGGGCAGAGCCATCTACACTGCACACAAACAGAGCCAGGCAGGTGAAATGCACCCTCAGTTCTTACGGATGTGAAACTCGCAGGTGGACAGAAAAACGGAAGGTGTGATTATTACATGATGAGGATATCCAGCTTTTTGTGCCGTTCTCTGGTGTGGTTAAGGCAAAGTGAAAGAGAAAAAAACCCCAAAATACCAGGATTCATGGCCTGTCACAAACATACCCAATGCTTTGATTCAGAAGAGAGCTCTGAAATTTTCCTTGGACTTTATACAAACCTTGGTTTAAGCAGTAATAGCCCACACCTGGATAAAACAGTCAAAGCACGCATCCATCCCCAAACAGACAGCATCATTAGAGAGAGATCTGTACCAGCAGCCAGGGCACGCCTGGTTTATCCATGCTCAGGCCCAGTTCCTACTGCCATAACAAGCCCCAGAAAGTCAGACAGGTTTCAAGACCACAAATGGCCTTGCAAGCAGTTTGTGCTGGTTTTTGTCACCTCTTTTTGATGCTTGCAAACTGTCCCACCTCTCATGCTATTTTGATGGATGCTCCCTTTCTGCACATGCTTCCAGGCCAAAAAGCGCTTCATTTCGCCTCCTGACATACAGTGCTCTCCTTCCAGCTGCTGTCGGGAAAGCCCCGGGCCTCGGAGTCCACCCCGCCAGGGAACATCCCAGCCATGAAAGTCTCGTGCTCCATCCCCGATACCACCCACAGCACCTCCTGCTAGCGGCCGCCACCAAAGCAGTTCTTATTTTGCTCTGGTGATGGCCCCACTGCCGGCGTTGCTGTTGTGCTGCTCCAGCATAAGGGGCAACCAACTCTTCTGAACACAGTGGCCGCAGGCTGAGGCTCCCGGGGCTGCTCCTGTCCCCTGCCAGCACAGCCCAGCACCAGATCGGGCAGCGTGGCTAGCTTCTCCTGCTTGCCCCTGGGTGGGAGAAGTTGCCGTCAGTCTCAGCAGGGCAAAGTTGTGCAAGTTACTGATACCTGCTCCAGGCTCACGGATGCCAAACTGAGGGAAGCTGGGAAAATTAAGACACCCTTTGATACGCCGTTACTGCAGCGCCCTTTCAAGACCAGCAACCTGGAATCACTATTTCTTTTTGGGACCAGAAAAGGAAAAAAAAACCCCAACCTACCCTGCAACTTCTGGTTCTTTTCTGTGCTCTTCCTCCTGCCTTCAACATTATTAGAAAGCTATTTCATCCTGGATTTCATCAAAGGTAGATCATGTCTTCCTTACAAAAATTCACTGCAGTGGAAGCCCCTAGACTCACATTTCCTCAGCCAGGAAACCTGAGATGTAGCATTCAATAAAACATTATTAGGCCTGCCCTTTATCTAGGTCAAACATTTTAAAGGTTAAAAAAAAACCAACATAGGAGATATCCAAATAGAGCGAGGATTGTAAAGACTACACGCAACTAGAAATTGCATTGTTCAGCGCTAGCAGGTCTCACATTTCATTGCGTCTGAACTCGGGCTCGGCAAACACATCCCAGAAAATCTCGACTGATGAGATGGCAGGAAATGAAGCAGGTAGGCCACCTGATCATTTTCTCAGAAAAACTCCACTGAAATCAGGATGTTCCCATGGAGTTTTTTACTCTAGGTGAACTGGCATGTTCTGGCTTAAAAAAACCCAACAAAAACATTGGGGAAAAATATCCCCCAATCATCTCTACCCCTTGCTGTGGCCATGCGCATCATGGCCAAACCTCACTGTCCTCCCAAGCACCGTTCTGCTCCCCCGCTCCTTCCCAGCTAACATCTCTGTGAATCTCACATTTACTTCGTGTACCACACATTCACTCTCACATCTGAACGAACTGGGGATTGTCAGTAGGACAGCAAGGCTGTGCATGGACCACCAAAGCATCTCTCCTTGCCTTGCCCTGCCTCTCGTCAAGCATGGTATCACAGAGACATCCCACCAGTCAGCGATTTCGGTCAAAGGCAGACTTTCTAGCTCTTTTGCCTTCCTTCAGCGTTAGCGCAGATGTTTCCAATGTTATCTGCAGTATTGCCCCCGGTTCTGGAGCTGATTGGATGTGGTGAAAAAGTTAACATGCTACAGGCAGGCAGAAATACAACTGAACCGAAAGTTAGGTCTAACTTCACTTGTCCAATAAACCACCTGCTTTTAAGAGACACATGGGCAAAGATGTGGCCAACTGCGTTAATACAAGGGTATGTGCTGCAGCTTTATAGGAGGCAGGGAGAGTGATATTCTGGTAACATTGGGCATTGCTCCAGTCAGAACTAATGCTAAACACATGCAGTTTCTCAAAAAAGGGCAACAGAAAAAATGTCTAAGAATTACTTCTTTTAATAGTGCCAAGACAAAGATTAAACTATCAGCCCCCTCCTTCTGGGTAACAGCAGCGAAATATGTAAATAAGAGAAGAGGATTCGGAGAATAACTTTCAAAAGTGCGCTATCTTTAATTCTGTCAGAATTAGGCAGGGAAACACTATGTACTCCTTTAAACTGAATGCATGCTACATCTTAACCGAGCCTGTTGTCTTCATACCTCAAATCCCACAGAGCATTCGTAGTACAGTACAAAGGCAGCTGCTGCCTTAAACTGAGATAGGAGATATGAAAGCTACTACACCTCGCATCCACAGAGATTCAAGAGGCCCAAATGCAGAGAAACTAATTTATACACAAGGCTTCCATATGGAACATTTAAAGTTTATCATTTACAGAGGTGAAGATAAATGTGCAGCAGTAATTGCTAGTTTATTTGTCTACATAATTCATGTCCTCCTGTTCATTACAGATGTCAGCTATTTTGATTCTTAAGCTCTGCCAAAATAAAACTTGGAACCCCGTCCTGACTGATACAGAGCACACAGCAATCCCTACTGCTTCCAAAAGCAGCAGGAAGAGCTCAGCATCTCCCCGGACTGGTTCTTTATCCACAGAACTGCGATGCAGGAGGGCAGCTTCGTTAATCAGGATCTCAAGTATCACTTTTCTATTTCATTTCATATTTGCAATTTTGCTAAATGAATTTAAAATGTGTGCAACTTAAAAAGAGATCCAAAGCAGCAGCAAAGAGTCAGATGCAAGGAAAATACCCATGTTGCTGATATTTTCAGCTCCTTGATTCCAATACTTCCTTTCCAAACACCAGCCTCCCTGCATTTTGGTAGAGGTACGCTGCGTCTGCACAGCTCTACTGCAATCTTCTCCTCAAACAGGCCAGAGAAAGCCTGTACATAAAATGGATGAAGCCAGGGGAAGGCAGACAAGAACTAATGCAATCCATCTTGGCTGAAGCTGAAAGGTCTAGCAATAGGTTTAGCAGGCTGTGAGGAAATGAGAGAGGACCAAGGCACACAGCTAATTAGATCTACCAGACATTTCCCCAAAGGCAGGAAACTTTTTCACGAAGAAAACGGTCGACCTTGACAGCATCCAGAACAAATCCTGCGTTAAAAGCATGTCCAGAGAGGCTTAAAAATAACTGGCCTACCTCTGAAAATTTTATAACTTTCCCAAAATAGGCAAGGGATCACATTCAAAATGTTCCTGCTTTACAGCCTGCCAATGGGAGTAGCTGGCTTTGAATCCTCTCCTGCCTCAGCCTCTGGGCTCTCATCAGGCAGGCAGGCGACTAAAACAAACATAAATCTTCCTTTGAGCTTCAGTGTCAGCTCTTCACAGGCAGGAGCAAAGCAATAAGAAAAGATATGATGCAACATGAAGATGCACGTAAGCCAGCAACACAGCTGAATTCTCTATTCTCACATCTGGTGATCTTCACACCTACAAAACCAACTTGGGTTACCTTTTGCACAGGATCGACCTCTGCTGGAGCTAATAAGAAATGAGGGTGTCATGAGCTTTATCTTTGGAAGAAGGCAACGCTTTCATGTCCTTACCTCCCCTTTGGAAAAGAAAAAAAAAATTATGGCCACTGACAGAAAAAAGAAGTCAAACACAAAACCACCACCAAAGGTATAGTCACCAATGGTGCTGCCTAGCATTTCCACTAAAAATGAAGATGCTTTAAAAAAACCAAACAAACTTCTGATGATAGACAGAAAAAAATGTTTCTTTTCTAAGACTTCCTTGTCTGTTTTTAAAATCCGCTATAATTATACTCTCCTCAGTGAATACTCTACTCAGAAAAAAGTTGCAAGACAATTAATAACAACTTTGGGACCATCTGCAAACTGAGGGACAGTCTGTAAAGGTCAGTGTGTTAGGAGAAAACACCTTCAAAAGCCATTCTGGTACATAACTGTTCTAGCGCTTTCCAGTCCCTGACATCACCATTTCTTAATACATCCCCGGTGTACCTGACATGACAATTTTTTGTCTCCCTCCTCTTCTAACTCAGGCCCATCCCTCCTCTTCTTCTCCTCCTTTCCTGCCAGAGTTTCCCATCTAAATAATGCCTTCCTAAGAAAATCCAGCCAAAAGGATTTAAAGAAAAAAAATGCCGTAAAATTAATTTGCTAGATTACATTCCTCTCTGCTATCCATTGCCTGACTCACCTGGGTAGGCTGCAAGTCTCTGGGCGCAGGGCTGTCTCTTCCCAGTGCACATGCAGGATGTCCAGCACAACGGGTCTTGCTTCGTCCCTTCGCCCCAGCAATCTATTTGAGTTATGATCCCTGCTGCTCTGCATCCATCTAGTACCAGCTGCTGTCACAAAATTGATTATCCACCACAGCTCTCGCTGTTTCCATCCAAACCTGCGATTCTTATGTATTAAAACTACTGGCCCGTGCCCTCCCTGCAGAAACCTACCACCACGTGCAAACTACGGCAATGGGGATGCTGCCTCTGCTCTCGTGTTGCCACCCGGTCAGAGCTGAGTATCTAGTGCACCTGGGCCAGGGGACAGTCACCAGATTTGCCCTGAAATACTATGGAGATTTTGATTAGACACACTGATGTCAAGCTTAACAACCTGTTCCTGCACAGCTTCTTTCTGTAAGTGGACTTCTATCCTGTTTCCTTTTCAAAAATGTTGTTAAGGTTCAGTGCTTTTCCTTGCTGGGACGCTATTACAAGTACATGAATAATTGTCCTGAGTGAGCTGCCACCAGATTAGTGTCCTCAGAGGTCAAATTTTAGCGCTGGTAGAAAAAATTATGAAAAGAAAGTAAAATACTGACTCTCAGGTAGGTGCCAAAGTGAACACTAAGTTATTATGGCTTTGATCTGGCTCCTCACCACTGACTCTGCAAACAACAGAGTGTGTACTTACCCCTAACTTTAACAGTGTCTCTATCAACTACAAGGAGGGAAATGCAAATTGTATATACAACCCAGCTGTTTCCCAGCACCCCCACTCATCTATACACTAACCATACACCACAGTTTAATAACACTTTCCACGCAGGCCAGGGCAGAAATGACAGTCAGGCCTGTGTCACTTATTTTGTAGGAAAAACAGGTGCAAAATCACAGGGAGGTGATTGCAACGTTCTCCTTGCAGCCAGGAGAAGAGGCCAATGATCACTGAATGAACAGCAGGGAAGAAAACATCAGAGTCATTTTGTTTGCTGCAGGATGAAGAACTGGATTTAGCCCACGAAGTCCTAAAAACACTAACAAAGAGGGGGGGACACACACACAACAAAAGAGCTTGAAAACACCCTTGCAGCATGGCTCAAAACTAATCATTTCTTGCTAAAACAGTAGTAAATACCTATTCCTATAGAATTTTCCTATAAGGAAATAATTAATTACATGCCACTTGTAGAAAGATTGAGGAAGAATAATGAGATTTGGGACCTGATCTCCGTCCTAAGACCATGCACGTAATGAATGGTCATAATAAACAGTCACATTCTTACGGTGAAAACTCAGCTTTATTACACCTTGTACTTAAAGAAAAATACTTGGAAATCTTAGTAAAATTAAGTTCTTCATCACAAGCCTTATGCTTATTTTTATGTAAGACACTTCATTAAATGAGAGAAAATTTTCTGTTTTACAGTTTAGTCACCAGTGGCTCTATTAATTGATTTATCTTTTAAGTCAGCTGCAGACAAAAATGTGGTCATCTCTGGATAAAAATAAAATGCAAAAATACATTTCTGCTGGGAATTTTCAGACCTAATTTCTTGAAACGTAGCTTTAAATATGCATGACTGAACGTCTAAGGAAAAAGAACTTACAGTTTGGAGACATCAAAAGCAGCAGCCCACTCTGCAAGCTAAAGCGCATAATTAGAGAAAGGAGGTGCCTTCAGCACCCATCGTTAGCTTGTGGAGCACGGCTCAGAGCCCTGCGGCCATTCGCGCTTCCCGAATACTGATTCATCGCACGTGCCGCGGCTCCTACGCATGTCAATTGTGGTCACTTGTGAAGAACCTGCACGGTGGTCTTGTGGCCACCGGAACAAAAACCAGGCTGGTGGGGGGCAAGCCTGCCTCGGACCGAGCTTGTGGGGGCACAGGCTGTTTCTGGAGAGCGGCTGGACGGCTTCAGCTTTGACCTGCTCAGTAGCCAGAGCCTCTGCAGAGCTGGAGCCTGCATCAGGCTGGACCACGCACCTCAGGCGGGTGGCTAGCTGTGGGTCACCTTTTTGCCCAAGCTATGATGGAAGCAGGATCGAGCCTCACCTCCCCTCACCCGCAGCTCCTCTGTTGAGCCGTGGTTACAGACGGTGGGCAGCCACAGCCTCCCTTGTCACAAATCGGGCTCACGGAGCTCAGTTTTCAAGGGCCAGCAGCTGGGCGAAGGCTAAGGCGCAAAGCCAGGACCGAGAATGCTGCTCGAGCTGGACACAGCACCGGCGGGCGTTTCACTTTCCCTGTCTCCGTCCCCTTCCAAGAGGTACATGCTGACAGCCACAGAGACCTGAGGCAGCAGTGAGGCAGCATTTTTGCAGCATGCACCTGGTCAACACACCTCCAGGACGCTGCAGATGCTGCACCTGCACTGCTGAAACCTCATCTGCAGCTAAGCCGTTATTTCCTCAATTTTTCTTCTGAATAGCCTTCTTCCTCCATCGTGTATTTGCTCTGAAGAGGGCCTAGTCTGTCTGGTATTTGGCTAGACATCTACTCTTGCTACCAAAGTCTGGATATGGCTTATCCATGAATGCCACCCAAACTCACAGCATTCAAGGAGTGCCCACCACACTGCAACTGGATTTCAGCCCAGCAAAAGGCTAAGGGACGGGAAAGCAGAGATGGTGTTCCTGTACGTGACAAAAGGAGAAGCAAACCTTCTGGCATTCAGATTAAGCCTAATTCAAACCAGTCTTAATGGGTCAGGCAGCCTTTGGGATGGGTGGAGTTGATGAGAGGCAATGACGTCACCGTCTAGATTTAAGAGCGGGCAGAGCGTGGAATCCAGCCCTGGCATCCTCGGTATGGATGAACGCAGAAGGGAGAGCATCCCACCTCACCAGTCACCCTGAGTCAGTGTCTGTTTCACCAGAGAAGACTTTTGTTTACGTCTTCTGCTCTCAAAGACGACAGTGCCCACCTGCTTTTCTATTCCTCTTGGGCAACGCAGTGACTGGTGGACAAAAACATTGCCACAGAGCTTGAGAGTCACTGTCAGGACTGACGTCCAGGGAACGACCATTCTCGACTACAGGAGCCACATCACAGGAGAGCTGTGGCCCTCTTCAAGCTCTGCCTTTCTGCTATTCATTGATGGGCTTCAAGAGATGGAGCAATTTCCCGTGGTGGCCTCTTAGTCTCAGCACTGGATTTCCAGGCTCTGCCTTCTGGTCCCAAGTGAAGAACGGGAACTTGCCCCTTTGAAGATTTCGACAGTCAGACAAAGCAGCCCTGTAACAGCCTGTCCTTTAAACAAGTCAATCATTTTGTCCACCGATGACCTCCGAGCTGCTAGCACAGCTCTCCTCCGACACCAGCCTGGAGAGCGGAACGCAGCATCGCCTGCAGCCTGGCACTGCCCTGCCGCATCGCCGCTCTCAACGCCAAGCCTTCAACAAGTATAACTTTAAATAGGTGTATTCTCAGTTCAATATCAATGAGAAATCACACTCCTAACCAAAGAAACAGGGCTTGTTTTGAAGGTCTAGTACTATATATAGCAGAATAGAAGGAACTAACTGATCATCAGTAAACTGATATAGCCAGAGAATATTTACCTATGGGACCTGAAAGTTTTTGGAAGCTTAAATGCAGCAGCTGTCCCTCATATTCACACTTTCAAACCCCTGCAGCAGCAATACACAAAGATGACAGAAATGTGGTTTACGCAGCATAATGCAGTTTGACCTCAAACTTTAAAACAGTTGTCCAATTTTACTGAGATATAAGACTTCAAAAGATAAAAAATGCAAGATAATCAAGACTAGATGTTTTGAAACAAGAATATCCCCTATTTAAATCCTTTATTGTTTCTTAAATGCTCTTGTTGATTGCTTGCCTCCTAATAAATCCATGAAAATCTAAACTTCTATAATCCTTATGTGAAGAAAATGAAACACCCTGAAAAACAGCCTCTAGTGCTATCCATGGCCGTCAGCCTCGCACTACGTTCAAAGCCCATGCTGGCACAAGAATGATCTAGACTTCAGTGGAAAGAATTCCTTGTACCTCAGGACTAAGGCAGGGAGGACTTTGAGAAAGTCTCCGATGAAGGAGTTTTGGTAGTTTCAGAGCATCAGACAGCACAAGAATTCCTCCCCACATGCGTAACAGTCTTCAGGCATGTAGCAACAAACTACAGCATCATACTACACCATCTTAAACCCAAGCGAACCATCAAAACTTCTTCATCTCTCAAGAGGAATAAAACAAAAACTACAACATGCAGTGAGCGTACAGTGACCATGTGGTGCAGTTCATCCAGCTCTAGAGTAGCAGAAAACATAACGTGTGCATCCTGAGCACAGAAAAAACCATACTCTTTTGCACTAGCACACACATTGGATGACAGCACACACCATAAAAGTTGTCAGACCAGATACAGTCAGCAAAGACTCTGCAAAACAACTCTGAAGGGAGTTGCTGCAATGCAGTTTAGGAGAGGAAGCTCCTCCAGGGAATTACTGCACCCATCTAACACACGTGCATAGTCAGCACGTGGAAAACGGATTCTCCATTGCACCATCACCAGCAATGTGCCCGCAGGGAAAAGGCAGCAACCAGGCCTGTTGGGTGGACAAAAACTCTTGGGAAGATGCAGAGCAGTACCAGTCTAATTCCAGCCTTAACTAGGCACTAGTCTGCCACTATCCATATGGCTATTACATTTCTGTAATTATGACTTTGCTGATCTTACACAGCTTCCTCTCAATACTGAGAGTCAGTAACATAGTATATATAGCGATATTCAGTATAACACAGCAGCATGAGACCCAGAGCGATTTCTTACTGTAGGAACTGGAGGAAAAGAAAAGCTATCAGTTTGTTTATCTGCTGGTATTACAAAGTTAAGATTTAGCAGTAAGGAAACTTGGAAAGAATTAAAAAGTGATTTACAAGCTCATTAGTCACCACACACAGCAGTGGTGTGAAACTCTTGGAACCACTTTGTATTCAAGCATCTACACTCCTAATAACCTTCAAAAATAGTAGTATACGGCATTGAAATGTGCAATAATAGATATGCAATGAAACTCAATAGTACCAAATTCAAGGTCATGCTTCTGGGACCAATGCCAGAAGTTTCAAGCTCCTGAATTTGCAAATAATAGTGGAGGAAAAGGATTTCTGAAGGCCAGCTGACCACAGTGTTCATGAGGAACCACTCATGGCACACATACAGAGAAAAAGGCACGTGCAACCCAATGGTGCGTTTTCAAAGGCAAGGCATTTCCAGAAGAGGCTGCGCACGGGCTGCCACCGCACAAGGCACCGGTGAGCTCCATCTGCAATGCTGTAATGCAATCTGCAATGGGCTAAGTCCGGTTATCCCCATTCAAGACAGGTGAGGTGATGCTGGAACAGGTACAAAGAACGAGGCAATGGAGAGTCTCTCTAGCAGGAGGCGAGACACGTGGCTTTCAAAGCCTCGCATGAAGTGGGATAAAGAGGGGTAAGGGGATATGAACCTGCCTGTAAGGGGATTACACACCAAGGACAAGAGAGAGAGATTTAAGCCAAAGGACAACTGTGCTGGGAACAAAGCGGGCGCACGCTGGCCGTGAATGCATTTTAAGGGTGGAAATGAGAGTAATGAGGTCAGGAGCAGCTTCCTCCTCTTGGATGAGCAAGGTGGGAGGGAAGGAAGAGAAGCTGGCAACATGACCGCAGCCTGCAGAAGATGACAGCTGGGCAGCCTTCATCCCTCCACCCGCGGGAGGGGGGCTGCTGGGCAGCGGCACAAGGGGAGAGCAGGAGGGCCCTGCTAAAATCCCTAATTGGCTGGAGTCTGTGACGAGGAAGCGGGGGGCCGGGGAGGGTCGTAGCCTCCACCCGTGCAGTGCCAGGCCGCCTCTGTCAAGAAGGTCGTCAGCTGCAGCGTTTGTTTCAGTTCAATCCATGCAAAAATCACTTTGGGAGCATGTGTAATGATCTGATAAGGGCTTTGTTTAAAGATTAAAAAGGGGTTTATTATTGCAAGCAAACCCCTAATGTACAGATCCCATTTTGTGGAAAATCACTGGTTATTTACATTCTCCTAATCATTCTCAGAATGAGCCGAGAGCTGCTATTCCTACTGTAGGACTGCTTTTTTTTTTTTTTTTTTTTTTTGAAAGGACACATTTCTTTCATAATTGAGACTTCTGGTTCTTTCCTTTTCTCCTTTCACATGAGCCATGTTTTCCTCTCCAGCTCTTCCAGGCACTGTGCTGCAGTGAACTTCTCCAGTGGATACAGGTCTGCTTTTGGCAAGCAGTGCACAGATGGTGGATCCCCACTATGTTGCTGTACGGTTCCCACGGGCCATCATGAGAAAGAAAGTGTTCTCGTTTCAGCTTACCCAAGTCAGTCCTTCAAAACCAATGATGTTCTCTATAACCATCTGTATTTGCTCTCACCCACACCTTGGCTACTGCCCCTCCACCCAAACGCAGGTAGCAACACAGCTAAGGAAGCAAAAAAGGTAACAAAACAAGGCTAAGGAAGGCAAAAGTAGGGTTTATTCCACCCTAAAATAACCCAGTTTTGTGCCAGTGAAGGTCCAGCACTCTGGCTCTGTGTCTGCACAACAGTTTTTCGTAGTGCTCTGTTTTTCATTTGTGTATGGCTCTGCTTTTCATGTGCTGCTCCTACTAAAGAAGCCAAAGTCAAAGCCAGAAGTCACTTTTAATACTCAAATGCTTTTTTAGAGAGAGGAAGGAAATGTCTGCCCCAAATCCCAACAGGAAGGCGTTCTCATGGACCGTCGGGTGCAGATGCTCAGTGCACTCTCCTGGATTGCTGGGAGATGGACTTAATAAACAAGGTTGTTCTCTCAAGTCCTACCTTCCTAACAGCTAAAAGGAAGAGGAAGGAGGCAGATGAAATTCAAATTTATCAGTTCCTCTAGAGCCCACACAGTAGACAGACACCATGTGCAGCCAGCTCCTAACTTCTAAAAGTTTTTTGAAATGAGTAAGTATGCATTTTTAGAATACACAGTCCTTAAACCCAGCAACTGCCTACAGAAAAATCAGACACATACACCCCTGAAACAACTATGTGGATGTCAGGGGCCTTCTGTGCAAGACCAGCTGTCAGCTAGAATGACCATCAACTCCCTTCTTTGCAGGTTTAGCAGGGATACGATGTCTTTATCCGCAAGCAAGTCAGATATTCAAGGAGGTGATGCTCAGCTGTGCATGTGAAGCTATGTGATCAGAATATCCTTATCCTCAGCGGAAAAAAGATGACTGTTCCACAAGCCAGATTGGTAGAAAGGGGCAAGTGACAACAAGGCAGCTTTGAAGGACTGCAGAAGAGAAGCTACAATTCCCTAGCATGCTCCTAGCATTTAGCATAAGACTGCAGTGAACTGGCCTTGTAGTACACCATCTTATTAAAATAAAAATATTTCCAAGAATCAAAATTCAAAATGATCACCCCCCACATGCAACACATCATAGCTTATAAATATTATTTCAAAATAGTTTATGACCCGTAACCATTCACCAAAAGTCCCTGGATTATCTCAAAAGAAACAACTGAATTGTGTTTTATATTCCTATACATACACACATATGATTGCTTAAATGGTTGAGATACAGGGAGTGCCTGTTTGTGGGTATTGCACTTGGGTACGTGTCTGAAAATAAAGGCATATCCCTCACATACAAGTTGGTTTTTGCTACATGTTAGATTTAATGAAAATACCAACATTTTGAATGTATGTATGACTGTATGCATTTTCATGTAAAAAAAAAAAAAAAAAAGGTTTTTTTTACCTAGCCTTGCACTCAAACTGCTAAATTCCAGCTCAAACAAACCCAAAATAAATCAGCCAGAGCAGGAACAAAACTTAAAAATTTCAATCCAGATGTCTGAAGTTGTGAAGTTTTGTGGTGTTATTGAAAAAAACCCCAAACAGTAGAAAATACCAGATCATCATAATACCAAGTGACACTCCCAGATTGCTGATAACATGCATCTAACTATACTGCTGGTACTTTAATGCTCTTCCGAGACACAAACTAACCTTCAACTCTGTTCTCCACCAGGATGGTCAGGGCATCAGGAAAGCTTTTTAACCACAGGTCTCCCATCACTTAAACTCATCTTACGTTCTGGTGTGGATCCAGAAACTCTGGACACATGCAGGATTCCCTCACATCACCCTGAAGCTTTGCCACAGCTCCCGTGGGAGCATGGGGACTAACGCCCTCGTGATTTTGTGGCTGAGCTGCTGTGAGTCCCTTCAGAAGAGCCTCAGGAGGCAACGGCTGCCACTTCCATCTGCGGACCGCTCATCCCCACTGACGTACCTCCATCCAGCCTGTGAAATGTCCTTTGTCAAAATCAGTGAAATACCTAAAAACTTCTGAGCAGGAATGCTCCTGCTATTTGAGATGCAGCGTAAGATTTGCAGAAGGTATGGATTACTGTTATTTGTTTAATCAAACTCTTAGATTTCTATATATAATACTTGTGGCTCACTTGCTCCTTTCTCCTTCAAGTTTTCTTTTCTTGAAAGAACTACAATGATGTCCTAAATGACAGACGGACCAAATTGTACGGGACTTTGCATATCTTATTTCTATGAAAGATGATTCACTTTTAAATACTTTAAGACTTCTTTATTCCTATTCATCTCATCAGCTCTAATCAGGTTTTGATATACCATTAACATACTTACTCACCAAATCCACAATCAAAGCAAATAAATGAAGTAGGTGGATTGTTTAAATGAAAGGAGAGAGGAGGACTTTATCACAATTCCTAGCTCTGGCACATGCAGTTTCAGACTCTGATTTGCAAAGCCTTGCTGCAGCTGCTCAGAGCAGCCACTGGAAAGGTAGAGGTGAGCAGCCATCCCGCTGGCTCTTGGTGCTGCTCTTCAGTCCCCCAAACACGAGATAAATTCCCCACAGTAAGAGAAAGAGATGAGGTTTGTTCTGCGTGGCACCTCTTCCGAGTTCCCTTTAAAGTGGCTGCAACTAAGACAACTGGCGAAAGCCTCTCCAGGCATTCGGCACTAGTGCACTTTCAGCTTCACTGGAAATAGGGGTAATAAAAGAAGCCCATGTTTACATACAGCAGAGAAGAACTATGTTGAGGAAGCAATTTCATTTACAAGCTTGAATGGAAGTACTGCAATTAATGGAAAGTAAAAAGACAAATATAAAAAGTAGGCATTAAAAAACCTGTTATATATTTTAGAATAGCAATTAAAGGAAATGATTCAGTGTAGAGCGCCCATTGAAAAGATTGAAGAAAACGGTTGCCTCTTTCTCAAGAAGAATTACAGTTTGAAGGGAGGCTTCATGCTAGCATAATGACGGTTTATTTACAGATATTCAATATTTATCTTACTAGCCTTCATATTAGCAGTAAGGCAAGCTAATGTTACCATCATTATACACATCATTCTGTTTTATTTCATTTGACTGGTTGTTGTAAAATTCATGTTTGCACTGTTGCTAGTCAGTCTTGTTCAAGCCTCATCTATGATCTTTAAAGGTTCCAATCTGGGGAGCCACCTACTAACGAGAGAAAATAGAAGGCATTAAAAGGCTGAGCATGAGCCATACAAATTCCTTGTTGATTACTCTCTTACATGCATTTACTAAGCTTTCCTATTTTACTTCACCAGCTCTTACTACACACTGCCAGCAGCTGTCACAAAGACTGTACTGTGACTGGCTCCAGGCAGGCATGTAGCTCCCAAATTTGCCATCCTATCTGGCTGTAGCTGATGCTCACTGTTAATCCAGGATGACACACCGGCAACATGGTCGATTACCAAATGGCCTACACTAAGCTTAAAGTATAGGACCCTGGCAGCGCAGGAACAAAATAGTAGCAGTATCAGTAAGGAAGGCAACAGCAGATAAAGTTGCTACATTCACCCACATATAATGAAAAAATAAAATACCAGACATACCTTTTCCATTTCATGTTGCCATCCTCATTGTTAACAAACATTACAGTACTTTCACTTCCAAACTCCAGGCATATACAAAAGGAGCACATCCTCCTACTTAATTAACATATAAAAATATAAAGACCTGAGTATTAATATGGATTATATTAACAGGTGGACCTCATGGCTTCCAAGCATGCCAGGCTGTTGGGGAGCTCTCCTGCCAGAACGTTGCTGAGGACAAAGCTAGGGAATCGTGTACTTTCCTAGGATTCACAAGAAAACGCACAACAAAGCTTCCAGCTGTGACAGACCTGACAAACAGCTCCAGTACGTTCTGCTTCTTCAAAAACATGTTATTCCCACTTAAGTGTTACCAACAGGGAGTGCTCCAAGATCAACCTCTGGAGAAGAAGACACACTCCAACAAGTAACAGGAACTTCTCTGAGAGGGTCTACATCATCGTTGGCTTCCTCAGCCTGTAAGTCTCTCTTGGACTTCAAGACTCTGCCTACAGTTGTAGATTAGTGTAACAAAACTCAGCGTGAGACTTCATGGAAGTGGAAGGTGACTTGACTTTAAGAAACTCCAAAGCTGATTTTACTTACTGACATTCTGACATTCAAATACTCATGAGCACCAAGACGCACGTGTCCAAGCAACTAGCCTGGCCAGGATCGCCTGTGTACATACACCACAGAGGTCCAGAGATGCTGGCTGCCTAGTCCTCACAACATCTCCTGGGTTCTTCTCAATGGGACGTAGAAAACTGATTTGGGGCTCATCTTCCATACCATTTAAGAGTGAATATTGTTCAGAAACTTCTGCCTCATTATTTTGTTTTGCTCTTCTCATAAGTCTTTGACAAAAATTCCTGAATTTCACAGTTCTTTTGTTTTCTTTATCTGGGCATCCTATGGCTCCAGTCTTCTTCTTCCCCACTCTTTAGGTGAGGTTTTTCTTCCTCTTCTTGCCATTTGGTTCCTTGATTGAACGCATGCAAAGGGTGCTCCATAGCAAAACATACTGCTCCTTTAACTCCTGTTCTGCTGTTTCTTATGGAGGTTTCATACACAGACATTTCCAGCTGTACTTCACTTACGTTGATCTTGGTACTTCAGTTACAAGTTTCTACACTGCAAAGTCTCGACACATTTTGCAGTGCATTTTGCTGCACTGCAGCTGCAGAGACGCCTTCATTATCAGTAGAAAGGATCCCCAAACGTGCCACATCAAGAAACATAAAAATCTAGAATTAACAAGAATGGATCTTTTTTGTTTGTGCCAAAAGGGCCAGACATTCAAAAAGATATTTTAGATACACTGTGAATTAAGCACAGAAGGGCTGAAAACTCACTGCCTTGTAGGTTATGCAAACACCATACATGACAGGAATGAAATGCCAAATGAATGCCTTGTCAATTAAAAAAAAGACTACCATTCTGTGATATAGCAAGAAAGAAAAACAATCTGACTTGCACAGTTCTTTGCACAATGCAAATCACTTACAACTAACCCCTTCTACCATTACACCATCCCAATAGACCAGGCAACAAGATTTGTCTCTCAGGCCACCAGGTTCCTGGACTCCAGGTTCCAGGTTCCCAGTTTTTAACTTACTAGAGAAATTACAGGAGAAACAACCAACCATTTGCATGCCCTAGACATTGGAAAGGGACTTGATGCATTTCTTCCAAGAGCAGTGTGGTATTGTTTAGCATCCAGGAACAGAAGATGGATGATTGGGAGCTCTGGATGCTCCCTCTGGCTTGGGGAGAGGAACACACTTTCGTTAGAAGTAAAACAACACGGACTTATTTAAACAGTAAGATGCATGCCATTCATAAGGGCAAAAAACTATGGCTGGATGCTAAGGCACAAATGGATAACTGAGTGTCCAGATAAGAACACATCGCAAGAATACTTCACATTGGATAAATGATGCCACTGCGAGATGAAGCTGTCTACAAAACAAAGCTGAGGCAAGCGCACGCCCCAGAAGCTGCCTCCCCTTTAGTCAGAGAACTAGTTTTTCTGACTGAGTGCAAGGGTCACAGCCCTGCGAAACCGGAGGGGACTGACTCACGGGAGCTGGAACGAGCAGGCACCACCCAATACTTGTCGCATTACTGCACACGGGGCACACTGGGGAGTTCGACGTGGCTGGCACGGGCATCCCCTTGGCCCTCGCTGGGAAAAACTCATCAGCACATCCTAGACAAGGCTGAAAACAAACCTGAAGGAAGCCTGGTGAGTTTGGAATAGTTATATTTGGTCTTCTCTTGCTACCTGCTCACTGAGTACACCATATATATAATAAAAAGATATTAAGTTCTCTAAAGTTAGTTTTCTTTTCACTAAAAGGGCCCATGTAGACTGGGAAATCAGAAAGTGTGAATGTTCCCACAATACAAGTACGTTGCCCCCATTATACATAAATATTATTGCCAGCACAATTCAAGGCCTGGCTCTAAAGTACTTAACACTTGGGAGAAATTTCACCTTAGCTATTTTGTGCTACAGGTGACAGCACGGCAGAATGCCCTGCTACTGAGAGGGCAAGAACGAAAAGAAGATAAATAAAGGAATACAGGAAAACATAAATAGAGAAAAAAGCATAAATAAGTGCAAACAAAGGAAATCTTCAAAAGCAAACATGTTCTCCCAAAGAAAATTAGCGGAAGTTCTTTATCTAGCAGGAGCAGTTTGGGTATATATCTTCACCCACCAATGAAAAATAAACAAAACTGTTTTAAGGAGGCTCTGCCATCTTTCATCCTTTTTCATCTTTGACGGCTATTTTCCTCCATCTCTGTGTTTTACGCTCCTCACAGGTGCCTGCGCATCCCCTTCTAGGCATGCCTCTGAGGCACTTGGGCTCTACAGCCCAGAGGTAGGTTTGTTCTCTTCTAAATGCCAACCCAACACAAAGGGAAGCCAACAAAACCCACGGGGAAGCTGCCAAATGTTTCAGTGGCTCTAGATCTCGTCCCTCCATGGAGGGGCATTCAAAAGCCACTCGTGATCTGCTGGGTACAGAAAGGCAGAACAAAACGGCTCTGTTCCACTACACTCTCTTACTTTCTTAGATCATCTAAAGAATATTTAAGAGTATCCTTCAAAGCAAAGCAATGCTTAAACTATACCGAAAAAATGTCCTTTCTACATGCTTTGCCCTCTCCCCCAATAGGACTGCTTAAATACAGCCAAATTCCCCTTTGAGCTAACCTGACAAAGTAAGCCGAACTTACTTTGATCAAATTTGCTGATAAATTCAGATCTGTAAGGGCTTCTGAAACACATTTACACATGTGTTGAAGAACACATTTTCTCATTCAAATGGATATTTTAATGTCAACCCAAGTAAATACGCCCCTGCTGCATCATTACAGGAATTGCACTGTTTAAGAAAGCAAATATAAGAAGAAAGCAAAACCTATTAGAAAATGTTGATATCCTTTCACCGTCCAAGCTGATAAAGTACCAACAGAAATGGAAAACCAAGCCCCGCCGGTTGAAAAAAATTTAAAAATTCTTGCAGCATCTATGATCAGGCATACCACTGGGTATGAGTTGTTGCCTTCTCCTTTTGGAATGGCTGGCACCTGGCAGGAAGCCATCAGCAAGGTATTATCTTCACTGTTATTTCTTGAACTCATAATGTCCCATTAAAATGCAACAATATTATGAAAATGTTCCTTTCAAAACTTAAAACCAGCATTAGTTTTCAAATCAAGATCACCAGTGTACATCTTTAGCAGCATTGCCTGCATTACTGCTGTTAAATGAAGCCAAAAAATCATTTTATTAATTTAAGCAGATGTTCTTTTTTAACATAAAAATATTTTTTTCCAGCTTGCCTCACTTGCTTTATCAAATGAAGGCACAGAGGTAAGTAGGAAGTGGGATAAAGCCATGCAGCATGGCTTACTGAAGCTTAGTTATTGCAAATTAACCCAAATAATTCTTTCTGAAAAGCTGACTCACTTTTTATACAACAGGAATACCGCTGGAACCATCTGAGTTCCCTTCAGTAGACCTGCTGACAGAACACCATGCAGAAAACACAAAAAAAGCTGTACAGAAACAGCCTGATGATAAAGGAGCTGGCAACACAGGGGGAAGCTGCAATGGCCTTTGCCGATGGGAGTTATTAGAGAAATTCTGCAGGCATTGGAGCTGACTTATTTTTATGCACGTCACAAAAAATTAGGAAGATCCTAAGGAAAGTTTATCGGTGATGGAACTGGCCAACACTGTCACACAGAGGAATACTGTCATTCAGGAGATACTGGAGGAAATGGAGGCATTTCACACCAAAACAGAAGGAACATGATTAACTGTGTAATGTCCTCAGCACATGAATATAGTTCTCTGCCACATGCTGGTCTCAGTTATCAGGAACTACAGGTGAAAGACCTGTACCAGCTGCTGAGAAGGTGACTATTAGCTACCATGCAATGGTAGCAATGCAGGTGTGAAAAATTCTTGTGCAAGTGATGTATTTCCAGTAGGCACATGCAAATATGGGTGCTACAGAACAAAGCACTGATGAGATCTCCTCTGGAGTAGAGTATGATTCTGGCTGTCCATGATCAAATATGACATAATGAAAGCATGGAATATCTAGAGAAGACATGCTCAGCTCTTCTACCTCTGATCAGCTTACTGTATGAGGAAAGAACAGAAGAATATGGCTTGCTCTGCTGAATGCAGCAATAACAGAATAAGTCCAACTGTCTTTGAGCTCAGCTGGTTCCCTTGTTTACTCCCAAGGAACTGCATGAGTACAAAACCACAATTGTATTGTCTCAGGATAAAATTAGGTATTTAACCCCTCATACAGATGAGTTTCTTAATAGCTTTTCAACAGGACTTTTGGAGGCAACAGCCACTGAGCTCTGAGACAGAGTTTGGTCAATACAAGAAGGCATCAGATGATGTAGGTACCTGTAGTTCTTTTCTCCAGGAGGTGCTTTCCATCCCACATTTCTACAGTTCTAGAAATATCTACATACCACAAAATCCATATTCATGTTAGGTCTTTTTCAGTTTTCAATCATACCAATAAACAGTCTTCTAACCTGGCTGCCTGTCCCCAAATCCTGTCTCTCTGCTCTGCCTGACCTGCACTCAGCACAGAGAAGAACCTGAGCTTGAAGCTTGAAGTGGTCTGTACTGCCTAGCAGCCCCGGTAATCCTGCATTCATGATGGACAGCAGTGAATGCTCACAACGCTGTGTGGATGCCAATAACGCATATATTTCCTGGCAGCAAAACCTAGAAGGAAACAAAGGTGGCGTGAGAAAACAAGCTCTCATCTCTTTTCTTTAAAATCTTCATCAGAAGACTGAAGCTTCTCAAACTCCAGAGTGTGACTCCAAGTCAGGGTCACTGGTGCTTGCAGGGAGCCTCCATGAACACCATGACTGCTGCAGAAACCACAGTTTCCCAAGCTCCCTAGTGGGTTCCTCATCTTCCTCCAGCAGCAGCACAAGTCACACTCAAGACAGTGCAAGTGCAAGGTCTAAGAGTAGTTTCCAGTCATGCTTTTAACTCTTTTTGCAAGCATGCATGACCCCTGTGACCGTGTGGATCACGCATAAAACTGGCTAAACAGCCAGTTTAAACTAGAGCTGGTTGCAAAAAAAAAAAGCATAGGTATTTTTGTGGGGAAGATCTCATTCTGGTTTACAGGTTTTATATTCCAACTTGACAATGCCTGCTAAACTTTAAACCCCCTGCTCTGAAGCATCAAGCATATGGCTCCCACAAAATACCCGCACCCACAAAATAATGCCTGCCTGACTCTGCAGAAACACTGAAATAAAGGCTCAGAAGTCTGCATCCACAGAGGCAGTTGGTAGGCTACAGGTCACTTACTGTAACAAATTTTAGTTATCTAAACGCTAAGCCAGAGCTATGATCTCCCATGTCCTCTACTTCCTTCGTCAATCTCTCAGCCCAAAATCTCAGCGTTGACACATGGCTGACAACACAACTAAACCATGAAGATTGCGCCCAAGAATGGGCATCACAGGGCAGAGGATAAAATACAGAGGAAGCACCTTTCATAACTACTATAAACCAGATTATCAGAGGTTCTAAGAAGCCCAGTATGTAAACAGGAAAATTTTCAAAAGCACCAAGATATTCAGAAGGGATAATGCAGTAGAAAATAGGCACCCAACTTCCAAAGACTGTCCTTCATCGCACAGAGGTCCAGCAGCCAGACCATCTGAAAACCCCAGGACCTATCTGCACCTTTAGGTACCAAAACATCTTTAGAAACATGACTCCACATAAACATCACCTTTCCTGACCACTCTTGTGCCTGCGTTAATTTGTCCCTTCTCTTACATCCCTTGACGTGTTCATCTTTTTCATTTAATCCATCTTAGAACAACATACCAAAATATTCAGTATTTCAACTCCCTACCCTTAGCCTTTTAATGTAGACGCAACATATTTCTAGTGGATTTTTAATATAGATGTATAACTAGAAACACCAGTGAAGACAGTTCCTGTAAGGAAAAGATCACATTAAATACCCTCTGCAAAGAACATAAAATCAGTGACATTTTGACCAAGGCCTGGAGGAATGACCTGTACTTCCCGCTCACAGCGTGCTGGCTGGTGCTGGGCTGATGCTGAGCAGATGGCTTGCAGTGCATTTTTTGCTGGCGCTGAGCCATCATACTGTTTTTTTCTTGCTTGTGAAGGTTGGGTTATTTATTTATTTATTACGTGGCCTTAGACACTAGTGATCAGGGCATGATGGAAATGCAAACACATGAACAATAAGATGATGTTGCAATTGTGAGGGGCTATTCATGATCAAACTTTGATTTTCTGCTGCCAATTTTGCATTTACCACCTCTTGCCTAATAAAGCCTTCCCTATTGTCTCTCCAGCTTACAACTGCTTGAGTGTTTCTATGGGAGCTAATATTAATGTGTCTTTCCTGGTAGTTTTCTTTCTTTACAAATAGCACTGAGGATGTCAGCAGAGCTTCTGCAATCATTTTGGTTAAGCACAAAGGTTAGGATCCCAAACTAATTGGCTTAAAGACAAAAGAGTCTTTAATTAAAAATCTGTAACAGTGAAAGGGATTAAATACAGACGCAGCGTTATTAGATGCTAATTTTCATACAATTGTTCAGAAGATGCATTTTTAGTAACTAATAACACACCCATTTTTCTTTTTTAAATCAGTTCCTCTAAAAATGGAACTTTATCTTAAACTCTTTATCACTAAGCTTCTCGTAGATGCTCTTGTTTTCACATTACTTTTTCTCAAAAGCAAAACAAGAACCAAATACACATGAACTAAAGTAGAAATAAAATCCATTCAACTCCAAACTAAGATCCACACAAATTATGCTGCACAGAATCAATAACCATTCTGCTTTTTGCATGCATATTTAAACAGACCTAATCCCATACATAAAGGCAGCAGGTTTAACAATTACAAGATAATCGTCAGACAGACTTTAGATCAGCCAGATGTCCAGAAATATACTGTTAATCTCAACTGTAGTTTTACCTCCAAAATTACGCTGTATTCTATCTTCTGCCCCCCATGCCTCATTTTTAAATCCTTCCATTATTCAGTCCATAGCTTTTTATTATCCTCCCCTTAACTCAGTGTGATCAGTTAAGTTCCAGTAGATGAACACATTCTCCATATGAATAGGAAATCCAACATAGCCACATCACTGCCTGGTATTTACATGTAAAGTGGTAAATCTTGTAAGAAGAAAATTAAAACGACATCAATTTATACTTTGCATTAAGTGGATCAGACATCTCCCCTCTCTCTTCCCCCGCTCCCTCCCACCCCCTGAAGCTTAAATGACGACAGCAGCACTTTAATCTTTTTTGCTGAAGGATATTAACAGCACTGGGCTATGTGTACTGCTCCTCTAAGTTTCTCGGTTATTAAATACTTTTTCTGCTTGGTTGCTTTCAGGCTTAGAGTCAAGTTAAAAATAAATGAATACAATGCAATTATTAATACTCAGTTCTGAACCAACTTTAAGCGTTTAAGAGGTAGCGAGAAAGGGCAGTAAATGTTTGAGCAGAAGTTCTGATGAAATTTATTTCCTTTATTTCGATTTAGAGATGAAAGACAACAAAAATGAAACATTTCTAATGACTGACTGGTGTCACATAGCAGGGCAACTAAAACTCAGGAATACTCTAGGTAGTTGACCTGCTTCTAAAAATACTTTGATCACGAAGTAAACACGAAGCCACTCCCTTCACCCCACACAAACTCACAACTAAACCTCCTACATTTTGCTCAAATCATTTTCCCCTACAAAACCCCGGATGAGTATATTCAAGCGGCTTAACCTCCTGCCTTGGTTCTGGACTCTGATCTAACAAACAAGAGGGTGTTTCCCGTCCTCCGTTCCCAAGCCAGCTCCCAAGGGGATTGCTTTTTTTCCACAAGCACCTCTGGGGCAGCACGGGGGAAACGGGAGAAAACACTCCCCACCAAAAACTGCCCATCCTGCCAAGGGTAGCCCGTCAGCCTGCTTTCTCCACTCTCTGCCTCTTCCCTCTCCTCTCCCTCCTGCCTCCTGGGAAGAAGAAAGCAAGACAAAACCAGCACATTTTCTAACGCACAAGCCTGGTTTCTTGACAGCCTGCATCTTGTTTGACAATGAGAAAGCAGGCAAAAATGGGGCAGCAAGAGAGAGGTTGCAGCTGTACCAGGCAAACACCTGCACGGGAATGCACCTACTGCTCCAGCACATTTTGTCATCTCCGACACCGATGGCCACCGGGAGGACAGAAAAACAAAGCACAGAGCTGCCCAGGAGAGCAGAGAGATGAGACCCAGGTGAGGAACAAAACGAGCTCGGCCACCAAGCTGGATCCAGCGGAGCTGCAGTTTGGGCTGCTCTGGTTGGAAGGAATTGCCTTCTTCAGGTCATGGATGGTCCCCAGGCCAAACAGACCTGACCAAGGCCTTGTATCCTGGAAACTGGGGACTCAAATCAGGCTTTGGTGGGTCAGGTGAGCACAAGACAGACCCCGCAGGTATGGAGCTACACTCCATAGGTGATTGAAGGTGAGAAACTGAGGCTGCAGCCTCAACATGGCAAGGCTTCACTGACAGCACTGCTCAGCCGACCATTGCTCGTGCAGCTCCCACACCACCAACTGCACGGGCAGATGAGGCCGAAGCAGCCAAGGAAAAGCAGCATGTCAAAGAGGAAAGCCAGAGGAAGGGTGACCCGCCAGCCACAGAGGATGGATTCCTCCTCCCCCCTCTTCCCCCCCTCCCCCCCCCCCCAACAAACCAAAACAAAATCAGGGCAGCGAGAGCTGAGCCAACAGCCAAAGCCGTGTAGGAGTGCCTGGGCGTTTCTGCTGAAAGCCCACCTACCCATGCATACTGGTTTCCCTCCGTCGGAGGTGGCAGAACCCAAACGCGGGGCTCAGCCTCCCACCACCCAGAGCACAAGGCCCCAGCATGGCGGGGACCGGGCAGCTGGCCTGGCCAGACACAACGGCGAGGAGCCCTGGTCCCGCTGGGCTGCGCAGGAGGGGCAGAAGAAGGGGCCCTACACGGGCCTTTAACGGCGAGGACACGACGCGTAGGGAGAGGAGTCTTGAGGAACAAGAGACAACAGCCTCTATCCTCTCACTTTTGGGGGAAGAGGGAGACAGGAGCAAGCAATGAACGACAAAGGCACAGCGCGCGTGTGGTGTGGATCACAATCACGTCTGTGATACCACGCAATCCTCCACCTCACACCAGCCGCTGGTACCTGCTGGTTCCCTGGAAGAGAAAGCAATATGATTTGTGCTCTGCTGAATAAATTCCTCATTTCCTTTTCCAGCTGTCTCCAGTGACAGTCATTCCTCTTATCGCAGCAAAGCACATTAGCAGAATGAACATCACCCAAGGCAACTGTGTTAATTTTTTTTTTTGGAGGAGGAGCTTGTGTCAGAGTAGCTAGTATGAGGGACACTTCAAGAAGGTATGAAAT
This sequence comes from Astur gentilis, assembly GCF_929443795.1. Lineage (NCBI taxonomy): Eukaryota > Metazoa > Chordata > Aves > Accipitriformes > Accipitridae > Astur > Astur gentilis. The sequence goes on from NC_064911.1 coordinate 12,690,556, forward strand.
AGCTCCAGGGATGGCCAAGAGGAACCTGATGACCAAGGGAGTGCCCTCGAGAAGGCTTTGGGTTATTCTGTGAAACGTAGCCCATGGCAGGAGGAAAGCAAAGGGCATACAGCTTTAAATGAAGAAGGCAGGTCAGTATATGTTGAAGTGACACATACGCGGGCAGTCAGCTGTGCTGCTAATCAATCATTATCCTTCACCCTCTTAGAGATGCTGCTTTACATCAAATGCCATCTATAAGCCCTTTACATTGTGGCAAAGCACATGGAGAAAGATGGAAATGACAGTAATCCGTACCTCACAACACACTGGTATCACTCCGACGTGAGATTTGGGCTGAGTCTGTCAGCTCCAAGCTCTGATCTTCCAGTAAACATACAGGTCTCACACCACAGTTCCCATGGCTGTGAGTCACCAACAAATCTTCCACTTTGCAGGAATATTTAATGTAGCATAGACTTGACAAATTAAAGATGGGTGAAATTCAGTCCTTATAGGATCGAAATACATCTTTTCAGACAATGTGCAGTAAGCATGTTCATGGCCAGACTGGCATTTGCACCAGAAACATGCCAATGCAACATGGTGTTCTGGATGGATTTTTGTAGCTAGGACCGTGTTTTGTTTTTCTTCTTCAGAAGTGGAGTAATTCAAGTCTTCCCCAGAACTCCTCTCTCATGCTTGAACTGAATTTTCTGAAAGCTACACGTATGCAGCAGTTCTTCAGCTTAGCTGACTTAAGAAAGATGTCCTTTTCATATTCCTCCTCCTCCTTGCAATGGAAAGCCCACACCACTGCTCCACCAGGTCACCACAGGCTGACCACAGCCACCACTGTGCATGCAGCATTGTCATCCTAAATTTGTTTCCTGACCCATGACTAGTAACTCAAATGTTTTTCTGGAGGCCTTTCCCTCTCTGTGTTCTCTTGTATTTCACCTCCTCCTACTGGCATCCAAGTGACCTGAATATATAAATGGAAAAGGATCCACTGTCATGATGACAGCAAAGTAAATTCTGTTTTCTGGCTTACCATCGCTTGTCCATTTGTGGACTGCATTTTCTGCAGCTCCCATATAGCCAACCTCACCAAGACTATGAGCCGCTGGCAGGTGGGGCACTACTGCGTGAGCATCACCATGCTGGCAGCCAGTTCCACTTGGAAATAATTTGGCCAACAAGGAACAGAGGAAATAGAGACTGACAAGACAAGAAATGAAGAGCGATAAAGTGAGACAGCAAACGACGAAACGGACAGAAATGAAACAGCAAACACCACCACAATGTTTCTATTGATATTTTACAGCCCATCTGTGAAGACCTATATCCTTTACTAGTGCATCTCTTTTGTAAGAAGAGATGTAAAGAAAATCAATCACTGGTATGCAAATGCTTATTGCTGTTACCACAACTGGTTAATACCCTTGTTACGCCTTTAACCTGCCTCTGTTCTACTGTGAACCAGCCCTCCCCTCCAATACAATACACTCAGCTATTTAACAAAGAATAATTTAAGTAGGTGAGACCACGAGTACATAAGACAGCCCTCTGCCAAAAAAATACACAAACCCTGTTGCCTTCTAAAGACAGCACCAGTGATCTGGTTTATGGCCTTAAATGCCTAGAAGATTACAGATAAAGTTGATAATCCACCTTTAAGATGGCTAAGTGACCATTTTGTCCTCAGACATTCGCATATGATGTAGGACATCATCCTGTGGTACTTTGACATCTTCTAAGCAAAGGCCAAATCCCCTCTTGTGTTCCAAACACCGACAGATAACCTAATATAACCATTTGGCTCTTCAACGTAGGTCCAAATTTCTAGCAGTCAGTGCTAGATGCACAGCAACCTGCAACCTGCAAGTCAGTCTTGCTGGAGAAGACTTTCCCACGGCAGTCTCATCACCAGCGCTGGCAGCAACTCCACCAGAGGCTGCACAGAAACCAGCCCAGGAGTCTGCAGGAGCCCTGGAAAGCCTGTGCTCGACCCACAGCTCGGGTGCACCCCGCGGCAGGGACGGTGTCCCCCTGTTTGGGCTGGCTGGGAGTTGGGGCAGGGTGGCCCCGGCTGCTCGCTGGGTAGAAGGGTCTCGCTCTGCTCATCCATTTGGCTCTCAGACCCTGCTGTCACCGCAGGCTGCACAGAGCCACGAGGCAGTTAAAGTAACAGCATTTCGTTTGGGCATGTTCAAAGCGCTGCGCAAATAGAGGGATTAATGAATCCCCACAACGGCAGTGCAAGGTAAGCACCGCTCTCCAGATGGAGAAAAATATGACAGAGGCAGTGCGGAAAAGCCAAGAATAAAATGCAGGTCTTTGCGCCTTGTCAGACTTGATTTCAGTCCCTTGGGCCACATAGGAAAACATTTGCCTTTAAAGTGGGAGTGATTCATGATGATCTGGATCTCAACCTTGGCCTATTTTAACAATTATAACTGGACAGGAAAAAAATCTCTCCCAAATGTTAAATGAAGGTTTTAAATCAAAATCTTCTATTCCAATGCAGAGGCATTTTCTGTACAAAAGGAAGCAACTGCAGAACCCTCCTGGCTCAGTGGCGGCAGGTTCCTGAGCTCGTTTTCTCCAGAGCAATGCTAAAAGCAAGCAGTGCTGAGAAGTTTTCACAAACAGGCTGTGCTACTGGCCCTCAAGTCATACGCCGTGTACGACAGCAAGCAGAGAGCTGTCCTGTTGCTGCTCAGACCCAGCTGCTAAATTGCAGCAAATGTAGCTAAAATACACGAAATCAATACTTGCGTACAGAAGATGTAACTACTCCAGGGGTGCTACACAATACTGACGTTCCATGAACCAATCCCTCTCCTAAGGTGCGGGCTACACCGCAGAAGAATTTGGAGCCACTGCACTACTTGAAACCCAACATTTCAGCACACCGAGTTTATTTCACGTTCACACAAAAGCTAGCTGACAGGAAGAAGAGCAGAAACTTCTCTTTAACACACAGAGTTGATATGCAGGGGACACCGTCCTCCAAGGCAGGAGGTAGACCAAGACTCCCCCGGGTTCGTTAAAAAAGATCTGTGCACTTGCTCCTTCCCCACAAAAGGACTAAGCAGACTTTCATCTGATCATTTACTCACTGGTGACCAGGAAATTATTGCTATGTAGGTTAAGATTAAGTCATCTTGACCACAAAAGATTGCAGAGTGCAATTTTATTTCTTGGGAGATCTTGCAGCGGTTCACAGGCTCACATTGTCCTTCCTGCTGCCTCTGACACCAGCCAAGGGCTTCCTCTTGATTCCTCATTCAAAACGTCTGAGCATTTAAACATCTAATCAAGTCTAGCTGTCTTTCACAGTGGGAAAACACATGCGGTAAGTATTTTACCCAATAAGCTATAATGGACTTGGGTGTAATTCAGACTACTAAACATTACTGAAATGTAAAATCCAGTAAAATGCAGGTTTTAATTTTTAGGCCCTTTTTTTTCTACAACATGGGATGGCACACTGAAACTATGAACAAGGATGAAACGTCTCTGTAACAGTCTAGCTTGAAAAAGGCTCTGTGGATATTATCACCAAAGTCCCTGTGGAAAATACTTGCAAAATAATGGATTAAACTCATGGTCTTGCCAATGACAGGACAAAGTCGGAAGGGAAGTACTAATTTGGGCACCTTCCTACAGTGTGATTTCTCTTAAAACTTTCCAAAGCAAACCAGAAAGGATGGGGATGATAAGCTCAAGGTATCCTGATGTTACTTTCTTTTTCTGCCCTGACACCTCTCTCTGGAGCTCTCAGTCCTTTTTGGTCACAGTCTGACTCCACCAGCCAGAGCAAGAGTGGCAACATGCAACTGCCCTTCAAGATAAGATGCTTGGTCCAGAGGCACCATATCTTCTGCTGTGTTGGAGCACTTTTGTTCCCCCCAAAATACCCTCTGTGATCCCATGTGTCCTGCGTGGCTGGAGCACGTTACAGCTCACAGGGCTGGGACTTCGCCTGTTTAGGAGAAGGCAGAGGGCTGTAGCAAGACTTCATCAGTGTTGGTTCACCTAGAGCTCAACCCTTTATTTCGGAGGTGACCGATCCTGTGCCTAGCGTGGTTGCAGTATGTTGCTTGAGCCCTGTCCCTGATTGCCATCTGCACCCTTGTAACCAGCTCCGTGAGGAACAACTGCCCGTAACCAACTTCCCACCTGAAAACCCACTTCCACCTGGACAGTAGCTTCCCAACAGGTTTCATCTGTCGTAAGACATCTAACAGTCTCCTGTACCATGAAGTCCAAAGCAGGCTTTGGCATCGTCAGCCAGTTATCAAGAAGCACATTCAGGGTAGCCTGAAGTCCACCACAGTCCCTCTGCTTTGTGTTTTCTTTGTGTTTCTATGGGCCAGGGGTCCACGGGTATTTCAATAGGACACACATACGCATCGGGACTCTGGTGGAATTCAGGCTGCCGCAAAACTGTCCCATCTGCTAAACAAGGCCAGTCTTTCCTAAAGTCTCTTCTACGCAGAGTTCAGCGCTGCAATGCCGACGGGCATAAATCTCGACACTTGCCTCAGGTTTTCTTTGGGGCAGCCAGCGGGGCTGTTGAAGAGCCATCCCCGCTCCTGCTCTGCCCTGCCTCCAAAGCATCTTGCGACAAACACTGAGAACTGGGATGTGCTGCCATCTCCTCTGCCAGAAAAGTCATGGTGATGAAGAAATGGCAACTGTGCCTGAGAAATAAAGCTGGGAAATCTCTTAGACAAAATCCAGTATGGAGGAGGCTTTGGAACAAGTAAACAAAAAAAAACAAGGAAGGGAATAAAAAGAAGACACTCACAGCTCTTGGCTCATTTGATTGCCAAAGAAACATGGGACAAGCTGCTGATAATGTCATGCTATCCACATACAAGAACTGGCAAGATGGCACAGTGTGCAAAACTGGGAGTCACGGCAGAAAAGCCCCTTCCTGAAAACAGCACTTCTTGCTGCACAGCCAAGAAGCTGTGGGGATTACACTTCCCAGTATTAGCTGGCTGGTTTCTTATCTTGGGACTGGAGATGGGGGAAGAAAAGAAACATGGATTTTCGAGCACTCTGCCTAAAATTGGAACAGGAGTGCAATCTGCAGTAAGCCGCACAAAATGAATCACTATCGCTTTACATCCTCACTGAGGTCTCACTACTCTTACCCAGTGAGAAAGCAGAAACAGGTATTACAAGGGGAACCTGTGAATACAAAACAAACCATTACAAAGCAAGCTGCCCTTCCTATTAAACATCACTTTATCCACCTATTCCTACTACTGGTCTCCCTAGAGAAACCATGTTATTTGTTAGTGACACAGCACCTGAGTGTCAAGGGGAAGGTTCACTGACACCTTTTCAGCAGCCACACACAAACCTCAAGACCTTGTGCTGGAACTGCAGTGAGCTCATATACTGCTGCACCTGCCGCACACATATGTGCATCTACTGCCCATCTTGCTTGTTTTATTCTCATTTCTGTCTCTACCCAGCACTTAAGAAGGGGAGGAGAGGAAAGGAACAGAAAGGACTCAGTCGTTTCTAGCAAAAGCAAAAATAACTCTCTTTCTAGCTGAGAATGACAGCATAATTTTGTTTCCAGACTTGTCCATTTTCTCAGAGCTAACCAGCAAACTCTAACTTATTTGGGGAATTACTTGTTAAAGCAAGAAAATATCAAAGAGCCAGCCAACAGCCTTCACCTCTTCTGCAGCATTGCTGTCATCAACCTTATGCTCTCTAAGCATCAAAGCAGTTCTTAGTGAAATTTCACGGGCAACATTTTAAATCAAGATGCACCATGTTAATGCAAGCTTACCATTTCATTTCTAATGTGACATATATATATATGTATGTATATATAAAAACACAATTTATTGAAGGGTCTGGTCTGCTCAAATCCCATCCTTCTAGAAGTGTTCCGACACAGGGGGGAAACCCACTCCAAAATACAATACCAAAAGCCAAGTTAGTTTCTTTTCCAGCAAAGCTACTGAAGCTTCAAAATCTAATGTCTTGAGCTACCCTCTTGGGAAGATTTTAAGCAAATTAACTGCATTACCTGGTGCTGCCACCAGATGTCAGAGAGCAATAGAGGAAAATTAGTTGTAGCTGTCCTAACTCAAAAAGCTGGCATTATGAAAGAGAGGTAACAAAGTCAGCTCAACCATGCCATCTCTATGACAGTGATGTCCACATGATTCTACCCCTATTTACTGCAACGTGTCTTATCACACGGTAATATCTTATATGCAGTGAGTCTTCTTTCAAATAAACACCCCCAGGTTTTGAGAGTGCCGTCAGGGGAAGGAAGAAAAAGAAAAAAAAGCAACCTTGGTTTTCTGAAGCTGGAAATTCAAAAGAAAAACCCTAAGGTAATATAGCAGCATTATGTAGGTCTTAAAGGCACATGGCTCAGAAATACCCAACTTCCAACATTAAGATCAGCCCTGCTTTGTGCACATGTAACAATATTATTACATATACTGTTATCTTCTCTCTCTTAATTATCATGCTGTTGGCAGCAAATTTTAAACACTTTATTCAGATCCCCACCCTCTCCAAATCCCCTGTCAGTGATGAATTAAATACAGAAGGATGCATTAGAGACTCTATAGGAGCCATATTCTTCCTGCCAAATTTGAAGGCTCCCTTCAAGTCAGTCTGTAGCAGATTCTGAGACTATGAATTGGAATATGTGATGGGGAAGGAGGGCATACAAGGGGATTGCAGCATGAGTTTGAAACTGTGGATTGTACACAGGTGGTAAAGCCACAATTGGGTTTGGATGGCAAGACAGAAATGTTAAAAAAAAGCTACCCTTACACTCCACTGCCCTGCATCCTCCATATGTCACCGTTCTGGAAATGCATCAGACAGCTTTTCAAATCCTGCTACAACTGTTTTTTGTACCCTTTCAATATGATGGATACAAGGCTTGGAGGATGCTGAAGCCTCTTACATGATTTAAAATACTTACACTTTCTTGTAAAGAGAGTAAGAATGTTAAAAAATGGTATCTTGGGTTCTTCCCAAGGTAAGATGGAAGTACTACAAGTCCCAAGGGAAAGGAAAAATTCCCACTTCTCTTGCAGTGCAAATCTTGTTCAGGAGCAGTCCAAGAATGTGATTAAAGCTACGGCTGTTTAAATTGCACCTTTGACTGGCTTCAAGCAGAGAAATTTGGAGGTCTAGAGGAGAAAAATACTGCTATGGCAGGTTGAGTGACTGAAACACATGTCTAACACTTGAAGATGTTCAAGGACTGAAACAGGGCTGAGGGCGCATATCAGGTGAGGAGATAGAAGCCTGGCAAAGCAGCCAATAGCATACGGCAAATTAATAATTTTTCTAGAAATTCCACATGTATGGGGTTTTTTTATACATTGCATTACATCAATATACATAGACATCTACATCCACATACGAAAAATCTAAGGAGCCGTGTTTTGAAGGGCTTTTTTGCCAGCCCTTAGGATGGAGTTAGTGGGCAACTCTTCGCAAAGCCCGTCCCAGGACCTGAGCGATACATGAGAGGACCAGTGGCTGGGAACGCAGCTAATGCCCTGGAAACCTGTGAGCAGATGGAAACTGGAACGATGGATGTCACCAGAGAAACGGCACAGTAGCACTTTGTTCCGGATGCTTCCTGCTGAACATAGGAGATTATCGGTTATGTGAGCAGCAGATATACGGGCAACAGCTCCAGCCACAGCGGACGCTCTGCTTCCCATCCTAATCCCTCTCCCAGCCGATGAAGGCAGCAGACGCAACGCTTGCCTTTGCTATCTGGAACACAGCACGGCATGGAGTACAAGGTAAACAGAGCGCCAACAAATCGGTTTGTGCCAGTCTCGGCATAAAACACTCAGTACACGAGGCACACGGTACAGTCTAATGAAAATTGCTTTGGAGAGTTTGAGTACCAAATGTTTCTGCGAGGAGACAGCCCCATCCTTCTGTTAAGCCATAACACGAGGGAATTCCCATGACACTGAAGAGCAGTCCTGCTTGTTGTGGTGTATCTGGCTGTTGCATGCTATAAATACACTAAGACTGTACGTTAGTACCACAGTATATGTCGGGCAGCAGACAGTTCTACTATCATACACTGCAAGCAGTACTTCCTCCTAAAAATTCCTGATCTATCCATTGGTCCTTGGGGTCATGGCAACCTGGGTGTGAAGCAGGTGCTTAGGATTACAGTGTTGTTATCTGATGCCAAACGCTTTTTAGAGCTATCACTTGTACTGAACAAATTTATTCTATAAACAGCATTTGCAAAATCTCCTTAAATGTACCTGCGCCCTTATTTATTTATGAACTGGCAAATAATTCATGAAAGAGGGCAGACAAAGGGAAGAGATGGGAACAAACAAGGTGCTCAGGATTATAACATATATCTGGATTTGAAGGAAAAAAATGACTTTAAAAGATAAGACTGCAAAGTTATCTGACAGCGTTGGCTTTAAAGCCTTATGATGTCATTTAATGCTTCCAAATGCACATCAGCAACCACAGGAGAGATTAATGGTTCAGAGCCACACCACAGAGATCCAGGCACAGACCCGCTGAGCTCGCTGTGTGCTTTTCCATATAAATGGCCTTACCCTTGCGTAAGAGAGCGGGAGGCTGTACGAAGCGCACAGGCTTTAGATGAGACTCCATGCAGACCAGTAACTTGAATTAAAGGCAAAGCCTGGAGAGCTGTGCTCTAAGGGCTGATCACAGCTGCAAAGGGGGGCCATCAGGGCACAACCCAAATCCCACGATAAGCAAACCTGAATACTTTACTTGATAGATTGAAAAAAACCACCCTGAAAAAAAGCCCCCAGAGGTCATTAGTACCCCGTATACTTTCAGACGCTGTTGGTCCAGCTCTCTAACCAAATGCAGGGCAGGCCAATTGTGCCCTGCAACTGCAGACACTAAAAGGAGTTCATGTTTCAAGCTCTTACTGTTGGCATTTGAGTTTGACAGAATCAGGTCAAAATCAGTCTTGCTCAGTCTGATATGATGCAGACTTCTGGATCCTACCCTGTTCACCAAGAAGATGGGAGACCTCATTCTCCTTTCCCAGAGTCATGTTGTTAAATACTGCCAGAGAAGTGCTAGGGCTGGAGGATGACATGCCAGCAACAAAAAAAACCCCTTAAGTACAGTGAACATTTTCAGAGAGGGGAAGCACATTTCCTACCACCATTGAACAAAATAATGGAAATGGATAACATGCCAGATGCGGCAGGTACCAAACCATTTAAGTTAAATGCACCCCCAAAACCCTATTAGAAGTCAGTACAAATCCTGATGTACTGGCCTATCATGTTGTAAATAAAAAGAAAAATAGAGTGAACAGGATGCAGTATCCTCCTCCCTTAGCTTTAGCTCCTGCAAAAACAACATTTGGCAGCATACACTGTCACAATCTCTTCTTTGTGAGATAGGCTCAGGTAAATGGTGCAAGTCAGAGAGTCGGAGGGTATGTAATTTTGCCCATCCATCAGTGCTGAAAGCAATCTTAGCTAAAAATGACCCAGGACCTTATGACATAAAGCAAAGAAAATGCCTTCAGTGAAAAAGGAGCTTCCGACCTCGTAAGGCTTCCTGTATTCCCAAGTGGCTCAAGCAGAGCGGACTAACATGGTAAGGACACGGGCTAAAGGGATGCACTGATACCATCTCCAGAAACGGATCTGCACATATTCCAATCAGTGAGGTCTTTTAATTAGATGAAAGCTTACTATAGATTGAAGGGGTTGCACAGAAACATCAATAAGGCCTCTTAATGCTTCAACACATTTCCCACAATTTACTCGGGGAAAGCAAAGACCAATCTACGGCTGAATTACCAAAATAAAGCCACAAATCAGTCTGAAATCCAGGTTAAGAAAGCTAGTTGGTTTTGGCACTGGAAAATACTTATAGTCATTAAAGCAAAAACCCCATAGCTCTGTGTATTTACCGCTTCAGACAATCTGAATCCCTGCGACAGAAGCAAGCGGCTGCCGATTGCCACCAGCTAATTATAGTGCCGGTCCTACGACAGGACTGCCGCTGCCGGGGCGGTGTGAAGGCAGGCAACTCCGCGACACATTCACCAACAGCTCTCCAAAAATGACCCGCTCCCGCCCGTCTCCATTTCACAGCCACCGTTTAATTGCTGACGGGCATGCAAGGAGAGACCCGGGAGGAGAGCCGTGCCCTCCCGGAGCGGTGGTCCGTCTCTGCTCCTCCAGCCTCACGTCCCAGTAGCCGTGCTCGGCTGGTAGCGGAGGGGACGCCTGGTCCTTCTCGATGTAAGAAAACTCAGGGCAAGGTCTTACGGCAGGGGAAAGGGATATTTATTTCAACTTGGGACAGATCTAGGGGACCCTTCAGGGAAAGTAAAGCCTGCAGTTTCCGTAGGAAGGCAGGTGACTGGTGAGCAGCACGGCTACCAGGTTGCACCCACTTTCCTGGGGCACTGGCCGTGAAACAATAACTGCTGCACGTTTATTCTTCAACCCCCAGTGTTTCACAAGAATGAAAAGCAAAATAAAGCAAGGGGAGATTACTCCTAAAATGTTTTCCTTGACCTGGAGAAAGTAACAGCTTGCTACAGACCTCCTGCTGGCCTACCCCTGGTCAAAACAACCGAAAGGGCTGCTGCATGTATTTCCATCTCAGAGTTGTTTACAGAGTTTTGTCCTTCCCTCAGGCACTTTCCCTCCCATGATTAGCAGCGATGTGTGAAGATACTCTGGTATCAGTACCCTTTCCCTGGAAGTGTTCCAGTCCACCAGCCCCAAATGACTGCTGTGAAGGGCAGCGTTAGCCCCAGTCACTGCATTTCTCATTCCGTACAGGTCCCCCAGGTTTCTTCCAACACAGTCAGAAGCAGGCGACAAGGCACACACGGTTTGCAGCAACAGGCGCGTTGTTTTTCAGTTTGACTCTGCCAGAGCGTCACTGCAAGTCTCATATATAACAAGAAGACTGTTTTCCCTATACTTCTGATAATCATGCAAACAAAATGATGCCACACAACCTTAAACATTAAAGACTGCAGAACAAGTCAATTCTGACGAGATACTTCACATAAAATCAGTGCTAAGTAGATGGGGAAACAGAGATGGAGAAGGAATGAAAAATAAAGCCAGCAAGATAGTGCACTCAGCCATATCGCATCTTAGTTACTTTTCAGTCCACGCAAGCTGCCTCTCTTGGAATCAATTCCAGTTGCACCTAAACTAAATCTGATCAAAGTTGCTGTAATTACTTATATCCTTAAAGTATCAACTCATCAGTAAGAATGAAACAGAGTCAGCTCATCAAATGCTTCTCATTATTACAGTCTTTCACAGCAGGAGCTTGCATCTTCCATCACTGCAGACATCTGCTATTATCATCAGAAACCCAAAGACAAAGTGGCACGAAGCCTCTCTTTTTCGGGATTATTTCAGTCTGAGCATTTGTCAGTGCCATGCACGCTATCTCCATTCTCCCCAGCTGTCGCATCTAAGATGCACATAAAGAAGTGCAAAAGTACTATGAAAAGTACCTACTGTAAAACCCACGCATTGGCAAGGGATTTGGGAATATATATAGTACTTGAACCTACATTTCCCTTCAGTCTGTGCAATATACTAGCTTTCAAGTCTATGGGGCCATTTAACATGGGGGCTTTCAATGCCACCATTCCCAAATGCCAGCATCTAGCTGCATGTTTCTGAACATTTGAAGCCAGGAATGTGGCCATACCAATATCTGCTACTTACCAGTTTCCCAGATCCTTACGTTTATGACTGATTTACATTTCCCCGCATGATTTTTATCTGAAATTATCATTTTCAAGTGAGGAACCTGCACTTACACCAAGATCATTTTGGACAATCATTCACTGCTGCAACTTGACTATAGTCAAATGGAAGAGAAAGCTAGTATATTAGCATCCCATGAGCTTTCACTACTGCAGGAAAGCTCTAGATCCCTCTGTATAAAAATATTTTTATATTTTCTCTACCCATACAGCCACACCTCTTTGGATGCTGCGCCTGCAGATGTTCCCATAAGCAGTCAAGGAAGCACAGCCTTGATGAAACTAGCAACAAATGGAGGACCCATACAAGTGTCATTAATGGGTCACTGTAAAAGCAAAAAGAGAAGTCAAGCAGATTTCCCCCTTTTTTTCCTGTTCTTGGTTCTATTCCACACTGACATTAGTGAAGGAGAGGAGAAAGTAGAGGACCTGCTCATTAAAATCTCCAGTGCACCAAGTCTGGAGGGAACGCAATTATACCGGAGGACAGGATTATATGAGATTATTTCATCATTTGAAGACATGCTTTGAAATTCAACATGGCTAGGAGTACAGTTATTACACATACCCAGAAACAACCAACTGTACAAATAGAGGTTGGGGAAAACTGTTCAGACAACAGCTCTTCGGAGAAAGATCTGGGGATGGAACAGACCGTAAGGTGAGCGTGACTCATTCAAGTCATACTGTTATGAAAACTGAACATGCTGGGATGTATAAACAGGAGCACACATCACCTACAATATAGGTCATCCTTCTGCTCTGCTCGGCTTCATAAGGCCCCAGATGAAGCATTACCTCCTGCACCAAGTACTTTAAAAAAAAAGGGGGACTAAAGAAAGAGAGGTCACAGAACAAGAAAGATATCCAGAAAATATGACTTGGGAGGAAAGGTTAAAGAAAATTGTGCTGTTTTCATCTAGAGAGGAGGTTTTCATCTAGGCAGGGTGATAATGGACTTCTATGTACATAGAAACATGCTATCAATGTCAATAGAACGATCTGTTCTCCATAACTACAGCAGATAAGGAATAATGGGCTGAAACTGGAGCAAGAATGACTCATATCAAACATTATAAAAACTACATATAATGATAGCAAAGCACAGGAATAGATTTTATGCAGGGCAGATCCAGTGATGGATGACGGAAGTATTGCTGATCATATCCAGGAGCAGGGAGAAAAGAACTTGATAACCCCCTGGCATTCCCCCTCCAACCCATTTTTTCCTAGTTCTCCATGAATCTCAACTTTACAACTGTAAGCACTAAGAGCTACAACAATATTATAACCATAAGAGCTACAACAAACCCCAGTGAAGTTTACATACCTCATTAATACTGAAAATTAAGTCACAAACAGTCTGTGTAATCTGCTCAACGTGTGGGCAGGGAATTGCGTTTTACTAAGGACAGGATTCAACTGACATAAGTTTAGCAGAACAAGAGAAATTTCAGCCACGTATCACTCATCCCCCAGCAGAGTCAACGGAGAGGAATGCCCGTGGTTGGTGCCAGGGGCATGCTCTGTGCCGGCTGGGCAAGCAGCCTCAAGGCTAGCTCAGGGCTTGGCTGGAATCGAGAGATTTATTGTACAGATAACACACAGTATTTGTCTGTGTGCACCGTAACATTTATCTGTGTATACTGCATCTCACCCAGAAACCCAGGCTTACACTTCCAGCTAGTCCCTGATCAATGCAGCTGGCCACAAAGAGAGGATGCTCTACAGCACCGGCACATGAGGTCTCGGATGGATTTTAGGATTTTTAGAGTAACACTTCTTTGAAAACTATCATTAGCCCTGGCTCTAGAGCCATTTGGTTTTTTCAAAACACAACTTAGGACGCTACCAGAGAGGAACAGCTCGTGTTATATCCTCACTGAAACATCAGGCCTAACTTCTTGCAAGTAAGAAAAGCATAACCTTCCAGATTATGTTTAAGGTTTGGGGTCCACCCATTTTCACTGGATTTTCTCCTGGTGGGACATGGCCTCTCTGGAAAACATTGCAAAGCCGGGGCAGGGCCGTTCCACAGCTCATGGGCCTTTTGCATGGTACGGGAGATCAGCAGTTGCTTTCTTAGATCGCAGCATTTGTTCCAGCTCCCTTGGGGCCGGGAGGGCGAGGGAGGCACACACAATTCCCCTACTGTGGAACACAGAGATAATTTCTTCTAATTGGAGAACTCTAAATATTTGGAAGTCGGTATCCATTATTATTTTGGAAACTTCATACGGCAATAAAAGATGAGTTGATTCTGGCAAAATTTCTTCAAAACAAGAGAACATTATCAGAGCACAGAGACACTTTCCTGTTTTTCAGCGTAATAACACCAACAGATACATTACAGCAGGATTTCTACAGCCAGGCAGACAGCTCAGCTAGCTCTAAAGGGGAAGAAAGACAAACTTTTAAATGTGAACATCCCAAATGAAGTGAATTCAGATATCCCCTCTCCTCCCATAGATGAGCCTGTGGAAAAGATTTCTGCCAAAAATGGCACAGAACATCAACTGAAAAGTTAACGATGAAGTCATATTCAGCTGTGTCTTTCAGATGCCAATACAAGTTATGTGACTTCTCTTCCCTGAAATGGCTTTGGGAAAAAGGAATAGAGAAAGGCAAAAAAAAAAGAGAAAAGAAAAAGAAAAAAAAAAAAGAATTGTACTGGAATTGACTTTGTGAATAAATGCTGTATCAGCTGGAATAAACCCATACTGGGTTTGAAACAGCACTTTGCTATATTCAGCTGTACAGATTTGCCTGACTGGAGATGGCTGTGCTCAAAGATGTTGCCATAATAATTGGGAACATGCTGACATCTGCATCAGAGGCTCAGTCTAGTCAGAAGTCGAAGTATTAGAAAGAGGCAGTGAGTTCACCCTTAAGGGTCTTGAAAACTTGCAGTCAGGAGAGCATTTGGGGGAAGGTTGCCTATTTAGTTCCAAAATCTTGTCCTAAAGCCTGCTGAAAATGTTGCAGAACAGAGAGTCGATCCTTTGCTCACACACTTGTCTCAGAGCAACCCCAAGCTACACTTCACTTGATTAAAATGTAGTTAATTCACAGATTTTGCTTAGCCAGTACCACAGACTACATCTGTTGGCCTATTGCTGGGACTCATAAAGCAAGGTGATTGCTTTACCTGTTTATCAATTTTGGACATGCCTAGCTGTGGTTGAAAGATTAGGTTTGAAATAGCAAAATTCCTAATGAGAGAAAACCAGAAGGCCTAACAAATAACAATGTGAGTCACGCTCTCTTCTTGCCATTAATTTGCATGGCGTTGGGAGAAGCAGAAAAGGAAGACGTGTAACAGAGATGATGCACAGATTTGCAAGAAATTGCTCAACTGATATGCAGAGGGGCCAAGAGGAGTTTAATTTCAAACAAAAAAATGTCCAGTCACCAGCACTTAAAATTACTTATAAGAAGTGACATTTCCAGTTGCAGACTGTGTTCTGCTTATACACACAAAATCCATGGTATTCCTCTTCCCCTTGGTATGCAGTGCACACATGAATGGGAATTGCTGCTGAAGAAGTTCATTAGCTCTCAGGGTTGAAGGGGATCATGTTCCTCCTAATTACGTGAGAAAATTCCACCCACACAGTGATTGTCACGACAAGAACAAATACATAATGCACAGAAACAACAGTGCTTTGGGACCTCAACAGATCACCCTGCTATGTTCAGAGGATGCTATCACCTCTTTTTCTGATACTCAGTTCCAAATGAATCAGGGACCAAACAAGCCCACCTATTATTTCTACCTTGCCTTACTTGCTGTGATGTGGCTTCCTTTAAGTTTGCTTCCCTGCACCCATCACTGATGAAGGAAAAGAGGTAACAGGATTTCACTTTCTGTCAGTCTATGATGATGCAAAGGAGTAATGAAAGTTATTGGGTAGGAGTTGGTGAGAATACTGCATTGTTGTTCTAGCTCTGTATATAGGATCCATACCCCTGCTAGGATTCACTAAATAACTAGTTTTCTGACTGCAACAGCATTTATTTTTCTCCTTCCAGCCACCTTTGTTTTGAAATTAGGAAACACTTTTATTCATTCACAGCCCAGGAAGGTAAGGGCTTTCTCTGCCATCACATGTATTTGTTTAGCATCAGTCCCAGATACATTATTTGCTGAAATTTGTTTGAACTTTCTTTTGGTTACCAGGCCTTCATCCAAAACGCTCTTCAAGAAGAAGAAGCAGCTTCGCTCTTCCTAGTATCAGCAGCAACGTAACCAGGATCCTGAAGCACACACCACATCAAAAGCTGGTGAAACTCAGACAGAAAGCAAGACCTTTGCTTCCAGTACATATCGCAAGGACCAGCGAAGCAGGACTGAGAAAACAGTTTTCTTTAGGAATATACCCAGGAGTTTTTACCGACCTTGACTCGACCTGTGATTGTCTAAATCTAGAATTAGATCTTCGTCTTCCAGGACAGGCAGGCAGACAATGAGAGCCTCAGAGGAAATTAATAGTACAGAACAAGAAATGGGCATCTTCATTCATGTCATGGCACTTGCTGGGATGCCAAGATAGGAACAGCTTTGTCCTGTTCCTAACGCGGCTCACACAAATGGTCAGGCACTTGCCCTGGCTGATGTCCAGCAACCTCCTCCTGATCTTCATTTTCCTCACTTGAACAAGTTCAGCACAATAGGAATTTAAGTGCAGAGAGGGTTTGTAGGTAACCACGCAGATGACCCTGAAGCAATCAAAACCAGCCATGGACCTTGCCTCAGCAAACTGTATTTGCTCTTGCAACGTTACATTTTCTTTGCTGACTCCATCGGGCACTGATTTGACCTGACGTATGACCTGCACTCCTCACCAAAATTGCCTTTTCTCTGTTCTGCGTTTTTCTTCCAGGGTGACTGTTTGGTCTGGCCTTTACACAGGAGTCTTCAAGGGCAGAGGGCAAAAGGGAGCTGCAGGAAGGATGGAGGAGAGAAAAATCACACCAGCATGTGGCCAGCAGCACAGACTGGAGCTGGCACCAGAACAGTCAGACCTTTCTCTTGCTGGTGGGGATGACTTGCGTGGCAGAAAGTGAAAGTTAGTGCCTTTGAACTTTACATTAATCACAGGCTGCCGGGAGACGAGCAGCAGTTGCCTGGCCCCTGTCAGTGCGGTGCAAAGGATATCACTCAAGGGTGCTGGTCTCTCCTGTGACGGTGGTATGCTGCATCAGCAGTCCCAAAAATCGGACCATCACGCAACAGCCTTGGAAACTGCTGCAATTAAAGCAAGGAAGGACAACAGCATGTAAAACCAGCATGCTTCACTTTCCAGAAAAACACAGAACAAAACCAGAAGACTTTTAACAAGAAGGTACTCAAGAATTCAGGAGCAAAATTACTTCGTACTGTTAAAACGTCTTTCCTTCTCCCTGAAGGCTGCCACTGTCTCAAGCAGCAGACAGAGCAGGCGAGGACACCGCACTTTGTCTCCACACTACCTCACCACTGAGGATGCATCACTGCATCAATTTAGGAAAAACATATCATATTAGCATGTCAAGTCTCAAACATGCAGCCTTCTAGATTCAGAGCAAAACCAGCTCTTTCAATTTAAAACAGCAGTTTGGGAGCTTCTCATTCATGAGTTTCCAAGAGCATGTGCCATTCCCTAAAAAGCTGAACTAGCTATTGCTTCAGAAGCAGCTCTGCACAGGCCACACTCCCACAATATACTTCACATTTCTCTGCCCACGCGAATCCCCCCGCGCAGCTAGGAAGAGGGCAGGCACCAGATGCTCTCAATGCTGCTTTCTGTTTCCTAATGCTGTGTTTCACAGCCAAAAATAAACCAGCCCAAAACAACCCACTGGTTTATAGGTACTGCACACCCTATCTGCTTCATCGTCTAAAGCCAAGCTCCGTGCTGCAGAAACAGCTATACCTTGAAAGAGAAAGGCTCACCAAGGTAAAGTAGTGCAAGCGAAAATTAAAGAGGGCCAGAGGCTCTTGTAAGGAAAGCATTCTGGCACGTCTCCTCCTCAGCGGCTTGGCCCCCTGAGCAGAATACAAATGAAGAGCATCACTGACAAGCCACTATAACATCTCAGTCCCCTTTACAAGTCATCCATTCGGCTCACGGCACAGAGACAGTGCAGGCATTGTCAGAAATACACTGGTCGCAAACAGAATAAGAGGGAGGCCCACAGACAAACATCACCCTATTGAGACTGAACACAGCCTTAAAAATATACTGAGAGATACAGCTATTAACATGCCCGCACAAAATGGAATATGGGCAGAGCACTCAAAAGTGCTTGTTCATTCCTTATCCTCCATTTCAAGCTATAACGTCACCCTGCAATTAGCTGAAATAACCTCTATTCTGTTCAACTTCTCTACTGATGAGAAGCTCACAAGAAGCATGAATCGTCAGGAAAGGTTTAAAAATACACCAAAATTTTACAGCAACAGCAAGAGAAATAAAGCACTTTTACTTTCTCTGTGTGCTTTTTTATAATCTTGCAAGTGCTGATTAGCAAGGATGTCACAAGTTTGGCTACGCAAGCTAGTTCATAAAAATTAAGTGGGAATAGACTTTTCCTAAGCGGGAATAAAGTTTTCCAAAGCTTCAGTTCTAAGACAAAAGGGCCATGCCATTGCTGGGAAAGATTTGGGCATTTCAATCTTAAACAAAGGTACATTGTAGACTCCAGAAATGCCTAGCTCTAAAATAGATTGAGGACAAAAAGTCTACCATCAAGGCAAAAGAATTAACACAGCAGAATTTCCATAAGAAATAAAAAGTTGAGGATGTCATATATTTTATTGGCTGATCATCCTTGCAGAAAGACATGGGTGGGAAATAACTGTGGGCAAGTAAGGGAGCCTACATTTCAAACAGCGTATTATTCTCAAAGTTTTTTCCCCACCTCTATTACTTTGTGAACATCTGATTCACTGGGTCTTTTGTGTTTTTTCTTTAATTAAACATTTCAAGCCATTCACCACATCTGACTAATGGACCCTGCATATTTCATTCTCATTTTGTGTGCAGATGGGTTGTACACACAACTGTGAACATTGTGGCCTATGAAGCATAAAAAACAAATTTAGATTTTAAAAGTAAGAAAAAAAAGCTCCACTCTAACGCAATTTTAGAAGCTTGGGAGTAAAATATAGTCTGAGTGCTGGGGAAGCTGAAGCTGTCAGAATGCCAAGAAAATCTCTGAGAGTCACATATGAAGTTGCAAAAGATAAATATATTGGGATAACCAAATAATTGTATGCAGGAATTGTTTTTGTAAAGAAAATGATGGGCTGCACAGGAACAGTAAACTATTCTCAAGCCCAATTCATGTTCTTTAGGTGCCACATTTATACAGACTGTAATGAGAAAGGTATGCTAAATTAAGCTTCTTGATTAAAGGAAGAGCTGATAAAACGTGAAAAGAAAACCCCACATCTCTGGTACATATTCCCCCTTCTCTTAGCTCTGCTTGCTCAAAAATCAAAGACAGAGAAGATTAATTTACTGGTTGGAACATAAAACCAATAAAACAAACAAACAGCTTGCCACTCTGGCTTCAGAATGAATCTAGTGGAAAATTTTTTTCCTAGGAAATCTATTTTGGGAAAGCAATAAAGCACTGGGAAGGGCAAAGGCTAGAGGCATTTAAAAAAAACACCTGGAGAAACTGCGCTATATCTGACGTTATGGAGGATTTTTGCTTGCTTCAGCATCGCAGGCGTCAAATAGTGACGTTGATTCTCGGAGATAGTAGTTTTCACACAGGGCAGCCAAAGCTGGATCCTCTGTTGCAGAGAAACTGCAACGGGGGTGAAAGGAATTACCCTAACCAGCCGTGCATCGGTGTCGGAGTGGGGACCACCACCCACTTGGGCTTAGGTGCTTAGGCTTGAAGGAAGCAAACCACTTGTGAAGGCTCCCCCCATCCCTCACTTCGGTTCAAGCTGCACCATTACAAATCACCCCTGTGAAAAGGCGAGAAGCAGCTCTCTTCTGCTGCTAGCCAAGACACCAAAGTGGAGAAAATTACTATACACAGCGTAGAAAATGTTTCCTTTGGCAGCAGTTAAGAAAATGCTATTCATCCTGTATACAGCCTGCATGCTCCTGCATAATAAAGAGAGCGACTGAACAGTCTTTTAAGAAGTTTACTGGGTCACATTTCTCCTGGACTAAGGCCAGTGCTCCCAGTATCCTCCAGCGCTGGGTGCACATTGCACAAATCCTTTACTGGACTCAAACCTTATTTCTTACTGATGCTGACAGTGCCTGAAAACAGAAATATGAACCCGGATATTATTGATAATGTAAAACATGCTTCCAGAGGTTGTTTAGGGCAAATTAATAAATCCATTAATAAATCCTTGCTTCTTAGATGGCCGAATGGCCATGAGAAGTGGAGCCTGTGCACGTCAATGTCAATTGGCATGGGTTCGTCCCTGGTCAAAACAGCACATGCTGTTTCTCAGAGGCTTGGATGAGAATGAGAAGCAAAGTAAAATACAGTGAGGGGTAGGATAATGTGAGAACTTGATTATGCAAGCCATTAAAGTTAATGGCACTAGTCATACATGGACAAATTCTGCCAGGGAGTATGGTTTTGCAGAAAAGTGCAGTGAGGATAAATTGTACTTTCCAGCTAGACTGCTTTCTAAGGCAGTCAGTCCTCCCCCTGCCACAATCAAGGAACCACATTTTCCAAAAGCATGTGATGCAAGATGCTGTGGGCAAGAGCCCGTGCAGCGGCACTGCCATCCTCTCGACAGATGACCTCAATGCCTTGAGACAATCATCTACTGCATTTAGTGGTTCTCCGAAGAATCAGCAAAACACGGAGACATCAGCCATTGCACAATCAGTGTCCAAGGCTCCCTAGGTCAACAGGAATTGCTAGTAAGCAATATATCTTTTGCAAAAGGAAGCAATTTCTTACAGAAGAAGGTGACAGAAAATCTCCCCAAGCAAACACTGTCCAAAAAAACAGAAAAAAAAAGAAAGAAAAGCAGGGGCACGAAGGAGAGGCAGATTGAGAGGGAGTTGGAAACAATGACAGTTTTTGGAGTCCCCTTTGAAGAACCCTGTTTGCTGCCCTGGCTGTGATAACCAGTCCACCCCTGGGAAGCAGCTCTGCAGCTCTCCTGGTCCTGGCACAGCAACCAGCACCGGACTCTGCCGCAGAGCCAGCCCTGCCAGACATCATTACCTGCCACAGCCTCCTCCCCCACGTCCAGGGAGGAAAGCGGAAATATGGGAAGGATGCTGGATAGCCGAACAGACTGGGAAAGAGGTGAAACACCTTGCGTTCCTAAATTAGCCTCTTCTGTACCTGAACACATGAGAAATACACAAAGGACATAGAATTAAAAAGAAAAAAACCCCACAGAACAAAACAAAGAACAACTATTTTTTTCTTTCTCCTTAGCTGTATTATCATTAAACTATTGTTTAACAAATAGGTCTTCTAGAAAAGTTATTTTCCCTGTTATTCTTTAATGATTCAAAATATATTTTAAAAATAATTTAATATTTTAGTGCTTTGGCTACTAGTACTTAAGCAAAGCTTATCACAAGCTACATTTCAACAAGCATTTCCATAAACCGAGGCTAATAAAGTTATAGAGAATGGCCTGTGCACGGAAAGAAGAAAGGAGCTGTGCACATTAGGAATCAGCAGCAGTCACACATCCGGAGGAGGGCTGAAGCAAAATAAGACCATAAAACCCAACCTCTGATTCAGCCACAGAAAATCAGCCTTCCCCTGTGCAGTATCACAGCTGGCTCACTCTGGACATTGTGGGCTAAGAGGTGATGCCGAGACAAGGTGCAACACAGCTCATTCAGGAGCGCTTTGCACAGCTGACCGACTTGCAGAGTACTTGATTTAGTGACTTTGCAAGACAAACTGGCTTTCCCAGCCCAGGTCTGAGCATGCGAGACCCCAGCTTGGCCAGGTTGGTGAGCTGTCCCTTCACAAGCAGAAGGCGCGCGTGGAAGGTGAAGACTCTACAGGACAAAAAATAAACAGGTACAGAGGTACATTTGCAAAGTCTGGCCAAGAGTTTCACTCCTCACTGCCATTAGACTAATGGGCACAAGCACAAGAAGATATTCTTTATGCTGCCCACGTTTAGGCAGTTTTGGATAATTGTGCCCAGAAGCTCCATCTGGGGCAATTTTAAATCATTTCAGATCTAAAAGCAAGAAGGGGAAAGTGAGGGTAAAAAAAGCAGAAAAAGGGGAAAAAAGCCTTTAAATCTCTCCTATAAATAGCATTGAAGAGCCCAAATAGTTTAATTTCAGGCCCAAGACCTAATTTACTATGTAGTAACAGCACTGTCACTGTACTTAGCAGAAAGAGCCATGTCGTGTTGTCCTGGTGAAATGTGCCCTTTAAGGCATTACTGAAAAGCCTGCAAAAAAACCCTCACTTTCTTGTTTTGAAGAAACTTTCAGCAGTTGACCCTTTTATTGAGGTAGCTACACACAAGCTTAGCAAAATTATGTGCATTCTTTTGCTGATGCTCTTGTAAGGGCTGTAAATCAGCAATGCACATTCTTGCTTAACACCTCACCTACTACCAAAAAGGCAAACGACCAGAGCTTTGCTTCTGCAAGAGGCCACGAGCCGGCAAGGGCAGCGGAGCAAGGTCCTGCCTACAGCTGTGCTGACACCTCTGGATGGCACTGAGCCCCCCAGCTCCCACCAGGATGGCTGGCAGAAGGGGGGGCTTTCCTCAGCATCCTTCTGCAAAAGCCTCTTGGCTTGGACAGCTTCAGAAACAAAAGGCCACCCTTCTTGTCCCCTGCATGAGCAAGGAGCAATGGCAGCACTTGGAGCCAGAGCTTGCTCCCAAAAGCTGGGAGAGCTCAGCTCCAAAGTGGCACCCTCCCAAAGAGATTTAAAACCAGACATTTGTCCAGGCAAGAGGCAGCATGACAGGTGCTTTGTGGATTTTCTCATTGCTCCAAGTTACATTTTCAAGTCTCCTTTAAGTCTCCCCTGCTGGGACCTCCACCAAAAAACTTGGCTGTGAAGAGGTTGCAGCTGTGCAGGACTGCACTGATGTCTGGCAAAACACCCAACTCCAGGGCAAGGACACAAAAACCAGAGGGAAATCTAGATACTGCACTATAGACACTTGCAACATGCCATCTCTCTGCTTCGCACAGCAGCAGTTCAGTTCTCTAGTGCTCCTACAGACATGCCAAACTGTGCCTATACTCTCCTTTTCTGCCTGTCCATTGGTACAACCCAACGGCATTTCTGCCGTACCATCAGCAGTACAATGGTTGCTCCCAGAAAAAAACCTGCACCAGCTCAACAATCCTGACATGTTTCCCACAAAAGAGGTAATTTAATCATTCTGGGTATGCTACAGGCAACATTTACATTTGCACAGGTTTAAACGAGCAGAGTTCAATTTCCAGTACATGTAGATCAAGCTGCGGTAAAAATTCAAGCTTGTGACACTTGTAGGAAGGAAGGCTGGGCTGATAAGTGGTGACTCAGACAAGCTGGCACTGAGGAGCAAGCTGACAGAACATTTAATTAACAAATTAACTTTCTACTCTCTTAAATAAGCATTACAGTCTTGCAAACATCCAAGAATATAGTACTCAAATTCTACCTAGAAGGCTATGTCTGACATTTTTCCAAGCCTCACTTCCCAGTTTCCATTAAAAACAAGTTTACCTACTGCATCATCAGATGTTCTGCTGACAACAACATTTTGCTGTGTATGCTTCTTTGTAGCCGCAGGGCGTATTAGCCAATTCCACTGAGTCACTTCTAGCAGTGTCTCACTCTATCAGTAGCATCAATTTGTGTGAGTGCCTGTTTGTTTGGCTGTCCTCCAACCAAACCAGCTTTTCTGACTAAATCTCCTGGTCCCTTTCTGAGCAAGTAAGAGCCAGGAGGCTTGCAGAAAGTCTTCTTCCCACTGGGAGAGGGTCTCAGCAACAAAATCCTGGAGGCCCTTTTCAGAACTGACTTGGAAGAAGGAAAGGAAAATGGACAGGAATAAGAGAGATCCATGTATCTCACCATAAGTGACTTAACAGCTGTGTCCCTTTATTTGTCCCAAATTGGCGGGGGGGGGGAGTTAACCAGTACCAATATTGACTGTTGAAGGACATTTCCAGAAAACACACAACTTTGAAAAGACATGGCTAAAGCTACAAAAAGGCATTTTCATGTGCTAACCCAATCCATTAAGACACTGAATCAAACATTTGCCCAGAAGCTTTGAATTCCAGTTCTGCCTTTTGGTCAATGTCTTTTCCCCTCTCCCGCACACAGCCCTTGCTTCCTATGTTGGAAAAAAGATCTACCATTAGCAAATTCTAACAGCTTTTAAAACAAACTTGTCTCATGTTTCCCAAGCTAAGCCATTTGCAAGTTCAGGCGGACCCAAGCACCCACCTTTCTTTTTGAACATCTGCTCTTACGCTGGCCAGTCCTCAGACACAATGGCCCCAATCTCTCCAGCAGCCACTATTCAGGTAAAATAATGAGTGTCAACCACTTAACCAGCAGATGGGAGCAACAGCTCCAAACACTGTTCAGACAGGTCCCTTGGGCCAGGACCCTTCTGTAACCCTTGGAAAAGCAAGCCACCTATTACACACTTACAGCAGGAACCAGTAACAGACATTTAATTGTAATTAGCAGTTTGCTGAAGGACCGGCAGTGGTAGCAGGGCCAGAATACAAAGGAAAGAGACACTTCCCCTCTCTCCTGGGACAGGGAACAAGAAGCAGAGATCTCCAGTGATTTGAAAGAGCAAGCGGCGGCCAGCCAAAGTGCCTCGGGGAGTCCTAGTGTAACGGAGAAAAGGTTTCTTGGCCAGGAAAAGCAAATTGAGAAGGAGGAACTTCCCATCAGACAACACTAATCCCAAAATCCCTGATGGACACGCAGGAAGGAATGTAGGTAGCAATCCCATCTCTCCTCCATTTTCCCCAGGGCACTCTTTCCATCCTCCACGTCTCAGCGCCCTGAGAACACTTCCTCCCTGGAGCTATGGGTTTGCTTACCGCATTACCATCAGCAGGAAAATCTGGGTTGTTTATTGTCCCTCTCGGGGAGGGCGATCCCGTATTAGGAAGATTAAGGTCAGCCTGTAAGCGCGTGACGCGGTAATCTCCCGCAGGCGCCGAAGGGGCTGTGTTACAGAGAGGCGGCACGCATCCTTCCCCGGCTCTGTACCCGCAGACAGACGCTGTGCCAGCCAGCCCCGGGGCAGCTCCCGCACCTTCAGGTTGCTCCTCGGATGCTGCCAGCCAGGGCGTACATACCCTGCTGGTCGCCTGCCGTTACCAACACAGTGATGCCAAAGTTTGCAACCTCCACCCAGATTCCTGCAGTTCAGATGCTTGACCACGCAGCACAAGCCCACGGGGTCTGCATGACCTCCACGGGCTGCTGGACTTGGCTGCTGCCTAACACCCCACCTTCCCCGCCAAGACAGAGTATTTCAGTCAAAATATACCAGCGTTGCTTTGGCATCGCCTCCGTCTTCCCAGCACCACACAATATGCTCTCCAGTACCTTCTGAACAGCTTGTAAGCCAAGCTCCTTTTTTAAACGATAAGCAAATTACACTGGGAAAGTCATGAATGATTCCAGTGAAGTGGGGGGAAAAAAATCTTTATTTTCTGAGAACAGCAGCTGTTGTTTCCCGCCGGAAGGAATAAACAACCCTTTCGTACATTTTGGGAGAGCAGGATCGGGACTTTTTAAAACTATTATTTACCTCACGAAACCAAAGATGCAATTTAATTTCACCCTGAATAAGATAACTAAACATGAACCATAGTTTAAAGCACAGCAGCAGCAACAGAAAAAAAAACAAAACACCAAACTCCAAAGCCCCCAAAACCCAAAACTTATTTCTTGCCCAGAATATCACTTTACTGCTGACTTAGGAGAGAAACATTAAGTTGTTCTTAAGCCTGGTCAGGATCATTTTCTTCAACAGCAAACCAAGAATTCAAGCTTCTGGATGCTCAACCACTGCAGCTCACAGCGTTTCTAGTATTTCACAAGCAAAGTCACCAACTTCCACTTGCACGCTGTCCTCATGGGGAGCCTTACAGCGCAAGAACTGCCTGACGTGCAAATCAGGCACACCGTAGGCAGACAACGCAGTGCCCAGTTACCCACTGTCGGAATCCCCTCGACACTTGTGGTTGCTTTATTTCTTTGCTAACTGATGGTCCCCACCCTACTTAGATCAACCTCTTCATCATCCCTTCTCCTGCTGCCTCCATTTGCAGGGGAGACTCCAGCCCGTAGCTCTAGTGCACCCAGGAGACTGCAGCACTGATTTCTAGCAAGCGTTATCACTCTCGCTCTCGTTTCACGGGTGAGCACCATCTCTGAACGCTTCTCTTCCCTTCAAACACTTAATTGCTTGATGTATTGAGAAACTCCCTTTTAAAATTATTACACAGCTCTGTATCACTAGACCTCCATCTCCCAGCATCAAAACCCATCATGCACGGTCAAGCCAAAGGAATCTTTTATCGTGGTATCACAAGGAAAGGTGTAAGATCTCTATGGATTAAGAAAACAGCTCTTATGCAGCGAGTTCAGAATGGTTGGGTTTTTTGACTCAGCTTTTCTTCTTTAGAGCCAAAAGCATTTTTTCCAGACCTGCCTGGTACTGATTTTCCACCAGCACCTCAGGTGAGGAAATCACTAAGTTCATTCTCAAAAGCCCAGCCTTATCACAGATTTTGTACCTAATATAGAGAAGGAAGAAAATAGCCCTCAGTGTGTTTTTGAAATCAGTGCAAATGCAGCTAATATTTAAATAAGAAAACCTTACTAAGTAAATTTTTACATAAAGAAATTCAACCTGTTCTGATGCTCCTTTTCCAATCCTCTTTCCTATTTCTCCTCTAAGCTAGCAAAGCCAGCTAGAAAGATCAGTCCATGTGATGGAGCACAACAGTTGGCATTCGGTGTACAAAGTAGCCCCTCCAGCCCCAAACTGGTCCTAGGGCTGTGGTAAGATGCTGGGTATACCAGTTATCTGCTTAGCACCAATCTCAAGGTCAAATTTTCTTTTAAGATCCACTTCCTCCAGAAAATGATGAGTTTGCTCTACCAAAGGTAACTCGAAATCCAAGCATCTCTGCTACACACAAAAATATAGGGGTGTCAAGTGAGAAAAGGAACAGAGCCCCCTTGGAGAGAATCACAGCAACTGCTGAAATATTAATGAAGCTCTTTATTTGCAAGAGTCTAAAAAGGACTTTGAATAATGCATTGCAAGCAACGGTACATCAGCAGTGGCTTTTTTATGCGAGAGGCAGCTGGCATTTTAAAAATAGACAACTTTCAACTTGATGGGGGTAGCTTACCAGCGGAGGAAATTATCCACAAATGCACCATCATTTAAGGGAACAAAGCAGATAAACAAGCAGAGCACAAAGAAAGTTTATTAGTACAAATGTTCTGAAACAGTCCTCTGCTGTCAGCACAGGCTTGCTCACCATAAGCGCAGCTTCACTATTATTGGGTGTCTCAACATGTTCTGTCCCTTACTGTCACCAGAAAAGTCTCTTTAAGCACTCCGCAATGGGCACGGTCTGGCAAAGATCTAATGATTTGCTCCTGTAAACAAGAGACATGCTCTGTCCCCCACTGGCAGCTCACTAATTTCTGAAACTTATTTTTAAAACATGATTATTAGTGGAATTGGCTTTCTAATTCAGTAGAAGAAAAAGAAGTGGAAGAAAATAGCATTGTAATAGGAATGGGGTGGAAATTAAGACCCTTGGAGCCTGCTCAGCTGTACACCTAACTGGACATGTGGGGTCCTTTGGCTTTAGGATTACATTAAAGGCCCCACTCCCCCAGCACAAACGCCTTTAGCAGCAGCATATTAAACAGCCACATGCAATGCAGCTAGTGAGCTGCTTGGCACGTTTGGGGTTTCAGTGTTTATACTTACTAACAGCAACATGACTGACGGACAAAGATGTTGCTGTAGCTGGCTTTGTGACAAGTCCCCCAGAAGGTGACATAAGTCCTTGCAGCCAGAGATGTCTTCTAAGTATCCTTCATATGCGCTCCCTTTCCCTATGCAGCCAGGATATAAAATGCAGCTTTAAAATACAGTCGCACGGGCATATCCAAAGGCACGGGGCTTGATTCAAGGCACAGGTGCTGTCACAGTGGGCTCTGCCCGCACATTTACACTGCTAATGGCCAACACCGTCGGCACTTTCCTTTTTCAGTGGAAGCACTGTGAATCTCGCCGCCGCCGAGAGCCCCAACATTACGAAGCTATTTGGGAAAGGGGCTGACGGGAGTTTTGCAGCCACCCGAGCGGAGGTTTCCCTCCCCACCCTCACTACCACCCTTGCCTCCCCTCCCTCCCCTCAGCCCCTCTGATTCTGCTGCAGACCAACCTGCAGATAAAGAGCTTTTGTACCATGATGGTGTGTTGCAAGGCAGCACAGGGATGTCTTCCCCTACCCATTCCCAGGGGTTCCTCCATCCCAACACAATCCCCTCTGAGACCCGCTGATCCCACAGATCAGCCTGCCCCTGCCCCATCTCCCCCTTTGCCTCCCCCCCAGCTCCAAAAGAATGGGGGTCAGCAGGGCAGCAGCTCCCCTCCCCAAGGGATGGGGAACTGAAGGGGAAATAGACAGGGGCATGAATTGGCCCCACAGCAAAGGCTACATACCAAGTACTACAGCGTTTTAGAGTTACCTGGTATCACGCACACGCAGAACAGCAGTGCTCCCATAGTACTGATATATTGCCCATCATTGCATGTGTATAGGCATGCCGCTGCTGAGGCAGGCAACCTTAGGAAAAGTGAAATGTCCCAGAAAGCAAGTGCACAGGGCAGTAAAAGAGCATGCCTTGCCAGTCCCATCTCTTCCATCTGCCTGATTTATTCTGTCTTGCCACTCATTTATTTTACTGGCCATCAAATGACTGGTTGGTTGCCTCAAGCATCAGTTTCCCTTTGCCCTTCTCTTTCTCCATTAACTTTTACCTTCCTCCTCCATATGTCCCCCTTCTCTCTTTCCATTAACCCACCCTTTCTGCTTTTACACCTTTGCCTACACAACCAAATTCCGCCAGTCGTTGGTGTCCACATTTCACATGGCTAGAAACAGGCAGCTGACTGCCCTGACATCCACACTCACTCCTGGCGGATGAAGCCGTGTGAAGGAAGAAAAACCCAAAGGAAAGAAAGGACAACCCCCCACCCCAAAGGGATTACATGTTACCATGGCCTTAGAGAAACTTCCAAAATGGCATGAAGCAGTGAGGGCCAGGAATCCCCGATGCAGCCAGTCTCCTTGCTCCCACTTCACACCGAGGGGTAAGCGAAGGGCTGCCTGGCACCCCGAGACCCCCAGCATCGCTGCCTGCCACTGGAGGATAATGCATGAGCACGACATGACGCAACCCTGGGCTTGACTTGTTTTCAAAACACGCTTTGCCTTGCCGGGGCATGGGGGGAGACATTTGGTCACCACTAACATCGCAGGCAGCCTGCCCGCAACACCACCACGGGGGAAAACCTGGGTGGTGGTGCCGATATTCACGCAGCAAGTGACGGTTCATCTATTCACAGAGAGACCATTCTGTCTGGGGGGGTTAGTTGTGAATGAGATGACAAGAAAGCTTTTTAGGGCTTGCAGCCCAGTTTATGCTCCTGACATCTCTGTGCGTGCCAGTGCCTCGTCCGATGCCATTCCCTCCTGCGTCAGCACACGCTGCACCAAAGTTTATGCTTTTGCATTCCCCTTCACACTTTTATTTTCCATTCTTTCAACTCTCCTCACTCTTCCCCCTCCCTTTTTTTAATGCAGTGCAGCCTTTTTTTTCCCTGCATGCTGCTGAATGTAAGGGGGAAAAAAAAAAAAAAAAGACCAACGCATCTCAAGGGCAGAGCGGGGACCCGAGCGAGAGGGCGAGCAATGCCGCCCAGGGTGCAGGTGCCAAGGAGGGCAGGGCAGGTGGCTATACTGAGTGTGCACAGTAAACAACCGTGGCCTCACTGGGAAAGCATTACAAATCCAAGATACAGCTGGCACAGGACGGATTTAGCATGGTCATGCTATTCAGCATTGGCATAAACCCCCCCTGCCCTGAGGCTGGACCCCCTGCCACTGCAGCGCAGTTGTCCCATCCCCATGTTAGCAGCGCCCAACAGGCAGATCCCCCCCTCAACGCATAACTCTCAAAAAATGCTGAATAAGGGTAAAATCACAGGGAAAACAGCCTGCAGTGAACCCCCAGACTGTACCACAACCTAAAAGCCCCAGCAGCATTTGGACTCCTTGACGCACTGGGTGGAGTTTCAGGTAGAGGGACTCTGCAGAGGGGAAGGCAGGTTCATCTAAGCAAAACCAAAAAATGTATCTTAAACCTTTAAACAGGGTGGGGAAAAAAATAATAAAAATATAGAGAGATGATTTCACCAGGAGTTTTTACATGAAAGGCAATGGGGAAGTGCAAAAGCACACAGTGTTTAGGATGATGCATTCCCTGTGGACCAGGTCATAAAATCTCTGCAGCCTCAAGCTGGGGATAGGACAGGAGCTGGCAAAACGGGGAAGGGAGAAAAAAAAGAGAAGTCCGAATAAATTGTCCCATTTAAGAAAGACAGGGGAAAAACAGGGAACCAGAACAAATGTATATGCTTGTACCCAAGACGATGGAAGTCTAAAACACACGATGCAGACTAAGATGGGGGGACTGAAGTGTTTGGTTTTAAATGAGGATGCCAACACACTAGCCACATCAGGAACCTGGTGAAAAGGAGGTAGTAAGGAGGATTCTTTAAAAACAAGCTACTTATTACGTTGGAGAGAGAGACTGGATCATATCAGTGGGGGAATAGCACTGCTTTAGCAATGTGAAGACCAAAGGCAGCAGTGGCCATCACAAGAGCCAAAGAAATCCACTGCCCTTCTCCAGAAGAATGATCCCAAAGCATGGGAGTCTGTCTGAAAGGACATTAAGAGAAGAAGCAGCCGTAAAGGTGATACATCGAGGGATGTAGGAAGATTGCTTAAACATATCCATGTGGAAGTACAGGGCAAATGGTATCTGCCAGAGGAGGCATCAGAAAGACCCAAAGGCAAGCTGCCACCATGAAGGAGCAGTCTGATGAACCTTCGTGGGTACTCTTACATCAAAAGACAAATGCTGCGGGTCCATCCCTCATGCCCCACTGACACCAGGGCTGCGTCCCAGGCAAGCTTCATGGCAGTTGTCTGGGAAGGGACCACTTGGTGGGACAGACAAAACCTGCTGGTTAGCCAAAGAGTAGGATGAAGAATGGGATAAATGTTTTGCTGCTTTATTCTACCAGAATGTAAGCAAGAGGCATCAGAAGCAGAGTGAATTTTGAACTTCAGGGTCGCTTCCAGGATGTACAGTATTCTTGCTGTTGTTATTATTATTATTTGGGTTAGATATACATACAAATACCATTTTATCATTAGGCATTTCAGGACAAACTGTGCACCATTTGTCTTTCTATTCCTGAAGCTGGGAGCCTCAAAGGTGCAACCCAGGTGTGCTGTAGAAACACTGGCAGGTATGCCAGGAGCAAAGACATGTAAAATTTCAATAGTATGACATTTGTGAGTAACTACAGCACTTCATAAAGAGAGTTTCAAAACAAACGACGCTAAGAGTTCTTCTTCCTTCAAATATCTTCCTATGTCATCAGACATCGTTACCTAAATTCTTCCCATTTTTCTAGGTGAATCATCTTTCACATATTGTTTACTGGAATACAGAGCATAGTAAAATCTTCTGTCTTTACAGGCATCCTCACTTCCTCTGCCCAATTTGAAATATGCATTAGTAATGGGAAAATCCACAATGTCTTCCTACAACAGGAACGAAGTGCAAACCTTTACAGTCATCCTGTGGTTTTCTTGCCAGTTTCAAAGTCGGGTAAAAAGTTCATGGTTCATTGTAACACACCTCACCAGTGAGCTAGAGAGAAAGTCAGCAATGGATAGTGTTATGATACCGATATTCTCCTTCCTAAGCAGGTAATAAATGGTCTTTTCCTCTAGCAGTGCTTGCCAGACCCACACAGAAGGAACCTGCCAATTTCTATTTATCTGCAAGGCTGACTTATGAGGTCAGAGTATTATTATAAAGACCTTTTTGCCTGTCAACTTGTGATATACACACAGATCTTTGAAAAGGAAAGAAAGGTACTGCATTTAAACTCTGGTGTGAACTTTTGGGAAGAAAGTGGTCATTAAATTCAGAATCTATGTAAGCTGTACAGCCCTTACCATCATTTCTTAGGTAACTTCTCATGTCCATCAAGAAGAGATTTTATATATAGCAGCCCGTGTATGAGCAGTAGCCAAACTAGTATATGGCACAACAGGGAAGCACCTTCCGCGCCATCCAGCTCCTGAGCTCCTTGCTGGAACAGAGAGGGAAAAAGCAGGCTCCTGACTGCTATGGGGAGACCTGACCTGGACCAAATTAATTTGTTAGTGGCTTTCTGCCCCCTCTTTCCTCACCAGGCTGCTAACAAATTAATGAGCTATTTCTCAAGAGCAGAGCTTAAGGAGAGAAGCACAAGAGAGAGTTAGCATTAAATACTTTGATCCCTTCAGCAGCTTAGGTACAAAACCAGGTGCTCCATCCCTTGCCGTTCTCCAGAAGGTATGCCATGGCACTCCATCACAGAGCTAAAAGAGAACAGGAGAGCCAGAAAAGACTCAGCTGTCACCTCCATCAAGGCTAAGTGCATTTGACCACTTTGCACAGCCATGTATCCTGTGGCTCTTGGAGCAAGTGGGGAATAAACTCATCTTTTCTTCCCCTGAAAGACCAACGATGTATTTCTAGTCCTGTCTCTGCAAACAATACCATTGGTGAAAAAGCAGGGCATGGGATTGGGGCAACCATCTAAGTTCACTGCTCTGAAAATATCCTGCAGCTGTTCTAGCTCCCACAGGAGAGGCAAACTCATCTGGGTTCTTAACCTGGTCAATTCATAAGGGAAAATAAATTCCCAGCAATAAGAACTCTGCAGCAATTCATCTATACTGTGTCAAACACTAGCTGAGGGATTCTGAACAAATTGAAAAAACAAACAAAAACCACAAAAATTTTTTAAATTGTCTGAATTATTAGATAAACTGTAAAATAATTTGCTCCTGGGGAGAAAAAAAATTTTCTCTCTCTCTCTCTCTCTCTCTCTGAATAACCTATCTCCCCAAGCAGCTAATACCACTTCATCACACCACAAAAGCACTCCAAACTGTCTCTGAGGTGCCTTCACAGAAACCAGAGGTTCAAACATTGTGGAGAGTTTAGATTAGGAACATGTGGGGCACATCTGCAGTACACAATGCAGCTGTACAAGCAAAACCAATAAAGTCAAATCTGTCCATCCCTGGTCTGCAGCCAGTGAGCTCTCCTGAGAAGCAAAGAAAAGCCCACCTTCAATCACACCCATATTACTTCCATGACCCAGGTACCTCTGAGAAACACTACACTGTGCTAGGAAGACAGGTCTAGCTGAGACATAGCTCCACTGTCTTTACAAAGAATGGGGCTTTGCAGTCCTGATTCCTTTCAAGTTTGGACCTTCCTTATATTTGAGCTGGTTTCTCCCAAACTAAGAGGCTAGCACAGAATTACTCTCAGAAGGCTGTACTCAGAAGCAGGGCTTTGCAGATGTATTGCACAAAGACCATGCAGTTGTCTTGCGTTATGTCCAAGATGGAAATGCTCCTAAGGCAGATGACGGACGCTATTTTTCTTCAGACAGAACAAGCCTTGAAATGACCTTCCAGCTTCAGGTCAGCAAGGTGAAAGTGAAAGGATATGGAAAAGACTGTTAAACATGGTCAGTTTTGTGACAGCATTTCCCAGGGGACTCACATCATATCAAAGAAGGGCTTTTAGTCCACCATGAAGAGCCCCTCTGACTTTCTAGTGCTGAACACATGCAGAAGAGTCCTGCTAGCACAAGCAGGCAGGTCTGGGAAGAAAGCTGACAGAACGAGAGATCTTTGTGGTGGAATCCTGTGACCAACAGGATGAAGAGAAATATCTGAAATATCTCAGGCCTTCCCTGGAAACTCAGCAAAAGCCAGTATGGTCACTAGAGTCCTGAAAGCTATTCAATTCTATAAGCTGAAGCAACCGCTTCAAGGAAAAACGACCTTCTATGGAAGAAAACAAATTCACAAACACAGAATGGCACAAAGAAGGTTTTAATTGCCTTTGAGATTATTTTAATACCAAATAAGGCAAAAGTTGCTTTAAATGGAGGCAAGGCAGTTTCCAAAACAAGAAATCTCACATTAATTTGGCAAGAGGCTCCAGATGTACTGCTTGTACCTTTTTATTTCATGAATGACCAGAAAAGCTTCTACGTGAGTCCATGCAGAATTTGGCTTTACCCTAGACTCAAGCAAGCGTGTGTACTTGGGGCAGGGGGAGAGGAGGAGTTTTCACTGCCGTACTTGGTTTCCTCTTCTCTCCAGGGCAATTCAGAGGCAGTCCTCACGGATCTTCTCATAACACATTGCCAAACTTTTCTGCTTATGCTCAAAAGACAGATGTCAAGACAGCAGGAACTACTGTCATCACAGTGAAGCAGCACTAGGAAACTGCAACTTTCATTAGCCGAGTTGTGAGACAAACGCTTCCAGGCCAGGCTGAGAAGTGTCTTGCCCTTGCTCAGCTGCCCAAAAATAAGGTCTCAGCCTGACAGGATCGCCTTAGGTCATCTTCCACATCATTCTCTGGGCACTTGTAACGTGTTTTATCTACTACGGATAATTATCCTACTGTTGAGAAGTCAGAAAGTTACATCATCCCATGGTTGACATAAGCTCTAGTTACCTTACATGAAGCAAGGACTTGCTTAGTCTCTGTCCATCCAGAGGGAAGGAAAAGGATTTAAGTTATGAACTGTGGCAGGGGAGAACTGAATGAAATGTTATCTTCTAAACTGGATTTGCATGGGAAGCTCCTAGGACAACAACAGCAAAAAGAAAAACCCCACAAAGTGAAGATTTTCCCATGTCTGACAGGGAATTTTTCAGTAAGAAGTTCATCCCATTTTTATTCATGTGAAAAAGGACAGTTTCCTGCCTCCTGGATACATGGTTTCTTAGTGTCAAGAGGAGACAGATACGAATACATACCGTAAGAGCTCTCTGTAAGGCCTGATCTACCAAAGCACAATCACACGGCCACGTCTAGGATCTCTTGGCCTTTGCCTGCTGGCACCTTGACAAACATCCAACACAATACAATACGCAACGCAAGCTGTAATTTCAGTGGTTGTGGCTAAGCCTTAGCCACCTTTGCAGAATCAAAGATTTACCTCCACAGATTGTTTAAGATCACAGCTTTCTTTATCCACGCCTCTTCCCTGCCCCCTTAGAGATGTGCCTAATGCTACAGATGAAAACCAAGCTGGAATGTGAAAGATGCTGCCAGCCCAGTGTTAAGAAGAGACAGCCCCAAAACAGGAGCTCTGCAAGGCAGCCACTTTCTGACACATCCCCCTCTCTTCTTCGGCCTTTTGCACATCATGGTACCTAAGCATTTTAGTGCAGGAGAAAAGCTAGCGGGGGAAAAATGGTCCGAAACGTCTATGACCAATTCTGGTTTTCCTCATTCAGTTTTGCATTAGTTACTACATTTTAAGGCCATCCTGTGGCACGGCATACATGGAAGCAAGGTTATATAACGGAACTGGCTGCTCTCTTCTGTATACTTTCTCACACAGTACTTTTGATTACAGGATAAGCCAAAAAAAAAAAAAAGAAAGAAGAAAACCAGCAAGCACAGCGATTTTATCCAAGAAGGGG
Source organism: Astur gentilis (assembly GCF_929443795.1). NCBI lineage: Eukaryota > Metazoa > Chordata > Aves > Accipitriformes > Accipitridae > Astur > Astur gentilis. The sequence goes on from NC_064911.1 coordinate 12,726,196, forward strand.
TATAATTGCAGTATTATTGATATAGCCCAACACGAACCGCAGACGTTAATTTTCAAGTGTGCCAAGACTTGGAATAAAGAATACCAAAAATCAGCTTTCCACAATTCCAGTGCCAGCTGTGCTCCCTCCTGGGAAACATTCATGATGCAATCCAAAACACATATGTAGATAACGCTGGCTTCTACCCCTAAGATCCTTCCTGTCCTCGCTAGCATGGGCCATCTGTTAGTGCTTAGCAGGCAGCCCCACTAGATACTAGATTGGTACTACTTACATGAAAAGGATGAAATAAACTGCCAGCAAAAATGGCATTTAAGAGGTCTTTCCTAAGCAACTCGTAATTTTCCATTTGAAAAGTGTAATTTAAACTGCTCCAAATAGGTGATAAAAGATACCAAAGCATGAACTAAGCCACAGGCCAGTCTCTGTCTCTAGATGATTACCACTTATGGAGGAGAAGTGGGAAACAGAAATCATGCTGTAGCTTACCTGGAAATTCTCTTTTTTAGGTAGCAAGGTCCAGGAACACCAGAGAAATTAATGACCTTTTGCCGAGTCCCTGCTGAGCCCTTTCCCCTCTTGTTCACCAGACCACACAAGAGGATAAGAACAAACCAGTGACTGCTCTAAACTATTCTGCTCTGCTCTCAGCCTGAATGGCTGAGCAATAGCCATTACAAGAGACGTTAGGATAACACTGCACAGGGTCCATCAGAAGAAAACCAGCCTGCCATTCACCCAAACCCACTCAGCTTCAAGATGCATACTAGGATGAATGGTCATTTCTTTCCATGAGCTGTCCCCGCCTACACCCACCAAACAACAAAATACACCTTAATCTATGGCTAGTGAAAAACCTTAATTTAACTCTGACACAAAACCAAGGGCAGCCAGCATTAACTTCTTCGGCAAGGGCCTTGCTGGGGTGTGGGAGAAAGCACAGACCTACAGAATAGGCTCTCAGCATGAACAAACTCCGTTCTTGAAGAAATCCCCAAACTAAATGCTTCCTCCAAGCAATAAGTTACCTGAAACCCTTATCCTCACAGCCTGTTCTAGCCTTAAATGGCAGCTTGGGAAGCCTACTCTGTCCTTCCCAGCACAACTCAGCCTCAGCCCCAGTAGGTGCTACTGCAGTTTTCCTGGGCTAAAAGCAGAGTCCTGAGAGCTGCCATCCCCACGTGGACTGTACTTTGTAGATGTCCCATTAAAATTTAGCAAAGAAAACTGCTAATAAGTCTTTGCAGCTGTCATAGCACCCACTGCACTAGTAAATTAGAGAGAAATTCTTCTTCAGCTAAGAAGTCAGTCCAATTCCTAGGAACACTCCACAATCTCACTCAGAAAATCTGGCAGAATGCACAAATCACAAAATCCTGCATACCGGTCTTTAACCAGAGCTCCATGTTAGCAAAATCCTTCTCCACATCTTCATGTGTGCAGTAGGTTAAAAGGAAGCAAATTAGCTTGTTCTGGATGTCAACATTTAAATTTGATCCTACTCGCCACACTTGGTACATACCATGGAGATAACAGATTACTGACACTTAGCATGAAGAGGATGAGGACAATCTTAAATAGGCACACCGAGTTTCCTTCCTTTGGGGTAAGCGTGTCGACACGCTTGCTCCCCAGCCAAATGATCTTTCAAAATAGAGGTGGCTATCCATTTACAGAAATATGCACTTATTTCCTTGAAGGAACGCTATCCCCGCTATGCCCTGCATGAGGGGAAAATTATTATATTTTTTTCCCCGCAAAAGCGCTTGCCTGATCTATGAAGTCAGGAAAGTTGCCCGGGTCACTCCCAGCGGTGGAAGCCCACTCACCTGGGGGCCTGCTGTCATGCACCAGCAGCTCTATCTCCTAAGACAGTGGGCAACCTGAAATGCTTTTTCCAGTGTGTTGTGTATGCAGCTTCAGAATAAAGAAGCATCACGGTCTACCAATTTCATAGTTCAGATACAGCCAGCTGCTCCATCCAGTGATCTCTTTCCACAAGCAGAATTCATTAGACTTCTCAGAAATATTCCCATACTCTACAAGTTACCTTAACAGCAGGTAAAATGCAATTTTTATTTCAGCTTGGTATTCCTGCAATTGAAGTAAGACGTCAAACTGAGTGCTACAGTGTAATAATTATTACAGTCAGGGACTTAAAATAACTGATTCACAGCTGTGCCAAATTTGACCAAACTGTTCCTTAGACATATTCCTTGACTTGCACCAGTGTCTTCATCTATAAAATGGGCATGCCAACTACTATTTTTTAAGGACTACCACTGGTAAAAAAATCTGAAGATTCAGTTTTCCCATAAGTAATTACACAATGCTTCTTAAGAACAACAGTATTTGAAGAACAGAGAAAACACAATACACAACTGTCAATGTTGTAAAAAACCCCACCTTATCAACATACAGGGACCAGCCAGGCTCCGTTTTTTTCTGAGTTTAATCCAAACAACGTGCACTCTGCCATGTCCTCTGATGCTGGACATAATACTCAGCATTTAGTCATCCACCAGCTGACTCAACGTGTGATCTCGCAGTACACTATCTCATCAACGCATCTACAGATCCAGTCTTTTGCTCTCACATTCTTTAGTTCAGGATTTGTTTTTATAGAAGCTGCAAAATTTTAAACACAATTCTGCCTCTTTTGGGGTCCTTCTAAGCATCAGTGGAACCACCACGCTGGAAGAGTACACATCTTCTTGTGAAATCACATTGTGCTGCAAAATCAAAGGGCAACCAAAGCAGGTCTAGAGACAGAAGGCAGAACTTAACACGTCTTTTGTCTTCACAGAGGAAGGAAAAAAAGGTTTATCCTGCTGAGATATCCAGCACCAGAATGAGTGGTAAACCCTCCCAATCCCAACTCTATTGGAATTCTGTGGGATCCAAGCCAGAATAATCTTCTGTTTCACCGAACCTGAATACTAAGCATGGGTGAGTTTAAAAAAAAATCAGCTGACTGCATAAGACAGTCTGGTCATACACAGTTCCCACTGATTTTAAGCAGAGCAAGATGACTTTGCAAGACATTTTATACATTTCATATGGACAAAGCTCAGTCCACCCACATGGCCTCATCCACCTCAGCTGATTTAATTTGTCTTAAAATGTCTTTTTATATCATATCCTTTTGCTTACCAGGATTGCACTAACATATGATATAGACCAAATATGCTTTCAAAAGGCAAATGTTTCTGCCATGCAGTCAAGCTTGGGTGCACAACTGATAGGCTGGTGAACGGTGCTAGGAGAAAAACTGGTTGACTGTTTGTTTCCCACTGATGAGGTGGCTCTTATTTTTGTATCATTAATAGCTTGATTGATTGCCTCAGAGGAAAGACTTAGCATGAAATTCTTCTTGGTATCCTTCAGATTTAGAGGTCTGCCATCTTACATATGTTACATATTTGATGCTGCTGGAAAAAATAGGAAGTCATTTTGGTCTAACACCTGACATGAAACTGCAAAGCCAAGCACTTTGTGAAATTAAAAGAATAAATCAACTAAGTGGTTGTGGCTTGGTTATATTCTTGATCATGTGAGGATTGCACTGCTCTAGGAAACAGCCAGCTCCTTGCTTTAATACTGGATATTCTTCAGGGTACAAGGATTAATCCTGTTTGGTCTCCTGGCAATCTGAGGTCAGCGAGCAAGGGGGGAGGGAACACTTTAAATCTGATACTTCTGTTAAAAAATAGCTATGGTGCAGCAGGCTCAGGTTTCTGTACAACAGGGACAGGGTTTGTTTTGTGTTAAAGAACACCCATTTCTCTGCATAAGTATTACATGCATATCATGCCAGCTCACAGAAACTGAGGCAACTTTTCCATATCATTTTGAACAATTTCACTAGCTGAAAATTCTCTCTCCCACAGATGTACCTATTTTAAGTACAACCATTCTTCATGTCAGAAAGCAACTAGCTGTTGCTTACAAAACACAAAACTCCTGGAAGTGGGAGGTTTTATTTTTGTTGCTGGTTTCAGTTGAAAATAACACAATTGCTGGATGAAATACTCAGTTTATTACCACGCTGGTTGGTCCAGCACATCTCCTGCAGCTTGTAATTTCACAGCCGGTGAGCGCAGCGGGACGGTCCACCCCACGACTGTCCTCCCCAGGGCAGACCCCAGCAGTGCTCTTGCCCCCGCTGGGCGGCTGCTGGCTGACCCCCGGCTGCAGCAGGGACAACCTCGGATGGGGCAAGGACCAGTGGTCCTGTCCTGCCTGCCGCTCTGCTGAGTGTGCCCATCAACACGGTCGAGGGTGGGTGAGCTCAGCGCCGCACAGGGGGACAGAGGGCACGGAGCTGCCCCTTCCATGCTGGGAGGATGCTGAGCGAAAGCATTGCTTTGAATTAGGGAAGCCAAAGGGGGAAGATTTAAAAAGGAGTGTTTTTCCATATGAAAGTATTTGCCTACGAGGCCACAAGCAAAGACAACAGGTGCCCCATCCTGCCAGCAAGAGTTTTGCATGAGCACTCTGAAAGCTGCACAAAGGTCCTGCACATACTCAGTAAACACAGCAAGGCCTGGCTGCCTCCTAGAAAGGCTGTACGCGTCCCCAGTCTTACCTGCTGTGACAAAAATAAACCTGTAATACTGTCCTCACAAACTACATTTCTTTTCCTTTTGAAAGGTGTGACCTTCCATTAGTAAATTCTGATCCAATCCCTTTGCATCATCCCCTGTTTTATGAGAACAAGCAGAATACACTGGGGCTTGGCTTGTATGTTCCAGGAAATAATACTGAAATACTCCTGGCAGCCAGCTCCCTGACATCTTGAGGTCCTGGCTCTTTCTTCAGGAGTTTGTAAACTGCATTTGCACGTGAGAAAAAAACCACTAAAGTCTGCAGGTGATGCATAGATGGTCTGTAAGTCGTTCTGGGACAAGAGAGATCAATTTAAGCCTCTAGGTCATTTGACCTGCATAACTTAATTCAGCGGTTTGTCCTGAAGTATACTAGAAAGAGAAACTCAGTCCCAGGTAATATGCAAGCTGGTCTCAACATTAGCTAGCAACTGCAAACTGGGTCTGCTTCAACTGACCCAAAAGACGCAGCTATACAAAAAAGCAGCTCTAACGTAGCATCAATGACCTGTAAACCAAGAGGAAGTTAAAAAAAAAAATCTCTAAATGTGCAATAATAGTAGCTGCCAGTTTCCTATAAGACATTATTTTACAGGTAAATTGAATGATGCTCTGCCTGCAATCAGTGCATGCTGCAGAACAGTAAGTCCTACATCCAGCACAAGGCAGCTGCACCAGTAAAAATGATCCCAGCGATGAGATGCAGCCATCAGGGAGAGCGTCAAGGTACTGAGAGTAACCTATCTGTTCTTCTATTTCCTCTTTGTTTTCAAAGGGAAACAGAAGTGATACGCGTTTAATTATGTTATTATTCCAAGCCTAATTAAAGCCAGTTAGATGTTAAGTACTATTGAAGCAAACGCATACAGGAGGGTCGAGTTTCCATCTTTTCTTCTGTTAATACATACCTGGAAAGTGTCCTCTCTTTTATCTTAATCTGTTCTTGCAAGAATAAAAGCCACAACTTTCCTGACAGTTTTCTGGTGTTTGACTGTCTTTTGACACAGTGGTGGCAACAGCAAGTTGTAATGAAAATGCTTTGGCCAGGAGACTATTAGGGAATACAACAGAAATCATGGGATCTCTCCCCCTCCCCTTCACCATAGGAAATCTGCAGCAATCCTCCATCTCATATGGCTTTGGGAATTGAGCTGCACGTACTTCCATAAACTGTATACAATGTTCTTCACATTTTCTTTGGTGAGGTCGGAGTAGAGCATTTGGACAGCCTCAGGCAAGCTGCACACAATCATGTACCTTTGCATTACCTTCTAACATGGACAAAAATCCCAATCCAGGCATACATCCTTGCAGACTGCATGGGGTTTGCAGCCCCCCGGCTTCCCACCTCTGCTACAGACTTTCAACTCTGGTGGGGCCCCAAGCATCAGATATGACTTTGAAGCCAACACACTTCATAGAGCTTCAAAAGGGCAAGCCTTAGTTCTGCCTAATTGGACTGATTCAACACATGCCATGACACAACCCATGATGCCATAAACTGGCCTAAGTCTCCAGTCCAGCAAAAAAAAAGAATGTCAAGGTTACCTGGCATATTCAGGAAATTCTTGTTTCTTTGAAAACTTCTTTTTTTTAGCATTTCCCAAAATTATTTCCATCCAAACACTAAATGTTTTTAAAACTTACCGAAGGATTAAATCAGCATAGCCTACCTGAAACTTCAGTTGCAGGGAATGTACTTAGGTCCTTGCAATCAGAACAATTTCTCGTGTGCTAGGCATGAATTGTAAACACACTTTGCTGGTGGCGTTCAGCACAATTTTCTGTTCCCATGTACTATATTCTCTGAAGCAGTACCTGTAATCTGGTCAGGAACAAGACCCTGAAGTACTTGTTAGCTTCACCGATAACTACAATCCTGTGGCATCAGCAGGTCTGAGCTGCTCATTTCTGTTCAATGGCATTAAGGCACTGAGCGGTTATAAGGGTCATACAGCAGGGGGTTCCTTCACTTCCCAGTTTTAGGGCAATGGAAGTGCTCCACTTCCTATGAAGTTTACAGGGTTTCACCCTCTCCTCTCTTCTCCTTCTCTGCTGCACAACATAAGCATGCCAACCTTTTCCTTAGGTCTGCTCCCAAGATCCACAGACTTTTGCAGATTAAGTCCATCACCTCATTATTCACAGCATCGCATTCTCCTAGCAAATAAACTCTTTTAAAAACCTGCTTGAATATAAAGAAAGAACATTTCAACCTGATCCATCCAAATCCACATGCAGCCCAAACCAAACGCAACCTTTTCTCAAAGCTCACAGCAATTAGCTCCCAGAAAGAAATGGTGACAAGACACAATTTCAGCCTTCTGCCCAGCCTGGACTCCACAGAGTCCTCCTGCCTTTTGGTGCATCCAGCCTGGTCTCCGGGAGGGGATCACCACAGGCACCGCACAGCGACCAGCCACCAGCTGAACTCAGCACGGCAATTCAGGGAGATGGGGAAAGCAAGAAACGGAGAGGGAAGGGAGGCTGCTTGCTTCTTTTCAGGATTTTAGCACTATCGCCAGAACCATACAGAAGAAAAAAGAACATCTGGAAAACATCTTGCAAAATACTACATGGAAATTACAGCAAAATTAATATTAACAGCATCGCTTCCATTCTTTTATTACAGCTCCTAAAAATCCTGTGGCCTACTCCCAGAGCTCAAAGAACCAGCTCAGCTATGAAATAACAATAATCCAGTAAGACACGAGCGTGCCACACTTCAGAGTCCCTTTAGTACATGAGAAATTTAAATGCTTCCCTCTCATAACCCAGAACTGTTATAAAGACAGAACATACAAGCCATCTGCCCACCACGGTGAAAGAGAGCTAAGATGGGAAGAGGCTTGCTCTACTGATGTGAAGGACCTATTCTCTGAGAGATGATTAAATGCTAATTAATAGTGATGAGCCTAAAGAAATAACATTATGCAAATGAAAATGGCCTTACAGTAACTGTCATCTGCTCCCTATAGTCACCTCTGGCGTCTTGCATTTTATTCTAAAGATTCAGTCACCTAGGTTTGCAAGACACTGAGGTCAACAGGATTTTCACCCGCAAATTTAGTGGATGCAGAGCAGACTTGGTACTACAGTAAAGCTATCATCTCTGTAACAAGTATCATAGGACTTAAAAAGCGTGTGAAAGATTGAAGGAGATGTTTCTGCAAGCTTAAATGCATAAAGAGCCTTTCTAGATATTCATCTGTTAACTCATTGGCACATAAATCTGTAGGAGAGTTGCAACAACCGAAGAAACAATGATAAAAATCCAGAGATGAAGACAACTAATGGTACCAGGTAATCTAATTTACCTCCCTGACAGCACAGGGAATTGATAAATAGACACATAATCAGAGATAAAATCAGATTCTTGGATCCGGTTTAGATTCCCTTGGTTTACCTACAATAACTGCCTCCATTTCCTTGTCGAGCAAGGCTGGTATGAACCAGCATCCAAGAAAAAGGACTCTGCTGCCTGACTCTACTGCCTTTTTGACAGAAAAGTGCTAACAAGGCCTCCCTAGCACTCCTCCCTGGAATTTGTATTTATACTGCTGAGGCCACAAAACAGGTTGCTTAGAGCAGGAGTGACTGCTGAACAGCCAAAGTGTTTACTACACGTACAGCAGTACTCCACCACAGCCCTACGCCATCACCTGTGGAAAAGCAAGAACTTCTGCCACTGCTCATTCATGAATGCATCCTACGTCTTCCCAAATATAACTGAAACACTTCAAGCCACCCACGATCCCTCTTCACCAGTCCAAACTGACCTGTTAATGTGAAAAAGTTACTACCCCCAAACTAGAGAACTGTCCAGATACAAACTCCAAGGTCAAGGTGTAGGTACCTCATCAACACATACGCATGGCTACACAAACAGCAAGAAAAGAAGGAGCATTTAACCAACAGCAAAGTCAATTACTCCCTTAAATGAGGTGTACAATGCTAATTTGTACCACACGCACACAATTTTTGGAATGTGAATGGGCATCAGCAATGCAAAAACCACACCGACTTGCCAGCCCCTCTGCTCCAAATCACGCAAGCTGACTGCACTCGTAAAACCAATTCCCTGCCAAGGAGAAGAACAGCATGAGATCCTCGCAATGTCTGAAGGCACAGCTGACGCCATACGGCAGCTTTCCCCCCGTGCCGTCCCACCCACGGGTGACACTTGGGGGACAGGCAGGAGCTGGCCCCCCACCTCCTCCCAGCACACCTGCGAGAACAGACCCAGCACTTGCTACAGCGCGCAAGTGGAACTCACGGCTTTGTCTTCTCTGTTTACTCACACTTACCCGAGCTGTCATGCTGGCACGGCTCTCCTCCGTTAGCGCTGTCATTAAGGGGGCTTTATACCACAGCTGTGATAAAACCAAAAAAAGCCCACCAAAAAAACCACAAAAGTAAGCCAAGTTGGGGAAGTACCCCAAGAGGGAATTTAGGAAGCTGGCTCTGGAGCTATGTTTTTAAACACTGTCTAGCTACCTTTTTTTTTTAATTCAGTTACTTATTTAGCCAACAGAATTCACCTTGGGCTATGCTCACAAGAAAACACCATTATCTTTAATCTTTCATGTATGTCATTATGAGAACAGAATAGGAAACAACTGACTTAAGAAGGCAACTGCGTGAGGTTTGTGCCTAAACAATGGAGCACTTCAAATCCATCATGGTAGGGATACTGTGCATTTTTGAGGGTGTAATTTTTCTGGATTTCAGATAACTATGTACGAATAATAAAATTTCTTTCTAAAAGTATAGCAATAATGACTTGGCAGTCAATGGAACCACCATAGATAGAGCAGTCTAAGCCACGTGGGAAAGCTAAAAGACTTCTCAAGATATTTCCTTTAAAACTCTCTTCTAATAGATATTAACAAAATTTAAAAGAAAAAACATAAGCATGGTAAGTAAGAGATTTTAAAAAGACCAGACACATGCAGAAAACAATGAATAAGCACTGGAAAGAAGTTCTGGGGTGAAAACCAGCAATTTCAGCAACCCAGCTGGACATTCGTAGCAAAGATGACAAATGCCACTAGTAACTCAAAGGGACACGCAAATTTAATCCCATACTATAACGCACGGCTCGAACCGCTGCATTTGAAGATGGGTCAGTAGTTCAGCCATAAATTTGTGTTACAGAGCAGGCCATCGCACTTATCTTTGTCCCAGGCATTTCCCAGAAACAGGCTTTGTGAGCTCCCGAAATGGTGGGTGAAGGCCACCTCTCCCATGGCATGAGGACCAGGAGTTGCCCACCCCCAGAGGGGACCCGAGCCCATCGTCCTTCAAGGGGCCATCTTCTGACCCGCGGCCACCAAAGGAACTGGCTAAAAGAAGATTAATGATATGGAAACATGCAATTTCAAGCTGTTTTAAAATCACAGCACCGGCTGTGGCTTTGCAGCCAAGCGACACTTACCTGTCCCACCACACTCCACTCCACGGCTCTCCTGCCACCTGCTAACCTCCAAAGGGTCGTACCAGGATGCACAGGTCCGTTTTCCAAGTGATAAAAACTTGGAACACTAAACTACTACTATTGCAAATAGGTACCTTAGTTCTGATTTCACCACATAGCAAAAGACAAGCCAAGTTTTAAGAACCTAATTTAGTATCCAAAACATGGATCTTGGTCAGAAGATGCCTTTCAGATCAGTGACCCACCTTGGAAAAATATCTGAATGGAAGCTCTACTTACGCGCTTTTATTACGTTAATTAACAGCAAGAAAGCCCCATACCAGCAGGACAGCATGCACAAAGCACTCATTTGAGTGCCAAGTGTCTCACAGGGCCTAAAAATCAGAAGCTAACCGCTTTGCTACAGTGCCTGTTTGGGGCAACGACTAGCTTTTCATGGAAGGTGAAACCCATTTTCTGCAGCCCTGTAACTTTAAGGACCAGGGCATGCACCCTTGAAGCTCCCTCCCAAAACATATTGCAGCAGGCTGTTCATTTGACAACAAAATAGATTTCAAAGCCTACAATGAAATATTAAGTATACATACATTTTAAGACATAAGATCACTTAAGAACTAGATAAATATAAGGTACCGAGGGGTGCTAAAGGTTTCATTCCCCTATAAAAAAATCACTTTGAATTCTAATGTAAAATTCATCTTCCCTTAAAAACAAGACAGGTTATATGTCGGATTTCTACGCAAGCAATTTATGATACCCAAAAGGAAAAAAATAAAAATAGCTAACAGCCAAGCAGTGCTTTTATTGCCTTTTTTTAATCTACTAGTTCCAAAGCAGATGCATTCAGTACAGAATTCTGATTAGGAAAAAAATGGCTGTTGAATTTTTATTACTACGTCCCTTAAGGACCAAAAGCGGTAACCCTAGGCATTTAATGTGTACTATGAATAACAATACATATGAGCACATAAAAAGCTTGTTATCTCTGTTTATGGAATTTTTTTACCATGTTGATACATTTACGGAAAGAAGTTGGGAAGTATGGTGAGGGGGAGGAGAGGAAGCTATCAAAATAACAAATACCATTAAATAAAACCTATTTGGAAAGGAACAAGCTACACAGTATGAAATTTGAATGAACCATGTCTCTTCATTACCGCCCTGCAGCTCCCATGTAGTCAGTGGAGCCTCATTTAATGCTTACACTAAAAGCCCTCATCTACATGCATCTCAGCCATTGATACAAATGCAATTCATATTTAAGCCTGACAAATAATCATTCATGATAGGAAAGTTCTGCGTACATAAGATTTTCTTCTTTTACAAACAATGTAAACACAGAGAAGTCCTTCTGGATGTTTCAAAACTGCTCACTGGATTCAAAGAAGCACCTTCTTTCCCTGTCCCCCCACATCACAATCCATAACCCCCTGGCCAGACACCCGCAGGGTTTCCACCACACACCTCCCTGTCACAGAACCACTTTCCTCCCTGTGTTATACTGCAACTCCATCCCCACAGCTAGAAAAAACCCATACAAACTGCAGCTAAGCAACGCAGGGCTCTCGCCTTCAGAAATTAGCTTACAACCTCCCAAAAAAACGTGGGTAAACCGTCAGAATAACATGCTGCAAACCAGCCATTTGTGGCACTGGCATGTTTTCCTTCTGGTACTCGGTTAAGTCCAAACAACAAATTTTTAGAATAGTTCCTCCTGTTGAATCCTTCCCATATATTCAGCTCTGAGAATTCACAGGAACTGAATTTGAGTTACACTGACTCTGGAGCAAGCAGCTTGTGAGAGTAGTAAGAGCACCCCAGAAAATAACGGAGGGGCGTTGAGACAACTCCACGCATCCCTCAGCTCTCAGACTTGCCTGTAAAAAGAAAATGAGGGTACGGCCAAAGCACACCATGTTTCTGCTCTACTCATGGCAATAGATGCAGCCTTGCTCCAATTTATACTCTGTGGGTTGATTCAAAGCCCAGGAAGGGGCCAAACATCTGAGTTAGTTTTTGTTATTCTGTGCTAAAAGGAAGAACAACTGATGAAGACTCAGGGTCTGTCATTAACTGCTCTGGACCTTTACCAAGCCCTTTGCTGTCTTCTCCCATTGAGATCTGCCTTGGTTGGTGCCTTGGGAAACCAGATGCAACAGCAAGCGCGATGGAAAAGAAATTGTCTTTTGCTCATGGTTGCAGGATTCTGCCTCCAACCGCTTATTTTCTTCCTCCTTTTTCAGGCTCAAGGAGGAGGACAAACAGACAAACACCCTGACAGCTGTTGGGTGTTAAGTAACTGGAAGAGCCACATTACTGGGCCATGCTTTTGGAGAGGACTGGGACACAGGGGAGCCTGATAGGCACAGTTCCGAGAAAAAGCATTTGCACTAGAGCATCCCACCAGCACAGACGCATTGCTGTAGCCCAAACCAGAGCTCAGCTGTGTTATTTACACTGCGAGGTCCCAGCTGTCAACCTGGCCTGGCAGCACGACAGCCTACAGCGCAAATGCCCTTAGCCAGCTGCTTGGCTCAATGTACAATTCACTCTTTTTTAATGAGATTAGCGTTCATCAAATGTGCTAGCCTGATGGGCACGCTGATTTAAGTCCTCTGTTTATTCAGGCTACAGCAGATACAGCAGTCACTTTTAAAAGAGATGCAATTTGAACAGAAACCATGAATTCACCAGAGCTTCTGCAGTTGCTCATTAATCACAGGAAGAAGAGGGGTTTCTTATAGATCCGTTGAGAACAGAGCACTGGAAAGGATGAATCTTGAAATTGTGGTAAGTGTATAAACTTAGCAACCTACCTCCTCGAGACTAGCGTGAAGGATCTACTTGCCAACAAAAAAACAACAGATGATTCCGGCTTCCTATCCATTTCAGTCATCAGACAGACACATCTGCTGCAGTTACCACCAAAATTGTTAAAAAAGAAGGGGGTTATGTTAAATGCTGAAGGGGGGGGGGGGGCTGTCAATAATGTGGAGCTACTGCCGTAAGCATGGATGAGCAAAATGACTTTTGGTCATACTTCTTTTTTTTAAAAAAAAAAAAAGCCTATAAAGTTGAAACGGTTAAAGTCGTGCGTTCACTATAAAGATGTAAAAGGCTGCCATGAATAACCAATTCTTTTTTTTAAGCAGAATGATGAAAATTTGAGTTAGTCCGTTTCACGGGCACTTCTCGCAGCATAAAGCTATTAAAACGATAAGACACCGCCAGCTTGCCTTGCTAGGGAGCGACAAATTCGCTTCGGCGTATTGTATCAATGATGTGCAGATTACGGTCTCTAACAGCACACAGTGGGGCCGTTCTCCTACGATGTCACCGTGTACCATTAAAAGGTCTTTAATCTGCAGATCGCCGCCACAATGCGCTGCTCACGCCAGCGATCTGCTGACTAACAAGCCAGCACGATGCGAAAACCTCCAGCCTCCGGGGTCGCCTCAAAAAAAAACCGCCCCCCCCCCCCCCCCCGTCAGTCAGTCAATCACCGCAACTCCATTAATGTATCTGGGTCATAAAAAATGGTTTACGGGAGCCGGAGCCGGGTTACGAAACCCAGCGCGGTGGATAGAGGGGCAGGCGGTGGGGGGTCAGCACCCGCTGCCACCAGGTAAGAGCCCGCCCGGGTACCGGGGGGGGGGGTCGGGGTGGATAACGGAGGCGGCCACGGCGGCAGGCGTGGGGGAGAGACCCCTGCAACTTTGCCCCGCGGATGTCCGGGGGTATTTCGTTAAAAAAAAAATTAAAAAAAATTATATAATTCTTTCATATATACGTGTGTGTATGCTGCGTCCCCGCACGGCACATCGGTGACATCCCGGGGGGGCCGCGCTGTGGAGCCCCTCACCGGCGGCCGCCGACCGCCCCGGGCAGGTGGGGGTCCACGGCCACCGCGAGTGGGTGGGTGCCGGTCCCCTGCCCATCGATGGGTGGGTGTCCGAGCCGCGCCGCGCCGCGCCGCACTCACCCAGAAGACGAAGGAGTAGATGATGAGGAGGGTTTTCAGACACGTTATCACGGGTTTGGTCTCCATTCTCCTCGATGCCATAATACTGAGATCCCGGCTGCAGGCTGGGCGCGGGAGGAGGAGGAGGAGGAGGAGGAGGAGGAGGAGGGAGGGAGGGAGGGAGGGAGGGAAGAGAGGAGGGAGGGGAGGCGGGGGGAGGTGAGCTCAGCGCCGGGCTCGCCCCGCCGCGCCGCTCGCCTCAGCCGCGGCCTCGGCCTCGGCCCGGCTTCACCCAACCGCGCCGCCTTGCCGCCGCCCGCCCGTTCGCCCGCCCCGCCGCCAGGGAGCGCTGCCCGCGGGGCGCCGCTGAGGGGAGCGGGGCGGCCCGGTGTTAATGGCGGGCTCCTGTCAGCCCCGCGGAACTGGCTGGAACTTCGTCCGTCTCCGGGGGTGTGGGGAAGAGGTTGAGATTTTTGAGATCGTCACACACACACACACACACACACACACACAGCCGCCCCTCCCCGGCTGCCCCTCATTCCTGTGGAGACGGTCACAGGCATTACTTGGCCCGCTCAGGGGGAGACGGGGCTGGAACGTCGGAGCTGGGCAGGGGATTGCCCACACGGGGAGAAAATGCCTGTCAGCGTCACGGTGAAGGATTTGTGTTTGCGCTCAGGCTGCGAGGATCTGGAGACCACAGCAAGGGCGAGTACCGCAGGTTTGCTTACCGCCGTGTAAGGCGGGTGAGCCAGGCTGTAGCTAAGAGCAAGAGCTCTGCACCAAACCTGTCAAGAGGGGCCAGGGCTCCTCCATCTCTGCACCCCTGACGTGTCTCTCTTTGGCCGCTCTAGTGCACATGATTGGGCTGAGACACTAGGATTTGTGAATTTTACCTTACAAGAGCAGGCCGTGAAGCTGGGAAGCTGCTGGAGCCAGATCCCTAACTTTGTCTTCACCTCAGCCTTGAGTCTGAACTCTATTCTAAAACTAACCCTGACATTGAACCCCCCAGCCTAAACTGACCAGAAACCTCGAACTTCTGTATGCCTTTCAGACCCCAACCTTCAGCCGGAACAGACCTGGCTCATCTCTGCTGGACAACACGCCCTGGAGAGAGAAGAGAGCTCCGGAGAGAGCCTGCTTCTTGTTAACATCACCGCAGCTACCAGCCCACCGCGAAATCCAGCCAGGGCTGGACAGCAGAGAAATAACCGTGTTAGTCTGCGAACGGAAAGGGAGCTGATCCTGCAGAGCCCTGGCAGCAGAGCAGGGGTGTGGGTCTCCCCAGCCTCCCCTGGGTGGGGGGGTAAAAGGGGCTTGTGGTGTGGCTGCCTTCAAGAAAAGCATGGCCAGAATGAGTGTGCACGTGTATCTTGGCAGCCTGAACTGCTGCACGAAACCCACGAGCAGGTACGGAGGGAATGCTTTGAGGCTTTCCTTTCCGTAGCTCACGTTTTGGAGGAGGGTATGCACAGCATGGCCCTCCTAAGCGGTGTGCCTGCACACCCCTGCAAAGCAGTGCTCCAAACTATACCTTTTACTGCATTAAAATCGAAACAAGGTCAGTGCTAAGCAGCCTATCTCCTCAAGCTACAAAAACAAGGCAGTTTGTGCAGCTGAGACATAACAAAGTGATAAAACAGACTTCACCATTCAAGGGACAGTGTTTAAAAACGGAGAGAGAAAAAAATGGTCCCCAAGCAAGTGCTTTTGTAATACGCAGTTTTGCCGTGAAGGCTGCCACAAGCTTTTGCTGTGTTTGACTTATGACTTTAAGAGTTGGTTATTTTAATGGATAGCCTGCTGTTTCCCGAAACAATGAAGGCATTTAAAGGATGATTGGAGCGGGAGTATTCGGCAGGAGATACTGTTTTTTTGAAGCATTCACCACTTCCGTGGAAAATTCAGATGACAGGTGCATAAATCTTTATTGACTTGGCCATTAAAATGTAAATAAGTGCAGTAACTGCAAAAAATTATATTGACACTAACAACAGTTATAAATATTCACTGTACAAAAATTACAGTAAGATTTTTGACAGGAAATAGCTAAGCAAGAGCAGGAGACACTTCTCTTCCTGCCCCTCACACATGGGCTGTAGAAAAGATAAATGCTGCTGTCACTGGCCAGGGGACAGTAACCATTTATTTCAGTATCTATGGTTATACTTCGCCCCCAACTTCAGGTGTTTTTAAGAAAGTGTGAAACAAAATATAATATCAACCAGAATTTAAATATCCAGCCAACAGAAAGCATGTGTGGCTATTTTGGTAGATGCTGATTTTTGACAAGAGACTCACATTTTTTGCCCATAGCATGTGATTTTAGGTCACCCTGTCTTGTAGTGCCTAATTTGAGATACAGCCCCTGAGTCTTCGCACAAGGATGTGTTGGGGATTTAAACTCCATAAAGGCCTACAGACCCTCCCTTTACGATGTTGTTAAAACGCAAAGGGTTTTGCACCAGAGAACTTGCACCAGGGAACCAGAGAGGAAACAGAGGTGCAAGAAGAGAAGTCCACATCAGGAGCTATGGTTCCTTCCTCCACAAGTGTCAGTCCCTAGAGGGTTGATGTCCTGAGAGCTGAGAAACCGAGACTCCATGTTATCACCACTCAAATCTACAGTCTCCTGCTGAGACTGTCTCTGGAGGAATGCTGAGTTGCTTTTTGACATAAAGTCAAGCAGCATATACTTTATTGGATGTAGATGCAAATTTTGGATTAAAAATGAGAATGTCTGAACGGAGCTGGACATAAATCTGCCTGGTTACAGCAAATACCATTAAAATATGACAAGAGCACCAAGCCATCAAACATTTTAGGTTTAAATGCAATTACCAAAAAATTGCTAGCCTTCAAGTGTGCATTGGAAGCATGTTTACCTTTTAAAATTATTTTATCATATTTTTGAGGATTTGGGAGTGCAGATTTTCAAGTATTTCTTGCACAAAATCAAAGCAAGTCTTTCTAAAGCAAAATACATTTTCAGTTCTGTAATCCATGTTTGCAAAGTTGGGAACATAATGCTCTTCACATCTCCCTGCAGAGAGAACATTCTTGTAGTTATTCAAAACAGGACATTTTTGCCTAGCTGTGTCATTTGCAAAATATTTCTTTAAAACACTAGCAGTTTGCAGGGGATTCTTCTCACAATCGGTGCTTGGAAGCTCCTTTTTTTTCATAATGCATGGGGAATATCCTCTTTCTTAATAAGTCTGTCTGCAGAGCATCAGTCTGGAAGGAGCTCCTTCATCCCACGACAGGAGAGCATTGTGTTGTAGAAAGTGAAAATGAGGACTTCCATCCTTTCCTGAAGCTGGCATTGGTTATTTGATGGTTAAATAGAAACTTTCTGGGGAAAGTGGTAGAAGGATGTAAACAGCCATTGTATGAAGTGTGGTAAGGCCTCACACCCCTGTGCAATTATAGCAGGTATAATGAAATACGGTGCTTTCTTCTCTTCACGCGCACTCTGGCCTTCCCTGGATTCCCTGGAGTGCTGTTGAAGGTAAAGGCTGCAACCTCTGCTGTCCTTTATTTGGCATTCAGGCTTATAACCCACACTCGCTTCAGCCTCCCTGGAGAGAATAGTTTTGAGGTTTTTTTCCTCCTTCTCTTGTGCTTCCCTCTCTGTGTTGCCTGCCAGCGGCTGTCCTCAGCTGGCAGGACCTACAGCCTGCGTCAGTCCATTGCAGAGTAAAAGGCAGAAAGCAGAGGGAAAAATAAAAGTCTGATAATTCTGCTGCGCTCATGTGTCTCGGGTGAGTTCAGGCAGCTCCGTACAGGCCCCACCAACACCTCCACATGGTAATTTGGTTCTATGAAAGCAGAGCTCTTGAGTAGCTGCACGCTTTTGGCAGGTGCATCAGTGGGACCAAGCTGTCAGGCCCAAGACCCAAAATGTATTTTCTAAGGAAGCCTCAGGCTTCATATGTCCCCAGGGAAGCCATGGGGGGGGGGGGGGATGGGGGGGGTACACAGCCAATCTCAGAGAATGATTTGTCAGAAGAGACCCTGTCAGGAGACACACGTAGCGTTGATGATGTCAGCTAAGGTATGCGCACTTACAACAACCGATGAAGAACATCCAGTCTGCTGCAGCACAGACATAAGGGAACAAGCACAGACATCAGCTTTAGTAGTTGATCAACAAGTATGAGTTAGAATGAAACACGTATTCAGCACCAATTCAGGAAAAAGGGCTTGTGGGATGGATCTGCAGTATTGAGAACATAGTGCCACCTCAAACTGATGAGCAAGCAGTACATATTTACAGAGGAAGAAGCAGTAATCCTAAGAAGCTTGCTTAGACCTTTTAAGAAAGTCTTAGGGTGCTTTATAGGAATGCACATCATGCTTTATGAATTAAGCTCAGTAAATTGAGGCTTTTGGCTTGTTAGGCCAAAAAGAGATGTCAAGGGAATAAGAATCAAAAGAAGTAGTTTTAGGAGAGAAAAAGTGGTAAAAGGAGTGAACTCTATACCTCTAACAACACAAACTAACCAGTAACAAGATCAAAAGTGGTACAGAGGTTAACAAAACTGAGGTAAAGGATACATTCTCGTCCTCCTGGAAGCCAGATGGCAACTAGATTTATCCAGTTGTCATGTTTCTTTTAGTGCTTTCTTATAATAATTATTAGATGATAAAGCAAGGACTCTGCCATGTTGTGATCTTCCTTTGGCTCTGAATTGTTCCTTGCTACAGGAACAATCAAATTCTTGGGGTTTTGCACCTTACTTCCAAAGCTTGAGCACCTTTGTCCCAAAATCCAACCAACTGTGTGGGCGCAGGAGGGAGTGTGTGGTGGAGGGATGTCCTTTATCCCATTTCCCTTCAGAGCAGGCTTGTAACATCTGGCTTTTATCAGTAATGTTGATATGAATATGCTTTTCATAACTTTTCATATTTCTCAGCAGATGCCTTGGTTTAAAAAGGCAATTTCTAGCTGTTTTGTAGGCAGGCGCTTCTGATGGCTTGTGGTGACTTTTCTGATTACTCTAAAACTGTGCAAAGCATCCTCTCTGAAGGGAGTGGAACAGAAATACATTTGTGACTAAGTATAACTACCATAACAGGATAAATTAAGATCACCAGCATTTACAGAGAAGAGGTGGAGGACTTGGAAAAGATAAGAAGTCAGAAAGCAGAAAAATACACAAAGAGCATATATATATTTTTTCAGGAGAAGCATTATTACATCTCCAGATGATACAAGTTTTGACACACAGCAAGAAAAATGGAGCTATACAGTTTTATAATCTTCAGCTTTAGCAATAAAGTGACAATTAGCCCTGGACATTTGCCAAGTCACTTAGATTGGTTTGTCATACTCTTTTTTTCAGTTTCTCTTTTTTTAATTGTTTTCTTTCTTTGTAGTTCTGAATACCAGCGCCAGATTCTGTCCTGGTGTCCCTGGAATACCTGGACATTTTCTTAAGGTCAGTAGGTAATTTACAATTACCTTGGGAAGAATTAGATCATTTCTTCTTCTGGAAAGATCAATGTGAGGGCTTAAGAAGCAACTGTGAGGCCCCCCTTGTCCATGATTTTCTGTTATTTAGCTTCTCTCAAGAAGTGTGGTGGAGCTGCACCTTAAAATTTGAACACCACAGCATTCAAATCTGTTTCCATTTTCCTCCTTTTCCTTTCTTGACTGTGCTGTGATTTGTTTTCACTAGATTTCTCCTAAGTCTGCCGTGAAGCAACTGCAGGCAGAACTGGGGATCCTGGCCTATGCTCCAGTACTGGCAGAAGTTACCTCCTGTCATCGCAGGTTTGTAAGTGTTCACATAAGAAGTAGGGGCAAGCAAGCAAATTCCAGCTTTTCTGTTATGCAGGTGCAGCTATGTGTCACTTATGTGACAGGTGCAGACTCCTGACTGACATGTAACCGCCTGTTTATTGTGCAGTATTTTCAGGGACTGCTGAATGTCTTCAGCTTATGGATAGAAGGATTGGGAAACCTCAGGTGTGAGACAGCTGATGGACGATGGACGACATGGATGCTGCCGAGGGAGGTTAGTATGTGGAACTTCCACTGCAATGGAAAGTGATACTACATTAGTGTGACACAACAGTGTAGGACGAGGCGAAGAACCACAGTAAGAGGGCCACATCAGGGACCTGCTAATTCTGTTGTTAAGTTCAGGGTACAACTGGCAGGACCTGATTCCCGGTGGGAGAATGAAAGAAGATACCCTGGGTGACCCAGAAGAATCCCTACTTTATACAGTACAGAGGAGGACAGGGGACAGTGTGAAGAGAGTCACAGAGGCTATGGTCAGCCCAAGACCTCTTCAATAAATAGCCATGCTCAGGGTGGCAAAATGAGAGCATGCACACAGTGAAAGAAACTTTGAGGTACGCTGCATGAATCTTGAGCCAATGTGTTTTCTCTTGACGTGGTACCTAGGTTTCCTTCTCCTCCTCTAAACAATGACTCCTCTTCATGCCTTCAGAAAACAAGAGGATTGATTTTTAAAGTAGCCATTTATTTTACAACAGTGTATGTATTGGGTTTGCGTGCCAAGGTTTTGCTAGCAGGTGGGGGCTACATGGGTGGTTTCTGCAAGAAGCTGCCAGAAGCTTCCCCTCTGTCCAACAGAGGCAATGCCAGCTGGCTTCAAGACGGACCTGCCACTGGCCAAGGCCGAGCTCATCAGTGATGGTGGTAGCCCCCCTGGGATAACAGATTTAAGAAGGGAGGGGAGGGGAACCAAACAAACTGCGCAATTGCAGCCAGAAGAGAGGAGTGAGAATATGTAAGAGAAACAGCTTTGCAGACCCCCAGGTCAGTGAAGAAGGAGGGGGAGGAGGTGCTCCAGGTGCTGGAGCAGAGATTCCCCTGCAGCCCGTGGGGAAGACCCTGGTGAGGCAGGCTGTCCCCCTGCAGCCCAGGGAGGTCCACGGGGGAGCAGATCTCCACCTGCAGCCCAGGGAGGACCCCACGCTGGGGCAGGGGGATGCCTGAAGGAGGCTGTGACCCCGTGGGAAGCCCGTGCTGGAGCAGGCTCCTGGCAGGACCTGTGGCCCCGTGGAGAGAGGAGCCCACAGTGGAGCAGGTTCTCTGGCAGGACTTGTGACCCCACAGGGGACCCATGCTGGAGTGGTCTGTGCCTGAAGGACTGCAGCCCATGGAAGGGACCCACACTGGAGCAGTTTGTAAAGGACTGCAGCCCATGGGAAGAACTCACATTGGAGAAGTTCATGGAGGACTGTCTCCTGTGGGAGGGACCCCACACCAGAGCAAGAAAAGAGTGTGGGGAGTCCTGCCCCTGAGGAGGAAGGACCAGCACAGATGTGTGATGAACTGACCCCAACCCCCATTCCCCATCCCCCTGTGCTGCTTGTGGGGAGGAGGTAGAGAAAATCAGGAGTGAACTTCAGCCTGGGAAGAAGGGAGGGGTGGTGGGAAGGTGTTTTAAGATTTGGTTTTATTTCTCATTATCCTATTCTGATTTGATTGGTAATAAATGAAATTAATTTTCCCCAAGTTGAGTCTGTTTTGCCCGTGAAGGTAACTGGTGAGTGATCTCTCCCTGTCCTTATCTTGATCCACAAGCTTTTTGTTGTATTTTCTCTCCCCTGTCCAGTTGAGAATGGCATTGGTGGGCACCTGGTGTCCAGCCAGGGTCAACCCACCACAGCGTACTAGTGATAAAAAGAGAAAAAATTACAACAATTTAATAGTCAGCGTGTTTTGGCAAATAGAATTAAGCTGTATAAAGCAAAAACATTAGAAAACAATTAATTACAGATAAAGTATAATGACAATAAATCTTAAACCAACCAAAGAAACAAGACTGATACTTAGAGCGTATCTTGTGCCCACCTCAGTGCCAGTCAAGGCAGAGTCTTGATTTTTAAAGACAGCCTGTCGCATATTGCATACAGGTATCTGTTACATGAGCAGGCAAAAGATACAGCTCTGGCTTAGAGGCCCAGCTGTTTTTTCTGGAGCAGGCTTCTTCTCTGTGATGCTGGGGAATGGAACGGATGCGAACTGCTCATTCAGACAGTGCTTTGTTTCTTGTGTGAGCTGAGAGAGGTGGACGAGAGCAACTCTTCTTCCCTTGAAGAGGATTTTTTGCTTTGCACCCACATCCCTTCCTTCTGGAAGAGCAATCTCAGCACTGTTTCCTGGAGATGCCCTTTGCTTATCCTTCTCAGGTTCTGACAGCGAGCAGCCTTGTTTCCTCCACAACCATATGACAATTTCCTAAGCCATTATGTGAGGAGCTCCGTTCCTCCAAACGGAGGAGCAGCAAACAGTCGGGGGCTCAATCTGTGTCAGTCTTACCAGCCATAACAAGCGCTGTCTGTCAGGCCCCTAGCACACCCTCCTACCCTTCATAGGGTCTGGACCGCTTGGGCTCACGGCCAGCTCGGATAACGGGTGCAGGCGTCACATCTTGAATGAAAGAGGTGTCTGAGAAAACGCTGTGAGAAGCCTCAGTGGGAAAGGCTGCCCTTCTCTCAGGAGGTTCTTTTAAGCTGGGCACGCTACTCACGCTCTCTGCCTGAGCTACCCTGCAGCTACGTTGCAGCCGTGCCCATGCCCATGCCTGTGCTCCAAGCTGGCCACCCACCCTAGATGGGCCCAGATCAAGGGATGCGAGAAGCGTACGCAGCTTGTTCGCAAAGTCGCCCTGGCACTGGAAACAAAGCACCATATGCTCAAGCAGCAGGAGCAAAAGTATGAGCTGAAGGCAAAGGGACTTGAGAGCAGAAGGGCACGGAGGTGCACAGGAAAGGCACCCCGACACCTTGCTTCATCCCCCCCGCTTCCTCCTTATGGGGCACTGGTGGATAACGCAAGGCTACCTCCCCTCCCTGCAGCTCCGAGGGGGTGACTCTTCCACTTCGCTTTCTGATATCCTGCCCCCAAGGTGGCTACTGCTTACAGGCATCTTCCCCCTTTTGCTTTTGGGCATCGTCACCCCCTTTCGTCCTTGCCTTAGAGTCTCTCCTGGTCCCTTGCTGTGTTAGCTGCCTGCTCAGCCCGCTCTGCGGGTGAAACCCACGGCAGTATCAGCGACAAGCGTCGGGGCAAGGAGATCGGGTCCCGAACGTGTGCCATCATCCCCAGCACGGAGCACGGCAGGCAAGACGCGGTGCCGATGTCACTGACGCATAAGGCACAAAGGTTACCTGCATTGCTGGCCCTTCACGCTGGGTCTGCTGGAACCAGGCTTAGACTGTAGATAGGCAGATTTTTAATTAACACACAATCAACTAGGGCTTTCCTTTTTTAACATTATAGCTGACGCTGATAATGTTTTGTAACAGCTGACTGCCTTTGAAATGTATGGTTCTTTTCCATGTTTGTCCTGAATTGTATGTATTTGTTAATTTTTTAGTTTACTGGCAACCAACAGAAATATACCCATATTAGGAACTGAGATAAAGCGTTTATTGACTCATTTGAAAGAATTTTTAATGAGGTAAAAGCTACTTATATTCAATAGTCAGTGTCATACAGCAAAAGAAAACATAAAAAAGGAGCTGCATAAACATCAGCGATACAATGCACTGTGGAAACGATCTCTGAAGACCTCCCTGGGCTGTCCAGCTCCTCCTGGGTCTTCTGACCTGGTGCTCAAGAGTTGCAGATCAGCACCAGAACATCCCACGTCTTCCTGCCATCATGCTGGCTTCATGGATGAGGGATGCAAACTGTGCCACCAGTCCCTGGGATTCACTGCAGGCATCCCAGCGAAACTCGTGTGAATATCCCCCTTGGGGAAGAAGAACGCAGCAAGTCTCTTACTGATCACTTTGGTGCCTGAGAACCTACAGGCTTTAGAAAATGAAGTAAGTCTCTCAGTCTCTTATCTTTTTCCATTTCAGGGAAGCAATTTGCTTTGTTTTCCTCCCACCTTGCAATTTTACAGTCCCCTCCGAGTCCCAGCCCAGCCTGCAGACACGTGCAGGATCTTTTATCCCACAGGCCACCTTTGGGGAGGTTATCATGTGGCAGTTGCACAACGTACATAAGGGAAGGAGCCACATGAACTGCACAAGTCACATGAAGCCAAACTAAATTATATACTGGTTTTTTACTAGGTTCTGGTGACTTCAGAAGCACAGCAAGGGCCTCTATAATACTTATGAATTACTGACAGGATATTATTCCTGTGCAGGAGCAGGACAAAAAAGACTCACGGTGGGTGCACCACAGGGATGGTACCATAGGGAAAGAACTTCACCATTTCCATGCAGGAATGAGAGAACCAGGTACAACTTTCAGGGACATGTTTTGATGCAGGATTCGTTTTTTAGCACCTGGATAACACCACTAGCATTCAGAGCATTGCTGTAGTCGGTAAAGTAGTATCAAATAAACCAGGGTTCTACATTTAGTTTCTCCTGAAGATTTTTCTGTCAAATTGGGTCATCTTCTAAGTAAAGAAAGAGAGCATTTTAATCTGTCAGTGCTGCAAACCTAGCCTGGGATTTGAAAATTACTTTTGTGCTTAGAAATGTTGTGGACTCTGAATTTGGCAAGCAGTACTGTTGGTGCATAAGATATAATGGTATATAAACCAAAACCTGATCCTTTCTGCTTTGCTTAGCTTACCATTGTTTTAGCAGATGTTTGCTTTGGTGGGTTTTTGGGGTAATATGAGCAAATAAAACTCCATGAAGATATTTTTGCCAACATTGAAAATAAAAAATAAATGAACATCCCTCCATTTTTTTAAGCAGTAGCATTTGTCACCTTTATAAAAATACTCTCTATTATAGACATGAAAGAATATCATAAAACTGCTCTGCCCATATCTGCAGGGGAATCAAACAGATGGCAGAGCCCACTGCGGTTTGGATGAAGATTTCATAGCTAGATATGCAAGAGAATAAGTAAAGTGGTTTCAAGGTCAGCAATGAGGTGAAAACTGTGGCCAGATTTTCTTCAGCTAGGAGCATGTGCAGCCTCACACATTTAAAGGAAATGCACCAAACCCAGCAATACCTTCACTACCAGAAGCAAATATCTTCAGTGCAAGATGATATTCCAACGGGGGGAGAAATTACTTACTTAACTGGCATTTTTAAAATGCATATTCTATACTAATTTTTTTTCAAATACTTGTTCATGACTATTTATGTGTCTATATATGAGTATGTATTTTTTAATTCAGTTAGATATGCAGGTGGTCATACAGCAGATTGTAAATAATATTAGTTGTGAATTTTGGCAACAAAAATGATTCTCAAATAATGGTTATTGTTTTTCAATTAGTTCTGGGCCAAGCACACATCTAGAGCTGTTAGCAGCTGATTTTTTCCTCTGTGCTTCTGTCTTTTATGCTCCCACAAATCTCTGAATCAAGTAGTTACAGCTTTAAATGGAAAATTTCCTCCCTGATTTGTTGTATTCCTTTAAAAATAAAAAACCCCTAGCAATCTAGCTTGTGATATCCATCAGGCTCAGCTACACAGATCTGGAGGGTGTATTTCTCTCTTGTTTATGTCGTTAATCTGGTTTTAGTTAATTTTCACTTCCAGATGTCTCTTGTGCCTGTTTTTTTCTGGCTAACGGGATATAAATTACCTTGATAGGCCAGAGCTGTTTGCTCTGTTTTACTTGTTTAATTTCTGCATATCTTTTACAGAGCCTGATCCCTCATCTTAACAAAATAGCTTTCACTGGCTTACAACACAGATTTCACTACAGTTATTTACTGGCATAAAATATGCACAACCGACTGAAGAATCAGGCTTGTAGTCTGAGCGCTTGTCTCTTCTTTCATTAAAGGGGCACGAAGACCTGCTCTGGCGAGGGTTGGATGGATTCAGCTCCCAGACCGTGAGAAACACGAAGACTCTGGTTAGTGTGGCTGAAAGAGTGGAGGTGTGAGTTAGTGTTATGAAGGATGACTCCTACTTGCTAGGTTAGGATGTTATCTTCAGAAAACAATGCTAAACTGCATCGTGTTTAGTATCTCCCTTCCTTGAGAGGCAAGGGGTTTGGCTTCACTCATTATCAGTGAAAGGTGTTGTACAGCAGCGTTAGTGAACCTGCAATGGGGTCGCTGCCAAGCAAATCAATTCTGCGCTGCATCATCTTCTGCTGAATCACTTCTGGTCCCGAGGTTTCCCTCTGAGGGAGTGGAGGATGGTGCCAGGGTCCAGGTAGCTCCTCCAGGTTTTTTCCTGCAGGGGTTTCTGAAGAAGGGTGGTTGGGGTGCAGTGGTGTCAATGATGCCTTAGTGGACTTGAGCAGGTCCCCACAACACTTCTTCAGTTATGGGTGGGCTAGATGCCTTTGCAGATGGATATTTAGTTGCTGGATTACATAAAGCACTGCAGCAATCAAATAACTTCTTGCTGCTTTTCCAAAGATCTGCTGCAGGGACACTCACAGGATACCAGGGCACCTTGTGCTTTTCTCTAGAGGCTTTAAGAACTTAAAGAGGTGAGATCCAGTGATCTTAGAAAAGGCCTGAGAACGGGTCCTCGAGTATTAAATTTGAGTGGCAGGGAGAGCCCCTGGCCTTTTCTGTGCTGCCATTTCCCCGTTGGTAGCCCAGGGCTAACTAACATTCAACTATACGAAGTCAGAAAGAATAGAAATGCTTCTAAAATTTTCCAAAGCTTACAAAAATGTGCAGAGCCATCACTACTTCTTCTCTAACCAAAAAGGCCCTGAATCAGGTCCCTGCTCTTTGCACTTACCATCTCCAGACAGTTCTTCGAGGGACAAGTCAACTTACGCCAACATTTGCTTCATTTAGGGACCAGCTGCAGGTCCCTCTTGGGCACCTTCTTCCTGCCGACCAGCTCACCTGAAGAGAGGTTGAGAAAAGCCGTCACAGAACGGCTGGTGCACATACTAACTGTTATCAATGAGGTTGCATATTAATTGTTATTCAGACTTGCATTGTCAAACGCACTATTTTTGGTTTTATGCTAGTCAGCCAAGGTCTTGAGCTCGTGCTGATCAAGGATCGTGAAGGAGACTATGCAGCAAGTCAGTGAGATTTGTATGCTGAAAGTCACTTCGTGCTTTGAGAGCCTGCCAAAAATAGTGTTTCAGAGGGCATGTATAACTGCCAAAATCAAGCTGATGAATGGTGGTATCATTGAATTTGGATGCAGAATGAGGGTCAAGTTCAGAACAGTCTAGCAGTAGGCTATTCACACAACCTAAGCAGGATGGGACCAGGGCTTTTGTAATCAACACTTATTAAAAAGAAGTTATTTAGCCCTGTTTTATTCTAAAGTGCAGTAGAGGGAGGGCAGAGAGAAATTAAATCTGGAAATTAGATGACAAGGCAAGTTTAGGGCCATAGACTGCCAGGCTTATTGGAGCATTTGGGAGTTTCCTATAGTTAGGCACAGTAAAACAAAGAAGGAAAATGCTAATGGTCTTTTCTGGGACCTGTACACATCCAGGAGCTGGTTCTGCAACACTGGTGTTCACTCTTTTCTTCCAGAAGTAAAGTTGTTCATGGTTAATATTAATTCAAAACACGGGAATAAGAAGTCTGTAGATGAAATACTGCATGCTATTTTTCCTGAAGATGAGAGGAGTTGGAATTTAAATAATGAGGCTTAGTTCTGAAAGTATACAGCCTTGCATTTCATTTTTTTATTGAAGAATTTAATCTCCCTGGGTACCAGGCAGGTGATACAGCAAGAAGTGTATCACTTTTTCCTGCGTGGAGAAAGGTGGTGAAGAAAAGCACAAATCAGATACAGGTGTCAGGTCTCAGCTGAATACCCTCTCCTCTTAGCTTTTGCTTTTCAATTTCATTTACATTCTTCTCTTTAACCAGTGGGTGCTTTCCCATTGCTTTTGACTGAAAGAGCTTTTTCATGGCAAGTTACTTTGGGCTGAAACCAGCTTTAACCAGTTTTATAGTCAAGGACCACATGACCAAGAGAGATATCACAGGAATTCAGGTCCACCATGACGACTGCTGAGAAGAAAACTAAGAGCTTACCTAAGAGATAATACTGCCTAAAATAACTGCCAACCACGATACTGCTAATTGCTATTAATGTATGAAAGGTGTAATATCATTTCTAACAGACACAAAGGACATGCGTGGAGGTATGGTGGGAATGTCATGAGCAATTTAGTTAAAATAACTGAATATATGGTAATTGTGGCTACATCTTACTATGATTTTTTGTGACCTCAGCGGTATCCTTTCTTATACATTAGTCACAAGCTCTCAGAGTGATGACTAGCCAGCCCAAACTCATGGAAAAAGGGCCAGTCCTTGGTGTGGCACTATATCCAGATAATGACATAACAGGCAGATGACTAAGAAAACCACTTAATGTAAATTACCTGTTTGTAACCAGAAAACTCATGTGAGAGCTCATGATGCACATGGCTTAATGGAAAACAAATACAGTAAGACAGTATGTAATTAAATGGAGTTTAGAGCTGAGGCTATCTATCCCAAATCATCTGTATAGTGTTGCCATAATATCTAGCGATGGACAAATCCACCCCATTGGATCTGGACATACTGGTTTAATAGATATTAGTTGGCTTTACATCTGCACTTAGATTACTAAATGGCTTGTACAAGGTAAATTAAATCTCATGGGAGAACATTACATTAGAAACATTAGCTAAGCTTTACAGACCTAAATGAGTGCAGAGCTGTTCCAAATCGTGAGTGATGATTTATACCAATCTTTTTATTAATTTATTGCCTGCCTTTAAATTGGAGAGTTGCTCTTTAGAGAAAATGTCTCAGTTGAAAGAAGACCTGAACTCCAAGAAGACAGAGGACCTTGATTCAACATAGCAAAGAGGGTAATAAGGATTGAAGAGTTTGTGAACGATGTATTAGTTTGCAGTTTGAATTCAGCTCCAACAGAAATCTTGCCAAGATGCCCGATTCTCTTTTCTCACTTGTCTCTGGACAGCAAAGCTGGCAGCTGTCCATTGCATTCAGTGAACAGTCAGATTTTGAACCACATACTAAATAGTCACCAGTGTCTCCCTCTTCCACCCAAACAAGACCTCTTCAGTCATCTTTAAGGTCAGAGCTAGAGCGGGGCTGTGCACATAAGGAGCTTGTCTTTAGCTGCACCATTCTGCCCAGCTCCTGCTCAGACGCTTCATTCTGTGCTCCTGGGAGGGACCACAAACACCTTGTCTCTGGTCAAGGACTTCATCACATCTCAAGGATTCCTCCTCTTCCTCATCACTGCCAGCCATCAGGTGTGTGGGTCTGGGCTAGAAGTGTTGGCTGTTTTGTTCCCTGGTGTCCCTGTGCTTCCTCACATTCTCCCAAAACACCCCCTGCCTGCATGGTGAGGGTTAAACGTGGCCGGTACGAATTCCTGCAGCGTGCCTCTGTCTGTGTACAAGCACTGATGAACTACAGTCCCTCTCCAAATATCCCTGCAAACAAACAGTGCCAATTCAAATGTTTGCTGAAAAACAAAGGAAAGGGATGCAAGCCTGGCTGAGCAGGATCATCTGTCTGCTCAGGCACAAATATTTGAGGGGACCTTTCTCCATCATTTTCTCAGCTAATTTCCAGCTTTATACTTAACTGCTTGCCTAATTGATCACTCCCTGTCAGGGCCTATGATAAAAAAAATCCGATAGTCTCCAGAGAGAAGTATGTTTCATTCTCCTGGGTGAAACTGAAAGTGATGATATTGCAAAGCCTGGAGGGTGAAGGTTGGCCTTTACAGGAGGGAGGAAGAAGACGTGGCTATACTTTCATTAGACAAAGAGGTCACATTTTTTTCATCTTTCATTTCCTAGGTACAATCCAGCCAGTGCTTTGAAATGCATTGCTGCCCTAGCTGTAAATAAAGAAACTTAAATTTAGGCTAGTTTATGAAGCAGCACTCAACACTATAGCTTACATGGCGTCTCCTCTTTTGAGACTCGTAAAAAGCAAATTTATACCGAGGTGTTCCCTTACAACTGGTATCAGATTCTTTTAGAATCAGAGATTGGAAATGAACATCTCAGCAATGGTGAAAACTGCTTTGTGTTTGGAGAGCAGGAAGTTAAATGACCAGCCTGCGTCAATTTTTCCTGCTTCAGCTGCGCAGCAGTGCTAAAACCAGACAAAAACACCAACGGCTTGCCTGCTTTTATGAATTCAGGTTGCCCTAGTTTATATGGCTGTACGTGCGTGTGCGTATGTGTGCGCAGTTACTCTCGGTGAATGGAAAGAAGAGCTCCGCCTACAAAAACCATAGCTTATTTTGGGGTTGTTACAGCCTTAGAGAGACACTGGCAAAGGTCGATTAGTGCAGCTGGAAAAAAATGGGGCTCATAAATCAGAAAAAAGGACCGCGATGCATTTAGAGTAGCCAGTTGTGCTTTATGAATAGGGTACACTGGGGGAGTGAGTAGTTGCTGCTGGACATGGAGTACAGCTGTATGTGCTGTATATGGACGGAGTGGAGGAAGACCCACATGGCTAGGCTTGCCTTTGCCACATTAGGCAGGTGACCTTTGGTGTTGTCTAACCTAACCAGCTCAGTGACCTTTTTTTATAGAATTTATCAAAATGAGTAATAGAGCAAACATAAGTCGAAGCAAGCATGCTACTTAGTTTATTTACAAAACTAATAAAAATGCAAAAAATACAGTAATCAAATTATGTTCTCAAGTGGGAATGAATCAATAGATTAATAGCTTCGAAGTGCTTCCGCACCAAATTAACACAATAAGCAATCAAATCAAATGATGAGGCTGTCACTTTCACTTTCAGTCCTTGTCACTAATGAAGTTGTGCTGAGTGAATCAGAGGAAGAGTTGTTTGCTTTCAGACCAAAAGTATCTGACATCCTACCCAAAACACTCCTTTCACTTGGCTGGGGAGGAGCATAGGTCACACCACGTGTTTGGTTTGGACTCAGATGACAGAGGTGAGCGGTGTTCTTCTTTCAACATAAGTTGTGTGCAGCTATTCAGGTGTAAATGATAGGTCTTGCCATAACATTTCTTAAAGTCTTGTGGCTATTTCAGGGTGATGGGTGTCATTACCAATTCCCCTGCCCACGCACGCAGTTTGTAGGATAGCAGATCTACCCGCTTAACACAGGTGGGATGGCTAAATACTGCATGATGGCAGCTTTTAAACAGCTTTCGACCTCATCAGGGCTTTCTGACTAGCTCAGCGGCAGGCTGAGATTTATTTTTGTGAAACTGTGAAAGGTGTTTGTCTCTGAGCTGTACACAAACACTTATGTGTAACCGGAGGAGGGTGGCAGGATGAAGAGAGAAAATAATTAGACTGAAGTCAACCTGGCAGAAGAGCGATTCAGTGAGGAGCCAGCGGTTGTGCCTGCGAGCCAGGCGAGTGCCCGCTGGCCAGGGCTGGACCATGCTGAGTCCCTGGAGCAGAACTCCTCAGACACCACTTGCTTCACTGTCGGTGACACACACATTAATGGGAGGCAATACGGGGAAAAATAGGGAGGGATGGAGAACGTACTGCTCGACAATCCCCAGGAAAATACACACTAGGAGAGGCTGTGATTTCTGATGATTGTGGTATTCCTTCCCTGAAACAAAGCTGAACCCCAATGAGTGCTGAGGCTAAGAAGGGCTGGATTTATCCTGTGTAGAGATATGTTGAGAAAAAAAAGTCTCTGGATGTTTTTCTCACTCAAATATCTTACTAGGAGAGTTCAAAGGCAGATACTAGTGGGCTTTATCAAAAGAAAGAGCTTTCAACCCATCAGAGAGCAACAATGTGCTGCCCAAGGAATATGAAGATAAGCTATTATAATTTCACGCCGTGTTATTTTATTCCATACGACAAACTATTACTTGCTTTCAGAAGTTTATAACAGTGACCATATAAATTATAGTTTGATGTCACAGGCAGTCTCACAGTTTAGCTAGTAGGGCAGAGAAGAAGGTAATTGCAAAATGTACAATGACAATAAAACAGCGAAGCTAGGTAGTTATGTTAGCAATTTTTCCTGATGTGTGAATGTTTCCACTATATCTAATTTTCAAGAGGAAAATATCTTTTAAAGAAAAATCCTTCCCAGAGTTCTAATAAGGGCCAGAGGAAATGGATGGTGAACCTTGTGGTGAGTTGGGTGAGCAGCATGAGGTAGCAGGGACATTAGCTGAGATGTCACTTGTTGCCTCCTAACAGCTTCAGGGGGAGGATGTCAGTCGAGGATTGACTCTGAAGAGAGCAGGCATCAGCCTGGCTGTCGTTGCTGCGGAAGTAGCTGGAGTGTTGCAGTCTCTGGATATGCAGTAAACAGACAAAGCAAGAAAGCAGTCCAACATCACTCCTCTGGGCAGATCACCACAAGAAACATCCAGAAATTTCTAGCAGGTAGTGAGAGGAAAGCCCCCACGGCAGCTCTGCGTGGGTGGCTAGCAGGAGCGCAGTGGTCTGCTTCTTTTCTGATATTGTTCTAAAAAATTGGGAGGACACTGAAGACAACCTCACTGGGACAATGGCATTGACTTTAGTAACTCTTCTAAGTGTGGATGAGCCAAAAGAAAATGGGTTGTGGGACAAAATAAAATGCTCTAGGCATTCTGACTATTGCAGTAGGTGCTTGTTTAACATGGCTGGGAATACTGTTATTAAAATAAATATTTGTTGCTAAGATACCCTGTTAGTTCAATAGCCTTGAAATCTAGTTTGTGTCATTAGACTGGAGGTGCAGATATTTTATAGATATGTCATTACAGCCATTGCAGGCAGACCTGGGAGGCAGGGAGGGAACTCCTCAAACACTAATAAGAAATAAAACAGTCACCAGCAGCAGCTCTGACCTGGAGGGCAAACTTAGCCTTGGAAGACAAGCAGCTCGTCAAGTGGGAGCAAGAGAGAAGACTGAGCAGGAAAACAGTGGTGAAAGAGTGGTAGAAATGTTTATTCCAGCCTTCCTAAAGCAAATTCTCTTTACCATTAGGATAGGGAAAGAGGTGTCCCTAGAAACTTCCAGATACGAATACAGCATCTTGGATAAAGCATCTCTCTCTCCATTGATAATTTAAGAAATGAGTAGGAAATGCTGGATGACTCATTCCAGCAGAGGTACTGTTTTTCTGAGGAGAATCAGCAGCTTTTTAAAGAAAAGGCAGTGGCAGTAACAGGTCTTTTTCTTCATCTGCCTCTCCCTGCCATCTCACCATCTAATAAGACTAGGGGGTGGAAAATGTGCCTTGAGTGTGGGCAGCCTTGGCTCCGTGCTTTCCTCAGCCTAAGAAGATCTGGTTGTGTCTGAAATGAGAGTATGCCAACCTCAGCACGGAGGGGAGCCAGGGAGGGAGTGTGAGGAATCCTCCGTCTCTCCTGTTGACCAGGGGACCCCTCTGCAATCATTAATGGGGCTTAGCTCCCAAACTTCATGGGGGTCAGTGGGAAAGCTAGCAAGAGGTAGTCTGAGTTTCATCTGGGAAGTGGGAGGAGGCTCTGCTTCTTGCAATATGTCATTAATAGCACAAGTGGGCACCGAGTGGGATCCAGGGTGTTTTGGGACAAGACACCCACTGCCCCTTCTTGAAGGCTAACTGGAGCCATTTTCCTCTGGCCTCTTCTTCTTCTCTCACCTTCCAGCCAGAGAGTGGTCAGGGTAAGCAGGGAGGTTCTTTATGTGGTTAGGTGTCTACCAGAACAGGTCCCAGGGAGGTACTGTACCCTGCCCACACACGTGGGCACCAGAAGCATCCCAGTCTGCAGAT
The DNA here is from genome assembly GCF_929443795.1 of Astur gentilis. Lineage (NCBI taxonomy): Eukaryota > Metazoa > Chordata > Aves > Accipitriformes > Accipitridae > Astur > Astur gentilis. The sequence continues at coordinate 12,759,870 of NC_064911.1, forward strand.
TTCCTTCCCAGCAAGCACATGAAAGCTTGAAAAAACATCACGCCTCTCTTGCTCGAGACCGAGCCAAAAGGGAAAGCACCAAGGCTGGATCCTGGTTTCAGACACAGAAATCCTGGGGCAGTGCTGGCACACAAAGTAAATTTCCCCCTATTTCTTGGGGCTTTAGCAGCTGATATCTTATTAACATTTAGATTTCTCAATTCAGTTTATGCCGTTTCATTACAAAGGGCTTTGCCAGATGGTAACCCTTGCTGTAGCAGTTTAAGATGTTATTGCCTCCAGCTGCCCGCTCTGTCCCTCTGTTCAAAGTTACGACCTTGTAAGAGGCAGCAGAAGGGGCTGTGCACCCAACTGCATCTGCTCCCATTCACAATCCTGCACATTAAGGCCTTCAACTCATGCTGTGGACCGTAATTTGGAGCAACCAGGGCACAGGTGATATTTCTTTCTCCTCACTTTGCTAAGGGGGTGATAACATTTGCAACTGGGAGTGAGTGACAGCTGGAGCTGGTCACATATTAAAGCAGTAGCTCACGTCCCTCAAAGCTCATGTGTGGCAGTCATAAGCCGTGCTGGCCCTAGAAGGACTTTACTTATATAGTAATGCAGGTACACCAATTTGATCAAAACGGTTTGCGCTTGGGCGTGTAGCTGTATCACCGTTTCTGCTCTTCGTGCTCCCAAAGAAAGCAAAGCTGTATTTTATGAGCAAGCCAAACTATCCTAGCAAACGTGAACTCTTGCCAGTATAGCTGGATCTGCACCAGAGGCTTCTGCTGACACAGCTAAGACAGTCAAGGATTATTCTTCTTCTCCCTCCTATCAACACACCAGGCTGGAAAATATCTGTTGTAGAGACTGGAATAAAAGCAATCACAACAGTTTGTCTTTTCCGCAGTGCTCCAATTTAAACAGGGTCATACAGGCAGCATCCGTGGGTGCAGTTTTACTGCTGAGATCAATTTCAGTGCCCTGCAGAATTCGACTAGTGGTAATGTAGTGCGGCTGTAAAATTAGAAAGCCCAATTATGGCCGGGCTGTTTCTGCACATCTCTCAGCTTTGGTAGTTGGAGCCACCAGCATATTCACACGAGAGCAGAAATCTGCCAGAGATGCCCGGCAGCCAGCCTCCGAAAACAAAATATTGGGACTGCCCGTGAAGAAGAGGAGCTCACAGTTACATCTAGCTGCTGTGCTGTCTGCTTGTGTAACCATTTTTTACTTATAGAGAAGCGATTCTGGCAGAGTATAAATATTGCCATAGAAGTTCTGAGCACGGTGTTGGAGGAGAAACGTGTGGATTAGCAGGGATGGCTAGCGAAGCACTCATGTCACCTCTCTGCAGGGTGATGGAAATATTTTATTATTACTAACCTATCCTAGGAAATGGAAGTCCTCCATCCCTTTCCTTGTCCCTGCTGTTTAATAATGAGAGGGGTGAACAATATGGTGTCCTCGACAGTCTTCAGACAAAGAACCTGTAGAGAAATTACTAAATTCTTTAAAGCCAAGCAGGTAAAATCTTGATCCTACTGACTTCAGCGGGACATGGATTTTACTTTATGTGCACAAACTTGCCCATGTGTATAAAGTCCTTTCATACCATGTTCTGCTGTTGTGTAATAGTTAAATAATTTCCCAGCATTAATGTTTAACATAGATTTTTTTCCAATTTTAATGTAGAGTTAATTGATTCCAGTTCTGCCCTGAGTTTCTGGTAACTGAACCATACTTCCTTCGCAGAAGGGTGATGTATGGGGACGTTATTATCTGAACCTGGGACCGGGAGACAAAGAACCTGATGCATCGCTGCCTACCACTCCCGCAGCCATTTAAAGCAGCCAGCAGTATGTGTAATGCTTCCCCATTCTCCACCAGTGATAGTCTGTGCTCACTTTCCAGTGGTGTGAAGAACAACCTGTTTTGCTGGCCAGGGGAGGATGAGGTCCACAGATACTCACTTTCCCATCTTGCCTCTCCTAACAACTCCTTAGTAGCCTTGGGCATTTCACTTCTTGTTCCTTCCCTTTTTCTCTTATTTATAAACCAGGCATAACATTTATACACTCTTTTGGCTGTTATGATGACTATTAATTACTGTTCATGGACTGCTCTGGAAATTAATGTATTGTGCAAGTACTAAATGTAATTTAATTATTGAATATTCAGAATTATTTGACTCTACAGGCTATTTTTAGCTCTTGTTTCTCAGTCTGTGCAGAAAACATACCTATTTCTTTCAGTCTGCAGAAGATTGTGTTAATGCAAAAGGTATATATGCCCTGAAGCTGGCTGATACAGAAATATGAGACTCTCTAGATGCCTAGAAACCAAAGAAATATTTGCACCATCTTCTACACCCATTAGTGCACCTCCTTTCCTCCCTGTCACCTCCCTTCCTTTCCTAGCATTGCATGGTGTGGTTTTCCCACCAGTTGCTACATTAAACCTGCTTGGAGGTTCTCCCTGTCTGGAAAGTTTTGTCTTAAGATTAACCTGTCCCAGATCTTATTTTCAAAACGTATTTCATTTCTGTCTTCTGATCTCATGCTAATTTGTTCATATCTTTTCAAGTTTTAGACTAAGGAAAATAAATTCTGGTTTGTTTTTTTTTTTTTTTTAACAATTTATGACTGCAAATCATTGAGGATTTGGCTTAACTCTATGTGCATGGCTCAGATAAAGTTTCTATGTCATCAGTTGTGAGTCAGTCATGGTTCGGTTGAATGGATGTTGCTTGGTTTCTGGCTGTCTTCACCGACTCATGGATTGTGTGTGTGCATACACGTGCTTGTGAACTGGTGGAAACAGGCAGAGAGATGCACTTCACCCTTTTTGTGCTGACCTGCCCCCTCAGAAACATTGAGAAAAAACAGTGCCTGTGCTGTGGGGACTCTGGGGACCGTGGGGACCATCACTAAGGAAGCTGTATTTGCTCATTGAGTAGATTATTGTCATTATTATGCCTCTTCTGTCTGATGTATGCTGGGTTGTTTTCACGCTCTAGAGAAGGGCGACTCTTGCTCTGTGGAGAATTCAGAAGGACCTCCTTCCCTGTGTCTACAGCAGTCAGGGAGAACAGCGTCCTAATATTTGTAGCCAGCTAAAAAAAAGAAAACAATACTCCAAAAGCCGTAGTGAGGATTTAAGGAAATGGAGGAGAGTTGCACGTTCAGCCGCTCATCTTTATGACCAGATAAGATCAATGTTCAGACAACAAAAGGTTATAATAAGTTTCTCTACTGGATATTTCTCTTCTACGGACGGTTTTGGTGAGTCTACAGAGACTAACTCAAGAAATGCCCATAATTTCTCAAATTCTCAAATCTGTGCACTGCCAGTAACTCTGTTCAGGGAGTACCAGATAAAATCCAGAAGACTCAGTGACCATCCTCTGCTACACAAATAGCGCAGCTGCTGCAAATGAATCTAGGGAAAAGGAGACCAGTATGTCTATACTGGAGTGCGGAGAGGACCAAGAGACTTTTCAGACTGTCTCCTAACCTAACTGTTGCCCTTGGGATCACCCCGCCTCATGTGAGGCATGATTCAGGATGCTATAATCCCTTCATTGCCTCAGGCAGCATCTTTTTCTAGAGGAGCAGTAGGAAGAAAACACAAATGTACTAAGTTATGAAGCAATACAGAGCTATCAACCCATTCTTCTGACCCAGACCATGAAGAGGAGGCCAGAGAGGCAGACCAAGATAAATGGCCATCGCTCCGACCTTGTCTTCATTCATGCACAAAGCCAAAAGTCAGTTATTTTTCTGGAAAAAAAAACCAAACTGGGAGCTGTACAGTATTTTTTGTCCCAGAAAAGCCAAAATACCTGGAAAGGGGTTTAGTCTCTGCACTGAGGGGTGGCTCTGAGCAGGCTGAGAATGGAGAGGCTGGGGTGAGGAAAAGGCTGTAACAGATGGGTGATACTTGTTTGAAATACTCCATATGAGGCTCTTTCTGGGCAAGGTTAGAGGATTCACTGAGGCCCTCCTGGATACAAAGGGAGATTGAAATGGAGCCTCTGGGGAGAGGCGTGAGCTCTCTCCTGTGCTCAGGGAGATTAAGACTCAATACGGACTTGACCGACTGGGAGGTAATTTCTCGTGTAATAACAGGGTAACGGTGTGCATGTGCAAACTCGCGCTGGAGCGGATTGGACTCAGCAGCGAGGAGAGCACTGACTGTACTGATGGTGGAGTCGAACGTGGGTTTGCGTGTGCATGTATAGGCATAGTCATGTGTTTCATAAAACTTAAGTGGTTGTGCTGAGGATGAACGTGTCTGAAGAAGGATCATTGCATACTAGGGGTGAAGAACAGAGGTCTGCAAGCAAGGCTCCTACAAGGGAGCAGCAAGTGAAAGAGGAGGCAGCTGCAGAAAGGGGCAACCCTACATGCAAGGAAAGATGGTATTTAGAAATTCAGAGAGGGAGCTTTGAATGGGAGCCCCCAAACCAGGAAACCCTGCTGTATAATACTGCATATCCACATATATTACTGTGGGATGGGAGGCGTGAGACCCTCATATCGGATGAATAGTGACAGTTTAGAAGTATGGAGAACTCATGGCGGATAACGTGGTTCTGTGCTTGTGAGGAGAAATACATGTAAAGGACAGAAACCAAATAGGATACAGAAATAGCTGTACGCTGCACCCAGTAGCTACAGAAAAGAAACAATACTTTGAAAAAACAATGCTTGCATCTTGCTGGGAGGATAAAACCAAGCAGAAGGGTTTTCCACTAGAAAAGGAAGAGATAACCTGTTCAGAAGAGGGTGTCTTCAGTGACATCTTGTTTTTTGCTTGGTATGACAGTTACCTTGTTGAGCCTTGCATAGGAATTGAATTGAATTGTGCCTTGAATTGTGCTACAGTAACACAAGTAATTAAATGTGTCTGAATAGTTAAGCACATTTGAACAGAGAGGAAGGAGTACTGGAGACTGAAAAATGGGAAATCGTCATTCAACAGAGGAAAGGGGTTGAGTAACAGTCAGAACGACTCTTTGTATATTCCCAGCATGTCCATGCAGCAGCTACAGCCGTAATTTAGTAATCAGTTAGAGTCAGGGCGCATTTGAGCCGTTACAAAATACATGGTTTGATTTGGTTCCATACCACAGCTCTTCTGCTATCGCTGTTATGGTTTTCTATTAGTATATAATATTCTGCCTAACTGTATTTTAATAGCACACTATGGGCAGCTTTGTGCTCTGCCCAAAACACAATATTTAAGCAAAGAACTGTGGATTTTTAACCCGCTCATATTTTATGACTAGGATTATTGATTTTCTTATAGCACTCCAATAATTTTCTTTGGGGATCACAGTGGCCTTTCACTAATAGGCAATATAACAAGTTGCTCCATTATAATGTGGCCTCATCTTCCAAAGTTTGAAACTTGGCAGCTGAGTAGAAATGGAGAGACCAACAGGGACTTTCCCAGAGGCTTCCTGAGGAGTCAGAGTTGAATTAATTACAACACAGGCAGAAATGTGTAACGGCTACTGCTTCAGGATCTAAACCAGAAAAATGTCCATCAGGAAAGCTGATGTGATCTCAGATGCAGCTATATAAAAATCTGAACTAGGCCATTTGGACATCGGCTGAGCCTGGAGAAAGAACTCACAGAAGCAGTTAATGCAAGCACAGGCATCGATCCTCATCCCGGTGCCTGAGTGGGCTCATTCACTGTTTGCCCTCAGCCCCGGCTTGAGTTCTGCATCACGCAGGGACAGATTCCAGCCAGGGCACACTGTTCGGCTCACCTCCCAGACAACTCTGAACTCTTTTCCAGCCCTGAGTGTGTCGAGAGTGCACGTGAAGAAAAATAAAGCTCTTTGTACCTGGCGTGCTGAGGGAGCTTGGAGGACCTGGCCTCTGACTCGGCCACCGCTGCGGCAGAACCATGACTCTGTTCCAGCTCCCACACAGCCTGCCGATGCAAACGTCCAGCAGCAAGGGTACAAAAAACTATCATTAGCAGCTTTCAAACACAGCGGTTTGGGAGCAGCGCAGGAAAACACAAACCCTCTGATTGCAGGAAGCTAGGATTAAGTCCCAGCACCCCAGGAAAAATCGAAACCCGTGTACTAACATCCCCGTTCTGAACAAGTCGCAGAGGCTTCCAGCCTCTGTGGTGACATGTGGCCAAGTATGCCATTAATAGAGAGGGGATGACATCTCACTGAAGTCACATCTCCAGACTGAACATAACTAGGGGAGCGTGTCATCTACAGTAAAACAGGATACAAGCATGACTGTGTATCAGGATATGTTTCTGGATGACACAGTCATGGAAATGGCCACCTGTCAGCTGTGCACATTTTGGGAACAGGGCACGAGGTCTTCATCAGCCAGGAAGACACGTGACACAACATCAAACCGTGCGGCGTTACAGACAGCCTGCCTGTAGCATGACTGAGAAGGACTGTCCATACACAAAACCGGTACACTTCTCATTCAGCACGGGACCAGATTTGTATCAAGTCAGTTGATGCCCCATTTAAATTAATTTTTAACCGATTTTTTAGTTCTTGGTAAACCTGAACTTCTGTTTTACGTAGATGTGGTTATATTTTTGCTAGAGAGCAATTGTCCCTTCTACCCTCCTTGGGCTTTCCATTTTGTACTGATAATCCCAAAGCACAATCTCATTAATGTCTTCTGAAAATAGCTCAGAGAGTTGCGGTTTCCATCAGAGCAGCTGATTTTGCATTCCAGAGGCGGTGAGCATCACAGAAGCCAACGCAGGGGCTTGGCACAGCAGTACTCGCAAGTTCCAAGATGATTTGCCTGTCAGGCACCCATTTAAATGGCATCGTGTCTGTGATAAGCAGCTCTGTCTTCATTATCCTCTCTTAAAAGCCTATACCGCTTACTGATTACTTCAAGAGGAGCGGATAAGGGCCCTGTCATTTTACATTGCTTATTACTTTCCATTACAAAAGACCATTGTGAAGTTTCATGAGAAACTTTCATATATTCAGTCTGTTGCGGGGGGGCTGGACTTTCAGCAGCAGCAAAGCCTTTTGGCTGGAAGAGTGGAATTCTTGTTAGGTTTTGGCTGATTAATTGTGAAAAAGTATATTGTCCCACAAAAATCACCCTTACTTTTCATCTTTGGGAAAAACTGGCTTCCTTGCCAGGATCAGCTTTCTGAGGATGGGCTGTGGCTGTAGCAGAACTGCTCATCTCTCTCCTCTCGGGGTGCCCCGGTGCCATCAGTGATGAGAAGAGAAACAGGCCAGGGGCTTTCCCTCGTCCTCTACAACCAGACTTCTTTCTGAGCCCAGAACACAGCCCAGCAGAGCACCTTCTCTTCTGGGGCACCACGCTAAACACCAGTGTCCCCACTCCTCCCTTCAGCTCCTCTTTCCCCACACATGCCACGGAGACCCCCTGTCTCCAGAAAATAAGTAAGGAGCAGGCTGGGCACGGCAGTCCTGAATATTTGCGTTTCCCAGCCTGGAGGGGACACTTGGGGCTCAGTTCGGTTTTCCAAAGAGAACTGTCTTGTGCTGTTTCAGACGTCCTCCTCTCTCCTGCAAACTTCTGTGGGGCTGAAGGAAAAGCAGGAGACCCACAATCTTCTGGAGCGGAGGCTGGAGAGTAAATGGGGTTCCCTAGAGTATTTAATACAGCACCAGATGTCTACAATTAGACAACAGATTCAAACTCTCCTATTCACCTCCACTTCCAGACACTTAAATATAGTTGTCTGCGGTATGTATATCTGCAGGTGGAGTAGGTGTCTCAGCTCCTGTTACTGTCACTGGAGAGCCAGTTAGTACCATTCAGTAGAACCTGGAGAGCTGTGAATGCACCAGGCGTGCCCGTTTTTGGGAAGCCCTGCAGACCCCATTGACTACAGAGGCAGGATAGGCCAGGGGCTCATGTGTAGACAACTATTTTAGGAACACCTGAACTTAGATGTCTGGGTCTGGAGCCGAGTCCCATCCCCTGCATCTGTGCCTGGGGTTCAAGTCCTTCTCACAATGGCAGTGGGTTGCTATAGTTACATAGAATTTGTTCTTCATCATTTTCCACTATATGGAAAAAAACCCTGGGGAATTACATTTAAAAAAACCCAAACATGCAAAAACTTTATGTTAAGAAACAAGATTCAAGTTGCAAAGTCAGACACTTGAAAACTAAAATTGCTGTATGTAGTTACCCCTGCAACATCTAATTCAATCGCTTTGTGAATAGATTGCAGTTTTCTAGATTTTACAGCATTATAATTTTTTTCATATCCACCTCTCTTCATTTTGCATTTCAAGTTACTTTCTTCCCATGTTTAATGATACATTATTAATATAAATATAGCAATACAAACATGTTACAAATATCACTGTGAAAAAGCTGTATTTATTCAGGTTGCATAGTCAAGCACTTGCAAGTTAGTTAGGAAATGCCAGATGTACATACTGCAAGCACAGCAAGATACGTTCTCCATCCCAGAAATCTTATGCATCAAATTAACACAAAATGAACCATCTGCTACAGGGATAGGATGGGAAGACAAAAACAATAGTGACCAGGACCAGTTACATAAACTAGGTATGGACACTAAGAGAAAATCAGTGATTCCTTATGTTCTAAGTGGTTTCAGGAGACGACTTGGCCCTGGTGCCGTGGGCATTCTTGGAGTAATATTCTGTATATTGTCCATATCCCTGGGCCTTCTGAAATAGCATAATCAGAAACAGTGTGCCTGTGGGGACTCAGACATGCCTTCCTCAAATACCTGTTGACAGACACATTCCTGGTGTTAGGAATTTACAGTATTAAGTGGGAGTTCCTCTAGCAAAAGTGCTGCAAGTACAAAAAGGACATTTCATGTTACAGAAAGTGACTCTGGGCTCCCGTATAAGGGGGAGTAGCCCATCCTGAGCCCACCGCCTCAAAAAGCCAGTGCCTTGCAGCACAGATCCTGCCGTGAGCAGCCTCACATCACTGCGAGCTGGCACGTGCTCGGATTAACTTTCTCTGCAATGACTTCATTTTGAGTGTTATTTTCAGGCGCAGGTCTCTGAGCATGGGTGCGTGCACAGGATAATGAATATTGCATGCAGAGTTGTGGTCCCAGCCTTTGGGTGTTTGTGTGTGAGTTCCTCCTGCCGTCTCTGGTGACAGAGGATGACATTGACACTGCGTAGGGCTCCGCATGGGATCTTTCAGACACTGAGGACAGAGCGAAGAGGATATAAAATAGGATTAGGTTCTCAATTCTTTCTCCTTAGTAGGTGTTCCACCAGAACATTACCTCTAACACAACTCCTCATCCCTTTGTGACGTCTATGTTTTTATGCTCCCGCACAAACATCTTGCCCATGGGAATGTAAAACCAGACAGTAGCGTAATTTCCTCTCCCCCTTGCTAGTCTGGATGAAGCCCACTCTTTTGCCCCAAATGCATATTTTTCCAGTGGGCTCTGTGGAGCATCTCAAGCTGCTTTGTGCTACAGGTTTCTGATGAAGATACTGGTGGAAAAGTAGACCACTAGGAATGCTGGGGAAGTCTTCACTGGTTCATCTATCCATCTACTAATTTCAGTTTCAGATCCGTGTCTTTACTGTAGGACCTAGGCGTATTTCCCAGCTTCTGGATCTGTGTGCGCCTTCTTCCCACTTCCAGACCTGGGGCTGAGTCAAGACTTGGATATGCACCAGCCTCCTGCCCCCCACACCCCAAATTCCCACGTGAGCTGGCCAGAGAGGAGCAGTGACTCCCTTTGCCTGCTCTTCTAACTGAAAGAAGAGGAGAGCAGGTCTGCAGGGCTCGCCACAGCGCCAGCATGGGCTATGCTACCTTAGCAGTACCCAGTCATGAGCACTTCACACTCCACTGCAATCTGTTCTCAGTTTCTGGTGCATCAGATGATTCATAACACAGAGGAGAAGAATAACTAGGTATAAACAGCAACTCCCACCATGCTCCTATTAATCATCTCGGAGTATTATTGACCCACCACATTCCGCCCACCAGCTGATACCCCTCCAGAGTGTTCATGGCCCATATGCTTGCGCAGCAAAGGGTGGCTAAACACGTGCGAAGCCGTGCCCGTGCGCATTTGCAGTTCTCCCGATAACCAGCGATTCTCCCTTTGTTCCTCCTGGAATCTCAGTAATCCACTCCCCGCCCACGCGCCCGCCATCTGCTTTGGGCTTTTTGGTGCTGTCGCTGTACCCGCGTAAGAACAACTGCTCACAGCTCATCCTCAGAAACATGTCAAATGTTGCTTTCTTTCCAGTCTAGAAGGAGGAACTGTGGGAAGGATATGGAGCTCTCCCCTTTCTCGGTTTCTGAGAGTTTAGAAAAAATATCTTTTCTGTAATGATCACAACACAGAAATGATCTGGCTTACAAAATGCGCTGCTTCTTCCCTCCTACGCATGCTTCAAAACAAAACCCTTGCCCTGATCTTTCTTTGGAGAATGCAGTCTATTGTTAGTACTCTTTGCTATTGTTAGTATGGACTGTTATAGTGTTTCCTAAATTTCCTTATTCCAGTGGGTGGAAAAAATACACCACTTCTCTGACCTTTTGAACTGCTTCCTTTGCTTAGCTGTCAGCATAAGCCAATGCGTAATATGTAAAAAGGGTAGAAGAATATACACGTGTTTTGGATTGTAAAAGTGGGGTCAAGTAGGTGCGAGAAAGAAATGGTAAGAATATAGCGGTATGGATTTATCTTCTTTAGGTTGTTTCCTGTATGTAGTACACCCCGTTTCTTGGCCTCCACAAGAGCAGGCAGGCCCACACTTACCCTACACAGTGCCATTAGTGCTAGAAGGTTCTCTGGAAACTTTATGCTGATGACTTCAAGCCAAGCTACCAAATGGATAGCTCGTTTCTGTAATTGGGTGCTTTTTCTCTAACTTCATCCACACTGCTTTCAAAACCATCTCTAATGTACATCTTGACCAGTCTAAGCAATATTATTTGTTTTCAAAATGTCATTAGTTTAATGTGGGCATTTTCTGTGTTTGGCACAAAAGTGAAGGCATGTTCTCACTGCAGGTGTGTTGGAGCTCACCTGTGGTACTTTCCATTACATCAGTCACTAGGAAATTGCACATTTCTACATAGCAAAAGGCTACATAGTTGTCACTGCTGAAACAAAATGGGGTGGAAGGAAGAAATAGCTTTCTTCTTAAACATGAATAATAGTTCAGCTGGGTAAAATGGCTTTTGAAAAACTTTTCAGAATAATTCCCTTCCTCCTGAGGCAAAGTTAGAGGAATTGCTAAGAGAAAAAGTTCAGAATTGAAACCACAAATTGAATAGAATATCTCCTGGAGTCTTCACAATGGAAATATTGTCCCCGTGAGTGTTAATAACATATTTGCCATTGCTTTCCATCCAGGCCAAAGAAAAGGGGGGGGGGGGGGGGGAGGGGAGAGGGAGTGAGAATAGAAGGCTAAACACTTTTGTACAATGCAATGTTGTGATTTCCCTCCTAGCTGCCAACAAAAGCAACACTTTGAATTTTGGCTGATAATTCAACTGGGAGAATTTCAAACAGTTTACAGATCAGCGGAAGAACAACTGTAACGTGGATAGTAACAGAGACTAAGCAAAACAACAGAAGGAGAAAATGCAAGATCTCCATAAGAAAACACTTTGCATCTCACTGGCAATCAGTTAAGTCCCTTAAGTACAACAGTCCACCCCTTACCTTGGCAGCCACCACACCCAAGAAACACAAGCTTCAGGAGAGTAAAACTAGATATGAGCTGGGCAGATCATTTACATCTCATCTTTTCTAGTGATGCTTGGAAGTGGAGCTTTCTGTGAACTCTAAACTTACATTGCAAAGCATCACAGCATTTTGTTGTCCCTTTGTGGTGCCTCCTTGTCCCTTGTGATGCCTCACATGTGTTTTGAGACCTGCCTTCTGTATTTATTCATTCATGCCTGCATTTTTTGCTTACATCATCCTCATCCTTGATCATCTCTATCATCTCTATCTCCAGTACCCATCCCAGTACCAACTTCACCATTGGATGATATGGAACATGTCCCCATGGCTCCCTGGCCAGAAGTCTTCAGATGCAGCAGTTTGTGGGAATTTTTTTGGCAGAGATGCTCTATCCTGCATGGGAGGTAAGGAGGGAGGAAAGATAATACAATACATTTCCTCTTTTGTTGCTTTTGCAACCTGTTGATCATCTTTGAAAGATGAGTGATTCTTTTTTTCTTTTAGATATGTTGGCAAATGTCCAGAAATGAAGATGCATTTATCATAAACCTGGAGATGCTAGAGACATGAGGGACTTAGTGGTCCCTAAGACTGTCTCTTGAGGCAGCGTTCCTGAAAATCCATTATTCTTTCCAGGTCTTTGTCATAGCTAGTGAATCTTCTGCTCTGTCTTAAAAAACCTTGGTAATATTTTCTTTGCCTTTCTTTCTAGAGGTAAAAGAGGCAACAGGAGACCCAGGCTGTTTTCAGCCCATGCCTAATATGGGAGAAATCAGAAGGCTCCAAATGTTTCACCAGACCAGTTTTCTCTCAGGTCTAATCAGTAAGAATGAGAAAAGAAGATATGGCTTTGCCATAGCCTGCTGGGTCCATCGTTTTTCTTTGTTAGCAAACTACAGTATCTATCTTCACAGCATAAGAATGCAGCTAACAAATCGTAGACATACCATATATTTCAGGGGTTTAGCAACCCATAAAAGTTGAGAGTAGCATCTGATTTATCTCGGCAAATGGCTCCAGCTGTTCTTGGGAACATATTTTTTTAATCAAAGGAGGTGTTCCCTAAATTAAGTCTTGACTCGAACCTCCTTGTCCAGAGATATATTTACAAAACTACTTGTATAATATTGTCTACTTCATAAAAACATTTTGAATGCTTTGTTAATGCAGTGTGGTGGGACTTTCCTGTAATCATTGTTTCTTCCCAAAGGAAACCGACATGATGATTAGTAATCGCTGGATTATCAAACAGTGCACAAGCTCATTTTCTGGCCTAAGCAAGTTATTACAGTTTCATAAATGCTTAGCCACATACATTATTCTACTATACCATCCTATTACTAAAGAGGCCACTGAGGAGAGGACACATGACCCATAGAGGGACAGAGGAATATTTACTTTCCTGAATGCTGCGGTGTTTTACTTGCTTGCTGTGTATGGTGTTGCTTCTTTCAGGTGTGAATGCAATGGATACCTGGCCCCCACGTCGCACAACATCTTGATACGGGGATAATGACAAGTGATGATGTTATACAAATACGTGAAGTTCAGCTTGGTCTGGTTTTAAATAGTGAGGTCAACCTTTACTCATCTGCGACTATCCAGCATGGCTGTTTTATGGTCCCTCCCTGCTCACTCTCCTACCAGCTTTCCTTTTGTCCCTGAAGCCTAAATCCCAATATGACACAGAGATGAAAAATCTGCAGGCTGGTGTCCATGGGAAAAAAAGCCTATTGGTCTTCACAGGCCTCTATAAATCACTAAATGACCTTCTTTCTTCCAGAAAGGAAATCGAAGGAGGAGCATGACAAATACATATTTTTGGCTGGTTAATATCTAATTTTAAGTACTAGGTGACTGTGTTGGAAAGACAAGGCAGAGGTTTCTTAGAGGGATTTTTTTTTTCCAATGGAAAATGCTGGTTTGGCAAAAATGAAATTTTTTACTGGTGCTTATGGCTTTCATTAAAATATTTACCAAAAATGTTGAAATATTCCATTCTCACCTTTTTGCTACAGCTTTTATGTTACACTGCTATTTTACATAAATGCAAACTGAAGTCTAATTGTGTAAGTCCAAAGAAAACAATTTGTCCTTAACGTTTGAACATTTCCTTCCATGAAAAAAATCCGTGGCCGTCACTTTTATTTATGATTCGCAACGAAACCAAAGTTTGAAGCCCTGGAGTTTTCCAGAGGATGGGATGTCTGGTTTCTGACTGCCCCTGCTTTTGGTGCGGCTGTGAGATGGACCGCAATGCTGATGATGCCGCAGAAACAGGACCGATGGGGCGCAGCACACGACACGGCCTGAGGTCTCTGCTCTGTACCGCAGCATCCAAGTGCCACAAAAGCTCCATTCAGCAGGGTCCCTGGAAAACTCCCTTTTAACCCACTCTAGTTGCTTTTTCTTTCCTAATTTATTGTTTGGGTGGTTTTTTTCTTTTTCTCTTCCAGGGACTTTTTTCACTTTTTCTCTTTCTGTCTCTCTTAAATGCTCCGGTGAGTGTAATGCTCTCTGTTGGCGGTCCGTATGTAGGTTAGAGAACAAGAAGGAATACTTTGCCCTCATCAAGAGGTGGGTAAACTGCCTAAAATTTCTTCACGGGAAACATATTCAAATCCCTGCAGGAAGGTGGAAACATGGATGATATAAGACTAGCCTATTTCATGCTTTATAACTTTTATCAGTATGTAAATTTAAGACGGCAAGTGGCTCTTTCAAACATTCACAGTAAAAGTGCTCATTTGGTCTCATTATTAAGAAATGAGTGATGAAAGAGATGGGGACATGGTAGAAAGAGTCAGAGACAGGGATGTGACTAGCGTGCACACTGAGTCATCTTAATCTTTACTTGGGGCTCTGTTGCAGACTTACTTTTTGACCCAAGGAAAGTCATTCACCCAGGTTTTTCAAAGCAGCCATTAAATTCAGGAGCCCAAGTTGAAACACCACGAGAGGGACTGCTCTCACTGGAGATGTCTATATGTGGGGGTGGTCACGTATACCCTCTTTACGGCCAGGAGAGAGCAACAGCTGGGTCCAAGACATGTTACCTCCGGACTGCTTTGAATATCCACATCAGGATGAAATCCGCCTGCCTCAGCAGCGCCTGTTTCGATCCCCAGCCTACAAGGGGAGCCGACACGGCCAACTCACGCAGTGTTTGTGTATCAGCAGTGTAGGTGTCTGACGTTAGGTGAGAGGCATCTGCCTCGTGGCATCTTGTTTGGTGCAGCTGCTGAGTGGCTTTGAGTGGCCTTGTTTTTAGAATTACAGCAGGGGTCAGGTGAGATCAGCATCTCGTGCATTTTACTAATGGAGATGTTCAGCCTGGCAGTTTCAGTGCCTCCCCAGTTGCTATTTCTTGTATTTATGCATAGCCATAAAACTGCTACAGGTCTCAAATAAGGAACAAGAATCTCTAAAAATTATAAGGTGTCAGAACAGAGAAACAGAGAATAGAGAAAACTCAGACAACACTCCCTACCCATTCTATCTATCTTTCCTGTGAACTACTAGAGAAGGATAAAAATCTTGAAAAGATTAAAGAGAAACTTCTTAGCTTTCAAATAGCACTCCAGTGTACTAATGTGCATCCCAGGCCAAATTCAGCCCTCATGGAAGTGACTGGAATACTCATGAAGTCAGGAAATTCGTGGAGCCAGGCTTATGCCTAAACTTGGCTTCATATGTCATATGGGGGAGCTCATATTTTTTTCTGCTTGGAGTGAAAATACAGTTTTCAACCAGGATGTGATACATCCCTTCAAAAATAATATACAAAGTCCCTGTCATAGAAGCTCAGCTACACCAATTACAGCTTTATGCAGCACTCAAAAGCAAAAGAATAAAGAACTGCTACAGCCCTAACACAAGCTGGGATGAACACGATGTGTATCTGACTTCTGGTTTGAATTCAGCAGGCTTCTCTATTCTAAAAGAACAAATGGATCTTGCTTCCCCAAGCATATGGCAGCAACACATGCGATTTACTTCCCATATGGGGTCTCTTTCAGGCAACTGTCAGACTATAAAATGTCGCAAGAAATTGCTTTAGATCTCCATTATATAGTGCAGACACTTAGCATTCCCCTTTGTAGCACTGTCCATAGGTCCAGGAGAGGTGCTTTTAATATAATTGTTGTTTGTGCTGCATTAGTACCTGAAAGTTAGGGATCACTGCAGCATCCCTGCTGTCGTACTGTGAAAAATGTAGGATTCCTTCAGATGCCCATGGTCTAATATAGCAGCAGATGAAACCAGTTGGTGTGACGCATAATGAGAAAGAATGGGACAGGAAAAACAACACTGTGTGGTTATATACATAGCATAATTATTCACTTGGTCTCAAAGCACTTGGTAAACAAGGTAAGCAAAATTATTCCTGTATCAAAGGTGGGGAAACAGAGGCACAAGCAGGGGACTTTTCAGAGCATGCATGGTAGAGCTGGCATCAAAACGTAAGTCGCAGTCCACCTCTTTACACACTTACTCACACTGCCTCCTCCTCACATACTTTGGTCCTGTTTAAATAGATCATGCAGTATCTATGAATAGTTCAGCCACATACATGTAAATGTGTAGGCAAAAAACCACAGAGAATAGGCCTTTTTATTTCTTTGGCTGCCTGCACAGTCGTGCTTAATTGGCACCATTGTGTAGGCAGCACAATAAAAATGCCTAGCAAAATGATCGGATGCAGATTTTAAGGACTAGTATCAGAAGGGCCTTCCTTCTGCGATGAAGAAAACATGCGTATACTCAGTGGGAAACTAGATATCCAGGCAAATGAGGCTAGAATTTCTGGCATAGCAGAGGATGCAAATCAACAAGGCATTGAAGTAAATAAACAGATAGAAGCCTGGAAAGGGAACAGAGAATATTTGTGCTTGATGTGATTATAAGGAAGACAGCAGCAGAAAGGGATAAAACAGGGAAGGAAATTGCTTGATCAGTGCACATGCACTATGTTTAAGTGGTTTTGATACTAGGAAGGCCAAGAGGAGGAAGGATTCATAAGTTTCCATCACAGTGGACTATTATGAACACCATGTTGGGCACAGCAAGTCACTCGGGCTGTGGGAATTCACCTTACAGTAGACCTGAAAGATGAGGAGAGTGTTCAATGAGAGACCATTGAGGTCAAGAAGAATGGTGACAACTAAGGGAAGGGGAGTAAGATGCAAAGGATATTGAGGTTTTAGCCTAATAACATGACTTCCAGGTTAATGAGTCGCTCTTATAAGCACGTAAGAGTACGTAGTCGGGATGTAGAGATGACCAATGTACTATACGATTTTCTTTCCAAAGGAAGAAAGGAGAACAGCGGAAGCTGTTGACAAGAAGCATTAAAGGAATAACCAGAGAAAAAGAAAGAGGTCTTGAGAAGGGCAGAACTGTCAAAGCCAAAGAAAGAAAACATTTCAGCAAGGGTGTAAAACTGATGGCACCAAAGCCAGTTAGAAGCCTTAGGACCTAAGGAAGATATTCTATGATATGGACTGGTAGTTGGGAAAGAAGAGATGGCACGTAGCATATGTGCCACCCACCGACAAACGCATGAGAACTGGGCAACTGTTTGTCCCATTTCACCACGCCTTGCACAAGAGCACGTAAGAGAATTTTAGTTGTGTGGCAAAAACCTTGTCTTGAAGGGTATTATTTCTTTTCACAAGCCAAGCTTATATCATATCCTTCAACCATCCTACAGTGACACTGCTGTTAATATAGCTGACTTGACATGGCAGTGCCATGAAACCCAGATAACGGCACTGTGAAAACCCAAGCATTTCACAGTACATCACATAGCTGGTCTCCAGGCAGTAATTTGCCTGCAATATTGGCCCCTTAGCAAGAATTTGCAAAATCCGGAGAACTTAGGCTGGACAGGAACATGCTCAATGCAACACTCTGAAGTTCCTGCAGTCATTAATCTGATGTTTTTCTTTTACCTCTTCTGGTTATCCTGGCCCATTTTATTGAGACTGTATATTGTCACTCGAGGCTTCACATTTAAGTTTGCATGCAGCAAGTTTTTGATGTATGTTTTTAATAAATTTTCTTTAGTTCACTCAGGCAACAACCTCCCCAGCGCCAAACACCCACACCGAGCCTGCTGTCCGCAGGAGGCTTCCCATTTATTCCAGCGAACCAGGTCAAGCCACAGTCAAAGCCTTATTCTTGGGAGGCTCACTCTGGGCTATAAAACTGATAATGACATGAGGACAGCAAGCCTAGTGCTCAGACACAGTAATTGCTCAACAGTCCATGAGAGAGATATTCATAGTACATAGTAAGCAGCCAGCGCGGGGAGACCAGAGAGTCCAGAAAGACAAACGTATTGTTCTCCGATGGAGACCTCCAGATGACTTCTCTCTGCCTTCGTCTAGACTGGAATTAACCTTATGAATTCAGGTAATTATTCTCTGTCCTGACTCCTGTGTTAGTGGCTTCAGAAAGCCTTCTCCCTCCTGTCTCCAGTAACAGCAGTCCACAAGGACATTTCAGATCTTAATTGAAAGGGAAATGTTTGCCAAAGGTCAGTTCAAGTGGAAGAAAAGCCCCTTTCATTGTGGCTGGGGGGAGAGCAGAGCAAATAAGTATCTCAAGGGAGGCACGGAAAGCCTTTGTGATTTATTTGTTCGGAGGCAGGTGGGAACCAGTGAATTTTCCCCCTCTTATTTATTTTTGCCCAGCCTTTACAAACTCAACACACTTCTAGCAAGGACATGCATCATCTCAGCACAGTTCTCAAGATCGTCCTTTTTTCCTACACTTATGCACACACATGATAGATCACACTGTTTATAACTTCGTGTGAATTAGTGCACAGGAATGTTTAAATAAATGGTTGGAGTGGCTCATGTCACTTGCTGATGACCACCAACCACTCTGAATGTAAAACTGCATTCAGAGACCAGAAGAGCATCCCTCTTGGATTTCACCTGAGATCACAATGCCAGCGACTGATGCAGAGACTGAAATTTAAGAAGAAAAAGGATGGGAAATTACAAAGGACATACTGAAGGCCTCCTGACGGTTCAAGGCAGATGTGGGAAATCCATCATGAATGATTTTGGCAAATTCTTCTGCCAAACTGGACCTCTCACTCTTTGCTGTGGAGACATTTCTCTATAGACCCAGACATCTCCGGCAGCTCTCATTCCGTTCCAAAATTTTCCATCTCAGATAAATGTAGGATCACTTCTTTCTTATTTTTGTGGTTACAGACAATATATGACATAAATGGAGGAACACACTGTATTCATTATTGAGAGGAGTGTGGGGGGGGTGTTCTTAAAAAATCTCTCATTTCAGGCCTTTGTTCCACACTGCGTTACACTTCTGGGTCCTGGGAAGCTGAGACATACATTAGGATTCTAGGACTGAGAGGTGGAACTGGGCAGAGGAGGAACAGTCAGTCCATTTCACAGATGATTTTGACAGTTCTGGCCGTGCTGAGAGTCTCTGAAAAACGGAAAGAAGATCCTGGCTACAGGACAGTCCCCTGACAAGCACCTCAGTGCCAAACACTGGAGGTGGCTCCAGAATGGTCAGACCAGGAGCCCGGGGTGTCAGGCAGCCAGGGACTCAGATGCTTGGGAAGGAGGATCCCCAAAGTTTGTAGGCTCTCAGCTCTCTGTCTCCTCACCAGGTAAACACCTAGGTTAAAGGATACGTATTCTGTTCAGCAGCCTCCTGAAAAAAACTCAGAGAGAAGTAAAACATTTCCTAAAGAAAGACCGAGCTCTATCATGAAAAACTGACTTGGCACAGTGTTTTGTTATTGAGTCACAACTGCAGCTGAAAAATCTGCCACCAGTTTTTTGCAGAGCTTCCACGGTTAAGCATGTCCTCCTGCTTAAGAATGTGCTTAAGCATGTCCTGTGTTTGCTTCTGCAAACAGCCACTGTAATACACGTCGTCTGTCTTCATCGTGGTATTAGGCAACCAGGCATCTCTGTGAACAACGGCTCTCCATCAACTGGTTGAAAAAAAAGAGACTGCTTCAAGGAAAGGCACTCGCTACCTCTTTCAGAGACAGTCCAGACATTTAGGATGTAAAGACTAATCCGGTTCAGCCATGTAAGGCCGATACTCTGCAGATATTACCTTTTTTAGCTGCCTAGACTTTGGCACAACAACCCTGACATGCTGCCAGCTACAAGGGCCGCCTTTATTTTTTATAATAGCCTTTGACACCTGTTTTACACAGGCAGCAGTAATCTGAAGTATGCGCTAGCTTTCTGAGATACTGAGTGCTTAAGGTCCATGCGATTTCTGTGAATTTATTTCTCCTGAAAGTCAGGTCCCGTGTCTATAAATTAGCCTGGCAACTCAGCAGGGCCCCGATTATTGTCCCGTGCAACGTACGGTGTTCAGAATTAACACGCTTGTTCTCCTTCTTCTGTCCACCTCAGCAATGGGGAAGAGTAAGAACACCCATCGTGGTCCTGAGCATTAGCAGCAGGCACTGGGAAACAGCTTTATCCCATTGCAGAATGGGTTAAGTCCTAAAAGTTGCAGGTGAAGCAACGGCCCTGGCTAACTAGTGACGATCTCACAGGACCACCTTTGTGGGAGGGAAGCTCCCATAGTCGTCTACATTGAAATAGAGGTGTTATGTCTAGCTGCAGAGACGGGAAGAAGGAACGGGTGACTTTCTGATGTACTTATAGCTAAAACCTTCAAACTGGCCGTAATTGACTGCCCGCACAATTCAGAATCCCTTCTGCTTTTATAAACCTCTGATAGAGATTGGTCTCCCTGCCCTCTCACAATGACAGAAAAGCTTTTCCTCGGTAGAACCAGTTATTATCCCGCTATACGGATGCCTAAAAGCAATGTGTGCATGGTCACTACAATACAGTCTTTTAGAGGAATTTATTTAACATGTTTTCCTGAGCCCTTAATTGCAGTCTTGTGAATCCTAGTTACTACCCTGACCAAATCAACAGTATTGCTGGAAGAATAACTATAATCTCCTTGTTTCCTTTTCCCAGGAAGGCAACTAGTAAAATAAATAGTTCTGCTGTACTGCAACTTCCTATAGCTGTTTTTGATTGCATTTTCCTCCCTAGTGCCACAATAAGAATTAAACTCCTGTCGCTGGTGCAGTTTTCGGATGCTCTCCTGCTGTGAAGTGATGCTGCGAAAAGCCCAGTGATTCACAGCTCTGATATTTCATGTCTAATAGAATTATTTCTGGATGGAATTGTTACCTTTCCTGAGAGAGAGACACTCATAAAGCTGGTAGGAGACAAATTATATGCGTCTACCCTTGTCTCCTTTGCAACGCTTCTCAAAATCAAACTGGCTACACTTTTAAAAATTCCTCCTATTGCAAGAATGTGTAAGCAATTTAAAAAGTAAAACATGGGGCATTGTAATTACGCAAAACACGGGAAATTCAGGGTTACAAACGGATTTAAGAAAGACCCAGCTGTGTCACAGCACAGGGGAATAAGAGAGGGGAATCTGAAAGCTCTCTTGTCTTCCTTCATAGATCCTACTATCAGTAGCTCTGCGTTATAGGATTGTATGCCTATAAGGCATATGTATAGATCACCACATGAGGTGTGTTCTGTAATTGCTGGATTGGGATTAAGACATTTTATTGCTTGAAGTCAGTCTGAGTTTAACGTGCTTTGAAATCCCCTCACGGTTCCTGCCCCTGCTGCCTTTGGAGGTGGCTGTGCCCCAGAGGAACCCGCAGGGCTGCCCTACCGCAGGGGAAACCCCCCGGAGAGGTACGTGTGTCACTGACCCGCTGGTGTCCGATCCCCAGAAATCCCCCCAAACCGCTCTGGAATTTAAATCGGAAATCTGAGCTGCGGAGTGAGTCTTGAAAGCCTGCTGGTGAGGCATGGAGGGATTCTGTGGCGCTGGAAGACATTTCCTTTCAACTAGTTAAATTCCCAAAGTAAGCAAATATCCTTCAAACGATATCAATTACAAAATATTCTAGTCCGCCTGGGGAAAGTGCAACGCACCATCACCATCCTTGGGGTGCCCCGCACCGGCAGGCTTGCAGGATGGGTGCAAACCTCCCGGTGCTGAGGCTGCAGCTGGGGGGGGGGGGGGGCTCAGCCCCACCGCACCGGGCAGGGGGTGCTGGGGCGGCTCGGCCCTCCAGCAGTGCACCAGGGTGCGGATCGACCCATCGGTGGGACAGTGTGAGCGGAGCGGTTTGCAGAAAGCAGCAAGGGCTTTGGGGCGGCTGAAGCCCACCCATGGGGAGAGCGCGTCCCAGGAGACGAGAGGGGTGCAGATCCCATCCTTACGCCACCGGAGAGCATGGCAGGCTGCTCTGGCAGGGGCCGGCATGTGAGGAGAGCACCCTTGAACCTATATTTCTAACCTGGGTCTTCTACAGCCCTACACGTAAGCAAAGGATTTTGTGCAGCTGCCTGTACTTGGACTCAGTAGTGTGATTTTTCAATGTGCACGCCAGTGTCTCTTGTTTCAGGTTCTCACTGGTTTTCTTTCTTCATTACCCAAGTAAGAGCAACAGCTAGCCATGAGCACTATCTCTGGCAGAGAACCCAGGGAGTAGTGGCTGGCAGTTTGTCAAAAATAACGCTTTAGCGCAATAAACACTCAGGCCACATTCAGCTGGGGCACAGCGTAGGAAGCAGGATGAGGACGGAAAAGGCTACAGCCTTCGTTTCGTGCCGCAAACAGAATCTGGTTTCTGCCAGTCAGCTTTCTCTGTTGTGTGGGCCACCCAAAACAGGTGCTTTAACATCACTGATTTGGTGTTATGGTGATCAGCCCGGTCTTTACCTTCAGAAAGGGGTGCCCCACGCTGGGGCATGCAGAGGGGTTGTGGATCCCCTGTGTCGTACCTGGGGGCATGGGGGGTTCCCACCTTCCAGGGCTGAGCCAGCAAACCGCCTGCACGCCCTACCCCATGTGCCCAGCTTCCCACCGGCGGGGAATCGGGACGTGTCACGAGCAGTTTAGCTTTCTCCATCCAATGAACATTATTTTGTGCTTAAATCACGAAGTGCGACCCGCGTCTGCCCTGCCCACTCTTCAGTACTCTTCTCCAGCTATCACTGCTGTTCCTCACAGTTGGACTTAAGTCTTGGCTGAACTAAGTAACTTCGATCAGCAAAGTTTGCAGTTTTGATGCTCGTCCCTCTTTCTAGATATATTACGCTTGTGTTGGAGCCTGCTTTGCATGGGTGCCAAGCCCCTTAAAACAGGCCCATTAGAGAGCAGCAGAATTCAATAGTCCTCTAACATATAATGCAGACCACAAGGAGCTTTCCAAGGGCTTTGGCAGGGTCAGGCAACGCTTTGACTCTGGTTGTGAAAGATCTGCTCTCTGAATGGAGTCACCTCAGATTGCTTACCCCTAGAGAAAAATCCTCTACAGGCATACACATGGAAGGGATCATCAGCATTTACAGAGGCCACAAAGGTTTGGGATTTTTTCAAAGAGCTGGTAACAACATTGTGCAAGAATCAAATAACCTTGCAAATAGCTATATTCCATTAGTCAAGACAGCGAATGCTGGGCTGAATAAAATGTTTATTGTGGCTTATGAAGTGTCTCTGTACACATAACCTTGGGCAAGACCCAGAAATTCTGGACTCTGCATTTGAAAGGCAGCTGGTTAAATAGCCCTGGCAAAATAATCAAAAAAGCACTGTTTATTTGCTCAATACATTAACCAAGTGATTAACTGAGTAATGGGAGACCCAGAAAAAAGAAGAACCTTTCCCTTTGTATGAAGTGTGTTTTTCAGACTTTCCACCAGCATTACACATTCCTGGAAAACAAAACTAAGCTCAATGTATCTCGACTCAGTCATGAAAGCTTTCCCCAGACTGAATGATCAGCGGGGTGCATCGCTCAGACCTTCACGCAGCTCCTCCTCCCTGTCTTACAAAATTTGAAAGGCAGCAAAATAATTATGGCTAACTTACCAGCCTGTCTTATGAGGGGTTAACCTTAATTCAAGAGTTATGGAGGACTTGAAGCAACCAAACCCGGGTGCCCCCTTGCTATTTGATTAATCTAATTAGTCCTGTATTTCCCTTTTAGCAAATCAGCTTCTCACAGGAGCCTGCTTCTGCTACCAGACAATGAGTAAATCTGCTGTAGATTTTTTTCATTGTCATTCCTGATGTAAGCTGGTGCAAATAAAATACTTAATTCTGTTTGAGAATTCTTACTTTTCTTTGTTCCCTCCTGATTGCCCAGGATCCCCACTCAGTCCTTCCTAAGTTACTGTTCCTCATATCCTTAGAGATATTAATTATTTGTAAATTCTTTCTGCAGGCCTCCCACCTGCTGTAGTTACTGTGCCATCTCTTAGCATTGTACTACACAGGGAAAAAATGTTGTTCTTACTCCTTGAGAAAATTATATAGAAGCATTTTGCCCCTCTTTCTCTACTGAATCTCTAATTAATGTTAGATCACTTTCAGGAGAGCATGTAAGGGTAACCAAAGAATCCCACCACTGCTGGTAATGAGCTGCAGAACAAGTCCTTACAGAGTGCATAAATTGCTAGTAAGCAATACTGCATTTCTATCTCTAGGTGTAGAAGAGGAGTAATCTTCTCTAAAGGGCCCTGAAGATACTGAGGGCGTGGATAGGGTGCCAAAGCAGAAGACCTAAGGCCATTTGAGATGCTGTAGGATGTCCTTGCTGGCCACTAGTTTCCGTTCTAAGTGCCCCATCTGTCCCAGGTCGCATCTGCCAGGTCTATGCAGATGTCTCCAAGACCCTCAGCTGTCTAAAATGACATTAGAGTACCTCTGGGCCCCTGGTCCTCCCCCAGGGCCTCAGCTGGGCTCTGACTTACCCTGGTCATATCAAAGTCAGATTTAGCACTAGCTTTGGAGCTGCAGCTGGGCTTTGGGCACCAAAGATAGCATGCATATACCCCCTTGGGACACAGCACAACCGCAGTGCTTGTCTGTGTGTGAAGTTTGGATGCGGCTGTCCATGTGGTAGCACACAACCAGCCCCACGGCGAGGAGGAAGGGGGCGGCGGGGTGGCAGTCCTCCTTTTGTGCCTCTGAGCAGGTGACGGATTAGGCTGGCAGCTGCCCACGCCGGTCCATGGTCCTGGGGAGGGACCAGAACACAGCACTGCAAATGTGTGAAGGTGAGATATCGGAGCAGGGAGCTATTAAATGCGGCAGATGTGGGTAGGACTTGATAGACCTGGACTGGCCCAGGACTGTTCTGTAGGTCAAAGAGAAGAGCGGGGCTTTTGTGGAAGGAAGGTGTAGGCTATCAGGAGCCAGGCAGGAGCCTCTCTGTAAAAAGACAGAGAAAGCAACACCTTATCCTTCAAGTGGACTCAGCAATGAAACCAGTACTTCTACTGATTAAAGCATAATACATGTAATGAAAACACTGTAAGCTATTAGTGACTGCTACCTGTTCTGCATTTGTTTTAAGTCCTTTGAATGCTGACAACTATTGTTTTCCCCCAGCAAATCTTTCTACATTATTGCTCTTTCCTTTACTCACCACATTTGCAGTCATCACTTGTAAATTCAAGTAATGAATTCATGAGGAGTCTGGACGGCATAATAATACTATCTTGCACGCTACCACAGATACCACCCGGCGATCCCAGGATGCTTAACCCGCTCAAGTGGATTAAGCCTTGCAGTGCTGTTCGGCTGCGTGGGGAAGCAGCGAAAGTCCCTTCAGGCAGAACAGAAACCCTTCAGGGCACTGTATTTCTGGGTCCCTGGGGCAGAAACGTACATGTCTATTTGGTACCAACCCAACGCCTCTAGGAAGTGTCAGATCTGCTCCGCGTGCGCTGTGCAGACAGCCCGCACATGTTCAGTAAATCTGCCCTGCCGGGATGTGTCTGGCTCCCAGCACACAGCACATAAAAACTGGATATTGCACGTGCAGAAATGCGTAGTACATTCAGTGCTTCCCCACAACGGTCAGTCGCTCAGCACATGTGCATTAAGTCAACCCAGAGGACTTCTAACAAGCATCACAATAGCTGATGATGTGAGCAGTTTGTGCAAGACAGAGCAAGGACTATCATCCTGTGCCATATATGTTCATAGAGAAGTAGAACCATATGAAACTACCCCCCTGGAAACGTTGGACTCCATTGCTCACGTGCTGCGCAGCAGATCTATGCTTGTGTTTTAAAAATGTCAAGGGGATTCAGATGTCTG
The DNA here is from genome assembly GCF_929443795.1 of Astur gentilis. Classification (NCBI taxonomy): domain Eukaryota; kingdom Metazoa; phylum Chordata; class Aves; order Accipitriformes; family Accipitridae; genus Astur; species Astur gentilis. The sequence continues at coordinate 12,785,757 of NC_064911.1, forward strand.
GCATCCGGCTCAGATTCCTGAGTATAAAAAGAGTCTACAATAACCTGGATACACGTTAGCTCTAGCCAAAGCACAGAGAAGCAAAAGAGTAGCAGATAATTGTTAATCTGTTCACCATGAAACATTTAACAGTAAAGCTTCATTATTATAAATCTGCCTGACTTCACTGATAGTGCATTAATCATAGAATCATAGAATAGAACCATAGAATCGTTTAGGTTGGAAAAGACCTTTAAGATCATCAAGTCCAATCATAAACTTTATACTGCCAAGTTCACCACTAAACCACGTCCCTAAGCACCACATCTACACGTCTTTTAAATACCTCCAGGGATGGTGACTCGACCACTTCCCTGGGCAGCCTGTTCCAATGCCTGACAACCCTTTCCGTGAAGAGATTTTTCCTAATACTCAATGTAAACCTCCCCTGGCGCAACTTGAGGCCAATTCCTCTTGTCCTGTTGCTTGTTACTTGGATGAAGAGACAGACCCCTGCCTTTTTACAACCTCCTTTCAGTAGTTGTAGAGAGCGATAAGGTCTCCCCTCAGCCTCCTTTTCTCCAAACTAAACGACCCCAGTTCCCTCAGCCGCTCCTCATAAGACTTGTGCTCCAGGCCCCTCACCACCAGCTTGGTTGCCCTTCTCTGGACATGCTCCAGCACCTCCATGTCTTTCCTGTAGCCCAAAACTGAACACAGCACTCGAGGTGCGGCCTCACCAGTGCCCAGTACAGGGGATCATCACCTCCCTGCTCCTGCTGGCCACGCTAGTTCCGATACAGGCCAGGATGCCGTTGGCCTCCTTGGCCACGTGGGCACACTGCTGGCTCATATTCAGCCGGCTGTCAACCAGCACCCCCAGGTCTTTTTCCATGAGGCAGCTTTCCAGCCGCTCTTCCCCAAGCCTGTAGCATTACATGGGGTCGTTGTGACCCAAGTGCAGGACCCGGCACTCGGCCTTGTTGAACCTCACACAGTTGGCCTCAGCCCATCGATCCAGCCTGTCCAGATCCCTCTGTAGAGCACTTCCTACCCTCCAGCAGATCAACACTCCCGCCCAACTTGGTGTCATCTGCAAACTTGCTGAGGTTTCACTTGATACCCTCATCCAGATCCTTGATAAATATATTAAACAGAACTGGCCTCAATACTGAGCCCTGGAGAACACCACTTGTGACCGGCCGCCAGCTGGATTTAACTCCATTCACCACCACTATTTGGGCCCAGCCATCCAGACAGTTTTTTACCCAGTGAAGAGTAAGCCCGTCCAAGCCATGAGCAGCCAGTTTCTCCAGGAGAATGCTGTGGGAAATGGTGTCAAAGGCTTTACTAAAGTCCAGACAAACAACACCCACAGCCTTTCCCTCATCCACTAAGTGGGTCACCTTGTCATAGAGGGAGATGAGGTTGGTCAAGCAGGACCTGCCTTTCACAAACCCACGCTGACTGGGCCTGATCCCCTGGTTATCCTGTACGTGCCGTGTGATGGCACTCAAGATGATCTGCTCCATAACCTTCCACGGCACCGAGCTCAGGCTGACAGGCCTGTAGTTCCCCAGATTCTCCTTCCAGCCCTTCTTGTAGATGGGCATCACATTTGCTAACTTCCAGTCAACTGGGACCTCCCCGGTTAGCCAGGACTGCTGGTAAATGATGGAAAGTGTCTTGGTGAGCCCTTCCACCATCTCCCTCAGTACTCTGGGGTGGATCCCATCCAGTCCCACAGACATATGTGTTTGTCTAAGTGGTGTAGCAGGTCACTAACCATTTCCCCTTGGATTATGGGGCTTCATTCTGCTCCTCATCCCTGTCTCCCAGCTCAGGGGCTGGGTTCCCGGAGAACAAGTGGTCTTACTATTAAAGACTGAGGCAAAGAAGTCATTAAGTACCTCAGCCTTTTCCTCAGCCTTTGTCGCTATGTTTCGCCCCACATCCAATAAAGGATGGAGATTCTCCTTAGCTTTCCTTTTGTTGCTGATGATGTATTTATAGAAACGTTTTTTTATTGTCTTTTATGACAGTAGCCACATTAAGTTCTTTGAGAGCTTTCACCCTTCTAATTTTCTCCCTGCATAACCTCACAACATCCTCGTAGTCCTCCTGGGTTGCCTGCCCCTTCTTCCAAAGGTCATAAACTCTTCCTTTTTTCCCGAGTTCCAGTCAAAGCTCTGTTCAGTCAGGCCTGTCTTCTCCCCTGCCAGCTCATCTTTCAGCACATGGGGATGGCTGGCTCCTGCACCTTGAAGATTTCATTCTTGAAGAAATCAACACAATAAAACTGATACTAATGCATTTTTTTTAAATAAAAGGACTAGCAAAATGAGTTGTCTTAGTCTCAGATAGCACTAAAATCAGGTTAGTAAGGATATCTACAATTCTAAGCACTTGAACAGCTCACTAGCTCCAAGAGGACCAACTGTACTTTTAAGTATCTTGCTGAACTGGAACCTAATTCACAAAGCAGGACCTAATACAACCAGAAATGTCCTGTATTACATGCATTTTCCTCCAAATACTAAATTGGGAAGTAAAACATTGATTTCTAGCACATACCCTATTCCTCCATCATTGACGCAGCTAGATCTCTGTTGAAGTGTAAATGATCACTGAATTATTGAAACCCTTGTAACATTGTAGTGGAAAATGTTAATTTTAACAAGAGACACACAAATGGCTGCAAAAACAATAAATCAGTCATAAGAGGGTAGATAAACAAATGTATTTTTATTTTTGTTTCAGTGATGTGTGGCCGAGCAGTGAACTCCAATTTTGAAAGGAAATAATGTTTTGCAGCTGGCCAGAAAATGGAAACCCATTTGCAGAATTTTTTAAAAATCACAGACATTGTTCCAGTATTACAGCAGGAAAAAAACCCATCAGATTCTTGAAACTAATTAGAAACAACAAAGAAGGTATTTTTTATTAGTAGTCAAAGCTTTACCTGAAATATGAAACACATCCAGCCATCATAAAAACTACAAATGCCATGAATCTGTTTACTACTGAGATGGATTAGCTGAAACATACACCGGGTTACAGTGCCAGGCAACATGCAGCAAACACTTTCCGCAAAGGAGGTGTATACAGTTCCATCATATGGTGCCCCTGATTTTTGCTTCATAAAAAAGAAATAGAAAACTTGCTTCTTCAGCCAAAATTCTGTTTAGGGAGTGAAGGCCTAGGGGAGGTGGACAAAGAATGAACCAGTTCCTTCAAGCCATCTCTCTCTGCACCATCCAACTCTGCAGAAGCTGCCCTGTTCCAATTCCACAGCAATATCCTTCCATGCAAGCCCACAGGAATGTCATGGAATAAGATAATGCTCACAAGGCCCCCATATTTTTCGTGTCAAACAGGAGTGGAATTTGGAGGTTGGCTGGAGGACAGAAAGGAGCCAGGGTGCCCAGGAAGTGCAGGCAACCAAGGCAAACTAAAGCACTGCTTCTCTGCGCACACTTCCTGAGATCAGCAATTAAATGGACAGGTTTAGGGAGAAGTTTATGTCTGTCATATTACACTACATGAATTCCAACACAGCTATGTGTAGACTGCGCTATGCTTACAATGCTGGTAGAGCCAATCATTAAAGTACAACCTTGGAACATTTTCCGTGATGCTGATCACTAGAAAGCATAGCCAACTTGGAGCATCAAGATGAAAAGCAGCTTTTGCAATGGTGTTCATTGTCTTCAACATTTTCACGAATGTAATGCAATATTATACAGCTAACTATACAGTTTTATTAAAGAATCATTCATTGCCTGGATGCTTTCTGAAGAAGATCTATGTATTTGTGGACCAGAATATTCTGCCGATGAGGAATATTTTTCTCTTGGCAGGAATCCAAGCATCAAAATGTAGGCTTTTGTAGCTGTGGTGAGTAATCTGTCAGCAGGGAAACCATGACAGCCTAGAGGAGGAAGAAAAGAAAAAATCCAATCACATTGGAAACAGATACTCCATAAAAATAAATAAGGGGGAAATATTTTCCAGCTCTAAAGTCTTGTGTTGAAAATTATTGTCCTGACAAAAACCGCACACTTAGATTTATTTGCTAGAATTTCTGATGATGAATCAGGAAAGAGCTGAAAATCAGTTAGGATGTTCCGTATTGTAGCTGATAGGTTTTCTCAGTGCGGACAAAATATATTAATGGACAGCATAGGAGAAATTCAGACAAAGCATTTAGATCAAATGCTCAGGCCTTTTTGGCATGTTATATTGTATCCTCAGCTACTGCTAGGAGATGCTGTAGGTACCCAAACAGCACGAGCTTGCTTGTGGATTTCAGCAGAACTTCCATTAGCAGAAGCCATACTAGAATAAGGACTTTGAAATTTATCCCAGTTTAGCTATACTTTCTGTGGTAAAACATGGAAAATCCTCGCTGAGGTTAATAGTGTGTCATCTACCCCTCCTGCCCTCCCCTAGTACTCCAACAAACTTTAGGTATGGCTGTAAAATAAGAGTAATGGGAATGTCAGCTAAATAAAACATGGTGTTGCAGCAGCTCTGCCATCTTCCCCACACCTGTGTACATAACAAGCCCCACGCTTGCTTGGTTCTGACAAGGTATTACCTGTTTCACGCTGTTGTGATTTCAGGGCAATGTCTGACCGCAAATTGTTATTTTGGCCCAGAACTGGGTTTACAATGGTTCTCCAGGGGTTGTGGTCTTGTTGCCTGTCCTTCCTTTCCCTTCAGCACTGCTCAGTGTGACAGGTAGTCCCAGGCACACAGTGGGGACTGAACATACAGCGGGGCAGCCCCCCGCTGCTACCCATTGTCGTAGCTGCACTCAGCACTGTTTGGAACTACAGCTGAGCAAATAATTTATTTTTCAGTTTGCTGTCTGAGCTGAAAGTGGTAGAAAATAATATATAAACAAGGTCCATACATTCATTATGCCTATAGCTTGAGAAAATACAAATATGACATTTTTCTTACCCCCCAAAAAATGTGCAGCTGGAACCCAAAGTAAAGGGTTTATTTTCTTTGTAAAAAATAATATTTAGGGTGATTAGAAACATTGCAAAATAAAAATACAATATATGAGCACTTTTTGGAATTTTAAGGCTAAAACTCTGAATTTAACACAAATTTGTTAATAATTTTGACAATGTCCAAAATCTGAGGCTTTGGTAAATACAATATTCAACCACTTCTTCACCTGGAGCACATCTAGAGTTCATCTGAGAGCTATGACAATGTCATTTTTGTTTTGGTTTGGTTTGTTTTTTTACCTCAAAGTTTTCACTAGCTTTTGTCGACATGATGGTTCTAAAGCTGACAATAAATAACAGGCTACTGAGATCTGGCAGTAATTTTCTGAAATTCTAGGAATGCTGAGAGGGGAGTTATGGTATATGTTAAGTGCCATGTGTCCTGTCATGGTTCCCATGGATCACACAGTATTACCCACACCATAACTTTTCAGGGTCCTTCAAAGCTTTGCTCTTGCAGCACTTTCTCAGGGAGAGTTCCCACTGGTGTCAGTGGCAGGTTTTCTTGAGAGAAAACTGCAGAATCTCTAGCTTTAAGTGTTTGGGAAATTGTAGTTTCTAAGACCAGTCCCTGGGACCTCAGCATTTAACATGTTTTAAAATTGAACAGCTGAGTTAATCATTAGAGAAAATCCAGTGATTTAGATACCAAAAAATTACAGCTTATACTGTAGATTTCACTTAGTGATAAAAACTGGGTCAAGCAACAGCAGATTATCATCAAAATAGGTCACATTTGTGTCCAGAAGTGTTTGTGCTACATATATATGTTGCCTACAGTCAAAATTGTGATGTGCTGTGGGGTGCATTTGAAACATATGCATTAACATTTACTGTTTATTGAGGAACTAAGCTGAATCCAAGCCTGTATTGTAAGGCAGAACAGAAGCCGACCCTAATCTCTAACTATTGCTATCTTCTTTTTGTTACCATAGTTGTCCATTTTCTGTTTTCAGCCTCCTGGAAAACCAATGACCGTGGAGAATAAAACACTTCATCATCAACTTCTTCAGGTTTTCTGGGTAAACAATGTAAAAAAGTCCAGTTGGAAGCAGCAGATTTTGCAGTCTGTAGATCAAAAAGCATATAAAAATAAAGAAATATGTGAGGACATTAATAAAATCTTTAACTAGTAAAAAGGTTAACAAATTTTATATGAGCTCGCACTCTAGTTACTTGGATGATGAACTCAGAAGAATTCCACTGACTTCAAAAGAATTCCTCATCTGTGATTAAGATGGGAATATCCCCATTTATGTCAGTAAGAGTTCAGCGCTGACTTCACAAAAGTCAAATATCTACTCTGATTTCTCTGGCTTTAGTAGGGGCGTAAAAACTCCAGTGACTTACTGGATCAATAAAATGCAATCTTTATTTGAATGCCATACAGTAATATAATACTATTGATAATTGCAACAAGAACATACTAAACCATGATTTAAAAGGCCATAGTTTTTTCTTTTGATGTTGTCACTCATAATATATTGATCTAATACCAATGAACAAGGAATTAAAGCATTTTAGGCCAGTTCAGAGACATACCCATCAATAGTATTTTGTGAACTTATGTTAAATACAGTCAATTAAACCAGTAATTCTATCAGCAATGAAAATGTCCTTTTTATCTTAGACAATTAATAGTTTATGGCTTTGCATTTTTCTCTAACTGATTTTGTAATGATAAGCATTTCAACTAGATGATTTTAAAGACATATATTTCATGCTTTATTCATTGACGGATATACACAAAATTGCCCCAAATGCTGCCCAGGCATTTAAGAGTTAATCTGTGAGCTACTCATTCAAAATAAAATATAAGGGATCATTTCTGGTAGCAAAGAGGAAATGCAAAGTTAGAAATAGTTTTTAGGTCATAAAGAAGTAAAAGGTTAGGCCTCCTGCACATGTTCTGGAGTTAGATCTCATTGGGAAGCTCTGAAAGAGGCCAAACAACATGAAATGTATAAGATAACTCAAGCCTTGCTATCTTTGTGAATTTTTCAAGCTGAAGGGAGGTTTGCATGTGGTTGTTCCATGGCCCCACTCAAAAAAATACCAAACCCATGCTTTGCTGATGTTGATTCTTACAAATACAAACTGTAAATGCATCAATAAAAACCTAAATCTCAGTTTTTACCTGCATTGTAATCTGATAACCTTGAAATGCCTCCAGTCTTTCTTTCTTTTCCTCTTCTTGTCCCATACTTATCCATGTATCTGTAACTAAAACATTGGCACCGTCTGCAGCTTCCAAAGGATCTGTTGTGAGAAGTAACTTGGTACCATACTAATGTGAATAAAATAAGGAAGATCAGGAAGACAAGGAATTTCAACTTCATTTAGAAGAAAAATAAACTCTATTCAAACTATTCTACTAGGCTATTTCTTAGGGTCCTACCTCTTTGGAGTACTGTTCAGTTATTTGAGTTATTCTGAGGTCTGGTTCAAAGCCCTGCCAAAAGAGATGATAGGTAACATATCATGGGACATATATAAGAGCTTTACTGATTATTAACACTGGTTAGAATAATAATACTGAACCATTTGCCATGGGAAGAAGAATGTCTTTCAAAACTGTAAAACCTGAGGAAATTATGTTGATTTTGTTGAAAGTTTATTTTGGAGATAAACTGGTGGAAAGTGTTCTGATAAGGTAAGAAAAATGTATTTCAATAGTTACAGAATGAAATGCCTATACATAATTTAATTTTTTTGTTCTAAACTGATTCTTTGTTTTATATTTTATGTTGTATTATAATGCAGCATTCTAAAAAGCTGCATCACTAATCTGGACCAACCAAGATGCAACACTTCCACCAATCTGAATAAACTTTAAAACTTGGGGGGGGGGGGGGGGGGGGGGGGGCATTGGATGGCTTTGTAACTCTTTCCCAAATTGAATTATTATCCTCCATGATTTATACTGCAATCATGAATTCCCCTCAGCCCTTTTGAAGTTGGACTCAGTAGAATTACTCCTGCTTTGCATCAAAATAACAGAATCAGGATTCTGAACATTGCTTCTGAAGGCTGGCGCTCAAGATACATGCAAGCACCACTACCTGAGGCCCTTGGGAAGTATCCAAGTGGCTGAGACAAGAATGGGCAAAGTTTGCCTTCCTTACTCTGTGCGCATGGCTTGCCTTACCTTGGGAGTCGCAATACGCAGGTGCATTCCCAGCTTTGCAGCACTCATCATGATGGAGTGGAGGATGTTGTTTCCGTCCCCAATCCAGGTGACAGTGAGCCCGTTGAGCCCACCATAGTGCTCCTGCCAAACAAATCAGACAGCCTTGGGGTTATGTTCCAAGCGAGCTGAGCAAGCTGATGCCCTAGGTAGGAGGAATTGATCAGATGGGTCCGGTGCAAAGAAGGCCGGCTACCTTCAAATGCTAGCTGCATGAAACCATACGTTTAATTGAACTTCCTCCAGCTACAAGACGGTCAGGGAGGGAAAGCCCCCTGTGTCATAGATGAAGACCCAAGCGCTGCAGGTTTCTCCAGTGAAGGACACATTGACACATATGCCATATGGTGAGGCCCAGGCTGAGAGACACAGCACTGGACACACAGCAACTTCAGCACCAAAGCCCTACAGCCATGAGTTGGTGCTCATATATATCAGTGAATGGCAGAAATTCTTAATTTAGAGGCAGTCCTAATGCCTAGGATAGCAATCCTTCCAGCTTTCCCCCAGATTGTGAAAATATCCCTATTCATGTTTGCTCTGGCTTGGTTGGCTCTACACAGTGTTCCCTGCGGCCATGGCAGCGGCCATGCCCTTAGAGTGCATTTTAACCATCACAGCTGTACAGGACAACAAATAGCAATACTTTGAAAGCAGCTGTGCCACTCATGGCCTGCAGGGTTTGCTCTCTGTTGCACAGCGAGAGTGCAGTGATTTTTTTACCAGAACTGGAATCAGCATTACAGTGTTAACTGTAGCCTGATGGCGCTTACAGTGTGTACATGTGCAGCTACTCTGGCCCTCAGCCACCAACAGATAAGGCCTAAAGAGGAACAAGAGTAACAGGAGTTTCATATTTCCAGAGAAGGACAACTTGAGATTTTTTAGCAAGCCTTGTTTTAAATATGCATGTTTATAGTTACTTAAGTTGATATCAGAAAGTTTGTAAAGACATAATCAAATACATCTGTATATGCCTGCTCTGTACAACTCCACCTCATGAAAAAGACTAAAGACACGATGGAGACTCTTTTATTATAAGTTCAAAATTGGGCCACACTACAACTGCATTGTAGTAGCTGGAAGCCAGACAGTGTTTCAACATTTTGTGTGACATGATTCAATGCTTGTCAGAGAGGATAAGCATCCACATTGTAGAGCCGTACTAACCGGCAACCTTGCAGGCAGTTGCAGCAAAGATGCCAAAAGACCGAACGGGAAAAGGGCTGGGACCCTCCTCTCCCAGCAGCAGTTTCTCCTAAACAAATAGCTGTGAAGTTGTTCCAGAACAAAGTTAGTGGCATTTCTGCCAGCGACCACAATTTTGAGTCAAAAATAGTAGCACTTGAAATATTGAAAGACATTAAAATGCTGTTGAAATCTAAACCTAATAGAGTCCTAGGCTGCCTACAGTTTAAGGGCTAAAACTATGTTATTGTAAAACTATTGCTTTTCCACTTGAAGTTTGTTAGCAGCAGGCTCATTGGCAGAGGTTTGATGCAAGAGCATTTACAGATCAAATCGGGACTTTGTGTACATGGAAGTTATTTCAGTATAACAGCTCTGCAGGTCTCTAAGGATCTTTCAAAGTTCTTCCACATCTCCTAGCAATGGTGTTCCTAGGAGAAGACCAAACTAAAGCATTTATTTAAGGGGTTGTTTGCAGCTAGGTCTTAGTGATAGCTAAGACACAAACCCACAGCCAGAAGCAAATGAGACAGCCCTGTGTTCTTTTGATTTTACTGTTTAAAAATAGGCATCGCAGCCTGTAATGCTCAAAGCACTGACTAGTGAGTCACAAATATACTGCTATGTTAAATAACTTCCACCTTATTACCAGCTGCTACTCTGCATTAAAAGCAACACAGTGCGTACTAAATAGTTTTCTCTGTTTTCCCAAGCTACTAGCTGTTACAGATAAAATACGAAGTACTGGAGATGTCTGTATAATGACCCTCAATATGCACTGCAAATTGCAAAGCCACATCTGCAGTGACTACTGTATTGAGTGGACATAGCTGAGCTAATCTTAATGAAGACATTTAGCTAATGGAAGAAGTCATAGACAAGGCAGAATCAAGCTGTGTGTGTGCTAGTGGAGCCTATTTTATATCCTGTGTTAAGCTTTATGCTGCCACTGGTACACTGCTGCTGTAACTCAAACCTCTTCATCTAAAGCCAGTCACTATGACTGTGACTGTACTGCTTATACACATCCATCCTCAGATTCCAAGAAAGATGAGATTATTGTGTTGGTCAGAACCAGAAAGCTTTGAGACAATATGAAAGCTACCATATATGAGACATACATATTTTTTTCCTCTTTTACAATATATGCTTATACAACTGCACAGAGAAAATCCTGCTAAAAGTGTTTTGCCACGATGGTAACACTCTAGGTTAAACCAGCACCTTTAGAATACATGCTGATGACCTGAGCCTCTGAAGATATTTTTCACCTTACATCCCTCCCCAGTTTTTCCAAACTCTGTTATATTGATGTAGGCTTTTTACCTGCTTGGGTGTTCTGCAGTTTCGCTTTACATTTAGAACCTGACTTCAAAATATTTACACTTCTAGTAAAGCCATACAAAAAATAACATATTTAGAAAGTCTGGAGCCCTTCTCCCTTATGAATGCCTCTTTGGCAAACTAGTGATTGCTGCTGTACTGCCACAAAACTTGACTTTGCTATTCTCACGAAAAATCCCTGCTAAATAATTAATGTCAATTTTACAGTCAACTTTCTCATGCTCATGCTGCTTTTACAATGTTTCATTCTGTTCTTATCCATGGTTGCAGTGTATCAGCGTATCAAACCCTGGGAAAAAATAAGCATGCTCAGTGATTTAGTACTGTTGTATGTTTAGAGAAGACTGGTTTAATTAGGGACATTCATGTCTGCCTCTGCCTGGACTTGCTTCCAGCTGGGCTGAAACTCTGACACCATTATAGATTACTTCTGAAATGTTTGACCACAACAGTCATAACAGCCCTCAATTAAAACAAGCTTTTGAATAATGAATCAATAATCTGTCAAAATTTAAAAAGGAAAGCATGGGACTAGTCAAAGCTTTAGCCCTTTGGGAGGCAGTGCAATCCAGTAAATGAGAAACCGGGCAAACTTGGATCTACCAGCTCTCAAACTGAGCTGAAGGCAGATGCTGGGCCAGTTATGTTTCTTACTCCCACATTGTTTTTTATCATGGTTATTGAAACAGTATATTCTAGAAGATCAGTCCAGATCTTAGTTGGGATTTCTAACTGTTAGAATAATGATGATGATGATGATGATGAATTTGAAGACTGTAATAATTTGAGCTCTTTGGGTCACATATTGAGGAGAAGTTGAGAATATATGGCAGCCCTCTTCAAGCTGGGCAATGCTGTAATTTGTTACACTATTTAAAAAGGAATCATTGATATATTTCTTATGCCAACCATTTCTTTCTGAAAAAGAAATTTCCTTTCAGACCAATGACATAAAAAGATAGTGGCATATGGATCCACTCTAATTACCAGTCTGGCCACCCTGCAGTCAGCTACAAGTTAGCTGATTTGGCCAGTGACATTAATATCAATTGAATCAATGTCAGTACCCGGTTTGTCCCCAGGATACAAATTGTATGATGCTGTCCTCCAGCCAAGCTTCTCAGAGCAGCAGTTGTGAGCCACAGTTTCTGCCCAGGAGACTGAGAGGCACCGGGTGGACTCAGCAAGTGGCTGTTACACGCCTTCAGCACAGACGGAGAAGTGGCTCTGTGTGTGCACAGTACCAGCACACAAACTCAGTCTTTAAAGGCCAAATCCCCAAACCCTCAAAATCAGGTTGCATGATGTTTACAACCATTCCTAGTGGGTTGTAACTCAAGTGCAAACTCAGCTCAACCCAACTTTTAAGAAAGAGGGTAGCACGGATGCTAAGAAAAACATCCCTCTTGGCATAATAGAGGGCATTAATCCTGACCACAGTATTAAAAGGCAGAGCCAGCTTAGATGTCAAACATGTGAGGGGCTCCAGGCTGCTCAGGAAGAAGGCACTGGGCAAGAAGATGTTGAACTGGAAGAATCTCACCCCAGTGTTCACGACAGGAGTACACTTCGTGATCTGACAAGAACATTGTGAATACAGAATGAGAACTGACAGCCCTGAAAATAAACCAGATGCATTGTTTGCGGAATGCAACAGACTGTACTAAAATAACCACACTAAAATGCACCTGTGGAAAAGGAATCAGAAGCCATAAGCGAGAAGACATTCTGACAAAACAAACAGGAAATTAGGTAGTTTCAGACCAACAAGAAAGTGCTTGAAGAGGATTCAAGAAGGCACATGACAAAATTAATACGATTTAGAAAACGGAAGAATAAAAATGTGCTAAGCCTCAAGAGGGCCAGAGTGCATGTAGTGCTCCACCGGTAAATGCAGCAGGAGAAAAAAGAAGAGAAAAAAAAAAAGTACAGCAGGGAGAAGCAGATCCAGGCATGAAAATATTTACAGATATCAGGAAGAGACATTTTTAAAGAGAAATAAGCTGCACAAAATCTGTAGTTACATTTAAATATAAATGCCACTATTGTAGTTTGCATGTATGTATAAATCCAATAAATTGCCTTTGCATTGCAGGAAAGCAGTCCAAATGTTATATATGAACTTTCAACTCATTTAAAGAATTGGTGGTACTATTCAACATCCCTATATTAATCTTCTTGCAGGCAGTACTCGGGTAACATCTTTTTACCCTGCCAAAAATCCCAGAAGTTTGATTGTGGTAGCAGCTAGACCCTGTGGCTCACACTTCTTCAAGTGTTCATTCTGCTTCTGTGATCTGGTAAAGTTCGTTATATGATTAAAATGCCATTTTATTACATGCTACTGGCTGTAAGACCAGTCTTCTCCACCTCAGTGGCCAGTGCCGAGAGGAAAAAAGGCAGCAGACGGGCAGGTCAGAAAGGGAAAGAGCAGGCAGTGCCAACACCCACAGTGCGCTGCAGAGAGCTCCCCCCCGCCTGCCTCTCCCTTCTGGGTAAGAAAGCAAGAAAGGAAAGCGGGTCAGAAACCAGTGGTGCGGCATGCCCTTGGCAAAGTGGGGTGGCCACCCAGCTGCCCTCTAAAGACCTCCTGACAAACTCTGGGTGAAGGAACATGCTGGAAAGCCTGGGGGAGAGATGGGCACAGTGGGAGGAAACAGTGCTCTGCTTATCAGGCTGACTGGGAAAGTGCTGCAAATTTTAAAAAGCTTCCATGGCTGTCCAAAAACTGAGCCATTCACTGAGATATCTGTAAGTGCTCACTTTGTCATGATACCTCTCCACGTCAAATGTTTCTCATGTTTGAGCAGCAACTGTTTATGGTCCTGTTTCCTCATCAGGTAAAATGGGCGAGGACACTTTTTCCAAAGACGTCCTGCGCAGTGCTTAATGCAACAAGGCCACCCACCCGCTGTTGCTGCTGCCCTAGGTATTCAAACCAAGGAAAAATCCAGCCTTCTACCATGGCTGCCCTATACAAGGAGACAATGGAGGAGGAGCAGAGGATGATCAACAGGGCAGGTACTCATTCTGCTGATCTCCATAAGTTTCCCCCTAAGATGAGTGGAGAAAGACATGCATTTCTAGAGGGCGATTGAGATGCTCAGCGGTCTCTCTTCATTGACTGGGAATTGGTGCTGTCGTTAGTGTCCCAGAAAAAAAACAGGTTTAGGGGCAGAGATACCAACAGTCATGTAGACTATGAGTCACAGATTAATCCTGAAGCCTGTTATTCACAAGTGATAAAATGCTAATAAATAAGATGTTTGCAAGATAGAACACCCTGCAAAACACAACTATAAGTTCCACCTGGTTTACAGTTGCACACAGTGTTTAAATGAAATTATGACATTTGATGACTGATGGCACTCTCATTACAGCTTACTGTCTTACGTAATTTGAACAGTTCACTGAAGATGGTTCAATGTGATCTCACAAATGTACCTTATCCTGAGGTATGGGAAACATTTTAGTCTCAAGTTCACCAATTTTTGCTGGTCTCTTCACTTTAAGTATCAAAAATTTTATGAAAAATACTAATCAAAGTAAGGAAGGAGTAATTTTGACTAAACATATGAGTCTTTCAGTATTTAAAATTTAAGGCATGAATAATTTAATATTACTCTCACTGGATCTTTTTCCATATACTGAATGTCCCACAGCAGTCTTTGACACCTGAGAAACAGAGCTGAATGAATCAGGAAATTATTCTGCCCTCCCTTTTTCAAGCAGTGTGATTTTTATTCATTCAGAAAGTAAACAAGGTCAGAGGAGTTTATCATAGTTGTCAACCAGCTCTGCAGTATAATAATCTTTTTTATAAGCCAGTTCCTCAATTGATTGTAAAACAGCATAGTCCTTCTGTTCACAGATAAACATCTGGTATTCTATGTGTAAAACATTATCCTGCTGTCAAATCAACTATTTCATTAGATTAAACTACAAAATGTAATCTTTTTAAACTCTTCTTTGATGTGAGCAAAGTTTAAATAGGTTTAAGTGCCTGAACACTAGGCGTTTGCACTGCTAGCATTAACTGGCTTTTCAAAACAAATTTCTTTAACTGATTTCCTAATATATGAATAGTCATTCCTTTTAAACTATTCATAGGTTATGGAGGAATCAAGAGTGAACTACTGAGGTTTTTTTAAGTCAGTGGAAAAACTTCCACTGCCTTTGGTTGAGCCAACATCTCACCTTTATCTTAATATGTAAAGCCCCCTGCACATGTTTTTAATTGCAGCCTAATTCCAATGAAGTACTTAATTTTATGCTTAACTTCAGTCCCACTACAGCTGATAGGACTAGGTAATTGTTTTAAATTAAACAGGTCCTTAATTACATTGCTGGATGAAGATCTCTTTAAATAACAAGTGCCATATAATTACCACTTAGAAAAACCTAGGAATAAGTGGTTTTGAACCTGACATCCCCAAATACTTACCAAGACTTAGCAAAAAAAATTGTTATTAAACGGGGATTATATTGTTACCTGAAGAGTTAGGTAATCAGCTAAAATCTGGAGAGGATGGTATAAATCGGACAATCCATTGATTATTGGGATCGTGGCTTCTTTCGTCATTAGGTCTAGATCGTTATGCTTATAAACTCGAGCCAAGATTGCATTTGTCATGCTGGACAGCACCCTGGAGGATGGCAGAAAATACCCAAGTCAAACATAATAAATATAACCCTGTTGCACTCTTCAGCGTGCAACACATAAATATTAATGAGAACTGGTAATGAATCAATTTTTTTCAGCTATCTGAATAATTTATCATGCCTGCATAGCACACTTAAATGCAGATATTTTACAAGCTGCTAATAAGTAAGAAGTTTTACTTATTAACAAACTATAGAAAGTAAATGAAAACTGCTGCTGTATTTTATGTTTTTTTTCTCTTTAGTGTTTGATTGTAGCTACAGAAGTAACATCAATAAATGTTAAGGTATCTGAACTAAGATAAGAGATGGTGTAACACTGTAACATTTGAAGAATTTGATAACTTTAGAAGAGATAAGGTATAAGATTTCTGGAGTCTTTTAGCAAAGAACAAATGTAGCATTGACTGAATATCACAGTGTTCCTGTATGGTAGCCTGGATTTTGTGAGGATTAGGAATACAGATCTGTCTTAGACTACCACAATTATTTACTGATCTTAATGAACACAGAAACAGGAGGCCAACACCACCAGCCTGTTCTTTCTCCTACCTACACACCTGTGTATTGACAGACATGGTATCAGCACTAAAGTAATGCTCAAATTTGAAACTCAGTATACTGACAGGGGCATGCAGGAGTTGCTGTACCACTCTGGCCTTAGCCTCATTTCCCAAAGTGTGAAAGACTCAGAGATTAGCACAGTGGATTAGCATAGTATATTGGTATGCTCTGAATTCTTTAGATAAATTAAATAGGGACTGGAACTCTGCATTTCTCTGCATTTCTGTGTTTTAATCAGGCCCTGAAGCCTGACTTTGAGGTAGCATTTTGTGTGTTTTTATGTTATCTCTGATAGGACTTTAAAACAAAACAAGGAAGAGACTGAATACAAGAGTATGAAAAATTCTTGCACTATCTATCTTCCTGATTAGCCATGAAGAATTCTGGTATCTCCTCTTGTGGCTATTAATGCATGGACTTTACACAGACAAATCTCTTGATGAAGTCAGTAACAAATATTTTCTACTGACACAAGACATTCCTCACACAAGCAAAACTCTTATAAAATATTACAAGATTCCCTGTAGAGCTCTCTCTGAAGAAAAGACTGCCGGTAGCAGCTCCAGGTAAAAAGAAGCAACTGAACAAGGTATTTACTGATTGCAAAGTATTTGAACAGTTGCTGTTTGTGCCATTATTTCTTCTTAGCTCTTGAGTTTCTTTTTCTCTGTGTGTGTGTTTATTCTAGCTTGAAGCATGTGACTGCGGAAAACCTGTTCTGTTCTGAACTAGTCATCAGGGATGGGATGTATGGTCCTTTTTGTTAGCCATCTAACAGGTGTCCCCCCAAAACAAGAC
This sequence comes from Astur gentilis, assembly GCF_929443795.1. Taxonomy (NCBI): domain Eukaryota; kingdom Metazoa; phylum Chordata; class Aves; order Accipitriformes; family Accipitridae; genus Astur; species Astur gentilis. The sequence continues at coordinate 12,802,503 of NC_064911.1, forward strand.
ATAGCCAGTCCCACCAGTCAAGAAAAGAAGGAATCATACTGGGAAATTGCCTATTTTTCTTAGACTTTTTTAGGATGCCAGGACAGCTGATTCCTACCCGACTTGACTGATAAAGAATTCAAAGAAGATGGTTCCTTTACAGGGTATGCCATTAGAGGAAATGCAGTCACAATCAATTACTAAATAGTGAAAACTGCTGGATTTTCTTCCTTAATCTATTGAAAGTAGATACTAGACTTACTAGACACTTACCAGCAAGACACCAGATAGTCCCTCTGCCAGCATTTCTAGATATCATATCTTATAGTAGGAAACCCAGGTGGAAACTGGGTTTGTGCTTTGTGAAATCAAAACCAAGTTGAACTAAAAAAAAAAACCCAAAAAACAACAAAACCTCATCTGAGGAGATGAAGTCTCCTGTAATCAAATCAATTTAAAGGAAACCATGTAAGGCTGGGATTGCATAGGAAAAAAGACCTGGCTGGATAAGAGTCTTTACTAAAGAAGTTTTGGAAGGTGAGGGGGAGTAAGCACAGGCTCATCAGGTGACTTTCCATTTAAGGTTCCTATGTTATCACTAACTATAAGGTCTTTATCTCTTTTCAGTCTTTTCGCAAGACTGTGAGCCTATAAATTTCAAAATCCCAGAGCCTGGAAATACATGAATGTATTGGAATGCTGCATATCTCTCTTTTCAAAATAATTTTTATTTCTACAGAAAAAAGCTGGAAATTTTTACTCAAGTGTATCCTCTGAGGAATCCAAAATTAAACACAAATAAAAGTATGCCTTTTTGGTGTGGCTGATCTCTGAACTTGAAAATGAGGCACTTGCATATATTTTGGGTAGAATATTGCTATCCAACATAGTTTTGGTTTTGTTTTGAAAATATATACCCATTCAAAAGGTTTAAATTTCTGACAATACTACTTCATTGTCATTCATAGTCTTACAGGGGCATATGGTGGATGTGTCCTTGGTAAGCGGTGAGAAGTAAACCTGTTCCCCATAGACGCAGAGATTCATCCCCTAATAATGCCAGTGGACTGGTAAAATCATCCTATGAGTTCTTCAGTGCTGTCACTGAACCTTATGGCCACTGAGCTATAGTGGTGCACAATGGAACTGCTCCACAGTGGAAAATACAGATACAGTACTTATATTTCATTTCACGTAATATATCAGACATGCTAAACAGCACTGAAAGGCTTAGAGCTCCTTAATGGGTGGTAACTTTTTGCTACTGTGTCAGCGTAAATGTAAATGTCTTGTGAAGCATGGAAGAACTGTATTATGAGCAGGTAATAAGTCACTAAAAATATGTTCACAGCAGAAATGCTTTCAACCCTTACCTGCAGCAATTCTAATAAAACCTGGGACTTACATAGAACTGTGCCCCTTTTGCTTTAAGTCTCAATCTCAAGTACTTCTAAGGCCTTCAGAGCCCTAGACATATGGCTGTAAATATTTGAAATACCCTCTGGGTCTACTACAGGCATTCTTTTTTATTCTTTCATTAACTGAATGAGGTTGGCATGTTACCCTTCATTCACAAGAAATGCCAAGAAATTAACACGCAGGTTGTTCTTTTGGGTAAACCGCTCAGCCTTGATTATGCAAAGTCAATAATAATTCTGCTAATGAGATCAGGAGTGAAGGAGACCACATGGGGGTCTGTAATGACTTGGGAAAGCCCTCACTCCACTGTAGCAGGCAAGTGCTGTAACTCAGCAGAGGAGCAAAATACCCAGGTCAGGGTCCTAAATTGGTACTTGTCCTGGAAGAGCAAGCAGTGACAGAGAAACGAGGGGCTGAAGGTTTGCATGGGAAGTAGGTATTGTGGGAGCTTTCTCCACAGAATGGGGAGTCCTCCAGAATGGCTGGAAGATTTGCTTGCTTCTACTTTTTGCCTTATTTCTTGTAGCTTACTGTCTTTCTTTTTCCCATTTGCTTGTGCAAACAAAGGTCATTTGAGAGACTGTGAACCAAAGATTTAATGGCCCTTTATTATCCCATTTGGGAAGAAGAAGAAATGAAAACTGGACTATAAAAGCCTGTCCATTTGTGTACCAGAACATACCTGGATTTGCTGCAGGAATGGCAGAGAGCCTCTGGATGACAGTTCTGCATGTCTGGTGGGATGGTGCTTGGAGAGGTTATTGCAGAGGAGCACCATGTAAAGGCCCTGACCACATCCTTCCCCTTCCTGGAGGTTTGGCTGCTGGGGATCAGAACCAACTTTCCAATAGAGCAGCTGAGGGCTACCCCTCATCACTCTGATGTCAGACAGCCCCCTTCTCTTGGGAGTCACATCTCTTGCTGCTTCATATCTATGTCCATGCTGATCCTGACCTGGACGCCCCGCTGTAGGCTGATGTCCCAGCCTGGCCTTGGCTCACACCCATCCCCACAGAGGTGCCCGATGTCCTGGGATGTGGCTGCCACCAGCTGCCTCCCAGTTGCCCTGCTCCCTGGCTGGGAGCAGGGGAATGGGTGCTGGCTGACGAGGCCCTGCCCTGCCTGACCCAGGGGTAGCTCCTGGCAGCCGAGCCTCCCTAGTCCCCAAGGAGCCACCAGCCCACATGGCACCCTGACATACTGCTCTTAAGACTCTCGCCATTTGTCCTTCCTTTCCCATTCACAAGTGCCACAGTGCAATTTCACATTGGCCCTGGTAAACCAACCCCTCTTTTGGCTTCACCTGCAATCCTTCCACCTCATTTGGCCTTGGAGCCTGAAGCCACTCTTTCCCAAATGTGACACCTCGGCACCTTTTCATTCATTCCCCACTGCTCTGGTGCGTCTCATCCCTTCTCAATTTCAGTTCCTTTAAGCTGATGTAAACAGCTGCTCTTTGTCTTCCCAGCCTGGTGTGTCGGTAGCCCTGCTCACCATGCCAGGTTCTGTCTTTTCAGCCCCAGGCTCTCAGCACCACCCTCCCATCTCCCTCCTACTGTGCCCTCTGTCAGCATCCTCTCCTCCTACCCCTGCTCAGCTGAGAGGCTCTCTGCTTACAACAGTCCAGTGAGAATGGAAGAAAAGGCAAGATGCTTGGGAAATAATACTTATTCACATCAGCATCGGGGATTTACCTTTGACAGGTTTCGCATTCACCTTTAATGTGACATAAAGTCAGTTATGTATATTTGACTTGAAAAATCCTCCATCTCTCATGCCAGTAGAGTTCTAGCACAGATTCATGTGCTTTGAAGCATTTAAATGGCACACTTTGATGAAGCTATAGCTGTCCTGCTTAAACTGGGGCTTTGTCCCATTATGTATGAAGAATTTCTTTTGAGGGGATGTATTTGAATCCCATGACAGTGTATGAGTACTGTTGAACTGGACACAGTAGCCACTGGACATAGTAGCCTAATATACCTCAGAGTTGACTGTTAAGCCTCAGATTAATCTGTTCCCTTTGTAGGCCCACAAGTTTACATGATTTTTGAATCCTTTAAACTTGTAGTTACTAAAACAAGGCAGTGGGACACACTTTTGTTGAAACATCTAAACACTATCGTTGCAGCTTACTTGGATACTGGCAGAGTTATGTATCTAGCAAGGAGTGAGAGCTAAGTACTTTCAAGCCTCAAGAGACTGAAATTTTGACTTTCTACTATCAACACTCGTATGTCTTACACTTCAGTAGTTAAAAGCATGAAAGGAAAATCTAAAATGTTCAAATGTTTGGTCTTTTTCTTACATTTTTCTTGGATTTCATCACAGACAGAACAGCAACATAGTTCTCAAACAATCCTACTGACAGTAAAAACTGTAGTATACAGCAGAAGCAATGGAAACTCAGCTGGCCGATTGCCTATTTTGAATTAAGCCTGAAAAGCTTGACACTGCATCTTTCACCAGAACGAAAAGGACCTTTCAGACACTAGTAACCTTCCAACAGCTGAGCCTGACTGAATCAACCTCAGGCTGCAAAAGGACTGCCTAGAAAGCAGCAAAATACTGAGCTGGGATGAGTCTTTAATACATGGAGTGCTACAAAAAACAGCAAGAGCACCTGCAAAAGATAACCTCATGTTCTGCCTACTTTCTGCAACATCAGAGGGAATCCACTGGAGAAAAACCTTGAGCTCAGTTCTTCCCTGCTATGGCAGTGGGGATAGGCTGCTAGCTACCCATCCCTGCATGCACGGGACTGGGCATGATTAAGATCTTCCAAGGGTGCCAGTAAGAGAATAATGCCATAGCCCAGCCTCCACAGCAGTCCTGACAGTGTGTACAGCTGTGGAGGAGGGCACATGAAATCAGAAACTGGCTGCAAAGTGTTGGTCAAGTTTGGTGCTGCTGAAATAGGGGGATCAGAGTGGCCTTCAGTGCCACCCTGTCACTGCACGTAGTCTAAGGCCCACCAGCAGCTGGCCTAACTAAGACAAAAAAAGTCTTTGCTTTTTGATTTTGCTTTTTGATTTGCCAGTCAGCTGTACTCCTAGGTCCATGAGGAGCAACAGAACCAGAAGGTTCTAGTCTTGTTTGAATGTATGTGCTGTCATCAGTGGAGCTATACTACTACTGAGGTTCATAAAATGTTTCCGTTTGTGTGACTGTCACCCTCCTTAACACTATATATGCCAAATTTGATAAAAATATTTCTCATTGCGAGACATTTTGGAGAGCTAGAGTGGATGAAATGATGGTGTACTGAACTACAGATTCTGTGAGCTGATTTGTAAATATTTAAGAAATTTGGAGTGCCTTCTGACATTTTCCAGAAAGAAAATATTAGCTTCCAAAATTCTGTAAGACAGGTTGCAGCCTGACCAACTACCAAACACATAGTGATCAATCAAGTGACATTTTACCAACCTTGCTGTATCTGTGAGACTCTCATTAGTGCCCAGGTGTATGTCTTGTGTGGTAAGGAAGGAAGGATGTCCTCCAAGGAGAGCAAATCCTACAGTGAGGACAAATAAAAAAAGAAAGAAAGCACCAGCACCTCATATTTACAGCCAAGATTCAAAATCTTCTTCATGTAAGATATTTGCAGTAATAAAAGTAAAAATTCAGCAGGGCATCCAAATGTTTCAAACACATAAAGTCTGACACAAGACACAAATAAATGTATTTTGGAATAAAACCACCCAAATGTGATGCTTTGCCGAAATTCTTAGGCATGAGTTCTGATCTGTGTTCACAGGAACAGTCATTCAAGCTCCAAGGCTACATATTGCCAAAAGCATCACTGTGGCTCCTTGTTAAGAGCTAGGTAATCCATTCATCATGCTGAATTTCCACTTCAAGGGACTTAGCATCCTAAAAGGCCCATCTGAATCACTAGGTGTAACTCCACATCCTTGCAAGAAGCTTCAAGTACAGTCATTCAGATAGAAAACCATAAGTCTTCTTATACACTATAACAAACTTGATCTTGGTCACAAATGACCAAGTGCCTTAAAAATTATAACGGGACAGAGAGAAAAGGAAAGATCTCAGGCACTGCCAGCACCCCTCCACACTGCAATAGTTAAGAATTTACAAGGTGAGCCAAGGAACTGGATGGATTAGGTCTGAAGAATGAAATCCAGTCCTGAACAGGAAACCATAGAAAGATCTGAGCATCATTTAAGAATATAAAACATTTTGGGGAACTTAAAAGGTGTCTGGACAGTATTTCGGATACATGCTAATGGCAACTCTCAGGTTCTGTCCTGCCTTATTTTTGTTGCACCACCACTAGAAAGCTACCACAAGCAACCAGCCGACACAGACAGGGAGGAAAACAGCTTTTTTCACCAACACTTGAGTCTCTCTACCTTTGCCTGGTTCAAGCCTAAAGCCTCCCTCCATTGAATCTCAGTGTAAAGTCTGTCATGGCCACGTATTGGGAGGATGGGGCCTGAGGGGGGCTGTTTTATGAACTGCCACAAATGGTTTAGCATAAACCTAGCACAGGACACAGGGTCCTACAACTGGGGATGTACAAAGTGTAGGATTTGAACTGGGCTATAGGTAGTGTTGTAAGGCATTTTCTGTGCACTGGGGAAGATTTTCTGCATAAGAACAACTCCCTTCTAGTAGAGAAATTGTCAGGGAGATCTTGCCCTCTCACTAATATCCATGATGGAGGAAATTTCCAGAGAATCTTGGTGTGGATATACCAACCTTGCTGAGACAACACTGCGTGGAGTGAGCCTTTTGCTGTGACAGAAATCTAGAAGAAAGCCCATCTTATTTTTATTGCCAGGAAGAGAAAGGCTGCATACAGCACAGAAGAGCAGAGACCCTCCCTTCTCTATCAAACTGTTGAGGTGCTAATAAATTTCGTGCTGTTAAAAAAAAAGGAGGAAAAAAAAAAAAGAGGAAAGAAAGAAAAAAAAAAAGAGAAAAGGTTAAAAGCTGCTTCGGCTGGTTGTAGCCATTAGATGGCACTGCAGACATCTCCAGGACTGCAGCTTCAACATGATGTTTGTACAAGCCTGTCAAAGACTTTAAAAGTTGATCCCACAGCTACTCTTCAAAAAAAGATTAAACCACGAGTGAACACTGAAACCTTTCACAGATAAAACCAAGCAACTAGGTTCAGGTGGCAGGCCTCAGCTGCACAACTGGGCCCCTAACATAGAGAAGCCCTTATTAACTTCCATCCCATGTGGGCAGCAGGGTTGAGGTGAGGTCTTCCACTTTGCATCAGTTCAGCTACTCTCTAGATTTTAAAATGCAGTAGATACAAATAATACTGCAAAATCATTCCCTTCTGACTGCCTCAATTTCCTTAAAAGTCAGATTAAAAATAATGATGCTCCAGACCCTACCTGAAGGGCAAATCTCTGCTCTGTCCAGCCAGTGTATACTCATTGTATTGAATGGGCCTGATTCTACTTTCCCTTTGTCATCATTAAGGATTGCTCCAAATCCCAACAAGATTAGAGTCAGACACAGCAAACCTTTAAGAATGAAGCATCACTCATTCTACTGTTACTTATTGCTGTTAGAAAAGCACTATACATTTGCTGGCTGCTTTGCCCTCCTTTCTTGGTTATTCAGAAGCATTTTTGTATTAAGGCAGGAAAAATGTTTAGGTTTCCTCAAATACTTTCACCTCCTCTCTGCAGCTCAGACACAAACACTGTATTTATGGGAATGTGTATGCCAACTGTTGCCTAGACATTACAGCCTATCTATTCAACGACATGTCATTTGTAGTAACTTTTCCCGTCCAGCTTCTTGTGGCTAATTTCAAAGTCATATACAATTATGTCAGTGATTTATCCCTGCAAGTTCCACACAATACAATAGCCTTGCATTTTAGGCTTCTAAATGCATACACTTCGGTAGATGTTTCACAGTCCAGGCAGGCTCCCATGGACATGTTCTGTTTTCTATAAATGATCTCCAGGTAGAAAAAGAGGAATCTGGCCATTTTTTCAGAATTGCCAGACGTCAGGCAGCCCAGTCAGAGCTACCACCTGGAGTCTGTGTACATAGCAGAGTCCTAATGCGTTGGGCTTTCTGCTCATGAACTGGCCATCTGTGCAGGGCCTGGGAACATATTTCCATCCAAAACTTTCCATCTGGAAATACAGAAGCTCTGTGCTCTACCTTTGTATATAGCTGCAGAGACAGAATCTTTGCTTCAGATTCTTTCATCCAGACTACTAGTAGAAAGGAAAAAAAAAAGACTTTTGAAGATATGCAGGCACCAATTCAGCAAATAAGCACACACGGGAGTGCTGTGTTAAACTGGAAGATCTAATCCTCTTCGTTGTCACAAGCTAGTCATATCCAAAGCCACATGCTAACTGTTTATATGAATCTTGGTGTCATCAACAAACTGTATTAAATGTTCATACTGCAGAGCCAGAATAGACTATTATCTCCTGTCCAGACTTCTCACTACTGTTAGTTTTCAAAAATGGACAGTTTTATGCCTCAGGCTTTGGCACACTATTGAGGCCACTTATGCAAACTCTTTCACGTAGGACATGAGTGCTGGTGGTTGTACAGACGTTCCAGCCTGTCCCTGCTACATTGGGTAAGTAAGTGGGCCAAAGTGAATCCTCTGGTTCACATCTTGGATACATGGTTGTGGGAATGCCCTGCCGACACCAGGAGACATACACAGCCATCTTCTCAAACTCAAAGGAAGGATCCTTTTTTATGTTTCAAGACATCTGGATTTGGATTTGTTAGTTTCCTCACTGCCTGCCATAGAAAGTATTTTTCAGTTTAGACTGAAACCAAAGAACTCTTCTAGGCAGCAATTACAAGAATATTCCTAAAGTAGAAGCCTAAAAACTCATAAGCAGTTTTTTAAAGCTACCCCTCTAAATAGAGAGTAAGCTAAAAGAATACTCTTGCCCTCCCTGTAACGTGGCCAAGCTAAATAATACTAGCCACTCCAACAAAAACCAGACCTTGTACTCCTGCCATGTAATAACATCCCCACTATATTGGAATATATGAAGTGATGCAATTTCTGTGACAGTATTTAGTAGTCTTCAGGCATGGACATCATGTTTCTCTCACCTCGCTGTGTAAGAGGAGTGAGTTGGGAGTAATTCCACTAAAGCCAGTGGCAGTGAACCCCTGTAAAGCTGTTAAGACCTCGTATATTCCAGTGCACAACAAAAGAAGGTATACAGAGCTTTTCTGCCTGTATTGTTTCCTCTCCATTTTTACCCTGTGACATATTGTCTGCATTCAGCATCTCTGAAATGGTTGGATTTATTTATGACTTGTTCACTAAAATGTAACTGCAGCTGTATATTTTAAAAGCAACAGTGACAATCAGAATATTTTACACCAAAGCTATAACAAAACCAGGGCATTCACCTTTATGCCATGCCTGAGGATGTTTATTTTGCAAGTAATATATGACCATGTGGAATACCTTTGTTTTCAAAAAGTACACAAGATTTTATGCAGAATGGGTATGGGACTCTGACTGCAAACAGATGACATTTTCCAGTATAATAGCAGAGATGTCACATTTTCCAATATAATAACCAGTGATAGCAATAAATCTAGTAGGCTCCACAAAACTGGATTTGCTTTGCCAATACCCTATGGAAGTTACTTGTAGTTCTTCATTAAACTTACAACACCACTACTACTCTTAGAAATGGTAAAATAATACAGGTTTCAGAAATATGCATTAGGGCAAGATTATATTTGTTCAAGAGAGTAAAGGGGCAATGAATTATACCACAAGGAGTTGTACATTATTCAGTACAGTTGCAATGTCATCAGAATAAAACAGTTTAGAGGCATAGTATGTTGGAAAAGCCACAAATATCAACTGTTCTCTTACAATGCATTATAAACTAACGTTTCGATAATTTTTGATTGATCCTGGAGACTGGGAGAAGTGCTCAAAGACTGGAGGGAAGTAAATGTCACTCCTGTCTTCAAGAAGAGCAAGAAGGAGGACCTAGAGAATTACAAGCTGGTCATCTTCACCTCGATTCCTGGAAAGGCAATGGAGCGGCTAATCTGGACACCGTTTCCAAGCAGATTAAGGACAAGAAAATCATCAGGAGTAGTCAACATGGCTTCACCGAGGGTAAGTCATGCTTGACCAACTTGATAAACTTCTGTGATGAAATGACTGGCCTGGTAGATGAAGGGAGAGCAGTGGGTATTGTCTATCTGGACTTCATTACAGCCCTTGACACTGTCTCCTGTCAGAGCCTCATAGACAAGCTGTTGATGTACGGACTGGATGAGCAGACAGTGAGGTGGGTTAAGAACCGGCTGAACAGCCAGGCCCACAGGGTGGTGATCAATGGCACAAAGTCTATTTGGAGGCCAGTGACTAACGGTGTACCCTAGGAGTCCAGTCTTGTTTAACATCTTCATTAATGATCTGGATGATGGGGCAGAGTGTGCTCTCAGCAAGTTTGCTGATGACATAAAACTGGGAGGAGTGGCTGATACGCTAGAAGGTTGTGTTGCCATCCAGAGGGACCTTGACAGGCCAGAGAAATGGGCTGACAGGAACCCCATTAACTTCAGCAAGGAGAAGTGCAAAGTCCTGCACCTGAAGAAGAACAACTCCATGCACCAGTACATGATGGGGGCCACCCAGCTGGGAAGCAGCATGGCAGAAAAGGATCTGGGGGTCCTGGTAGACACCAAGTTGAACATCAGCCAGCAGTGTGCCTTACCGGCAAAGCTGGCAAATGGTATCCTGGGCTGCACTAGACAAAGTATTGCCAGCGGGTGGAGGGAGGTGATCCTTTATTCAGCACTGGTGAAGGCATACCTGGAGCGTCCAGTTCTGAGCTCCTCAGTATTAGAGAGACATGGATATACTGGAGAGAGTCAGTATGTCTATGTTAACAAAGGGCCACGAAGATGACTAAGGGACTGGAGCATCTTTCATATAAGGAAAGGCTGAGAGAGCTGGGACTGCATAGCCTAGAGAAGAGAAGGCTCAGAGGGAATCTTACTAATGTATATAAATACCTGAAGGGAGGGTGCAGGGAGGATGGAGCCAGGTGCTTTTCAGTGGTTCAACGGGCACAAGCTGCAACACGGGAGGCTCCCTCTGAACATCAGGAAACACTTTTTTACTGAAAGAGTGATTGAGCACTGGCATAGGTTGCCCCAGAAGGTTGTGGATTCTCTGTTCTTGGAGCTATTCAAAGCCTTCTGGACACGGTTCTGTGCAACTGGCTTTAGATGACACTTCTTGAGCAGGGGGGTTGGACCAGATGACCTCTAGAAGTCCCTTCCAACCTCAATCATTCTGTGATTCTGTTTATTTATTTTTCAGTAATGGTGTTCTTTATAGGCATAGGGACAGCAGGACTTCTGAAAAGACTTCTGTGGTGTTAATATAAGACAACAATCTCCTAGACACTGCACAAAGCAGATTTTGTAATCAGTGCTTTTCAATTCTCTACTTCTTTTCAATGAAACCCACTGATTTTCATCTAGTTGTTCCTGAGAGTTGCAAAGTTTGTTTAGCTTAATCTCATCACCAGAACCTTGTCCCACAAGTGACCTCTTCCAAGATATTGAAGGTGCAACTCGTCGAAATGCTATTTGAGATGACTCAGGTATTTTATAAATAAACACTCCAACCCACTTCAATGTCCACTTTCACTGAACATTAGAAAATTGGTATTCGATTAGCTTATTTAGCTAAAAGGAACTCATGTGACCCCACATTTGTTTTGAGTTAGAAAATCCGCAGGAGAAATCATGTATGTTAAAAAGCAGCTGAAATGTATAGAGTTTCCATGGACAGAAAAATTTGAGTCTGCCTTTGAAACAATGTCTTAGGTTTAGGGTACTTAAGACCAATTAACCGAAGGTGTGAAGTTAATGCACAGAAGTTAAACTGCACTAAACTCCCTTCTGGAAGCTCTCATTCAGAAATAAATTTGGTTTATTTCACTGGAGCTTAATCCCTCTTGGATGAATTTACGTGCATTAACTCCCATCCTTAAGTTAATTAATTTGAACTTTTTCTGAGCTTCCCCCTTCCATAAGCCTTCAATAGCCAAGGACTAAATAGTGCTTCCCTCTAAATAGAGAAACATGAAGGATAAACAGATTCAGAGAATTTGTCATTACCTGCCTATGTACCAGTATGACAGGCTACTAGAAACTGGACTAAAAACTCTGGAATTAAAAGGTGGGTGGTCTTCATAGAGAAGGAATGCAAAAGAGAAACCCATTCATAAGTCCTGTTTATCTGGAGAAAACAGAAAGCAACAAGAAGTCTGCATAAAGAGCAGGATCAGCAGGTAAATGGCTGTGCCAGAGGATACAAAGGCAAATTCAGAAATGCTGGCAGTTAACGTATCTGCTTCTTCCTTCCATTATTTTTACCTTATCCCTTACACATTGTAAAGAAATGTGAATACTCAACAAGTTTCCTGTCCCTTCACTAGGGGTAAGTCAGCCTAAGGGATGCTGGGTCAGCTTCAGTGTGGGAAGGGCAAGCTTCTCCTTGCTTGATGCATCACCAATTCATAGTTATTCCTTGCTAACATGCAAGCACATGAATGATTTATTTCTGCTGACTTCAGAAAAACTACCATGTAAATAAAGATATGTATGTGTTTCAGTGTTTGCAGGACTGTATCCTAAAAGAATAATGTTCCAGTGCCTGACCTTATTAAGCTAATACCCTGAAGTCTCTCCATGAAGTTATCTTCCCCTGTAGGTAATCACGTTATTTTTCCCCCCCCTAATTTATATCAAGGCATTACTATGATTCCTAGCCTAAACACATACTCTGAAATGTGACAACAGTAATGCATAATACATTAGAAAAAAACTTATTAGAGCTTGCACAGAATTAAATTTGTGACGCTTACTAAAATAGATGTTACGAAATGTGCATCTTGCCAGTACAACTAGGAGCTTACACCAGAAATGCTTACTTCTGCCTGTTACTTTATTTCTGATCTATCATGTTTTGGAATGATCTGGCAAAATTTCAGTGACCAAAGCGATGTGCTTGTGACATTAATATGCAAGGTGAAACACAATTAGCTACCATTCTTTTCTATTTTTGCTTTCAAACTTTAGGTTTCTCCTGAGTAGAAATTGCTAAATACAAAATTACACAGCATTATTCAGTACATACTCACAGTATATAACTTCATATAAAATCTAACTGTACCATTGCTCAGACCTACCTGTTTCTGCAGATAATCTTGTTCTTGTGCTTCTCTTCTCAAAAATCATGGCCAAAGATTTTCCTTGCATCAAAGGCAAATACTGGAACATGAAAATTATGCAGCATTTCAATTTTATAGTCATTATATACTGTACAGTGTGAAATACTTCTTTCACATTTTAATTCAGCACTAGAAAAGTTACATAGGTGTTTTCTTAAACATAGCTTTGTTCTCCTACAGTTCAAGGAATTTATTAGCAGTGGAAAGGTTAAAGGGAAAGAAGTAATTCTAAGGGCAAAAAGCAACTGCATTTTGGCACGGAATTTGAGCTAGTATTAAGGAGAACTCTGATACTAATTTTATCCCATGCAGGGAAGTGTCTTCCATTTCCTGCATTTAGAGCTGCATGTACACCATGGGTCGATCGATGGTGTCCCCGTTAGCTGACAACAGGGAGTTAGCTGTGCAAAGCTGTTTAACCTTCTCACTTGCAAAGTCCTCTGAAGTATTTAGAGAATATCTCTGAACACTTTACAGGAAGGCTTTTTTATTTGTAGCCCATGACTTACAGTATTTAAGAGCTCAGGTCATGTTGTTTAGGACAAGACAGCTGAACAGCTCATTCCCAATATTCTTCAGAACAATGTTTATTTCAATATCTGAGTGACCTAAATGACAGTTAGAGCATTTTACCTCTCCTTTGTGCTTTATCCTTTGTTTCAAATCTGAGGCCGTCCACAGCAAATACTTCAGCTCATCTGCCGTGTAGTTCTGTAGAGTAAGGAGGTCACGACCTTTCAGATTAACATTCATCTGACCTGGTGGCCCATACCTGTGTAAAAAATATACACTTTTTGTCATTCAATGCTAAATTGTACTGAAATCTCTCCCACTTCCTTCATTTGACCCAGATGGATCAGCTTGATGGACTGTGTTAATTACTTTAAATAACTTTTACTGTCAGACAGACACAATATGCCACTATGTACTATATCAATCACCACTGTAACAGTGTCTCAAATTGTATTATAAACTGTACATTAGATGTAGTTTCTTTCACCTTCTGATGTGCATATGACTTGACTGCATGCTGCCTAATCAAATAAACCCAAATGCATAAAGCCATTCAGGGCTTGGTGAAATGGCTTATGTGTAGACCTCAAAGCTGCCGTTTGGGGGCACAGAATATGAGGAACGGATGGCGGTGTTCTTCCTCCCTCCTTTGTGCTTTGTGGATGAGTAGACACTTGCCATGCTTCACCCCCACTGATACAAATGGTGGCATTTCTATAAATGTGTATGAAATCTCTTGATTACGCTACGGAAGAGGGTAAAAAACCCCAACAAAATAGCCATGTGCTCTGGTCGTTCTCATACCACACAAGAGATGTTCTGGGCATGTGCAGTTTATTTATTCAGTGTATTCTGGCCTCCAGCCAGATTTACGACTTCAGAGTCACATGAAATTGGATGTTGATAATCACCCACAGAAGTTATATGATCAAATTTCCCCTAGCTTAGATGAAGTGTCTTAATGAAAGTCATACACAAGCCTGTGTTTCCACAGAGAAAAGAAGGGCTTAATAAGGGAGAGTGGCAGCTTAGCCCTGTCTCTGACACTGTACCTACAGCACTCCTTAGCATAACACAGCCTGCACTGGACTCTTGCTAAGGTTTGGATGGGTACAAGCTAAACATGTCTTTTTAATTAAATGCAGCGTTTTTAGACTGATCTGATGAAATGGAGACCAAAGCAATGCAAACAAATGGACCGAGTGCAGCTTCAGCTTTTGTATTCCCAAATAGGCTTCCCTCTAGCTCACTTTTGAGGCTCCATTACAGCACCTGCCAATAGCCAACCCTGGAGCCCACAGCTAGGAAAATTCAGGGCAAAACCCCAGAATCTCTGTTCATTCTTCTGTTAATTCCAATGAATAAAAGCCCTGGTAGTGGATAGGCCTATTATGGCTTCTAAAGATTTTGGAGTTCTATTAGTTAAATCTGGAAGAAAAGACTTTTTCTGCAGAATTTTGTGGCACAGGCTCCAACTGAAACCGGAGGAAGAAAGCAGCTTTTAAGGGAACAGTACCACACATTATTACTGTCCGTTTGACATCACAGTACAACCTGCACAACTTTTCAAATCATATAGCAGAACTTTTTCTTTAACTGAAGATACCTAAATACTGTGTGTTTTCCTTCCGGACACCTTAAAAGTGCTTTAGATACACATTATACCACCGCCATTACTAAGTAGACTTTTTTCCACAGTGAAAAGGATTATGTGTAACAGTGGAAACATGGAGAATGTATGAAGAAGTAGCCCATGCAGATGCCCTACAGGTTAATATTGCTGGAACGCAGTATATGCCATCATATATCAGGGCAATGTGTTCCAGAGATTATGCAGACTGCCAGAGGATCCACCACTAAGCTAAGCCAAAGCACCACAAAGATGCCCATCAATGTGTACCATCAGAGTCCAGTCTCTGCACAAGCCCCCAAACTGCAGAAGGGGTGGACTTTTCTGTAGTACCACGCAGATAAAGGAGTGGATTTCTTATTTTCTAAGTTTAGAGTAATGTTGCCCATCTATTTTCCTGGAGAGTCTCTGAAAATTGATTCTTAAGTGAAATACAGTCTGAACTGTTTGTGTGAGTTAAGTGATAAATATTTGTAGCAGTACCATTTAAAAAAATAATGCACATCTCCAAGCCATAAAGACTAACCTTCATAGCATTGCAATGATTAGCAAAAGAAAGTTACATATTTTGCTATAAGTGTTATACTTCTGTCCCCATGCTTGCCTCCAACCTGAGTTAAACAACCTAGAAACATTTCAGAAGCATTCAAATGCCCCATTTTTTAATTTGAAGTGGGTGTTACAGAGCTAGCAAAATTATTTCCTGCACTTCTACATTCAACAGCTGCAGAATAGAGTATACCTGACATTATAAGAAAGGCTGGGCATTCATGGGTCAGGCAGCTTCCACCATAGCATGAAAAACAGCCTACCAAGGGAAGCTACTGAAATCCAGCCTTGAATACCAAGGCTCTTAGTTGACATTCAAGGGATTGGCTCCAACTTCAATGTGTATATTCTGAAGGCAATTAGTATCCTAACTGCGACTTTTTTATTATTATCATTTTTCAGAACAGGGATTTGCTACTCTATCCAGTTTGGGGGAACAAAAAAATACTTGTCCTGTTTTAAAATCTATGCAATTGCTTGCTGTTTCTCACTCTACTCTCCTTCGCTGCATTGTTTCCAGAGCAGCTTTGGTGCTGCTCCTCGAGTTTCTAATTGCAGCCTACAGTTCTTTCCAGGGAGTAAGAGATTGTCTAATCTCAACCTGCCAAGCAAAAACTTCTGTTCATTGGTCTTGTTTTACCACTCAGCATGATTGAGAATTGGACTGAGAAATATCCACCTCTAATTTCTGCACTGCTAGATAGTGAAGCACTATAATTGGTTACCCAGAGAGGATTTGGAATTACCATCCTTGGACATTTTCAAGACATGGCTAAGCAAAGGCATAGCCGACCTCATATGCTGTTGTCAGGCTACAAGCAGAAAGTTGGACTAGAGGTCTGCTCCTGACCTCTGTGTTCCCATGATCATTCTGTTTTATTGCTATGACCTCCAAGAAACCTGTTCCCTTCCCTGTTGTCCACATCCTCTGAAAGAGAGGCAGAAGTGGACAAATAAATTCCAGAGAAGGATCATGAGACAACATACCAAAGTTAAAATGTAACAGGCAGAATTGCATGGTCAAGAAGTTGGCTTATTCCTTTTTGAGCAGGGACAGCAATTGCTTTGGACCATTAGCACAGACTGATAGATATGTTATCCTGCAGTATCAACCACAGTGTGCTTAACTTGTAATGGTCATAGACAGTGGTGATAGCTTACACCAACATTATGATATAATGTTAAAAAAACCCCTAAAAATAACGAACATTATGTGGGAAGCTTAAAAAATTGGATGACTTAATTGGAAAACCAGCTTTACTGCAGTTGTTTTCCAAACTTGCTTTTCTATCATCTAGCAGAGGAAGTTACCAGCAGTGAAAACCCAAAATCCATAAAAAAATTATCACCACTTCAAAACTGTAGCAAATAAATCACAGAACTTGGATAAACATTTGTTTTTCATCTGATGTAATGTAGAAATGATAAATAAAAATGACTTATTGCATATTAGGATTCCTGTGAATGCGAAATTGCCATATATTGTCTTCTAGCACTAATAATTTGTTACATAATGCTGTTAATGCTATTCTTATTGACACCAACATAAAAACATAGGAAGATGTGGAATTAAGTTTCAAGTCTAATTTTAACCTGATTCTGGAGATGTGACAAGCATGAGAAAAGGAAATGGCCTCAAGTTGCAGCAAGGGAGGTTTAGGTTGAATATTAGGAAAAATTCTTTACTGACAGGGTTGTCAGACACTGGAATAGGCTGCCCAGGGAGGTGGTTGAGTCACCATCCCTGGAGGTATTCAAAAAGCACGTAGACAAGGTACTCCAGAACACGGTTTAGCAGGCATGGATGATGGTTGGACTCAATGATCTTGAGGGTCTTTTCCAACCTAAACAATTCTATGAGAAGCAGCTTACTGAAACACTGCCATACAGGTACGAAGGCACGGGGCACAGACATATCTATGCGGCTGAAGAAAGAACCCAAAGCCAGGTCACGGAGCCAGGTCTTCCTCGTTAACTGCGAACCTCATATCAAATCATGCTTTTCCTGCACACCTCCAGTGTATATAGAGACAAAAAAATACCGAAGTAGAGATTCACCTTGCAGCTTCAAGGAGAGAATTTCCCCCCTGGTACTAGCCATGATAATTGTCTAAATGCATAAGAATTTCCTGTACTTTATTCAGATAGTTATTTATTGATTACAGTACCTGCAGCATACACTGACCTCAAGAAGAAACATTCCTTCTTGACTTTGCTGCTAAATCCCACAGAAAGAATTAACGGCATTTCACAGACATTAAAAGGGAAAATCCTCCAGCCTCCTGAAGATGTAGAACCTGCTGCCTTGGGAGGCAAAAGGGCACTAAAAATACAGAAAAGAAAGCGCCTTTCTCTGAAACACTCACTCCTTCACATGATTCAACTGCTTTTGTCTCCAGGTTTCTGACTAAATGCCACTGAAAGCCAGACAAAACTAAAGGATAAGCTTACCAAAACTGTCGCAGCAGCTGCTTGCTGGTCCCTGTTAGTTTTGCCATCCTGAAGAAGTTCCTCACGTTAAACAGCATCTTCCAACAGTTTGTGTTGGACTCTCTCAGTCCCACTAATAAGATAAACAAAGGCAGAAGCAGAAAGCGAGCTGTGCTGCTGTGCAAACGAGGGAAAACCAAGAAGCAAAGTATTCGCTTTGGTTGTCCTAGCCAGGGCTGGGCTTGGCGTGGGCTGACACCGAAGTTTTTCCTTGGTCAAACTCTACCGATAGAGATATCTCACAGGGCCCGTTGCACCACTCGCAGTTTGTGCTCTTTGCTGTGGGCCCATCATATCCTACCTGTGTCAATACCACTTTGTAGCAATGTCGTGTTTGTTAAATATTTGTACAGGAGCACGTGCTAGTAGAAACAGGCAAAAGAAGATTTGTTCAGGGTGCAGCACAAGCGGGGCTGCGTGACCATGGGGGCTCCCCGGCCCTAGCACGGCCTGGGCAGGGACTGACGGCCCCGCGCTGAGCCGAAATGAGGGTCCTGGGCCCACGGGTGTGGGGCTGGGCAGGGCCATTAAGGCTTATTTGTGCCCTCAGGGCCCTGAGAAGAATGGAGAAGGGCTACATTAAAAAAATGTGTATTTTCCTGGGGTTTTTTGGACCGAGTTTTCAATTGTGCTACAGTAGTGTTAAGCAGCCCTCAGTGAGGCCCAGAAACTTAAATATTGCAGCCTGCAGACCTCCTTACATTAAACTGCTTGCTGTATAATCTGATGTTGGTCAATTGCTAAATACTAAAGTGATTTCATTTAAATTTCTACCTTCAGATATAATTGTCAGATAAGATTTTATGCCACCTGCACTGTAGGTGGTTTTGAAATATGACCATTACTTTCTCATTTCCTCCTCTGTGTAAGGAGAAGCGTACTTCTGTAAATCAAGGTGATGGCATATCTGTCAGAGAAGGCGATATGTTGAAATTGCAATGTGAGGATCATATAATTAAAACACAGAAAAAAAGGTGACTTCCCCAGAAAGAAAGACTGCCGTGAAAAAGTCATGCAGGGTGATAGATCTTGGTGGGATTTGTTCAGGACCCCTCAGACCAAACCAACCCTGAGATGCTTAGAAAACGCACCATTTGCCAGGGGAAATGTCAGGCAGAAGCAAAACCCAACGGAAATGAATGGGAAGGGAATTAAAGAGCCAGAAGAGCTGCACATAGAGAAGAAACCCAGGCCACGGTTTCCCTCTTAGTTGCCCTTCTCTGGCAAATGACTCCCATGGCCTTCAAGCCCAGCCCCTGGGGACTGAGCGTGTGTCACCAGTGGTACCCAGGGGAAAAGACAGCAGGGAAAGAAAAGAAAGGTGGTCGAGATGCCAAGGCCACCAGTCTCATCTGGCAGCTCCACAGGGAGGGGACAGTGCCAGTGCCCCTTTGCCAGGTCGCCCCTGTACAGGGACTGCCTGACCCCAGTTCATGTGTGGACCAATTCCCTTGTAAGCTCCTGTGACCGAGCAGCAGCACCAGGCGCAGGAGGAGAGTTGGACCGATGTTGGCATTGCTGTTGGTGCGATG
This sequence comes from Astur gentilis, assembly GCF_929443795.1. Lineage (NCBI taxonomy): Eukaryota > Metazoa > Chordata > Aves > Accipitriformes > Accipitridae > Astur > Astur gentilis. The sequence goes on from NC_064911.1 coordinate 12,821,876, forward strand.
CACTTCTCTTAAATTTGGGGTGACAGCAGCATCTCTCAGTGCAGAGCCCCAGAGCCACCCCTCATTCCTGCTAGTTTCCCCTGGGCTGCCAGGGCTCATTGTGCTACCATGTGAAAAACTGACTCATTCATCTCAACACCGTAAAATGCTTCAGTCTTGAAATCAGGATTTAATTGGTTTGGCATGTTTCTATATTCCTGGGTTTGGTATTGAAAATGGAGTACATGGGTTAAGGCACATTGTTGAAGAGAGAATAATGTAGTGTAAGAGAAAAGTAGATTAGGATAAAGGAATGATACCGATAAAGTCATCTCATATGAACATAAGGCCTCTCTTGTCTCTGAGCTGGCAGGAGACTGATCCTTGACACCTCCTTTCTTGAGGGGAAGCAGCAGTCAGGGTAGGGAAAGGCAAGAAAGGCAGTGGTTGTGGGCTCGGGCACCAAGAGTGCCCATGCTGCTTCCTATCAACCTGAAAGAAACACCTTGGGAGGACAATATCCTTCCACAGCTCATCTGCTCCCCCTGGCCTCCCACCCTGAGGAAAGGCCTGACTGCGGTGCCTCTCTTCTATAGAGTGGCTGGGGCACCTCTGAGGGGGAGCAGCTCCAAAGTTGCTGCACCCCCCCTCATGCCTACAGCTGCATCTTCCAGCGGTATATGTCTGTTTGGACACTTGGGACAATGTGGCATAACTGGACCCCTGCCAGCACGACTTCTGCTTCGTCCGGATGCAGTGGGCATCCAAAATGCCTGTCAGGCATTGGAACAGGCTGCCCAGGGAAGTGGAGTCACCATCCCTGGAGATGTTCAAAAAACGCGTAGATGAAGCACTTCAGGACATGGTTTAGTGGGCATGATGGTGTTGGGTTGACGGTTGGACTCGATGATCTTAAAGGTCTTTTGCAACCTAAACAATTCTATGATTCTATGAAAACCAGAACCAAATGCCCACTATATAAACAGCCTTTCCCATCCATCCTGCACTCAGTGGTGGCCAATGAAGACTTCTAGGAGGTCAGCGCCTGGCCACTCGCAGACGCTGCTGGTGGCTCTGTCCTTTCCCCATCATTTCTTGTTCAAAGACCTCTTTACCGGGTCAGCCACTCTACCAGCAGAGATACATTTGTCCTACTTTGTGAGGTGGCTCCCATCTCTCCCAACCAGATGTTGTGTCCTGGTTTCAGGTGGGATAGAGTTAATTGTCTTCCTAGTAGCTGCTACAGTGCTATGTTCTGATTTCAGTATGAGAAGAATGTTGCTAACACTGATGTTTGCAGTTGTTGCTAAGTTATGTTTAGTCTAAAGTCAAGGATTTTTCAGCTTCTCAAGCCCAGCCAGCAAGAAAGCTAGAGGGGCACAAGAAGTTGGCACAGGACACAGCCAGGGCAGCTGACCCAAACTGGCCCAACAGGGTATTCCATACCATGTGATGTCACATCTAGTATATGAACTGGGGGGTATGGGGGCAGGGGGATTGCTGCTCAGGGACTAACTGGGCGTCGATCGGTGGGTGGTGAGCATTTGCACTGAGCATCATTTGTATATTCCAATCATTTTATTATTACTGCTGTCACTTTACTAGCATTATCATTAACATTATTAAGTTTTTTTTTCTATTCTATTAAACCATTCTTATCTCAACCCACGAGTTTTACTCCTTTTCCTGATTTTCTCCCCCATCCCACTGGGTGTGGGGGGGAGTGAGCGAGCAGCTGCGTGGTGCTTAGCTGCTGGCTGGGGTTAAACCATGACATGCTGATCCTCAAATAGGATCCCACAGTCATAGAAACTAAAACCCCGCTGCAGACACCTTCTTCCCATGAATCTGCCTAATCATTTCATAACCCATTGATGATCTTGGCAACCACAGTATCTGGTAACTACAATCTCAGGCATCACTTCACCAAACAATGTTTGCTCAGTTTTATTTTGAACAGCTTTTGCTGGATATCCCCGTGCTCCAGACTTAGGAGAAGCAGTTAGGGCAGAAAGCATCAGAGGGGTATTGGGGTTCAATGAGATGAAATCCCTGCCTCATGTAGGGGCAAAAATCACAAACACTTGCTGTTCCCTTTTGAAAATGCGGCCACCCTTCTTGTGCGTACTTATATGGATACCTCATCTTACGCACCAACAACTGTATTGATTAAACTCTGCATAAAACAAGGCTTAAATTGGCTGTCCAGGCTGCCAGCTGCCTCTGTTGCAGTACATCATCCTGAAAGCAAAAGCTTTTTCTTTCGGCAAGGGATGACCGGGCATATCTGAAACACACAGGAACAGCAAGAAAATGGAAATCCATAAATGGCCATATATTTTTTGGGGGGGAAGCTCCACTGGGAGTTCGGGACTGCACATTAAATATGGTTAAAAGGCTACAAGCCCCTGGACTTATTCCAGTGGGGTCTGCACAACTGCCATCACCTAAGTGACCCTGGCTGGGTGGATGGCTGAATGTCTTCTCGTGCACCCCATCAAAAGACTTTACAGGGACATGCTGGTGAAAGAGAGACCACCAAATAGAGGAAACGTGTCTGTTAGGACAGCTGAATCGCGGTGGTGACAGAATAAAGCTTCTGATTTACGTTCTGTTCACCTGGCTGAGGCAGGGCAGCCCCTCCAATCACTCAGCAAAGCCAGCAGATGTATCAGGAGCCTGGCCTGGCTAAGCAGGGAGCTCAAGGCAGAGCCCCAGTGCGAGATGGCTGCTTGGGCAGCTGGAGGCAGGGGCAGCCTACAGAGGAGGCAGACAGAAACGATGCCATGGCAAGCCGGGACGGTGCCAGGAAAACCACGCTCTGCTGGAGATGAGTCTCTCAAGGGGCTTCCACGGGAGGTGACTCTTCCCTCCTTTCAGCACCCGTGAGCCCCCACCCGCCGTGCCGTGGCCGGTCCGTGCCCCCCGTCCGTGGGGAGGCACGGCCAACCCACCACCGGCTGAGGGGAACTTCAAAATGGCGGGGCGGGAACCGCAGGCGCCCGCCGGCCGCCAGGGGGCGCTGCCACCCCCACCCCACCGCCAGCCCGCAGGCCGGGCCTCCTCCCGGCGGCTGGCTGCGTCGGCGGGCGCTGCGCCGCTCTCTATGGCCGTTGCCCGTGGCAGGGCCTCTGTTTACTTCCGGCAGGCCGCCGCCGCCGCTGTGCATGGGGCGCGGGGGCGGCCGCCCGCCGCCAGCTGCCATGGCCGAGCCCGCCGAGGAGGACGAGTTGCCGGTGCCCGGTGAGTGCTGCCGCTCCCTCACAGGGGACGGAGCTGCGGGTCGGGTCGGGCGACCTCGTCCGCCTGTGGCGTTCCCCGCCCGCTTCCCCACAGCGGCGGCGGCTGTGGGCGCCGTCACCGGCGCCCCAAGGGCCGCCTCCCTGCCCCGGCGTGCGGCCGCGGCCCCCCTCCCCGGGTGAACCCGCTCTGAGCTTCGCGGCAGCCCCCGGCTCCTCTCCGGCCTGCCGGTGCGGGCCGCCGGCTCGGGCCGGTGTCTTCCGGCGTCTGGGGAGAAAGACGTACGCTGACGTCAGAGATTAGACGGGGCAACCTTGCTGTCGTCACGGGCGTGGTGTAGTAGTGCAGCGTTAACTAGGCAGGGGCTTGTTGCGGTTTTTATTTTTCAGTTAGTAAATGAGTTTTGCTCCGCGGCTTGACCTACGGTAACTGTTAAGCATTTGCTCGGTGCCGAGACAGCAAAAACCTGATGTGTGTTGTGTGGGGTTTAATTCTGTGAATTGGTAGGATTTAATTTCCCAGCTGACGGCTTCGGTTTCGGTTGGGAAATGTTGGAGGTACGAAGGACGTTTGTGAACTAAACTGCTTTTTGCATACATTGAATTAAAAAAAAAATTTCTATTTTCACGTTAACGCATCTGAAAGAAAAAGAAATGAGCCAGCGAGCTCTACTTCGGCATGAGTGCCATAGAGATCACTGTAAGTGCGTTCAAATATGCAGCATGGCTGTCTGGCTGGAGATGAAAACTTAAAATAGAGGTTTCAGGTGCCTTCTAGCATGTCTGTGGTTGTAGGTGTGTCTGCATAAAATGAGGAAAAACTCAACCCTTTCTTTAAAAAGGCTTGAATTCGTCTGCACAAGGCTTGTTTTTAATAAAACAGTGAAACACATCTAGAGGGGGAGTAAATACAATTTTATAAGTGTCTGCTGAACCTGATGCGTAAAATAACATGTCATTTGCAAATATGGGAAACTTGCATTAAAGAATCATTTCAAAATTAATATCAGATTTAAAGAGCGAACTTTCAGTTTTGGAGCTGGGGTGCAGACTATTGATTGTTTTCATTGAAAGTGATGATTGAATCAAAGATGATTCAATGTTACTATCAAATTATATGTAATTTTACAGAAGCAGTCCAGTGTTACTGTTTGTATTTGTGTTATCATAGCTTACATGTTAACAAAAAGTCTGCAAGGCAAAGGCTTGGTTGTTTTCTTTGTTTTCTTTCTCAAAAAATTACTCTATGCTTAAAGCACAAGGTTTGACATTTTAAAATAGGAGGTCTAATTGTGCTTTGCCACATTGTCTGCATAGCTTTTGGCAAATTATTTAACTTGTGAGTTCATTTATTTTCCTGTAGAATGAATATTTACTGCGTCAAGCCACATGCTTAACCAAAAGGTGAATTAACAGTTAACGTTCTATGTTTTAAAACAATATTGCTGACACTTTTGAAAGTGGGAAGAATCGAGAAAACTAGACAGATTACAAGGGCAGAAGAGCTGTCTGGACTTTATTTTGGGGTCATTTTGTTTGGGTATTTTTAGATCATGGTTTGATGATCAAAGACAGTTGTGCCAACCCATGTTTTGAAGGCTGAGAGTTTTGATTTTAGGGGGACATTTTTAGAGCACATGTATCTTTTCAGATGGGTGAGGAAGAGTGGTCAGTTTGGAGCCTGTCATCTCTTTACAGTGTGTGTGTGTCTCTCTCTCTAATCCAATTTGGAAAACCTCTTTGAATTCACGTATAAACGTAAGTGAGAACTCTTTGTCCTGACCTGCTTTCAGGATGAGCTTTTTATTTTACTTTCTGGGGGCAGTTATTCAGAGTTCTTTATTCTTTCTTTTATATACCTAGTAGTTTTTCTTAGAGGGTAGAGATAAAGTACATTAGTGTACTTTAGAATAAATTATGTCCTTGGAACACAGTATACCAACAACAATACCTGTTCTATTAGGAAATTCGTGGAAGCTAAGAAGAACCAGAAGGACTAAAATGTGAGCCTGAAAATGAAGTAGTCTTGGTGAAACAGAATGGAATAAAACGCTTCAGCCATTTTTTTAAAAAAGAAAAAGATTAGGAAACTAAAATGTGCAATTGAATTAATAGGAATTGACCATTTCAAAATGTATGAGGCAAAACTTGTTTTCACTAAAATTGACATTATCTTTTTGTGTTTCAGAATCAGGTGCTATTTTCACATTTGGAAAAAGCAAATTTGCAGAAGATATTCCTAGCAAGTTCTGGTTCAAAAATGACAAGCCTGTACTTATATCATGTGGAGATGAGCATACCGCTATTGTTACAGGTCAGTATTAGAAATGGAGTATATGATAAAAGGTTATATACTTGGACAGTTTGGAAAGTATGATTTTTATTTGAATCCTGAAGTAATATATCAGATGAGGTTGTGGAGAGGAGAGAGGACTGTTCTGTGGGAGCTATCGGATGCCTTTGAAGTTAGTGTGAGATCACTGAAGGTTTTCACAAGACGTGCCCAAGAACTGTCGTAAGGAAATCTGTAATAACTGAATGTATCGCACAGGATTTAAAGTAAGCATGACTTTGTTCAGCTTGAATGTTTCTTGTGAATCTGACAGTGCTTAGTAGGCAATCTTGAATATGGAGGTTTGTATCCTGGAAGTAAACAGTATCTGTTGAACACGGTCAACAAGTTCAGTAGGAATCTACCTGAAACAATAGATAAAACTGTATCTCTGAAATGAAGATTCGAATTACTGTTAACTGTCAACTGAAAATAAACTTTGAAAGAGCAACTCCAAAAACTTCAGAAAATCCTACTAAAATCAGAAATAAATTGCCAAAGCATTCAAAGAAGCTCAGATCAATACAGTGAGCAGTATTAATTTTTATTTTCATTGCTTTGAAATGATGGAAACAATACTCATTGAAGAATTTGTGCAATTATACAATTAATTTTTCAAGCCTAACTTTATAGAGGATGAATTATCCATGAATAGTTTATTTGGAACAAAACCTGACACTTTTTCTTGGATTGAACCAGTTCTATTAAATTGCCTGTTGCATAAAATTAGTCAGAATGTAGCCTGGGACACTATGAAATTTCCCTTTTGAAATTTTTTTAATCTATATTCTTTGATATACCCACACCCAGTTTGAAATAACACTAGTATAATTCTCAGTTTAGACTAGTCAATTTAAATTGCCTCCTTGCGTTCCCTCAGCATGTGCCTGCGCCAGCACTGTTACCCTCATCAGCAACAGTCCCCTAACTCCCATGTCACTGTAATAGCAGCCACTTAAAGCTTTTGAAGAAGTCAACTTGCATAGGTTTGCATGCAGCATCATTTCTCTACTATCTCCCCTTCTCCCTGTTGTTTTAATCTAACCAGCGTGTTTCAGAAATGTCTCTGTAGCTGGCCTTTGCTGTTGCAGTGTGCCGATAAGTCACCAGAGAAGCCTCTAGTTAATCCAATCTTTATTTTCCCAAAGCTTTTGAGGAGAAGGAACTGGAGAAGCATGAGTACAAAATTTCTTTGGGACCAAAAGGTATTTTGGGACATTGTAAATTAGAGGTAAAAGTGAGGGTAAAATACTGATCAACAGCGAGCAAAGGTAGAGAAACTGCAAGAGCCGTACAAAAAAGTGAAGAAGGGAAACAGAAAACCTTTGTCCCTCATTTGTTCTTCACACCTGTGCATGCCCGTGTGCACCTCGCATTTCTGCTGTTAGATGGAGTTGGATGATACAGTGGAATTACAGCCCTTCGTGAATGACATTGAACTGCAGTAACACCTGGAATAAAACGTCCAGAAGTGCATGCCGATAATGACTTTACTGAGAAGGGCACAGACCTTGTGGGAAACCAGGAGCTTCCTGAAATCCAGCTGAACCTGACCTGGAAGAGATAAAAGACAAACATCGCCGAGGAAGGAAAAGTATCTCAAGCAGGTGTGTCTTAATGCATGCTTCATTTTATTTTCAGTCTTTATTTACAGGTCACAAAATTCCCCCATCCTTTTTTTTCCACCCCCTGGAAGAGGTGGTGGGACCTGTGTGTGCAGGGGACAGTGGGAATATGAGGTAGATTCAAATCTAATAGAAATATATCAGTTTTACGCTAACATGTCTCAACAATCACCCAAACCGATACAAAACATTCCTTAAAGCTGGTTTTGGGCTGGAGAGACAGTTACATCGAACACTGAACCTTGACTGAATGCAAATGAAGAAACTGTACAGGAACTAATATTTAGTGTTCAAATAAAATCTTCAGAAAATTTCAAATACTGCTTTCATCTAATCCAGCATCAATATTCCTATATGACTTCTAGGGAGAAAAGTGTAAAGTAAATGTAAAATACTTTGTTCTTTGGCTTTCTAGGTCAGGAGTTAGAGTCCAAATCTTTATTTACATACTGTAGCTGCATGTTGGAATAGAAAGGACCAGTGATAGTTACTTTCTGACTTTGAGTTGGCTTGCTGAGCTAGTCAGAGAAACATTTTCTTCTCCAGTTTTTGGAGTCTGGGATTGAAATTTGTGTTTGTTTATTCATTTGCTCTCTACCTTTAGCACAATCTTCATTAAAATGTTTGAGCTGGAATTTTTTTTAAGCAGTTGTCTTCTTTAGTTCTTTAACACAGTCATGAGCAGTATATTTTCCAGCATCACTTGTAATATGTTTAATAATGTTTCTTGCCCCATTTCTGTATTTTTTTTGCCCAAGAATACTGACAGTCCACTCCCTGCATCTTCTGTAACTGCAGGCATTGGAAAGCCAATTTATTCATCTTGTTGGAAGCTGGTGTGAAGTAAGTGATGTTGCGCATGTTTTTAAGAATCTCCTCCTAATACCTTTCTATTAAGTTTCTTTTCTATAAAACTCCTAAAGTTAACAGCTGTCTTATTATTTGCCTTGATTAGAGTGTCCTGGGCAGCTTGCCCACATTTGATCAAAGATGCTGATCCTGTTCACAAGGGGGAAAATGATGATGACAGAAGACACATTTTCTGAACTCAGAGCTCTGGAGAGAAATGAAGCCCCCAGTGCAAGAGGGTAGAAGGAAAGAAAGAAGTATCAAGTGTAAAAGTAGGAGTGAAAAGAGGTGCATATGGAACCAAAATAAGAGAGTATGCTCATAATTTTGAGTTTTGCAAGTCATTAAACATTAAGGAATTTACACCACAGAGACTTTGGAATCTCTCCAGGTCTTTGGACACCAGTTTCCTTCTTTCTGCCTACAAGCAGGCCATCAGAACATGGCACACAGTATCTTTTTGCATCGACTGCAAGGGGAAAATGAGAAAGATTAGTACGTGTTTGTGTTGATCTTTGATACGTGTAGGAGCAAGCAACGTACTGTGCTGTTTCTGTTTGTGTGATACTAGATGTCCTAAGTGTGACTGTTCTTACTGCTCAATAAAGCTTTTATTTTGAGAATATCATGGTTTGCCTAACAAAACAGATGTCATTCCCATTTTTGTGAGATTTATTTGAATTGTATATTTTAATAATTTATATATAAATATATTTTAATAATTCATCTGCTGAATGAATGCCTTTAGTAGCACTTCATGAACCAGGGGAGCACATGACAGATTGGGTTCCCAAGAATCACAGTTGTGATAGCAGCTACTCATATAAGAAATGTACTGGTTAGGAGACACTCTCTTCCTGAAGTCTCTCACAAAACTTCTGTTCCTAAAGCTGTAAGCATCTTGTGGCTTCCCTAGTAGCCCTGAATTGATGTTGGTGAAACATCTGCTGGTGATATGCCAATGCATACATATGTTGGAGAAATTCTCCATTCTTACATTGGGATGAAGGTAGGGACTGGTGTTGCAGGTCTGTTTTCATCACCAAAATAGTCTGAGTAGTCCCTTTCTTTATGTCCTGTTGTTTCCCTTCTACTGCCCAGAGTCATAATCTTGCTCTGCCAGACCCGTCTTCTGTCAGCCATTCCAGCTGGCAGATGGCCACAATCTCTGTATGTCAGCACCAAAGTGGAAGCAAAAAACCAAGAGCAATCTGAATTTGCAAAGTTTTGAAATATGATCCTTGCCTGTTTGCTGTTGAATTAGTTCTCACTTCAGTGCATCTGTGGTGATGACTGGAGATATCTCAGTATGCAATTATGAAAATAGGGCCTTTTGCATACAAAATTGCGTGGTGTTTCCTGGCCAGCTTAGATTGCATCATGTCTGTCCCAAAACCTGATTTGCTGTACAGACCCAGAAATGTTGCTTCATTACAGGCATTTGTTTAGGTTCCTCTGTAGTGCCTACTAGTTTTCATTCACTGTCTGAATTACTTGCTTCGCAGCTTTCTTATTTTCTGTAACACTGCTAAGTGTTGAAAGCCTGAAATTATAAAAGGCTGTCACTCAGTTGTAAAAGAATGTAAAAAAATTCCTCTCATCTATTAAGCTCCTTGACTTAGAAAGCAATCAATGCCTGAGAATTTAAAGACTGGTATAAGAGACAGCAGATTAGAGGATGAAAACCATGACCTGTTGGAATTTTGAATGGATAAAAGAAAATGTGCTTAAATTGAATTATGGCAGCTTGGCATTGTATTCCCACAGGAGTACTGCTTTCTTATAAAGGCAGTTGGAAGGTATAAACCAAGGATACAAGGAAGCATATACCAATATAGGATGCCATTTGCTAATAAAAATTCTTTCTGTTAAGGTGTGTTTGGCTTTCAGTGACAGACAGCTCTGCATGTGTTTTGACGTGATTGCATTATCAAAATCAGGATGGTGATATAAATGCTATTAGTAAAACACCATGAGTGTAGACTTGACCTCAGACTTTCTTCTCCTTCCATCTTTCTTAGAAAGACATAATATTGACACATAGCCCCATGTTCCAAAAATTGTCAAATCTAATAATTTGATTGGGACTTTAGATAATAGTTATTGTTAGTTGCTTGTGGTTTTTTTTTTTTTAAACTATGTGGTTATATTTAAGAAAATAAATGGATTTTTTTTTTAAACAGAGTAAGTATTTTTGTTCTATTTTAAACTTTTCAATATCATATCTCAGGGTCTTGGTAAATCACATTCAGAACCTTCACTGGGAACCTACACTACTGAAGTACAAACAGCGATAATATTTTGGCATCATTATGTGGAATTGCTGTTGTGTTGCAATCATGTGATAATAGTTGATGGCTAGGGTGACAAAGTTTGTTTATGTGACAGCCTTGTGGTGGAGTCTAACTCACACAGACCTTCATCAAAAGTAAACAAACTCCTTTTAACAGTTGTAAGAGGTCCAGCATTTTTGACAAATTAAGTTTCTATTGTTTTGCAAAGATTTCTGTTGGAACAAGGGTTTTATCTTTTGGTGTGAACTTCAGAGCTTAACGAAAGGTAATAGTTTAAAAACTGAACTGAAATTAAATTAATTCATTTTAAGGTATTGTCTGTAGTCAGTTTTGGTTAATTCATCTGTTCATTTACCATCCTCTTAAAAAAACACTGGTTATTCGGTGTTGCAACAGTTAATTTTTTGTAATGGTCAAACCTGCAAGTTCAATGATGCATCATACCAGTTTCTGAAATATGATTCTAGCATTGCTCCTGTTGAAGATCTGTAATCTAATGTTTGCATTTGCGTTTACAAAACTCTCTGACTGTATGGTGTTTTTATGCATTCCTTCTTTATATGCAGGGTGACAAATTAATACAATTTGCGGACACATTTGAAATTTTATCAGAAACTATGTTCTGTAGGAGTGCAAATTTGTAAATCATTTTAAGAGAAGACATATAGCAGTAAAAGAAATATCTGCCCCCCGAAACAGTGAAATAAGCTGATTACAAAATTGTGTTTGTATTAATTATATAGCTGCATTATTCATTCCTGTCTTTGGGGCAAAAGATGTGGGTGCTCAGTTAAATGTGCTGTTGTTTTATAAGCAGACCTATAGACACTGTGGTTTCTGAACTGCAGGGTCTGTCCAAGGGTACAACGTTTTATTTTCTGAAGAGCACTTTATCTGCCCTCTAATTAAAGGAGATGATGTTGTTCTGCTTTTTGTCTCTTCTTCTGACTGGGGATTTCTTACTTAAAAAATGCAATTACTACTTTTGTACTGAAAAATCAGGAGGATGTTAATTATTGTTTACGCTTAAATATTGTACTGCCTAATCTTAAACCTTACATTAAAAAGGAAGTAATAAATAGCATAGAGTGTGAATGACCATCTTGTCTTGAATGAGGTATTCAAACACTTGTATGGATTCTGACTGTGCATTTTTTTTTTTTTCAGGGAATGGTAAACTATACATGTTCGGTAGTAACAACTGGGGCCAATTAGGACTAGGATCAAAGAACACTGTCAGCAAACCAACATGTGTTAAAGGTTTGTTTAATTTTTCTCTTTTTGTCTTTTTGAAAGGAGACTCTTGTGAGAAGGCACTTCCTAAGATGCAGTTCCAAAATAACTGTTTCTGCCTTCTTTACTCATCATGTGTAGCATATTACTGCACAAGCTCATAAAGATAGCTTAAAAGGATTCCTGATTGATTTTTCATCAGTTCCAGATTCTGGGTCCTTTTGCGTCTGAAGATTACTTCAGATACATAAAATCCCATCTTTTTTTGAGGGCTGTCATTTTATGTAATATTTGCCTTTTCTGACAAACCACATCTTCATTGTGACTGCAAAGACATTAATCAAATGCTTGGTCTCTGCAGTGTTGTCTACGTGTTAGAAATCAGACTTCCAACATCATTGTGTAACCTTTGTATCACTTTTGTTTAAGCACCATTAGAAATGAAAAAATCTATCAGGAACTTTCTACAACTACTGCTGCATTTTTAGCAAGTATAAGAAGTGCCCAAGGGGGCATTAATGTTAATATACTTGTATTATATATAAGCAGTAATATATATATATTATTGTATTATATGTAAGCAGTAAAATAAATGCCCGTATTCTTTCATGTGTTGTAAAATATGTTTTCATTGCACTGTTATGTTCTTGATCTTTCCTGGCTGGTTTTATCTTGTCAAACAAAACTAAGTCAATACTTTTTCCCTGTCCCCTTACTTATGTCAAGTCAGATCTATCCCATTAACACATTTCTTTTCACCATTAAATGTTTATCCTCATCCTTTCTGCCAGCAGATCGATCTGTTAACTTATTGTTAAAAACAAATTATCCTGCTTGTTCAAACTCTTTTCCTCCTGATTTAGTTTATTCTGCTGTCCTTTATCTGCTCCTCTCTGTATTTCACTTCAGAGGGAGAATGCAGCTACTTTCAGGTTCACATCATCTATCAGCCATGTGAGAGATTGATTCTTCCCTTGGCTTAAATGGATTGGGTGTCAGTTGTTTGGGTCTTTTTTTACTGTCAAATTGCAATGGTGAATAAAAGACAAAGAGAAGATGGCAGCAATTCAAACCAGACCTGGCATCCGTTGAAAAAAGTCACAAGGCGGGTATCTTTCTTCTCTTGGCAGTAGGCAGCAGAAGAAAGTCCTGGAGCTTTTCTGACTAGATTTCAGTCATCACTTGGCTTTGGGAACGGGGTTGCAAGGACACATTTCAGTATCCAAATGGTTGTGGCTGCATGTTTTCTGAGAAAATATCTTCTGGGACTTGACTAGAGACTAATGAAATTGGTTATGAAAAATTGCCAGCAATGTTGTAAATACAGCGTGGCTCATCAAATACAATTGATTGGGCTAAGTGGGAGGAAGGTTAGGGAGCACGGGCTTCTGAAGAGCTGATGAAGATAATCTCTGAAGTTGGAGGTAGAGTTTTGGGATATAAAGCAGCAAATTAAGATTGTAGGAAGAAGCCAGCATTGGAAGTGTTATGGTTCCAGCCTGGTGGTGGTGGTGGGTGTTGGATAGGATAGGCAGGAACCTGAATTTGGACAATTTATGTTTGTGTCTCTGTGATAGACCAGAGATGGCTCATGCTTAAGTAGATAGATTTATTCAGTGACTTGGTAGAAGGGACTTTAATCTGAATGTTATGGAGCTGGTGAAAGTTGATTTGGAAGAACTGAAAAAGGGTTTCTGAAAGAGATGATGGTTGTTGGCTTTGTCATGGACTAGCGTAGTGGAAAAGCAATTAAAGATAGATTATGTAAAAAGTAATGCTGTTTTAAGAGCACTGTATAGGGCACATGGACATGGCTGAGAGAAGATAAATTGCTGGCAACGATCAGTAGTTGGAGAGAGGATGGAAAAGTCAGTGCGATTTTTTTCCTCTGTGAAATGGAGAGCATTTGCCATGGGAGAAAAGGCACCTCTGTATTTTCTCTCTCCCACCAAAATAACTCTTGACTCCTCTCACATACATTCCCAGTCTTTCACAGTGCCCAGACTGCAGAGAAGTACATGCAATGTGTGGATGGTAATTGAGCTGAAATTGAGACAGGATGGTATATGCAAAAATTTTAGGCACTAGTCCAGATAGGACTGTCCTTAGCAATTGAGGTTAGTGATCAGTAAGAGGGCAGTGCAGACCAAAAGTCTAGCAAAAAAGGTAGCTGTGCATAATGAAGGAAGATAGGGATGATAAAACAAAAGAACAGTATTTTAAAAATTTGAGATAGTGAGAAAAGCATAAGAGGGAGTTAAGAATAGTACTGTTATTGAAAACTGAAGACAGCTTTAAGCATGCATTTTGTCCTGCAACTTGATATCTTCTTTGAGGCATATCCCATAAATGGTAAATTCTGGGGAATGTGGCATTAGGATGAAGTAGCCATCATCAAGTTAACCTGAGTGTCAGCTGTAAGTTTTTAAGGTCTATGTCTGTTTTCTTGTCTTGGGGGAATCCTGATTTAGTAAGTTATGTGCTAGGTTCAGATGGGCAACGAATCTTGTAATCATTCTGTTGATAAAAACGTGAAAAAAATCAGAGCTCCCTCTAGAGCATAGAACATTTTGTTGTTGAACCAGCTATCAGCTTGCTTATAACTTTTACCCCCCCTTTGGCTTTAATTCATAGCTTTAAAACCAGAAAAAACAAAACTTGCTGTTTGTGGAAGAAACCACACTTTAGTTTACACAGGTATGTAACCTATATTATATACATATTAAAGATAGATTTCTTCCTTTGCTTTCATGCAAAATTACATTAGGAACCCCAGGAGTGTTGAGGAAGGAAAAATAAAATGGGACTATTAAAACTTGGGGTTTTGATATCCAGTTCTTTGAATGCTTGATTTATTCTGAGCCAGTGCATTTATAAAATAATGTTATATTTTTGCTAGCAATAGATAGATGAAAAAAAATTCTTGCTGGCATTTGAGGTGTGGTTAACAATTATCAAATATTTCATTTAAGCCCTGTAAAGGTATATTAGTATTTTTTATATATCTGTACTCAAATTTTACTTTGACAAATAATTTATCTTTATTAGTGTGAAGTTATATATTTGAGTAAATACAGTAGAACCAAATGTTTTCAAGTCTTCAAATTTTGTTGCGTTTTGGTTAGACAAGGTAGTCTGCTATTTCAGTGACAAGTTGCTTTATTAAGCTATAAATAAATAAACTGTAAATTTAAACTAAAAAATAAATTTTTAGAGAGACATTATACAGAGAATTGATGCAAATTCTTGTCATGCTTCTAAAATTTATGGAATGGAATAGCCATCTTTGTGGTTGCAATCCTTTAGCTTGCAGTAATGTTATAAAGAGGATGGTTTGATTATTAGGAGGTTTATATATGTCTAGACCTTGAGCACTGTAAATAAGACTATTAGAATAAACCAGAACATTTTAATAACAGTTGAGTATGCAAGACTGCACAGGGTAAATATTAGTCACTTTTAGTGTACACACTGGCTAGAGAATTTGTGGCCATTTATATAGCAAGGACCATTTATAAATTGTATGTCAGTTGCTTATCACATTTGTGTCTGGATTTGTGTTATTAATGGGCCTTATCTTTTTCATCATAGATGAGCACTTTAGATGTGAAACATACTAAAATTAAAAATATAAATCTTAAAGTTCTCTTAAGTTGAAAATATCAATCATCAGCTTTAACTTAAATTTTTAGATTCTAAAACAAAATAAAGACCTAGTTAATTAAATCAAAAGTGATTTAGATATTAAAATGAGTAAAATATTTCTAATAAAAACCTAAGCACAAATATATTTCATTCACAGTACTCAAAACTATCAAGTTATGCATCTCTTTAATTTACGTACTAATGCGACTTCAGTTTTGTTGCCTGTGACATCATTCACCATTTTCCTCCCGCTTTATCTTGAAATACACATTATTTGGGGAAGAAGCTGCTTCTGGCTGCCAGAGCTACTAGTAGTCATTTTCTCAGAACTCTTGCAGAACTTCAAATTATATTTACTTACTAGATCAGTCTCCAGAATGGTGGGAGATGCAGTCTAAGTTACATGTAAGGGCTTTAGAAAGTTCTGATCTAAGCATATGCAGGAAAGCCTTCTTGCTAGCTACAACAGAAACTGCTAATGTCAACTCGAGAATATTTCAGGGCAGCAGACCCCAACTTTCATGTAATCTTTTTCCACTGAAAATTAAATTACTTGCTCCAGTTTCTCTGACTTTTTACCATTGTTGAGAATGTCTTCATTCTGTGTATTACATGTGCTTTTCTATATGCAGAAAAAGGAAATGTGTATGCTGCTGGAGGTAACAGTGAAGGTCAGTTGGGATTAGGTGACACAGAGGAAAGGACCACATTTCATTTAATTAGTTTTTTTACCAACCAGCACAAGATCAAACAGCTAGCAGCTGGATCATACACCTCAGCAGCAGTAACTGGTAAGAGCAACCACTAATAAAATCTATTTATGTGTGTCCAGCCTGGTGTTCCAGGGAAACATGTATTCCAGCATTCTGTCTGCATATGTGGGTGTATTTTCTATGCCTCCCTGTCGTCTTTCCCTAGTAACCATAGTCATTTTTTGATAGACAATTGCCTATTTCAACACAATCTGGTAAGGGCGGGCAGTCTCATTAACTTCCTACAATTTTTGTGAAAGTAGACCTTTTCCATGAGCAATGGCCTGCAATGGGAGCTCAACCTGCACTAGTGTAGTAGGAATCCTTACAAAGGAGAGACAGTATGAATACCCTCAAAATGGAAAAAATCTTCAGTTCATTTCCAGGGAAGCCAGCTACAAAACATGAATCTTATGAAAACTAAGTTTCTTTAATTCCACTTCTTACTGCAACTGTTTTGGTCTACTGGTACAGGCTATACCTCTGTGTCATTACTAATTCTGAGAGAGGCCTAACCTGTGACCTGTTTCTCCGATGGCAAAATTACACAATCGCGACATGTTGAAGTCCATACAGTTATCATACTTTCAGCCATTGGATGGGTGGTCCTCTATTACCCTATAATGTAATTTCTCAAGTTTTTCTATAAAGCAGCTGTTTCTGTACATGTTTAGGGTAAGTAATTGACGTTGTCTTTTCAGAATGTGACAGAGAGCGTAAGATTGTATGAGAGATGCTAGCCTGCTCATTTGGTTTGTATTTTTTTGTGACAATTGCTAACATTCTCCTGAGATTCGTAAGTCAGCTTTGAATTATTTTAGTTTCCAACAGCATCTCAGTAGCACTGTAGATGGTATGGTTTTTTATTCACAACTTATTTCCCACCAATAAGGAATATGCAGAGAGGAGACCTTATCTCTTCTAGAAAAATCTAGAGATTTTTCATGTTGTTTACTACCTTTTTTTGGTTTTTACTGCTACCATTGGTCTTTGTGTCAACAGAGGCTGGTCTTAATAAACTTGGAACAGCTGTTGTGATAGTTTAAGGAAAACAAAATGAAGCTGGGCAGTATAATCACCTGAGAAGAGAATTGAAAGATAAGGGAAGAGTAAGTGGGATGTGTACCAGAGTCAGAAAAGACAATAAGTTTGGAAGAATGAGAAAGTGGTGACTTGCTACTAGAAATGAGAAGATGCCTTAAATTCACTGCAGTATTTTCATACTGACCTCTGGCAACTGAATTGTCTTATATGCTCAATCTCCCTCTTTTTGAAGGAATGTTTTTACATAGTACTTTTCCTGTTGCTGTTTATGGTCTAACATCAGTTGATGACTAAGTGTTCTGTGTCACTTTTGAAAAGCTTAAGGGATACCCTCTTACTTCACTGTTTTGCTGCATTGTGCTAAGTACCATTTTATGTCCCTGAGATCATGACATTTAGTAGTATCATACACAGAGTTTATGAAATGCTCTTAAATGGGTAGATTAACTTTTTGTTAGTTTTTGTGTCAAATCTGTTAACTATCTGTGTCTTCATTTTAGAGGATGGGCAGCTTTTTGTGTGGGGTGACAATTCGGAAGGTCAGATTGGCTTGGCTGATGAAGCCTGTGTCAGTGTCCCTTGTCAAGTGGATGTTGGAAAACCTGTTTCCTCTGTATCCTGTGGATATTATCACTCTGCCTTGATAACAGGTAAGAGAATGGGAATAGCAGTGAGTGGAGACAAGTCAGTGGTTCTCATATTGTTGTCTTTGTGAAGGTAGCTAATGAGGCATTCATTACTTTTGAAACTAGATATGCTGTAGATGTTAAAAACAGCCATGTGGCAGAAAGTCATCTGTGTAGTTTTGTATCTCATTGGGAGATTTTGCCAGAGGTAGGTTCTCTAAAATGTGGTCCTAATTGATTTTTTGGGGGGCAATTGTATGTAATCTACTATATAATTGTTTATTATTGTTGAGTTAACAATACCGTGAGAAAAAAATGCAGTTAATTTTCTGCATTTGCACATTGTTGTGCAAAAGTATATTAGAAAGATTGACTGTCTTATCACACTTTATTTTCATGAAGATTATGACAAATGTTGTGGATTAATACTATGGTTTCAATAATCCAACTTTTCTTGAGATTATTCATTTTCTTGTGATGATCAAATAATCATCTTCATCTTCTCTAGAAATGTAAATAGTGAATAGACTTACTATGTTTTGAGGAAAAATTAATCTCATTTACTAGCACTGCAAGATTGTTGTCAAAGTTTGATGTTACGTCTTAAATTTTAAGTTTTGAAGTCAGTTAAACAGGCAGTAAGTATACAATATGAAGAAAAGTGTATGCTACAGTGAGCCAGTGTCTGATCTCCAAACCAACCCACCTCTCTGTTGCTTTCCATCTGTCTCTTCCTGGCTCTCTGTTGGTTTGCAAAGTGATAATGCCACTCATTTTTTAATAATGCCAGTACGGGTGAATTTATCACTCAGTATTGATGGTATTATTTATGAGCAGCCATGAATTCCTCTCAACCATATAGATTTACGTTATTAAGCTTTACAGTTTAGTCCCCTCAGAGTACTCAAAGATTTCAAAGGATCAATAGTTTTGATTGTAAAGCTTTTAATGGGTACCCAGGAACCATTCCATCAGATACTTTTCTCAGGTTACTTGATAAATGTTACTTTTCCACATACGATATCTATATAGTTCTCTGAGAACATGCTGTTAACAGAATGAGAGCTTCCTATGGTGGACAAATATTAATTAGGTGTTATTCTGGTAGTGTGCAACTTTTATTACAGACACTTTATTACAGTAAATTAATGAGTGCCTGTGACTGATCAGGAGCTCAGCACCTGTCAGGAAATCTACAGCTTCCTGGACTTGAAATAAATGGGGCGGGGGGTGGGGTGGGGAAGCTCCTTGCTTAAGGATATAGTAAGAAGGTGTGTATTACTGTCTTAGAGCCAAGAGCTGAAGCTCTGACAAGACTGTAGTGGGATATGACAAAAGGTTTCATTAGAGGAGGGGTTGAGGACAGGCATTTAAGAGCAAGGAGAGAACAGTGTGTGCCAAGTGCTCTAAGGAAGTGGAATCTTTTAATGGAGAGGGATAGGAAAAAAGGATTAGGGTGGCAGCTGAGTAAGAAGAATGGAGCCTCTTAAAATATTAATAGGAAGATGAACTGGTTATCACCTGTGAAAATGGGGAGTTGTTGAACCTGTTACTGTTTAAACAGGCCTCGGTGTGAGATGGAAAATCTTAATTTTCAGCCTTAGTATCTGCAAATCCTCCACAAATTGGACTTCAATCTGTCTCGCTGAAACTACTGACATACAGATGGCCTCTTTTGTGATGAAAGGGTGAATATTTTTTAATTCTTTTTCTTTGGGCCCTTGCTGACAGTTTTATTTGATAATTAACTACCATAGAAATTTAGCATTGGACATACAGGTACTTTTACTGAATTGATCTTCTGTTGCGCTAGTGTCAGTGTACATCCAGACAGTGTTTAAAAACAAAGCTTATTTATTTAATCAAAGTATACCATAGTCACACATTATTTTTGCTGTGAATTTAGCCATTCAATTATGAATTTGGAAGTTTTGCAAGTTGAGCCTGTTTTAAGTACAAATGTAGTTACCTTATTTTTCTTATAGCCTAGTTAGGAAGGAAGTCAAGGCACTATGCTGTTGAAAGATTTTGCTTAAAAAAAGGCGATTCTTTTAGTATTATTGTTGTCCCAGAATTTGTGGGATCATTCACCTGGTATGCAAGCCAGTAACACACAGAGTCCGAGGTATTAGCTGTTTATTGCTGGTTCTGCACAGAAAGGGGTGCTAAGGGGTATCCCTGCAAAGCTGGCACACCCAGCACTAAAACAGTCATTCATTTATACATTGTAAATTAGCATAATTACTTCCATATCTTAAAGCTGATTGGAGTATAGTGGCCTCATCTTCATTTAAAGGTGCAGTGTTTCTTAATTTTCCTGCACAAGCTTGGCAGGTGAGGGTCTTCAGGTGGAGGTGGGTATTCTAAATTCTAGAGGTTTGGTTTTGATATTATAATTAGTTAAGTTCACCTAAAGGGCACGTTTTTAGCTGATTCATGTGGTATAGCGAAGCTTCTTGGGCAACCAGCCCATTAAAGTTTCTGGTTCCTATCCTAGTTTTAGGTCAGTTTGTTCCTTCTATTTCATTGTCTTGTCAAGAGTTGCTTACCCAAGTGATTTACATCAATTTTTTATCTTTTGTTTCCTAAGTTTGTAAAGAATTACGACCACAAAGATTTCACTATCATTATTAGGATTCTTTTTTCACTTATGGAAAACGCTTGTCTGTAGGACTTGCTAGACTGGCTCAGAACAGTGGTTCACATCCTCAGTATTCTGCCTCTGAGGGGTGGTACAACATAGCAAACTAGATAATTATGGAGTATTTGGCATATTCATATTACAGGGATAGGGTTCTTTTCCCCTGAATTGCCAGTTAGTCCTTGAATTATGCCTTGAAGTATGTTTAGAAGTTTGCCTAGCACAGGGAGTTTTCCATGTATTTTTATTGTATGGTTTTATCTTGTATACTAGAATTTAGAGTGATTAGTGTTATTTTTACTATATACATTTGGATGGAGAAGAAAGTGTTTCTGTATTTCCAGAAATGAAATTTGTGCTGTTCAGGTAAGTGTATAATCTCTATTAATTCCATCAACATCAATAAAATATATCAGAGGAACTTTTTTAGATTGTGGTTGCTGTTACTATGGAAGAAATGGGAGAAACACTGTTAATAGAAAGCTTTCAACACCTATAACTTATCAATTATTAGAATACTATGGAATTGCTACATTTTGACTTTTTTAAACATGACTTGTGCATAAAAAACCATGAAATAATATACTATCTTTAATAATAAAACGTAGTTGCAAGATGTAGGACTTGGTACATGTTGTTGGGCTGAACTGATGAGCATGGCACCACATGGTTCCCTTTCTTAATATATTTACGTTTGACATAAGCTGTATACTGGCTAAGCAAACTGTTAGGATCACAGGCATATCTGGGTTAAAACTAAAAGGTGCTTAATGAGGATACTAGAATACATAGTGTGGTCACAGAGTGCCCTCTCCAGGGCAGGATGATCATTAATAAGAGACTATTGAGAAAAAAAGTGGTAAAGTATGGATTCCAGCTTCTTTTGTTTTTTTTTAAGCTAAAGTTATTTCTTTGAAACAGCTGGTTTTAAAAAGATTTTTTAGTAGGCTTTTGTCTTTGAGGTGTTTAACTACTATAAAGCCAAGTGCAATGTCCATGAAAAGTAGAGTAGAATACTCATGCAAACTTTTAGTAGATAAAAGCATGTTTTATGGAAATCATACAGCATTCAGTCATCTGAATTTGTACTTCAGTTCTACAACCCTCCCCCCACCCCTGAAGTTTCTCTTGTCTAGTAGTTCCAAAAACATGATTTGTCACCTTTCTGTTTGGTTTTTAGAATGCCTTCTTTGGGGATGATAATTCAACTACTAAACATGTCAGTCACCTGTATTCTACCATAAACATGTGGGCCCTCTGATGCCAAAAGCAGTTGTAGAATAGAAGAACAGAATATATCCCAAATTATTTTTAATAAAAAACATTTTAAAAAATTTAGACTACGCACAAGGACAGGCAATGGCTAGCTCATTTCCATATGCAAATTAGGAAGCTGGGTCTGGTTGCTCCATGTTTGAAAGATGATTATTTGCTCCCTTTTCCTCTCACTATGCATTATTCAAAGACTTCTACTGAAAAGCAGTTTTAAATTTATACTTTCCAGCCCTCTTGAGGACTTTTTCCCAATATCTGTTTCCTTTCCTTTCTTTTTTGCAGACTTGGGACGTTAGGTCCCTGTATTAGAGGTACCTCTCAAAGCAACAGAGAAAGAGCGAGCTGAAAGATTGTAGCAATGATTTTGGGTCCATATACAGATCTTTACTTGACTAATCTTTAACCACACACACTCAAGAGGGGACGATTTTTCAGAAAGCATTAAGCTTGGCAAGCATATATGGCTCATTTGTCCGCTGGAGGAGATGGAGAGCAGGAAAAGCCAATGTATCTATCCACTACTCTGGTGTCTACAGCAGAATTAGATTCGTGGAGCCAGAAAGGAATTGAATATATTAGACCTTTTCCGGTGTTTCCCCTGCCTGAACTGTTACTGAAAGCAAGGTCAAGATAGAATCTCACTGAGAAGATGTCTTTTTGTAGAGAGCATTGCGGGTTCCTTTAATTCCTTTTTTTTAATGTATTTTGTCATTATTTTTAAGGACTAGTTTTAAAGATCATCCATTCCACAAGCACTACCATGCTCAGAATTTCAGCATTTGAGGTGTTTCAACTGATTTGGTCTTGAATAAATACTACTTTTTTTTTTTTTTTCTTCATTTATTCAAGGGATCATAGAGTGATCCAATTCTTTTGTCTACCGCTCTCATTTGCCACCAGCCAGGTCTCATATCTTCTCTCATCTGCAGTATGCACATTTGCCTTTGAGGGGCAAGGATAGTTTTCCAATTGTTTGCCCATTTTCTTGACATGCTTCTGTGACCTAAAGTTTAGTGATACAGAAAATGTGCCACACTAGGGAAAGTTCAACACATGAGTATGTGACTCATATGAGAGGAGAAAATGAAATTGTGAACAGAATGTCCTTAAAATGCAGATGTAGTGCACACAGTACATAAATGTCCTTAAAATGCAGATGTACTGCATACATGCTGTACTCAAAATGTATCTGGGTTTGACTGGATTCTTTTTACACTTGATAGCTATTCTTCATAGTTTTTAGACTACTTGCCTTAAAGGGATGTGTAATGTATTCAAAAATTGCTTTAATAAATGGGTTTATCTTTGTTAGCTTGATTATTAAGTTGAAAAAATGTAATAAACTTGATTAGTTTGGGAACTCAATGGAAGCTTGGCCATTTGAATCTCTAATCCTATTAATTAGATTGTGATTGGATTAATATTTGCAGTGCACTAGTGTTTAAAAAGAAGTGCTGGTCTCTTCAAAGAGAACTGCATAAGTAGTTAACTCCCAAGTGCTTTTGCGGGTTTATCAGCTTGTTTCTAGAAATATATGGCAGATCCAAGAGTATTAAAACAATACTTACCTTCCAAAAAATAGAGGGTTCTTTGTTGTTGTTGTTGTTCTTTCTTTGGGCTTAGAATCCCTAATAAAATCTCTTTTTGTTTGGTTACAGAAAACCTCACATCGCAGTAGATTTTTTTTTTGTTGTTAATTGGGATACTGTTTTAGAAGAGAAATTGATGCTGCTGCAAATAACTTGAAAGTGTCAGCCTGTTCAGACTGTTTCTGCACATTGGTATAAGAATAAAGATAAGAATTAAAACAGAAAAGCAAACTGAACAGAGAAGCCTAAACATAGTCCCTAGTTTATAAATGAAATTAAATATACTTTTCTGCAGCTGAGATAATTTGCTGTTTCTTAAAAAATACAGACAGACTGAAATGACTGCAAAACACTTCTTAGAAAAGAAGTGTAGAAGAATACAACAAAGGTATTTCTGCACAGATACATGCAGGTAAATGGAGTGTTATAATATTATTGGGGTAGTTTGTGTGCGCAGGAAAGAAAATGTCAGAATGATAGAAAAAAATAAGGACAGCTAGGAGGATGGCATTACACCTCTGATGATAGTTGGGAAATACAGCTGCTGTCCTGTTTCCTTGTCTTGCTGAAGAGCTCTGTGAATAAATTGTGGGCGGCTACTCTTAATAGCCTGAGCCCTGTGAAACCCTGCAGGAAGCTTGACACCGAGTAAGATTGTATTATTGTCGTTCCCTGATTGTCCTGTGCAGTTAGAGCATTCAGTAAAGATAGTAAGTCCAATTGCTAGCCTTAGTGGCCCAGGAGCATGGTACTTGAAGAATCTGTGCCTTTGTGAGAGGCAGAAGTGATCTTGCAAAATATAGAAATCGTATAAAATAGTCTGGGGTTTCTTTGACTAAGGTAGAGTCTAAATTTCTTAGGTCTTGTATGCTTTACAAATAAGCATTGTGCCATCACAGTTAGGTTCTAAATCTTTGGTGGAAGTGCTGGTTTGCAACTTTATGTTGAGGCTTAGGACTTATTTTCCATTTAAAGCAGGAGTTCAGCTTTATGAAAAAAGTCCTTTTTACAGTTTTTGCTCTTTGAGTATGTCATACATTTTTTTCAGAATTTTCAAGTTAATTGATAAATGTCTGCATTTAAATTAATTTGAAGCTGAAGTATCTTGCATAACCTCTTTTTTTTTGTCCCGAATGAACTTTGCCATAAAATAAGAGACATACTTCAGATTCTCCCTATAGTTAAAATTCATTTAAAACCTATCCTCAGGCTTCCTTTGAAGAAAATAGGTTACAATTTAGACCTTTTTTTTTTTCTTTTTTTTTCCTCTTCTTATTGTGGATTGTCAATACCAAAGGTAATATACATCACAGATCAGCATGAGTGCTCCAGAATTACTTCCTCTGAGAGGATGGGAGGAGAAGCACTGCTTTATTAAAAAACATAGTAGTTTAAGGGTTTTCAGAATGAAACCCTTTTGATGGAAGGTCCTGGCAAAAGCTGTCTGTGCTGCTCTATTCTATGCACCCATTGCTGTAGTCATTCTGTAGCACAAATGAGTGAAGAAGGAAAAAAAAAAAATATATCGCTATCAAAAGAGTTTTCCAGGAAAAACATTTTGAATCTAGTTTATCTGTTGGATTTACCAGATGACTTAAATGAAAATGTATTACTAACTAGTTGTTCCATAGTTACACAAAATGAAGATGTGTTTTTGCAACCTGAAATTCTTTATTCATGCAAAAGGAAGTTTTAAATGAATGTATTGTCAGAGTAAAGCTCAGGAAAATTCAATAAAAATGACACATTTCTTACTGACACCAGTTTGACCTTCTCATCGTAAGAATTAAAAATTCAAAAATGTAAAATTCCTTTCCTGTCTTGGCTTGGTATGCCCAACTTCAGTTCATTTTGAATTATATCCTTCAATTTTTATTAACGTGGTTTTAATAATTTGACTAATCTAATTTGATTTTTAGAATGCATATGTAGCTTCATTTTTTCTACTTTACATATTTATTCATAGGTTTACTTATAGCTTGTCCATATTTCCTATTTTTGTGTAGGCTTTTTTTTTTGGTCATTGCCATTGTCCTTAAATTCCCAAATTTTAAGTTGTGGCTGACTAAGTTGCAAGGAAAAAGCAACAAATTTAGCAGTGGTGCAAATGGGGGAATATTCACAAAGGCTAACAGAAAACTAGTAATAAGCTTGTTTCCTTATGCTCTGCCTATGTTCAATGCAGAGAGGGATGGAATTCTCTAATGGTCAGTTCTGAACACCTAAATAGGACTTCAGCTTTGAAACTTTCTTTGAGCTCATCTGTTTTCATTTTCTGTGGGGAAAGACCAGCATTTCTAAGGTCAACCCAGCTTTCATGTTGACAAGGAATTTATAGCTTTTGAATAAGAATCTCTCAGATACTTGTGCATCATGCAATAGTAATGCCTCTAAATGTTGTAAAAGTAAATTTGTGAACACTAAATGTATCCCTTTGAAAGTAAAAGTACATTTTGTACTGAAGCACAAATCTGCATGTCTCCAAAAATATTGTAGATGGGTGCTTCTGATGACTAAGCTTTAATAATGGAGTATACATCTGGGGTTTGTTATGTTGTTTATGTAACTGTAGCTATCTCTTCAAATCTCCTGTAGCAGGCAGCTTCTACACAAGTTTAAACATCTCTTTGTCTTGGACTAGCTGCATGTGAGAGTTTTGCTTATCCTTGTGCTTTGTTATATCCAACTGAGATTAAAAACCAACCTTTTTCGTACATAATAGTGTATGGTGATGTTTTTGGTAAGTAATTTCAGATTCAGATTGTGGGCCACAATTTGTTATGAGGACATTACTCCACAGATAATCTTTTTCAGGAGTGGGGAACACTCAGCTATTAACTTGAAGCTTTCCTGGCAATGAGGAAGAGTTTTCTACCTAAACCTTACTCTGATCTATTAGAATAGTTGGGGGTCCCTTAGCATAGAAAATGAGAAATGTAGATGGAGATAAATTGTAAAATAAAGATTTAGATAAATGTAAAAGATGCAGAGAAATTGTAAATACAGCAATGGAAAGTACATTTTACGTGTTCTGTTTTCAACTATGGTAGAAGGATATATAGAATGCTGTCTTGAATGGTAATTCAGACTCACGTAGCAGTTAAAAAGCAAAGGGAGTGACTGGAAAAGATAGAACAAAGGAAACTTGAAAGTAAAATGAACTATCCAAATTTGGGGTTAAACAGTGTTTGAACTGGATTCTTAAAAAGTCTGGGTGAATGAGAAGGGTTATCTTGTATGATTATGTAGCAGATCAGAAAGAAGTTACAGGAAGAGATCTTTAAGGACTTCTCAGTATATTTTTGAACTTAATTCTGGTGGAGTTACCGCTGTGGAACCACTGCTGTATTCCTGTTGGATATATAGCCCTTTCCTTGCTCTCTAGACCACACACAGTTTCATGTCATTTACTTTGCTTTTTTTCTTTTTTCTCTGTATTTTACAAGAAGGAAGTGTGGATTTTCCATCAAAATTCCATGCAAAATGATTTTCTGTTGTAATTGAGATTCTTACAAGCAACTTCCGTTGACATAAATACTGATTACAGAGGGAGTTACAGCCTCTCAGAAGCAAGATGTATATGGTTTTGTTTTTCCCTTGGTTAGATTCCTTGCAGGCTAAATATTGCGGTCCTCATCTTGGAGGGGGCTAAAATTTAGCCTCTTCTTGTCCCATCAAAGCATACTGCTTTGCACAGCTGTTTGGACATTATACAAATACGTTCAATTATCCCATGATGTTCATACACTTTTCTATCTTACTGATTTGTGTCTGCAGTGGCCTTGACAACCCATCCTTGCTTCTCAGTGCATGCTGGAAATCCTGCTCTGTTCTGTATTTTCACAGGAGATGGTGAGCTCTATACTTTTGGAGAACCTGAGAATGGGAAACTGGGATTATTGCCTGAACAGCTGAAGAACAATAGAGTCCCACAGCCTGTCCTGGGAATTATGGAAAAGGTTAATAAGGTTGCCTGTGGTGGAGAACACACAGTGGTGTTGACAGGTATGCAATTTAACTGGCTTTTTTTACAGCCCTGTAACTTTATCAGTAAACTCAATTTACTTTAAAGAATTTACGTCCCACTGAAATGTAAGATGCTGTAGTGATCTTAACTGGAAGACCGTTGTACGTCAAGGAGGTAGAAATCCATGTAACACTTAACCTAAGTGCAGGCCTGTGCTGTGCTGCACATACAGTTTGACGTTCAGGGCTGTGCTGTGCATATCCCTTGGCTACACGATAAACTTAGCCAGATAATTGTAACAGAGGAGCTTACAGGCAGCTCCGACTTGGGACCACTGGTTATACCACTTGCGTGTCCTTGCCTTTATCTAAAACTTCAGCAGCAAGTTCCCACGTGAATGTCCTTTTTATTTGACAGTATAAATGATGAATAGAGTTGTTTGCTTGTAAGAAAATCCTCTAAGAGCTCAGATGACCAAAATGGTGTAACCTTCCACAGATGGGATCTGTGTAGCATGCTGTGCCTGGCTGGAGGCCTGTTCAATTCCACACAGCTCAGGATTTCCAGCATATAGAGGGGTATAAGTTCATTGATATTATCTTCTTTTTCTTTATAGTCTTGGCTCCAATAAATAGCATTTTAAGAGATACTTTACAGAGTCTAAGTGCCTTTCTTACTGGAATTGCAACAAGCCAGCACTTCCTCGTGCAACGTGGATGATTGATGTTTCTTTCCTCTACGGAGCTTGAAAGTGGTATTGGTATGAGAGGGGAAATTGTAGAGGAAAGCTTCCATTCTGTAGTAAATTTAAATGACCTTGAATATTTAGGAATGTATTTAGGAAGTCACTTCTCAAGGAGCTGTCTGTTAATAGTGGTGGAGATGCACAATCTACTGGATGCCTAAATGGATTAAATACCTCTTGTTGTGGTACAGAATTTGCCTGTGACATTGAGCAGAATCTTTAGCATACATATAAAACTAGTAGTTATAGACATTCAATATACCGTACAAGTTATCGCTATCACAGCAAATACAGCTGTTACATATTAGTTCACAGGGTTGTATGTATAGTACTTGGAAGATGGTGTATATTACTGTGCTATTAAATAGTTGTGTGCCAATGGTAAATTAGCTTTTCAAAGCGATATATGCAAAGCATTGCTAGGTATTTGTTTCCACATGTTCTATCCTGAACTATAGTAGTATAGAAGCAGGAAAGGAAAGTTTGACTTTTCCCACAGATGATTTAAAAAATATCAGCTTTAGCTTGTAATGAATTCCACAGCTGTATAATATGCCTGTAATTAATCTCCTTCCAAAATGCAAAAGCTATAAAAACAAGTAGGATGTATAGATATCAGTCCTTAAATCTGTATTTTGAAAATGCTAAATAGTAATCTCGTGTCAATCTGGTGGCATGCCTTCAAGGTTATGTAACCAAAATTTCTAAAATATAAACTGAAAATGTAGCTGAGGGAGATTGTAAGTAATATGATGTGGTATTGTACTGCAGGCCACCGGAGAGAGTAAAGGTGGAAGTGATATGCTGGGAAAGGTTATGCGTAATGATGAGTCAAGCTGTAAGATTCTGGGTAGGTTAAAAGTCCTTTGGGAAAACTATGAAGAGGAAATAACAGTAGCCAATCCAGGAAATAATGCAAACATTTGTCTACATTTCAGTGCCTTTGTGTCTCTTCTTCCACCAACATACAGTCTTACCCTGGCAGTATTCTATGTCATAAAATAAATTTCTTTACATTAAATCAGATTATCATTATTAGGAAAAAAATTACCATAAATTTGGGGCCAGCAAATGTGTAAATCATAGCCTTATTTCATGGGTTATAAAGTGAAGTTCTGCAGAAAGAATTTGATTATCATTATTGATTATTTTTAACCATAAATCTGAAACCAACCAATAGATATTTTGTTCTAATGGTATTTCATGTGATAAATTTCATTATAACAAATGACTGTTACAGAGATTTAGTAGGGAGATGTAGACCTGGATGATATCATCATTATAGTGAAATCTGTACAAGAGCTAGAAGAAAGAGGCAAAATACAAATCATAGAATCATAGAATGGTTTGGGTTGGAAGGGACATTAAAGATCACATAGGTCCACCCCCCCTGCCATGGGCAGGGACACCTGCCACTAGACCAGGTTGCTCCAAGCCCCATCCAACCTGGCCGTGAACACTGCCAGGGATGGGGCAGCCACAACTTCTCTGGGCAACGTGTTCCAGTGCCTCACCACCCTCACAGTGAAGAACTTCTTCCTTACATCTAATCTAAATCTACCCTCTTTCAGTTTAAAGCCATTTCCCCCTTGTCCTATCACTGCATGACCTTCCAAAAAGTCCCTCTCCGGCTTTCCTGTAGGCCCCCTTTAGGTACTGGAAGGCTGCTATAAGGTCTTCCCGGAGCCTTCTCTTCTGCAGGCTGAACAACCCCAACTCTCTCAGCCTGTCCTCACAGGAGAGGTGCTCCAGCCCTCTGATCATCTTCGTGGCCCTCCTCTGGACTCGCTCCAACAGGTCCATGTCCTTCTTATGTTGGGGTCCCCAGAGCTGAACGCTTCGGGTGGGGTCTCATGAGAGCTGAGTAGAGGGGGAGAATCACCTCCCTTGACCTGCTGGTCACGCTTCTTGCATGACCAAATGCCAAAAAACAAACATAGTGAAGAAAACACCATAGGAAGTCAGTGTCTTAATATATAAGATTTACTTGCCTATGGAAACAGATTTTGTAGTAGAAGGCAAATAAGGAACTCGGTGATTGCTTAGCTGGCAGTTGATGATCAAAGTGTTGTGTGCTAGAAGATCCAGCTGAGTCAAGAGAAGAGGATACCCTCCAACAAAATACATTTTCATAAAGATTAATAGTTGCTGCGATAAGAGCAAAAGGTCAGATAGATGTTTTTTAATGGGATTCAGCTATTATTAAATAGGCTACAGCTGTGAATTTCTGTCTAAAACACTTTGAACAAAAGAGTAGAGGATAACGGACATACAGTCTCAAGTGAAAGATACTTCATCAAGAGTGTTGACATACAGAAATTTTTCTGACTCAAAATTTGGGGGAAAAATTGGGAAAAGAGCTAGATTTGGACATGGTAATCATTTGAAAAGTGTGTGGAGCATACATGCATTATAGGCTTTGCACCAGAAACTTAACTTGAAATCAGTACTGACGGGTGTATTGCATCTCGAGATGAAGTGGCGTGACCACAAATTGAGAATTCTAATGAGGGATATGTCTTTAAAGAGGAGCAGAAACATCTATACCTCTTTTAAGCTCACTTTCCTAAATTAAGAAAGTAGTACAATTTTGAAGATACTTTGAATTTCATGTATTGTCTTCCATGAAAATGGGTGCTGCTTGGCTTTAGTAACAATATATATTGATGTGGTTTTCATCTTTTCGGGGTCTTTCCAGTTTTTCAGGGTGTGTGTCAATTCAGTCTTAATAAGAAGTGAGTGTTTGACTATTGTATATTCCCTTGTTTCATCTATCTCATTTAACACAGGAATAGGATAGGAGAAAATGTCATATGGAGAAACTGTTGCACATCTTGGCTCATTTCTTGTCATCAGTTCTACTTAGGGTTTATCAAATTAGAAGAAAGCATAATCCAGTTATCTTACTGAATACGAGGCAAGTTTCTTCCTGACTCTCATATATAATTAATCTATTCCAAAGCACTTCATTTGATTTCTTTTTTATGACTGTCTTATCTATTCTATTGGTAATTTTATATGGTAAGAACCACTGTTATCTGGGTTATTAAATCAAGCTACTGTTTGGAATATCTCCAGCAAATATCAGAGTAAATGGTAGAAAGTATATATTAAAATAATTCCTTTTTTTTTTCTCTGAAACTCCAAAATGGGAAACTCTTTTTTTTTTTTTTTTTTTTTTCCTAGAGAACAAAAAATTAAACTGTTGAGAGCAATGGTTTGGGAAAAAACTTTAAAGATACAAGGGTTTAGAAATATTGAAGATGGTATTGGAAACCATCTTTACAAGTCTTATTGTTACTTCTGCCTTTAACATTTGCAGTTGTTCTAGAGAATAAACAGAATCACAGTTAAAAACTCTATCATGCAAAAGTTTTCTCTCACTGTAGTAGCACAAACCTATTCATTTCATGACAGTCTATAAGCCAGTTCAAGAAGATGATATCGTCATCCTAGATGACTTCTCTCAGAGACTAAAAAAAATGCATCCACTGCTCACAATGCTTGCAAATGTTTCCTACTGAAAATGAAATCTGTTTGTATCATCACTTTCAAAAGAAGTATGAGAGAGCAGAAATCTCAATTTGCGTACTTTTTCAATAAAGCTTTTTAAAAGGTAGAATAATAATAATTTGTGAATCTAGAAATTGGAGAAGAAGAAACAGAAGACTGGGAGTGGCCTTAATACCTTACAGGTTTTTTTCAGATGATGACAGATCCTCTGGGAATAATCCTGTCTATAAAAGGATATATTACCTCCTTTATTCTCTGAAAGGAGGGAAGGCAAAGATATCTCTTCAAAGGAAAAAGTGAAGCAGTCCTTCGAGAATAGATCATTTGACATAACAATACAGCACATTAGTGTGTTAGTATGTAAAATGTTGGATTTTTCATCTTCTGTCTCAAGGTCTTTTAAAAAGAAAAGAAAGTCAAGATACCCTTTTGAAAGAGGGTGAAAAGGATGAAAAAGCTCTACCTTTTCATGACAGAACTGACTGTTCAAACCATATAGGATTATCTAGATTTTTCAAACCATTCTTAAGTCTGTATACTATTTATACTGAAATCCCCAAATCCAATTACTAGCTCTGGTAAAACTGAGTGTTGTGTTGACAGCTGATTTTTACAGTAACATTTTTCAGCATAAGCTGTTTAAAAATAAAGCTACTGTAAGAGTGAATAGCCCATTGGCATAGTTGTCATAGTAGTAGTAGTCGTAGTAGTAGTAATAATAATAATAATAATGATAATGTTCAAGAAAAATGAATCTATGTGGAGAGATATAAGCATACCTGTCTGTTTCTGTTTTTCTTCCGTGGATTTTTAACTTTGTCTATAGCCTTAAATACATAGCAAGGAATGTATCAATCTTTAAAACACTCTTGGAGCTCACTCAGTTCTTTCAGCAAATAGCACGTGTTAAAAAAAATAATCTGAAAACTATATAGACTTTTGCCTAGGACTATTTTATTAATAGTGACAATGGTCATGGAGATTAAAGAACTGTTATGTACTCCAGAAGATGCCTGCAAAGGTGGAAGATCCACAGTTACAGGGAAATATCCCTGTTCTTCCAAAAAAGAAAATCTAGGAAGTAAAGGAGAAGCAGTCCCAGCACTTAGGTGCTGGAGGTCACCTGGAACAGTGAAGCCATTGGGTTCTGTGCAAGCTCTGAAACCATTTCTCTTCATCCTTCAAGGGCCCTTCTCATGGGCTGCTGCTGTAGAGGCAGCAGTTCCTTCCTCGAGGCCAGGACAGGGCTTGAGTTCTGTTTCTTCTGGCTGCTGTTAACATGGCTGAGCCTTCCCTGTGATTCACTGATGCACTGGAGGCACTGCTGCTTCCCTCGTGCTGCTGTGGCCGTATGTCTTTCCCCTTGTACCACTCTGGTGCTGCCTGGACCATTCCACAGAAAACTGTATCAGCAAAACCCCCCAAAACCTGGCTTACTCAGCTGAGCTGGCTCACCACATAGCCAGGTGGACAGCAGAGACAGTGCAGGTGGGGACTGAAGACAGAGAACGGGGGATCGAGATCTGCCCTTTTGCTGGCAGTACGTTTTATTTGTCTCATCCGATCATATCCTTACTGGGACAGAGGACAGTAAGAAGAAGGTGACAATGGGGCTATATCCCCTTTTGGCTTCATGCTGTAGGCAAATTAATTTGAAAATTGAAGTTCAGAATGATGAAATTCACCTCTCTCATTTTATCACTAAGTCTGTGAGGTTGCTTTGCCATAGACTTCTCTTTCCGTGTATTTATAAAGACAGATTGGAGGAAATACCTCATTTCTGCTAAGTGAGATCAATACTGAGGTTTGGCCTCACTTCTGCACCAGACCAGTGAATCATTTAAGAAAGGTGCAAAGTTTTTGTCTTCCTGTGCCTTGATAATTGACTAATAAGCAAATTTAGGAGGAGCAAAAGTTAGGTGCCCGTGGTCTATAGCGGCAGTAGAAGCAATCATTCTTCTTATAAAGGCACTCCAACCTGGCTTTGGATGGGCCAGTTCTCCTCATTGTCAGTAGAAACAGAGGAAAGAAAATAGTTTCCTGTACTTTTAAAGTTAGCATTTGAGAACATCTCCCTCTAAACACAAATGCAAAAGGCGTTGCATGTTTCAAGCTAGGATTAAAGATAATGTGAAGAACCTCCAACTTCACTCAAAATAATTATGTTAATCGCATAAAGCCATATAATTTGAAAATGACAAGATCTGCCAGTTTCTAAAGAAATATTAAGACAAATGCAGTACTTCTAAACAGAATTTATGGAATTGGCTATGCTGAGAAAGTAATTTACTAAAATGAAGATGAGACTTAGGTTCAATTAGAGAAAGCTCCTGTCTTTCAGGTGTAGTTTCTTGATTCTTATGCAGAAAGTCTAGGCATTACAGAAAATTTCTTCTTGTTTTACTTTTTGAAGATCCTGAGGTGGTATTGCTTTCTTGCACTAAAGTTTCCAGCAGAGGGAGCTTTACTATTACATTAAATTAAAAAAGCAGCTTTACTCAATATTTTTCATCTACAATCTGAAAAACTGTGAGAACATTGTTGGTTTTTTTTTATGGTGTGAATTCATGACTTCTTAATATGGAACAATTTAAAAGGGGCAGAAAGGGCAAATCCTTTCCTAGAAAGAACTTTTCCATACATAGTGTTACAGTATTTCATCATGGTTCCTTTGAAATCGGAAAGTTCAACATAAGTTAGTAAGTGTACTGTTGTAGTAATATGGAATCTGGTCTGATCTCTGCTTTCTCTTTCCCTGACAGTAGTGAAGGATTAGTTTGAGGGAATGGTAACAGAATTTGGTTTTAATATTTCTCCAGTTTGTAGCTGCTCTGAGAATTTGGTTGCACAGTATAAACTACTTTTGTGGCACTGAAACTTATTTTGCTCTTCCAGTGGCCTTGTTTCCTTGACACAAAGAAGTGCTCAAAGCCCAAAGATTCTATGTCTATTGTCATTACACACATTCCGCTGTGGATGCCCATTCCTCTCTTGCTTTTGAAGGTGGTGAGATTTTTGTCCTGATGGCATCTGTGCAGTAGGAGCAGGCATGCTCTGCACCAACAATGATGTAATGATATATTGCTCCCAAGTCTCAGTTCTTTTTGCTTGACATAGAATAGTTTTTGTCCTTCCCAGTCTTTCCCAGGTTTTCATAACAGTTTTTCAAGTACTTTACGTAGTACTTCTCTAGCTTTTCCTTTGTTGCCTACATGCAGAAGAAAAAGGAGCAGGGAATAAAATTCTAGGAAAACTTCTCCTTTTCCCCAAAAAAACTTAGTCTTTGAATTTCCCTTTTCAAGCATGAAGTCATCAAGATTTCCAAGCTTCACAGTCTTCCCCTGTTGTGATGGAGTGCCAGGGATGGACACACAAAGAATCTTTATTGCTTTGGAGAAGCTCTTATTCTTTTTCCTGGCACAGACAGTCCATTAAACAGACAAAATATAAATGTGGAAAGATGATTATTCTGTCACAAGATAACACAATTATAGTGTTCTCTGTATTTAATGCAGGCCTGATTTGGTAGCTGAACAGAATACTAATACTGAAACGTATTCTTTTACTGTTCCAGTCTCCTCTTACACAGAAGTTAGTATTGGTTTAAAGAGGTCTAGCCTATTAAATTTAGGCTCATACAGTGTACGTGCAGGTAACCAGAAATTAAGATGAGACTATTGTACTTGAAAATGCACATATATGTAAACATTGTGGTCTTGAATTAATTGCAGTATGTAAAGTCCCATAAATTTTTTGTTTGCTGATGTTTTGTGTACATGTGATCAGTGGATTATTTTGCAGTTATGTTAGAAAATATATGGCATATTGAACCATTCAAAATTCTTTTCTGTATATATTTTAGTGCTTCATTTCCTGTTTTTTTATTTTGTTGCATTTTGTTATTAATTGATAAATGTAATTCATTAGTTGGTACATTTTTTTAATTGATAAAACATTGCTTTTTTGATGCTGATGTCATCTGACTACCATTTGGCTAATAAAAAGCCGATTATAACATCTATATAGTTACCAGCATATTTGTTGTTAACTTTGCCTATACATTTTCAGAGACAGATGTATATACTTTTGGACTTGGACAATATGGGCAGCTGGGACATGGTACTTTTATTTTTGAAACTTCAGTACCAAAATCTGTGAAACACTTGAGGAGGCATAAAATATGTAACATTACATGTGGGGAAAATCATACTGCTGTAATAGCAGGTATGTAAGTGAAAAATTCTGAAATGCATTTCCAGAGACTATTGTACTGTAAAAGCTTTTTTATAAAATGAGCAGTAGAAGAAGTCATATACAGACTTACTAGATCTAAAGGTTAATTAAGCTAGTGAGAAAGCCAGATTCGATATTAGGAATTTCTGATTCACAGCCATGCCATGCATAGCTCTGTACCTGGTATCTCCCGGGGAGTTTTAACCTCATAATCATGCCTTGCTAACAAGTATTCTTGTTTAGAAGCCTTTGTTTTTCTATACAATTTCAATCTTATTATTTTGTTGTTGTTGTTTTGGTTGGGTTTTTTTTTTTACAAATTGTCTAGACTAACTCTTATCTCAGTACTTCGCCTGAAAGTATACATATTTTTTTATCACATTCATCTGTTAAAAGTCTAAAAATAATTGTTCAGGTTTTGCTTTTGGAAGAGAAATATTCCTTACTTGCGTGACCTGTTACTTTGTAATGGTTTTGTCCTAGTTTTTTATTGAATCTTTGTTATTAATAGCATCCTTTTTTTTCCACATGCAGAGAATGGCCTCATGTTTACTTTTGGAGATGGACGACATGGCAAGTTAGGCCTTGGAGAAGAGAATTTTACAAATCAGTTTGATCCCACTCTGTGTTATAATTTCTTGAGGTTCACAGTCCTTTTGGTAAAACTTATGTTCATGATTCTCAAACATCAAAATATTTATCTTTTTATGAAACACGTTATTAATGGGAGTTGAAATCTCATTATAGAATTATTTCTTTCTATAACATTTAATTAGTAGGCAACACAAATTGAAAGAAAAAGGAAATTATATTTACTTACCTCACTGTTCATTTAGTTTAGAATGTATTTGGCTTGGACTACATTTATAGACTGCTTTTTAGGATTTTATTCAGTAGTGTTGTGCTATAGCATTTTGGTCTGTAGAGCTGTGGTAGCCTATAAAATTAAATATTTGTTGCTCTTAGATTGTTGGCAGTAGAGGGAAACCAATATCTGTTCTGAAAACACCAGAGTGTCATCTTTTTAATTTTAATGATTATTTGTACAGTGGGATATTTTTAAACCTTAAGAAAATTTGAGGAGTTGCTTTTTTGAATCCAAATGGGATGAGAAAGTAGAAATACTCTTTTCTTTTAAGGACATTGTTTTAATCTACTTCTTGAAGTGTTTAAGAAATAAATGTGACAGAATTGCCAGCATCATAAAATGCAAACATGACTCAATCTTGAGCAAAATTTGGGACAAAAGTCTGTTGATCACTTCTGTCTATTTACTGGATTTAGAGTTTAAGGAAGTTTTATCAGCAATGGTAAGGGTTTTAAACTTTTTTAAAAGTGAAACCTCTGATCTTTACGTAATGATACTTTGTCTGTTGGAGGGTATAGAACTTGCTTTACGTTTTGTGGATTTTGTGGTAAAATCTCTAGGTTTGTATCACTGAAGCGATCGGTGTTGCCCACATTTGACTTGCATCAAAATAATTAGCTCAAATCCCTCGAAAACTGGTGGAAATACCTTTGCTTTCTCCTGTATCAATAACTTGATAGAGCTATCTTGTGTTCTGTTCACTACAAATACATTGTATTAAGTAAGAAGAAGTGAACATAGATCACTAGTCATTAATAAATGTAATTAAGTACTTTTGTGTTGCTAATGTCATTAGGAGCTAAATTTGAAGCAATTTAATCTCACTTTTAGTATGTTTTTCTTACAATCTAAGCCCCTAGAGATGATTGTGAGAAAATGAGATCCTTGTATCCTTGTATTGATACTTGCAAATGAAATAGTCAGACCTTTTTTTGGTGCCGTAGGTTGCTTGTGGTGGTTGTCACATGCTAGTTTTTGCTGCTCCAAGACCTAAAGGATCTGAAGAAGTACTCTTTGAAGATTTATATGAAAGCCATTTGACTGCTACTATCTCTAAAATGAGTGGAGACTCACTACTAACAAACACCTTACAACTAACATCAGCACGAATGCGACGACGAGAGAGGGTAAATTCAGAGCTGTTTAGAGTTGCCATACTTCTTTTAGGAAATAAAATCACTTTTAAAGCTAAAATCACAGCATGTACCCAGCAGATAAATGTATCTCCTTAAAATACGTGTTTAATTTTAATGTATAAAAAGAAGAATGAATGTCTACCCTGGCTCCAAAGTTGATGCAGGTAAAAGATAGGTACTGGTCAGATTTTACTTGTTTATTTCTATGAAGAAGACTCAAATTGATTTTGTATTTTTGGGTTTTTTTAATTCTAATATGTAGAGCCTGTTCCTTTGCATTTTTTAAAATATCTTAGAAATATTTTTTGAAAAGAGCGAGAACCTGACTCTTTTTGTTGTTCCCTCTGAGTCCTTGAATATATTAAACAAGTTGATAATTTGTAAAATATTGTCCTGGTTTCAGGAGAAAGTTTTGCAACCAGCTTAAAATGATCCTAAGATCCTGTAGCTACTTAAAATAGTAGTTTCTTCTCCTTTATCTCCACTATACATGTGATTTCCCTGAACAGCACAATGAATTGGATCATTTCACTTACCTGTCTGAAAACTAACTCTACCACAAACCCACACTTTTCTTGTAAAAATATATTGATGTTGTGGAATAAATGCCTCAGTGTTATTGGAGAGACTAGTATTTTAATTTTAAATAAAAATCAAAGTTCTTTTTCTCCTTTGTCTACATTTTAAGACTGATTGAGATTATTGTGTAGAAATGACCTAAAATATTCCACTATATACCTCTCCACTTTTTAGGACTATAAATAATTAAAATATTAAAGAAATTGTGTTTATGCTTTGTATACAAAGTTACAATGTTGTATCATCAACTAAAAGAAAATACCACTGTTAAGCTTGAGAGGTTGCTTACATTTTATTCTTCTACTATTACTCTCAATATATATTTTTTTTAATCTTTTAAAGGAAAAGTCACCAGAACAGTTTATTCGAATGGCACAAACTCTGCCTCCACTGGGAGGAAGCTCCTTAAAATCCTCGCTGCCTGTGACTAGCAACACTAGCCCACGCTGGTTTTCTGCAACAAGTCTTCCTAAAGCTGTACCTATGAAGGACAGAGACCATGAAAAAGGTGAAGTGTCCCCACATCTTGCTGCTGTTTTCCCATAATTATGTAGTTTGGCTCTCATCAGTCATAAACAAATGCTCAGTTTGAATGTGAAAGAAGGTTTAATTTCAGTCTTACCTCAAGAGGGTCTGGCAGCATACAGACATGAAAGTTGAGAAATGCATACCAAAAATTGCCTCACACTGTTCATGTTTGGAAAATGTGCTTAAAGATTTAGAGGAGGGTTGAGTGAAAGAAAAACAACTTCTAAATTGTATCTGTGGTTCCTCAAGCCTGTAGAAATAGGGCTTCACAAAAATACTACAAGATTAGTAACTGCTTTCTCAATTTTCACAAAAAGGAAAAAGAATTGCAGAAAAAAAAATTATTAGGAACAATCTTAAAGACACAGGAAGGCCTATAAGAGATCTTGGATAAGAAAAGAGGTCTACTAATTCTTACAGGATCTTTCTTCTTCACTTGGAAATGCAAAAGTACTCTTCACTCTCTGTTATCTAAGATAATAAGGATTTACAATATTCTAGCTAATGCAAAACCCTAGATAACAATGATGCTGATACAGCACTGGACTTTTGCACAGATTCTCTAGAGCAGTTCTGGACTTCATCTGGGTTCCTAGGCATGTGTGATTTCCTGGGAAGAGCAATGATGAAGAGTGCAGAATGCAGTGCTTCTGTGTAAAAGTTAGCTCAGATTTATTGGACAGTCAAATCCAATTTGAAAGTAACTAATTCAGTTAGAATTAAGATGATTATTTGTAAAGCTGCCAGCATGTCCATTAGCATTTCTGGTTCCAGGAAAGCAATGCAGTGAAATTTGAATTGCCTTCTGAGGCCTAAAACCTCGGGTTTTGTGCCATATGAAACTGCTCATATACCTGATGAACTTGAGGTGAACCTGAAAATGATGTAGGTACATTTTAATGATGCTGCATTGGAGTTAAACTCACTGTCTCTCCATCCATTACACAGATAATGTGCAACGTAGGCGATATGACTGCAGCTAAGTTAGTTTAATTGGTACACTATTATTGAAGAGATTATCCAAAAGAATCTTTTTCCCATATAATATTTATGCTTTGAAAGCCTGCAAAAATGGTCAGAGATCTACAGTGCACTGAGACCAGATGGCTTAGCTACCTCTAATGTTAATACTGATGAAAAGGAGCTGGAAGTGTTTCTGCTGTGTCTTTTGTGTCAGTCCTATGTCAGTAAAATAGACATAATCTCTGTTTTACAAGAGTGGGGTGTTCTGTTTGCTATATATTCCTTGTTCCTATGGTATTTGTTTACCTCCCTCTATTTTACATTGAAGAAAAGAATCATCAAAAAGATAAACCTGGTGAAGGCTCTGCAGAAGAAGATTCTGATAATGAAAGTAATGACAGAAACCTTGGAGATACAACTGACATCCTAAATATGGTAATATATTCCCCTAATGAATCTGTGATTCAACTGTTTTTATGCAGGGGAAGAATAAAGCAGCTAAATTGTGTTTCAAGTTCTAGTACAGAATTCCTGGCTAGTCCAGAATGTCATATGTGGCACCAAGAAGTACTGACATGCTGTTAAATGACCATGCATTTCATATCATCATTATCCAATGCTGAAGTTTGTTTTCATTTTCCAAGTAATGTTGTAATACGAGATTG
Source organism: Astur gentilis (assembly GCF_929443795.1). Taxonomy (NCBI): domain Eukaryota; kingdom Metazoa; phylum Chordata; class Aves; order Accipitriformes; family Accipitridae; genus Astur; species Astur gentilis. Next base: position 12,862,196 of record NC_064911.1, read on the forward strand.
AGGCCGTTCAATAGTGCAGCCCCTCCTCACACTTTAGCTCTGGATATCAGAAAGGAAAGGAGAAGAATGCTGGATACCACATGGTGGTCTCTATCTCTGACCTTCCTCTTCTTGATGATTTCCAAGAGAGAGAATTGCAGGAAATGAAGCAGAGTGCTGTCTTTTCCTATTCCGAGATTTTTTAGTACAGGTGGATCATAATGAAGGGAAGACCAAAATGCAGACGTTTTGATTATTTGGTGATCCGTAAGCATGTTCCTATGTATTTCTTTTATTTAAAAAATATGTTCACCTTATCACTTGTACACCTTTCCAAAATATTTTGTTCTCTCGGCAGATAGGGCATGTCCTGGCCTTAACACAGTGCACTGGAAAGAGTGTTGGGTTTTGTCTTTTTTTAACTTCAATGGAATGGAAACAAAAGAGCAGCTCAGTGTGGACTCAGCTCAGAATATGTTGTTAGTTATGCTGGAGGGATTGCACATTTTACAGGAATTATTACTTGTTTGTACTTAATAGTGCTTAGTAATTTAACAATCTGTTTGTGCATACCATTTATTTAACAGTTATAAAACTTTATTTTCATTTGCAAGGAAAAAATTGTCTTCAGATATGATGCACAATGTGGCCTTCATTAATTTACTGAGGCATTATTTATAATATATTGCACACTTTATGTGCTAGACTTCTTCCTCATTTTTTGTTTTTGTACCCATCGTGAATCAATTTTAAAACATTTATCAGAATGAAACAGTAAATTTGAAAAAAGTCTGTCAGGCAAACTTGTCAAAACACAAAGAAAAATGATTGCTCTTCTTGAATCTAAATGAAAATAATCTGTTACAGCATAGTTGTTTCAATTTTTCTAAACTGTGGCAACATACATCTTATTGACAAGTGTGACAAGAGGGGGAAGAACTTTTAATATCATATTGATGATAGAAATTCTTGGGAGTCAGAAACCAGAACTGTCCATGCTCACTGTGTTGAAAAAGAATATGGTGGTTAAACCATAAACAGGTAACAGACAGCAGCAGAGAACGCTATCTGGTTACTTGGAGTATATGGGTAGGGATGACCAAAACCTCATTATTAATTGACCACCTTGTAGTATTCTACATCGCCTTGCCTTTTGGATTTTTTGCTTTATGTGGAACAGATAAAGGCATTAGATTCCAGTGAAAATTTCTGCTATGTAATGTTTCTTTAAATATGTTCTTTCAAGGCTGTTGTATCAAACTGGATGTTAAGTTGAAGGTTGTGATGATAAGGAAGTAAGTTGTTATATTTGTAGCCACAACTTCAGGGAGACTGGAAGGTGGATCTAAAATGTACTTGTGGGCTGTAAGAGAGGGCATGTAGCTTTCGGTCTCTATAGGCAGTTTAGATGTTGACATGTAAGCTGGTTACCATTCTGTCTCTTTATAAGCAGTAAATGAGGGAGCAGAAGTGAAAAAGGTGAGTTGAGTGATCATATAGATTTGTCTCAGCCTGGCTGTGCAATAATATTTAAGTGTTCATAAAATAGCTCTGTTTAGTAGAACTGGGCTTTGATGCCTGATAGTTATATTTATTTTTTTAATAGAGATCTTATTTTTTCCAGACACATGCAATGAAATTGAATCCCAGTGACCAGTCCTTAAAATTATCACCACTCCAAAAACAAAAGGTACTGTAACTAATTATATATACATATGTATACTTGTACTGATGTTTAAAAGATCAATAATTCTTGTATTATCCTTGTACTTTTTGTTTTGCTTTGAGTTTTAAAAAAGCTAGGCAAACTTTATAGGCTTCCTCTTGCTAATTTTCTGAATATCCACGAGGTAAAACTCTAAGAAGCTGACTTCAGTCAGGGAGAATTTGTTCAGACACATAGCACTCCTCATATCCAGCATAGTTTGAGATAACAGTATATAATACTTCACCAGTTTAAGGAGCAAGAGACTATCATATACACTTTGCAACTTAAGCTGACAACATACATTTCTGCTGGTTTGTTGCTACTAAAATTTTTAATTGACTTTTGGGACACAATGTAAGTAAAGATTTTATTTACAGGTAATCACCATAGAGTATATTTAAAGGAGCAATAATACTGGTTTTAATTATAAAGTTAAAATGCTTCTGTATTATATTTCTGTTTCACTCCTAAAGTGATCCCAGCATTTCAGCATTTTGGTATATTTCATGATAATTTTATTTTATATTTAAAAAATTTTTCTGCAGAATTTGTTAGTAAGTGTAAAATTTAAAGCAGAAAGACAATAGGTTTTCAAACTTATTAGAAAGGCCATAACAGTGAGTGCATCAGAAGATTTCCTAAGGGGAAAGGTGGAGGAAGGTGTAAGAAAACTGTAGTTCTTTCCTTTTGTTCACACAGCCTCATGCATTGCATGTGCTCTAGCTTATGGGACATGATACTGGCTGCACAGTTCTTACTGCATTCACTTTGAGTGCTTGGATAGTGAAAAGGCATAGTAGTACATTTACCATCAACAGAATGTTACATTCTTCTAATGTGTGCACATGTAAATTCATTTCATGTGAAATACTCTACCTTTTATGCTATGTTTTAGTCCTCTCACACAAATTGTTTCTCTTCTTATTCAGCAGTTTTTGTAACCTTTTCCTTTTGCTGTCATTTGTCCTTAATGCTTTCCTTCTTTCTTTTTAATTTTCTGCTTCTCATGTGGAATAGAAGAACAATAAAAATGTGAAACTGAAAAGAGATGGTAAGGGTGGGCTGAAAAACAAGGATTCTGATTTCATGAAGGAGGCCTCAAAATTAGACTCTGGCTCTTTACAAAAGCAGTCGTCACTTTCAGAGTCATCGAGACAAGATTTAGAAAAAAGTAGTGCCTTTGTAGGGAAGCCTGTGGCCAAAAAAAATAAAATGAAAGGTAAATCTGAGCATGCACAAAGTGTTAGTACTTTGAAAAGTGGTGTCCAACAGATTACTAGGGACAAAGGCAGATTAGCGAAAAGGGAAAAAGAATATGTGGAAAATCCTGAATTTGTCAGAGAGGATGTAACTTTTAATCTTCCCACTGAAAAACAAATTCTGAGTGAAAAAACAAATTCTTCCAATAAAAAGTCAAAAGCTGATAAATCTAAGCAATCCCTTAAAATAGATGTACTTCCTTCTGCATCCGGGGATTGGCCCCAGACTGATTCATTAATTGTACAAAAATACAATCCTGTTAAAAAGCAAGGAAGTCAAGAAGCAATAGAAAGTCAAAACAAAACGAAGGCTGTTGTTGAAAAATCTGATAAGTGTGAAAGAATATGCATTAGAGGAGAAGAAAGTAGTGAAGAGCAGAGGCAGTTTAAAAAAAAGGATCAATTTTTGAAACAAATAGCTGTAAGTATGTCATCATCTTCAACTGAAGAAAGTAGTAATGATATTGCAAAATACACACTTAAGAGTAGGGAAAAAAATGAGGACTACTATGAAGGCAGAGAGGTCCAGAAGGCAATGAAAACAGTAGAAAAAGTGCAAGAGTTGGACTTAGGAAAAGAAGACAGTGAGATTGAGGAGATGCAAGCTACAAACAATGAGAAAGAATATGTAGAAAAGACTGATAGAAAAAGCCTGAATGAGGAAGAAACAAACTCCGAAGCTAAATCTGATGAAGACAGGCAGTTAGAAATTAAGAATGAGGAGGAATCTAATAAAGAGCAGGAGAGTGAAGGCAGTGAAAACGGTGAAAATGAAAAAGAAAAACTAGATGAAACCGTTGACAGTGAAGGTGAACTAGGGGAGGAAGAAGAGAGTGAGGTTAAAAAAGATAGAGGTGAAGTTTCAGTAGAAGGAGATGAAGAGGAAAAAGATAATGAGGAGGAAAAAGATAATGAGGAAAATGAAAAAGAGGAATCACAGGCTGAAAGAGACAGTGAGAATGAGGGTGCAGAAGAGATTAATCAGGAAGACAGCAAAGAGCAAGGAGATGAGGAAGGCAGGTTGATGGAGGAAGAAGAAACGCTGAGTGAGGGAGAAAAGAAGGATATGGAGGAGGAGGAGCATGCAAAAGAGGAAGACACTGAAAAAGAAAAGGAGGAACAGGTTAAAAGTGAGGGAAGAGGTGAAAGTGAGGAAGGAGGTGAAGGTAGAGAGGAGGAGGAAGAAAAAGAGGTAGTGGCAGAAGAGGAAGGAGAAGATGAAGAGGAAGGAGAAGATGAAAAGGAAAATGAAGAAAAAAAAGAAAGTGAGAATGAAAAAGACAAAGAGGGTGAAGAAGAGGAGTTAGAAGAATCATTGGCAGGGAGGGAAGAAGAGGTACCCAAAGAAGAACAGGAAGAGGAAGATGCAAATAGGAGGACTAAGGACGTGGGGGAAGATGGAGTGGAAGGAGAAGAGGGGGAGGATGAAGTGGAAGATGAAAGAGAAGATGAGGAGGAAGAGGAAGGAGCAGAGGCAGAAGCAGAAGGGGAGGAGGGGGAAGAAGATGAAAAGAAGGAAGAAGAGTGGGACATTGAAGAAGAGGGATGGGAAAATGAAGAAGAGGAAGGGGAAGAAGAAGATGAAGATGAGGGAGTAGGGGAGGAAGAAGAAGAGGGTGAAGAGGGAGTTGAAGAAGATGGGGGAGAAGAGGGAGAGGAAGAGGGGGAAGAGGGAGTTGAAGAAGATGGGGGAGAAGAGGGGGAAGAGGGAGTTGAAGAAGATGGGGGAGAAGAGGGAGAGGAAGAGGGGGAAGAGGGAGTTGAAGATGGAGAAGATGGAGCGGAAGAAGAAGAGGGAGAGGAGGAAAAAGACGGAGCAGAAGAAGAAGAGGGAGAGGAGGAAAAAGAGGAAGAAGAGGGAGAGGGGGGAAAAGAGGAAGAGGAGGAAGAGGTTGAGGAGGAAAAAGAGGAAGAGGAGGAAGAGGTTGAGGAGGGAAAAGAGGAAGAGGAAGAAGAGGGAGAAGAGGAAGATGGAGGGGAAGAGGAAGAAGGGGAAGAAGGAGAAGAAAAAGGGGAAGAGGGAGGGGAGGAGGAAGAAGGGGAAGAAGGAGAAGAAGAAAAAGAAGAGGGAGAGGGAGAAGAAGCAGAAGAGAAGGAAGGGGATGTGGGAGAGGAGGAAGAAGAGAATGAGGGAGAGGAGGAAGAAGGAGAGGAAGCGGAAAAAGCAAAAGGAAAACCAAAAAATTATAGTAATAAGCTTCCACAAAAGAAAAGCAAAACCAGGAAGTCAGAGAAGACGGGAAGTACTGCTTTACCAAACAGCTCTAAACAAAAAATGAAGTCTAAACAGCATGTAGCAAATGGTTTACATAATTCAGAACAATTTTGGAACAATGTGCTACCTCATTATTTAACACTAAAGTAGCATAGACTACTGGTGATGCATTTTAAGCCTATTCAGGAAACTTTGGAACTATGGCAGATTGATTTTTATTACTTAAAATTTTTTTTCAATGTGGTCAAAATATATTATTATGCATATACTTGAAGTGCCAATTTATTGAAAAAGACTGAAGAAAATGTTTAGTTTTGGGAAGCTTTTGTGAGAGAAATCATATAAATTGTTGATACAGTCATTTACACAATCATCTTTATCATGTATGACAGATTTAAAAAAATAATTGCAGAGGAGGCAAAATGTGTTTGCCTCTTAATTAAATTATAATGTCATGCTGACAACATGAATTATACATTGTAACAGTGTAATCTTCTTTGCCTTTGAATCAGATTTCTTAAGGTAATACATCAATTTTAGTTGCAGGATAGCTTACTTGTTAATGTGCCTTATATGAAAGCAGTGTCAGTAAATCATCAAAGATACTTATTTTAAATTTTGGTATCACTCCATATTCATTCCCCCCACTTTTCTTCTGTTTATATATTGGTAAAATGTTTGAGTACTCAGTCTAAATTAAAGAAAGGACAAGTTGCCAAATTTACATGGGTCGGTAGGTGGGAGGTAAATGGAAGTGCAGGCCTGGGTAAATGGTGGCCTGGGCTTTTTCAAAGGCCTTAAGGTTGACTTCTTATTTTGGTGTCAGCACACGATTATGAGCAAAAAGACAAACACAAGTCTCAGAATCTGGCCTAGAATACATTTGAGTCAGAATGCATCTGTTTAGGGATAATTTTTTACTATCACATTTTGTGATTAGATATAATCAAGAATTTGAAAATATACACCTGTAAAACATTATTTACTTGTTAATACTGTGCAATACACAAAAGATTCTGTATCTGCCTACAAAAGACTACATTACATTAGTCATCTATATTCTAAGGTTCTCAAGGAGGGGAAAATATTTTGTTGCAGTGTGAAGTGTATATTATGTTTTCAGGATCAGAGCCTAAGCTTCTCCTCACTGGATAAGATTTGTGTTTTTCCCTCCTAAAAATCACATCTGTGGTCTCCAAAAAGAGGACAATGTTCTGGAGTTTCCTTAAAATACACAAACAAATCTTGCAAATTATTTTTGTAAGATATTGCATTACTGTTTCACATGTTAGTGGTCAAACTGGCAAAAGAAGGGATGGGGACTCGTCATACAGCTTTATTACTTAGCTACTATGCTAATGGGTGTCTGAGAAATTTTTGTAAGCAGATCTCAGTATTGACATTGTCTAGAAAAATAGTTATTTAAATCCCATTTGAAAATAAGGACAGCAGAAAAAAGGAATCAAAATGAGTAAATGTCATTCAATATAAATGTTAATGGAATCAATACTGATGTTGAGATTATGAAACATTTTTAATGTTGTTTTGTAAGATACTGGCATTAAACTATCTTTGACACAATGTCTCCAGAATTTTTTTTTTTTCAAAAGGCTGTAGTAGATTAATAGTTTGCCAGTAGATTCTAGTCCAGTTTGATCCTTCCTACCTCAGTCACCCCTTCCATATACCACATTTGAAGTTAAGATCACTTTCAGCCACATGCCATGCTTAACTATAACAAAAAGTTAGTTCAGTGGCTGTATTTTGTCCATGTGAAATTCGTTTCAAGCTTTGGGATTTTCTGGAATACATCATCTTGACATCAGCATATGTAAGTCTTTGGAAAAGGGTAAGTATCCTCATATTCTGATAGAGTGGAATATTTTAACAGTTAAATGCGCTTCCCAAGAAAACAGCTCACTTTAACAACACAGTCCTTAGTTATTTCGCAGAAGTGCTGCATTATCATTGAACTGCTGTGAAAACATTTACTTTTGAAACTAAGTGGAGCTAAGCTGCATTATTTTATCTTTCTAAGGAAAGATTAAGATGTTACTGTGATTAAATTTAGAGTAATGTTGAAAAGTATTTTTATAGGCCTAAAAACGCGTTTCTTGGATATGACATCTACTTATTTGCGATTCTAAAATTCAGCTTTGGAAGAAAACTGTGCTCTGAAAATAATCTGTTATTTCTTGTGAAAAATATTTGCTGGGGGAGGGGGGGGAAGTGAGAGCACTTTGAAGCAAGTGATTTCCAATTCCACACAAAATGGCTCTTCATTTACTGTTTGGCTGTAGCTTTTAATCTAAATCCTTAGGCAAATGGGGACCATTTGTTGTTGCGCCCTTAACATGCACTGATAGCATAAAGCTTCCCAGGAGAGTAAAGGAAGCCAAGTTACGGGCATCTCCTCTTTGTTGTTTTGTCTGGATGAAAATTCATGGAATTGAGAACTGATTTTTTTATTGTTTTGTGGATCATTCCTGTGGTAGGGGAAAAGCAGAGCATTACTCCAGCACTTCTAAGGGTTTTCCACAGAATCGTTACATAAATTGTGCACTGTGCCAACGTTTCTGGGCTTTGGGGGGACTTTGGAACTCCATTAGCGTAACGAGTGGAATTTTATTTAGTTTGACTCATACTGGTTTATAAAGTTTGGTACTTGCGGTTTTGTGGAAATTCAGTATGTCCTTGGTATTTATTATGCGATACAAAAAGATTTATGTGCGGTGCTTAAGCAACATGGGAGAAGTACTCCTGAACTAGTTTTTAGTAGAGAAAAAAATCCTGCAATAGAGAGAGAAAACAATAGACAACTGCTCAGACCAAACGTCTATCTAGTCCAATATCTTTTTACTAGCAGTGACTACTGGTGACTGCCTGGCAAAACATACAAGAAGAGAGCAAACATGTAGCATTACTTCTCCTGTGTAATCATTCAGTATACTGAATACATTCAGTATATTCAATAATTTGTGGTTCAGCAGAAGTATCTATTCTATTTAATAGCCATTTTTTTTCCATGAATTTCTTTCAATCGGTTTTTAGCCCATGTAGCATCCAGTACATGTTTTGGCAAACAATTCTTAGATTACTTTACACGTTGTTTGAAGAAGTAACTCCTTTTTTTTGTCTTGAATCTGTCTTTTGGTACCTTCATTTGATGTCTCTGTATTCTTGTATTAGAAAAAAGAACATTTATTCCCCTTTCACTATTTATTCCGTCATGATTGTCATGTGAAAAAACTGTTCAGCTATGTGGTTTAAATCAAATCAAGATCAAAATGGTTTATTGATTTATTAATAACAGTTAACTAGCAATCAACCAACTACACATTCAAGATCAAGAGTGGCAATACAGCAGGTAGCAACACCAGACACCCATAAAATGTTAATAAGCATCTGCGAATTTCTCAGCACCCTTCTGCAGCTCTTCTTAGAACTTTTAATTTCCCTGCACAGTCTCACATACATGTTCTCAGAATTACACATGCACATAGTGCCTTTTGTAGCAGGCACGAATTACAAGCACATACCCCATTTTCGGGGGGTGGAGTGCAAGTCTGCTCTTGCCACACAGCTCCCGTGAGAGATGAGGGTGCTCTAGATTACTTTTAAATGTGCTGTAGCACAACTCCTCTCTCATGCGTACAAAATTTCAGCATGTAAATTTTTCCAATATATCTGAAAATATCAAACTGTTTATTGAGATAATAATTCTCTTTGCACAATTGATGCTGAATAACAAAAATGTCTTTCTCCAAACTACAGAAAATGTCTGGGTTTCATTCACTATTTTTTGTCCTGGTGTCTTCTCTGGATAGGTACGTGGTTATTCTTTAGAATGGGGCCTTTAGGAATCATGCAGAAAAGGACATTCAGTTTTTGTTTCCATTGCTTTTAGTTTTTTTCCGTAGCTTTTCTTAGCTTTAGCCATGTTTTAAGGTAAATTTTAGCTTACTTTCTCCAAAGATGACACTACCTTTCTAGATCTTATCTCTCAGAATAGCAAACAGTCTTTTATTTTTATTAATTGAATTTGTGGTGTGAATCTAGCCATTTAGTAAAAGTCTTGTTAAATACTCTAAAACGAATGAGAGTAATTAAATGCAGAGCATCTTTTTTAATGCAATCTGATTTTTTTCTTTGTGCATATAGGCTGGATTTATGAACTGTGAATGCACCTGAACTTCCGTGTGTTGTCTTTAATTTTATAATGAGTATTATGGGAAGTAGAATCAAGCTCAGAAATAACAGGATTTTCAGACAAAAGAATGTTGTCAGATCTGTAAAAAGACAAAAAAAAGGGCAAAGTAAATGTAAAAGGGCAAATTCTTAACTATTTTTTAAATTGCAATTCAAGTAAACAACAGTGTTTAGTACTGTGGCATTCTGTGAGCAACTGAGCAAGTATTTTGCTTGCACAAATAGCAAACCTATAGTTTTGTCCTCAGTGAAGTTCTGAGTGTGTCTGTGATCTGAAGTCACTCACCGAGTTGTAATATTTTCATACACTTTTGCATATGTTTTAATGGAGAGAGGAGAGGTTAGCTTTTGCATATTGAAAGGATTTTGGAGAGATAGCTTTGGCATCAGAAAATTGCACTGCTGCGAGCTACAGAGGCTTTATCTTTCTATTGCCAAAAGAAAAAGCAAGTACACTTAATCGCTGTCCTTTTTAAGGATTTGTGATGGTGCCCATTGCTTCTTTGCTTGGCAACCTCATGCTATAATGATTTAAACAAATATTAATACCGTTATCTCAAAACCCCATACTTTGTTATGAAAATATTTATTATCAGGGCCTTGAAATGTCAAGTGTAAAGATATTTACCATTCTGGCTTTCATAAATGCCCCAGCATTGAAAAATCAGACATGACTCTCTTTCTGTCCAAGGTGGGTTGCAGGGCAGTCTGCTGGAATGTCCCAGGTTCAGTGTTACAGGTTTAGAGCTTTATAATTTGTCATGAGTACCCCATCTTTCAATCAGAGTTGCATTTGTGGTTTGTGTGAAGTATTTGTGATTTCACATTGAGACTGTGAGAGAGAGCTAAACAAAGGTAGCTCTAGGCAGAATTTTATATTAAACAAAGCCTTTATCTGCACCTGTACCTGTAAGGATATTGATCACAGTAGTACTGAAGAGTAATATTTCCCCTTTGTATCAATGATCATACAAGAGCCTGTGCTGTGCAGTTCAGCTGGAAAGTCAACAGTAATGACCAATCTAATAGGAGTTTGGGATTGTGAGGCAGCCTGGCAGAGGCTGGTTTTCTTACAGGAAGTTTAAAATACTTACTTTCATTCTGTCCAGCATCTAGCCAAGGCACAAAATGACTCTCATAATTAGAAACACAGCAGCAGAACCACTGCAAAATTTAATCTCTTTTACTAGGCACTTCATTGTCATCTCTGAGGAGAAAAAGAACAAGGCAAACCTGAATGTGTCCTGTACTGAGAGTACAGAAAGAAGTTAAGCTGTGCTTTAAAGCCGGTTTTCCAATAGCTGGGGTAGAACTTTCACAAGTGCCAGCATGTCGTGGAGAACAATTGCATGGGGAAGCTGGTGGGACTTGTGTTACTAAGCTGGGTGTGCCTTGAAAAATCTACCCATACCAGATGAGAATGGGTTTAAAGATTATTGATGGTTGTACAGAAATTGTCGCTTTCACATCAGAGTATTTTGAAATGAAGGATCTCCCCTGAGACACCCAGTTTTGCAGGCCGTGGAGATTTTAGGAGTGACTCGTGGGGCATCCCTTTCAGGAATATATGGAGAACAGAGAATCTGGGAGAACCTTGCTGCATGCTGTGGTGTTATTGGTGAAAATTTGCCTTTGCTCATATTTTTATCTAAGCACTGAATAATAATCAGCATGATTAAGGCAGTATTTCAACGAAAAGCACAGGATATTGGAGAGACATGCTGTACTGTAAGCTATGTGGCACAATAAAAGCAGCAAGTAGTGACTGTCCTCATTCGTTTGCAAATACGTGGGAGCTGCATGACAAGCTCCAGACACTAAAAATTTTCTATAAGTATTCGGAAAAAATGTACAAACTGTATCCAAGTGTGGGCTAATATTCCCAAGTTAGTTTTTCTCTGTGCCTGTTAGCATTAAGAATTAATTTTATGCAGCATAATATCTTCCAGAGACACACTAAGTTTTTGAGATAATATCAACATATTCTGATTTGGAGTTGCTCATTATATTTCATGTGTTTTCCTTAAGTACCCAGGAGCTATTTTGGTATGCTATTTCCAAGTGACTGAATATTAAAGGGTATTCATGTTACTATATAAAATAGCGCATAAGAGATAATACTTGATCTAAACAGTCTCCAACTTGTTTTATGATTCTTCACAAAACACCTTAAAAATTCTTTATGGTTCTATAGGTGTGTGGGTTTTTTTTCCTTTTCACCCTGGAAATTGATATTATTTATTTGTTCTCCAAATAAAGCAAACTTAGAATCATAGAATGGTTTGGATTGGAAGGGACATTAAAGATCACCTAGGTCCAACCCCCCTACCAGGGGCAAGGACACCTTCCACTAGACCAGGTTGCTCCAAGCCCCATCCAACCTGGCCCTGAACACTGCCAGGGATGGGGCAGCCACAACTTCTCTGGGCAACGTGTTCCAGTGCCTCACCACCCTCACAGTGAAGAACTTCTTCCTTACATCTAATCTAAATCTACCCTCTTTCAGTTTAAAGCCATTACCCCTCGTCCTATCACTACATGCCCTTGTAAAAAGTCCCTCTCCAGCTTTCTTGTAGGCCCCCTTTAGGTACTGGAAGGCTGCTATGAGATCTCCCCCGAGCCTTCTGTTCTGCAGGCTGAACAACCCCAACTCTCTCAGCCTGTCCTCATAGGAGAGGTGCTCCAGCCCTCTGATCATCTTCGTGGCCCTCCTCTGGACTCGCTCCAACAGGTCCATGTCCTTCTTATGTTGGGCACCCCAGAGCTGAATGCAGTATTCCAGGTGGGGTCTCACGAGAGCTGAGTTGAGGGGGAGATTCACCTCCCTCGACCTGCTGGTCACGCTTCTTTTGATGCAGCCCAGGATACGGTTGGGTTTCTGGGCTGTGAGTGTACATTGCTGGGTGTGTTGAGCTTCTCATCAACCATCACCCTCAAGTCCTTCCCTGCAGGGCTGCTCTCAATCCACTCATCTCCCGGCCGGTATTTATGCTTGGGATTGCCCTGACCCATGTGCAGATCCTTTCTGAGAAGATAACAGTTTTGTACATGAAAGGTGTAGTACATCTGAGCTATTTCAGATGTTGATTTATCTTGGGGAATAAATAATAAAAATTTGTTCTGAATTGCTGGAGAAAAAGAATCCTTTTGATAACTATTTAAATTGGTTTTGGAGTGAATAGGAAAAATCTAGAACAAACCTGAAAGTATGAAACCTGTCTTTTCTAGAATGTAGTTTTACATTAAAATTTTATACATTGTTAAGTAGTTGTCTTTACTGAAACAAGAATGCAGAGATGTATCTTTCTCCAGGTACACCTACAGCAGCAAGCTGGCAAGCCCCAGAATAATGACACCAAAGCCAACTGAAATAACCTTTAAGCTAATGCCATCAAAAAAAGGACTGTCTATTACTATGTAATAAATGTCAGTGTAGTATCTCAGAATGATACCTGAAGTCTCGATTAATAAATGTAATCAGATTAATTCTCTTAATGCAAAGTGTATGCACTGCCAGCCTGTGACAAAAGTGCACAGATCTGTGGAAACTTGTAGGTTCTTGTGTTTGGCTTTGAATATATTGCGTAGCAAAGTATTGGCAGAAAAAGACTTGGGAAAACAACAATGAAAAATGAGTCTGCTCAGTCAGTTTCTAACAACGTTATTTACAGCTATGTAGTCACTATTTTATTCCATTTTTCTCAGAGTGACACCATTGTGTTGGGGGATGCAATTGAAGTATCACAAGTACTGTTGTGGTAATTAGTCATCACGTATTCAGGCTAATCAGTGTATCACTATGTGGGCATCTACTACTTGTAAATATGATGGAAGAAAATGTTTCAAAGAAGGCATAACTATCTGTAAAGTTCAATTTTTGCTTGACAAGTAGCAATGGAAAACTCATGCCTGATGTAAAAATGATTTCCAGTTGTTTCACTGTCCGCAAGTGTGCCTGAAATTATGAGTTCAGCGTTGCATGAGTATTCCAGGATACTTATGTGACAGAAGCACTGAGGGACTGTTGTATCAGGTAATCCATGTCAAGTGCTCTTGACATAGAACTGAACAATTAGGAAACCAATATAACCTAGTGGAAGCCTAGGTGTTAGCTTTTAGACAAGTTATGGAGACAGGCTCGGCTTTTTACTGAAAATTCTTTTAAAGCGTATTCAGCTGAGCTCTTCTGTTTCTCTCCATGACAATGTGTAAGGAAAGCCTAGTTTGTTTGTTGGCTGCCTTACTGATTGTAATTGAAAGAATAAGCTGTTAAATCTCTCATTTGAGTACTCTCATTTGAGTACTTACGTCTTTGAATTTTGTCAGTCATCAAACTGGACAGCTCTTTCTTTAGTAATCACTGAAGTGAAAGATACTTCTCTAAGGTTTAGAGTAGCTGAGCTAATAGCTTTTCTATATTAATAGCTACAGAATGAAAGCCCAGTTCAAATTCCTGATGACAAATGGCTGGCACTGTGTGGGTTTTAAGATGTTAGCTTTCACTGTAACTGCTAAGTAAGAAGCTACAAGGTACGTATCTTAGCTCAGAAAGTATTTCTAGTTACTTCACATCAGATAACTTGACGTCATGACAAGGTCAATATCAACAAAATGTTACATGCCTACCCATCCATATATCTCCAACCCACAAAGGGTAAACAGATCTATTTTTATTTTTCCTCTCATCTGCATGTAAGATCATGGTTAACGTTTTTACTTTAAATGCTGTTTTAGTAAAATGTTAACACAGTGCATTTTCCCAGCATGGACAAGTCAGGAGTAACATTGATGTGCAGTCATATTTTGGAGAGAAAAATGATATCTAGTGGAGGATATGATTCCTCTACCTATTCCTTTTCAGTCCTGCATCAAAAAAGAAGGATGGTCCATAGAAATGTATTTTGTAGTTGTCTTTACCAGTGCTCTACAAAGGGAGCATTAATGAGTCCCATATGACAGCATTATGCCCATTGACCAACCTCTTTAGACCTGATATCCATCTACTAAAAGTCTTCTACTTCATATTGAAACTGTTGCTAGGTACGTATTCCATTCAGTTGTTGTATAGGCATGTAAGAGAGCCATGGCATGCTTTTGGGCATCTAAAGGTAATGGGCTGCGCAGTTAATGGGAGAAATCTGTTCCTTAAATGATTAAAAACTCTGCTAAGCAATTGCTGGTTTATGGCTGCTTGGCAGAAAACACCAAGGAAGAAGCATGTAGCTAACTACCTCTTTCTCAGCTCTCTTTAGTAATCTTCTCTGTGGATTTTTAAGTTTCCAGGACAACTAGAAACAGAAATATCTTTTCTGTAAACCAGAGCTTCCCAGAACTCTCCATTTCCAAGTGGTAGACATAGTAATTACAGATTTCTCTTCATCACTGAGTTTTCACCAGATTTTTAAAAAGAACTAAATTTGTCTCATCAGTGGTTTTGAGATTTTCTTCCCTAGAAACATAAAATAGTGGTGGCAAACATAAAATATTTTGACTCCTTGAGGAGGCTTGGAAAGATACCATAAACCTTCCCTTCTGAAATGCTAATTATGAACAGCCCATCTGCCAGAGCTCAGTTTCCATAAAGTATGCAGGAGGGATCCACAATGAAATAGTTATGGCAATATAGAGAAACTTAGCCCACAGCTGTCATTTTAGCAAGGTCTCCCATGAGACATGTCTCCAGTCTTCAGTAAGACTGTCTTTCAGCCAGAGCATGACACCAGGTGAGACAATCGTATGGAACAGAGTGAAACTTTTTTCCCCTCTCTCCTGTAGACGTAAGACCACATTTTTATAGAGCATTTGGAAAAGAAATGTCTTTATTCTGTATTAATCTACCCAAAGAAAAGCCAGCTGCAGCCATTTTAGCAGAAGACAGTTATACCCACTGAGGCAATACTTTTGCCAAATCTGTAAGCGAGTATGGTCATTCATCCCCTAAAGCTTTTTTATCCTTAGCAAATTTATCCTTAAGAATGTCTTGTTATGAAGGTCTAGGTTTACAGGAAAAGCAGTGTAAAACGCATGCAGAAAATTAAGCAAACAAAACAGTTATACAAAATCTGTGCAGTCTGTTAAGTCTGCGAGGTCATCTTTTCAAGACTGATGTTCCACTGTACTGATTTATTATACTACAGGTACAAAATGTTTAAGGTTGTTTCATAGAACCGACCACTTTTTTGTCCTTGAACAAACTGGAACCTCAGGCTTAAATGAAAAACGTTTCACATATTTTACTTGTATGTTCTTTACTACTTTTGACTTTCTGTGTGTGACCTTGGCCAAGCCAGCTTCTCTGTGTCTCAGTTTTAGAGGTGAAACTATTGAAGTTATTCTTACAGTGTTAGCTTTCTATGAATAAGGAATTTAAATGGAATAAGAAACTAAACCTCCTAAAGCATGATGAAAGAGAATAATGCAGAGATTATACTTATATATAATATATACATATAACATCGCATAATATGTAATATATGTATACTACATATATACATATATACATTTGCTTTAATTAGTAGCCTCAAATTCTTCAGAGATTATTTGTAATGGCCAGACGAGTCATCTTTTAAACTAAAAAGAGTATCTGTAGTTATGACATTCTCATCTCTCCTTTACTACCATTGGTAAAAACTCTCCAAAACATGTCTATAAGTGGGCAAGCAGAAGTGACAGTAATAAAACTGTGCTATAAGAGTTATTATTCAAAACAGGTTATTTTAGAAGTTGAACAGATAAGGTGACAGCCAGAGCCACCTGTGGTAAGCTGCAAATAGGGCAATTGGAAACGTGGTCAGTCCGGGAAGCTGTTCAGTTTAACAACAGGAGGTGTCTTCTTTGGGGTAAAATGAGTGTCTCTCAGCTCCAATTTTTTTTGACAAGGAGCATGGCTCAATTGCCTAAACAAACACATCTAGTGTGATTTTAGGTGTTGTGGGGTATCCTACCTGGCTGTGAGTTGGGGTCCAGAATGATGCAGGTCTCTATAAACCCCATGTAAGGATGTCTCAGATTCCTAGGATGTCTAAGTGGTGCTTATCAAAGGAATTCCACCAAAGATCTCTGATAACTACAACAGCAGCTTAGATTCTATCTCCTTTGTAGACTCCTGCATTTAGATATCTTCATTTAGGCTAACAGGAAATGTTGTCTTTATGATAGAATCCAAACTTGATACGTAAGTTTAATGTAAGCAGAACCTGTAGAGCAGTACAGTAGAAGTTCAGCCATTATCCAGCTGTAAAAGAGCCGTGAATTTTGTAGGCATAGGAGTTGCACGTAAGTCCTGCAAGTTCCATAAGACTACTGTAGGACCTTGGTGTATGGTTTCTGAAATGCTGTAACTATGTTGATATGGATGGTAATCACACTGATTGTGCTCTGACTTTTTATTCACGTGTACTAAATATGTGTCCACCTGATTCTGCTTACCACATGATAGGCAAATTCTAGAATGCTGACAGTAATTTTGTACTTTGTTAAAATGTTGGTTTATTCTTAGAATAATGCTATTCTAAGTCCCACTGCTCAATGTCGGCTCTATAAAGAAGCAGAAAAAAGGTCTTTTTTAATGTTATTCTATGACAATTTTCCTAGGCATTTTGAGCATTTAGTTCTGATGAGATTTTCACCAAATTTACAAAAAAAAAAAAAAGTGTTCTTCCTATTTTTTTTTAAATTTAGCACTAGTCTGTGCTTCTAGGACGTATTTATAAACAGCAAGTTCTTGTTTTCTTGGTTACTTTCCGTAGATTTAGCTGTCAGCTTAATGAGAATTAGAGTGCTGTTCCTCACTAGACACCTTATTATCTGTGCAGGAGGAACTGTTTTGAAAGGAAATAAGCTTTGCATTTCTTAAATTATGTTTTGAATATTTATATGAGGAAAACAGTTGTCAGTGAATAGAAAGCTAGAGATCAAGTGTGCCTAGAGATGAGGCTAGAAGTATAGGTCATTTCTGAGACTGGATTATGTAATTGAAAAGGTGAGGACTGGAAGAAGAGCTTTTTTCTTATCAGTTTGACTCTGGAACTGATTTTCATGTGAATATGTCATGACTCTTTAATATGTAATTAGGAGAAGTTCCTCCTTCAGAACTCAAATCCTAACTACTTCTATTGCCCACACTATATGGAACATAGGTATTTTTGTTGTTAACTGCTTGACCAGTATCTCCATATCAGCAGAGCTACTTATATATGCTTAGAAAGTGGGATAAACATTTTCAGTAGTTTAAACTCTTCTTTTACATTTAGCTGTAGTTACACATTTTGCTGTGTTTTGTAGATGCATGTTACATATAGGGCATACATGCCCTACTAAGCTTAAATTTCCTCCAGTGTGAAATGGCTAGGTTGAATCCCTTCCATAGGCCATAACTATGCTAAACGTCTGTGAAGACCATCTTAACTTTGAAGGAATCAAAAATAGAAAATTCTGGCTTTGTCACAGATGTCTAAGTCCATGTCAATCTGATACTCCTCTGGAAGACTGAGTGTCAGTATTTTATCCAGTGGAGGGTTTTTACATTATTTACAGGGACAAAATCCTGTGCATACATTATCTCTAAACGCTTCTATATTAAATATCGCGGTGGTACCATTCAAGTCTACAGATAAAAAAAATCATGCCAATGATAAGTAACACCACTTCCAGAGGAGTTTAGATGAAAACATTTTCAGTTTTTATTGTTCATTGTTCCTCAGATATACTGATATGTAAGAAGCAACCTTTTCTCAGCTCCTAGAAAGGTAGAAGAATTATTACCTCTTGCTTTCCATCATAGACACTGGACTCTATTACAGAAGTCAAGTTTATAAAGAGTTTGTCATGTTTAGCTTTGTAATCAAGCTTCTCACTAAAACAACAAAAGAAAAAAGAACATTTCAAAAAAAGATCACCCCTTCTGAAACCTGCTGTCGTTTTCGTCCCACCTGTTTGCCCTTTTGGAAATGCCAGGAGACGGGATTCTTACAGCGGTTGTGCTTGTTCTCAGAATGACTTTCCATGTGCAGAGTCCCCGGGAAATGACAGTGAGATTGCCACTGGGAATCTTCCTGTGCTGCTACTGGGAACCCGCACAATAGTGTGCCGGGGCACACAACCAGGTGGTAATATGAAATGGTGTGCTCTACCCCAAACGGTATTGAGCGTGTCGGCACTGCTGCTTGGTCTGCTTGCTGCGTGAGAGAAATGAAGGGTTGTCAAGCATTGGAACAGGCTGCCCAGGGAAGTGGTGGTTTAAATACCACCCTGGAGGTATTTAAAAGACATGTAGATGTGGCACTTAGGGACAGGGTTTGGTGGTGGACTTGGCAGTGTTAGGTTTACGGTTAGACTCGATCTTAGAGGTCTTTGCTAACCTAAATGATTCTACGATCTCACTGGGATATTTGGCGCTTTATTTTCTTTTGTTCGAGTTGAAAGCAGATTGCCTTTTTCACTGTTTGCAGTAAAATTCACAGTTACAGAGACAGACTGGAAAGCTGACTGGAAGAAGCCTTAGTTAAGGAAATACTGGAAGGTATCTGTTAGGAGAAGGTCTTTTCCCCAGTAGGGTGAGCTGAAGTATTAATCTGTTGCAAAATGCCTCTTGTTTGGGTCACCGTTATGCTACGCTACAAAAGGGACTTTCTACCAATGGCACTTGGTGATTTCTGCTTTTATTTCATTCCTAACATTTCTAGAGCTGGAATATGTAGCTGCCAATATAACGTGCTACCAGGATACCTCCAGTTTCCCAGGTGCTCTCTGTAGCGTCAGCACGTGGTTAATGCGTAGCCTGAACTCCGTGCTGGATTCATCTTTGCTGCTAGCCCGTTTCACCGCGGTCCTCAGAACGTGGGGTGTGCTGCACAGATACTAGATGCGGTGGAGAACTCCCACTAACTCTGCTGCACGTGCTGGCATGCACAGTGAGGCTTTTTATCCTAAGTTTAAAAATTTGGTCTTTGAAGCTGCGAGGGGCACCAGACAAGCCTGTGGACTATGGGCCAAAAGAGAACAGTGAAAGTGGTACAAGCTGAACGTCTGTGCTGTCATTGTGATTCTTAATTTCAGGTGTGCAGTTGTGCTTAAAGTGGCAGAAAGCCTCTAAGTAGGGTCCAAAGATACTTTGCTACACGGTTAATTCACCCAGAAGAGTGCAGGGCAGGAAAACAACTAACCTGTTAAGCTTTTGCATACCTCTAACTTTCTTGGCTAAGCAACCTCATGTTCCAACGTCTAGAAACATTAGCTAATAGTCACCTCCTGACTAGCAACTTACCTTCTGATAACCATGAAGGCAGTCATTATGGAGACAACAAGCAAAAATTCAAAAAAAGTAAGAAGGAGTAAGGAAACCATTGACAAAAGACAGGAGAACGCATTTGGACTCAAGTAGACGAAGGTGTTCAAAATAAGACCCATTCCTCTACCACACTTTCAAAAGAGCATGCAGATCATTCCCACCAGTTCCCATCATGATATAGGCTGCAGTGGAACAAAAGTGTTTTGTTGTTCATGTTTCTTTAACATAAAATACTGGTTCAATACGTGTATTTCAATCAATCATAGAAGAAAAGCATCACAATGCAAAGATGCAATAGTACCTCTGGGCACTCTGATGGCAATGATAAGGGTTCACTTGATTTAACATCAAAAGTCCATCTTGGATTCAGTTTAGGCCTCTATATTTCTGCAGTGAGAAGGAGAATGTTTCTGTTTAAAATGTTTCATGCTGTTAAAAATAGATAAATGTCATAGTAATGGCAATCACTGAATGGAATAAGGAGGATATAATTTGTTCTTTTTTCTACACATTTTTACAAAAACAGCATTTGCACTTTAAAAAATGTATTTTATAATATCCCTGGCTATTTTATTTTACTATATTGAAGTTTTATCCTAGGCTGAAACCAACTTAAATTCAAATTATAGTGTCTTTATTGAATCAGATGAATCAGAACATTGTGCCTGGTATTGTTCCATTAATGTTCTTGGGAAATAGATTTTAATGACTTTTTTTCAGTGTTGGAATTACTACTGCTTGTGTGAATTATGCATATTTCAAACATTTAAAATAAGTATTTTGTTTCAAAAAAAAGAGGTTGTTTTCATTGCTTTTTCATTAAGGAGTAATAGCAAAACGTGGAAGTCAGCTGCACTCCTAATGTTTACTGGAGATCTGTTTCTTTTAAAATCGGTTAAAATTAGCAAACCTTAGGTGAAGGTTCCTGTCTTTGTCCTTACTCTGTCTACCCCTTGGAGCATTTTCTTTTGCGTTTTCTTGTTCTTAGTCAAATTATGATGTATGATTAACTGGTGTAGGATGAGGACCATGACATCATTGTGCAGCGTGAGTTTCAAAATGATGTTTTGGCCATTTTGTCAAAGGAACAAAACTTGTCTGGAGATGAAGAGACAGACAATGGTGATGATGACAATGAAGATGAAGAAGAAACAGAAACAGAAGAAGAAGCAGAAGGAGGAGGGGAAGGAACAGAGAAAGAAGAGGAGATAGAGGAAAAATCTGAAAAAGAGAAACATAGTAAAACACCTGAGGGAGAGAAAAGCAGTAATAGCACAGTTGAAACTGTAGAGGTAAAATCATTTACTCCTATTAAGTTATTGGTCTCTGAAAGCACTTGGTTCTATATAACTTCCATTAGTTTGAATATATGTGTAGGTATCTTGGAAATGCAGAGTTGTTGTTTGGGGTGGTTTTGGTAAAGGGAGGAACACATATGTAGGTGTTAATAGTTAAACATTTTCTTTTTTAACAAGAGTGAAAGTATAGATTTCATTGTTTTGTCTCTCTATAGACAGAAGAGACTACTCAGAAAGAGACCATCATTCATCAGGGTAAGAATACAATTCCTAAGAATTGGATCATTACGGACACTCTAAAACCAAATAAAACATTTCAAAAGATAAAACTTTTATAAACAATCCCTATTATAAAAATACTGAGCAATACAGTTATTGTCAGTAGTTGATAAAGCAGTTCTTGAGAGGTGATGAAATTGGAGAGGCAATAAACCATTACTAATTGTTAATGATTCGAAAGAAAAAATTACTTTTCCCAGTTAAGTATCAGAGGAAGTCCACAAGAAGGACTTTCTCTTAGCAGGACTGTATCTTACTTGCTAAGAGCAGTTCTAGTTGTGCGGTGACAAAGTAATGGTAGTTACTCTGGTATTATCTCTCAAGCTACTTCTTCAGGTGCTGCGCTGCTTCACTTCAACAGAGAAGCTTCTCAAAAGTCTCATCTCTGTCAACTGACATTTCCTCATTACGTTCACAAACAGATTATTTTAGGTGAAATGTGGTATTGAACACTGTTCGGAGATGCTGAAGATGTAACTCTAGATGTTTTCTGTAGTTTTGATGACTGTTTGAGTGAACTGTATATTCCTTTAGAAAAGCTGGAGAGCGTGAAGTTGGGTGCCCTGTATGCAAGACAAGTAAAAAATATTTACTTTATTTTAGAAATTCTGGAATAATCTATAATTGTTCTTTTGAAAGAAAATAACAAATGTGGTATAAAAGAGACCACTGCCTTAATACTGAAGAAGCTATGCCATTTATTTTCAATCTTATGGAAATAGCTTGTCCAGAATGGATGCTTAAATATTTTTCCATCATCCAGTGTTCTGGAAGTTTTGATATTAAGTTCTAAATTTATATCATTCCTACAGGGAGGATAGGAAAATTTAAACACAGGAACATCAACTCAGATGGAAAGTTCTCCCTTTCCCAGAATTGTTTCTATGGAATAAAATTCACACTGAACCATAACTCCTGATGTAAAAGTCAGCTTTTCCAAATTAGAATATACTTTCAAAATCAGTGTGCAAGACATTGTTTTCTGTCAGCAAGAGGAAACTATGAGTGTCAAGTCAAAACATTTTGTATAATGTCACTGCCATAAGTGTTCTGTTCTTGAAAATTGAGCACCTGGAGAATAATACAAGGGCATTATATAGAGAGATTAAAAAAACTAAAACATTCTTGTCAGGCTGGGCACGAAGTTGAACTGAATATTCTGATAGCTTTTTTTTTTTAAGATCCACATTTTATTTAGTGATTTTTACTTCAAAAATAATTTGAAGAACAGTTTTTTCTGCTCTTAATTTGCAAGTATCAGAAGGAAGTTAATATAAAGGTTTATATTATTGTAGAAAAAGAAAGCACTGACAATCACACTGTGAACAACTCTTCAGAGAACACCGATGACCAAGTAACTGGAGAAATCGTTGGGAGGAAAAAGGTACGTGGCCTGATTTTTTTCTTCTAGTTTTACCAATGACCAAGAAGGCAGTGGGCAGTTACAAAGCTGAAGCAAATACCCCAATTTACCTGATCTGCATAAACAATTAAACTGCTGAGCAACCTGTTCCTTCTGTTTAAGATTTGATTTTATTTTGTGATAAAATAGCTTAAAATTGTCCAAATAATTGGTCTGTTAAAATAAATCATGGTACTTCTGTCAGTAGAAATGAGATAAAGCCCATTATCACCTGTTCATGTGTAGCATGCCCATAAGAGATACGTTGTTAATCCCATCAGATTTTGGTGAGGTGAAAACTTACGACTTGATTCCTATGGGACGTTATCTAAAAATATTTTCGACTGTATTTCTTTCTGAAAGCAGCAGCTGGGCTAATTGACCTTTTATCTATTTCCAACATGCATTGATTTAAAGACTGTGTTTATCTATATATATGCATGTTGAGGAGTACCTTATATGGAATTTCTTATGGGTTTAGGATCCAAAGGCTTCTGCAGAGACTGGCTGCTGTGTTTCCTGTTGAACAAAGACCTTAAGCACCGATTAACTTCAAGCACGTGTATAGTCTCACTGACATAAAAACACATTGTCATTAACTTTAATGGGACTACACACATGTTTATAATGAAGCATGTTAAGCGTTTACTGCTCTGGGGCTTTGCAGGTCTGAGCCTATATTTTTGCCTCAGTCTCTTTGAAAGAAACAGAAATAATTTTGCACCACTTGCAGGATTTTGTACAAACTGTACAGTGTGTAATTTGACAAAATGCAGTCATTTTAACTTCTCTGATTCATTTGTGCTATTTTGACACATTTCAAACATTGCAGCAGAATGTTTTTCATTAACATTTTTTAGATAGTCATTTTGTTTTGAAAAAATGATTTATTTTACTGAGGAGAAGTTTGCATCCTAAATTGACCTTGGTATATACAAAAGGCTTTGTAGTTTTTTTAACCTTGAGTTTCACAGCTAACTGTTCTGGGCATATTATTTACCTGTTTTTTACTCCAGTTTTCCCTGTTTAAGCGAAAGCCACTGACAGGCCAGAAGAATGTATGTAGCAGAAAGGAAGATAGATCTGGAAAGCCATTACAGAGTGGACAAGAAAAAGAAAAGGAAGATTTATCTGGTGAAGACAGTAAAGATGAAAACCAGAATCATACATTGGAGAATTCCAGGGAAACTGTGACTAACCAGGACAGAAGGACGAAATCTTCTACTTGTATATTACTCTAACACTGTTATAGCATGTAAGAATGTGACAGTCTTAAAGCACATAGTGCAGTTTTTACTTGAAAACAGTTATGACTCACTAGAGATGTTGATGGTTGCTTTTTTGATTGATTTGATTGCTGTGATTTTAAACATGCAGACCATTTTCTTGATATTTATTGATAATTTTAATACTTGCAGTTGATATGTTCATCAGCATCTTGCTGGAGTTCTGTGGCCTTAACTGTTAGTGTTGTAAAACAAAAATATATTTTTTTATATGAAAAGTTGAATACAGGCATTTCATGGTTTTTGCTAAATAATTTTATTCTGTTTCAGTCTACAGAGTACCACTTTCAGTACGATATTCCTGCAAAATTATAATATTTGGTAAAAGATACTATTTGGTTTAACAACCTATATAAGAATATTGAAGTTCACATTTTAAAGAGGATACTAAGTTACTTACAAATACATATGCCTCCTTCTGTTTTGACTTACAAAAATAGCAATAAAACTTCCAAGTTAACATGTAGGCCATTATTGAGGAAGGTACTTAAGTATGCGCCTAATTTCATATAGGGCAGTAGTTCCACTGGAAACAGTATCTAAGAGTAGTGTAAGTATGTAAGTATCCTGCCAAACTGGGACTTTGGAGTAACCTTTCATTTCTGAGAGATGCTGAACACCTTCACTCCTGCTGAAATCGGCGTAAGTTGATAGGACTCTGTCCTCACAGAATCGGGCCCAATAAAAACTGGACATCCTCACGGTTGTTTCAGTTGGATTCTAATCCTATATGCTTTGACCATCCATACCTTAATGAGTCTCTAGTGAAGCTTTTCTTACAGGAAAATAATGTAACCAAAGTTACTACGGAACACATTGGTATGACAGAAGATTATGGGCTAAATATTCATGTTTTTCTCAGGCAACATGGTTTTTCTTCAGCTGGAGACTGAGTAGCAGGAGTAGTGAATCTCATGACTGGTATGGGTGAGCAGAATGTTTCGGTTTTTAATTAGTCCGAGAAGCAGAAGTGAGAAACCCACTATTCTAATTACCAGCATTCCCTCTAAATAAAATTTGATTACTCAGAATTTAGTCCAGGTGAATAATACTGTTATGGATCTGATCCAGGGTCGGTGTTTGCCCCCAAACTAAAGAATAAGCATACTGAAATATGCTTAGGTTTTATGAATATACACAAGCACTAGCGTAAATATAAAATAAATAATTATTTCTAAACGGAGTACTTTTCAGAATACTTTACAAGGGACAGATGATCTTTGTAGGAAACCTAGGAAAATGTTATTTAATTTCACTGACATACAAACACATTTTAATATGCCTTTGGCCATATTTTGCCTTTGGATTATCAGTATTCCTAGTTTCAGAGTTGCTTCAGTTTTATATAACAGAAGTGTCTGGAGTTGTATTCAACCTAGAATTTGATTCAGCTGAATGCTTTGTCCCTGTAAGTATGACAGGTGCCCGGATTCTTTCACAGGGCCTCCACTGTGCTACAGTAAGCATCGTACTAATAACCTGGACGCTTGGGTCATCTTTTGCCAGAGGTAATTAAGATCCTTTTGTTTCTGTTATTTTTCTTTGGGCTACTCTCAAGTTCTGCAGTGAACCTTACATGAGCTGGGGTTTTTTGCCAATGTGCACTCTATTTACATATTTTCTTGTTTTTCTGAATGCATATGTGGTTTGTGTTCTAGTTGGATACTGTTGTGAATAGTAAGGAAGTGGAAAAGGAGAAAGAAATAACGTCCTCATTAATTTAAATAAGCTTTAATTATTTTTTAAGTGGAGATCAATCACAGAAATTGTTACCATAAGGACAATTTCTTTTTGTAAAATTTGAACTAATTTAGTGAAAAATATGACTTTAAAATGGGAATTACCCTTAAACCTAATGCTACAAAAGTTTATGTAATGAATTCTAAACTGATGTACACCAAAGGAGTTTCAGGGACTTGTACATTTATCTGGTCCATACACTTTGTTTAAGAAGAAGCAGGAGCAAATTAATCCATTCAGATGTCTTTTTTACATGTCTTCCTCGGTAATAAAAAAAGATTAAACAAATAAAACAAGTTAAATGTACATGTGTATTAATTTAAAGTGGGGGTTTTTTTAACAAATTCACAGTCCTTGTGATAAAAATGTAAGGGTTTTTTATTACTGAAAGGCTTTCATCAACTGATGAGTAGCAAAAAGTTGTAGAAACATAGTACATTTTTCTGTTTTTTCTTGCTTTCCCAAAGATAACTGTATCGAATTAAATCTTTATTTCTAGACTTCACAGCCCTGTCATACAACTGAGATTGTGCTTTAGAATTGCTGGGTTTCTAAAATTTCACCATCGAACCTACCACGAGGTGGAGTTCGTGCTCTTCGAAGGTGTAACTGTCTCATCCCACCCAGCCTTTGGAGCCAGGAATTTTCCTTCCCCTGGCCCCTGAAAAGCAGTTGAAGATACTCACTCTGTATCAAATTTTCTGATTCAAAATTCTCTGAAAACTTTATGTTTTCTGGCGTATCGCTTTTGGCATTGAAGTGGTCTGGTACCTTGACAAGTTTATATAGTATATTTTTAAAGTTTTAGACAGTGATTTGTAAAAATATAAAGATATAAAAATACAATTACTCATTTATTTCTCAGTGTATACATAGATGTTCAAGTGGTTAAATTCTGATACATAAATCTAAGTCTAGGTATACATTTGATCTAAAAAGAAGTGCTATTAGTGCATCTTGAATATGTATATATGTATATGCACTGATACATATATATGTGTGTATATATACATGAAGATATATGTATATATAGACATATGTATGTGTGTGTATGTATATGAATGATCAAACGTGTACCTGACCTCCTGAAATTTCATTTCATCCATATATTTACGTATGCATGTTTACTGATTTCCAGGAAGCACAGGATTCATTTATGCAGCTACTGTTCCTATACAAGTTTCTGATGATTGAAGTAGAAAAGGAGAGAACATGCTGTTTTGACAGTATTTTATATACACAAAGATGATGATAATAATAAATAATAGTAATAATAATAATAAATCAAATGAACTTTGTGCAACTTTTTCCTTTTTCTTCCAGGAAATAGTTGTATAATATGCAAACTATGTCCAGTCTTTGTCCCTGGGGAAGATTTTAAGTCATGCTGTTGACATTAGGGTAGTTGAAGTAAATTGAGTTAATATCATAATGGTAAACCACTGTAAGTCCTGATAATCATGTATACGCAAGCTAATCTTACATGACTATTGATAAGCTAAGTAGGGGTTGACTTAAAATGTGCTCATGAAAAAGGCATTAACTTGTCCAGCTTTCGACATCTAGCATTTCTGACATTTAGTTAGTATATCAGACATGCTTTCTTGCACACGAAGCCCATTCTGTACTCAATTTCTGTTGAAATTGCTGGCCAGGCTCCTTGCTGACGCAGAAGGGGGCAGTTCTTAAAGCGACATAGTTACGCTACCACTACCGGTACTACTGACACTACTCTCTACATCTAATGCCCCAAGGTGAACGAGTGGGCATTTCTCAGATTTATGACATGTATTTAGCAGCATGGATGCTTAACAACATAGAAAAAAGAAATGTTCCAAAAATACCTAAAATATCTGAATTAGCAGTAGAAAGGAGATCTGTTTGAGTTGGATATTAAAATCCAATATTGAGCACCTTTAAAAATACCGAAATGTTGTATAGGGAAATGATAACCATTTACTGCATCCTTGGATTATTTTCTCTCTTTAAAATGTAAACAAACGATCTCTAAATTCCCTCAGAGTGTTTTTAAGAGCTATATTATTTATACCATTCATCACTCGCAGGGGTTTACAACATTTTCACACCTTAAATTCCTTTAAGAACATAAATAGTGTTCTGGTTAACTGTGATGAGACCACTGTTGGTGAGAAATTAATGCTTTGGTAGTAGGTCTGCTTTGCTCACTATCTCATACTGATTGAGGTCTCTTCACACCTGTTTGCCTTCCAAGACTGTGTTGGAATTACATTTTAATCAAGCTATATAATTACCAGTCTCTTTTTCAGGACCAGATAGTAATGACTCAACAAAACCATTGCAAAATCTAAATCTGGCTAAACTGTTGCTCTTGTATTTGTACACAAAGAAATCTTTCGTTTTCAAGACCATTCTCATTTGATGTCGAAACAGTTTAGACACAGCTGTTTCCAATCACACTCATCAAAAGCTTTAGAGATATTAACAGAATTTTAAGAGATGTAAACAGCTTTTAAAAAAAAATAAGATATGGAGGTTTTGTTCTTTAGTATATCTGTTAAATGTTAAACCATGTATCTGCTGATATACCACAACCTAGTCTTAAAAATATTAATGCATCATTCAGTATCTAACTAAGAATGCAATGTTGTCTCCCCCCACAAAATTTCTGGTTTGCTGGTTGCCTAAGACACAAGCACCCCACCAGATGGAAGGGGGAAAAGGCAACTGGTATCATGAAGACTTGCTACATAGGTATACCAATGTATATGCTATGTATGAGCCTGACCTAGACTTTCTTATTGAAATTTTCCATAGCAAGGTTGTTGGTATCAAAGAAATTGAGGGAAAGTTAGTCTAGCCATCTCCTTTGTGCCATTTGCTGGAAGGGAGGGCGTGAGGCCACCATTAACCTGGAGGACCCAAGGAGACTTCCTCAGATCATTGATGTAGGGAGCACGTAAGTGCTCAGGGATGGAAGACGCAGAGAGTGCAGCCCTGAAGAATGTTTCATTTCCTTAGAATACATTATTTCTACAGCCAGGGCAGTATATTCTTTTGTAGTGTTGCAAAGGAGTGTGACCATTGAGGTTTGGGTGTGATGTAAGAAAATTATTAGGATATAACTTAAGATTATTATTTCACACAAGAAACTATTTGATCATTATCTCTGTTATTTAAGCTTCTAGAACAAGATTTTCCATTGGTTTACAGCCTTCTGGCATTTTTAGCTGGTGATGCCGTCTTCTAGACTGGCCTCTAGTATCCTGTCTGTCATCTTAGGAAAACCAGCTTTCTATTAGAAAACATGAATATATCACTTAAAAATACAAAATGAGTCTCTTTGACAGGCATGCTATCTGCAGTGGAGATGCCTTTTGAAAAGGGCACTGACTGAATGTAGCATCTACTCTGCGTGAACACGTGCTGGCAGTGAAGTTTCATAGGCATGTGCTGAAAGCAGCAGCGTGGTAAGATTGAGGAATTTTGTCTTATCATTCCCCAGAAAGTGCTCTACGTGACACACATCCACCTGCCTCTTTCTGTCCATGCCTCCCCCGACTCTTTTTTGCCTTTTTGCCTCTCAGCGCCTCCAGTTCCTCACCACAGCAGTGCCTACAGCAGAGCTGCTCTTCCTGCCCGTTATCTCCACAGGTCAATCCCAATCTTTGCTTCCATTTCAGTCTCCCTCTCTGGGACTCTTTGTCAGAGCTTCAGAAACATGCCAACGCTGGAGTGCACCCCACCAGCCTGCAAGCACCCAGATTGCCCCCAGTGTGGGATGCTAACAGCATCCTAGCAAAGTTCATACGCAACAGGCTGACATCCAGAGGAAAAAAATTGGCCCTAGGAGATGGGAATTCCAAGCAGCTGGAAGGAGGGTCTGATAACAGCAAACATTGAGCAACAAGTAAGTATTTCTAACTGTTGCTGTCACTAAACATCCTAAGAAACTAATCCGTAAACTTCAAGAATTGAAAGAATTGTACAGAAGAACTGCATCATCATCATTATTATTGTTACTATTATTTTTTGTTATTTTTATTTTAGGACAGTCTCGATTTCTGCAGGTATTCACACAAGTAATTTTAAGTATTAGAGTGTTCTCATTCAGTAAGGCTATTCACAGGTCTAAAAACACTGGGCTGTTGTTTGGATGGGACCCCCAGTTTGTCATCCTCTTAACATAACTAATCGAATCTTAGTTGGGTCTTCCAAAACTTAATTACACACAGCTGAGTTGCTGGTTTGTTGGTTTTTTTTTTTCCTTATCATCCTTTTACTATTTGGAGAAAAATTATTAGATTGTTAAACTTTATTAAAAATTGTACTTTAGTGAATTTCTCCCCTCCATCAAAAGCTGTATTTATTATCACTGTAACTGTAGTTAAGTTACAGCTATTCTGGTAGAGAGTAATAAAATTATATTTCTGAACTGCTGTTAAAAAAAGCATGAAGGAGAAATTACATGCTTAAATTAACTCCTTGGTATAATAAGAATATATCTTTAAGTGTCCAAGAGTGCTTAACTTTGCTCTGGGTCTTACTGTTTATTCAGCTAAGACATTCTCACATACTTTTATCCTGTACTGTTGCTTAATTTTAGGTTTTAAAGTTAATTTACCTCCAAACAGTCAAAAACTGAATCTTCAATGGAAAGCACACTGGTCATTTCTTGCGTAATGCCAGTAGTGCCTGGAACTCCAAATAACCACAAGCTTAAATATTTGGAATTTTTTCTATGAAAATTGAAAGCTGAACTGTGATGAAAAAATGACCACGACTATGCTTTCAAATTAAATAAATGTGACATTTGTTTAATACATTCCTACTTCCAAATGCTTTGTCCTATTAAAGGGTCCCTTAAGAAAACTACAAAAATCTAATTTATGTTACGAATTCAAAAAAATTTTTTAAAAATGCCTTGAACTTGTCTATCAAGCCCCAATCTTTTGGATGGTTTTAGAGAGCTGTCATCCTAACAAAGACGCAGACTAAGAGTTACATTGCACAGAGAAACTCCAGAGCCAACTTGCATCTGAATGAATGCACACCTCAGTATTGGCATGTTTACAAGGCTAATTTCA
The DNA here is from genome assembly GCF_929443795.1 of Astur gentilis. Classification (NCBI taxonomy): domain Eukaryota; kingdom Metazoa; phylum Chordata; class Aves; order Accipitriformes; family Accipitridae; genus Astur; species Astur gentilis. Next base: position 12,892,925 of record NC_064911.1, read on the forward strand.
AACAGTCCATGAAGGATACATTCACACTGCTAGTTATGCTCGTACTTGCATCTAAATTTGAGCTGTAACTTGCAGGCTATGTAAACTCTTAAATCTTTTGCCTTTCTCAGGGCAGTGAGAACTCCAAGAGTTGGATGCTAGAGGAAAACCAGCATCCCAGGCGAGCTCACTCACAATGCACATAGTACGCTTTGCAGAAACCCCCGCAGTCGGCAGCCAAGACATGGTAAAAACCAGCCTGAAAACACCCATGGTTACGCTGTTTGAATGGATGGAATCGTGCCTATGCAATCAGGAGCAACACAAAAGCAGTTTAAAAACTCACTGATCACAGTGAATCAAATGGGATGCTTGTCTGTACCAATTTGGGCACCACACCAGCAGTTAACTGACTGCACGTAACACTGACGACTTCGCTTCCCGCACAAACAGGCTGTCCACACAAGGAGGGATTTGTCACCACCACCAAGTTTCTGTACGGTGACAACACAGTTTTAAATGGCTAGGAAAGGCTTCCCAAGAGAGGGGCTGTGAGCCCTGTGGTCTGGACAATACTGGGGCAGCTGATGGAGAAGCTGCAGCTGCATTAAAACTTTGACTGGCAGCACCTTCTTGTACAATGCTACCATGCTAGTATAGCTTTTATATTCTTAGGAAGACTATCTAAATGAAGGCCAGTATTTTGGAAATGGGCAGCTAAAACGACATACACAAAGAGAAAGCAAGAGATATCTGACCCATTGTCCTGGTTTCAGCTGGAATAAAGTTAATTTTCTTCTTAGTAGCTGGTATAGTGCTGTGTTTTGGATTTAGGATGAGAATAATGTTGATAACATACTGATGTTGACTAAGTCAAGGACTTTTCAGCTTCTCATACTGCCCTGCCAGTAGAGGCTGGGGGAGCACAAGAAGTTGGGAGGGGATGCAGCCACGACAGCTGACCCAAGCGAGCCACAGGTGTATTCCATACCATGTGATGTCATGCCCAGTATATAAACTGGGGGTGGTTGGCTGTGTAGTTGTAGTTTCCCTTCCTTTTCTGTCCTATTAGGCTGTCTTTATCTCAACCCATGAGTTTTACTTTTTTTTTTTCCCCTTGATTTTTCTCCCCCATTCCACTGGGTGGGGGGAGTGAGTGAGCAGCTGCGTGGTGCTTAGTTGCCAGCTGGGGTTAAACCACAACACCCATTAAGATCTGCTTCAGGTACCTCTATTATTCCAGCACATTTGAGTGCTCAACTTTTACCAAAGTCTTGCAGCACAGATTAACTACAGAGATTATCACTATTTATTACAGATTTTTAACATTTTACTTTAATCTTTTCTATGATATCTGTGCCAATAATAATAGCCTAAAGCACTCCTTTTTTGTTATTTTCTACTTTCAAGGAGAGTAATGTTAGTCTTTTTAATCTCTCCTCGCATGGAAATGTAATCTTTCCTTAGGCTGTTAAACTGTAATGGCTCAGATGTTGGTTTTGTTACTTTTTTTTTTTTTTTAAACAAGGTGATCAAAACGGAATATCGAAGCCATACTTGAGCTGCATCTGCACTGGACAGAGCATGATCAACTTGGAGAAGTGTTGGTGCTGAGGACCCAGTTCCTACTCATACCCATCAGGTATTTTACTCAAGAGGAGCCCCATAGGTGCAGGAGCTGCACTCACTCCTGTGCGCGTTCTGGTCTCAAGCATACAATGTAGTGGATTCAAGCGGGGAGGTGTACTTGAGGTGTACTCCTCATCCAAACAAAAACTCTGATGAGAAGAAAACATTTTAGAGAAAGCTCCCAAACACAGCACCTGCCTAGATTTTTATTCTAATTACCAGCAAGATCCCATTTCTTTCCTTGGTCACTTTGGTTCACTCAGTCTCAAAATTAGTTAGGCAAAACTGGTGCCTCTTCTTCCGCTGTTTCCAAACTGACATCTCCCCTTGAGAAGACTATCCTCCCTCTGAAAATTGATGTCCCTTATTTCTGAAGAAATATTCCTTTACTTCCTAGTTAGTAATTTCCCCGTTTGTGCTTTGCTGCAAATAGTGCAGCAGGTGTGTGGGACCCTCGGAACTCCCTTGGGATCTCTCCCCCTCGCTGCCCCAGCACGCAAACTCTTCCCAGGCTAGCCGGCGCCAGTGCTTTCCCCCACCTTCAGCAGTTTACAGTGCACGTTAGATGGTACCTCTAATGGTGGAAAGGGAAAAAAAAATAAAAAATTCGAAGTCTAGCTGTAGTCAAGCTGCAGGCTTGATAGATCTCAAAATCAAAAGCGTTGGAACATACGGTGCTCTGTCTGAAGCCCTCGCTTCCGTAGGCTAGGAGCGATTGGGGAATTTGCTTTCATCTGGAAAACAGAAAAAAAAGACCTCTAGTCTTTGTGGTTATGGAAGAAAGCCTGAAACTATGACCCCGCAACACCCTAGCAGCTCAAAAGGTCAATGGGAAATGTGAAGACTTCGAACTTTTTTTCTAAATCTCATGACTTGAGGATCTGACTCATGGTTTCTTAACGTTTAAGGCTGCCCATCTGCGAACTGCTGAGCAACCGGAGCCGTTCATCTTGAAAAAGTACCGTCCCGTTCCCCCGCACTGCTGCCCGTGAAACTCTCCGGGCCTGCGCCGGCACCCACGGCCACCCGGGACGGGACGGGAGGCGGGAGCGCCGTGCTTTCCCTGCGTGGCCCTACCTGACCAGAGAAGGGACTGGACCCAGCCAGGCCACGCAACGCACACACCGGGGCGAGGGACCCCAGACCTCCCGCCGGGCCGTTCCCGGCGGCCACGTCGGAGGGGAGCCGTGCCCACGGGCGGGAGGAGCCACTCGGGGAAGGGGTGGTGGTGGGGAGAACCGTGGAGCAAACCGGCGCCGGAGCCCTGAGGCGGGGGTGGCAGCACGTCCCTCACAAGCGCCTCAGCTCGCTTCCCGCCGCCGGTGCCGGCGGGAGGCGAGGTGAGGCGGGGCGGGCGGGCTGCCCTCAGAGGAGGAGGAGAAGGAGGAGTCTCCGTCGGCGCCCGGGAGCCCGCTCGGAGAATGTCTCCGTCCCACTCCTCCTCCTCCTCCGCCTGCCCCTTTGCCGCGCAGCCCTCAGCCGGGAAGGGCCGCCGCCGCTGCCGCCGCCTCGCAGCATGGGGAGCTGCTGGCTGCGCCTCGCCGCCCTGCTCGCCCTGGGCGCCTGCCCCAGCCTGGAGTACGACGGTAGGGAAGGAAGGGAAAGAAGGAAGGGGGCCGGGGAGCCCCCCGCGGCGGGGGAGCCGTTCTCCTCACGCCGGGCAGCGAGGCGAGGGCGGGGGGGGGGGGGGGGGGGGGATGGCTTCGGCCCGGAGGGGCGTCCCGCCATGGCGGGGGGGGGGGGGAACGGGGGTCCTTGCTGCTCGCTCCCCGCCCGGAGCGCTTTGTGTCGTTCTCCGCCTCGTCCTTCCCTTGGCTCGTCAGCTCAAGGGAAGCCTGAGGGACGATTAAAAACTTTTATGGGTTTGGGGTTTAAACGCGCGGAGCGCAGGTGGGTGGTAGCCCGTCGCGGGGTATCCCGTTTGCGTCTCCTGGGAGACTCGCAGAGGGCTGAGGAGGGAGAAGGGCACCCGCTCGGAGTCGCTTGGGTTGAAGAGAGGGTCTGCGTCGTCCTTAATTGTAAAGAAGGGGCGAGAGTATGCCTGATCTACCAGCCCGGGCTCCGGGACCTTGGCGCTTACAGGTCTTCCACCAGTTTGTGTTGCTTGTGTGTGACCGCGCACACACAAAGCTTATCTCAGTTTTCAGTGTGAAGAATGAAAGGGTGAATCCGGCTGGGTTCTTACACTTCTAGTAATTAAAAAAGTATGCTTATGCTGTTTCACTTCTAATTGTTTGCGTTTGCTTTAGCAAAATTTGAAATGAGCTCAAATTTATGTCCATTGCCATGGCAAAAGGAAAGCAGCGTGTAGGTCTGCCTGCTCCTTTAAAGCAGCTGTATCTTGTCAGATGAAACGTTGCTGACTTGGCGGGTATAGCAAGCGAAGCCAGTGTAAACTGGCATGCGGTGGTGGTTTAACAGGTGTAGTCAATGAAAATTGGGTGGTCAGAACACAGCCTTCAAAGTGAGTGGGTGTTGCTTCAAATTGAGGTGAGTTACCGTGGGTTGGCAGTGAAGCCAGGCAATGAACAGGTGAGAAGGGTGTCTAATACGATTCACAGCTGTGCATGCAGAGAACCTCTGTTTGTTGAGGATACCTATTTTTTGTATCCAGGAGCTATCCCTACTTAAGATGTAGTTCTGCGCCTGGAGGGGCATAAAATGGCATAATGATGGTATTTGTGAGTTGAAGTTAGCTTTTCTTATTTTTGTTGGCATGCTTCCAGTGGCTTCTTTCCAACACGAAAGATGCTGGAATGTACTTTTATGCTCTTTCTTTACAAAACACTAAGGTATTGGACACATCAGTTGTTAAATCAACAAAGACAACAGAAGTTTCTGTCCTGGCATTTCTCTGAGGACTATTGTACTGCCAAACTCTATTTTCTTAGGAAGATGACTGAATGCTTTACTTTGTGGTTTATGTGAATGTTAGTCTTCAATTAGTTTGCAGAGGATGCTAATATCCTGTCCTTCTCGTTCTTCCTAAAAGGCCAAATGTAACTTCTCCAATCTCAAAAATCTAATTTTTGCATGTAATCCTCAAGTTGGCTGCACAATAGCCTGCTTGTTTCAGCTTTCACTCATTTGAAAGTCCAATTTTCCTCTTATGCTTAGTGTCAAAGGCTCCAAGGAGCTTAAATCATCGGCAGCTGTATTTGTAAACCCTAATATAAAGTTAAGGTTTCATGTTCCATTTCTTTTGTTTGGTTGGTTTTTAATAGAGAAAACGTGATACTCTTTCAAATCTTTATTCTCAATGTGAAATGTAGTAAAACTGTAAATAGGTATTTTCTTTAATGGTACTATGTTAGTGTGTAATAGTGCACGTTAGGCACAGAGTGCCATTAAGTAAACTAAAATAGACTTCTTCAAAAAATCTCCATAGGATACGTGTGCATGTGGCCTTCTCGCATACAGATTATACATGCACATACTTTAGTGAACTGTTAACCAGGAAGTTGATGCTTGACTATTTTGTAGACAAAGCCAAACAATCTATTTTGGATTCAGACAAAATGCTTGTTTTCAGTATTAGACTGTTATCTAAACATCAGAAATAGTCTAATCAGCTCTTGAATTCATAATTTGGTAACACTGAAGTTTTTAGTGTAGAACATTTGTGCTCTGTAACCCAAAGACTATGGTGAACACACTAAATAGAAATAATTTACATGTTGTAAACAGAGTTCTGCGATCAAATATTGATCGCAGGCATTGAAAATGAAGGCAGTATTCCGCCTGTGAAAATGTCGTTGAATTAACTATCTGCTTGGCATAAGGAAGGCAACTGAAAAATATCTGAATGCTTAAAATTCTTAAAATACTTAAAAGCATTAGAAGCAGCTGCTATATTATCTGTAACAGTAGTTTCAAATCTTGAAAGGATGCCCATGGTCTTTTTCATGTTGTTCCATTCAAAGCCTGCGATGCACTGGCAAAAATCTCTCTGATGGCACCACTCAGAGAAAAGTCTGTTTGATCTTCAGGAACGTTTGAGAGATGTACCTTTTGGAAGTTAAAGCAAGTTTAAAACCTTTTCCCCAGGGACTAAAGTGGGAGAGACGATCTTTGAGCTCTTCAGCGACTCCTTCTCATCAGGTTCTTCTACTATTCCCCAGAGCTTCTCCCATCTCTTCTTTTCTGTTTTTCCGAGCTGTGAAAGACCAGTGTAGATCCTTACCCTGTTGGGCTCAGGCAGAGCAGTGCTGACCATCCAGTAGTGGCGAGTGTGGGTACAGCTGTATGTACATACGTATATATGTACGAAAATCACTTCTTTGGTGTTTGGGGTACACGGAGATGAAATCAAGAGGCACTGCACAGTGTATGACTGTTGTACTCATGTCTTTACACTTTTAGCAGACAGATGAAAGGAAAAGCTGATCTATGATAAAATTAATGGGAATTGGTTATACTGCATTAAAAAAGAAACTGTGTGTTGGAACAGGCTATTGGTGGGAAGGGACTGTGAACCTGGAGAGAGATGCCATTAAAATCCCTTGAAGGCCATGTGATACTATAGAACTATTTTCAAAAGCTGTATGAAGATTTATTTCAATGAAAAACAATGTATATGTGTGGTATGCTTGTAACATATGTATATATTTGGATTAAATATGAGTAGTTGGAAGTCTGGTTGTGGAAAGTGTAGCACTTCTCAAAGTTGCGTTGTAGAGCAAGGGGTGTATCTGTGGGTGAGCCTTCCGAGTGCTACAGCCGTTCAGAGAGGCAGTCCTTGCCCAACTGAATTTATACTGTAAATAGACAAAGGATAGGAGGACAAAACTGAAGGAAGTAAATATTTAACATTGCCTAGAGTCATATGGCAGGCTTTAAAAAGTCTGGCATTGCAATTAACTTGATTCCTACTCGTAGCTCCTGTCCATCAGACCAAGCTGCAAAATGGTCAAGAAACAGTCTCCAGGGCCCTAAGCAGCTGGTGTTCTGCATCGCCAAGGGTGGGGCCCGTTGTGTCAGCTGAGGGTTTTTTTGTTGTTTGTTGGTTTTTTTTAAATACAGCTTGCTGTCTGCCTATTAATCTTAGGTGACAATTTGTGTAGAAGTACGTACAGGATCCACTTGTGTGCTTAGTTCTGTGCGTGTGGGTCCCCTGAACCTGAGGGTTCTGATAGCGAGCTTGTGGTGGGCACAGACCTAGATGTTGTGCGTGCTGGTTAAGCACAGAACACGTAGAAGTCAATTGCTGTCCTCAAATCGCTTGCCGTCCAAGTACCAGAAAAAAACCAGCACGTGAATTCAAGCACATAAGTATGTCCTAAGGCACAGCTTTATCCAAAGAGTTGTGCTTTGGACAGGTTGGCTCCCCCTAAATAGGCTCCAGCTAGCTGTATGGTTGCATATGAATGAATAAGCCTTCCAGCAGCAGAGAAGCCTAATAGAAATGACATTCTCAAGTGACCTCAAATACAACAGGTATGTCCTGTTTATATCAATCAATAATGTTAACTCATCCCCTGACGCTGCTTTCATATTTTCTTGTGTGAAGTGGGCCATCTTCATGAGCTGTAGTAATTCTCTACTGAAAACTCCTCACGGCTTTAAGCGTTATCAAAGCACTGCATTTCTTTCTGAGTGGTCCTTAGGTAACTGGGTCATCGCAACCTCCGTGCTAGGCCTGCTCAGACTGCTAGCTCTTCAGTAACACCTGGGGGCTTTGGTGCAACTGAAATATCCAGGGGGAGATCACATAAACAAAGAGTGAAATTAAGAAAAATTTCTGAGAGATGCTTTTTGTGAATTTTTCAGCTGTCCCTTTTCTCACAGTGAAATACACCTTGCTAAAGAGCACAGGCAAACTAATTGCATGTAATGGTTTGTGCAGTTAAGTCTAGGCGAGCATTGGAGATGATACAGGAGGTACAATAGAACAGTCAATGGCAGTTATTCTTCACGCCTGCAAGCTACTGTATCCCTTTTATTGTTGGTCTGCTGCAGTAGTAAATGCTAGCAGACATGACACGGGCTTCCCAAACATTTAAAGTGTATAAACACAGTGTTTATAAAAACTTGCAGTTGAGATTGCCATTGGTACAGGTAAGGATCTTGTCTGTCAAAACTATGATTGAGCTTATAACTTGGATAATCAAAAACATTTATTCTAAAAAACAATTTGGATATGTTGATGTTGAGGTTTTACTGTACTCTTCTCATCTCTTAGTTGAAGCCAGTAGTTGTAAATGAGTATTACTGAAATATATGTTTTTCTCTCAGTTTGGAGATATGAATGGGATGGGTATCAATTGGGTCAAATTTGTTGCTGATGAAGGTGCAGGGAACAAGATTTGGCATGCTGTTGTATTGGCATTCAGTTGAATAAGCCATTGGGTTGAAAATTCAGACTCCTTGCATGTTTGATATATAACCTTAGGCAAGTTGCTTAGACTTACTTGTTCTTCCTTTCTTTTCCCTGTTGGAGATGCCTTTGTAAAAAGCCTACTACTTAGATACTGCTGTGTACTGATTTACAGGAAAGATGGAGTTTGGGGACGGGCATGGACTTCAGCCCACACTGTGAGATGTCTCGATGCACTGTTGATAAACCATAATTGTCTGAAGGCCAGAGAGTGTGTGAGGAGCATCATTTGCATGGGTGTGCTGTAAAGACACAAATGATGAATCATGTATGAAAATATACTGATGTGTAAAAATATACTTAAGATTTTAGGTACTAATGCAATAGTCTTAACTCTTGAGCCCCGTACTGTGCTGCCATATGTAAGATTAGATAGTGTCAGGGTCCCAGGAGCATCTTCCTTGGGAGAGACTGTTTCCAAGGAATGGGTCCCCAGCCCGCTAGTGTGATTTTTTTGGAGTGGAGAGCAATGAAGAGGCAAACACCAGCACTCCCATCCCTCCCTACCTCCAGCCCCATCACACTACTAATTTTTTGTCCAAAAAGCATATCAGTAATCTAATACTTCATGCAATTGTAGTGTATACTGTGTTGTAATACAGAGTGTAATACACAAAGCTTTGTGTCTTTCACAGTACATCTGTGAAACTTCTGAAGGTACAAATGTTTTTTCCCCAGTGGGGTAACAAATTACATGTTCCACTAGATACTTGGCTAATTTTTGTGTTTCTGAAATGTCTGTGTTTGTTGGTTGTTATTTTTTAAGTTGCTGTTTCAAGTTATGTTATACATTAAAAAATATGGTGTGCTGGGGATTGTCTGTTTCACAAGGCATTCACTTCAAATTTTTTTAGTACAGTAAACGAATGGCTCAGCATACAGGACATGGCTGGCTGGCACTTTGCTGCCACTGTTTCTAACTATTGATTATATTTAAAGGGCACTGTTAAGGTTGTTCAAACTGAAAATTTATGCTGCAGTACCTTGAAAGCGGCTCCAAATTATAGGTTTTAATTTTAACGATTCTGATCTTTCCTGTAACTTGAAATAGCCACTTAAGAGCTCTGCCAGAGTTTGAAACCACTTCAACTTGTCATTTGGCATATCTTTACATGAAGAGAGAAAGGATTTTTGTATTTCTTGAGAGGCCCATGGAAATAAATTAAATTTCCCCAAGTTAATACATATGGGAAGCTCAGATTTGTCAGTATCTTCCTTTGGTTTGCCTTAACAATCTTGACAAGGTTTTGTTGTGCTTGAGGAAATAAATGGTGTCTTTGCTGTGTACATAATGCACAGAAATGTGGAAAGAGTACTTATATGGAGAGTAAAGCTCTGTCAAGTGCAACATCAGGATGACAAATGCTTCCCCCACCCACCATTATCTCTAACTAGTGTTTCTTGGCAGCTGCAGGGATTTTCCCTGAGAGAAATGTCTAAAATTACATCCCCCTATTCAGTTCCGTGAAGATGGAGGGAGAATGCATTTAGCATGGGAACATGTTAAGAGACTGCTACCAGCACGCTGAAGTGAGTCTGTCAAAATACCTTAGTGCTGGACTACTGTTAAAATGCAACTTTTCTGCTAAAAGGCTTATTTGAGGAGAAAGTATTGCTCATGGGTTTTTGCTTGTTTCCTAAACAGAAGTTACTAGACTGGCTGTGCTGCAGTTCCCCAGTTTGGCTGGCTGGCCTTCATCACCAACTCCCGATTTTTATTTTTAGTGCTATTTTTGTGCTTTCTTCTCTAGCACTTAGCAGATGCTACCTTGCAAAAGCAGCTACTTTGCGTTCCTTCATGTGTTTCTCAACAGCATGTCTTTTGGTTTTTTGGTTACTTTTGGGTGTTGTGCTTTCCCTGCAGGAAGTGCTAGACAACTGTGGCCTGTTTTTGCCTATCAGGATGGACTATTTCTTCTCTCCCCAGCTCTCCTGGGCTTCCTCCTGCCCATCCCTGCTGCCTGATTCCTGGCGTGTAAGACCTTGGGCAGGATCCCTCGCCTCGATCCCTGTTTGTTCAGGTGCTAATGCAGTAGGGGCCAGGTCCAGCCCTGGCCGGGGCTCCTGGGCATGTTTGCAGTATAGGAGAGATTTCCAAAATGGCTTTCTCCCAAACCTACTCTTGTTCCTGTTTTGCGTTGCTGGAAGCATCCCCTCTTCTCTCACCCGGGCGGCAGTTTTCAACGTTCTTCTACTCTCCTGCTTGCATATTTTTAACTCGGCTCTTGACTTTGAGGCAGGCTGCCCAGCTTTCTCGACTCCCCCCCAGCTGTGAGTAACCTGGTGGCTTCATGTGTGATCTGGCAGCGAGGTGCTGCAAGCCTCTGGGGAGGGGGAAGCCTGCTGGCGAGGCCAAATCGGGACATGGCTCACATAAATTTATCTAGGATGTCTTCCTTTACCCTCTCGTGCTGTTTGGTGTGAAATAAGCAACGAGGGTAGGACCCATATTGTTGCTTTCGATGGTGCTGTCTCTTTCAGCTGGCCTTCTGTAGGTCTTTGCTGCCCTAGTTTCAGCTCTTGAAGGTTAGCTCAGTAATTGGGAGAGCTGCTCTCCCCTCCCAGCAGTGTGCAGGGCAAATTACAGGCTGGGTGAGGGAAACATCCCCAGCTGTGCAGGAGCACTGAGCCTCTGCTAGCCTGTGCAACTCAAGCCAGGGGCAGTTGGGTGCTTTTGGCAAAGGTTTTTGCCGTTTGAGCAGATGCAATTTGTATAACTTCACGGTTTTTGCTTACTCAATGAAACTGTGTCTTCATCTGAGGACAGATGCCATCGGTGGAGTTTAGGTTAGCTGCTCTGAGAGACCAAGTTTTGCTCAGTGTACAGAGCTCAAAAAGAAATGAGAATGCTTGAAATGATACGTGTTCTGGGTTGCTCTTCTGAGATCGGTCATTATGAGCTATTTTCAAGGGTGGTGGGGGGGGAGAACCTCCCACAACCAAAACATGCAAGATGCATATCGTAAAGATTCTTGATTGCATTCATTTGTTTGAAACTGGTAAGTATCTACGTATGTGTATATATGCCTTTGAATTGTGACGTGCAGCTGTGTCCTTCAGGAAGGCTCGGAGAAACTTGTGCAGCTTTGCAGGAAAATATACAACATTAAATTTTATGTACTGCTGTCACTTGCTCCAGATCTTGCAGTGGGTAAAAATATACATGTGTGAGAATACTTGACATATGCAATTTGGATGATTTAGAAGTTTGTGTTATAAGGAAAGTTTGTTTTGAAGATTCTGAAATTACTGTGGTGGTGGTACAGAAGGAAACCCCTTTTTTCCAGTCGTGTAAAATTTAAAATCTGTCACAACACAGCTTTCTTACAATTTGAGCAGTGTGATTGAAGACATCTGATTTTACTCTTCCTTACTTCTTGCCCTCTTCTTGTTCTTTTCAGGAAATGCCATTGCTGTTTAGGGTACTGGATTTAGACGTGTTGTACATATATCCACTAAGAATAGCATTGCAGTTTGAAAGCAGTCATGTATTCAGGCTTCTCCAGCGGTGCCGTGTCATGCTGCATGGTTTACCCGAAACCTACACTTAACCAGTGTGGGCTGGCAACATGAGTCACTTAGCAAAGTCTGTCTCCTTTTGGGCTGTACCGTGAGAGTTTTAGCCTGCTGGGGTCTGTGGTCCATTCCGGTGTCCCTCAGAGGTCTTTTCGTCAGGCTTCCTGACACTGACTGGCCAGATGGGGGGAGATGCTGCTTCCAACTCCTGCCTCAGAGTGAAGTTATGAGCCTATGCCAATTGCACTTTTCTTTAGAGCTGACAACTTTAGGGCAATGCAGTTAAAAGTAATTACTTGATTCAAATCTGCCTGTCTTGAGTCCATCCATTGTGGCTCTCTAGTTATATTATGTCACTCATAAGTAAAACAGGCCAAAATTAACATGCCTCTGTCTAGCTGTTCTTGAAGATTAAAAACTCGTTGGCTTGCAGACATTCACTGTTCTAAGCTGCCCAGAGGCAGACAGCAGAAACAATATGCCTGGTGCTGAGTTACAGTGGCAGTGAAATGTTTAAATAAAAAAAACCAACGCAACAAATAACAAAAAGGTCTTTCCCATACTTTACTTTTCTGGGAAAGGAATGGATGTGAGTGCCCCATGCGGAAAGGGGGTACCTTTCTTATTGCTGTAGTAAGGAAAAAAGGGATGTGTCACTGAAGGTGTTTTTTGTCAAGGCATCTGACTGGTAGTTTGCTTCAATTTTGTACCACTGATTTCTTTTTGTGACATTGAGGCAGCTGGTTAGGCTGTGTCTGCATCCCCTTTGTAATATGGTTTGTCTGGAGAGCTTTGACTGAAAACATTCATATAAAGAGCAAGTACTGTTATTACTATTGCATGTGCTGTGCATCATATTAAGTAAAACCATGTGGGTGTGTTTAGTTGTGGAACTGCTAGAGGTTGCTCTTGGGTGTCTTTAAAGCTGAAAAGGGGTGACATGTGCCTGGCTATGGTTCTGGGCATACCTGTGTGCTCTTCTGGCTAGTCCTTCCATTGCCCTAGTTACTGCTTCAGTTACAGCTTCTGGCTGTGTTTCCGTGTTGGTAGCTATCAGGAACCACAATTTGAGTTTCTCTTTGTTACTTGACATTTGTTGTAACAAGGTAGGAAATACGTGTCCAGGAGAAACGGGAGATAACAGTAACTGAAAACTTGATTTGACTTTGAGTTTAAGATTTCCAGTCAAATGCATCAAATCCTGAGTAGTTCTGTGGTAAGGGAAGGCCACTTTTGTATAAATGGCCAGCAGTGCTGTTGATATCACTGATACCTTTTTGCCCTTTCCACCAGCACATTAGAAGCTTGCAGTGATTAACTGGCTGACAACTTGTCATCTTTTTGGAAAATACGAACACCTGTATTGGTTTTTTGGCTCTGTTTTTAAGAGAAGTGCTTCCAATTGGGGATTCTGTGCCTCTCTCAAACTGAATATCAAAACCAGAATATTAAAAAGAATATTAAACTCTATCCTTAGATGGCTCCAAGGCATTTCAGGCCTCTTAGGATACCAGTAACAGCGCGGGATGTGCACTGCAGCCCTGAAAGTTCCTTTGTTTTACTCTTATCCAAAATCATCCTTTCACAATATTTTTGTCTGGCAGTTTGTAGGGAAATCTTTAATATGTGGCATACTTGTAAAATGATTCAGACATTTTAGCTATAATATACATTAAAACCCACATATATTGCGTGTGCAATAAGAGATAACTTGTACCTCATCAGAAAGATAATATGATTGATTTATAGCTGATTTCCCTGTTGGAAGAGTAAACTGGTTTGCCAAAACTGATCAGTACAAAGGAATTGAAAATAAGTCCTCCATTTGAGTTATAAAATATTTCCATGTTTATAAGCCCCTCACAATGAAAATGAGGTTTGATTTATTTGCAGTGGGTGAATGTAGCCTCTAAAGCACAACCCTGGTCTCTCTCTACTCTTCTGCCTTTAACAAAGTTATTTTTTATTGCACAAAGACAATGAGAAGGCAGGGTGGGGAACAGAAAAAATTCATATTGTAGTACATGACACATGAGAATAAATTCATGTATTATTAATGTTTTTTTGTGGTGTAGAGCCTGATGGTTCTCAGGGTTCCAGTTCACAGGAAGCCATGCCCTCCAAAATGTTCTCAGTCTTTCTTGGATAAAGACACCATGATAAGTGGAACTGACAAGTGGCAACAGAAGTGTGCAAAAGGGAAGACATAAATAAGACCTCGTGGCTGCATAGATTAGTTATTGCACAATTTAAAAGTTCAGCTGGAAAGTCCTGTGCACCAGTACTGTTCAACAAACTGCAGGCTCTTCTCATCACCCTCCTCCTAAGCCCTTGTGAGAGCTGATGCAGCAGTTTGTGTTTTGGATTCTATTTCTCAAACAGTTCTTTTAAAACAGTCCTGTTTAATTCTTATTCACTTAGTCACTTCTCGTTTCCACTGTGGAAAGAGCTGTGAGGAATCCCTGCCATCGCAGTGAGATACTGTGCGCGTGTGAGCAGGGGAGGAGGAAGGCTTGGCAGGCTCCACGGTATACAACAGCTTACAAGTTCGTACAGGATTGCATCTCTTTTGGGCTTTTAGTTGTCAGCCACCTGCGATGAGAGTGCTGCAGCCCTGTTAACAATCTGAAAATTTCTGAAGGCTTGAGCAAGCTGTACATCAGAGAGCTGGCTGATGGACTGGTCCTGCTAACAGCTTCTTGCCAAGGTGGCGGGTTGTTGAGGGGTGGTTAAAACAACCTGTAATATAGCTGCTTTTTCCCTGAAAATGAGTTCTGTTCTCAGAGTGAGCTGGAACCAGGGAGCTTATTGTGAGGTCTTGTTGGAGGTTGCCCTTGGCCTGATTTCTTACTGGCAAATGTTGGCTTGTATCAGGCTGCTGTTGAACTGGTGCCTTTGTAAATAAGAGATGTCGAAGAGCCTGTCCGCTGCAGAAGGGCAGAGCGGCGAGAGGCAGATGACTGGATAGCTGCCGTGCACAGCTTGTGTAACCCCTTGCCTTCTGCTAGTAGTTTGTGCGAAGTGTAGCATCCCATTTTATTTGATGTAACAAGGCCAGTACAGGACTATATATAAGCAGCGGGGGAATAATGCTGATTGTCTTTTGCACACAAGACACACCACGCTGTGGAACTGACTGTATGTTTCCAATTTTGCATATCATAGTAAAATTTCGTAAGAAAGAAGGGGAACTTTAAATCATGAAAAGAAATCAACAAAACTCAAAAGCCCATTTGTATGTAGGCAAGTGTGTCGATCCTTTGATTATTATTTCGTCTGTTTGCAGTGGAAATCCGTGTCAAATCTTTCACCGTTTTTAATGACACGGGATCAGATTTGAAATGGAAGGCAAGAGCACTAAATCAAGGAACCCGAGCATTTGATTTCTTGTTTGTGTCTGGGTGGTCCAAATCATTAAGGCTTTTTCTAAAAGCTGTGCAGGCTCCCCACCTGAAGAGATTGTATTTATTTTTTGTGAAATGTCATGCCTGGTTGAGATACATAGAAAACTGTGGAGTTGATATTTTTTGATTATTTTTTTTTTAAAAAAAGGGGGGGGTGGGGTTGAAGCTTTTGAATTTCTCATTTCCACGTAGAAGACTTCAGGGTTAGGGCTGTCATGGTGCCATGAGGACTGGCAGTGGGACAGGGACCTTCCCCAGCAGCCCGGAGGCAGGGAGCAGAGCTGGGATGGGGACCAGCTCCCGCTGCAGGGACAGAGTGGCTCTGAGGCCAAGCCAGGGGCCCTGATGTGCGAGGGGCTGGCAGGGTTGGAGCTGGTGTGAGCGTTACGGGGAGCGATATGTCTAATGTGTTTGACCTCCAGCTGGATTTTTGGGTTAAATTCCACATAATTTACAGTGTATTAATTCTTAGTAACAATTTAGGCAATGGTTTCATTTTTCTGTGAGAATTAGTACTAGCTTAGTACTTTTTCTGTGGATTAATAACTTTTTTTCTTTTTTAGTTGCCAGCATGTCTGACATGCTCCCTTTTTACATCCTTATCTCCAGTCTGTATGACAAACTTGCAGGTTGTCAGTCTGCCTTTAATGGCAAGCCCTGAAATCTCATGAGTCAGTTTTTCAGACTTTTATGCTTCTGTGAGGAGGAAATGGTGAGAAATATGATGGCATCTCTGTCTTGTCTTCATGAGACAAAACAACTGATCTTTGCTGTATGTCCCTAGTTTCTTTGAACAGCATAATATTTTGACACTCAGAAGAAATTTCATGTGACAAAAATACAAACAAATCCATAAATCTGTTATTTTAAAATATCTCTTCTGCTGTGAGTTTGGCTTGTTCTTTCTGAGAGCCTCTATTTGCCATCTTCAGGACACTTATGAAACTTGACTAAACTGCCTTTGTGGACAACTAAAATTCATAGAACTGGCTATTAAAGGATTATATCCTAATTATGTTAAGTGAACCCTGACCTTGGTAATTTGAAGCTCTCTGCCAGCTTGCTTGCTAGAGCTGGTCATTCCTGCCAGATGTTGTTCATCAATGCTAGGCGTCAGCCTTCCCTTAACGAAAGGGACCCAGAGCGTGGCCATCCGTTCTGCATCCTCGGTTCGCTCACTGCCTGGCCGAGCAGTGCAGAGGCTCTGCCGAAGCTGGGACTGGATTAGCAAAGGAGAAGCAGCCCACAGCATTTACTGCAAGATGCTCCTCTTCTCTCCAAAAGGTTTCTTTTAGGGTCCCCTTTTAGGTGCTCCAGTCACCTTTGCTGTTTCTGGTAGTGGCAATAGATTTTCACTGCCCTTTTCCCTGTCCTGAAGAAGCAGGGTGTAATTCTGGAAATGTGGTTTCGGTGTGTTGGGGTCATTAATTTTGTTTAAGTTATTATGTTGGTATTGCCAGGTTTCTTTTTGCTTTAAACCAGCAGTTAGAGTTCCAAAGACTGAGGAAATTGAATTTTATGTTGATTTATTTTTATTTACTTTCTAGTTTGGGGCATTTGAAGTTTCCGAGCATTGTCTTTGGCAGTATGGCTATATTTTTAATATAAAGCTAATGCTTCTCACCAATCATGTAATTTCAGCAGATACAGTTTAAAAGAATCGCCAAAAGATCAAAGTCTGTTGTATCTAAAGCCATCAATACAGTGTATTTTTTTGTAATACTTTTGTGACTTCTGTGATACGCATGTATCATTAGTGGAACTGGAGCATCTAAGCCAATATCCTTACAAACAACCTTGGTAATCACTCTTCAGGAAGGAAACTTGTTTAACCTCTTGTTTTCAGTGGACGTGAGAACTTGGAGAATATCCTGATTGGGAGTTGCCACTGACGTGAATATTAATGAAAAATGAGCAAGGGTTTGGGGGCAGTATCTCAAGTGTTCCTTTAAAATCTAATCAGCATTATTTTATGCTGGCTGTAGCAGAAGAACCTTTGAATCTACCTTAGGATATGATTAACATTTATTATTTTAAACAAAATGAGCAAGCCAATTCTCATCACTTGGTTTATACAATTTCTGTGCTTTTGGCTGTGGACTCCATATTAAATACTGTTTGTTTTGAAGCTGTTTTTAATATTAGTCTTCAGAAATAAACTAAATTCCTACCTCCTAAGTCTTGACAGCAGTTGTTTCCTTGTTTTCCTTCAATTGATTAGTTTGCTATTAAATTTCAAGTTCCTCTGCACCTCTTTTTGTGAGGTTTTGTTTTGTGTTTGTTTTTGTGGTTTTTTTATTCCACCTCTTTTTCTGTTGTCTTTGTTCAGTTTTTGACCTGCTGACTGCCCTACATGGCTCTGAGCTCTTCCTCCCTAGTGTAATGCTTGCTTTTTCTCCTTCATGCTACCCTTGCAAAGCACTAGTAAAGCATAAGTAGTCCTGGAGTCCTTGGAAGTCTCTATTTTTCTTCCAAGAAGGGCCTCCAGTATTAATGCCAACAGCCCTTAATGCTTTCATCTGTTTGCAGGGTGTTTGCAGGTGTTGTGGATAAAATAACAAATTTTCTAGAGCAGGGACTTTGTAAACCAGTGTTTATGCTTCTAATTTCTCTAAAAGGAAGCTGCTCACATGGAAGTGAGAAGTAAAGTATGCTGTGACAGACTTGGGGACTACAGTCATATTTATGCATAAGAAGGTAACTAGTGAGAAAATGCAGGCTGACAAAGTTGAAGCTAACTTGGGGAGAAGTCCTGCTTGAGCTAGTTGAGGATAGTGAGCCACAACAGAAGATACTTTTTTTTAAAGTCATGACTTAAGCAGAGAAGGTAAAGAAAAGTTGCACAGGGGAGAAGTCCTCAAGGGAGCTTGCTGCCAGCATAGGGTTTACTGTAGTTCTGTGTCACTTCTGACACTGTGTGACTCCACTTACTGAAGAGCAAGAGGAGATCACAGTCAGTAACTTCACATTTTTTCCACTCCCCTTCTGTTTTCTAGGAACTTGTTGGACAGTTTCCTATGGATTATAGGCAGCTCCTGATGCTAGTTTTCAAGTGTTGGTGTAGTGTCTGATACTTAGAGCTGAGTTTTTTTCCTAGGGAGCCTTTCTTTTAGTCTCCTCATAAAATCTGAAAAATATTTTTAAAATGGCAGAGCATCAGAAATAACACATGACTCAAGGGTAAAGAGAGGATCAAGGATAAAGAGAGAAAAGCAGTGTATCTGGTGCTGTAGTATTAAAAGTTAGATACTGCGTTGTGCCAGTTTCCAGTGTCAGCATTTAAAAAAAAAAATAAATATTTCTGCCATCTGTCACCAATTCAGAATACATCAGGATTAGTTTTCAATCTCTTCCTTTGGAAAGTTACCCCAAGGTCTACTGGAACCTGTCATTAAGGAGACTTTCAGCTTAAATGTTCTTTACTTACTAACCAGTTACTAGTAGTTCTACCTCTTTAGTTACCAGTAGTAATACCTCTTTCAGTCCCTTATTGGCCTTCTGTAAGTGGCCTCCTGTTTTTCTGCCTTTTCAATCTGTTCCTAAATTGTAGGCCTTCATTAAAGACCCTATAATATCTTAATATAAGGGGGGAAAAAAGCATATTGAAGTATGTTCACAGGAATTATTTTTCTGGATCTTAAAAGATAACAATCTTATCTATAAGTGGTAGCATTTGTTTGCCTCTTCAGGGTCCCAGTTTGCTTTTCCATCTTGCAGTCTTCTAGTGCATCTAATGGGGCGCTTGCCCACAATGTACCCAGTCCTCTCATCCTTTGCCCATTGAAGAAGCCTTCGAAGCATCTTGTTTATGTGGGACTTTATGTGTAATTCAGGCTCGATTTGTTATAAACTCACGTTCCATAGATTTCATGAGAGAAGTCAAACAAACCCCCACCAAAACCAGAAGCCCCAGTTGCTTCTGCTTAGCGTAGAAGGTAGTGATGACCTATGAGAGCCCTTTGTGCTAGAAGAGTTTGTGCCACAGGTGGGGGCTTGTCCCCAGGATCTGCTATCCTGATGGAGGTGTGCCCTGCCATCAGGGATGGAAACCACTGCGGCATCAAAGCGTGTTCATCTGAACAGGGTTTCATCCCAGCATCTGAGGTAGTCTTTCACCCTTTCAGGTAGCCTGGAGGCAGACTAGTCAGTGCAACTGTTGTGTGAGGCTGTTGACTTCACCAGTATGCAGCTTATCTGGTTTCCTGGAGGACTCCAGCCATCCCAGCTTTTAGGAAACTCTGATGAGACCAGGTACGCACAGCTGAACGATGCTGTCAACAGACCCATGTTGCTTGCCTTCAGTGAGGTAAAAGCTCTCAAGGTCCCTGCCAGCCCATTGTTCTCTCCTGACTCCAAATTCACACATCAATTTGATATTTTTTTTTTAAATTAGTTTATTTTTATTAGGATGTGTAAGTAAGATCTGTCAGCAAAGCAGCTTTGGAAATAGAGTGCCTCTGGGTGTTGGTCACACATCTGTCTAGGGGGGTCACACAATCTCCGAAGTCCTAGCAGAAGAGGAGGGGTTGCTAGCAGGATGCAGGTGGGCAATTCTCAGCTCAGGCTGCTAAACCACTGTGGAGAAGAGGGCCAAATACACGTCAGCAGTAGAAGTGCTGTGAGAAGCTAGCCTAGAAAACAGAGGGCAGGTGGAGGCGTACTGCAGGTTTATAAAATAGCTGGAATTTACTTAATTGTCTGGAACTTGGTGCTTATGTAAATTAGGCTATTGTAGTCCATTTGACTAGTGACAAAGCTGTGAATAATTGAGATGAGCTGGTGTCTGACAGGATGGGACAGAGTCCATGTTTAGCTGTAGACAAGTATTACAGGTGGACCATGCCATGTGAGAGCAGCAAAGAAACCAGTAACGCTTACAGATATGCAGACCACGGGCAACGTGTGGACAGCCTTTGCAGAGCCTCTTGTAGTTTGTCAAGCACAGAGTACAAATTCTTCTATATCAACAGCTGTCTGTATTTTCCATGCACAACCCCATAGTTGCTGTAAATAATGAAGGCTTTGCTTTTCTGATACGCTTAACTTCTGGCTTAGACCACACGTGCTCAGAATAGCAGATATATTATCATGCAGTATGCAGCTGTGGTAGCTGTATTTTATGTAGATGTAATGCGGTGCGGTGTGTTTACCCTCCTTAAACCTATTGATTAAAGAATGTACATTTTGTTCAGCTGAATTGATTTACATTTTGGTGTTCATGATAGTCTTTGTCCTTTCTTTGGTTAACAGTCTGTGGCACTGTGACTGTTCCTGATCATAAAGAGAAATGCTGCCATTAGGGTTTTTTTAGCATTATTTATTGAAGAGTTCCTTAAGCAAAAATCAGCATTTCATGAGAGCACCGTTCATGTACGTAGCGTTCAGATTTTTCCTTTTGAGCCAAGCTCCCAGCTTGACCCCCATAGCCCATCTACTTGATGAATCATTGTGGTACCTTGTGGGTTGTACTGTTCAACGATCAAGGGAATGTGGCCTGTGTGGGAGATAAGGAAAAACACAGGAGATGACTGATATTTCTCTTGAAGATCTACCAATGTCAGCTCCCAAGTATATCTTTATTAGCCCATCAAGCTGGTTTTTTTCCACAGAAGTCAACACTTTATTTCAATAATAGAAGCCTTTCATCCATATATTTCACCCTTTTGTCTAGATTTCCTTTGAACAAATTTTCTGTTGAAAACCAGCTACATATATGTATATATATTTTACAACTCTGAAATTTTTAAGCAAAATTTGATGAAATCCTTGCTTCCCATTGAATCACTCAAAATGTCACATCACAAGAGCAATCCAGAGCAACTAGAATTTCCAGAATTAGGATTCTGGAAATGCCTCATTTGTTTTCATTGAATATAAGGACACAATTTTCATGAAGGATATTATTTTTTTACAGCTTCAAGTGAATAGTGTTTAAAAATCAATTACGCAAGGCCTTTGGTCATTTTATGCGTGTATACTGCAAGCAGTATTTGAATACACTGCTCATCCTACCCCTAAAGACACAATTTAAAAGCAAATGCATTTGCAATGGAACAAGATACCTGGAAGCAGCCTATGACTGCACTAAGGTTCCTGGACTGTACATGTGTGTTGGCAGAAGCGTTTGTAGCCTCTTGTTAAGTCTGCCAGCTTTTCCCTTGACTGCTGCTGCGTTGCAGGACTTCTGCCTGGGTTGAGTCAGAGCCACTTGAACAACTTCCACTTTTTGCCAGTCTGCAGAGGGAAAAATAAACCAAAGTCAGTGGTGGAAAGTGTTTTGCTTTGGATTTTCTGTATCTAAGATATCTACGTGTGTACATAAAAGGAAGCAGAGTTAATTGTACTTCACAGAGTTTTCTGGACTAATGCTAACTTCTGCATCCATGCAGTTTTCATCTGACCACTGATTTTTGTGAGACTAAACCGTGTAGGCATGGCTGCCTACTTCTAGATATGTGACTTCATTGAAATGAACAAGAAGCCTTATGCCAGGAATAGTGTTTTCTTTGTCACACAGTATTTGCCAGCACATGAAATGAGTTTTATTTCATTAGCTGACTTCTGTGTAAAGCAATAGCTTTCTTAATGTGTAATTAATCTGTTTTGAAATGCCTTCATGGCTTGGTGTCAGCTGCAGAGTTTCTTCATGGTCACATTAGGTCACAGATGACAAGGGAGGAGGGAGGAGATTATCTTTTGGGAAAAGAACCTGTGCCTGCATTTTCCTAATCAGATTTGTGATTTCTGTGTAATTGGACGGTTTTATTTCACAAAGCATAAGCTACTGCTGGCATGCAAACTTCAGACATCTCTGACCTCTTTTGAATTTGCTAATTCTGAAGCTTTCTGTTCTGCATGTCAGTTGTGCTTTGATTATGATGGCTTTGAAAGAACTGTTCTTTGATGGAATCTTGTGTGAGGCATTTCTCTTGAAGCAAGTTAAAACCTGTGCTTTAAAAGATGGTGCTTGCATCTTAATCAATACTGAGACACAGTGAATTAATCTGTGTATAGCCCTGAGGGGATCTTCTTGGTATGGGATTACTTTCTGTGCCTGAAAGACCTTACACCTGCAAGGAATAGAAGCACAACAGTGGTGTGGAGCTTGCGGGTGTGCATGGAAGTTCAAATCTGTGCTATCCACATGTGTATTTCCGTAAATACAGGCAGGGAAATTTCTAAACCTCTCTGGAACTTAATCATCTGGGCTACTAAACTGCACACAGGATTATTAACTTGGTCTGGATGTGTGAGCTGTGTTTGGATTCAGGAACGTGCCATGACTGTCTTGATATCCTCTGCTTCTCAGTTTAGCACAGCTCTTGCTGAATACAAGGTTGTTGGGTTTCTGTGCTTTAACTTCCTTTCCCATAGATTGTAAAAACACCTGGGACTACTGATTGAGTCAAGCAGGGGACTGAAAAGTGGTGTGGCCAGTGGGAACATCCTTTGAGGAGAGCGGAGGGCAGATAATATCTTTTCAGTTACTATGCCTATTGAAGACTGCTTAATATGAGCAGTTGCTGTTAGATTCTCTACATTTAAACGTGTTCATTAATAACAGTTGTGTTTCTATATCAACCCACCTGTAGGAAGGTTCAAGGCAAATCAGTATCTCTGGCTATTTATTAATTGTTTTTGCTGACTCTTCCTCTGCTTTGTTCTGCTTTGATTTCTTTAACGAAATAAATGTTATGTGTATATATATATTTAAGCTTTACAGATGAGGTGCAACAAAACACCTGAGTGTGCAGACAGTTTTTAAGCAAATACTGAAATCCCACCGAAGCCAATGGCATATAAGCATGAGCTTTGCAGAACTGGGGTATAAAGTTCAACCACTACAGAATGAGATGAAAAATCTGGCTTTCCTTTTTTACTACCATCATAAAATGAGTGCAAGTATTTTTACACACAAAATAAAGCCCTCTAATCTGAAGGTCATGACCATTTTTGGTGCCTCTTCTGCCTCCTCATGTACATCTTCCAGACTTCTGAGGTCTTAGTGTGACCCCTGCATACTGCAAGAAGCTCTACAGTCTGCTGCACATAAACCTAAGTTTTTAAAATCATATATTTGATATGGCTTCAGGTACTGTGGAATGTAAAAGTCTGAGGCAAAACACTGGAGGAACTAAATCCAGATGTTCAACTTATTGGTGGAAACTGGTCACCCTCTTCTTAAACTGATCAGCTGTTTGAATATGGAAGAAATTCCCAAGTGCTCTCCTCTGTTTTGAAGGATAGATCATATGTGGAATGAGCCTTTCCTTTCCTCCCAGTGTCAAGAGTAGACAGTGCCTGCAGACCAGAGAAGATGCCATCTAAGCTCATTTAACTCGTGTCGTTTCCCTCTGGACAACACTGGGTGTCATTACAACTGGGTTTTGGTTGATTATTTTTTTTCCTCCACTTTTTTTCCTTTTGGTTATTCTGTGAAATTTGCCATGCAGCTGAAGTTGGGAATTATCACTGTATTTTTAGGGTTGGTTTTTCTGTTCTCCATTTCCCAGCAATGTTCAAAAAGTTGGAACTGCAGTTCTCTTTTCTGAAATACATATTTATGTAAATTCATAGAATCATTTAGGTTGGAAGAGATGTTCAAGATCATCAAGTCCAACCGTTAACCTAGCAATGCCAAGTCCACCACTAAACCATGTCCCTAAGCACCACATCTACACGTCTTTTAAATACCTCCAGGGATGGTGACTCCACCACTTCCCTGGGGAGCCTGTTCCAATGCTTGATAACACTTTCAGTGAAGAAACTTTTCGTAATATCCAGTGTAAACCTCCCCTGGCACAACTTGAGGCCATTTCCTTTCATCTTAACACCAGCCACCCGACAGAAGAGACTGACCCCCACCTTGCTACAACCTCCTTTCAGGTAGTTGTAGAGAGCGATAAGGTCTCCCCTCAGCCTCCTTTTCTCCAGACTAAACAGCCCCAGTTCCCTCAGCTGCTCCTTACAAGACTTGTGCTCCAGGCCCCTCACCAACTTGGTTGCCCTTCTCTGGACACGCTCCAGCACCTCAGTGTCTTTCCTGTAGTGAGGGGCCCAAAACGGAACACAGCACTCGAGGTGTGGCGTCACCAGTACCCAGTACAGACGGACAACCACCTCCCTGCTCCTGCTGGCCACACTATTTCTGTTGCAGGCCAGGATGCCGTTGGCCTTCTTGGCCACCTGGGCACACTGCTGGCTTGTATTCAGCCAGCTCTTGACCAAATTGGTGCTATGTTTAAGACTTCAAGCTTCAGTAGAGCATTAAAGTGGAAAGTTGACTTTGCTGATGATTTTTACAGTATGTACCTCAATTTTAGGTAATCCTTATAAATCCTAAGCAAAAGAGTGTGGGATAGAAAATAAAAAGGCTTAAGAAACTCAGTGGTGTAACTTGACAAAATAATATAGCTTAAAAAATCTGAGCTTTTATTAATGTATTCTGCAGGACTGTAAGTACAGTAGATATGAAACTCTTAAGTCTGTCTGGTGCTAAACTAGGGAGAAGAGCACTGCTGTTCAGACAAAAAGCCCTTATTACAGGCAAAGTGCTGTAGCCTTTTTACTGCCCTGAGACAGGACAAGTTCAGGCACTTAACTGTAAAAAGTTTCTGATTGGTTTCACGAGCTACACTGTTGTTGCCTATAGCTTATTTTCAGTTGTTTCAACTCAAAAAGAGTTAAGAAATTTCCATGTCAGTCCTGGGAAAAACAAGTTTGCATAGCTATTCTGCCTCTTATAGCCCACATTCCTTCTTTTTCCCAATTCTAAAGGATTTATAGCACAATAGCATGTTAAATGTTGTTTGTGTACACAGCTGCATATGCAGTGCCTGCCTTGGCATTATGTTCTTGTGCCCTGATTCTGCCAGCAGACCTGCACAGGTGAATCTTTGCAATGGGGAGAGGAGTCCTGTGTGTGCGACCATAGCTTTGCCCATGTTGCAATCACTCATGTAACCAGGGGCATCAGTGGAGCAACAGAGTCCTTATTCCCTTTGTCCATGCGGGTAATCCCAGCGATCCTGGTGAAGATCTTACAGTGAATAACTGTGCTAAGGTTTATATGTGGTTACAGGCTTTAATGTTGTGTTTCTCACTTACTGGTGCTTTGTTTTTCCTTTTAACTTTTTTAAAAAGAAACCTTTAAGTCTTCTACTGGTCTTGATTTTTATTTTGTGCATTTTTATTATTTTAAACCTTGCCTTTCTGCTGCTTGTCAGAATTATATGATGCAGTGAGAAAATGCCTGGTTTCAAGTTGGAGAAGGTGCAAAGTTTTTTGTTGTTTGTAAGATCAAGATGGATCAGCAATTATTGATAGCTTTTCCAGTTCTGGAGACCTTTGAGATGGTAAGGCAGAATGGAAAGATTGTTTTCCAATTAAAGGCTAATACCATGTAATATCTGAAAAGTTTTGTTGTGGAGGTTACCTACCCATTAGAGACGTTTTGCCTGCCATGGCCTGAATTGGTGTGCCTGACAAGTGTGGTGAAGTTTGGGATCTTGTTGTCTGGAATAGTGTCTTTCTGCTCAGGGATCTGTGGTGCACAAAGGAGTAATGTACTTAAAGTCAGGTTTTGAGCAAAACTAATGGACTGCAGAAGTCCTTTTAAAACTTCCTCTGCAATCTGATAGCATTTGTCTTCCTTCTCTGGCTCAGGTAACGCTGACAAATTGTCACTCTTGTGTAGCAATCGAAGTACTCTCCTCTCAAATCTTTTGCAGACTTATTAACAAACAGGCAAAGGAAAGGGTGATCTGATCCTAGAAATATAGAAAGTATCTTGCTCAACACCTGTTTGGCTGTGTGTATTTAATTTATCTCTCTTGTATTGTGTGCAAATGTAAATGTGTCAGCTCATTCGTGAATGCAGCTGTATGCTCTGCTTCCTTCCCATTCTTTTTCAGCTGACCAAAGGAGAGCTGGCCAGGAGAGCAAATGCTGGGCTCTAAGTGTGGAAATGGAGCCATCATAAGAAACAGAGTAGCAGCCTCCACTGGGTGTAGATTTTGGCACTAAAGCAGCAGAGTACTTCGTCAGATGCTTGATGTTGAACGTAAACATCTGTAATCAATTTTGAGTGGGTTTAGGGTTAAACAAGTCGTCTCCTTGAGGCTGGTGAGACCACTTCAGGAGATACTTAAGTGTTTTTCTGAATGAGAATTGGCTTGAAGGCTGTCATCGGGAACACTTGGGAGTGGATTTGGCAACAACAAAACACAGGCAAAACTGATCCCGAAATGGTCTGATTTAGATTTTGTGCAAACGGGTAACTGTTGTGTGTCTGAGTGTCCCATTAGCTTGCCAGTTTGAACACTAAAAGTAAATGTGTTCTCTTAACAATGGGTTCTTCTTGTACAAGGATTTTTACTTCATTAGAAGTCTTACTGGCTTACTGTCATAGCTCCTCCTGCCCTGTCTGGCAGTCATATCCCTGGTTTTATTCATTCCTCACAGACTACTGGGTTTGTGGTGAGAGACACTGCTACGTGTTTTCTGCTAGGTTGCGTGTAGTTTCATTAAAACTCTATGCCCTGATAAAATGTATGTAAAGAGAAAGCTTTCATGTGCATCTCCTGGTTATAAAAATGTAGTGATAATTTTGTGAATGAAGAAATCTTTTTTTCCTAACATAAACAGAATTGTCTAAGTCCATAGATTAATCTCATAATAGATTAATCTTAAAATGAAAGTGTTATTTCGTGCATTTTGCTTGTCATCTGCCAGAACAAACCCCACAGCTGGTTTTTGCAGGAAACTGCTATACCCTGAGCTGTGATGTGGGACATCTGTAAAGCAGCTTGTTGTTCTTGTCATTCTTCCTCAAATACCCAGTTTTTGTACTGTGATAATTTTAGCACTTTGAATGCAGAACAATGCTTTGTCCTTCCGTGGCTTGGCAGCTAGTTTTGAACTATGTGAAGCAGAAATACTTTGTTTTGTGGCTGAGAAAATGAAGATGAAATGGCGACTTGCTCAGCGTCACTCGTGGGGTGGCACCAGTGGGGAATGAGGCACCAGGTCAGGTCTCATGGCTGCTGGGATGGAAGCCATCTGCTGAAGCAGGACAGTTTTGCCAGCGGGACACTGTGTAACGTGACCGTACGCGCCTTGCGCGGTAAGGACAGGTCTGTCGGAGCAACGTGTGTGGGTGAATATGGAGAGAGGTAGGGGTGAGTACCAGGTCCAGGCACGTGTGAAGAAGGACATGTGGAGACAGGAGAAAATCCGGCACCTCCGGGTGACGTGACGCTGCCGTGCCGGGGGGCCATGGCGTGGTGTTGTAGGTCCTCCCTCAGCCGGACCAGCTCTTCAGGGACACGCCTCAGGTCTGATGTCCATGGCGTGGCCTGAGGCCTCTGGGCGATGCCCAAACTGCCCTCGGTGCCCCCAAGTCGTGCAGGCTCTGCCGGCGTCGGCCATTGGGGTCTCTGTGAGAGGAGGCCATGGGCAAGTGGGAGCGAGATCCATGGGAGTCCTCTCCCGTGGTTTCCCAAGCCAGGCCTGGGGTGGTTATTAATAGTAACAAAACGTTGCTTGTTAGGAAAAAACCTGACTCGCTTCTCATTTCGAGCTAGAAAATGAGCTGGAAATGGGAGATGTCAAATTCCATGAGCAAAGCCTTGTTTCAGGGCAGAAGTAGTGAATAACTGTTTAAGGCCAATTTTTGTTAGAAGACTTTCAAAAGCATTTAATTATTTCTTGTCTAAGGAAAGGCAAATATGTAAGAGCTCACATAGCTCTAATGTACTGATTTTAAATGCTAAAGTCACTGCACACTAAAATTTGGACAATTAAGAGTGGTAACACTGAGATAACAGTTTTATAACCCTCAAACTGAGTGATTAGCTAAGAGTATCCCGATTTCTGACAGAATAATTGATGCTTAGAGAGGTGTTCATTTACATATCAAGGTCTTCACAAAACCCTCAGGGATCACAGCTTGCTCTTTATGTTATATGGTCAGACTTCAAGTGCAACGAAGTTTAACATTTTTATGTTAAGAAGTTTCTCAGATGTCAGTGTTTAGGCATCAAAAATTCAACCACAACAATAAATATTAAAAAATGCAGAGAAATGGCTCCTAAGTGATAGGAAGCCTGTGCTCTACATAAAGCCCTCCATTTCAGGGGAGAAGCTGTTTGGAAGTTCAATTCATCAGGTTCCAGATCGAAGCCTTCTGAAAATTGGTGGAAGGATCCCCAGTGATAACAGCAAGCTTTGAATCGGGCCCAAGGAGAATTGTGGGCTTTTGCTTATTTTTACGGTACATGTGAACACAGCTCTCCTGGTTTTTCACGTGCAGGAGTCTCAACGGCTCACATAGCTACAGTACAGGTTGAAGATTTTGGTTTGACGTGGAGCACGTGCATCTGCTGCTTCCCTGCGGTTCCCAGAAGGAGCTACTGAGTGCCGCAGGCTGGTTCGTGGGTCCTGGGTGTTAGTGCCCAAGGCACAAGTAATGGGGAGAGAAGGGTCACGTCTTAGGGTGGTCCGAACCCTTGCGAGCAGTGCTGCGGCTGATGCTGTGGAGGGCACTGCCCTTCTGTAGGCAGACCCTATGCCCTAAAGCTACTCCGTGGAACAGCTGCAGATGCGTGGGCTGGGTTTCTCTCCTGGGTTTTCCTGAGGTTGGTAGAGTAAGAAGTCAAGTTTCACCGCTTTCTGGGCAGTTTAGTTTGTTTTTTATAAGAAACAGAATCTGTTGACAGATGCTGATAATAATTTTGGGGAGACAAACATTGTTTTCGTAGCTCTTTTATCCTTATGCTAAATCATCCTAGCCATTAACGTCTCTTGGGTTTGATTTCTGCAGAAAGTTTGTGTGCTTTGCTCGTTAAATTGGTAGCTTATTGAGGTGCCTGAATTATTTAATTTAGCTTAACTTGAAGCAGCAGCTTGTACAGACCATGGTCTTGGACCTCAACAAATGGTGATGAAATATCCCCATAGCTGTAATTTGAGATACCATGTGTGAGAAGCTCCCGTAGCACAGTGCTGAGCCTGCTTAGTACCTGCCTATTGCATGTAAGGCTTTTAGATTTCTCGGAGGGGAAATTTGTATGAGCTCTTCTTCTTGGAGAAGACTTATCTAGAATTTAGACTAGATTTCATGCTCTGAAGCTGCTGATTTTAATTAAATGTTGCTTAAGGATATTTTGAAGGCTTTCTTGCTGACTGCCGTGTTTTATTGATGAATTACTTGAATGGTGGTGCTCCAAATGGTTTCTGGTTTTTATAAAGCAGTTTCTACCTTTATTTTAAGCTTTTAACTGCTGCACAGGTTTTTAGAAGTACAGAACTATACTATCTCTTTATTTTGAACAGCCCCAGAGGACTGCTTGATACCAAACTGTGTTTTTGATTTGAGTGTAACTTGTGTTTGCAGGTCATGTGCCTCAATGTTTTGTTCTTGATATGAAGATCATACAGGTTGTAAAAGAGGGTTGTTCTTGAGTTATGCACATTTTACTTCTGCTGTTTGGCCTGATGGCTATTAGCAGCCACTGACACTATAGAACCACTTTATAGTGAAACCTTTGATGTGCCCCTTCACCTGTACCTCCTCTGTTCTCTCTGCTCAGCTTCATGGTAGGAGGGCTTTCCATAGCAGAGGAACTGTGACTTGACTTGTGCAACATGGCATTGCACAACATTGCTCTAGGAGCAGTGAGAGAGATTTACTATTTCACTTGATTATCAAATCAATTTTTCCCTTCCAAATTCACTATAAACTGGGTCTGCTATGAATCTGAGCTTCAGAGAAGCCCGTGCTGATGGCATTGCATAGAT
This sequence comes from Astur gentilis, assembly GCF_929443795.1. NCBI lineage: Eukaryota > Metazoa > Chordata > Aves > Accipitriformes > Accipitridae > Astur > Astur gentilis. The sequence goes on from NC_064911.1 coordinate 12,922,628, forward strand.
TATTGCATCCTCATCTTGCATGTCTTTTCGCAAAGCTTTCTTTTATTTTTAATTTATATTTCCTTTCTTGCTGCAGTTTTTTTTCTCTATTTTGTATTGTAGGATCGGGATATTCACCCCTTGAAGATGACGAAGATGTGTATGCACGCAATAGATATAAAGGTGAATGCTTTGCTTATGTGCTAAGGATCAGCTGATTGCTGAGAGAAAGCTTCGTTCTTTTTCTTTTCATGGATTATAAAATCTTGGTGATCCAGTTCCATGGTTTTTCTCATGGATTTTTAGATCAAGATTTAATTTCTGCTTTTTTAACAATGGAAATTAGACAAAGTACTGATCACCACTCTTTTATGCACCTGAGTAAGTAACTTTTGCACTGCCTTTGCTCTTGGAAGATCAGGTTGTTAAAACATGAAAATCTGGGAAGAGCTTCTCTTTCTTCTTCATACATCCTAACAAAACCATCAATGATAAGCTGACTCAAAACCTGGGCCTGCTGATGGTAATGTATAGAAGTACATGCAAGAGAATGTGATTTTCATGACACCACCCCCACCCTCCCCACCCCCCCACCCTCCCCCCCGTAAAATTGTTTGCATTTCAGGTTAACCTGCTACCTGAAATGCCAAGTGAAGTGTGTTTAACAAATGAACGTGTACATTCCCCCCAAAAAATTATGTAGCTAGATGAATGAGTGAACGGACTGATGTGTTTATAAAGCAAATTCAGGTTTTCTTCCCTATTCTGGAATATTTTGCCATTCAGCAAGATTCAGAAGTTTTTTGCCACTACCAGTAAATCTTCCACTTACTATGTCCATTTTCTTAAAAAGTCTGCTTCTGTCTCAGTACCCCTCTCGTCTACCAAAATTCCTCAGAAGCCTGGACAGTAAAGAAACTTAGCATTTGATTTGTTACTTTAAATGGTAATTGTGTTTCATTGTGGTAAACTAATCTGTGAACATGCTAGAATTGTAATCATTCTGATTACTTGAAAATACTGGGCATTGGTGTCTTCTTGTACATTATTGATTCTCTGCAAAGAATCAATGGGCCTTATAAGAGGTAAGTCATAAAGTAATTCAGACATTTATGAAGAACAAAGGGGAAGGCACAGATGCATACATATGGCTATGTTGCTGTTTTCATAAATGTCTTATGTTCCTCCCAGTAAAATACTTCAGTATAAAATTTTGCTTTCAAACACATGCAGATATATTTCTCTAAAGCTTTATTTAGGTAAACTCATTTTTCTTTGCCTTTTAACATGTAACCCTCTGCAGACACATAGAAAAAGAATTCCAGAGATCATGAAGATAAATCAATGCCAGTTCATGCCAGGGCAGGCAAGTAGTTAAAATGCGGATTCTGTATAAATTCCTTTTATATGGTGATCCAAAATGGATTATACTCATGTCAGCCAAAATGTCACCAGGGTAAGTGAAACATAATGACTCATTCACGCAGATATTAAAAACTACCCTGAGTTTGGAAGCGCTACTGCCAAATGTTGCAGATCAGACAATGTGAATCTAAGAGTATAAAGCACTGGAGTAGAAAAGGCTCACTCTTCATTAGCATACTTATTTAAGTTGGTATTGGGGGGAAGGGGGTGGAGAAAGACAAAGCAAGGAAAAATGGGCTGAGTAGCTATGTTCAGAGCTTCTCCTTATATGTGCAGTCCAGCATCTTGGGTATGGCCCATTGCTCGGCAAATAAAACTTCCCAGTAACAAATAACTAAATTAATTTTCTTAACTGGTGTTAACGTATGTAAGCAGCATTGTTTTTTCTTTGCACACATATTCCCTAAACAGTGCAAGTGAGCACACAAATTTGTCCTCTGTGGCATCTGCAAACAAAACATTGCAGTTTATTGCGGGGAGGAGGGAACTGACCTCCTACCAAACCTTTTGTCTTCATCTGGATGTTTTTCAACTTGCTCAGCTTTCCAGAGAAACATCGCTGACACTTTCTGTGCCCATGGCATTTTTACAGATATTTTCCCTTCCTCCCTGGTGAACCCTCAGCTCTATTGGCTGGTGTACCAGCAAGCAACAGTATGGCTGGTCACTTTGCACGCTGCTTGTGAAGGAAATGCTTAGCTGAGGCTGGCGTTTAAACAGCACTGAGGGTTGGGGGAAACGATGCTCTGGAAAATGCTTTCCTTCATGCCACTTGGCATGGCTGTCTTGGATCGTATTTGATGAGGAAGGGCTTCCCGAATACAGCAGTTCCTGTGTTCATCACAGTTCTAGTGCCACTGCTTTGATGATCCTCATTCCTTATATGTTTTCTCAAATAGTGTAATGATCAAACAGTAGCCCTAGCTGTAGAGGCAACATAGCGGCTTCAACTATTTGTGCTTACTGCCTGTTTTCCGGTGGTTTCAAACACAGGACTGAGTCTCTGAAATGTTCTACTACTAAGTGATAACGCAGGCTATTGTATTGCTGAGGAATGGCACAAACTTTCTGTTAAACAAAAAAACATTACATAAGTCCTGGTACCTAAAACCTCAAATTTCAGTTAGGTGAACAGAGCCCAGTACAGATGGTGAAGCTCCAGAGCAGATGCCTGGGAAACCTGTAGCTTTTCTTATTCCCAACACCTTCAGGAACACGGCTGATCTTTTCTTGAGGCAGGGAACAGCTTGTGTGACCTCTCAGGGCCCCATCCAGCCCTAATATTCCACAAATATTCCATGTAGCTGCTTAGCCTTTGAAAACCAATATGTGCCTTTGCTTAAATATAAGCAAACTTTGATCTAAAACTTTTTTGTATCGTTTGATGTGCTTTCAGGCACATAAGCTTTTCAAGTTAGCTGGGGGGTTTTTTTCAGTGCTATCACTTGGTCTAAACCCAGATATTTGCCCCCCTATAAACCCTGCCTCACCCACTTTCTTCTAATCATGTTCAGTTCCAGAGTAACGATAATAATATTTAGATGAAACAGATGTTCCTCCTAAGCTCATCAAGTTATCTGCATCCAAAAGCATGCCTGGTTTTGTTTTTCTTTCTGACAATATCATTTGGTCCAGTAAAAGATGTGTTACCCCTCCCTAGGAGCCTTGCTTTGTTTCTCTCTGTAGACCACCATAGCTGCAACGACACTACAGGAAGGGCTTTTTTCTTATTCAATATTCTGTTTGTGCATTAAACTGCATTTGTTAGCTGTTAGCTGCCACTTTTATTTTTTTTTTTTAAATATATGTGCAGCTGTTTACTCAAGGCAAGCATGTTTTTAAAGCCACAAAAATTAGCAGAAAAACTCAGGCAATTTGTAATACCTGAAACAGCTGCTTTGCCTTTTTTTTTTATTAGCCTCTTGATCATGTTGCAAAGTGTATTTGTCTTAACACCCTTTACAAAGGAAATCAGCCATGTGTGTTTGCACATTATATATGTGGAAAACCTGAGGTGTAAATACCTTGAACTGATTTGCTAAAGGATTATGTAGCTGGCTTGGGCAAAGGCTCAGCCTACCTGAGTCTTCATCCCCACTGTTGTGCCTCTTCAGTCAGTGTTCTCCTAGTAACTTCAGGTTTAAACCCTTCTGCAGAAAAACTGAGGCCTTCTCTTTAGTTAAGGAGATCCTATGGCAAGTGGAAAAAACTTTTCTAAATTAAAAAAAAGAAAAAGTTTAGGGTCTCAGGGCATGAGAAGAACAAGTGTGATACAGAAGTTGGAAGTTTGGGGGATGAGACCACTGAAGGAGTGATTATGGAAAAGCTGTTGTTAGTGGATGAGGAAAAGGATTTCTCCAGGAGGTGAATGAGACAAAGGCTGCCTCTGTGAATCCAACGTGTGTGGCTTCCCCCAGAGAGTAGTCAGAGGTGATGCTTGAGACTGCACCAGTGGCAGTGGGGTAGGCAGCTCAGGAGGCTGCAGAGATGGGTCCTGTCATCACTCATTACTGCAGCAGTAGCTGATTGACTTCCGTTCCCATTAGCTCACACTCCTCAACTACTCTCCTAGTTTTAATTTGGTTCATAGCAAGCATGAGAAATGTGAGCCACTGTGATACAGCCCCTCAACAAAGTGGCCCAAGTCAGTTGATGGGGTTTTTTTAATGTCTTTTGGTAACTATGGGATAGAGGTTAGGGTGAAGGACAGGAAACAGTTCTAAAAAAAAAAGAACCTAACAAAAAAAGCTATCCACAACAAAAACCACTCTCCACCAAACTACTTTGCATAATTGTAAGGTAAATAGTGGAGGATGTATTTGACATTCAGTACTTTTGGAAAATAGGACCATAGGTGGAAAAAACCAGAGATGGGATGACTGTGTGGCTGTGCCAACAAGCTGACCTGCACTCTGCCCCTAACCTGCTGTGTGCTGTTAGACTGGTCTGCTCGTTTCCCATGCCTTGGTTACTGCCTGTTTGGTGACACTGGGAATAATGCCACTTGTACATCTTTGTAAAGGGTTTTCATGTGGATTGGTGAAATACAAAAATAAGCATGTCGCAGTACAATACAACTGCTTCAGAAACAGACTAACCTAGAGGAACATGCTCTTGGTCTAGTCCTCAGATGCTATTTATGTTGATTCAGGACCAGCACAGCAAAATGTAGGTGTATAATATAGTTTCCATTGGGAAAGCATGAATATGTCCGAGAGACATTGTACACTGAATATAAATATCCCATGTATGAGAAATAGGCTGTATTGATTTTTGTTTGTGAGGAACTGGTCCAAATCATGTAGAAAAATGTACATAATGACTACAGGAATTAAGAGCTAGAAGTGAAGATCTGCCAAAGATGACCTAGAAATTATTTTTAAATGTCTCTTGTGACTTTGTCAGGATGAAGGCTAAAACTCTGTGTTTAGTTTGCTTGGGGTTTTTATTTCCATCTTTCTTGCAGGCTTTGAAAGTTTTGTCATGTACCTCCTGCATGTCACACATTGTCCCACAGGATTTCAGGACCTGTCCTCTTTCTCTTTTTGCCTTGCAATCCTTCCCTCTCTCCCTCCCTCTCGATATGTCCTTTTCAACTCTTGGAGCTGAGAAGGGGCAGGCTTAGCTACTCCTTGTGTAAGAAACTCCTAGTGAGAAGCTGCTTGCTGCAGAAAAAGTATGGCTGTGTTGGTGCACTCTGTTGTCAAAGCTAAACAAAGACTTTGAAGCTTTGGCTGCGAAGGGGAAGTCTCTCTTTGATACTGCACCCATCAGTATCACAGTATGGTGTTTAATCCTCACAAGAAGATGGTACCCATATTGTGAGTATTTTAAAGCGTAGTCCTGACCAGTTATTAAAGATTCAGTTTTATGTACATCTGTTTCCCTTTTTCCAATGAGTTTGCTAGGAGCATTAGCTGTGAAATCCCAGCCAAATTCCATCTTTCCTCTGACTTGGCAGATCCATCCATGTCACTGTACTGAATCCAGGAGGAACTAGAAGGTGGTTCTTGTACTTCAGGCTACATTTCCGTGATATTAGGGAAAGATAGTCCTCCACCCATCTTTGGAGGTGAAGACTATGACACATGAAGTCCAGATCTTTGAGAACATTTAGAACTGGATTTAAATTTCTGCAGCTTGGGTTCCCTTTTCTGATTATGTGCTAAGTATATAGGATGCTCATGAATGAACATTGATATCCTCTGAAGGATTTGACAATAGGAAGTGCAGGGGTTTGTGCTGTCAAATATATGCATGGTGCCTGAATGCATTTTGCCCTTGGAAGCTAAAAATTACTACCAAAAAGAGGAAGAAGGTCAGATCTTTCTCAGAAGCTCTGACTTAGTCTGTTGGATTGGACACTTGCCTTCAGATTTAATCATGGCAATGGTATTGTGCCCATTTTCTAGTAGAAGACTATTTTGTTGGTGATATAAAGAGTAGATGAATGTTTCAGTGTGGCATCGCAGAACTGCCGAGAACAGCGAAGGAGCTGCTGTTCTTGCACACTTCACAAGTTCCCGTTCGGGCTTAATCCTGGGTGCTAACTTGGAAAGTAACTTTGCAAAACTGGAGTTGTACTTAAAACCTGAATGCTTGTTCTGACACATGAAGGATGTATACAGACAGGCTTGACATATTGGCAATAAGATTTATGTAAGTCACACCCTTTCTAACTGTGGGAGAGCTTGAAAGAGTTCAGCTTTACTGCACAAATTATTATGGCAGATTTTTTTTATTTTAAATGGGCAGTGAGAGAGCTAAATGTTGTAAGGATTACAACTACAGCTAGACCAAAGGTCTTCCTAATGCGTGCAGACTTTTGTTACTAAACAGAAGATAGATGTATTCATTTAAAAAAGAGGGGGGGAAAGGTCCGGTTGTCATTAAACTGTCCACATGGTGGCACACTTATTCCATGGACAAAAAAACATAGCCGACCCCCCTCGCCCCCTCACTCTAATGGCTACAATCTTTAATTTTTGTAATAAAAAAGAGCTGCCAGTCTTTGAAGGGCTGACCTTCTTGTGTGTAAGACTTAGTGCACCTTGCTCCACTGTTACTTCTCCACTTTGAGGATTGGTGGCTTTTTAAATAAGACCTTTTTTCCATTTCTTCTCTGTGACCTTGAATAAAGTGATTTTATGTTTGTGTCTGACCTTTTATATTTTGCGAAGTACTATGAGTGGTTTTTTGTTCTCTGTGCTAGAAACACCGTGGTGCTCCCCCATTAAGGTGAAACATGGTTATGCAAACTGCAGGACACCTCAAGGGGAATATTACAAGAATGTATTGGGAACAAGGTGTGATATTCGCTGTCAAAAAGGCTACGAACTGCATGGCCCTCAGCAGCTAATTTGTCAGTCAAGCAAACGCTGGTCTGGGAAAGTGCTTTGCAAACGTAAGTAGCTGTGAAATCTGTGCATGCAGCTTGTGCCTCAGATTCAGCAGACAATAAACTTGCCTTTAAAACAGAGATCTAGGGATTGTTATTTGCATTTTAAACATTGACAGTATACTTGGATATGTATATTGGCTTGTTGCTGAGGATCTTACAGTGGTACATGGCGTGATAAGTGTCATGAATGGTGCAAATACTCTTGGCAGAGGACAAAGATAAGGAACATTTTATGAGTGTGGGATTTTGATTTGTGGGAATAATTTTATGACAGAGCCATAAAGCTCCTTTAAGATACTGCCTATCTTGGATTTTGTAAGCTGACACAATTTGTATTGGATGTCTAAGTGGGCTCTTGCTGTAAACACTTTCTGAAAAGAGAGGAATAGGTACTTGTCATCTTTTTCTCATATAAATATTGCATTAGGCCACTGTGTTTGTAAAGTTAAATTTGAAACGCAGCTAATAAGAACAGTGTGAAAAGCCTCGTGTGGAACATGACTTTCTCCCACTTGTCGTTTGCTAGCTGCATTCTTATTTCTGTGTAATACCCCACATTCACATTACTCTACAGGGGGATAACAGGTTTCCAGAAATCTTTATTTTCTATTCCAGAAAAGCGCTGCCCCACCCTGTCCATGCCGACCAACGGGGGCTTCAAGTGTTTAGATGGGGCCTACTTTGGCTCAAGGTGCGAGTACTACTGTTCACCGGGATACCAGCTGAAAGGTGACCGTATAGTAACGTGCATGGACAACAAAGTTTGGAGTGGCCGGCCAGCATCCTGCGTTGGTAAGTAGGATGGTTAGTCTGCATCCTGGAAAGGTCTATATCTTGTGGTACTTGCTGGTGCCCGAGTCCTCCAAATGGATTAAAAAAATGCTCTTTTATCCAGTTTCTGTGGGGGGAAAAGCAACTGTCCCTTTTGAGGAAGCAGAGGACAGTTTTCCAAGGGATACAAAGTGCTCTCTGTCACTTGGTATACTTTCTGTACTTTCAGTCCCAAGTGAACGTCTTCCTTACACACACACACACGCCATCAGGTCCAAGCATTATCACTTTAATAAAGATGAGGCTGGTGTAAATAGTCAGTGCTTTACAATGCTTATAACAGCCTTTGCTGATCTCCTGGGTGACTCGTTGGTGACTATGCTGCTGTTCTAGCATGTTCTCTGTGCTGGAGCCTGTCCTGCTTTCTGCAACTTAATGATAAAACAGGTTTGAAACCAAACCCTTTGTCTGACCTCCCCTGTTGCTGTTCTTTCTTGGGGTCGTGGTTTCCAAATATATCCCAGAATATGAATGGACTGTAGTTACCAGCATGGTTGCAGTGAGCTAAACTAAATTTCAGCCTAGTTCACATTAGTTATGCCAGCAATTTTCATTACATAGTGGTCTCATGGGAACCTCAGCTGGAATAATTGGTTTTATATACATAAATCAAAAGAGAGAGAAACAAATACTGAGATTTAACTTTCCTTCATACTAATGAGATTTCAGCAGATAGTGAAGTCTCAGCTGCTGCTCTTGTTTCTGGGAAGTCTCTGATAAAAGGTTCAGCAGCCACCCACAAAGGAAAGTATTTTTTGACCATCTGAATTGGTTACCAGTAATTTAATTTAAGCTTGTGGGTGGTAGAGTATTTGTGCTCAGTGTTTTCTGTGTATGATAACTCTGTTTTCCTCAAAATGCCTGTGGATCAGTTAGGTTGGCAAATGGCTTTGGAGTCTCTCCACTGTGGCCTGACATTCATAGGATTTTGTTCAGGTTTCCTGTTACTTGGTGTTGTGCAAATGTAGAAATGAGCGTGCTGCTTGGGTCTAGACTGTTTGTGGTGTCTTTTGTTTTTATTGACAAAAACAAGCCTTGTCCTTCTCAGTGGTGTGGGCAGAGGAAGAAAAACAAACCCTTTTAAGTTTGGGAATGATAAAATATTGTCCTCTGTATTTCCTGGCAATTTCAGAACCTCATCTGTTTGCAGCAATGGAGTGCTTATTACAGAGGATGCTGTCTTGCAGAGTAGAGTAAGCAAGAATGTCTTAAGCAAAAAAGAGGCTAAGTTAGCACCAACACTTTTTATTCCAAAAATGCAGATATTTGCTGCATAGGGTATGATTGCAAGTCCTGAGTAACCCAGTAAAAATAATACTATTATTTAAGTTCTGGCAATACCACATAGCATGGAGAAGACCCCTTCAAACCTTGCGTGCACATAGTTTCTATATGCAAATAGTGAGTTGTGCAGTTAGCAAACTTTTTAATAAGGTTATGTTTTGACCTCTTGATAGGTAGGATAGAGATTTTTTTTTTTGTGACCAGACATGATACTAACAGTATAATGCAGTTTGCAGTTGACAACATATCCCTTACTGTAATTCAGTAGTTACAGAAAAGTCATTGGTGAACTGCAGCCTACAAAAGCTTACCAGTGGCTGGGAGAGAACTGGCTGAACAGCTCACTTTCAGCTGAGTAGTAAAATTAAGGTGGGGGGAGCAATGAAATACAAAGGCAAAGAGGCTGGTTTATTTCTTACTTTAGCATGTAAGTAGTTAGTTGCACTGTGCACAGTAGGGATGTTATTTATGATCATAGGCATGAGCTGGTAAAGTTCGTGCTGTTGCGAATAGGTAGGGAAGTGGCCCAGGGACACCACAACTATTGGCATCAAGTATGGCAAAATTACTACAGACCTGAATTTATAATCCTCTTGAAAACAAGGGGCTTTCCTCTATCCTTTTGTACTGCAGTTGCACTCCTTAGCATTTTTGCACAAAACTATGTGGGGTTCACAGTGCAATAATGAAGATCCATGTAGGAAAGGCATAAGGCTAACATTATTGCTGAAACAGATATACATTAAAAGGGGGGAAAAAAATGTGTTGCTTTTTCTTCAGTTAAAGAAAATTAGGTATGTTTTAGCAGTCATAGTTACAGAAGCCCTTACAGACAGTGAGTATTCTGTCCTAACACAACAGACTGTCTGTCCCCTGTTCCCCTCCTGTAAGAGGAAGGATAGCTTTCATGTTGCTGAAATAACTTCTGATGAAAAAAAAATCAACATACAGCTGCTTTTGGTTATCAGTTAGCTAAAAATGCCAATATTGACTTGGATAATATTTCCACTATATCCTTAATGCAGTGTAACATAGATTGAAATAGGTATTTTCCTCTAGAAGATAGAAAAATGTCACCACCTTTTCTTCTATAAAGATTTCATTTTCCTGCTGATTGTATAACAGATGTTGTGGTAAATGCCTATCACTGTGCTAAGTCATCCTTTTGTCACATCAATACAGTCTTACCCTAAGTAGTTAACTAACAGCTTCCAACTACGGATGTCTGAAACGAGCTTTGCACTCTGAGTCATTAATTATACAGGCCCTGATAATGGATGTTTTGAAATACAGAGCAATGCCTTGTGGAGGGGGTTGGGGAGAGCAGGACAATGTTTTTCATTCCCCCTTTTATGATTTCCAGTCTCTTCATCTCTTCATGCTTTTGACACAGACTAATGTTTTGAATTAACTTCCAGCCTTGTTTAATGTCATCAACAATCAGTAATAGTATGTTTATATATCAGCAGACCATTTACCATGTGGAATAAGCAAGCAGTGGGCAGTCAGTACCATCCCTCTGTGTCTTTCCTCTTTTCATCCGAAATTCACAAGCAAATAAACGTAAACCGTTAAACTATGAGAAAGTCAGTTAACAAGCTCTTTAAACTTTGTTGAAATTGTTAATATGGCCAGTCCCAGAAATATGTTTTAAAAAAATAATAATAAACCTAAAACTTATTTGAAAACTTCACATTTTTCTCCACAAAGTTCAAAAGGCTGCTTTAAAATTCGGTATTCCACTGCTGACCTCCTGATGCCATGTCTGCAATGCCACTTCACCGCATGGAGCCAGAGTACCAGTTGCCGCTGCCGAGGAGAGCGACAACTTACAAGAATGTGGCTGAACAGTGCCAAATTTTTTATGAAAACTCTGTTTCCCTGCCTGTGATTTAAACCTTGCAGGCGAGATTCACCCATTTAATACATAGCCCTGCTAAACAGCTTAAATAAGTCTGCTTGGCTTTTCGTTGGTTTTTCAGCAGTGACACTGTAGTAAAAGCGTAAGACTAGCCGTAGGGGCTCAGACACCTTGCAGCGTGTCCTGGCTCCAACTCTGCCCAGAACACCTAAGTGAGAGAGTCTGACAATCATCCGGCACTTACAGGACGATTTTTCCCTCTGATAAAACCTCCCCAGCAGTCAGCAATCTTTTGGGTTCCTCTGTTGGGGTTTGTTTTGGAACCAGTTTAGTTTTCTGACCTGCAGGTGGGCACCTTGCTCACATCATACGTTTTATTGAAGGTTTTTTGGGGGGTTGTGTTTCAGTTTTGTCACTTGTGCATTTGCCTGCATGTTCTCTGGTCACCTTATCTGCATTTAAATGGATTGGGGGTTTTTAAGACCTGTCTTCCTTCTGACAAGCTGTGGCCAAGGTGCTTAATATGCTATAGATTGGCTGCAACTTTGTAGAAAGGGCAGGAGGAAAAAGAGCTGAGCTCTGTTTGGTTTAACACATCCCAGTGGCCACTGCAGTTAAAGAGCCTCTTTGGTAGACAGCTGCTTTCTCTTGGTCTGTTGCAAAGCAGAGGTTTTCTGGTGGGATTCATTTAGTGCCTGTTGAATGCTAGGAGGCAGCTGAAATGACCAAAGAAAATATCCTTTCCGGGAATTTTTAAGTCCAGCTAAAAAAGGCTGCCTGGCTTCTGGGTGCTCAGTGCGTTGGTTCCCACAGTAACCATATTGTTTGTCTTTATGATGTGGAAATCCAAGCTGGTTCATACCAGCCAGTCTTCTCTGTGCTAAGTAGCATAATGAGCTTTCTGATTAATTAAGTGCTTAAAACACTGGGTCTTTAAATGCCATTCTGTCGTTAAATAAATGTCATGCTGGAATAAATGTATACTGTCCATAGCACAGTGGTGAGCTGTCGCCACAGTAAACCAGAGCCAGAAGCAGCCTTGGTGAGACTGGGTTATTTCCTACCCTAATTCAGCTGTGCTGGGGGGTTATTGAGAGCAATGTAGTTTTGTAAAGGAGGGCAGAGCTCTCACTGGCTGTGGTGTGAGAGGGTTTCCACATATAATAGGAAGATACTCCAAAAAAAAAAGGGAGTGAGTAAGGAACACAAGGAAGGGAGACAAAGTGCTTCCTACAGCCAGAGTGGATGCTCGAAAATCCTGCTTGCCTGTGTACTGCAGCAGATGAAAGAAGGAGGAGTCAAAGAACTCAAAAAAGTGAAAAAGTTAAAGAAGCCATAAAGAAGTAACTGCCTTATGTACCTTTAGTGAAGGGTGTTCTTGTAAAGCACAGGAAGTTTCAAAAGCTGTTTATAGGATTCTGCTGTTCATTTGTGATTGCTCCGCTCCCTGCAGCAGGAACCCAGTCTTGCTAGCTTCACCTTCTAGTAAGATCTACAAAGAAAACAACTGTTATTCTCCCAATACTATAGGAAGATACATACATTTTTTTCATAGTTTATTTGCAAAAACAACCCACAAAAATAAGCATTTGTGTAAGGCAGTTTGCCATATTCTTGATGTTTTCTGAATAACTTCAGTACCACACTTACTTGCCTGTGCCTCCCCCGCTCCCTCCCATGCAAAATTAAGACAGGATCTCTTCCTATGGAAGTGCCCCTCAAAGCTGCAGTGCTTGGGGTTGGAAGAAAACTCTTACAGAAGAAATAGAGATAAGCCAGTTTTCAAGAGTCTCAGGTCCTCGGAATACCATTAAAAGTTTGAAGGGGTTGTAGCAGGGCTGCCCTTGCCCTAGTTATACTGGTAGAAAACATTGTGTGTTGCTTGTAGAACATGAAGGTCTATGAAATTATTTTGTATATTTGATGCTTTATAAAGACCTAAACCTTTTCTCATTGCTGGGGTTTTGTTTTTTTTTTTTTTGAAAGAAATCCAGATTATACTTTTTGTGTCTGCCCTGAAATGAAAAGACAAGGCCTGCCACCCTTTAAATTTTAAGCAGCACTTAAGGATTGTTTTCTATTTGCAGGTAAAGAGCAATCCTGTCTCTGTGTTGATTTTTAAAGCTGGTATATGACTTTACGGCTTTACCATTGCTTAGGTTATACGCAAAATGAAGTCTAAAAAAACTTGAGACTAAGCTATTAAAGATTTTTTTAATTTTTTTTTTTTAATTAATGATTGTGATGGTGTTTGGACTTGGGTCGCCCATATATTTCTGCTATGCTGGCAGGACTGGCAACGGAAGCAGCTGGAGATGAGTAGCTGTGCCTTTGTCCTCCATCAGGGTCTTTTATCATCGCCACTGTTCCTTTACTCCTGAATAATAGTCACAGTATTCTGCTAGCTGTTAAACAGGCTTTCAAAACTTACCTGGTCTACTTTTGTTTTGTATTACCTGTAAGGCATTATTGTAAGAATTACTTGAAAAAAATCAAATGGAGCAGCAATTCCCTGCAAAATGAAAATTGCCTTAGTCTCCCGTTGTTTCTTTTTGCTATTGCTGCAGGAAAAATAATCAAGAATTTAACAATAACATGCAAAGTTATCATAGAGAGAGATTTGTGTTCAGTGTGCTTTACAAATGTTCTTAATCACAATATCTACTGCACAGATGAACAAAGAGAGGCAGAGCAGATAAACAGAAGGGTCAGGCTCCTCAGGTACAATCTTGGGTATTCTTTCTTAGAGTTCAAAGCTAAATACAGTCAATTTGTAGACATTGCTTTTTAACTGGGGACTAGATAAAGAAAGTTACAATAACTACTTTTTAATTAGTTTTTTACATTAGGGGGTGTGGGTTGTGATTGTCATCTCTTGCTCACAAAAATGTGAGAAGTACAGGCTCTACCTGCTTTGGCTGGGCCAGCTCCAGTGTTGAGGAGGCCAGCTGAAGGTGGTCCTGAATTATGCTAACAGGGCAAGAGCTGTGAAGAAAATGCATAGCTATAACACATGCACATGTGCCCATTTCTGTGATGTTTATTTCAACAGATACTGAACCTCCAAGAATCCAGTGCCCAAGTGTGAAGGAGAAAACTGCGGAGCCCAACAAGTTGACAGCCAAAGTGTTCTGGGACACCCCGGAGGGACGAGACACTGCTGACGGGATTCTGACAGAGTAGGTGCAAATCTGTAAATGTTTGTCTCTTCTTTTTATTCCTGGGGTGCTTGGTTAGTAATTCACTTCATGAGGGTGGCCAGATACTCCTTCCCCTTAGTTCATCCAAGATGTTTATTTACAGCTCTCACATGTAAAGAATTGAAAAATTAAAAATTGAAAACTTGAATCATTCAGGACCTGGCATGCAGAGGGGTAGCAGATTGTTGTGGTTATTTTGGAGCTGATGGAATAAATGACAATAGCATTTTGACTGCACCTGTGAAACTTTACAGAGCTGCTCTGTGGGTCTCTTCTCACATACCACAAGTTTTCTTACAGCAAGTTACCTTTTATACATAACAATGAAAAGACAATAGTGCACTGGAGGTAGTAGCAGAGACAATTTTGACTGTCTTAAAAAAAACACAAGGCAAATTGTGTCACAAAACAATATCTGCAATCATCTTTAGGCTTCTTCCTGAAGTAGTGCTGAGTACTGATGTCACAGTGTTCTGCAGTTACTTGTAAAGTAATGCCTCTCATTTGAAACTTAGGGAGCTTTAAACATAGGATTTAAACTTATTACTTTCTTCCAAATTTCCTTGTCAATTTTTATGGTTTCACATTCACACTTTCCGGAAGAGCAAGGTGCGCTTGTGATGCTACTACTGTCTCTGATTTTCCTATCTTTATTGTGCAGGATTTATGGCAGTCTGTCTAGATTACTGTAATGGAAAGAGTATAGAAAATCTGTTTTTTTTCATTAAGCAAGTTACATCTTGGTATTAGCGGACTGGTTAAGCTTAAAATCTCAAAGTTGTAAGCTTAAAGATGTTTACAGTCTTATGTGAATACAAAAAAGCTGTTGAAAGACACAGTGACATTGCCCTTTTATTGTTACATTTTAAATAATAACAAAAAAGAATTAATTACACAATTAAAAACAATACTGCTGTTAAGGTCTAATGTGATAATTCTATGGCAATTAACAGCATAAAAAAATTAAGCCTGATAAAATAAAAACTTTGAAAAGTGTCAGAATAAAGAAATTCCAAAGTCTTTTTGATGAAATAATGTCTGGCAAGCAAAATATGGCGAATACCCATGTAGACTTTGTCATATGAGTAACTGTTCCCAGCTCTGAAGAGGCTATCTGTTGAATCTGTGGAAGCTATTCAATACATCTGTTTTTATAAAATCTTGCTAAACTGTGATGTTTTATAGGGTGTACAGTGCTTTCCTTAAATGCACTGGGTCCTGCAGTCCCGTGAGTATGTAAGCTTTCCCATTACATGAAACACTGCTCAACCTCACTTCTTCAGTACCGAGGATACGTTTAGTACATCTGAATTCTCCTGACACATTTGCAGGATAGGAACAAGTTCCAAGTGAAAACACTGCTGTGGATCACTATGCCCTTCTGATGTGACAATAGATCTTGCTTTCTATTCCATTTTTCTATATTAGTATAGTCACAGGAGCAGTGCAGAGCACTCAGAGGGGGTATGTCCCCATTGTAAGAGGCTGGAAGTTTTCTTGCACTCTGCCAGCTCTGGGTTATACTGCAGCCCTGACAATACAAAAAGAGGGAGGATCAAGCTTGATTTTTTTCTTTATGTAAGGAAAAGGAAGCTCAAGTTCCTTTGGGCATGACATGATGCTTGGCTACACTATGGATTGCCTTATAGGAAGAAAGCAGGCCCTGCCTGGTCTGCCTCCCTTGTGTCAGCAGGGTGGGACCCTTTTGTATGACTCCAGGGTGGGCTGTTGGTAACAAGTTTAAATACTGTGGTCTCTGCTGCCCAGCTTCTTCCTTTGCTTACTCTCAGTCTTGAGTCACGTAATGCAGGCAGACAGTCTTAGCATGCCACAGCCTTCACTATTCAGGCTTTTACAGCATTGTCAGTAGGAAAATGCTGGTGAATTTACGAATGCCTGTCCCATTTTCTCTTTTTTTTTTTTTCTTTTTTTTTTTAGTGTTATTTTGAAAGGCCTGCCACCAGGGTCACATTTTCCAGAAGGCGACCACAAAATCCAATATACCGTGTATGACAGAGCTGAAAACAAAGGCACTTGCAAATTTCTTGTTAAAGTCAGAGGTAAGAGTGATGTTTTATCCTATATAAATACAGTCACTGATTTGCATCGGTAGGCAGTTTGAGAAATGTCCTCATTTCTATATTTGTCTGCATATGTATGTGTATATAAACTGTATGTTGATGCTGAAAGGGAGAACGCTGTCTTGCTTGAGACAAGGGGGCCAGGCCTGCAGCAGGGTGGCCTGCAGCCTCTACTCCACACATCAGGGAAGAGCTTCATTGATCTGTCCTGCCTCCAGCTCCGCACTCCTTCCCTCCTGCTGGCTTCTCCCTGATACTTAGCTTGTGAGCTGCTGAAACAAGTATGCAAAGGAGTTTTTTCAGCTGTGACTCACATCTGTCAAGCAGGGCTGCCCTTTCACAAGTCCAGATCTCGAAACCTGGATTTGAATATACAGAGGTGAAACCTGTAGGTTTCAGCTTCAGCTCTCTTTGTGCTCCATGACCTTTTGTCACCATGACACCACAGTCACATGCATATACCTATACATCTGTATCATTTCAGTTTACATACAGAATCATAGAATCATTTAGGTTGAAAAAGACCTTTAAGATCATCAAGTCCAACTGTTAACCTAGCAATGCCAAGTCCACCACTAAACCACGTCCCTAAGCACCATGTCTACATGTCTTTTAAATACCTCCAGGGATGGTGACTCAACCACTTCCCTGGGGAGCCTATTCCAATGCTTAACAACCCTTTCTGTGAAGAGATTTTTCCTAATACCCAATGTAAACCCCCCCTGGTGCAACTTGAGGCCATTTCCTCTTGTCCTGTTGCTTGTTACTTGGAAGAAGAGACGGAACCCCACCTCACTACAACCTCCTTTCAGGTAGTTGTAGAGAGCGATAAGGTCTCCCCTCAGCCTCCTTTTCTCCAAACTAAACGACCCCAGTTCCCTCAACTGCTCCTCACAAGACTTGTGCTCCAGGCTCCTCACCAACTTGGTTGCCCTTCTCTGGACACGCTCCAGCACCTCAGTGTCTTTCCTGTAGTGAGGGGCCCAAAACGGAACACAGCACTCGAGGTGCGGCCTCACCAGTGCCAAGTACAGGGGGGGACAATCACCTCCCTGCTCCTGCTGGCCACACTATTTCTGATACAGGCCAGGATGCCATTGGCCTTCTTGGCCACCTGGGCACACTGCTGGCTCATATTCAGCTGGCTGTCAACCAGCACCCCTGGGTCTGTGTGTCTAAGTGGTGTAGCAGGTCACTAACCATTTCCTCTTGGATTATGGGGCTTTATTCTGCTCCCTGTCCCCGTCTTCTGGCTGAGGGGGCTGGGTACCCAGAGAACAAGTGGTCTTGCTATTAAAGACTGAGGCAAAGAAGTCATTAAGTACCACAACCTTTGTTGCTATGTTTCCCCCTGCATCCGATAAAGGATGGGGATTCTCCTTAGCCCTCCTTTTGTTGCTGATGTATTTATAGAAACCTTTTTTATTGTTTTTTATGGCAGTAGCTGGATTAAGTTCTTTGAGAGCTTTGGCCCTTCTAATTTTCTCCGTGCATAACCTCACAACATCCTTGTTGTTCTCCTGGGTTGCCTGCCCCTTCTTCCAAAGGTCAAAAACTCTTTTTTTTTTTTTTTTTTTTTCTTCTTTTTTTTTTCCCTCTGGGGTTCTAGGCAAAGCTGTCTGTTCAGCCAGGCCGGTCTCCTTCTCTGACAGCTTGTATGAGTTAAGAGGGGGTTTTTTTTGGTTGATTGGTTGGGGTTTTTAAGTCTAAACACAAATCTAACAATACAGAAAGCAATCAGAAAAATGTCTTCCATATTGGTATTCCACTGGCCATGCTACCCTGTAACAAACAGGGTGATTCATGCCTTGTCTTTTTTTTTTTTTTTCTTTGCCTCTTGCTTAAAGTCAGGCGCTGTGTGAAATTAAATGCCCCAGATAATGGCTACATCAAGTGTTCAGGTGATGGAAATAACTATGGTGCTACATGTGAGTTCTCCTGCATTGGTGGCTACGAGCTGCAAGGAAGCCCAGCTAGAGTATGCCAGTACAATTTGGGGTGGTCGGGAGTGGAGCCAACCTGTGCACGTAAGTGAGTATTTCACCACTTTACCAGAAGGGCTGCCAGAGCAATGGTTCTTGTGGCAGTGAGAATTTGGGAAGGGGGTGTGAGGTGGAATACAGCTGCAAACTTTAATGCCCTAGAGGTAAGAAACCTAGCAAACATCTTTGTCTCCTCTGCCAATTTGCACTTACAGCTGAAGTCTTTGCCACCTTTGGCTGTTCTTTCCTAGGATGATAATGGTACCTCATAACTTATAGCATGTTTTATCCCAAGGCTCTGTACAAAACTTCACATTCTGGAGTCAATCCATCTTGCAAGCCAAAACAGCTTAAGATAAAATTGTTGGCTTCAGTGAGGCCAGTATTTCACCCCTATCTTCTTTATTATTATTCTCTTGTTCCTGTGCTTCTGCTGTCTAACAGTTTGTGCTTTTAGAAATGGATCTGTTTTCAGTATGCTCTATAACTTTTGTTTTAAATTTAATTCTAGCCATGAATATTAATGTGAATGTGAGGACTGCAGCTGCACTTCTGGATCAATTTTATGAGAAGCGGAGACTGCTAATTATTTCAACCCCTACTGCAGCCAACTTCTTCTACAGGATGCAGTTGGGGATGCTGCAGGTAAAAACAGTTCGGGGTGGGGGACCGCAACTATTTTTTTTTATTTATTTTTAAAGACAGACACAAGAGGAAAAGCTCCACTGTTTAATATAAATCCACAAACTTCAGCTGTCATATTGCAGCCATTGGAGGATCTGGCTGAAGCAGTAGTGGCTCTAGATTAATCCTTTTTACCTGGGTTTCAGTTTAAACATCTCCCCAGTCTCTTAATTCAGCTCCCTTCTGGATTGCGCTGCCTCTGACTGACCAGTCGCTGAATCCCAAGCAGTTCTGGCCCTCTTCCATCCTCCCCAAATTAATTTAACTTGTGCTCAATAATCATACCCTAACTCAGCTCCTTAAGAAGCTGAAAAAAACCCAAACCATCCGGAACTTCAGTGGTTGCAGTTCATGCAAAGCAGGCTTACAGACTGTAACTATGATGCAAGGAAGTGTGAATAGCTTCAGCAATAACCAGTGCACCAGCAAACAAAGGACTGGAGACCCAGCATAGAAATCATCCAGAGTGCTAGAGATAGCAGTGGGGTATTTTGCTCAAAAAACCCAGAAAACTTGGTAATTGTCCTTATGTGTTGTAAATGTGATGCTCTTTCTAGGTTCTTCCTAGACTTAGGGATGTATCTCAGAAATGTATCTGTGTTCTAAGGGAAAGGAGTCAGTCCTGTATTCTTTCACAGCAGCAAGTGCTTCTATCTATCTTGTTTCTTTTCTCACAACTGTAGCAAAATTCAGTATGAATAGTCATTGGGTTATGGGCATGATGATGTTTTTAACTGCTGGCTTAAGTTACAGTTGTATTAAAAAATTTTTTTTTTCTTTTCCCCCATTAGATTAACTTGGCAAGAAAATTCAATATATTGATCAAAATGAAATAGTTTAAAATACTAAATTTAATGGCTATAGTACTTTTCCCACTGCTTGACAGTGGTCAAACAAGTTGGCATGAAAGAAAACTTTCTGCAGTTGACTCCCATTTCACATACCTTGCTTTGATTGCCGAATTAGATTAGTGGCACAATGCTTAATACCCTGGCATCTTTTCATGTCATTACAAAGCCAAGTTTATATTTCTCCTAGGTGGTCCCTGTGTGTTGTTTTTCTTAGCGTAGTTAAGAATCCATCATTTAACATCCCCTGGAGTCATGAGGCTGTAGTTCTTCGCAGTGAGAATTAGAGACTTTTCAAAGTATGCTCTCATTTCAGTTTAAACCATCTCACTAACATAAGAAGACTGGACTCTTTATGAACACTTGCTGCATGCTCAAATCAACCTCCTGTTCTCTCACTGATAACTAACACACCTCTTTCTTCTTTTAACCCTTCCAGCCAGCACAGTGTGGTTTAGACCTCCGACATGTTACTGTAGTTGAATTGGTTGGTGTCTTCCCAGCACAGATAGGAAGAATAGGTGTAAAGCTGCTGCCCCCATCACTTGCCCTGCAACTCAGGTAAAGTAAGCTCTCTCTACTGTTGTGTTTGCACCTTAGCATAAATGATGTATTACTTTTGATTCCCTGCATCTCACTCTCTAAGTAGACATATTCTACTCTAACGTACATAGCAAGATGCTGGAAGGCAGACACGGATGAGTAAGTTTTAGGATTAATTTGCTTGCTCTCTGTGCAATAGCTACTGTAAATTTGTGGGCATTTGGTAATTATGAAATTAAAAGCATAGACTTCAGCTTGTTGAAACAAGCTGAAGTCTATGCCACTCTTTCAAGTGCCATGTCTTCCTTGACCTTTTGCTCAAAGTGAGTGAAGTTCTGAATTTGTGTGAAGTCCCTGTGTATCCCTTTGATCGTGTTATAGGTCTATATTTTTGGGTGCTGCCACTGAAAACACTTCAAGTATGTCTGTATTTGTGCTGGAGTTGGTCAGATGCAGTCACGACAGGCTGCAATCACTTTGCAAGGACGGCCTTGGAGAGGCTGCCAGTGCAGCCCCAAATGGCAGCAACAGCTCATCTCTGCAGCGCTGCTGGTGGCTGTGGCCAGGCTAGAAGGGGAAGCAGTGGTTGCTCTTTGAAGTCCCACATGTAGAAATGATATGGGCAGGATTTCAAAGGGGAAATTATCTCAGCCTCCCCAGCCTGACTACAACAGTTTTACTGAGGTGCCTAAACTGTTCTAACTTGGGTTGAGAGTGGCAGGGGGTTGGTTTTCACTTGAAAGGGAGACTTCAAGTGCCAGCATTTCCTAGGGCCAGGAGGCCTCATTGGCAGGGAAAGTAGTAGTTATTTAGGAAAAAAGTCCAGGAGTGTTTTAGGCAACATCTTCTGTGATATGCCTGAGGAAATGGAGCGAGTTTCAACTAGGGACAATAAAAAATGCTGACAAGTTGGAGAGGTTTTTTTGGATTGCAAAATATAAAAACATTTGTTCTCTATAAAAGGAAAAAGAGAGCACAAAGAGCTTTCTCTTTTATTCAAAAAAGTAAAAGTACTTTTACTAAAGTTGAAATGGGTTTTCTTGCAGCTCTGGTAACACCTTATTCCCTGCCCCTGCCACCCCCACCCTCCCCAACCTTAAATGGGGTTACATTTCAGAAATTGGTATACTATGACCTGCCATGCGCTCAGTAAAAGTTAGTTAGTTTTCCATTTGATTTTTTTTTTTCTCTGTTGTTACTGCAGTGTGTGAATTACAGCATTCTAGTTCTGGAAGGCACTTAAATCAAAATGAAACACACCCTTAAACATCTTGAATAAAGATGCTGTCCAAAACTGACATTCAGTAAACTAATGAGCACAGGTATTCTAGTTAAAACTTTGGAAATCTCAGAAGTTAGTATTTGGATTTGTAGAAGGTAAGCATTTTTTCTTAGGTGAGATGAGGTACAAGAGGAAGGTAGGTTTCCTATCACCATAGCTTAGCTTCAAATTTATTTTAGTTTTAATTTAATAGCCAAGCTCCCTAACTGCAACAAGAAGCCACCTAGAGCACTCAAACTTGTTAGAAGGCTGAGGAAGGTCAATTTTGATGCTTCGCACCTTACCAACATCCCTCCCCCGACCCTCTTCTTCATGGCAGCTTTCCTGTCCTGACACCATTCTGTCATGTCTGCCTGAATTTATTTTCCCCACACCAGTGGTGTTGATGGACTGCATGTCTAAGGATCTTCTGGTTCATTAACTCCTTCAAGCAAAAGATGAAAAGAGTACCAAGGATGTACTTTTGTTACACCTGTCACACATCCAGAGGAGCTCAAATGACCTGTTTTACCACTTGGAAGGAAAGGATTCTGCCATGATTACCAGTGGCTTTTGTTCTCCTAAATTGGAGTTACCACCAGGTAGATGGTTATTATTAGGAAGCAATGAAAACTGATTCCAATAGTTTTGTCCTGCTTTTTCTCATTGTGGTTTTATACCATGTGGCAGCCAAGAAAGGGAATAGTCTACTTGTAACTCTAGCTCCATTGCGGTGGTTTTCATTGGGCAATGATTATAGTACTTTTGTCTTACCTTTTTTTTTTTCTCTTGTGATAGCAATAGGGAATGACACATGCTATACTAACAGTCAGAGGTCTGAGAAGAAAACAAAGCGGAGCCTGTATAGCCCCCTCTGACCATCCCTGCCTTCCCCTGCTTAGATCCAATGGGCTGGTTCTGCCATTTATTAGTTTGAAGTGCCCAGGCAGTAGATGACAGGCTTTAACAAAACACATTCCTTATTTTGCAGGCTGCTGCTGAGGATCCCCCATTACAATTTCAACATCGTGGTAATGGACAAGCATGGAATGGACAAGGAACGTTATCCTTTCCCAGCAACGCCAGCTGAGCTCTTTGCACTTATTGACAATTTTCCCTTGAGAAAAGAAGAGATGAAACTGCAAGCAGAAATTGGCCAGTCATGTCCCTAATTCAGGATCGCAGGGCCCGCAGTTGTCAGTGAATTTTTTTTAATCCACATAATTCTCCCCTTGGTGCTACACAAAAGCATGGCTTTTTTAATCACTGATGTACAGATTTTTTGTGTCTATTTTTAAAGTCTGTCCGGCTGTGTAGCTACTTTGCATAGAAGTATGCATGATGCTTTTTTGTACTTTCAGCCATCTTTAGATAAATGTGTATGTAGGATTACTACCCAATGGAATTTCTTGTACAGAGAGTGAAGAACTGAGGCACATTTCTGGGAGTTTATTTTGGATTTTTCATTCAGTGTAAAATTGGGGTTCCTTTCTTACTGTTTACAAGTCTTTTTATTAATAAAATATTGTTTTGCAAACAGATAGTTGTCTAAAATTCCTTTTGGAGATAAACTTTTATCGATTAATTCAAAAGTTGGATCAAAATACCTCTCTGCAAATGATTATAACAGAGATAGCCTCAGATTGAAAGTGTACAAGCAAGCGAGCAGTGTCTTTCAGTTCCACTAATAACACGGTCGATCACAGACACAAAGCATAGGCCGAACGCAAACCTGTTTTCAGCAGCATGGAGGAAAAAACAGCTAATAGAGGTATGGAAATCATTGCCAGAAGGAATATAATAAAGGAACAGTGAGCAGTATAGAAGATGGGCAGTAATTACTAGAGGCCACATACTGCAATGCTTGATAGAAAAATACGCTCTTACCTGGTATGCTCCTGCTTCTGGCTTTTCATGTCCAACAGACTCGGAGCAGCAGATTTCTTTCCCCTCTTCATCTTGGAGACAAACCAGGCTGTTGATTTGATGGCAGAGAAGCATCACCCCCAGGGAAGCATCATCAAAGTTTTGTCATTTCCAGATCTGTGAAAATATTTGTTTGCAAGTCATCACTCACAAATTAACAAAAACATTCCCTGCTTAATAAAAAGTGTTAGGAGGCAATCAAAAAAGGACAGATTTTTTTATTGTGTTACTGTACCCCACAGTCTTGCCCATCCACTGCAAAGAATATACATGGTCCATGAAGAATATGAGCATCAAAGGAGTGAAAATTGTGAGTTACAGCTTTGGATACTTGTTTACAGGATATGATGCATAATTTGACATGCCTGAAAAGCAGCACTCCCCGGTCTTGCTGTTCATTCTTGCTGCTCAAGAGCACAGCCCTGTTTTTTCAGGCAAATGCTTGTTTGTCTTTGACTGTAAGGTAGATTGTTTAATTTTACACTCTGGTGTCAGTAAAGGAACAGTTTAATAGCATGTTTAAAGCAATCCTTACCAGAGTTCAGTCTCTCACACCCCCTGGAATTAGAAAAATCTCTTTTAAAAAGGTTGTTCCTGCAAGTGAATTAATTAATGAGGGAATAAATGTGAAGAGAGGGCAGTCAGCCCTGACACTAGCTAGCAAAGGCTAACTGTGGACTAAAGCACAACAGCACCAAGGAGTGGGTGGGTGGTGGTAGCTCCAGTCTTCTGGACAGGATGGTCTGCTTCCGAGAGCGTCAGGAGACTGTTACCGAACTCACCAGAGTAGGTACAAAAGCATGGCACAGCCACGGTGATGAATCCCTGCAGTGCTGCTGCCAAAGGCAAGGAAGATCTGGATACACGTGGTGGTGGTGCCAGGTTTGCAAGGATGAGCAACAGGAGGGCGAGGAAGCCCGGACTGAGCTTTCTGAGCGTTACCCCTAGAAGTAAGATGCAAGGACAGGATTGGTGACAAAAATCACAGAAATAGCTTTTCTGTTCCAGACCTGACCAAACCAAACCCAAAGTAAGTCCTGGACCCACTATAAACGAGCAAGGCGGATAAGAGCCAGCGTGCTGATGGACACGGCTGTACTCCAAGTTGCTTTTCCTCTGCTGCCTAACACCAGTGGTTAAGAAAACTAGATGTGGCTGGGCACACCAAATTGCTTTATGCCTTAAGTGTCACATGTGGAACAGAGAACCTGAGGACACATGCACATACATGCTGCTGTGGCCACACTTCTCTGGCTCAGGTTCTTTGGCATACGTATGCTTATAGCATGAATGTGCAGGTAGGCAGGTTTTTTTTTCTCCTCACTTTCCTCATTGAAAAAGCACATGAATGATTTCCAATGATTTAAAATAAAAAAAAAAAAAAAAATTAAAAATCTCTAATGGGTCTGATTTTTCTACTATATTGCTGCAATTCCAATCTGCAGCTGCTCCATTTTGATTTAGGTACAGAATCAGTGCATCCAGTCATTTTTCATGACTGAGTGAACCAGAGCAGGTCTTTACAATTGCTACAATCAGAAAAGCGATTGCAATCACTCCGCTGTTACAGGAAATTGAATTAAGTGGAGGAGAGTGCATGAGTGATTGGATTACTAGTTATAGTTCTACACAGAACATCTATTAAAATCTGGTGATTAAGAAAAGCTGTTCTTGATTAGTAATAAAATGTTTCTGGCATCTTCTGTTGTACTTTTTTGTGGGGAAGAGTGAAAAACATCATGTGCCACCTCTGTTTTGGAGTCAAATCAGCCTGCACGTATGCTATGCAGGGATGTGGCAGATTGGCCTTCTGGGAAAGGAGTGTTTGAAAAAGGGACTTAGTATTCCTGGCTTCAGTCCAGCATTTATATATTCAAATAAACTCCAAATATTCAAATATATTCCAAATATTCATCCTGTAGACTTCAGGTCCCAGAAAAATAACACTGCGTAAACAAGGTACAGCATCTACACTAGTGCACTTTTTTTTAAAAAAAAAAACAAACAAAAAAACATCTAACAGAAAATTCAGCTCCCTCAAAATCATGCAGGCTGGAATCTTTGTTGTACTACCAACGTGGCTGCTCTTGCCATAGTTCTAATCCTACCACTGCTGTCAAAACGCAAATCCCGTTTAAAACATGAGTTTTAGTTGGGAGGATTAAAGGCTGTTTCCAAGGAGCAAGACCTGCCATGAATTTTGCCCTTTCCACTCCCACCTCCAGGCTATTCATTGCAGAAGATGTGACAGATCACAGTGTGTGGATACAGCCACAGGCTGGAGGTTCCTACATCAATCTGGAGATACTTTTCAATTTTGAATATGAACCAAAGACTTCAATCATTTTAGACCAGAAAAGAGTTCATGTTTCTGTCATGCAACATCTTTTGCAAACAAAACTAGTGGGATAATTGTGGGAAGCAGCAATTTCTCATCAGCACAAAAAATGGCCTGATTTTTCCCCAAATCCTACCCAAGAATCCACCTAATTTGACGAGAACAACCCCTGCCATCAGAGGAGAGACTAGATTTAAAGTTGCACATCCCTATTCCTGAAGTTCAAACCATCCCCTCTGGGACAGAAAGCGTTACGCTTTAACGAAAACACCAATGACCCTTACAGCTCTGCGCTAAATGATTACAGCACGCAGCTTCGTTACAGCTCACTACTTACATAAGAGCATGAGTCAGA